>NC_080065.1:99385650-100605419 GCF_949987535.1 Balaenoptera acutorostrata | reverse complement strand
CCTTGATCAAATCTCAGCTCAAGTTTTCATCTGTTTGAGCCACTGCATTCCTTTCATTGTTTAAAGTCTGAGCTGAGTTCTCTTGCAACTAGAATTTATCAATAAATACTTCGTAAGACACACTGTAGCTGCAGCTTCCCAGAAATAGAAGTGGAAATGCTGATTTTCAGTATAAAGAAATGTGACACAAATACATGCTGAAAAGCAAAGAAAGGAAGCTCTTTTTTGTTGTTGTTGTTGGCAAGTGAAGAAACTAATATTTATTGAATAACTACTGAACGCCAGGCACTGGGTCAGTTATTGCCATGTCCATTACCTTATGGAACACTTCCAACTGTATGAAATAACCGTACTATACCTATTTTATGGTTGAGGTTCTGAGAGCTAAAGCAAGTCGACAAAGGTCACACAGCTAAAAGGTGATGGAGCCATGAGTAAAACTAATGTTTTTCTGACTAGGAAGCACATGTGCGCATTGCAATGTAATAAAAATCCTCAATATGAAACTGTCAACTAGAGTAGCATGGAGTACAACTAGCCCAGCATAAAACCATAAGGCATAAGAATGTCATTATTTTGTAGGAGACTCAAACCGCTTTCTCTCTCTGAATATCTTAGAAAATCCATCCCAAATGATAAGTTAGATCAAGGGATACTGATGTTCCCCCTACTATAGAAATAGCCAGAGATCATTGACAAAAGAGACAAGTACCCCTGGGGATCTGAAGATGAGTGGCTTTGTCACTGAACTAAAATTCATTTGCATATGGGCACCCTTTTGATTTCCAGGATCATTTTTTGAGATTATCATCTGGCCTCACTGAAGCATTTTCCCCAGATGATTCAGGCATATCTCTGACTCCTTTGACAAGATTTAGTAGAAAATTGATATTTCAATGAAAATAAGACCTTCTTATTAAGAAATGAATGTCTGGGAACTTAAAGCATCAACATTTATAATTTTTAAGACTTAAAGTCATGAGTCCCCTAAATCTAGCTAGGATTAATACTAAGTAAAATTGTCAAAGTAATCTGCTAAACACACTCATATTGATATATTATTATTCATAAGGCCCAGTTTTTTTTTTTTTTACTCTTTTCTAAGGATATTGGGGTTTTTTTGTTTTATTTTGTTAAGGTGCAAAGGCATTACCCAGGGATCTCAAAAAACTTCCCACAGAGCCTAGAAGGAAATATAAATGAGTTGGAACAGATGAGGTGGAGAGGCTACCTAGAGAAAAGCCAGTCTGAAGAGAAGATTCAGCTGAATGGGACCACTTGGGACCCAAGTCTGTTATTTCAAGAGCTTCTGATCTTTCAAGAGAATCCAGAAACCTATAGTTTTAGATAAACATTCCTAATATTTAAATGCTGTCATCTAATCCGTTAATTTGTAGACTCGTCTGATGACCAGCTTTCTGCCTCTAACTTCATCCCCAATATTGGACTTTAACAAAGGTATTTTCTTTTTTTTTTATCATCAGTCTTGTATTTTCTGCCCCATAATAAATATGGTCAGGCTGCAAGTCTTTTTCACATCATAGTCAAGGGAGGAGAATAAAAAAAGGAAAAGCCACCTTTCCAGATTGTCAGAAAAGCCACAAGCTGTAAAGTGAGCTTTGAGGCCCAAAGGTCCTGGGCACCTATGGTGATAGGCAGTACAGCCATAATTGCAACAGTGCCTACAATGTAAAGTTAGGTGTAAAGAAGGATCTTAAGTTTGACATGCAGTGATTGGTGTCACACTTCAAAGCAGATTTTTGAAGCTGAATAGAAAAAAATTTTTTAATATGATACAACAAACACTTTCAAAGCATAGACTGCTGATCTCATCTGTCAAGGCTTGTTTTTACCTGTTACCAGCTATTTTTAACGTGTCAAGGAAGATTACCCTATTGATCATGGAAATAGAAGCTATTTCATGAAATTTTCTTGGCCCTGATCACTATCAAATAATTACAGGAAATTACTTCCCATTGGTGTTTGAAAGGCTTCTTTCAGGGTCTATTTGCCCATTTAAACTAGTTTTGTGTGTCACTGGATTCTTGGGAGGTAATGGATGTGTTTTAATTAATTCGAATTGCCAGGCTTTGTGTCTAAGGTGCACATTTCTGCACTGAAAGGAAAAGCAATCAGCAATTTTTAATAAGGAAAATCTTTAGCTCTGACTTTGCTGTCACCACATATCTTACCAAAATGGTTTGGGGATGGTGTGGGTGACACTTAAAACATGTAGTGTGACAAGCAGAGGGTAAATATATTTCTGTATTTCTTCATAGAAATGGGTTTTTTGATGGAAGAAATTTTGTGAAGTGAGAATGATGAGATTAAATTTTAATTGCAATCATGACAGTTGGCATGTACTTGAGCACTTTTACATCTCAGCAGAATCCAGAAAAGATGCCATGCAGCCTAGATCTCCTTCAAAGAAAGTAAAGCTCTATAAGAAAGTATGAGTTAAGAGCCCATTGTAAGCCTACAAGAATTAGAGCCCTGGAAGATAAAAGGTTCTTACATGTTAATAGATAGGCCAGTGCTCTTACCATAGGCCCCCTGGCCTTGCAAAAAGTGGATGGAATGTCTTGAATAATCAAGAGAGTTCTTCCAGGAAAAAAAGTGCATGAAGGAAAGCTCAAGGGCCCCAGGTTTCTCTGGTTGGTGAGAAAGGAAACATCTTCCTACTTGTCAAAGAGATGGTAGATGGTAGACGGTAGAAATATTCCTGTGTGGCTACCAGGTGTAAATATGTGAATACTGTTTAAGCATACAATAGATATTTATAGAACTGCAAGGGAAAAATGAGACCAGAATACGTCTGTACACCCCGGGACATGATATAAATCACAGTCTTTGCACAATCTTTCTATACATTTACAACAATAATTTCATCTTTTTGCTCTAACCTGCCTACCTTTAAGGAAGAAATGATATATTATAGAGAAAAATACTTGCTACAGCCAGTGGACTGGATTTAGGACCCCCATCCTAACAAGGGGAAAAAATGGGACAGGTTCCAGCTTTAAGGGCAACATGGAATAGAGTGGCTTGGAGATTATCTGGACATTCAAGGAAACATCCTGGCCCAACAGGCACTGTGTCCATTGATGATAATGCTGAATTCTAACCTCCATTGTTAGTGCAATAAAACTGGTAAACATTCTTGCCCTACCATGACTGGCTCAGGAGCTTGGTGAAGACTGAGTCACAGTGGGGTGGGGTTTTGAGAACTTCTGCTACGAAAGCTGAGGAAAGCGGATCCCAACAGATTCGTGGAAATATTTATAGATTTAGAATCATGGAATAGAAGAAATCTCTATGAAGCATCCATTCTGTCTTGCCACCAAGTAAATTTCTCTGCCAGCCAGGACCAAGGAAATGTTTTACCTAAACATAGATAGAATATAACATGTCTTTACTCCCCTTCCCCCAAGTTTAAGGAGAAGAAAAAAAAGTAGATTTTTCTTCCTTTCTAACATAAGCACTTAACTCTACATTTCCTGTAAGTGCTTCTTTAAGTGTATCTCGCACATTTTGATATGATGTGGCTTAATTATCATTAAGTTTTAAATGTTTTCTAAATTCCCTTGGTTTTTTTTCTCTGATCCATGAGTTATTTAGAAGTGTGATGCTCAATATTCAAATATTGGTGGCTTTTCATCATAGCTTATTATTATTGATTTCTGGTTTAATTCTCTTGCTATCAGAGATTGTATTCTGTAGGTATTCAATCATTTGTATTTTATCATTTACTTTACAGTCCATTTTTGATGAATAGTCCATGTCTACTTGAAAAGACTTTATCCTGCTGTTGTTGCAAGAACTAATGTGGAAATGCAATTAGATAATGTCAAGGTGGATTTTAAAGTTTTTTGCAAGCCTTCTATACCTTTATTAATCCTTTTGTCTGGTTTTCTTCCAAATACTGATCCAGGGTGTTAAGATCTCCAACTTTTGTCTTTTTTGTGGATTTGTCTTTTTTTCCCCTTTAGTTCTTCCAACTTCTGTTTCATACATTTCGAAACTCTGCTATTAGGTACATGTGTAGTTGTGACCTTTAAGTCTTCCTTTAGGATTGAACTTTTTTCGTAATTACTTTTTATCATTATCTCTTGTAATATTCGTCTTGAAATCTATTTTGTCTGATAATAATATAAGCAATATGGCTTTGTCGTGCTGTTTGCAAGACATTTTTTAAACTGTAATTTTACTTCAAGCTATCTGTGTCTTCATATCAAAGTCCATCTTTTGGCATTAATATATTTCACATCTTGTTTTCTTATCCAATGTTTACTCTATTGGTATTTGATAAAATTATTGATATTAATTGATTTAGGCATTTTGCTGTTTTCTATCCATGTCACCTGTTTGTTGTTCCTACATTCTTTCTGTCCTGCCTTCTTAGATTATTAGAATATTTTATTAGACTTCCGATTTTAACTCATTTAGTGACATTCTAGTTATTTCCTTGCTTTTTTCTCATGTGCATGTCTGCTCTATGCGTCCTTGATCTATCTCAGTCTGTGTGGAATTAACATTGTTCTGTGTCACATAACACGCAACAATATATTTCCATTAAACTACTCTACCTCACACATCGTGCTACTGTTGCCATATACACCACATTCATATACACTGTAAACTCTACAATACCATGTTACAAGCTTTGATTTTAAAAGTTATTTCATTTTTAAAGAAATTAAGAGAAGAAAATTCTATCTTCTTTTACTTTCACCAATATATCATTTCTAGTGCTTTTCATTTCTTCTCGGTTTGCATCTAGTAGAATTCTTTTTCAGCTCCACCACTTTAGCATTTCTTGTAGGTCTGGAAACAACAGATTATCTCAGTTTTCATCTATCGAAAATGTCTTTAGTTTGTCTTTCTTTTTGAAGGATATTTTTGCTGAATAGAGAATTCTGGGCTGATTCTCTTTTTTTGGCACTTTAAGACTGCAATTATATTGTCTTTTTGCCTCCCAAGTTTCTGATGAGAATTCTTACTGTTTTTTTCCCTGCATGAAATTTGATTTCTTTCTTTATCACCAGTTTTTAGTTATTGGAGCATAGAGTATGGTCTGCCTGGCTATGTCTGTTTTTGCATTTTATCCTGCTTGGAATAAATAACTTCCGTATCTATAAGGTAATGTTTTACAATAAATTTAGGCTATGGAGTTTTTTAATTCATAACTTTATGTTTTTCACCAAATTTGTGATATTTTCAGCAATTGTTTCTTTACATATTTTTTTCCTGCCTCATTCTCCTCTCCATTTAAAAGTTAAAGTACACACATGTGTGACCACTTAATATTGTTTCAAGGGTCAATCATTTTTCTTTTTCTTTTCAAATTGAATAATTTTATATATCTTCAACTTCACTGACATTTTTTTTCTCTTTTGCCATTTCCAATCTGACTCGATGTGTATATAGTGAATTTTTCTTATAGTATTGACCTTTTAAGTATTAAAATTTCTATTTGGTTGGGTTTTTTTAAAATGCTATTTAAATTTCCCTACTAAGTTTCATTCTTTATTTATTATAAACATATATCCCTTTGAGCCCTTGAGCATATTTACAATGACTGCTTTAAAGTTTTTGTCTGACAATTCAGATGTTTATGTCACCTCAGTTTAGTTATAATTGATTGTTTTTTTCTCTTGACTATGGTTCAAGAGAAATGTGATAATAGGTCTTTTTATGTCTAATTATTTTTTATTTTATACTACACATTTTGGAAGACACATCATAGAGATTCTGGATTTTTCTTACCTCTCTCTGAATATTATTCAGTTTTATTCTAGAGGTAGGTATTTAAGAGTCAACTCTCATCCCATTTCTACCTCTCTAATAGAAGGTTACCCTCTGATTACTCTCTAGTGCCAGTAAGTAGTTGTGTTTATTTTAAAATATGTTTCCAGTGTTTATAATTGTTCCCTGTGAGAGGGTATGTTACTGTTCTGCAGTTTCTGGAAGGGAAACCTCTTGTTTTCATTTCAAATCACCATCATCTTTCACCTAAAATTATGCCTTTTATTTAGTATCTCTGCCTCTTGGCCTCTGTTTCCTACCTAGCATATAAAAATGATCTTTTGAAAACATATACCATATTGTAGTCATTCACTTGCTCAAAAAATCTCTAGTGGCTTTTCATCACAGAATAAAATCTACGTGTCTTACTACAGACAACATGATCTGGCCATGCTTACCTATCTGAGTTCATCTCTTAGTATCTCCCCATTCCTCCTGCCCCAGTCACCATGTCACACTTCAGCCTTTTTGTTCCCTGAACATGCCCAGTTTGACAAGCTTAGTTCCTATATGGGATATTTACACTGGCTGTTAATTCTATCCAGACTACACCCCTCCATGCAGATTATCACATACACGGCTTATTCTTGACTTTCTGATCTCAGATTAGAAGTTACTTTTGCTCAGTAGACAACGTCCTAACCACTCAGTCGTAAGTAGCCTGAACCAGAGCAATTAATTTCAAATCACTGTTTTTATTCTTTATATTAGCTATCACCAACTGAAATTATCTAATTTATATATTTAACACGTTTATTGTGTTTTATTGACACTGAATATAAACTCTAAAAGAGCAGGGAAGCTCTTTTCTCTTCCCTTATATACCTAGTTCTTATAATAATGCCTGGTGCAGAGTTGGCACTCAATACAACTTTGGTGAATAAAGGAATAAGTGTATAAATTGCAAGCAATTGTTGGAAATGGACAGAGGCGTGAGATGAACAAAAGTCTTCCACAAGAGCATAGTCCTACCTCCTATATGCTATATTCACTTTTAAGGTGTGGGTGCTTAATCACACTAATAATATGTCAAATCATTAAACATAATCAACCCCACATCAGCCCCACTGTCTAGACAGGCGTTGGAATGCATTTGACTAAGACATGTGCTTCATGGTAGGCAGGTTTAGTGCCTTCCCCAGAAGTTTCCCTCTTCACAGTAATTGACCTGTCAGCACTTTGCCTGCATACCTGCATTTTAGACAAGTGACAGTTTAGCAAGAAGGTGACTACAATACTCTAAACTGCAGGATTCCTGCTTTACTGTGTCAGAAAACAAAAGATTTTAACTCAGAGAAGCAAGGACATGCAGAGGTTGAATATCAGTAACAAATGAACACAATTTTTAAAAGCAGGCAGAGAAAAATGATTAGGTAGTGCCAAGCTGGACATTCAAAATCCCAATGCAATGTACCTTCTCCTGTCTGGGTCTTCGTCAGCTTGTAAAATTACATCTTGAACAGACTTGCACTTTCTTTCAACAATTCACATATTTCTTTTGTGCATGTGCCCAGGAGACCATTTGGTACAAACTGTCCATCTGCCTTTGTTTTCCCAGATTTTAACACCATTCACCTTGGATCCCTTCTGATTATATTTTTGCCAGGGTGAAGATTATTTATAAGCCCACTGCTTATGTGAACTGTTCTGCAATGGGTCTCTATGCTCTCTGCCTAACAAGAGGAATACTTTGCCTGCATTCAACTCAAGAGCCGAGTTTTCCTATTGCAAACAGACATTTGCAGGGACATGGAAAATTATGTGGCAAGAGATAGCCAGTGGGAATTTATAAATGACATCTATGCCACTGAAAGCTGACTTGATCTGAAATGTATGCCAATCAACTTGGCAGACTGGAAAAGCATGACTACTATTAAGAATCAGGTCAATATCTATGCATTGATTGTTTACTATATGATTAGAAAGGGGGTACAAATGGAATATGAGTCATCTCTTTATTATCCACAATATTAGCAAAAAATAAGAAGTTTGAAATACCTCCTGCTGTAAGGAAGGCTATTGTCTCCTTATCGAGATAAAAGACATGTACCTATGGAAGAATGAATAAAGGGGAAACAGTACTTGATTAAGTATTACCGTGTGAACTCTGGACAGTATATGGAAACTATGAATGGGTATCTCCTCATCTTTACTTGGGCTATTTTGCTATCTGACCTTAATTTATCCAGCATTCTTTTAGGCATGAGCAATGCAGAGAGCTGGAGATCTTTTTAATAAGGATAAGTATGAAGATGAATAGCTTTGGAGCCATACTGCTCACGTTGGCATTCTGGCTCCACTACATGTTAGCTGTATAACTTTATATATGTTCCTTACTTAAGAGAACATTGCATCATCTTTAAAATGAGGATAATAACACTTCATAATAATAACTTATAAGTACTTATACCATTAGGTTGGGAGGTAAATGGATTTAATAAGTATAAAGCACTTAGGTAAAAGATACCCAATAACTTCATAGTTGTGGTTAGCTATTCTTATTATTACTATTACAACTTTCCAGGTGTGTCATCTCCCATCAGAATTAGGCTTTGCATCACTATCCATCTTTGGAGACAAAGTCACAAAGGCAAGGAGTGATTCAACAACTTGCCCAAGGTCACACAGCTAGGAAGTGGCAGAGCCAGAATTCAAACCCAAGACAATATGACATGGAAAATGTCTATAAAGTAACTCTTCTGTTATAATAACAAATGCATCAAATTTATTTAATCCTGTGATGTTTTGACAGTCATGGTTCCTGACAGTGGCCTGACTCCTTTGTTGAGAAGGAAACAGAATTCCAATGAATTCAGTCCTCTGCTTTTACTTCTGAAGGTGAAGAGCACTAAAGATCACGGCTAGAATTCTTCTCTGATTTTAAAGCCCATGTTATTTTTCTTTTCTCTTCTTTTCTTTTCTTCTATTCTATTCTATTCTATTCTATTCTGTATTTTGCCAACAGATAAGCTACTCTTTATTTCCAGATCAACTACAATCATGTGGCTCCCAAATTTCCTTGAGTATGAATTTTTTCTTCTGCATAGTCTATAGATAATGTAGAGAGTGGTAAACAGTTCTCTATATCAAACTAGGGAATTGCAAATGACCTACGTAACAAATAGAAGAAGGAAAAACATCTCTCTCCTCCCAGGTGCATTTCCAGACAGGTAAGCACAGCTATGGCTCTAGACCCATACTTATATCTTCTATTTTAAAAGCACTATGAATAGTCACATTTGCTGTATAAACAAACACACATATGCCACTACTCTTACCAGAAATGCATATGGTTTTTAGTTTTAATGGTTATGTTTTTTCACAGCTTTCTCAATAGTTACTCAATTAGTATAATGGAAAATTAAGACACCTTTTAATCTTTCTTTTTCTCTGACTATGTACTGGTCATTATAGTCATCTCTCTTGCTTATTATTATTCTGACGTATATTACACTTAATAGGGGAACGTTTCTTCTCCATAAGTTGTACAAACCGTTCAAAAATTTAAATATATTTGCAGTAAGCCTGATATTTGTGTTGAATTGTTCTTTTGAAGGCTGGGAAGAATTCACTGGTAGACAACTATGTAAGTTAAAATTGTAAGCTGTTCTTCTCTGAGTATCTGATGTCATTGTACAGTTATTAAAATTAGGATGGTCCATTGGTCTATGCAGCAAGTGCCCCAATTCATTACAAGATTTTTTTTACAACCCTTTTAGGACAGGTTGCACAACAAAACACTAGTGTTCAAGCCTCAGAGTTTTCTCACAGGACCCATGTATACACAAAGATGAACTGTCTTGCTAGTGAACAAAGATTGTATTCATATAAAGATTGAAAGTATCTCTATCTGCCTGTTTACTAATATCCTCTCTTGTACCTCAATACTGCTCAAGACAGTTAAACAGAAAGTGCACGTCATGGTAACAGACAGCTATCAAAAATTTTTCTGAATGTCAAACAGCTCTGTAAATGCATTTGTCCATTTTTCTTGACAAAACATAAAAAAAAAACAAAACCAGAAAAAACCTACTGCACTTTGAAGGGAGATCAAGATGGTAGAGTATAAGGATGTAGAACTCACCTCCCCACACAAACACATCAAAAATGCATTTCCATGTGGAGCAATTCTTATTGAAAACTTACTGAAGACTGGCAGAAAGACTCTTGCAGAGCCAAGGGTGTAATAAAGATGCACACAGAATCAGGTAGGAAGAAAGAGAAGCAATCAGGTCAGGAGCTGTGCCCCTGGGAGGGGACTCAGAAGAGGAGGTGGCTTACAAGGATGAAGAGCCTCCCTGGGGAGTGAGTGGTTTGAGCCATATATTGAGTGTCCCAGCCCTGGGGTCCGAACCAGGAAGATGAGTCCCCTTGGCTGGTAGGAGGGCTGGTGGAACAGGAGGAATGTGGGAGGTCTGGACTTTGCTCCTGAGGAACGTGCACACACTTGCTTACTCCTGAAACAGGGTGGAGAGGGTGGACCGAAACTGCGTGGGACAGTGGCCAGTTTCCTGCAGCTGCCCCAGCACATGCCTGAGGCAAGCACTTGCTATGGCTCCGCTTGCCCCACAAAGCAGCTTTACACTGGAGTAAGGGCTGCAGTTCCTGAGGGGAGAGCTCATTTGCAAGGGACAAAGATGGCTCAGACCCAGAGAGAGCAGCATCTTAGCAACGGCAGCCATTCCTGGTTCTTATGGAGGCAGCACAGCAGAAGCAGTCTGGGAATCTGACCGCAGGTGGTGCCACCACAGTCAATGCCCAAACCCATGCTGAGCGCCTGACCAGCCCTCTTGCTCCAGCCCCTTTCCCCTCTGGGGCAACGTTGCTGGTACTGGAAGGAAGGAGGAGAGGTCACGCTTAAAGCGAATGGAGCCAGCTTGGACCCGACCCTCAGGGCTTCTGCTCCAGCAACTTTGAACCTGTCCCCACGCCCCCATAGGGTAGTTCTGTCCACTGAGCAAAGGAGAAGCTCCAGCTAAAACCTGTCTCTGGCCCTAGCCCTCCGTCTCCAGCCCTACCTCTTACCATGGTGCTAGCTGCCAGCACACTCTGGGGAAAGACATGACTGACTCAGGCACACATCAGATCCAGCTCTCCCATCAAAGCCACTGGGCACACAGAGACTATATAGGGATGCATCCACACAAGGACACCCCTTCAAAACCTCAAAGGGTAATTTTTTTACCTGATTTCATAGAGACAGAAAAAGTTAAGCAAAATTAAAAAACAGAGGAATTTGTTTTAATTTAAAGAACAAGAGAAAACTTCTGAAAAACAAATAATAAAACATAAATAATTTACAAGATAAAATGTTCAAAGTACAAGTTATAAAAATGCTAACTGAATTAAGGAAAAAATAGATAAACAGAGTGAGAATTTTGACAAGTACCTAGAAAATATAAAAAAGAAACAGTCAAAATTGAAGAATACATTAACTAAAAAAAAAAAAAAAAAGGTTCTGAAAAACCTAGCGGCAGGACAGGAACAAAGACGCAGATGTAGAGAATGAACTTGAGGACACGGGGAGGGGGAAGGGTAAGCTGGGACAAAGTGAGAGAGTGGCATGGACATATATACACTACCAAATGTAAAATAGATAGCTAGTGGGAAGCAGCTGCATAGCACAGGGAGATCAGCTCGGTGCTTTGTGACCACCTAGAGGGGTGGGATGGGTAGGGTGGGAGAGAGACACAAGATGGAGGAGATGTGTGTACATGTATAGCTGATTCATTTTGTTATAAAGCAGAAGCTATCACACCATTGTGGAGCAATTATACTCCAATAAAGATGTTTAAAAAAAAAAGGAAACAAATATAACCTAGAAATTATTAGTCATAAACAGAATGCTTTCATTTTCTGGTCTTCTCTATTCCCAATAATAATAGCATTTATTGAAAAAAAAATACTAAAAGGAATTAAGAGCAGACTATCAGAAGAATGCATAACTGACCTGAAATATAGAATAATGGAAATTACCCAATCAGAAGAGCAGAAAGAAAAACAAATTTAAAAAATGAGAACAGCTTAAGGAACTTCTAGGACAACATCAGGAGCACCAACATTTGCATTATAGGGATCCCAAAAGAAGAAGACTGAGAAAATGGTGAAAAGTATATTTGACAAAATTATGGCTGAAAACGTCTCAAACATGAAGTAGGAAACAGATATCTAGGTACAGGGAGGGCAAGAGGTTCCCAAAAAATGAACCAAACAGACCCACAATAGGACCATAATTAAAATGGCAGAATTTAAAGAGAGAATTCTAAAGGAAGCAAGAGAAAAATAAGGAATCACATACAAGGGAATCCCTATTAAGCTGTGAGCTGATTTCTCTGCAGAAATTCAAAAGTGCTAAAAGGGAAAAACCTGCAACCTAGGATATTCTAGTCAGTAAGATTACCAATAAAAATTAAAGTAGAAATAAAGAACTTCTCAGACAAGCAAAAACTAAAAGAGTTCATCAGTAGTAAACCAACTCTAAAATAAATGTTAAAGGGTCTTCTCTAAGTGGAAAAGAAAAGGCTATAACAAGAAGTAACTATCTATAGGAAAAAGAAAAATCTTACTAATAAAGACAAAAATATAGTAAAGTCTGACGATCAACCATTTAAATAAGCTAGAACAAAGATTAAAAGACAAAAATTGTAAAAAAAAACATTTATAACTACTGTAATCAGCAAAGGATAAACATGAAGATGTGAAATATGGCATCAAAAACACAAAATATGGGAGAGGGGAATAAAAACCACAGATCTTTTAGCATGTGTTTTAATTTAAATGACTACTGGTTTAAAACAAGTAGATATAGCTCAACATATATGGAGCCTATGGTAACCACAAACCAAAAACTTACAGTAGATGCACAAAAACTACAGAGAAAGGAATGTAAGAATACCACCAAAGAAAATCACCAAATCATGAGGGAAGAAACTAAAATAAGATGAAAATTAACATAGAAGAACTTCAAAGCAACCAGAAAATACAAACTATTCCAGAAAAATTGAAGAGGAGGGAATACTCCCAAATTTATTCTATAAGGTCATCATTATCCTAATACCAAAAGCAGATAGAGACACTAAAAAATAAAAATGTACAGTTCAACATATCTAATGAATACAGATGCAAAAGTCCCCAACAAAATATTGGCAAACCAAATCAACAATATATAAAAAGGATCATACATCATGATCAAGTGAAATTTATTTCAGTGATGCAAGGATGGGTTAATATCTGCAAATCAATCACTGCAATACACCACATTAACAAAGAATAAAAATCACATGATCATCTCAATAGATGCAGGAAAAGCATTTGACAAAATTCAACACCCATTCATGATAAAAATTCTCATCAAAGTGTGTATAGAGGAAACACTTCTCAACATAATAAAGGCCATTTGTAACAAACTCATATCTAACACTATACTCTGGTGAAAAGTTTAAAGCTTGTCCTGTAAAATCAGGAGTAAGACAAGGATGCCCAGGGACTTCCCTGGTTGTCCAGTGGTTAAGAATCCATCTTGCAATGCAGAGGACGCTAGTTCGATCCCTGCTCAGGGAACTAAGATCCCACATGCTGCGGGGCAACTAGGTCTGTGCACCGCAACTACTAAGCCCCTGCACCACAACTAGAGAGCCTGTGTGCCACAACTACAGAGCCCATGTGCTCTGGAGACCACACACCACAACTAGAGAGCCTGCATGCTGCAAATACAGAACTCACGTGCCACAACTAGAGAAAAGCGCATGCACCACAACGAAGAGCCTGCATGCTGCAACGAAAGATCCTGCATACCACAACTAAGACCCAATGCAGCAAAAAAATAAGTAAATAAATAAATAAATATTTTAAAAAAGACAAGTATGCCCACTATCGCCACTTTAATTTAACATGGTATGAGAAGTCCTAGCCACAGCAGTTAGAAAATTAAAAAAAAAAGAAAGGCATCTAAATCAAAGGGAAATTGTAAAACCTTCACTATTTGCAGAGGACATGATACTATATATAGAAAATCCTGAAGTCCTCACAAACATTAGAACTAATAGATGAATTCAGCAAAGTTACGAGATACAAGATTAATACACAGAAAGCTGTTGCTTTTCTATACACTAATAATAAACTATCAGAAAGTAAAAACAATCCTATTTAAAATGCCATCAGAAAGACTAAAATGCCTAGGAATAAACTTAACCAAGGAGGTGAAAGATGTATATTCAGAAAACAATAAAGCACTGATGAAGAAAGTTGAAGATGATGCAAAGAAATAGACATCCCATGTTCATGGAAGAGTTACTATTGTTAAAATGTCCATATTAAAAGCAATCTACAGATTTAATGCAATCCCTATCAAAATACCTATGACTTTTTCACAGAACTACAACAAATAGTCCTTAAATTTATATGGAACCACAAAAGACCCCAAATTACCAAAGCAATCTTAAGAAAAAAGAACAAAGCTGGGGGTATCAGGCTCCCTGACTTCAGACTATACTACAAAGCTAATCAAAACAGCAAGGTATTGGTACAAAAACATTCACATAGATCAATGGAACAGAACAGAGAGCCCAGAATTAAACCCATGTACTTATGGTCAGTTAATCTACAACAAAGGAGGCAAAAATATACAATGGAGAAAATAAATGGTGCTTGGAAAACTGGACTGCTATATGTAAAAGAATGAATGAATTAGAATGTTTTCTCACAGTGCATACAAAAGTGAACTCAAAACAGATTAAAGTCCCAAATATAAGACCAGAAACCATAAAACTTCAAGCAGAGAACATAGGCAGAACACTCTTTGACATAAATTGTAGCTATCTTTTTTTGGATCTGTCTCCTATGGCAAAAGAAACAAAAGCAAAAATAAACAAATGGGACCCAGTTAAACTTAAAAACTTTTGCACAGTGAAAGAAACCATCAACAAGATGAAAAGACAACCTACTGAATGGGAAAAAATTAATTGCAAATGATATGGCCAATAAGAGTTTAATAACCAAAATATATAAATAGCTATACAACTCAATATCAAAAAACCAAACAACCCAATTAAAAAATAAGCAGAAGATCTGAATAGACATTTTTCCAAAGACATACAGATGGCCAACAGGCACATGGAAAGATGCTCATCATCTCTAATCATCAGAGAAATGCAAATCAAAACCACAATGAGATATTACCTCACATCTGTCAGAATGACTATCATCAAAAAGACCAAAAGTAAATGCTGGAAGAGGGTGTGGATAAAGGTAACCTTTGTACACTGCTGGAGGAAATGTAAATTGGTGCAGTCACTAGGGAAAACAGTAAGGAGGTTCTTCAAAAACCTAAAAATAGAACTACCAAATGATCCACCAATTCCACTCCTGGGTATATAGCCAAATAAAACAAAAACACCAAAAACCCCACTAATTCAAAAGATACATGAACCCCAATGTTCATAGCAGCACTATTTACAATAGCTAAAATATGGAAGTGGCCGTCAACAGACAAATGGATAAAGATGTTATACATATATATATATATATATTTTTTCCACACACACATACAATGGAATATTAGTCATAAGAAATGAAAAACTGCCATTTGCAGCAATCTGGATGGTACTAGAGAATATTATACTTAGTGAAATATGTCAAAGAACAAGAATTACTGTATGATATCACTTATATGTGGAACATGAAAAATAAAATAATCTTGTGAATATAACAAAAAAGAAACAGACACACAGATAGAAAAACAAAAAGCTAGTGGTTACCAGAGGGAGAAAGAAGGGGGAGGGGCAAGTTAAGGGTAGGAGATTGAGAGATATAAACTTCTATGTATAAAATGGATAAGCAGCAAGAATATATTGCATAGCACAGAGAGATATATCTATTATTTTATTAGAACTTTGATGTATAATCTATAAAAATATTGAATCATGATTTTGTACACCTGTAACTAATATTTATTGTAAGTCAACTATATTTCACCAAAAAATTTTTTAAAAGAAATATAAAACATGAGCTAAAAAAATAACCCTACCTTTTACCTTTTAAAAATGATTACATTATATTTAATTACAAAGGTAATACATTATTGATTCAATAATTTAAGTGATACGAAGATGACCAAAAATACTGAACTACCTACCTCCAACCCCAGACTCCTCAGATTAAAATAAATGTGACTATTTGATGACATATTATTTTTACCAAAATGTTATATGCTCATACATATATGTATATATATACAAGTGTATATATGTATCATTTTTAAACAGACTCCAATTACTTTCTACAAAAACAGATTTTTTTGAAACTATCTAAAACATTTTTTTATAAGAGTATATTATTCCACAGTATGAATATACTATATTTTGTTTCCCTATATGAACATTCAATTTATTTTGCCAATCTAAAAATAATATATAATCAACATCTTGATGAACATGCCCTTAAGTACTTAAAATGGATTCTCAATATTGAAAATTGCTAAGTTGGAGTATATGTACATCTAATTTCTAGATAAAGCCAAATTTATTTCCCAAAATTTTGTAAAAATTCATTTTCACAATAGCAATCTATGAGTATCCATTTTGATAAATCCTTACCAGCAAGAAACTTAATATTCTCCTTAATTTTGCCTATTTTATGAATGAAAAATTTATCAAGTTTTATAATTTGTATTTCCCTGATTGCTGGTAAGGTTGACCATCTGTTATTAGCCAATTTGATTTCCTCTTCTATAAAATGCCCATTTATATCCCTTATCCATTTGTTTTTGGCCTGTTAATATTATTTTTTTCTTTACTGATTTGTAGTAGCTCTTTTAAAACTAGGCATATTAACCCTTGGCTTGATTATATTGAACGCATTTTTTCAGTTTAACCTTCAACACTTAGTGTTTTCATGTTTTCTATGTACAAATACTTTTAATTTTTATGCAGGATAGTGTGCCCTATGACCTCCTCTGTATCTGTACATTCTTCCTTAGTGATCCATCTAGTCCTGTGGCTCTAAACATCATTTGTATGCACATGTTTCCCAAGTGTCTCCAGCCCTGACCTCTAGAGTTCTAGACCAATATATGTAACTGCCTACTCAACGGCTTCACACGGAGATCGAGTACCATTTTAAACTTCACATGTCCAGAAGAGGATTCTGCAATCCGTGCGGCACACTTCTGCCAGTCTTACATCCCTCCCCATCTCAGTAGACTGTAGGCATCCTCACTCACTCAGCTACTCAAGCCAAAATTCTTAGGCATTATTCTTCTTTCCTCTCTTTCCTTAATACCCTTCCCTGAATCCTTCAGCCAATTCCATTACTCTAACTCTAAAATATGTCCTGTGTCTATCTGCTTCTCTCAATATCTGTTATTACTCTTTTAGCCCAAAGCACCGTCAGTTGTTACCTATTAGTGTAATATCCAATAAAACTTTCTTCCCTTCATCCATTTTTGTCTCATACTATCCATTCTGTAAACATTAGAGTAATATAATAATATTTTAAAATCAAAATCAGAACAATTTATTTTGAGCTAACAACTCTCTGATAGCTTCCCTCTGCACTTCAAATAAAATTCAAACCCTTTCCAGACGGACTAGGGCCTAAACAATGTCAGCCTTGACTAGCTCTCCCCCATCTTTTACCAATCTCCCCCTCACTCACTACATTCTGGCTCACCACATTGGGTGGCGTTCAATTCTTTAACATGCCATGCTTATTGCATTTGCAGAGACTTTAGGCTTGCCGTTTTCTCTTTCTGGAATGCCCATTTTTATACCTTTCTATGGTTTTCCCCTTATTATTTAGGTCCCAGCTCAAATGTCATCTCCATACAGAAGTTTCTCTGGCCATAGTATCTAAAGTAGCAGCTCATCCCCTGCTTATCCTATAACATATTCCAATATTGCTCTTTTCAACAGGTATCACTCACTAAAATCATTCTATTTGCTTGGCCTCCATCAGTAGGATGTACACTCCATTAAAAGCTGGGGTTGAGTCTGCCTTATTTATTAGTGAATCGCTAGCATCTTGAATAGGGCCAGTCACAGAGCAGGTGTTCAATAAATCTTTGTTAGACAAATGAATATCTATATTACGCTTTATGGTTTCTGAATGTTCTGTCTCTTAAAAAGCATTCCTCAATAATGTTTTATTGTTTTTATTTACATTTATTTATTTTTACTTTTCGATCCAATCCATCTACAGTTCATTTTTATAAATGAATCAATGTATAATTCTAGATGTTTCCATATGGATAACAAATTATGCCAGTACCATTATTATATAAATTATTTTAATGACGTCTGTGTCCTCTATAAGTACATATACATTTAGATCTACTTTTACAAACTTTATTCATTTATTTTTCTCTTCTGTGCAATTATAACATTTTATTTTAGTACAGGATAGTTATAGGATGCTTTCTTATCTAGCACGGGAAAGCTTTCTATACTAATTACGATTTAAACTTATTGTCATTTTAAAATAACTTTACTGTAATCTTTTTTTCCTAGGAATTATCATCAGTGATTATCAAAAATTGTTGGCATCCATTAGAATAATCATGGCTTTGCTATTTTGATCTATTTTTGTAATACAGTATGTTCTAAAATTTCCTAATTTGATAGAAGTTCCATGAAGTGGACATTAAAAGCATGTCCACTTTATGTTCTCTTGGCTGATAATACATTTCCTTCTTAATTCTTTCAAAAATACTGTTGCGAACAGACAAATTATTACACAATTTTAGGTCAGCGTTTCCTGCATTGTCTCTGTCCCTCTTTTTCAGGTAATGATAATCAGTATCATTTCAGAATGAAATGACCTGAGTGAATGAAGTTTCACCTGTTACGTGGTTTTTTCCTGGCATATAAAGACACTAAGAGAGTTTTGAAATGTGTTTAGGAATGTGAAACATAAGAAAAGAAATAAATTCATTAAAAACAAATCAGAATTACTTGGTCTGGGAAATTTACCTCCTTAGATTAGGAGCACACACTTTGAAACAAAGGGTAAAATAGACCATGAAGGATGGTTTTTCAAGCAATTTTTTCCAAGGAAAACATTATTTCCTGGTGGGAAATATTTGTCTTATTAGTTCCTTAACATTTCATACAGGTTGCTTTTTAAGACAACATTTATGAAACTAGAAAGTAACTTCGAATGGAATTATGTAGTTTATGACCATCATGCACCACGAACGGCGGTACCCATGGCCCTGTCACTTCAATAGGGAAGTGTTGCTAGCAGGATGCTGCAGAAAAAATGACATGTGCGCTATTGGTGCCGATGTAATATCTTGGGTTCTATTCATAAAAGCATGCCCTCCGTGAAGCCACTCCCTATAAATCCTTCAATAAGCATATTTGGCAGAGAAAACAGACCTGGAGTGACTCTGACTAGGGCAATCCACAGAGTCAGTTCTCTCTATCTTGTTCCAGGCCAGTTCTGTTACACTGGAAAAGTCCTTTGTGTAGCCATGGACAGAGACACTTTCTGGCTACCTTAGTTAACAAAGCTGTATGTCGGGGAGAAACTTACTACAAGATTTTACAGGGAGTAGGGAAGACTGTGGGGAATATCAACAGTCTTGCTGGCAGGCCTCGCAGAGTACAGAACAGATCAGAGTAAACCCTCTAAGTTCAACTGCAGCTGCCTAATCCCCAAGAGAAGCACCTGACACTTCATCCCTTAGCTTTTAATGCATCCGGTTACTCAGCTATTCTTTCTTTTGTGCCTGCTGCCATCTCCCTAGTGAATCTACACTCTACTCTTCCCTTTATTATGATACTTGCTTTCTCACGGCTCATGCTCATTGCACTCTCTCTACATGCTATTTCACCAAATTCACTACCTTGTATATTTCACATTTAAAGTCCGCGAGAAAGATATGATCTGAATAGTTCAGCCAGTCATCACTGAGTGTAAAGGTTCAGCAGAGCTCGTGCCCTGGGCCATGTGATAGTTCCTTGGTCTGGCTTGGGTCAGATCCCATTCCTCAATCTGGATAGTGGGAGACAGTAGAATGGGACAATGAGGTCCATTTATAAAGGACCATCCAGAAGAGGGATACAGGCAAGGACTGCCTTCACAGAATCCTGAAGTGCTTGCTTATGTATCAGATAAATTAATAAATGCCAGAGTTTTGAGTACGGACTAAATTGCTTTCTGTCTAGTTAAAAAAGATAGCCAAAGGCATCTAATTATTCAGCCAAAGACATCTAATTATTCTTAAAAACTTCTTTCATGATTTCTTGGTTCAGTCTTTCACTTCTCCATGTCTCATTTTGGATTATTGTAAAAGATTCCCTGTGTAAATCATAGAATATCAGATTATGGGTATTTTCATAATAATTATCACAAATACTCAATGATGAGTTTTAAACTAAAACTATAGTGAACAGATTCTTGGTCTGCCTAGGAAATGACTGTTTCTTATTCTTTGTGTCTGTCTGTGAAAGGATACATCCTGCAGGGGAGAAGAAAAATATGGATTCACCTTGCCTCAAATAGCAAGCTTTTGTTTGTTTGTTTGGTTGGTTTTCTCTTTAAGTTTGGAGGAAGATCATTTATCCATCCTTATATTTCTTACTACAGCTGCAAAGAATACTTCACATAGTAGGTCCTTAGGGAACATTTTCAAAAAGAAAAAGAGAATCTAGGAACATAATTAAATAAAAAATGAACTGTCATTATGAAATCCTGTTTTGAAGAAAACTCAAAGTACTGGAAAATATTTGTGAATCAAGCAGGATGCACCCAAAATACTATAATATGGAAACACATGCTAGTTTTCATGTTCCTTCTCCCTTAAATGCATTCCAAAGTCCAAAGCAAATTTGTCTTACTGCATATAGAGACATAATAGCACATTGCTATACACTTTAAAGCTCTTATCATTTACATTTCAAAGGAAGAGATTTTGTTTCATCAGTTCATATCATGATAATCAGTAGACTCATTAATATGAAAAACTAAATCCTCTATCAATTTTCTGGGCTCCAGAGCTTTGCAAAATTCTAATTTCTTTAAGCGGATTCTATTTTGTGTTCTTTCCCTATCTTAAAAAATCCATAAAACTAGAGAGGATGATTTATGAAACACAATGAGATAATATTCTACTGAATATACTTCCAAACTGTGACTGGGGAGATCCAGCATAAGCAGTGAATGTTTGATATGAAGTTCTTTGGGACTTTAGTTATTTTTTTTCTTTTTTATGCATTTTATTTGACTGGGTTTTTAATAAAGTCAAGCATGGATTATTCATTTAGTCCTACTCAAAGTCCCAGGTGATTTGCACACCTTCTTTTACTTCCTGCTTGTCAAGGTCAGATATAATGAAAACAAAGGTTAAGAAAATACAGCTTCATATCTCAGATACCTTTGCATTATTTCTTCTGGTAATTTTTCAGGAAAGGTGAAGGCTCTGAGACACCCTGTGTCTCCACGTTATCTGACCTCTCAGCCTTTTGGCTTGCATCCAGTTCATTTTCATCTATCCTTTTGCAATATTGATTTTTGAAATTACCCATGTTATATATAAATGCAATCTCATTATAAAAAGATTCACACAATATTTGATTATCAAAAGCACTTCAAAATACACAGTGAATATTTTTAAAATGGTTTTGTATGATAAAATAATATATCCCCTAAATTTATTTCTAAAACAAGGCAGGAAACTCCCTCCCCATTTCATATTAAAATTATCTGGGACTTTTATTTCTTTTTTGTTTGTTTTTACTTTATGCATCAAAAATTAATTAGCAGCAAACAGAAGTTTTATTCTTCTAGTTAGCTTTCATGAGTTTGTTAAATCACATCTCTCTATCTTGGATTTTTTTCTTCTGTTACTGAATCACATTCTCAAGCAATATTTTTCAGAGATTTATTGGGGGTAAAACTGAACCATTGCTTGTCTGAAAATATTTTTTGTCTTTCCACAAGAATATAATTTGGTTGAATATATTCTTTCAGGTTCAAAACATTTTTCAGCAGAACTTTGAAGATAATGTTTCACTGTTTTATTGAAATCAATATTGTTATCAAGAAATATGATGTTAATATGATGCTTTTTTCTTTTGGAAAAATCTGGATTTAAATTTTGATTACTTGTTTGTCTTTCCTCTCTGGAAGCATTTAGGATTTTTCCCTTTATCCTCAGGCTTCTGAAATTTCATGATGGTGTGTCCAGCACTGAGTCTTTTTACAGTTATTCTGTGTGACTTTTGGTGAATCTCTCAGGGTGAAGACTTCCACTTTTCTTCAAATCTGAGAGTTTGCTTGCTGTGTTTTATTTCTGTAATTCTTTCTTTTTAAAAAAATTCTCTATTTTCTTCTAGAACTCCTGTTAGACTAATATAGAAAATTCAGGATCTGTACTATTATCTCAACTTTTCTCATCTTTTATTTCTATGCCATTTTGTACTACATTCTGAGATAAGTCCTCAGTTTTTTATTATGTACACATTTCAGTTCTCTACAGAGAATATAGTCAAAGAGGGCTCAGGTTCAAACATCTGTTTTCATTGACTTAGGAACATTCATTCATTCATTCATTCAGTATACACTACTTCTGTATCTCCAGGGTTCTAGATATTCTCCTCAGTCCCATGAGAGATATACACAGAAACAAGACAAGGTCTCTTACTTCTAGAAACTTTGTGGGTTATAAGAAATAAAATGATGCATGTGTGACTGATGCATAGAAGTAGAGGAAAATGAAATAACCTATGGTTAAAGGTACAGAAAGAAACCAGATGATGAAGAATGAAGACCTTGAATGCTATGAACAGGAATTTAGATGTTATGTGAAGTATGGTGGGAAGCAAACATTGGGTTTTAAAAAGGGTGGTAATGTGATCTGATTTATTATTTTTAAGATTATTCTGACTGCCTTGGGAAAAACAGATTGAAGGGAAACAAGAGTAGGAGTAGGAGACTATTGCAGGAGGTCATCACAAGGATGTGTTTAGCTTTATGTGTCAGCAGTGCAGATGGAGAGAAATGGACAAATGTAAGATATATTTAGGAAGCATACATGTCATGACTTGCTAATGAACTGAATATGGAACATAAGAGGGAATGAGGAATCAAAGACGGTTCTTGGGGCTTCCCTGGTGGCGCAGTGGTTGAGAGTCTGCCTGCGGATGCGGGGGACGCGGATTCGTGCCCTGGTCTGGGAAGATCCCACATACCGCGGAGCGACTAGGCCCGTGAGCCACAACTACTGAGCCTGCGCGTCTGGAGCCTGTGCTCCGCAACAAGAGAGGCCGCGATAGTGAGAGGCCTGCGCACCACAATGAAGAGTGGCCCCCGCTTGCCACAACTAGAGAAAGCCCTTGCACAGAAACGAAGATCCAACACAGCCAAAAATAAATTTATAAAAAAAAAAAAAAAAAGACGATTCTTGAGATTTTGGCTTACATAATGAGCTCCAAGGAGGTTTGAGGGTGACAATGTCATTTTTGAGGTAATTTTTACCACCTGAATGGGTTTTTAAAAGTAAATAAATGGATGAAAAATTAAGGAAAGAGTGTAGGGAGACAATAATAGGCAAGACTGTAGACCCAGTGCCTAGTGCAGTGCCTAAAACATCAGTGTTCAAAAATATGTGAGAACTAATGATGAATTAATAAATCCACATGAAAGGAGGAGCTGAATAAATATGTGGATCATTCGCTAATCATTTTTTAAAAGTAAAACCCATGTACTAAATCTCGCTTCCCAATAAGCCCTCACAAATTTAAAATAAAATTGTCTCAACTGTAAATTGTTAATTTGACCTTATGTTAATAAATATTTTCAAATGAATGTGGTTTCCATAAATGAATGTTGCCAGTTCATAATCATCCCTGGATTATTTTTTATTATAGTACTTTATTTTTATTATGTCCTGTGAAGCCAGCTTTTAAAGTATAGAGAAATAATGGGGGATATGAAGTTATTTTGGCTCTTGGTCCTTCTACCATCTGCTGGTCTCCTGGATTTCAATTATGATACAAAAAAAAGGGACCTGTTGCAGAGATACATGTGAGCACACAAGAGTCCATGAAGTACCTGTGGAGTCTTTGTACCTTTGTACCTTATATGTACCTGTGTTGCTCTTTTCTCAAATCTCTTTTGTTGTACCTACCTCTTCTATCTGTCTTTCTCAGGTCCTCAAAATAATAGTCTGCTTTTCTAAAGATAAACCACTTAGACTCCTCAAAATTCTATATTGTCAAAGTACTTTTGGTAGATAATATATTCTCCCATAAATCAGTCATGCTTCTCTCTCTTTTTTTTTTTTTTTTAGTATCTTTACTGGAGTATAATTGCTTTATAATGGTGTGTTAGTTTCTGTATTATAACAAAGTGAATCAGCTATACATATACATATATCCCCATAACTCTTCCCTCTTGCGTCTCCCTCCCTTCCACCCATCCTATCCCACCTCTCTAGGTGGTCACAAAGCACCGAGCTGATCTCCCTGTGCTATGCAGCTGCTTCCCACTAAATATCGGTTTTACATTTGGTAGTGTATATATGTACATGCCACTCTGCAGACCTACTAGAGAATGGACTTGAGGACACCGGGAGGGGGAAGGATAAGCTGGCACAAAGTGAGAGAAAGTCATGCTCTTCTTAATGGCTTCTATACTATTAGAAATCTGCCTTCATGGTGAGTATACTCAGATAAAATGAACCATCTGGATAATTCATCTTTGGAAGCAATTTAGTATTATAATTAGTCCCTAAAATTGATTTTCATCATTTAAATGATTATTAAGAATCTTAAACACACAAGATAATGTATTAAGTACTGAAGAGACTGCAGTATCCCAAAAATCTGTAACTATGCTTATCTCAGAATATGTGCTGAATAAATACTTATAGACTAAATATATGAACGAATGAATAAATACAGTGGGTCCCTCTCTAATCTGAAAGGAATTGAAACTCTTCTAGTAGAAGTAGAATTTTTATTTGAGAAAAACCTCTACTCTTATTCTGACATGCTCTCTATATTTAACAGATTGCAAATTAGTTTTAGAAATACAAAATATTCACCAAGAAACAAATTGCATAATACTAGAGGAGCTGATGAGGTTTTTATTTTTACATTTTTAAAAATTTTATTGAAGAATAGTTGATTTACAATGTTGTGTTAATTTCTGCTGTACAGCAAAGTGATTCAGTTTTATATATATATATATATATATATATATATAAAGTTCCCTGTGCTATACACTAGGACCTTGTTGTTTACCCATTTTTTTTTAACAGCTTTATTGGAGTATAATTGCTTTACAATGTTGTGTTAGTTTCTGCTGCATAGCAAAGTGAATCATCTATGCGTACACATATATCCCCATATCCCCTCCCTCTTGCGTCTCCCTCCCACTCTCCTTATCCCATAGAAAATGGACTTGAGGACATCGGGAGGGGGAAGAGCTGATGAGTTTTGAAGGTAATGAGAATTGTAGTAGCAACTGTGCTGGCTGGGACTTGTAGTGGGAAGTGTATTAGAAGATGGTAGACAGTAAGATTTTGATGGGCAGGAAAGAGGGAAGGGTACTATATACCAGAAGGAAACAATAAAAGCTTTTGTAGGTCTATTGCTGCTTCTACTACTCTGTTCAGCTTAACACACAGTATTTGTTGAACTCATCATTGTATGGTAGAGCACATTTTGTTAAAAAATAAAATGTTGCTTTCTAAGACAATAAACAATTTCTCTTTCCATCACTGACATTAATAATTGGGTAGAAACCTCTGATTCACAATGAGATAAAATCACAGTTGTTTTAGGTTTTCTAGGTAATCTCAGGACATTTCTCCTGACAGGTATACGTCTTTGCTTATACATCTACAAGGAAGATAAAAGTACATAATAAGTAACTGTATAGATTACAGATTGGGTAAAACTAGCACACCACTGTAAAGCAATTATACTCCAATAAAGATGTTAAAAAAAAAAAGTTAAAGTACTCTCCTGTGTGTCTTAAAATGCAAACATCACTGTATGTTTTTAAGCATTAAAAAAAATCCCTGTATTGTTAAGTATGTAAGGAATGATACTAATGCTAAAATTCTATTAAATTCAAATTATAATGCTACAGGAAACATTGTGATCCCTTTTGTAAAATTTGCCACTCTGAAATTTTAAGAATTTCTCAGTGTTGAACCTGCTCATGTAATAGACACTACAACTTCTGATATTGTCAACTGCAAGTTGGAAATATGCTTCACATTCTTGCCTTGAAATTATCTAAATAGCCAAGTCAGTGCTTAGTTGTTCCTTGTGGGTACATTTGATGCACTTACAACAATAAATGGCCTCTTATATTTCCAAAAAAGAAATTTTGGAAATGTAATTCAGAAGAGCAACATCCTGAAATATTTTTAGGATTGGTATCTTGATACCAATCCTGATATCTTTAGGACTGGTACTTGCTGCTTTAGAAAAAAGGACATTCTTCAAAGCTATTGAGTAATATTGCAGATATGTTTTTGCCAGTTAATCTCCTCCCCATCAAACACTATGGGCTTTTGACAAATGTTTTCCTGATTCATTCTTCAATCACAAGGTTTATGAAAATCTCCATCTGCCACTTTGCTATTTTTGCACCAGTTTGGATATAATGAAGAATGTGGACATTTGCTTTGTCCATGCAGTTAATATGTGTATCCTATTTTCTAAGAAAGACTGTATGTCCTATTGATAGTGAACAAATTTGGTGACAAAAATATATACATGACAGCTTGAATTGTTCAACACAAATGCACTCTCTTAAAATAACCAGTAAAATAGCAATGCCTTCTATGGACAACAGCTGATGGGGTGGAAATATTAGAAAGAGCACAGTATTTGTAGGCAGTCAGAACTAACAGGGTCTGAATAAGATACCTAAACCTCACTTTCCTTATGAATTGGCTAAGGTGAAAACTTAATTCACTTCACAGTAGTGTTAAGAAAAGAGAATAGCTGAGGTCAAAGTCCCCAGTTACTGCCAGTCAGTAGAGCCACAATATATTCATGGCCTGAAGTAGGGGTCTCAAAGTCAAGTACAAGATTTAAGACAAAGGAGTGTTAGTACCTGGGTAGAATTGACAAGTTCAAGACTTTTTAAAGTATTTAAACTCATTATTTTTATTTCCTAAAGTAGTCTAACACAACAGGTCTGCTGAAGATTTTGAGAACCCTAGTCCAGGCCCCAGGGGGAGCGTCTGTGCTTTTCAAGTACCCATAAGCAGGACTCTTGCATGTTTATCTCTGTATTTAGTTTAAGTCTGTGTCATACCTCAAAGTGCCCACTCATCTCTCTCAGGGCCAGACCAAATGTTTTAATTCAAAGGAAATAATGGCCATAAGATTACAATTCTCTCAACTTGTCTATTGCTGCAATTAATAATTATGTGTCTTCCCTAAGATTGATTTCCTCACCTATTCTAGTTCACCTGCCAGTGGTCAACCCCTATAATCATGTTCTGGATCTGAACTCATCTCCCTCCCCAGGGATCACCCATCACTAGTCTCCTCTTGCTTCTGTATGTTCATTATCTTTCATTATATGAACTCATCTATAAATATATCAGCTTATTTAAATACTACAATTGAAAATCAACATACAATGGTTCATAAAAGGAAAAATCCATCAACTGAACCTCAACAAACATGGTTTGCTCTTCAAAAGACCCTGTTAAGAGGACAAAAAGAAAAGTTAAAGATGGGGACAAAATATTTGTCAACCACATGCCTGACAAAGAACTATTATCTAAAATACATAAAGAACTTTCCAAACTCAACAGTAAAATAAACAATCCAATTAAAAATAGGCATGGCTATAAACCATAAAGTGAAATAAAGAATAAGCTTAATATAATTACTATGAATGCAGATGATCCTACAATATTAAAACAATTTGAGAGTAGATAATAAATAAGGAAGACATAATTTAATTTCATGGTAATTTGTTGGTTAGAGTGGAGAAAACATCAAAACTCTCAAAACAACTCAAATTTATTAAAAAAATTAAAACAGGAAGAACAGAAATTACAAATGAATACGGTCCACTGTGCCAGGAAAGGTAATGAAATTTAAAATTCAAAGATAAAGAGAGACTCTTTGGATTATCTGTATACTAAAATTAGTTACATGGAGGCTGGAAACACTAGGCTACACTCCTCTTTCCCAACAGTAATGTACAATACCAAACGGCAATAGAACAATGCCAAGAAAATTCTGAAATGGAAATAGTTTGATCCAAGAATCATATTCCTGGCTTCACCCTTAGAGCACCTCATATCAGCCATAATCTGCACCTGTTTCACTTCCTTTACCACGTGGTTCTTAACTCCATGATGTGGAATACCTATTGGCCTGCTGGGCATTCACAGGTTAGGTGGGCAACTCAGGAATATGGGAAAGATAACACCCTATGGGTTTACCCTCAACTGATTGATGATGGAAGCTGATAGAAAAATTCATCTCTTTTATCCCTTAGCTGAACAATTCTGAAATACATTTTAAACAGCTTCATAGGAAGTCCTAGGGGAACACCCCTACTTGCCTACACCAGTGACTAACTCAGTTTTAGCCTCTGCAAGACCTCCATTCTCTGGGATCATTGGTCAAAATAAATTGCTTTATGCGAGACTTTTTTCTCCAGTTCTGCTTTCCAGAGGGAACTCAGACTAAAACATATGATACTAACAAAATATCAAATAAGGTAGAAAACAAACACGCAGAATGATATTCTGGAACTGAATCATTCACAAGTGAGGTATTGCTAAGAACCGCACTGCTGATGCAAGGTGGGTAGAGTTAATCCCATGATATTCTGCAGATTCGTGATTATTAAGAGGCAGGTCAGGATGAGGTACAGATGACAGTGAAGGATTGGCCTGTCTGGCTGCTGTAGCACTTGGGTGTTACAGGGTCAATGATAAGTATAAGGATTGTGCCTAATGATTTGATAGCCTTAAGAAAATAAAAACTGTCAACCCAAAGCAATTTGTGAAATGAAGAAGGCCTCAAGATGTACATGTAAAAGTAGTAGAACATCAAATGAGATGAATGTGAGACTGAGTGCACAGGAAGATAGTGGGACCTTGATATTTGGATAGATATACTTGATATTCTTACAGTCCTACCCCCAGACTTCCCCATACACTCTGCACTGGTAGAAGCAGCTCCCTCTGCATCTTTATAAGCAGACAACCTCCTATTGCCTAGAGATGCTATGAGGACCTCACCTGAGGAAGGGGCCAGGCAAAGTGAAGCCTGGTCTCTTCAACATCCTTCCTTCATTCCCTCCCTGCTTGCAGGCCAATAACTACAGAACAAATCAAGCATAGAATGCATTTTCTACTCAGAGGAAATAGCATTCATTCACAAAGAATTGTAAGATTTGGCCTGTTGGTACTAGCAGAAACAAGCAGAGTGGGTCTTGAGGATACTGAACTGGGGAAGTATGGAACATAAGTCTGGATAGGGGAGAATTCATTGACATAGGAGCACTATTCTGGACACAGTATGTCGTGTTCTGGCAAGGACGTGTGGAACTATTCTTATTAGTTAACCATTGTTGTGTAACAAAGTGCCATATATCTAACAGCTGTAACAGCACACTTTTATTATCCCCGTTTCTGTGGGTTAGGAGTCTGGGTATCGCTTAGCTTGTCCCTCTGCTTCTGAGTCTCACAAGGCTTCAATCAAGGAATTGACTTGGGCTGCAGTTTTATCTCAAGCTTTGTCTGGGGAAGGATCCACTTCCAAGCGTATTCCATTGCTGGTAGAATTCACTTCCTATGGTCTACTGGACTGAGGGCCTCAGTTTTTGGTTGGCTGTTAGCCAGCAGCTTCCCTCACCTCAGTTTCTTGACATATGGCCTCTCTATAGAGCAGCTCACGGTACAGTTGCTTGCTTTATCTAAGCCAACAAGGGAGAGAGAGAGTATCCTAACAGGATGTGTTACAACGTTAACTAACATGATAACTGAAATGATATGCCATCACCTTAGGCATAATCTATTGGGTAGAAACAAATCAGAGTTTCTGCCCACACTCAAGTGGAATGGATTATACAAGATCAAGAGGACCAGGAGGCAGGGATGTTTGGGGGCCATCTTAGAGGGTTTTTTTTGCCACATTAATACACTGCTGGGAGGACCAATGAAGCTTGCTCACAACAGCCTCAGGTAAATGAGGAGAAGCTCCTGGAACTTGGAAGAGAATTGATGAAAAGTTCAGAAGACTCAGGTAGATGGGGATATTAAAATGAATTCAATATGTTCGACTGGAGATTCCACTACCTGATTGCTCCACAGAGAAACACACCCTTCACTAAAGCAGTAAGAAATAAGCTCCTGGGGAGGGGTGGTTGTTTCTCTGTACACAGAATTGACAAAAGGAGATGCTGCTATAGAACTGGGCTCCCTGGTGCTGGGGGGTCCTGGCATGGCAAAGGCCAGATAGAAGCACTCAACAGAAAGCAGTAAGATGGATGGCACTGCTATCAAGGCAGCAGGGCCCTCATTTATATTTTATATACCAGAAAGAGGCACATAAGTTTATGAGAAATGTTTATCCCAAATGTCTATATGTATCTTTGTTTATGTCTGATTTAGGATGTACTCATACATCAAAGTGAAGTAAGGCGATAGAATTGAACTATATTTTGGAAACAGTTGTGATATAAGATATAGTACATAGATTTGTAATGATTCTGACATTGAGAATGTTGCATAAACTTGTTGAACTTCAGGTTTTCTTTTTTTTTGGGTCTTTAAAATACTTCTTGGATGCTTTTTTGGGCCATGCATTATTCCAGAAGCTGGTGATATAATGCTGTGCCACAGATTTGCTGGATCCCTGATATGCTGGCATACCAATGGAGGATGTAGAGACTAAAGAAAATCTAAAAAAATGCATAATAACCTTACTGACAATATCCTGAAGAAAAAAGCATGGTGACAGGTAGAGAGTTTTGAGGACTACTGTAGATGGAATGGTGAAGAAATCCCTCGTGAATAGGTGAAATTTGAGCAGATCTGAATAAATTGAGGAAAGCTTATGACTTCTTGGGAACGGCAAGTACAAAGGCCCTGCATAGAGAACATGACTAGAATATCTAAGGCATCATAAGGAGGCCAGAGTGGCTGCCACTCAGGGAAACAGTGATGGAAGTGTTAGGAAGTAGGGTCACAGGAGATGTTGGAATTCAGATCATTCAGATAATTTTTTGATGATTAACTCAGATAATATTTATAGTATTTTTGGCATACAGCAGTGTCCAGCTCAAAGGGCCAACTTTAGTTTTTACTTCATCTGAAAGAAGCATATCATGGGAATTTTAAAGGACCAAGTTTAGGTTTCATAAAACCTACAACTCTCAGATAAAATAAATTGAATATGCGACAGACTTATCATTCTATGTAAAGCTGGTAAAGAGACTAATAAAGGGTTTTATAGATTTGGCCTACATAATGAACACCTTCCTCAGTAGAGTAAGATATATTTTTTAATATAACCCCTGGTGTTTCCAACCAGAAGGATCTTAATTACCAAGGAAGCTGAAGTTCATAGAATAATCTGAAGAAGCAGTGACTGGAAATGAAGAAGTTACTGGAGTCACTTAAGCCCACTTTGCATTCAAAAAGCTTTGTTTCAGAGAAGAACAGTCGTGTCATAGATCAAACAAATATCAGATCAAACAGTTCAGGAATACTGGGTCTGGTAGGCTGAGTGTGGTCCCAGGATGTCATCTTCCTTATCTCCATAACCTGTGATAAGTTACATTATATAGCCAAAGAGACTTTTCAGATGTGATTGGATCTCAGGATCTTGAGATGGAGAGATGATCCTGGATTATCCAGGTGGGCAAATGTAATCACATGGGTCATTGTGAGAAGGAAACAGGAAGGCCAGAGCCAGAGAGAAAAATGGGAATATGCTACATTTCTGGCTTTGAAAATGAAAGATAAAACCATGAGTCAAGGAACGCTGGCAGCCCGGAGAAGCTGGACAAGACAAGGAAAGGGATTCTCCCTTAGCAACTCCAGAAGGGATGCAGCACTGCCGACGCTGTAATGTTTAGCACAGTGAGAACAATGTTAGATTTCTGACCCTCAGAACCATAAGATAATAAAGGTGTGTTGTTTTAAGCCACTAAGTGTGTGGTAATTTGTTATAGCAGCCATAGGAAACTAATACATCGGGGAATAGAAGACAACAGTTAGTGTGAAAAAACTACAACCAAAAGAGATAATATAAAGAAGTAGCCCAAATAAAGACTTTTGAAAAAGAGTCTACAAAAGCTTTAGAATGGGCTAGATGTTGTCCAGTCTCCCAAGGTAACTAGAAGTCAAGAATGACAACCCTCATCCAATATCATTCCTAAGTATGATTGTGTTGAAATGTATGGGTGTGTACATAGATTATGGAATGTAATAGCTGACTGTATTGCTGCATTACTGTTTTTCCTAAAGCTTCCCTACCAGAGATGAACATGGCCTCTGAAAGTCCCATAGCCTGCATCACTTACTAAAACCTGGCCCCGTCACTTACTAAATCTGTGACTGATGGAAGTCACCTAAACTTGGTGCCTCATTTCTTATCTGTAACATGTCAAGTTAATAATGTCTAACTCATAGGGTTTCTGTGGGCATTAACAGAGTGAATATGGAAAAGCATCTAGAACAGTGTCTGACACATAGTAAGTACATGCAAGATTTCATCATGTGATTCTTAAGTTCCCACATTACCAGAGTGAGAATAACATTTAATATACTAACATATTTGCAAGACAAAGAAAAAAAGGTATATGTTTCACATTCTAGCTAGTATTTTACAATATTTTTCCTATTTTTTTACAATTATTTTATATTAATTTATAGAAGTCTTTCATGAAATTCATAAATACCATGATACTTAGACTATGCTGACAAGACAGCAAAAATATATTTAGGAAAGTCAATACAGGCATTAAGTTATGGGTGACAGAGATTTAGTACCAAAAACATATTACCTAGAGGAAATGTCTTCTCAATTTATTTGCTATGAATTTCTTGACTTATATTTTGCGGGAAATATTTCTGAACACTTTCTTCCATGCTGTCATATAGATGATCAGCATTGAGACGAGATCAAGACGGTGGAGTAGGAGGACAATGAGCTCACCTCCCCCCCCAGAAACACATCAAAAATACATCTACGTGTGGAGCAACTCTCGCTGAAAACAGATTGAAGCATGGCAGAAAGAATCTTATACAACAAAGGCTGTAAGAGAGATCCACAAGGATTCAGGTAGGAAGATAAGGGAAGTGATGGGGTCAGGACCTGCACCCTTGTGATGGGACACAAAAGAGGAGGAATTACATGGGCTGAGATACCTTCCTTGTGGGGTGAGCAGTTTAAACCACAGACCACAGCTCTAGGGTCTGACACTGATGAGTCCCCTTGGCTGCTCTGAAGACCAATGGGACTGACAGGGTTACTGTGAGAAACTTGAACTGCACTCATGAAGGGTATTCACATGCTCAAAAAAGGCAGAGGAAGAAACTGAGACAGGCTGGGACTCTGGCCAGTTTCCCATGACTGTGCCAGCACGTGCCCCAGCCCACGCTGAGGGCCTGTTCCAGCCTATCCTGCTCTGTGGCACAGCTCCCCACTAATCGGAAGGCTGGCATTGCCAAGGAGAGTGAGCGATTGTGGGGGACGGAGCAGGCTTGACCCAGAACTACATGTGAGCAGGGCAAGAGAAGGTACTTGTGGAGGCAGCAGATTGGGAGCATTCTGGAACTCTGACTGGAGTGCCATGCCAGGACTACCACAGCACATGCCCCAGTCTGCACTGGGTGCCAGTCTAGCACCTCTTGCTCCAGCACTGCTCCCCTCTGGAATGAAGGTGACAACACTGGGAGAGGGGAGAGCACACGCTTAGAGGGAACAGAACCAGCTTGGACCAGAACCTCAGGGCTTTTGCTCTAGCACATTGGGACCAGTCCCTGCACCCAATACAGTGGTATCAGCCACTGATCATAGGACAGCCCCAACTAACACCTGGCTCTGGCTCTAGCCTTACATCTCCAGCCACACCTCTCACCAAGGTGATAGATGCCAGCACACCCTGGGGGACGATGTGACTTGTGCTCACTTCAGATCCAGTTCTCCCAGCAGAGGCACTGGGCACACACAGAATGCACAGGGACACTTCCACATAAGGACACCACTTCAAGACTGGGATAGGTAGCTGTTTCACCTAATTTCTTAGACAGAGAAAGTTAAGTAAAATGTGAAGACAGAGGAATTTGTTTCAAATGAAAGAACAATAGAAAAACCTGAAAAATAATCTCATGAAACAGATAAATAGTTTACCAGATAAAGAATTCAAAGCATTAGTAATAAAAATGTTAACTGAACTTGGGAAAATAAAAGATGTTCATTGTGAGAATTTTAACAAGGAACTAGAAAATATAAAAAAGAACCAGTCAGAGCTGAAAAATAAAATAACTGAAATGAAAAACACATTAGAAGGAATTAACAGAACATTAGCAGATACAGAAGAATACATAAGTGACCCAGAAGATAGAATAATGGAAATCACCCAATCAGAACACCAAAAACAAAAGCAGTTTTAAAAACTGAGAAGAGTTTAAGGGACCTGTGAGACAATATCAAGCATATTAATATTTGCATTATATAGGTCCCAGAGGATTAGAGAAAAAAGGGTCAAAAATGTATTTTATGAAATTATGACTGAAAACTTCCAGAACCTGATGAAGAAAACAGATATCCAGGTACACAGGAAATACAGAGAGTCCCAAACGAGGGGAACCTAAAGAGACCTTCACCAAGACATATAATTAAAATGGCAAAAATTAAAGACAAAAAGAGAATGCTAAAAGCAGGAAGAGAAAAAAAAAACACATAAAAGGGAGTCCCCTTAAGGCTATCAGCTGAATTTTATTAAAAAACTTTGCAGGCTGGAAGGGAGTGGCATGATATATTGAAAGAACTGAAAAGGAAAAACTTACATACTATGAAATTCTAACCAGCAATATTATCATTCAGAATTGAAGGGGAGATAAAGAACTTCTCAAACAAGCAAAAACTAAAAGAGTTCATCAATGTTAATCTACCCTAAAAGAGATAATAAAGTGTCTTCTCTAAGTGGAAAAGAAAAGGCTACAATAAGAAGTAAGAATTTATAGGAAAGCAAAAATACCACTAGTAAAGGCAAATATATAATAAAGGCTGTGAATCAACAATTTAATAAGAGTACAAAGATTAAAAGAAAAAATTGTAAAATTTACTATAACTACATAAACAGTTAAGGGATAAACATGAAGATGTAAACTATGACATCAAAAACCCAGAACGTGGTGGAAGGCAGTAAAAATGAAAATCTTTTAGAATGTGTTGAAATGAAACGACTATCAGTTTAAAACAAGTAGATATATTTATAAATAACTCAACATATATGAACCGCATGGTCAACACAAATCAAAACCTACAATAGAAACAAAAAACTAGAAAGGAACACAAGTATATCACTAAAGAAACTTATCAAACCATAAGAAAAGAAACTAAAAGAAGAAGAAGAGAGAAGTACTAAAACAAAATAAAAAACAACAAAAACAACCAGAAAACAAGTAACAAGATAGCATTAAGTACATACTTATCAATAATCACTTAAATGTCAAAGACTAAATGCTCCAATCAAAAGACATAGGGTGCCTGAGTGGATGAAAAACAAGATCCTTCTACTGCTGCTTACAAGAGACTCAACACAGAGCTAAAAACACACACAGACTGAAAGCAAGGGAATGGAAAAAGATATTGCATGCAAATGGAAATGACAAGAAAATCGGAGTACCAATACACATATCAGACAAAATAGACTTTGAAAAAAGTCTATAACAAAAGAAAAATAGGGGCATTTTATAATAATAAAATTATGAATACAAGAAGATGATATAACATTTGTTTACATAAATGCACTTAATATAGGAGCACCTACTTATATAAAGCAAATATCAACACACATAAAGGGAGAAATTGACAATAATACAGTAATAGCATAGGACTTTAACATCCCACTTACATCAATGGAAAGATCATCAGAAAAGAAAATCCATAAAGAAAGAGCAGTCTTAATGGAATGATTAGACCAGTTGGATTTCATAGATATCTACAGGATACTTCAATCAAAAACAAGAGAATACACAGTCTTTTCAAGTGTACATGTTATGTTCTCCAGGATAGATCATATGCTAGGTCACAAAAAATTCACAACAAATTTAAGAGGATAGAAATTACATAAAGCAATTTTTTCCAATCACAATGAAATGAAACTAGAAATCAATTACAGAAAAAAAGGAAAAATACAAAATGTGGAGACGAAACAACAGCTACTAAAAATCCAATGGATCGATGAAGAAATTGAAGAGGAAATCAGAAAATACATTGACACAAGTGAAAATGGAAGCACAATTTTCCAAAATCTATGGGACACAGTGAAAGCAGTTCTAAGATGACAGTTTATAGTGATACAAGCCTACCTCAAGAAATAAGAAAAATCTCATAGGAAAGTGCAGTTGTGCCCAGAGGTAGTTGAAGCTTGGTTGAGCTTCAGGTCCCCCTTCAGGTGGATTATTTTAGAGCATAAAATACAGCTCTCAAGGATGTAGAGGGCAAGGGTTGTAACTCTTTTATTTCTCTTCTTGGGGTTCTAATCAGTGCTATGGTTTTTCATTTTACCTTGGTATTCAGAAAATATTAATTTCTAAATGTACAGTGACAATTGGGATTACCATTGTACTTTAACTTGAGAATTAAGTAGAAGACTAATTCATATGAAAGTAATATAACTTAAAAATTGTGACTGAGGCTCAGATCTACAGGAACTAAAGGAGCAGGCTGTGTGGCTGACAGGGTCTTGGTGCTCCAGCCGGGTGTCAGGCCTGTGCCCCTGAGGTGGAAGAGCCGAGTTCAGGACATTGGTCCACCAGAGACCTCCCAGATCCACATAATATCAGATGGCGAAAGCTGTCCCAGATATCTCCATCTCAATTCTAAGACCCAGCTCCGCTCAACGACCAGCAAGCTACAGTGCTGGACACACTATGGCAGACAACTAGCAAGACAGGAACAGCACTGCACCCATTAGCAGAGAGGCTGCCTAAAACCATAATAAGGTCACAGACACCCCAAAACACACCACCAGATGCGGACCTGCCCACCAGAAACACAAGATCCAGCCTCATCCACCAGAACACAGGCACTAGCCCCTTCCACCAGGAAGCCTACACAACCCACTGAACCAAACTTAGCCACTGGGGACAGACACCAAAAACAATGGGAACTACGAACCTGCAGCCTGTGAAAAGGAGACCCCAAACACAGTAAGTGAAGCAAAATGAGAAGACAGAGAAATACAGAGCAGATGAAGGAGCAAGGTAAAAACCCACCAGAACAAACAAATGAAGAGGAAATAGGCAGTCTACCTGAAAAAGAATTCAGAGTAATGATAGTAAAGATGATCCAAAATCTTGGAAATAGAATGGAGAAAATACAAGAAACGTTTAACAAGGACCTAGAAGAACTAAAGAGCAAACAAACAACGATGAGCAACACAATCAATGGAATTAAAAATTCTCTAGAAGGAATCAATAGCAGAATAACTGAGGCAGAAGAAAGGATAAGTGACCTGGAAGATAAAATAGTGTAAATAACTACTGCAGAGCAGAATAAAGAAAAAAGAGGGACTTCCCTGGTGGTGCAGTGGTTAAGAATCCGCCTGCCAATGCAGGGGACACGGGTCTGAGCCCTGGTCTCGGAAGATCCCACATGCCACTGACCAACTAAGCCTGTGCGCCACAACTAGTGAGCCTGCACTCTAGAGCCTGAGAGCCACAACTACTGGGTCCACGTGCCACAACTACTGAAGCCTGCGCACCTAGAGCCCATGCTCCACAAGAGAAGCCACTGCAATGAGAAGCCCACACACCACAACGAAGAGTAGCCCCCTCTCACCACAAATAGAGAAAGCCCACGTGCAGCAACAAAGACCCAATGCAGCCATAAATAAATAAATAAATATATAATTTAAAAAAAGAGAAAAAGAAAAAGGAATGAAAATAATTGAGGACAGTGTCAGAGACCTCTGGGACAATATTAAATGCACCAACATTTGAAGTATAGGGGTCCCAGAAGAAGAAGAGAAAAAGGAAGGAACTGAGAAGATATTTGAAGATATTATAGTTGAAAACTTCCCTAATATGGGAAAGGAAACAGTCAATCAAGTCCAGGAAGTGCAGAGAGTCCCATACAGGATAAATCCAAGGAGAAACACGCCAAGACACATATTAATCAAACTATCAATAATTAAATACAAAGAAGAAATATTAAAAGCAGCAAGGGAAAAACAACAAACAACATACAAGGGAATCCCCATAAGGTTAACAGCTGATCTTTCAGCAGAAACTCTGCAAGCCAGAAGGGAGTGGCAGGACATATTTAAAGTGATGAAATGGAAGAACCTACAACCAAGATTACTCTACCCAGCAAGGATCTCATATAGATTCGACGGAGAAATCAAAACCTTTACAGACAAGCAAAAGCTAAGAGAATTCAGCACCACCAAACCAGCTTTACAACAAATGCTAAAGGAACAAGAGAAGGAAAAGACCTACAATAACAAACCCAAAACAATTAAGAAATTGGTAATAGGAACATACATATCAATAACTACCTTAAATGTAAATGGATTAAATACTCCAACCAAAAGACATAGACTGGCTGAATGGATACAAAAACATGACCCGTATATATGCTGTCTACAAGAGACCCACTTCAGACCTAGGGACACATACAGACTGAAAGTGAGGGGATGGAAAAAGATATTCCATGCAAATGGAAATCAAAAGAAAGCTGGAGTAGCAATTCTCATATCAGACAAAATAGACTTTAAAATAAAGACTATTAGAAGAGACAAAGAAGGACACTACATAATGATCAAGGGATCAATCCAAGAAGAAGATATAACAATTGTAAATATTTATGCACCCAACATAGGAGCACCTCAATACATAAGGTAAATGCTAACAGCCATAAAAGGGGAAATCGAAAGTAACACCATCATAGTAGAGGACTTTAACACCCCACTTTCACCAATGGACAGATCATCCACAATGAAAATAAATAAGGAAACAGAGCTTTAAATTATACATTAAAGAAGATGGACTTAATTGGTATTTATAGGACATTCCAACCAAAAACAACAGAATACACTTTCTTCTCAACTGCTCGTGGAACATTCTCCAGGATAGATCATATCTTGTGTCACAAATTAAGCCTTGGTAAACTTAAGAAAACTGAAATTGTATCAAGTAACTTTTCTGACCACAACATTATGAGACTAGATATCAGTTACAGGAAAAAAAATACAAACACATGGAGGCTAAACAATATGCTACTAAATAACCAAGAGATCACTGAAGAAATCAAAGAGGAAATCAAAAAATACCTAGAAACAAATGACAATGAAAACATGATGACCCAAATCCTATGGGATGCAGCCAAAGAAGTTTTAAGAGGGAAGTTTATAGCAATACAGTCCTACCTCAAGAAACAAGAAACATCTCAAATAAACAACCTAACGTCACACCTAAAGCAATTAGAGAAAGAAGAACAAAGAACCCCTAAAGTTAGCAGAAGGGAAGAAATCATAAAGATCAGATCAGAAATACATGAAAAAGAAATGAAGAAACCAATAGCAAAGATCAATAAAACTAAAAGGTGGTTCTTTGAGAAGATAAATAAAATTGATAAACCATTAGCCAGACTCATCAAGAAAAAAAGGCAGAAGACTCAAATCAACAGAATTAGAAATGAAAAAGAAGTAACAACTGACACTGCAGAAATACAAAGGATCATGAGAGATTACTACAAGCAACTATACGCCAATAAAATGGACAACCTGGAAGAAATGGGCAAATTCTTAGAAAAGCACAACCTTCTGAGACTGAACTAGGATGAAATAGAAAATATAAACAAACCAATCACAAGCACTGAAATTGAGACTGTGATTAAAAATCTTCCAACAGGGCTGGGAGGCCACCGGAGGAAACACTGTTGCTCTGGAAACGGGAGCAAGCCCTGTTGAAGACACTTGCCGTGGACCGGGACACGGAGCCATGGCAATGGGACCCCGCTTTTTTGGGTCTGCAGAGAGTCGGGGGCATGGACTTGTCCTTTGTGAAGGGCGACAGTGTTAGCGCCTGCACCTCCCTGGTGGTGCTCAGCTACCCTGAGCTCAAGGTCCTCCAGTAAGCCCCCCTTCATTCTGCAAGACCAGGAGTTGCTTCCAGCACCCTCTCATTCATCTTTATCACACTGGAATGGAATTGGCCTGTGTGTCTCCCCTACCAGAATGTAAACTCCACAATGATAGGAACCATGCTGTCTTGCCCACCGGCTGTAGCCTCTGCACCTAGTTCAATGCCTGGCACATAGAAGACGATCGAATAGATTCGTGAATGAATGAACAGCGTGCCCACGATTCCTTTGGAGTCAACAGCTCAGGAAGCCTTGGCTAAAGAAGAGCTTGATGAGGAAACCTCTGCTCTGCAGCTTCAGCATTTCCCCCTCCCTGCTCCTCTGCCTGCTCCCAAAGCTACCACCTTTCTGCCTCAGCGTCTTTGCGCTTTACTTGGAAGATCCTTTAGTCAAAATTCAGCAGAAATATATTGATACCTGACTCAGAGTTTGGTGAGGAATAATTGAGATCATGCATGGAAAGCAATTAGCATAATAGGCATGTGGTAAGCCCTCAAAAAGTAAATGCTAAGCCACTGTTAATTCTGAGGATGACTTCTCGCTTTTCAAGACTGAGTTCACTTGTTCCCATTGCTCTATACCTTTCTGTACCTGCAGAATTAACCACCCCCTCATCTCTGTTCTAGGCCTCTTTCTTATTCATGTGCTATTACAGTACTTCTCACACTGTATTAAAGTTATCAGTTTAGGAGGTACTCGCAGATCTTACAGCCTGTTAACAGAGCACTCTCCTTTTGCAGTAGTCTTCCTCCCCTCATTGCAATAATAGTTTTGAATAGTTCCCCTTACCTCAAAGAAAAGTTATTGGTATATTCTGGTTCTCCCACCATCTGTAGGTTCTGAAGGGCAGGGTTATACTGTATTTCTTTTGGAACCCCAGCACTGAGCAAAGTGCTTGCTACCTGGATGTAGTCAGCACTTGTCATCCTGTGCTATGGAAGCTTAGACTAGGGAATGATCTTGGAATAGTCTGGTCCAGTGACTCCCAAATGCCCAACCATGGATCTATGCAATGAGAGTCGCCTGGAAGTGCATTTAGAAATATAGATTCCATAGGCAAATCCATAGAGACAGAAAGTAGATTTGTGGTTGCCAAGGGCTAGGGAGTGGGATGGAGGGTGACTGCTAATGGGTATAAGAATTACCTAGGGGTGGTGAAAATGTTCTAAAACTAGATTATGGTAATGGTTGCACAACTCTGTAAATACCAGAAAGCGTTGAATTATACCCTTCAGATAATTTTATGGTAGTAAATTATATCTCAAAAAGTTGTTAAAAAAAAAAAAATTCCAGGGCCCCACCTCCATTACTGATATTTGCCTTTTTAAACAATCCTTCCTGTGATTCCAAAGCAAAGCCAGGCTGTGAATCACTGGTCTCCCTTTCGCACAGCCAGGAATCCTTTCCTCACCATCCCTGACAAATTGTGGCCTCACACCAGAGCCCGTTCCATAGTTTGAAGCCTGGTTAGTATGTTCTTTTCCACATGGAACTGAAATTTAGTTATTTGTGACTTCTGCCTTAAGGTGCAGAGCACAGGACAAACCTTTCCTACCCTCCTATTTGAAGACAGTCCTGTGTTCTCCTGAGTCTCACTGAGGTGATTTCCAGCTCCTTCACTTGCTGCTGGCCCTCCAGCCTGCCCTCAGTGAAGAAATAAAAGTAATCCAAATTGGAAAAGAAGAAGTAAAGCAGTGACTGTTTGCAGATGGCATGATACTATACATAGAGAATCCTAAAGATGCTACCAGAAAACTACTAGAGCTAATCAATGAATTTGGTGGAGTGGCAGGATACAAAATTAATGCACAGAAATCTCTTGCATTCCTATACACTAATGATGAAAAATCTGAAAGAGAAATTACGGAAACACTCCCATTTACCATTGCAACAAACAGAATAAAATACCTAGGAATAAACCTACCTAAGGAGACAAAAGACCTGTATGTAGAAAACTATAAGACACTGATAAAAGAAATTAAAGATGATACAAACAGATGGAGAAATATACCATGTTCTTGGATTGGAAGAATCAACACTGTGAAAATGACCATACTACCCAAAGCAATCTACAGATTCAATGCAATCCCTACCAAAATTCCAACGACATTTTTCACAGAACTAGAACAAAAAATTTCACAATTTGTATGGAAACACAAAAGACCCCGAAGAGCCAAAGCAATCTTGAGAAAGAAAAACAGAGCTGGAGGAATCAGGCTCCCAGACTTCAGACTATACTACAAAGGCACAGTAAACAAGACAGTATGGTACTGGCACAAAAACAGAAATATAGATCAATGGAACAGGATAGAAAGCCCAGAGATAAACCCATGCACATATGGTCACCTTATTTTTGATAGAGGAAGCAAGAATATACAATGGAGAAGAGACAGCATCTTCAATAAGTGGTGCTGGGAAAAACTGGACAGCTACATGTTAAAGAATGAAGTTAGAACACTCCTTAACACCATACACAAAAATAAACTCAAAATGGATTAAAGACCTAAATGTAAGGCCACACACTATAAAACTCTTAAAGGAAAACACAGGCAGAACAATCTTTAACATAAAACACAGCAAGATCCTTTTTGGACCCACCTCCTACAGAAATGGAAATAGAAACAAAAATAAACAAATGGGACCTAATGAAACTTAAAAGCTTTTGCACAGCAAAGGAAAACATAAACAAGACAAAAAGACAACCTCAGAACGGGAGAAAATATTTACAAATGAAGGAACTGATAAAGGATTAATCTCCAAAATTCACAAGCAGCTCATGCAGCTCAATATCAAAAAACAAACAACCCAATCCAAAATTGGGCAGAAGACCTAAATAGACATTTCTCCAAAGAAGATATACAGATTGCCAACAAACACATTAAAGGATGCTCAACATCACTAATCATTAGAGAAATGCAAATCAAAACTACAATGAGGTATCACCTCACACCAGTCAGAATGGCCATCATCAAAAAATCTACAAACAATAAATGCTGGAGAGAGTGTGGAGAAAAGGGAACCCTCTTGCAGTGTTGGTGGGAATGTAAATTGATACAGCCACTATGGAGAACAGTATGGAGGTTCCTTAAAAAACTAAAAATAGAACTACCATACAATGCAGCAATCCTACTACTGGGCATATACCCCTGAGAAAACCATAACTCAAAAAGAGTCATGTACCACAATGTTCATTGCAGCTCTATTTACAACAGCCAGGACCTGGAAACAACCTAAGTGTCCATCCAAAACTTTTTGATCATCTCCCATTACTAAAGCAAATAAACAAGAAGCAAACACACACACAAAAAAAGAAAGAAGAAAAATTTCAAATAAACAACCTAACCTATCATCTGAAGGAATTAAAAAAAGAAGAACAACAAGCCCAATATCAGCAAAAAGATGGGAATAATAAGGATCAGAGAGGAAAAAAGTAACGTAGAAAGAAAAAAATAAAATAGAAAAGATCAATAAAACTAAGAGATGGTTTTTTTGAAAAGATAATCAAAACTGATAAGTCTTTAGCTAGCCTCACCAAGAAGAAAAGATAGAGGACCCAAATCAACAAAATAAGAAATGAAAGAGGAGACATAAAAACCAGTATCACCAAAATACAAAAAATCCTAAGAGAATACTATGAACAGTTATATGCCAACAAATTGGTAAACCTAGGAGAAATGGATATATTTCTAGAAACATACAGCCTGCCAAGACTGAATCAGGAAGAAACAGATAGTGTGAACAGACTAATCACTACTAATGAAATTGAATTTGTAATCAAAAAACTCCCAGCAAACAAAATTCCAGGACCAGATGGCTTCACAGGGGAATTCTACAAAACATACAAAGAATAGTTGATACCTATCTTCTCAAACTATTCCAAATTTATTCTACAAAGTCAACTTTACCCTGATACCAAAACCAGATAAAGGCACTACAAGAAAAGAAAATTACAGGCCAATATCTCTGATAAATATTGATGCAAAGATCCTCAACAAAATATTAGAAAACCAAATTCAACAATATGTGAAATGTATCATACACCATGATTAAGTGGGATTTATTTCAGGAAAGCAAGGAGAGTTCAATATTTGCAAATCAATCAATGTGATAAACCACATTAACAAAAGGAAGGATAAAAATAACATTATCATCTCAATAGACATAGAAAAAAATTTGACAAAATTCAACAACCATTTATGATTGAAACTCTCATTAAAGTTGATATAGAGGGAACATATGTCACCAAAATAAAGTCTTGTTATTACAAATCCATAGCTAATATCATACTCAGTGGTGAAAAGTGCAAAGCTTTTCCTCTAAAATCAGGAACAAGACAAGGATGCTCACACACTTCACTTCTAATTAACATAGTATTGGAAGTCCTATCTACAGCAATCAGACAAGAAAAAGAAATGAAAAACACCCAGATTGGAAGGGAAAAAATAAAACTATCACTATCTGCAGATGATATAATATTGTATGTAGAAAACCCTCAAGTCTCCACCAAAAAAAAAAAAAAAAACGATTAGAACTAATAAATGACTTCAGTTTAGTTGTAGGATACAAGATTAATATACAGAAACTTGTTGCTTATCTATATACTGAAAATGATCTATCAGAAAGAGAAAGGAAGAAAACAATACCATTTAAAATTGCATCAAAAAAAAAAAAAAAAAGAATAAAAAAGAACAAAATACCTAGGAGTAATTTTAGCCAAAGAGGTGAAAGACCTATACTCTCAAAACCCTAAAACACTGATGAAGGAAACTGAAGATGATACAAAAAGATGGAAAGAAATCCCATGTTATGGGCTGGAAGAATTAATATTGTTAAAATGTCCATACTACCCAAAGCAATGTAGAGATTTAATGCAATCCTTGTCAAAATACTCATGGCATTTTTCACAGAACTAGAACAAATGATCTAAAATTTATATGAAACCACAAAAGATACTAAGTAGCCAAAGTGATCTTGAGAAAAAAGAACAAAACTGGAGTTTTCATGCTCTCTCACTTCAGACTATACTGCAAAGATACAGTAATCAAAACAATATGGTACTGGCAAAAAAAAACAGACATGGATCAATGAAACAAAATAGACAGCGCAAAAATAAAAACCACTTATATTAACTAATATATGTTAAAGGAGGCAAGAATATACAATGGAGAAAAGACAGCCTCTTCAATAAATGGTGCTGGGAAAACTGGACGGCTATATGTAAAAGAATAAAATAATTAGGACATTTCCTCACACCATATATAAAAATAAACTCAAAATGGATTAAAGACCTAAATGTAAGACCAGAAACCATAAAACTCCTAGTAGAGAAAAGAGGCAGGCCACTCTTTGACATAAATCATAGCACTATTTTTTGGATCTGTTTCCTCAGGCAAAGGAAACAAAAGCAAAAAGAAACAAATGGTACCTAACAAAACTTAAATGCTTTTGCACAACAGAGGAATCTATCAATAAAATGAAAAGACAAACTATGGAATGGAAGAAAATATTTGCCAGTGATATGACCAATAAGGGGTTAATATCCAAAATATATAAACAGCTCATACAAATCAATATAAAAAAATGAAAAAAACAATTAAAAACTAGGCAGAAGACCTAAATCGACATGTTTCAAAAGAAAACATACATATGGCCAACAGGCACATGGAAAGAAGCTGATAGTCTCTTCAGAGAAATGCAAATCAAAACCACAATGAGATATCACCTCATACCTGTCAGATTAGCTAACATCAAAAAGACCACAGATAACAAATGTTGGTGAGGATGTGGAGAAAGGGAAACCCTTGTATACTGTTGGTAGGAATGGAAATTGGTGCAGCACTATGGAAAACAGTATGGATATTCCTCAAAAACTAAAAATAGAACTACATATGATTTAGCAATTCCACTCTTGTATATATCCAAAGAAAACAAAAACATTAATTAGAAAAGACACATGGACTCCAATGTTCATAGCAACATCATTAACAATAGTCATTATATGGAAGCAGCCTAAGTGTCTTTAAACAAATGAATGGATAAAGAAGATATACACACACACACACACAGACACACACACAATGGAATATTAGCCATAAGAGGAGAAATTCTGCCATGTACAACATAGATGGACCTGGAGGTTATTATGCTTAGTGTAATAAGTCAGACAGAGAAAGACAAACCTCTATGTTATCACCTATATGTGGAATCTAAAAAGATAAGACAAAGAATGAATATAACAAACTAGTGGTTACCAGTGGTGAAGTGGAAGGGAGGAGAAGCAAGATAGGGGTAGGAGATTAAGAGGTACAGACTACTATATACAAGATAAATGAAGTACAAGTTTATATTGTATGGTACAGGAAGTAAAGCCAATATTTTATAGTAACTTTAAATGGAATATAATCTATAAAAATATTGCATCACTTTGTTGTATACCTGAAACTAATATATATTGTAAGTCAACTATACCTCAATATTTTTTTAAACCCTGAATGGTAGAGGAGAGAAGTAAAATATAGAGAGCCTGGGTAAAGGGAACTAGAATGTAAGCTTCAGGAGACAGCAATGACTATCTGTATTGTTCACCAAAATAACCCTGTCCCTGGCTCAGGGCTTGGAAAAGAGTAGCCATTCAATTAATATTGTTAGATGGATGAATACATGAACTGAAACTTTCTGGTGCCAACTCTGAGTCAGATTATCAGTTAATCCTCATAAAAACCTTGTAAGATAAATATTGGTATTCTTGTTTTATTTGTACTCTTTTTATTAATATTCTTGTTTAACTTATGATAAAACTCATGCCCAGAGGATTTCACTAATTTGCTCAAGATAGCGTATTATGACATTGGGATTCAGAACCAAGTCTACACAACTCCATCACCTGAAGCCTTTACATATCCACATTCAAAACACAAATCTTTAGATAAAACTGTGGTCACAGTTTCCAGGGCACAAATGTATGGTCAGCCCACATGAGGTGGGGAGAGTAGGAGGCTGAGTGACTACCACTTTTGAAGTTGTATAAATGGGCACTATTCCATCAATACAACTGAACTGAATCACTTTGCTCTACACCTGAAACTAACACAACATTGCTAATCAACTATACTCCAATGTAAAAAAAAGTCATAAAAAAAGAAAAAAAAAAAAAAAAGGAAGGCACTAACAGTATTAACTAAGATATCTGTTCCTTGCAAATAACAGTAACATTCTACCAAGATGAGTACTTGATTTCACGTACCCCTTTGCCAAAATCACATATATACTGGCCTCCCTCTTTCCCTCTTTGGAACAGTTCTCAGAGCTCTCTGAGAGACTGTCTCCCAGGTTATAATCCTCAGGTTGGCTCAAATAAAAATTTCCATTTCTTTTTTAAAAAAATACAAATGAACCCTTTGCCTTTGAATAACAAACATTTTCTCCAACATAAGTTATAATTTAGTTAGGATATACTACCTAAAATTGTGAGCACACTTTATATCACATTGCTACCTATCAGCAGAGGTAGACTTATGCAGACCAGGGCCTGTAAATTCAGTCCTTTGGGACAGGCCAGTTCAGGGCAGGTAGATTCCATGCTTCCTGTATTTTCTACTCCTTCTTTTATCTAATAACTATTGTGTTGCTATCATATGACCAGAAGCCTGCTAAATAGGAGGAGAAATCTGAATAACCAGGATTCATGGTTCCTGTTGATGAATCAACATCTTAGGTTAGTTCTTTTTTTTTTTTTTTTTTTTTTTAGATTTCTTTATTGATTGATTGATTGATTGATTGCTATGTTGGGTCTTCGTTTCTGTGCTAGGGCTCTCTCCAGTTGTGGCAAGTGGGGGCCACTCTTCATCGCGGTGCGCGGGCCTCTCACTATTGTGGCCTCTCTTGTTGCGGAGCACAGGCTCCAGACGCGCAGGCTCAGTAGTTGTGGCTCACGGGCCCAGTTGCTCCACGGCATGTGGGATCTTCCCAGACCAGGGCTCGAACCCGTGTTTCCTGCATTAGCAGGCAGATTCTCAACCACTGCGCCACCAGGGAAGCCCCTTAGGTTAGTTCTTAATCAGATCTTATCCAGGCTATTTTAACAACTTCTTAAATGGTCTTCTACTCTATTCTTTCCTCAGTTGAATTCATTCTCCATTCTGTAGACAGTTTTCTCCATGACTGTGTCACTCATCTGTCTGTAAACTATTAATGTCTGTTATACAAACACATCCGTCTCTCATACACTTTATTTTTTTTAATATAATTTTACTTTTTATTGAAGTCTAGTTGATTTACAATGCTGTGCCAATCTCTGCTGTACAGCAAAGTGACTCAGTTATATATAGAGAGAGACATTCTTTTTTTATATTCTTTTCCATTATGGTTTATCACAGGATATTGAATATAGTTCCCTGTGCTATATGGTACTTGCTCTTGCTTGAATAGGTCAACAGATTGCCTGTCTCCATACCTTACAGATGTATTTCATATGTTTGGAAGATCCTCCCTTTACCACAATCTGCTTTCCAAATTGTTCTCTATTATTTAACATTCACAATGTATTTAAAGTTTCCTCTTCTGATTCTGGAATAAATTAGTTGTATCTTACACTGAGTTTTCATAGAATTTTATGCATAGCTCTTAATAATAGCAGTATTATTATGATTGCTATTATCTTGTTTGTTACGCCTTTCTCTCTACTATGTTCCCTGAGGAAATGGACTGAGTTTGAACATGTTTTTGTCTCCTATCACTTGCCATAACCTATACATCCTATGTACACCATACATCAGTGGTTTTCAAACCTTTGTAACACAATCCCTTGTGTGACTTTAAAAATGTATATGGAGAGGGGTCTAGGCTTCAGGTAAAACGTTTTAAAGTAAAACATTTTAAACTGGACCCAGGTAATTGCATTTCTATTGCACTAATGAAAGCAAATAATGCCTCACAGACACTTCTGGGAAAACTACTTTTATCAAGATTCCCACACATGACAGCAGTTAAACATATGATTTTGATGAGATGGAAGCTGAAGGAATTGCCTCAGCCCCCCACTGTGGCTAAGAATGCTCTACTGTTTCTTGAGCCTTCTACAGCTAATCCAGCTGTATAGCTGGTATTCCCATGAGCTTTGTGAGTTTTCTGTGGGACTCTTCAGAAACCACTAATACTTATAATAATATTTACTGAATACATGTGTGAGGCACGGTCTCAAACAAAGACTCATTAAACATCTAATTTATACAATAAACATATGAGTTATTATCTCTATTTTATGGTTGAAAAAATTGAGACTTAGAGAAAGTATGTAATCCATCCAGAGTCAAAAAGCTTGGAGCCAGGTAGAGCCAGGGTTAGAACACATGCAGTTAAAATTCACAGTTTGTGTTTCTATACTGCTTCTTATGAAAAATCAGCTATGGAACTCAATCAGTATGATTGGGCCAAGAGAAGAACTGAAGATCTCCAAAACAAGAACAGAACTAAACTAGATCAACAATCATTGTTAGAGAATTTAAATTTATCTGCTAAAAATTCATTTTAAAAGTAAACAAAGTATACCTTTCCCTAGTTAGTATCATGCAACTTTTGCAAGGACCTTGACACAGCAAACTCACCCACATATGCCTACATATGTACATTTTTATTTATTTGTTGTAACAATTCAGTTAAATATTCTTATCTCCATGTTAGAGAGAATATAAGTGAGTGCCCAGGTTCATACAGTTAGGAAGGAGTAAAGCAGGGACTCACACCCAGGTTTAGAAATTTCAAGGTTCATTATTTTTGTTTGGTTTGTTTGTTCTTTTCCCTCCCAACTTTGATGTCTATGTCATTGATTCTTCTCTCTCTAAAGCTGTCAAAATTAAATAGTGGTCTCATGTACTATACAACCAGGCACAGGGTAGGAAGGAGTGCAACAAAAGGGGGAGGATACAACTGCCTAACTTGCTTTAGTATATATTTATGTTTATTGCATGACAGATATTCATTGTTTTATTACATGATGCTATGGCATTTCATTCATCAGTTCATTTGTTTAAGGGTTTTGACCTTTTCTTGCATGCAATGAACTTCCTGGGATCCAAATATGTTGAGATTTATACAGCTCAATAATCTCTTAGCTCATGTGATTGAAATATGATGCTATCCCTCCCAGTTTTGCACAGATGAACTGTAAATCAATAACTGATTTTTACTTTATTCACTCCTCCCCACACTATCTTGACATTCACCATAGTACTGGAACAACAATTTTCTGTGTATTTACTGATGTGTTTCTCCTTTAAAAGTAGTAAGACAGTTTGAAAATAATTTGACTACTATAAATAGCAGTAATAGATGATCTGAAATTGATCTGTGAGTTTAGAATTCTCATTCCTTTAGTCAATTGTTTGTATATTTGTATGTTTGTATTTATATAGACACTGATGCTTCTACGGCATCAGAACGTGTTGTTCAGTACATCTCTGAAGTTGCAAACATGTACTGTCTTTGTTAAGAAAGTACCACTGTGCCCTGAAGGTAAGTATTAAAATGCCTGATTTATAACACAATGATGAGTTATCTTCATTGAATGAAAGAAACAATTGGAGACAATTAACCTAGTAATATCCCTTTAATGATGATGACTTCCAATAATTATCAGTATAGCATTTCTTTCAGAATCATCTACTTCAGGTTTTCTGTCAAAGTAGTCTTTCAGAAGTAAATGAACATTATTTGATCTTTCCTTTTCTTAGGAAATTTGTGGAAACAAAATTGAATATCCCTGTTGAGACAGAAGAATATCTCCTGATTTTACCTCATGTATGGTGGCATGGGCACAGTGATTTGTAGATTCAGCCCATTAACAAATACTTTGATAGGAAGGACTTTTCCACTTACTAAAAGAAACATATTTTTGAATGCTGTTCTGCTACTTTTTAGTGGATGTGTAAAGTGTTTGATAGCTCTGTTCCATGATTGTTTCCTTTAGGTACTTCAAAAAATTGCAACGAGATAGTTTATATTATTAGTTTTACTGAAAATAGTAGATAAGGAAGAGACAGAACAAAAACATGTTTGTTCAGTTTTAACTGGTTTTCGGTAAGATCTGGACGTTTGAGAAGTACTTCTAAGTAGTTCATTTCAGTTGTAAAACCAAAGAGCTTGAATTCCAAGAAAATCATTTTTTTCATAAACAATTATTTCACATCTTGAGAGATGAAGAAATAACATTTTCTAGATATGATTCATATTCACGGACCTTCATGATTTTCCCAGGCTGAAACCATCATGGAATAAGCCTCGGCGCTGGCAGGAAGCAGGACAATCGCCTCTCCTTCTCGGCTGACATTTCCGTGGGCCATGTGTGCCTCTGCCTGCTGCAGCCCCCCCTACTCTTTAGTCTGTGGGATATTTCCTCTTCTCTTTCACAGTTGCCAGGCACCAACTAGCTCATACAGCAGACACTAGGTTTGGCTTTGTGCTGTCAGACCAATCTCATCTTCATTTCCTTCTCTTATTTTTATTTTCTTCAAGTTTCATTCCTTGTTCTTTCTTTTTTCTGTTTCTTCTTTTTCCCACTCATCACTTCCTGAACTAGCTAAGGATGTTCTGCTTCACAAGTCTCCATGCAGACCCGTCTCCAATTAGTGGTGAATTTCCATGTCAAGCTGGCACTTTTTCTTCGTCCTTCTCATTTTTTCAGCCTGCCTCTGTCCAAATCTTGCATTCCAGAATTTGACTTTTCTGGAAGTTTCAAAATTAGGCTTTCAGCTTTATGAAGTCCCTCTCTATAGAAAATTTCATGTAAATATTTTGTGCTAAATTTCCTGGAACAGTTTATTTCATCCTCACTTGAGATGTGTGTCCATTTTCAAAGAATGAACCTGATTGGATTTGCTGCCATTTAGATGATTCCCAGAAGGAATCCAAATGAGAAGCACATGGAAGGATCAACTCACAAAAGTACTTTCTCTGCTCTGGTGCGTCATGCTTATTTGTTTCCTTCTGTTTTGAAGTCAATTAAATTTGGTTGTCTCCAGACTACTGCTAAATTTGGTTAAGAAAACTCCAAATCGTAAATATTAAGTCTGAAACACCCTAAAAGTCTCTGCAGTAGAAAATAGGTCTTATTCTAAATATAAAAGGTATATGAATGCATATAATAAGCAGAGCATGGGGGCCAGTGTTATATGAATGTTATGAAAGAGATTCACATATTCCTCACGTCAAATCCTCAGTACAGTATAGTATAATGTTCTATTGCCAAGTATGTAATAGAAAGGTCAAAAGTATGTGAAATGACAATGTCAAGGGTGAAACATGTTACAGTGCTAATAGTTTTGAGATGGTACAATTTGTTCACCTATAAAAATTCACATCACTAATAATCATCAATATAAAAGACAAAAACCAAAAATACAGATTCAATAGTAAATATATCCAAGTTATCAGTTACCCCAACACCATTTTACAGCCCACTATTCTTTTATACCAAGGCTAGGCTCTTCAGAAACAACTCAAGGGGAAAGAGTGGGAAGTGGAGAAAACTGGCAAATAAAAGATAATAAGTAAAATTTGGGAGATATATATACATACACACACACAAACATATATACACATATAAACATACATATATCACACATACACAGGTATGTGTGTTTACGTGTACTAGGAAGAAGAAAAACATTAACATTTATGTTTTTGAGTTGCTAAAGGTTAGCACCTTGATCTGACTGCACTGCCCACAGCATGATAACCTAGTCAGTTAATTTCTCTTGTCTGCAGTGACATCTGTTGGTGAGGGCAGAGCTGATTAACCGCAGGTTTGGCTCTACTGGCAATATCAACCCACAAGCTGTTTCAGGCTCTAGCAGATGTTTCCCTTCATTTTATTCCTTCTGATTTTTGTGTGAGTGAAAACCTTTCCAGATGAATGAATCCAGTCTTTGTTGATACGAATAAAATGGTTAAACCTGGAACTTCATAAAAATCTCAGTAATATGCAAATCTGGTAACTGTTGTTTCAGCATCCTCTCCCTACCCTCAAAATACAAGGAGTAGGACTGAGATCAAAGCTGTATTCTGATGCTGGATGTATCTTTAGAATATGAACTGTCAGGACATACATTAACTAGAATTTAATATGTTCCCTTATGATCCCATGTCTTGTACTAAGATTTGTTGGGACAATTGTATGTTTGACATGAGAAATGAAAACATCCAGTATGTTTTTTTTGTAACTGAAAATACTAACCAAGGGCAAACTACTTACAATCTGGATCCCAGGCAAAGGGATGAAGAGTGAGGGAGCTGGGTATAGGACCTGCTCCTTACCCGCTTACATATTATTAGACATCCTAGAAGACTTTTTTAAAACTGACCAACACCTGAGCCACACTCCAGACAATCAACTCAGAATCTCTGCGTGTGTGCTATGAGCAACAAGGCTTCTAAAACTCCTCTCATGAAATTGTAATGTGCAGCCATTATTAAGGACCACTAGGACAGAAGTTTCAAGGTGGGCTTTAGGAAATGCCAAGCCAGTGTTGGACTTCCAGCTCTATCCATAACTAGCCCTGAGATCCTGCCATCTCTCTGAGTCTCAGTTTACTCAGCTTGAAAAAGGAGATAGGATATATTCAATTGTTTAAAGATGAAAACAGATCAAATAAGTAAAAGGCTGTGTCACACACTAAATACTCAGTACATTTAAATTTCCTCAAGGTGTCACTTCTTTGGTCAAAAAGTATAATAGATACATAATTCCCTGAATTCAAAAGATAAAATAATCATACATGTTTTTCTTCTTTCACTGGGCTGTTTTCTCCTTGAAATCTCTACAATGACTACTTATTACTTTCTAAATTAGAAAAAATAAAACTTAATTAAAAGTTCCAATAAAAATGTCGGCTTGGCACATCGGGCTGCAGGGCTAAAAGAACTCCATGTTCTACTGTGATGCTCTGAAGCTATCTTCTTGTTTTTCTACAAAACCACTCCAGTGTGGCGCTCCTGTCGTCGCATCAGTGCACATGCTTTTAATCAAGTTTGTTTATATATCACGTACACACAGAGGTCGGGTCTCTTCCTCAAAAGGATGCGTCATATACTAAGAACTGAGCATTAAAACTCAGGGTAGCACCATTTCATTTTTCCCTTGTAAGTACGCAAACTCACTTTATTCATATATTTCTGGTATAAAATGTTTTCCAAAAATATTAGCAGAGTCAAAAAAGTACGTGTGTGTGCGCGTGCACGTGCTGCTTCTTTAGCCTGACTGCTGGAGAAGGTTTAATATGGGAGCGTATGTAAAACCTATGCCTTCAATAAGGTCCATTCACAAGAAGACTATAATGATTATTTTTACTGCTCATTTTGTTTTTTGTTATATGAAGTTCTGTAAATTTACGATGGAGAGGAAGTGTTGCGAACAAGACTTAGCATTGATAACGGAGCACAAGATGAACTTCATGGCTTTATAACAAAGTATTCATTGACTGGCAAAATATAACTAAATTGCTTCCAATGTGAAAGTGAGAACATGGGCCCTGAGAAGAACAGGTCACAGTGCTTAAAAAGGACATTCTTTGCTTTTTTTGTTTTTTTTTTTAACTAATAATGACTTTTGGTCAATGCTCATTATTAGAAATTCCAGCAAAATAAGAATGAACACAAGAAATTATTCACAGATAAGTATGTAAAAGAGGGATTTTACAATGCAAGGTATTATTAAGTAAAATGTTAATTTCTTTCTACTTGAATTCAATAAAGGAAACAATGAAAAAACTAAAGGAATTTAAATAAACTTCAATTATTCCTATAAAAGAGATAGTAGTATATAAAAATTAAGTTTTTGAAAAAAAAATACAAAATTGCTGAGGGTAGAATCATGTCCTACTTTCAATTTTATGTTTTAATTTTAAATATTATCAGTTGAATACCTGATAGGAAACTTAATAAAGGACTGAGTTCTCCCATTTTTTCCCACTTCCTCCTGGTGCTCCTGTGTTGTTTAATTACAGGAAACACCATTCACATTTTACTTTACAGCAATGACTCCCCTCGGAGTTGTGTAATACAGCAACTATAATTCTTCCCACATTCCAATCTGTGTTGGTTGTATGGTAAATATTTTCTTTCTCAAGGATAATAACACTGTCTGTTTTGTAACCATAGCTCTCCCAGTTATTTGGTCTTAGCTCTTCATTTAAATGGTTTCAATAATACTGTTTTTATTCATTTCACTATTGGCTAGATTTCATGATCGAGAGATGTCTTCAGGAAATATTTGCACATTTACAGCCTCTGAGGTTTATTCTGATGTATATTTATTTATCTATGCTATCGTATACTAACTTCTAGTTTATAATTCAAAGAATACATGTTAAAAAGATAAATACACTGCTATCTCTAATATAGATAATCAACAAGGACCTATTGTATAGCACAGGGAGCTCTGCTCAATATTCTGTAATAACCTAAATGGGAAAAGAATTTGAAAAAGAATAGATACGTGCATATGTATAACTGAATCACTTTGCTGTACACCTGAAACTAAAACAACACTGTTAATCAACTAGACTCCAATATAAACTAAAACGAAAAAAAAAAAAAAACTTTAAAAAAAGGGAAAAAAAAGAAATCGAAGTAATATTTTCTTTCTACACATGCAGTACCTGTCTTTTGTGTCTCCTAGGAGAGGGCACCCCTGATGTTGGAGACCAGTCTCTACATCCTACATACCTGTAACAAGGGCTTCTTTCAGAAAGTCAGCTCATTTGAGGGCAGCAGCCACTGTGCTCAAAGAAATCTCCATGCAGTTCTGTGCTTGTTTGCCATTTGCTGTCATTCTTTCTACACACACATATTTTCTATTTCCAAATTCACATGCTATCTGTTTCATCAGTTCTTTTCATGAAGCCATTGGTCATAACTGGTCACGACAAACTTTTTATGACAGCTAATTTCATTCTATGCATGTAATCTTTCACAGGCACAAGCAGCAACTCAATCAATACTTGAAGAAATAAATGCAGAACTCGGCACATAACCTTGGCATGAGTCCATGTATGTTACATCTGGCCCTCTAGCCTGAGGGAGGCTGCTGAAATACTAATCCTTGACAGTCTAGACTGTCCTGTGGCCTTTGATCCATGAGTATTACTAGGAATACTAGTAATACCTAGCATTACCACACTAGGTATTACCACACTAGGAATACCACACTGTGGTTCTCAAAATTTGGTGAGCATCAGAATTATCTGGAAAATGTATTAAAAGCTAGAATCCTGGGCCCCATGTCCAGACTCAATAGGTCTGGGTGGTGCCCAAGATTTTGCTTTTGTAACAAGTTTACAGGTGATTCTGATTCTGCTGGTCAAGGAAACACACTTTTAAAATTATTGTGCTATAATTTTCTGAACATTCTGGTTTCTAGTTCCCTGTTTCCGTATCTATGGGAATGACAGCAGCTTCTTTCCACAGTAAGTTATTTGGGTCTGATGGGCTCTCATTAGCAAAACAACTAAGAAGAAGACAGCAATCAGCTGAGTTTTATGAGAATGTTTGTTGTTCTTAATGCAGTTCTAAATGCAGAGTGACAACCTGGCTGAGCATGATACTTTAGGCTTACCTTTCCCCCAGCACTTCACACACGTTGCTTTATTGTGTTAAGGGATTGAATATTGTAGATGCCAGTCTGAAGGTAACTTACTCGTCTCTCTTTACGTCTAAAAATTTCACTTTTTAAATCTTTTAAGTTCAATAACTTAACCAGGCTATGTCTCAGCATCCACTGTGACATCATTCTTTCTGCAATTAAGTGCATTCCTTTGAAACGTATATTTAGTCCATCCTTCATTATAGGAAAATCATCTGCTCTTTCATTACAATGACTTGTCTTTTTCACAGAGGGTCACAATTATCCTTATTTAGGATCATCTTTGACTTTTTCAATATCTATCAGCTTCCCTCTATTACTAAAAGTCTCTGATATATTTTCTCTGCTTATAATTTGATTTATTGAAGACTTTCACTATGTTAATAACTTGATTTTCAATAGTATTTACTCTTCTCCTACCTGATTTCCTCTCTTCCCCCCTTAGTCCTACAGTGAATCTATTTTGGATATCAGTTTCTTTTCTTAACTAAGTAGATCAGACTATTGTTTTACCACCTCATTTTCCACTTCTTTGCTTATTTAATTCATGTTCTTATTAAGATATTCTGAAGAGTAAAGTACAAAGGAATACTATATAGAAAGTTTCTTTTGTTCCTAGAGTTAAATTTTCTTTCAGTCTGTTTTCTCCTTTTTTCTTTTTTGCATTTTGTTCTTTTCTACTGTTATTATTTGGTGTTTTGTTTGTTTGTTTGTTTGGCACAATTGCCACATTATATTTTTTAATCTCTTTGAGAGTATATGGACAAATATGTCCAGACCTTCTTAATGTCTAATGTAATACAGTTCAACACTCTTTAGACCTTTTCCTGCATTTTAAAACTTCTCTTTCCTTCACCACAGCCTTGATTTATTCTATCAACTTTTCTGAAGCCATAAGATAATACAGGGTTGCTGAAGAGGAGAGCTTCACAGGTGCTATAGACAGCTATTGCTGGAGTCCTGAAACATGCTTTGTAATCTCAGTCTCTGTTACCAGGGACAACTTGATCCAGGCAGGGGAGTGTCTGCTTTCTCTAATCTTTAGCTCTTTACCCAATTGAACCCAAGACCCTGCAAATTAGCTAGCTCCTGATGGCACCTCTTATGAAGCACTGCCATGGCAAGTGGATATCCAAGGGTTGCCTTTATACTCAGTACCTATGTAATTCCCTCCTAATTGGTAGATATTACTGAAAATTCTCAGTGTTTTGCTTGACTCTTTCTCAGTGCCTTTTCTGACTGTGGTGGTGTCTTGGGAATCACACTGTGAAACACTGAAATGTTTGTTTTCCTTTTTTAGTTATAATTTACAATTTATGTGGCATGAAATTGTAACTTTTTCCTTGCTCATTTGCTCATTCTTATTCATTATTGTAAGCAACTGCTTCTATGTTCTGACTTCGCAATGTATATTTAGCTCCCAGAGTTCTCGCTTCTTGCGTCTTTTCCCTCTCTAGATTACAAATCTCATCAAAAGCAGAGACTATGTTGTTTGTTTTTTGACTCACTAACAATACTGGATATGATATCTTGTACTGAGTACAAATTTAATTAATTGAATTTATTGAAACGTGAGGTTTTAAAAAATATTTTGCACACATTTATTAAAATCACACAGCTACCTTATTTGACCCACCTCCTAGAGAAATGGAAATTAAAAACAAAAATAAACAAATGGGACCTAATGAAACTTAAAAGCTTTTGCATAGCAAAGGAAACCATAAACAAGACAAAAAGACAACCCTCAGAATGGGAGAAAATGTTTGCAAATGAAGCAACTGACAAAGGATTAATCTCCAAAATTTACAAGCAGCTCATGCAGCTCAGTAACAATAAAACAAACAACCCAATCCAAAAATAGGGAGAAGACCTAAATAGACATTTCTCCAAAGAAGATATACAGATTGCCAACAAACACAGGAAAGAATGCTCAACATCACTAATCATTAGAGAACTGCAAATCAAAACTACAATGAGGTATCACTTCACACCAGTCAGAATGGCCATCATCAAAAAATCTACAAACAATAAATGCTGCAGAGGGTGTGGAAAAAAGGGAACACTCTTGCACTGTTGGTGGGAATGTAAATTGATACAGCCACTATGGAGAACAGTATGGAGGTTCCTTAAAAAAACTAAAAATAGAACTACCATATGACCCAGCAATCCCACTACTGGGCATATACCCTGAGAAAACCATAATGCAAAAAGAGTCATGTACCACAATGTTCATTGCAGCTCTATTTACAATAGCCAGGACCTGAAAGCAACCTAAGGGTCCATCGACATGACAGATGAATGGGTAAAGAAGATGTGGCACATATATGCAATGGAATATTACTCAGCCATAAAAAGAGACGAAATTGAGTTATTTGTAGTGAGGTGGGTGGACCTAGAGTCTGTCACACAGAGTGAAGTAAGTCAGAAAGAGAAAGACAAATATCATATGCTAACACATGTATATGGAATCTAAAAAAAAAAAAAAATGGTTCTGAAGAACATAGGGGCAGGACAGGAATAAAGACGCAGACATAGAGAATGGACTTGAGGACACGGGGAGGGGGAAGGGTAAGCTGGGATGAAGTGAGAGAGTGGCATGGACATATATACACTACCAAATGTAAAATAGATAGCTAGTGGGAAGCAGCCGCATAGCACAGGGAGATTAGCTCGGTGCTTTGTGACCACCTCGAGGGGTGGGATAGGGACGGTGGGAGGGAGCTGCAAGAGGGAGGAGATATGGGGGTATATGTATATGTATAGCTGATTCACTTTGTTATAAAGCAGAAACTAACACACCATTGTAAAGCAATTATACTCCAATTAAGATGTTAAAAACAATGCAAAAAAAATCACACAGCTACTTTATTTAGTAATGAGATAAGAAAACCTAGGAAGTTATTGTATAAGCAAATGGCAATAAGTGCATACATATCAATAATTACTTTATATGTAAATGGACTAAAAGCTCCAATCAAAAGACATAGAGTGGCTGATTGAATAAAAAAATTCAACATCCATTCATGATAAAAACTCTCCACAAAATTGGTATAGAGAAAACATACCTTTCCCATACAGTGGGAAAAGAATGTCTTGCCAATAAGTGGTCCTGGGAAAACTGGAGAGCTACATGCAAAAGAATAAAATGAGAACATTTTCTCACATCATATGAAAAATAAATTCAAAATTGATTAAAGGCCGAAATGTAAGACTATAAACCATAAAACTCCCAGAAGAAAATATAGGCAGAACATTCTTTGACATAAATCGAAACAATATTTTCTTGGATTGGTCTCCTAAGGCAAAGGAAACAAAAGCAAAAATAAACAAATGGGACCTAATTAAACTTCAGTGCTTTTGCACAGCAAAAGGAACACTGACAAAATGAAAAGACAACATAATGAATAGGAGAAATACTTGCAAACAATAAGACTGGTAAGGGGTTAATATCCAAAATATATAAATAGCTCATACAGCTCAACATGAAAAAAAACAAACAAACAATTAAAAAATGGGCAGAAGACCTGAATAGACATTTCTCCAATGAGGACATACAGATGGCCAACAGGCATATGAAAAGATGTTCAACATGGCTAATTATTAGAGTAATGCAAGTCAAAACTACAGTGAGGTACCACCTCAGGCTGGTAAGATGGCCATCATCAAAAAGTCTACAAATAATAAATGCTGGAGCGGGTGTGGGGAAAAGGGAACCTTCCTACACTGCTGGTGGCAATGTAAGTTGGTGCAGCCACTATGGAAAACAGTATGGAAGTTTCTTAAAAAAACAAAAATAGAGTTACCATGTGATCCAGCAATCCCACTTTGGTTTACATATCTGGAAAAGATGAAAACTCTAATTCGAAAAGATACATGCACCCCAATGTTCAAAGCAACACTATTTACAGTAGCCAAGACATGGAAGTAACCTAAATGTCCATCGACAGATGAATGGATAAAGAAGATGTTATACACACACACACACACACACACACACACACACACACACACACGATGGAATATTACTCAGCCATAAAAAAGAATGAAATAATGCCATGTTTAGCAACACGGATGGACCCAGGGATTATCACACTAAGTGAAGTAAGTCAGTCAGAGAAAGACAAATATGATATATCATTTATATGCAGAATCTAAAAATAATTATATAAATGGACTTATTTACAAAACAGAAATAGACTCACAGACACAGAAAAGAAAAAAAAAATTTATGGTTACCAAAGGGGAAAGGGGGGGAGTGATAAATTGGAAATTTGGGATTAACAGATACACACTACTTTATATAAAATAGATAAACAACAAGGACCTACTGTATAGCACAGGGAACTATATTTAATATCTTGTAATAACCTATAATGGAAAGGAATCTGAAAAGAATATATATATATATATATGTCAAAATATACTGCCATTAAGATATTAATAAAATTGCTTTTGTGAGACCTGATTGTTGTTTAACTTATTCATAAGTGTTTTCCTGCAAGACCTTTAGGGAGATGTTTACAAGCATGGATATTGGAGGAAATTACATGAGTTGTGACCTTAGCTAGGTCTCTTACGAGTCATTACATTGGCCAAGATAATCACTCTGTGCCTCAGTTTCCTTATCTGTAAAATGGAGATAACAAGAGTACTACCTAAGAGACTGCTGTGGGAATAGAATGAGTTAATATATGAAATACACATAGACAGTGCCTAGCATAGAGTTCATACATTAGACATATTTGCTGTTGTCCACAGTAATAGAATCACTGATTTACCAAGAGAAGGTAAAATAAAATACCTGAGAAAACAGCTTTCTATTTATGGACTCTGAAAGATTTTAGTGGGCTTTACTATTGCCAAAATATATTCTCCCTTCCTGTGTATCTCACTGTTTAACTTGAATAAAATACCACATTCTCTAATGAAACCCTCATAAAATAATTTAAATATGTATGGGAACTATAATTGGCAGTAATTACCACCTGATACTGTGCTTTGCTGAATACACTAAAAAGAACAATTTGAAATGAAAATGCTCCTTCAAATATTGAAAATTATCCTTTATAGGAAAGAATGGGTGAACAGAGATAGACTGGGTGGTTTCAACTGAGACTAAGTATAAATCTGTTACTGTATCAGAGCCAAAGATTATTTACTAATATTGTCTTGATAGAAATAATACGGTACTTGTGGGTATAGAGCCAGTGATATTAACATTATTACATTTCTGAAATTTATTAAATACGAAGTAAAACTAGTTAACTCTACCCCACATTTTCCAGAGTAATAAGCATAGATGAAATTAAGTCATTTATAATTGAATGATAATACAGATCGATTATTTATATAGACTTGATGGAGCATTATATTGGCTTTCATTCTCTGAGATACAAAACTCTTAAGGACTGTCTCAGTGATGAAATATTTAACCAAAAGATCTTTGGGGGAAATGAGGACATTTCAATACCATAATGAAAAAATTCTATAAGCTATGCAAAACTTACTTGAGGGTGGGACTGCTTTCTGTTTATCAATTAAACAAGTATATTTTCAGAGATGATGATGATGATTATTGCTTATTATTATTATCACAATTATTGTGATGATTATTATTATAACAATTATTATTGTTATTATTATTGCTATTTAGCCAATAATATTTTCCTGCAAGATTAAGTTTTCTGAGAGACTCTGAGTATTATCATAATCATTATTTCATTAATCATTCCAGCATCTTTTGGAATAGTAGATGGATAAATTTGGATAAAAAGTATGAAGAGGGCTTCCCTGGTGGCGCAGTGGTTGAGAATCCGCCTGCCAATGCAGGGGACACGGGTTCGAGCCCTGGTCTGGGAAGATCCCACATGCCGCGGAGCAACTGGGCCCGTGAGCCACAACTACTGAGCCTGCGCGTCTGGAGCCTGTGCTCCGCAACGGGAGGGGCCGCGATAGTGAGAGGCCCGCGCACCGTGATGAAGAGTGGCCCCCACTCGCCGCAACTGGAGAAAGCCCTCGCACAGAAACGAAGACCCAACACAGCCATAAATAAACATAATAAATAAATAATAATAATAATAAAAAAAAGTGTTTCTTTAAAAAAAAAAAAAAAGTATGAAGAAAGAAAGCCTTATAAAATCCCTCTCCCTCCCTCCCTCCCTCCCTCCTTTCCTCTCTCTTTCTTTCTCTCCCCCTTCTTTCCTTCTTTCTTTTTCCCTTTCCCTCTCTTCTCTGGACCCCATCTCTTGGCTCACATACAGAACACTCTGCAATATCCTGAAGATGGATAACAAGGATGCTGCTAAAATGAGTTAGGGAGCTCTGTGTTTATCACAGAATATGCTTCCAGTTCTTTTCAAATCTCATTTCCTGGACCTGTATCAGAAGCAATGCAGCTAATTTTTCAACTTTCTTCAAGATACACAGGGAGGAGGAAATAAATGCCATCATTTAACCCACCAGTAGATATGTATAAAGTGGCCCTCTTTTTTTTTTTTTTTAATACACCATAACGACAGGGAACTTATTCCAGGTATGCAAGGCTGGTACAACGTTTGAAAATCAATTAATGTAATCCATCACAGAAACATGCTAAAAAGAAAAGTCATAATATCAATAGTTGCAGAAAGAGCATTTGACAATGTACAACATTCTCTCAGTAAACTAGGAATAGAAGGGAACTTCCTCAACTTGATAAAGAATATCTTCAAAAATCCTACAGATAACATCATAACTAATGGTGAGCAACTCAAAGCCTAAGATTAGGAACAAAGCAGGGATGTCCCCTCTCACCACTCCTTTTCAACATCATACTGGAAGTCCTAGCTAATGTAATAGACAAGAAAAGGAAATAAAAGGTATACAGATTGGGAAGGAAGACATAAAACTGTCTTTGTTTACAGGTGACATGACTGTATGTAGAAAACCTGGAAGAATGGACAGAAAAATGCCTGAGACTAATAAGCAATCATACCAAGGTTGCAGGATACAAGGTTAATATACAGGAGTCAATCAATTCCTTATATACCAACAATGAACAAGTAGAATTTGAAAGTGACCCTCTTTTGACTTTAGAATGCTTACATAGATGATATGCTGCCCTATAAAATGATTTCAATTATTTACTTTTAAAATTTTAATTGATTTTCATGTGTATTTTGCCTAGGCTTTTAAATAATGTGAAATTACTCCACAGTCAGAAAGTATAGGGTGACATTCTTATCAACACAATAAATTAAAATAAACTCAACAAATTAATCTAAAATATTTAACAGATATTTGGCAGAACACATGTATTTGATGCAAATGACTAATAATTTATGTATTTTTATGATCATCCTATTCCAAAAATGATTTTGGCATGTCACATTTTTTAAAACCCTCATATATTATGATTGGTAAAATGGAAATAGGAAAGCAATATAGTTACAGTTGTTGAACACTAAATTTCACTTTGAATTTCTTGGAAGTCTAGTCAAACTCCGATTATGTGGTTTTCATTGTTTGAAAGAAGTGGCATATCACATTTTCTATGGAGTCAAAATTTTGCTAATTTTTAATTATAGTTAATTATTTTGACCTTACAGGGAACTTATATATACCATGCCTTTGAAATCAAGGTTAGTGACAAAAGTGAATTTATTCTTTATTTCCCTTGATTAAATCTAAAACTTTCATATTAAAATTCAATACATACAGATATGTGGTTATCTGATGGTCTAACTTGATAATTAAAACTTGTTACTACAGTAGAAAAGATACCTTTCTCATAGAGTAGCTTCCTTAAAAAATCTTTCTTAGAACCCGAGTGACCAACATTTATTATTAAGTCTATACTAAAAGCCTGATATTCCACTGCTTTTATTCATCTTCGTGCTTAGGGATTCGCACAGGGCTTGGCACAGAAAGCACTTGTTCACATACTCTAGAAGTATTTGGGGGTGATATTCCAAATATCATGTTTAATGCTCTGACAAATGTTCTCACTTAGGTGGAACACCACTGCACTACATTTGAAGGTAGGCCAGGATTGATAGTTACCAGCCCTGGCTTCCCTGAAGGCTGTCAGGGTGAGTTGTATGCATGCTATATCCCTAGCTAATGAAATAAGTAACTGGCTCATTAGACTCACTTAGTATCTGTAACTTGCCCTTTGAAACTAGTGTTTAGAGGTGGTGCATATTGAGTGTATCCACCAAAAGGGCTGTGTGTCATTTACTTCTGAGGCCATAAGTATTAAATTTAAAGATTGGTTGAGTTGCAAGTCATTTCTAATAAAATTTGAGTTGATTGTTTTTATTGGAACTGTAAAATTGTCTGTAAGATTGGAGATATTTGAAGGAACATCTCAAATAGTAGCCACAATTTGGGCACATTTAAGTTTTTCCAATAATTTTTTATGAAAGATTTCATATATACAGAAATATTAAAAGAATGGGGCAGTGAACACACATATATTGACCTCATAGATTCTATAATTAATATTTTGCTATATTTGCTTTATCACATATCTATCCATCTTTGCAACTTTCTACATTTACATCTATCTTTATTTTGATACATTTCAAAATAACTTGCAGAAATCAAGTTGTACACTTGTACACTTTGCTTCTAAATGCTTTAGCATACATAATGTCAACTAGAGTTCAATAACTGCATGTGAATTTTTTGAGGGGGAGGTAACTTTACACACAATGAAATACACAAATCTGAAGTATACCATTCAATGAGTTCTGAGGTAAGTCTATCTTTGATTCACACGACTATTCAATACACATTCAGGAAAATATATATTGAGCATATTTTGTCACAGTATAGGGACTATAAACAGATGACCATCAGTCTCTCATATAGAAAAAATCTATAAAAAATGTAAAAATGTCTTGAAAATGGACAGCTGGGAATATAATTATTTATATTTATAATTATTTTATTGGATAAAATTTGTTTTATCCAATTTTATAAATAACTTTCAATTCAAAATGTAAGAAGCATTTTTTAAGTGGCGAGAAAAGTAATCTATACAAAGAAGCTAATTATGTTATATCAGCCTTTTCCTCTATTCAGCTGCTACAATACAGAAGGCATGACTTGACACACCATATACCTGAAGCTCTAAGTTATACAAAATGTGCTAAGAAAACAAAATGCCACGTATATTGATTTGCAGTTACATATGTGTCAAATGCTATTCCTTGACATTTTACAGCTATAGTCAGAGACATTGCATGTGTGTGTGCGTATGCATCCATATTCTCAAGGAAATAAGAGTGGCAGCATGTTAAAATTTTATAAGTACTACAGTATGGTCAAATAATGATAAAGAGAGAGAGAGAAGACTCCCTAGAAAATCATCCACATAATATATCATTGTTTAATAACCACCATAACATTTTGAGCATCTATTCTCAAGTTGAAGCTAAAATTGCTGTAATTTTTTTCCTTGTAATTTATTTCCCTGGAAAAGTTTAGCTCAAAGGAGCATCTGCTCTACAGTCATTGCCCCTATTGGCTATTTTTTCCCATAATATTACAATTGGGTTCACAAAATGCAAGGTCACCAACAATCTGGCTAGTGGTCACAAGTGAATCATTGAGCTGAAATTTCTCTCCCCTTCTAGGCCAGCATTTAGAATAAATCTAGTTAAAATGAACACATATCATAATATATTCCCCGGCTTTTATAAGGATGTTATGTTCTTCTTAAGACATTTAAATAATGCCATTCACATAAATTTACTTTGAGATATACTATTTCCAATTCTACATAAATCTACAACACAGACACATGTAGTTTAATCTTCAATGTCTCCTCCAACGTTAAAAATAAAAGAAGCAATAATCTTAACATCATTTTATGAGATACTGACTATACACATAGTAAAGGATAGTGCATATTAAATTAGAACACTAGAATCCTAAGGTTCTAGCATAAGTTTTACATGAAAGCTACGTGGTCTCAGCAAAATCACTTCATTCCTCAGAGCCTCATTAATTTCACTTGTAAAAATATGGTAATTGGCCAGAAGAAGTTTCAGCCTCTTTCCAACTCTGAGGTTCTAGTATTCTGAGAATAATCTGTATAGGCAGAGTTTCTTTGATCCTTTTTCTCTTTGGTAATTATAATGCCATCTGGGGTAAGGCACTAAGTTTCAATTGCATTTTTTTTTACCTAATCAGTAGATGTGGTTAAAATAGGTTTACAGTGGCTCATGTTCTAGACTTAATGCTAGGAACATGTTTATGTTGGTTTGAGGTGGTTCAACCTGGAATTTTTAAGAGAAGTGATGCAAAATGGTGATTCCATGAGGAACATTTAAATCAAGCAATTATAAGTTATTTATATTCATTTAAGAAACATTTTGCCAAGTAGCTTTTCTTTTCATATTGTCTCACTGGCTGACCAACTATTAATCAAGCTCTCCATCTCTCAGTGTGGTAAAAGTCAAATGGATTTTGTCATCAGCTGAGCCATCTGTCTCCTCATACTGTTCTGTTTTTCTTTTTCTTTTTGAAACTCTTTAACTGAAATTAGAAATGGAGGAGGAGGAGGAGGTAATCAGTGAATATAAGAATAACACAATTTCATATGCTTTGATTATTGTTTAATACCTAGGCAATATGAGGTATAAATAGCACTCGGATATGTTTGTATTCATTCAAGGGTCTCATTAATTTTTTCTGGGAAAAATTAGATATTCCCACACAGTATAGATACAATAAAATGTGTTTGCTTTAAGCTGAGCATGGTGGTGCTAGGCTCTGGATACTAAAGAGATGTGAATTCTCTTAACCAAAGCAAAAAGAAGTCTCACATCTGTGTCTCTCATATTTATCTGTTCTGGGAAGACAGAGTGCCCAGGGCTCTCACATCAAGAGGGTTAAGGTTTCCTTTATAAAGTACTGAAAATAATTTCTACTATTCTCTTGGCCATCTATCACAAGTTAACTACTTATTTCTCATGGCTTTATTGGGAGTCTATCTGCCTGAACTTGGATGTTTGAAATGAGAGAAAAAGAGAGAGTGGAGCCAAGGAGAGGAAGCAGAAATGCACTCCAAAATAAAAGACCCCTAAACCTACCTTCCACGTAATACTGGAAGCCCTACTGCAGTGCTCTTGGCTGACATCCGCCTAGTCCTTTCTTAGGTGTATCCTGTGTGGAGAGCTCTATTTTTCAGAGGGTAGCCTATGTCATAACTGGGTAGAAGTATTATTATCCTCTACAAGCTGGTCCTTTGTTCCCTGGAACAAGTCTACTTTGTTTTCTGCTTGCTGACTTTCAACAATTTGAAGATAGGAAATCATTCTCCCTGTTAGTCTCTTTTTACTTCAGGTAAACCCAAGCAGTTCCTTTGGTGAGCCCTTATGCTTTCCTGACTCCTCAATCTTCTGGTTACTCTTCTCTGGACATCCTGAGACTTCCCCGTTAATAATTATATTTAGGAACCTAAGTGAGTTCAAAACTATCATTTTCATGTTGGCTGCCTTACAAACTGATCACTCTTTTTAATGAGATAGCTTTTAGCACATTAAACACTGAATTGAGGAAAAATAGAGGCTTTTCACTTTTGTTTTGCATAGTTGAGTTGTTTGAATTTTATAATAAACATACATTTCTTTTGTGACAATGAAATAATTAAAGAAAACCGAACCAAACCAAACAACAACAAAAAACCCAGGGCTCTGCGTTCCTTCCTCTATAAAAGATAAAGAACATTCTTGGCATGGAAATTCTCTTTCCATCTGATCTTACTGGATGGGCATTTAAGATGATGTGCAGATAGATTTATTTTGGCACCTTCCTGATTGATAGGAACAAATCTTGCTATACATGGGGAATTTAGGCTCAGAGGCCATCATTTTGTAAACTGTATTTTATATGTTTTCCAGAGACTATTATGAGAAGTCATTCTTCTGTTTCTTCTTTTAAAACCAAACACATTTTCAGGTACAGAGACCTCAAACTATTTAGCATCAGACACTTGCAAGAATATTCCATCTTGTTCTATCAAAAACAGCACAAACATGTCTTAAAGATTTAAGCACAATTCTGAACATCTGAAGCACTCTAAATCTTCAAAGCAAAACTGTGCCAGAAACAGATGCAAACTCCTTGAAGAAGGGCATTGGTAGACAGTTGGCATCTCAAAATAGAGCTATGTCTTATTCAGCTTTGGGTTTTCTGGGCCCAGCCTAGTGCCTGACCCATGAGAGGTGCTGGGGCCTAAAAGCACCTTGAGGTAAAGTGGGCTTTTATCAGTTTAGGGACACTGGCTGGTGGGTGCTTCTCCTGTTTTCCTGCCTTTTGAATAAAATGGCACAGTCCTCTGAGTATTATGGGGCATGGGTTGGAAAAGGACATCAGTAATTCTGTATATTTTTTTCTTATTATTTAATTACAAAATAGAGAACAAGTAATATCTGCTTGCTTTATATACTACACATAGCAAAAGGACAGCTGCCCTTGCTACTATGAACCCATTTCTCAGACAGAAAAGACCTCAGAAATGGTTCTGAAATTTCTCCCTAGTTTAATACAACTTTGGAGAGGAGAAGGTTAGGAAGCGCTATGGTTTAATTAGACCTCCAGTGGCTCAGATGCAACTGGATTGATCTGCACCTACCTGGAGTGGTACACGTGTTAAGTGAATAGAATCTAAACTTTTGCTTAAAGTAGGCAGTGACATTCCCGACAGTTCCAATATCCAGGAAATCTTTCCAGAGACTCCCTGGAGCGAGGGTTGCTGTAGGCATACCTAAAGGATTTGGAAGTTGAATACTATGTTCTCCCCAGAACTTCAATTCACATCTATTTTTAAACATTGCAGATCAAGAGAAATAATGCAGTAATTATATATATTTATATATATGGATATAATTGTTATATAATTAGAATCTATTCAAATGTTTCTTGGAGAACTTTATGTCCTAAAATTACAGTAAAGCCATTGCTTTATCAATATATGAGGACCCAGGATGATGTCAATATGTTACATAATTGTTGGAAATAAAGAAAACAAATAAATTAGTTTACGTGTATAACTTATAGTCCGCTTCAATTTTGTAAGAACTAAAGATTCAGAGTTGTATATCATAGTAACAGAAGATTGTAGAGCACTGATAAACATGTATTGAGTGTCTACTGTGTACAAACAGTAAAGATATTTAATGGCCTTTTATTACCTAAGATAGAAATATCACCTGCTTTACTTTTCACTGCTGTTTATGTGATGGCTAATACACTCTTGCAATATGTCACTTAATAGCTTTTTCATTGAACTCATAATAATGTTTATTGTGTTAAACCATACACTCCTTCTAGAAGGCTCTGCATTCATTATATACATTCTTTCTCCTTAATATCTTTCAAAGTCCCTATATTAGGTGTTAAATAAATGTGTTTGGAATGAATAAACCCATGAATGAATGGTCCCTTTTAAAGCAGCCCACATATTTCTAGAGAAGTAGACTAAGTTTAAATGCCTGTCACCAACATGAATAAACCAGATCCACTATGACTAACAATTATTTTAGGAAGATTCTTTAATGTTTGGCCTAGCACTTAATACAAAATCAATTACTTTGTATTTTTGTAGTCTCATATTTTTGTCCAGAGTCACATGTCCTAAGTTGATATTCAGAATCAACTCCATTTAAAGCATGACAAGAATTCATGTTAAATCCTTCCTTCCATATTTTCTTGGATTTTTCTCAAAGACACAATTTCTATGAGTTGGAAACTGAAACACACAATAATGTACACAATGGCGTTATTCTTAACTAAGAAAATAACTGCCATAGCCAAATTAATCTAACAACCACTTGAAGCAAGAAGGAACAGTAATAATAGGCATTTACTGAGGACCATCTCTTAATAGAACAAAATAAGAAAATCCAAAAGAGAGAAATCACAAGGATTTTCCTGTTAGTCTTTGAAGCCTCTGAGCATGTATATTTGAGTATTACATATTCATAAGGAGAAGCTGAAAGCCTGGAAAGCTGAACAAAACTTTGCTCACACTTTCAGGCTAGTATGGTAAAATTAGAACTCAAAGCCTGGTGATGGGAGAACCCAGTGGGTTGGAATTAAGAACACTACATTCTAGGAGTTAGGGCAAACTGAATATATGTTGTACCTCATGCCTTCAAATTATCTAGCTCCTGAAATGGAACTAAGATTATCAAGGATTGCTACTGCTACTGAGTGTTTGAGAGAAGCTTGTTTTCGTCTTATTTGTACAACATTTTTCTATAAAATGTGACGCAATAAAAATTACCTTAAGAGAACACAGTGCAATGAAAACCAAGAAAAGCAATCCACAACATATACATAAACTTAGAAAGTACAGAAATATGATTATTGGATATTAGTATAAAAATAACTATGGTCATTCTTTTTTTAGGTAATAAAAGACAAATTCAGGGGAGGGGATTTTTGATTCTGAGTAATATGGAGTACACACACACCTCTCTATCTCCCACCAAATTTACCAAAGAAACCTGGACAGATGCATCGGTGCTATTTGAGAACTATGAAAATTAAACATGAGCAGGCAGATAAAGGAAGAATACCAGAATTCTATGTCCCATAAAACCAGTGGTGAGTTTACAATTTTTTCCATTCTGATATTCCCTGGCCTGAAATCAGCACAACCTTAAAACTGGAAATGAGAACTGTAATTCAGACAGCGAGCAAGTCCAAAGAAACCTACTAGTTTGACTCATAGAGCAAAAATTAAGAATTCTGAAAGCTGAAAGAGAATGATGGGAATCCTCATTTTTATTTGCTCTTTTTTTCCCCTAGTTTTCTTATACATTTAGCCTTAGGAGATCTTTTGATGAACATGAAAGCAGCAGCAAAAGCAGCTGAGAAGAAAAAATTTCATGAGCCAAAATTCTAAAGGGTTGAGAATTTTGACACAGAGCAAGAAACTATAAAGAAAGATCAAGTGTAAGTTATATAAATGAATATATATATATATATATATATATATCAAAAGAGAGAACACAAATGTTAAGTTTATAAAACTTTAAATACATCTATTTAAAAATGAGTGAGAGTTCAAAAGGAAATACCCAAATGAAGGATGAAGATGCAAACAGGTGTAAAATAAATATGGAAGAGAAGGACAGGGAAAATGGTAAAGTTTGATAGCATATGATTGGAATCTCAGTGAGAGGAGAAAGACTGGAGAAGAAGCAATATTTAAAAAGATGATGCCTAGGAGTTTTAAAAAATGGTGAAAGCAGTCAAAAATTGTATTAAGAGGGAAAATATAAGAGGGAAACTACAAAGAAAACCATATCCCAGTAAATTACAGTAAAACTGGTCAACACCAAACACGATCACACTTTTAAAATAAATATCTTTACAAAAATTTTCTCAAAAATCTTTAAAAAATATCAAGAGGAAAGCTTAAAAGCAAGTAGAACAAAGAAAAGATAGTCTTCAGAGGAAAACATTTTTTACATATATATATATTATATATTATATATTATACTGATATGTATATAATATAATATACTGATAAGAGAGTTCTCATCATAAATAATGAAAGCCAGATTACGGTATCCAAGCTTGAGGGATTTTGGTGTACAGGATATTTATTAAGGATAAACACCTGTGGAAGGAAAGGAAGGAAGAAGGAATGGGCAGAGGGAGAAATTAAACTGTGATGTCATTCTGACAATGCCTCAGCCAAGCCCACTGGGACCTTGGGAGAGTACACAGTCCATCAGAGTTGTCCTGCCATAATATCTGGAGCTTTCTAAGCCACCCCCACCTCCAAATCAATCATTCATGGGATGTGGGCTGCTATAAAAAAGGCATGCCCTTGGTGAAGCAGATCTCTGTAGCTGAGATAAACTCTGATGTTTCAGACAGCTAGAGGCTGTCTGCTGGCAGCTGAGGCAACAAATCCTCCCTTGAGGTTATACATGGCATCAAGACCTCTTTCCTTAACAGTAAACCACTTTCTCTGCTCAAATCCAAGTATGTATATATATATATATATATATATATATATATATATATATAAAATGGATATAATTATATATATATATATATATATTATGGAAACAACTCCAAGATTTTGATTGTTTGTCCTTTGTTCCTCAGAGAAATTTTGAAAGAGAACTAGTGGGTGTAACCTGTGTTGGTTACTTATCCTGAGAGTTAAGGGCTATGCTACTAGCTAAGTTGAATTGGAAGCCTCTGAAACTGTCACCCAGGTTATTATAGTAAAAACATTATTGCAGTCAGAGGTGGAAGGAAAAAGTTAGTGCACTCACCCAGAGGATCAGAGAGATGTATTACTGGCAGCGCCCATCATATTTAACTCATCAATCTGAGTTGTGTATATCCAAGTGGAGATGACAATACCAAAAACTCAATTAGTAGGTTCAATTTTAGCTGCCATGCTAGATGTATCAGGGACATGAAAGAAATATTAAGATAGCAGAAAGGGTTCTGTGCTGGAGGCAATGTGGATGGATATATAGAAAAATATGTGAAGATCTTTGTATCTCCTATAAATGCCAGAGTGTATCTATCACAGAAGAGGCACTATTCAACCAAGCAGACAGAATGACTCAGCCAGTCGGCATCAACCGACCTCAGTAAACAGCTACACTGATGCTGTCATGATGGGCACCTGAACAGAATGAGCATAAGTAAAGAGGAAGGCCATGTCTGAGCGTAACAGCATAGGTTCCCACTTGCCAAGACTGGCGTAGCTGCTGCTGCCACGGAATATCCAAATTGCCAGCAGTGCAGACTGCTGCTGAAGCCCCTACGGCACCACTCCTTGAGGACGCCAACTGGCCACTTGATGGCAAGTCGATTACACGGGGTTCTTTCCATTCTGGAAATATTTTCTAAGCAGCAAAAAATATACATTCTTGATAAGGAATTGCCTTTCCTGCCTGTAGAGCCTCAGTTGGCTTCACTGTCTGAGGAAGTATGGAGTACTCGATCCATCAGTATGTGGTATCACATAAAGTCACTTAAGAATGGGGTTTTACTTCAAATGTATGGGAGTGGGCCCACAATCAAGGAATCCACTAGTAATATCACATACCATAGCACCCAAAAGCTGCCAGCCTGATATGGCATTAGATAATCTTACTCTTCACAGTCAAAGCACTAGCTTGGAGAAAATATTCTATGAGGATGGGCTACAATTTTACAGAATGAAGAATATACATTAAATCAAAGCCCTTAAATGGTATTATATCCCAACAGAAAGAATACTTATGTCTGAGAACCTAGAGGGAGGAGGCATGAGTGGTTCTACTTACCATCATTCAGTCACCCACTAGGAAAATCTGTGCTTCCCTTTCTCAAAAGTGTGGCTTTGGCATGGCTAGAGGTCCAGGTACCCAAATGGGCACACCATCGCCAGAATCATAGCAAGAATCCCAGTGAACTATAAGTTATAGCAGCTGTCATGGCACTTTGGTCTTTTTATGCTCAGAGACCAGCAAGCAAAAAAATAAATAAATAAGTAAATAAGTAACCAGTCTGGCAGGGTTATTTGATTCTGATTTTCATGAGGTGTACATGCTGGTAAAAATTGAAGACTTAAAAAACGTGGAGAGATATGCCATGCTTACAAACTGGGTAGTTCAATATTCTTAAGATGTCATTTCTCTCCAAACTGCTTTATAGAATTAATGTAGCTCCACTTATAACCTCAGCATGTATTTTCCCTTTACCAGTTGATAATCTGGTTCTAAAATCTATATAAATAATCAAGAGTTAGAATTGTGAAAATTTGGAAACAGAAGAACCATGTTGGAGGATTTATACTATTTAAAGATTTATTATGGAACTACAGTAATTAAGATACCAGGCTATAAGGTATAAGGAAAGACATATATATCAATGGAACAGAATAAAGAGTCTACAAATGAGACAACATTTATATAATCAATTGTTTTTTGGATAAGTGACCAAGATAAATATAGAAGGAATAATCTTTTCAACTGAAAATTAAATAAACTGAACATAGGCATACTTAATGATTTTAGCAGTTCCTGTCTTAGATATTATATATACATATATATTACATTATATATGTATACATATATACATACATATATATAAAACAGAAATGCACACATATGTTTAATTAAAAAATATATAAAATATTTGGAGAAAAACTTAAGCTGTCAGAAACTGAAAGTGACAAAATGTTTATTAGCAGTAGAATGGATAATTCTGATATACTTGTACACTGAAAAAATATGTTGATTTCTGGTTTCCAATCTGGCATTTAAGGAGCTTGGATGTTGCCACTTAATCCTAACAACAGGTAAAAACTAAAACAAAAACCATAAAACTTAACAATGTTTCTTATATCTGTAAGAGAAATGAGGTCACCTGGCAAACCACTGCCCCTAAAATTAAAGAGACAGATAGGCAAATACGGAGAATCACAACTTACTGCAGAAACCCACAGGAATAAATGCAGGATAGGAAAACCTGAAGTATAATTAAAGAATTGCTGGAGGATCAGTATGGATAAGTCTCAGAGATAAAAACCCCAGAGGGACCCGGTCATAGGTGACACCCATACTTTTTGTGAGTTTTACCTCCAGGAGCTTGACTGGGCTGTCAAAATAAATATCAAAGAAAAAGTCCTCATGCTTCCCGAAGGGAAAGAAAAAAGGAACCATTATGAAATACACCAGAGCATTGTGTTCTTAACAAGATCCCACTTGAAGAGAAACTATTAAACCAGAGCCTAAACCTACTAGGGTTTGACCAAAGCCTAACTGAACTAGGGGAAGGAAAATACCCAACTCTAGCCAGTTCTAGCCAACCTGCCTCAGTTAGGAGGGGAAGGATGTAAATTAGAAGCACTCTTGAAATTCACAGTCAAGAGACACAGACTCACTAAAAGACTGAGACCTAATCATAGGACCATAGAATGCTTTCTCTCCCTACACACCTTGCCACCACATTACTAAAGGACTATTTGTAGCAGTTCATTTTGCTCAGTACAGTATGTCCAGCAACCAAAAAAAATTGCAAGCCATATTAAAAGGCATAAAACACAATTTGAAGAAAAAGATCAAACATTAGAACAAGACTCAGATGTGGCAGAGATGTTGAAATAATCAGACACAAAATTTAAAACAACTATGATATACATGCTAAAGACTTTCATGAATAAAGTAGATAGCATTAAAAAAAGTCAATGTAAGCAGAAAGAAATTCTAAAAAAGAACCAAAAAAATGATACAGCTAAAAAACACTGTAATAGAAATGAAGAATGTCTTTGATGGGCTTATCAGTAGACTAGACACAGCTGAGGCATCTCTGAGCTGAAGGGTATCTCAAAAGAAACCTTCCAAACTAAAAAGCAAAGACAAAACAGACTGAAACAAACAAAACCATAACAGAATATCCAAGAACTGTGGGAAAACTATAAAACGCATATCATATATGTAATGGCACTTCTAGAAAGAGAAGAATAAGAGGAAGGAACAGAAAAACTATTGAAAAAAAAATAATGACTGAGAATTTCTCCCCAGTTAATGTCAAACACCAAAACAAAGATCTGGGAATCTCAGTGAACACCAACCAAAATGTCAAAAATATTACACTTAGGCATGTATTCAAACTACAGGAAAATCAAACATAAAGAAAAAAATTCTGAAAGAAGCCGGTGGCAGGGGGGGTGGGTGGGATGGAGTACTTACATTTAGAGGAGGAAAGATAAGAATTACATCTAAATTCTTCTCCAAAACCATGCAGGCACGAAGAGAGTGAAATGAAACATTCCAAATGTTGAGAGAGAGAAAAAAAAAGCCACCAAACTAGAATTCTGTACTCTGCAAAATTCTTTTTTAAAAGCAAAGGAGAAATAAAGACTTTCTCAGATAAACAAAAATTGAGGAAATCTGTTGCCAGTACAACTGCATTGCAAAAAGTGTTTTGAAAAGTTATTCAGAGAGAAGGAGAATAAAATAGGAAAAAACTAGGATCTTCATAAAGAAAGGAAGAGCATCAAAGAAGGAATATGTAAAAGTAAAATAGAATTAAAAACTTTTTTCTTATTCTTCAATGATCTACCAGATAACAGTTTAATCTAAGTAATAATAGCAACAATATATTTGATTATGTAAGCTCATATATATTATGTAAGCCTTTATATAAGCTTTTTTATGTTTATATATAAGTAAAATGAATGACAGCAGTGATACAAGGGATGGGATGGAAGAGTTAGAATTATTTTATTATTATAATTCACTAAAATTACCTGTGAAGTGATATAGAGTAAAATGAAAGTGGATCTGGATTAGTTGTAAATATATATTGCAAACCACTAAAAAATAATTTAAAAAAAAGTATAATCTACATGCTAAGAGAGGAGAGAAAATGAAATCATATAAAATGCTCCATTAAAATCACAAATGTTGAAAAAGAGTAGAAGACAAAAATAGTAACAAAGAGCAAGGGCAACAAATAGAAAACAATTACAAATATGGTAGACATTAATCCAACTAAATAAAATAATCACTTTGAACATCAATGGTCTAAATACACAAACTAAAAGACAGAGAATGTCAGAGTAGTTCAAAAAACAATACCCAACTATATACTATCCATAAGAAACCCATTTTAAATATAAAGATACATATAGATTAAAAGTAAAGAAAAATACACCATGCCAACATTAATCAAAAGCAAGAAAAAGCAAAAGTAAGCTCTAATAATTTTAGAAAGGGTAGATTTTAGATCAAAGAAAGTTATCACAGATAAGGAATGACACTACATAATGATAAAAGGGCCAATTCTCCAAGAATACATAACAATCCTTAACATGTGTGCACCTAACAAAAAAGAATCACACTTTGTAAGGCAAAAACTAATAGAATTGTAAGGAGAAATTGATGAATCAACTCAATACCACTGTACCAGAAATGGACATATACAGCAGGCAGAAAATTAATAAAGACAGAGTTGAACTCAACAACACCACCAATCAACTGGACAAAGTGGATATCTATAAACTACTTCATCCAGCAACACCAAAGACACATTTATCCCAAACTCACATGGAACGTTCACCGAGGCAGACCACACATTCTGGCTATAAAACACAACAAACTTAAAAAAACAGAAATCATACAATGTCTGCTCTCAGACCACAATCTGGTCTGAGATTGTGCATTAAACTAGACTTGAATAACAGAAAGATAGATGGAAAATTCCAAAATACATAGAGATTAAACAATGTATTTCTAAGTAATGCATGAGTCAAAGAAGAAATCTCAAGAGAAACTTAAAAATACTTTGAACTAAATTAAAAAAACCACATCTTATCAAAATTTCTCAGATGCAGGAAAGCAGTGCTTAGATGGAACTTTATAGCATTGAAAACACATACTAGAATGTGCAAAGATCTAAAGTCAATAATCTAAGTTCTACCTTAGGAAACTAGACAAAGAAGAGCAATTAAATCCAAAGTGAGTAGAAGAAAAGAAATAATAAAAATTAGAGTAGAAATCAATGAACTGAAAACAGGAAATTAATAAAGGAAATCAGTGAAACCCAAAATGGGTTCTTCAAAAAAATCAATAAAATTGAAAGCCTCTAACCAGGCTAACTAGGGAAAAAACAAGAAAGGATACAAATTGCTAATATCAGAACTGAAAGAAGGGATATCACTACAGATTCCAAGAACATTAAAAGGATAATTAAGGAATACTATGAACAGCTCTATGTCCACAAACATTATGATTTAGATGAAATGGTCCAATTCTGTGAAAGACACAATCTGCCAAAGCTCACAAGAGATGAAATACACAAGCTAAATAGGTCTATATCCATGAAATAAATTGAATAAATAATTAATAGTTTTTCAAAACAGAAAGCACCAGACCCAGATGAGTTCACTGGTGAATTCTACCAAATATTTAAGGAAGAGTTTATACCAGTTATCTATAGTCTCTTTTGGAAGATAGAAGAGGGCATACTTTCTACCTCATTCTATGAGGCCAGCATCATCCTAATGCCAAAACCAAACACATTACAAGAAAAGAAAACCACAGACCAATATCTCTCATGAACATAGATGCAAAAATCCTCAACAAAATAAAACATATAAAACCAATTATATACCATGACCTAGTGTGATCTATTCTATGAATGCAAGGCTGGTTCAATATTCAAAAATTAATCTATCCATCACATCAACAGACTAAAGAAGAAATACCATATGATCATATCGAGAGATGCAGAAAAAGTATCCGACAAAATCAAACACACATTCATGATAAAAATTCTCAGCAAATTAGTACTAGAGGGGAACTTACTCAACTTGACAAAGAATATATATGAAAAACCTACAGCTAACATAATAATTAATGGTGAGAAACTACAAGTTTTCCCTATAAGATGAAGAGCAAAGCAAAGATGCCCCCTCTCAACATTCCTTTTCAACATCATACTCAAAATCCTAGTTAATCCAATAAGGGAAGAAAAGGAAATAAAAGGTATAATGATGGAGAAGGAAGAAATAAAACTGTCTTTTTCAGAGATGACATCATTTTCTATGTCGAAAATCTGAAAGAATTGACAAAACTCTTGCAACTAAAAAACAATCCGTCACATTGCCGGAAACAAAGTTAACATACACAAAGAGCAATTACTTTCCTATATACCAGCAATGAACAAGTGAAATTGGAAGTTACAAACAATATCATTTACAATAGCACCCTCCAAAATGAAATACTTAGTTATAAGTCTAAAAAAACACGAACAAGATCTATGAGGAAAAACTACAAAACTCTGGTAAAAGATATCAAAGAAGAACTAGATAAATGGAATTCTACGTTCATGGATAAGAAGACTCAATATAGTCAAGATGTCAGTTCTTCCCAAGTTGATCTACAGATTCAATGCAATCTCAATCAAAACTCCAGCAAATTATTTTGTAGATACTGACAAACTGATTCAAAAGTTTACATAAGAGTCCAAAAACCCCCGAATAGCCAACACAATACTGAAAAAGAACACATTGGAGAATTAATGCAATCCAACTTTGAGACATTATACAGTGACAGTAATCAAGACAGTGTGGTACTTGCAAGAGAATAGACAGATCGATGGCATAAAATAAAGAACCCAGAAATAGACCTACATAAATACAGACAACTGATCTTTGACAAAGGAGCAAATGCAATACAACGGAGCAAAGAGAGTCTTTTCAACAAATGATGCTGGACCAACTAGACACCCACATGCAAAAAATCTAAACGTAGTCCTTACACCCTTTATAAAAATTAACTCAAAACAGATCACAGACCTAAAAATAATATACAAAACTGTAAAACTTCTAGAAGATAACTTAGAAGAAAAGGAGATGACTTTTGTTTTGGTGATTACTTTTTTGATAAAACACCAAAAGCACAATCCATTAAAGAAATAATTAATAAACTGGACTTCATTAAACATTTCTGCTCTTTGAAAGGTACTGTTAAGAGAATTAAAAGACAAGACATTGACTGGGAGAAAATATTTGAAAAATACACGTATGATAAAGGACTGTTATCCACAATACACAAAAAATTCTTAAAGCTCAACAGTAAGAAAACAAACCACTTGATTAAAAAATGAGTCAAAGACCTTAACAGACATCTCCCCCAAAGATGAAACAAATATGGCAAACAGGCATATGAAAAGACACTCCACATCATATGACATATACCATACAATCCAGCAATCATGCTCTTTGGATTTACCCAGAGGAGATGAAACTGATGTCCACACAAAAATCTGCATGTTTAAATATGGATATTTACAGCAGCTTTTTTCATAATTGCCCAAACTTGAGAGTAACCAAGGTGCCATTCAGTAGGTAAATGGATAAATAAACTGCAGTTCATCTAGAAAGGTAAATACTTTTCAGCAATAATTAGAAATGAGCTATCAAGCCCTGAAAAGACGTGGAGGAAACTTAAACGCATATGATCAAGTGAAAGAAGACAATCCGAGAAGGCTACATACTGTATGATTCCACCTGTACGGCATTCTGGAAAGGCAAATATATGCAATCAGTGAAAAGCTGAGTGATTGCCAGTGGTTAGGGAGGAGGGAGGTGAAGACAAATTGAAATCAAAATGAAGCAATCATAGTTCAGGCATACAAAAATGCAGTTGGATGGCCATTTAGGATCTGGTCTCAGACCTGTCTCTGCACCACTGAAAACTTGAAGCTTCTTTGAACTGTACCAGACCCAAGGACACCACCAGCCCTATTCAGAACACCAGCTGCCAGCTCCAACATTATGGTTACAAGGCCTACCCCTGTAACTGTGTAAGCATTTTAGATCCCAGCCAATCCTTACTTAACAAACACCCTTGCTTCTTGCATGTTCCAGTTATAATTCTTTTTTTTTTTTTTTTTTTTAAAGGGCAGTTTAATATGGATACATGGGAGCCATTTTTTTTAAAAGTATTTGTTTATTTATTTATGGCTGTGTTGGGTCTTCATTTCTGTGTGAGGGCTTTCTCTAGTTGTGGCAAGCGGGGGCCACTCTTCATCGCGGTGCGCGGGCCTCTCACTATCGCGGCCTCTCTTGTTGCGGAGCACAGGCTCCAGAAGCGCAGGCTCAGTAATTGTGGCTCACGGGCCCAGTTGCTCCGCGGCATGTGGGATCTTCCCAGACCAGGGCTCGAACCCGTGTCCCCTGCATTATTGGCAGGCAGATTCTCAACCACTGCGCCACCAGGGAAGCCCCAGCCAGTTATAATTCTTGATAAACAACTCATGTAACTAACAGTAACCTTTTGGTTTTTGCCTTTACAAGCCTCCCTCATTTTGTAGTTCAGCAGAACACAATTCAAGTGCTTCTTGAATCTGGTTCTCCCAGCCTGCAGTCCTAACAAACTCCAAATAAACATCTTTTTATTTCAATCAGATCTCCATTTCTGAAATTTTGGTTAACAGAGGTAGAACACTGGGGATTTTTTAGGACAGTGAAACTACTCTATATGATGCTATAATTGTGAATACATGCCATTATACATTTCTCCAAACCCACAAATTTACAACACCAAGAGGGAACCCTAATGTATACTATGATCATGATTTGTCAATGTAGGTTCATCAATTGTAATAATTATACCACTCTGGAGGAAGATGTTGATAATGGGGAGGCTATGCATGTGTAGAGGCAGAGGGTATAAGAGAGATCTCTATAACTTCCCCTCAATTCTGCTGTGTACCAAAAACTATTCTAAAAAATAAAGTCTATTAAAATCTATACATATGTAAGTATATATGAGTTTATGTATATATGTCAATGAAAATTAACTATTTTTACAGGCATCAATACAGATGAATCACAAACATGATACTTAGTGAAAAAAGCCATATACGTTTCAAAATAACCAAACTAATCAAATGATGATAAAAATCACAATATGGTAAACTTTAGGGGGGATTCCCATATTCTGGTAACACAAAGGAGTATTCTGGGGACTGTCAGTGCTCTATTTCTTTACCTGAGTGATGCCTTAATGGTTGAATTCACTTTGTGAGTATTTACCAATATATACACTTACAAATTATGTACTTTTATAGGCATATTATAATCTGGTTAACATGATAAATATTTTGTATTTTTATCTTTATATTTCATTAGACTTATATGAGATTTTTAAATGATTTAATTTCAAAAAGAGTTGTATTTCTCTTTCTCCTTTCAGTGGAACTCCATCACTATCTTTCTTGATTGTTTTTACTTTTGAATTTTGTGGAGGACTACCTATATTCTCTTTCTCTTCATAATTCCACTGCACCAAAATGGCAACTGAACCCTTAGAGCTGTATTGGTAATGAGTAGTTGAGGGTTACTTTCTATGCTTGGATCTTGACATTATTAAAAAGTATTTATAGAATGTAAAGTAAAGAAAAGATAAATAAGAATTTTTCTTCCTCAATTTTCTCATTTTATCCTGGGGTATATTTTAGACAATGCAACAGTCTCACACTAAAGTAGTCAATATAATTTGCATTCATAAGTTTTAAAAATAGCAAAATTGATCAAGAAAAGAAAGAATGTGATTAGCTAATGTTACAAATGAGGCTTGCAAATTTTTGGATGATGCTAATTTCAAACAGAAAATAATTAAATAATAAGAATTAATGGAAAATATAATCTGAATTAAAATAAGTGGAATCATTTAGATACCTGGTTTTAGGGTATAGATAGTTCACAGTGATTACAAGTAAACTTGGAAATACTGGAGTAAATATCACAATCTAGTAGGTAAAAAACGGAGCAGGCTAAGAAACTGATACAGAAGTAAATGGAAAAGAAAAAGTAAAAAATCGTAAACTGTGATCCTTTGGTCTCACTTATATTGAAATAAAGGACCAAAATATTAATACTAGAATAATATGCAGAAGAAAAGAAATTTCCAAGTACAGATATAACCAAGTTTACTCAGTTTAAAGAAGTACAGTCTTGTGTTTTCAGGAAAGAATATGAGTTAAATTTACTGTTACAGAAAAATTTTAAAAGATAGGAAAATTCATGATGACCTTATTTACAACCTTCATATATGTGTGTATATATATATATGTATGTATGTATGTATGTATGTGTGTGTGTGTGTGTGTATATATATATATATAAACTTTGTAAAAGGGTTTGATAATATCGATTCCCCAGTGGGCTAAACAATTTAAGCCAAATCGTCAAGGCTTGCAATCAGTCCTCTGGGGAGAAACAATCAATAGCCCAGCTTCTACCTGCCAAACTGTAACTTCTGTTAACATGATGCCGTTCACAGAAAGGAGTGGAGTGGATAAGAGCAAGCACACTTCATTCAACAGCATAGGTTTTGTTTACATTAAGCTGCCAGCAAGTGTGTAACTAAAATAATATTTTTAATTCCTTTTTAATTTCCATCACGGATGTACAATTCCCTAGGTTCTTCTCCCCTCTAGAAAAGAATAAACTGACTAGTGAGAGATTATCTTTTTTCCTAACAATCCATCTTTTGGGCTCCTGTTCGCTAAATAAGATATGTACCATGAAGAATTCTAATCAACCCGTAAAGAGACTTTGAAAGGTACCAAAAATTATATTTCAGGTATACTTCCATTTTTCCAAAGCAAAAAATTAATGTTAGAAATGATGTTTCTTAGAAAATCTCAACAAATATCTCTTTTATATTTTACATGAGCCAAAATTTGGATACATAGGGACATTTAGCATATAGACATCCATGTGTTATATACAACGTACTTGAAATTAATTACTGGAGTTTAAACAAATATATAAATATATTTATTTACATTCTGCCTTAAAAATCTTGATGTGTGATTTTTACTGATATATTCTTGGAAACTATTCTTTTGTTTGTTTCAGTCTTACAGAAAGATTTCCCTAAGTCCTTAAGTATTCTTGTATGTGTCTGATATGAGTTTTAAGAAACTAGTATTAATATTTTTATCTCTGCCACATGTAAATTCTTACTAACTTCAAAGGAAGCCATTTTACATATGGAAGAGATAAGTAACTATATAGAGGGAGTGGAAATCTGCCCCCCAGAACTCAGATAAATGTTAACTTTCAAAGTTAATTCTGAACTACAAAAGCTAGTTCAGCCAGTCATGGTATATCAAATATAGAGAAGAAAAAAAATCTGCATTACATATATATTTTTTCTTCCTAGCTACAAGTGCTACATCTGCTAGAGATTGCCATTATAGCACCATATATAGGATTTATTCAACAATAGTACTAACCTCCATGGAATTTTAATAGCAAGAGTCCATTTTATCTCTCTTGTCAGGTAGCCTTCTTATTCAGCTTCTAGGTCCTTTCAAACTGACCCTTTTAAGCTCATTCTTATTTACTCAAAAAAATAGCTATTGAGTACCTACTCAATAGTAGAGCAGTGAGTAGCACCTAAAGGGTCCTGAAGCAACATTAGTTGAACAGTGAATGAATAAACAAATGAATGAACAAAGAGAAAGCTTTTTACTTTGGGAGTGCTATTGGCAAGACAAAGATCAATTAGCTAGAAATCTAACCTGCAGAGTTTACAGTCTGGCAGATTGGATGTGATAAAAATGGATTTGCTCTAGATAGAAACCTCAGGAAGTTCACAGAAGAGAGAGCTCACTTCTAGCTCTGGGGTTCAAAGAAGACTTCATGCAAGATACAGAATTTAAGATTAGCTTTGCTGTTGACAAGATTTAGGCTGCGTGGAGAGAGAATAAATAGAATCTTGTGCAATGAGAAGACCACAAGCAAAACCAGGGAAGTCAGGAAGAATGGGAAAGAAACTCCAAATAAATGATTGTTTGGCCAGAACACAGGTTGGCCATGAGAATCAAGAGTAATAAAATAAAGGTAAATATTTCTCTACAGGTAAATAAGTTTATGTCTTACACATTAAACTGAAGGGGTGGAATTTTATTGTGTAATCAACAGAGAACCACCAAAATTTGGGGGGTGGGGGACAGATGGAGAATGACAGAATAAGCTTCTACTGCTACGAGGTTTATATCTTAAGTAAATTGTGAAATATGAAAATTATTTTTTTTAAGGCAACTCTCAATTTGCTGCCATTTCCCATCGAGAGGCAAGATGAAAGAATAAAAGGAAAAAAAGAAACCTTAAAGTCAAGTGAGCAGGCCTCTGATTTAATCTCAGTTCTGGGACATTGAATAAAATCACTCTGGACCCCAATATAAACCTTTATAAATTAGGGGGTTAAGCACACGATCACCTAGATTCTTTCAATACTAGTATATCCAATTTTCAAAATCCTATCATTATTCTTAGCCTGTTGTCTGAAAACACCTTATCGCTTTGACTCTGACATTTGTCAGAAGTGACTGCAGAAATTCTGAGACAAATCCTGAAATATGCCAAGGTTAACTGGGAAACTTTAGGCTCCTTATTTTTGCATTCTATTCAGTTCGTATTGATGGAGTTTTAAACAATATATCTTATATCTCTACTTACAATCAAATAATTTTGAACAATACCCTTAGCACTGAATGTGTTGCCATTCTATAATGCTGTTTAAATAAAAATTTATACAACTATATATACATATATACATTTTAAGTCTTCACATGCATTCATTTATGCACATATAGTTTTGTTTATGGTATTGTAAGAATTTTACAATGGACTGTTTTTCTCTGTAGACCTATTTTTACAAAAAATAAAACTAAACTAAAAATAAATACACACACACACATATATAGTTGACCCTTGAACGAGTTTGAATAGTGTGGGTCTATCTATACATGGATTTGTTTTTGATAAGTATATTGGAAAAAAATTTTGCAAAAAGTTGAAAAAACTCAGACAAACTGCATAGTCTAGAAACAAGAGAAAATTAAGAAAAAGGTATGTCATGAATGCATAAAAAATATATATGTAGATACTAGTCTATCCTTATGTAGGTATAAGGTGAGTGATGTTCAATATAAAATTAATAATGTTTTCTTTTTCTTACTGTTTTATAACTTTGTTTTCAAATAATTATATTACCATACAGTATGTCTCTCTCTTGTAATTGGAGAAACTGCCTATTCTGTGCCTATCACCACAGGTAAGAGGTGAAAAAAAATGTAATAATGTTTCCAATACTGTATTATGAATATGACTGTAATACTGTATGCCATATAAACTTTATAACGATTCATACATGTATAGGCTAAGCTACCATGAAGCAATCTTATCGATTACAGTAGGCTACCATAAAGCAACCATACTGCTGCTTCTTTATTATCGATGCAAGAATTTTTATACCTGCAAATAAATATAAATTTCTTTTTCACCTGTTCTTTTTTTGATGCCTAGTGTTAGTAACACATATAACATCCAGTGTTTTGTAACAAATAAGATCATATTGATGTAGGTACTGACAGAGAGTTCATCTTGTAAAGAGACAAAACATAATTACAGTATGACTAAATACAGTACAGAACTATAAATGTATTTCTCTTCCTTATGATTTTCTTAATAATATTTTCTCTGGCTTACTTTATTGTAAGAGTATAGTGTATAATATATATATATATCATATAAAATATGTGTTAATTGACTATTTATGTTATCAGTAAGGCTTCCAGTCAACAGTAGGCTATAAGTAGTCAAGTTTTGGGGGAGTCAAAAGTTATAAGCAGATTTTTGACTGTATGGGAGTCCATGCCCCTAGCCACCCACCCCTTGTTTAAGGGTCAACTGTATTATGTTTAACAATATCAGAAACCTTTTTCTTGAGATGCTTTTTCTTGATTAGAGTGATAAACTGGAAATATTTGGGCAATGGTTTCACTCGCTTGGTTACTTTCTAGAAATTAGTTGTTTTTAATTGTCCTGAATGTCTGGTTACTTTGTGCCATTTGGTACTGAATTTCTCATGTCAAGTTACAGAACTCTTGGAAATTAGTATGTAGACAAAAGGGCCCTTAGGAAGATACTTAATTTCATGTATTTCAGCAAGCCCACACATCAGTTTGTAGAACTGCTTCTTGACTTAGAAGAGTACTCATGACCTGAATCTTAAAGGCAATTCACCTAAAAATTGTCATTACTCTACAGTTCTCTTATATGCCTAATACCTACTTATAGGCATCTTTATTACTGAAGAGTTTTAGAGAATCAAGAAACCAGCGTCCTTTGCTTCGCTTACCCTCTTGATTGAGAGGTTATTGTCAGCGCTATTCAGATACTTAAATTTCATTAAGAAACACCACATATTACATTTTAATCTTAATTTTCCCTTTCCTAACAGAATGATTAAAACGTCTTCTGACTGTAGACCTCAATAAAAGATTCAGCAATTTTATGTTATTTCCTTCTAATTTCAACTTATGGACATACATTGAACATATCCCTTCATCTCTCAGGTCCTCTGTTTTCTAAACTGTGAAATGGGCATAGGGAGCTTGACTTCCCTCCAAGGTACATCCTGTGGAACTCACTAATTCATTACAATACATTAAACCTCACCTCCAAAATATAACACACCATAAAAATGCAAAATATCATTATTAAATATTCAGAGTGAGTCTTTTCTCTGAATTTATTATCATGCTGCTCAAATGAATGCTAATAATGTAAACTCTGTGGGAGACAATTTCAATTATTCATGGGAATAACGTCTATAATGTGTTGCTGGTGGATATGCTGGGCAACGTATTTTCACCTATTCTGTATGATGGCTTCTGACAAAACCTCCCTCTCCAGGTAATGTGAAATGAGATGCTTTAGGCAGCTATTTCCTTTAAAAACTCTTCATCTGATATACAACTTTATAGGAAAGTTTCTGCAATCTGTGTCAAACTCCTTCTCTTCAGGGAGGCCAATTCACCTACATCAAACCTTCATATCCTCAAATGAATGGGAAAGGCTGGAAGGCGAGAGGGCTATTCAGAGAAGGAAAAAGAAAGTGACATAAATCAAGAGAGAGAAGTCAAACATATCCTAACAGGGGTGAACACGGAAACTCATACAAAGGAAATGAAATATGCACCAAATTGGCAATTTATTACTTCAGGAAAGAACCTTCTGCATTCCGAATGAGTTGAAACTAGGAATAAAAAACTGGCATTAGGAAGATGTCATACATCTTACATAAAAGTGAAGATGTTACAAATAATCAAAATGAAGCTGAAAAATAGAAAAATGATAAAAAAAATAAATGAGTAAATATGCCTATAAATACAAACTTCCTATACTGGGAAAATTATTTGTGAAATTCTTCATAATTTAGTGTTTCCTAGATAAGCATTGTTGATTATATGTGTAAAAACATTATACCAGAGGCACATTTTTGGCAAATATATTTCACTGGGCACAGAGATCCTTATTTGTAGAGTGATCCCAGGTTTCTATTGTGAAGTGCTTGGAAGGTCCTGAGTAAGACAATCAATCCCATACTTTGGTGACAGATCCAAGAAGTCAAAAATGTTGGCTGCTCAAAGTATTTCCTTAAGGCTCTCCATTAGGAAGACACTTTTAATTGAACTCCAATTTTAATACCATTCCTTTGAGTAAAGACAGAGGTATTGCCTCCAAAACCCACTGTTCTTTCACATACTGCTATTAAGAGGCACCTAAAAAAGTGATTACCCAGACTGATCCAGTGATTTTACTTCTTAGAATTTTTGAAAAAAAAATTTTATGTAACAAGCTGTTTATAGCAAGATTATCATGGTAAATTCAGGAAATATTCTTAAGGGTTCAATAATAGCTAATGAGCATATTATGTAACTATAAATTCAACAACTATGAGACCATGAAGAACTATTGAAAGAAATAATTTAAAAAATTGGAAATAATATGTAACTAACTGTATACACATACTTTTAAAATCTATAATTATATACATTCAAACATTATAAGAAAAATTTAAAAGTAAAATTAGATTCTGTTTAGAAATGTGTAAAACTATGAATAAATTTCAGCTTCTGTGATGTTTTAGTTTTAATTCTTGCATTTCACAGGAAAGAAAATTAAGGCATTAAGGACCTATTTAACCCATTAGTACACTAGGGTAAATAAATTTTTATTATTTAAGATAGATGTGTTTGACTGCAGAGTAGAAAAAATAGAGAAGCTAATTATATATTGAGCACCTACTGTGTGCCAGACACAAAAGTGATTTCAACTCATATCTCATTTAACTTTCACAACAACTTAAAAGATAGTTGCTAGTCTTCTCCCTTATACATAAGAAAGTTAACAATAAAAGACCCAAAACAACTTGTTTAATGTCCCAGAACTGGCAGAATAGGGATTCAAATTAAAGCCTGTCTGACTCATGTATTTCCCACACCATCCACATTTTCTCCCTCCGGATATTGGGGAATGCCTGTGCAGTGTAATTTTGGTTGGGGTCTGCAGAAGGATTCTGGCCAGATGACCCACTGAAGAGCAAGACGAGACATGGCACCACCATACCTTGGAAGGGGAAGCGATGGTGGAAAGAGGTGATGCCGAAGGTACATTTTTACTAACTCAGAATCATGTTTCTAACCAGGATTTCACATCTTTCATCTGTTGAAACTTTGAGATAAAATACCCAATATTATACAAAATCAAAGTAGATATTTTAATTCACAAGTAGCTTGATTCATCTGGGACCACTCTTCTCTCCTGGGAAGAAAAGTACATGAAGTTCAAATTAACTACACTAGCTGGTGCCCCGAAGAGGACCTTCTTGACTAACACCTGCTGCTTTTTAGGACTGATTACTTGGCAATAAAAGAGAGTGTAGGAAATCAAAAAAGGGACAAAATGAAGTTGTACGAGGCAGGAATATAGTCTTTAAAAGTGAGGGTTTGCAGATATTTAGGACTCCACATTATACAAATTATAAAACATTTCCAAGGAGTTAGAATAAACCCATTAAAAATTATCCTCATTGAAAAATCTTAGGTATATTGGCACCATTAAATCCCCTTTCCTGAGCTCCCTGGAAATGGGAACCTTCATTTTCCCCAAGTATAAGAAAGAGAAAAGGAGAAAAATGGAAATAAGTGAAAAGGGTTGCAACACCGAGAGTCATCAATATGAGCCAAAAGGCTCCCTGGTGAGAGAGGATAGGTAGTTGATGTGATGAGACACGTATGTGAGTCAGACCATCCAGGGGTCATCTGCCTACACTGGTCATGTCTGAGACATCTGTTCACCAGGCTGGTGCGATCCCCAGATCTGGCATTTTCTGGAGACACGGGAGTGAAGGGATCCTGGTGCCTAGGGATGGATTTCTCTAGTTATAGTAAACAGGAATGGCTTTAATCTTGCCACCAATCAAGGCAAGACTTCAGAGCTCCATCAACCCCCTCAAAGGCTTTTGAGTGTTTCCTTATCTCACCGTTTCTGCACGGTGCCCATCAAGCAGCACTATGGAGTAAGGTTGGATGAATGAAAATGTAGCTAATTACATCACCAATAAAAGCAATAAAAGCAGCAGAGTTACATGGGTATACATACAGAGATAAACATGGTCTTAAAAAGATATAAATATAAATGAAGATATAAATATAAATGGAAAACATAGGCAGAACACTCTCTGACATAAATCACAGCAAGATCTTGTTTGATCCACCTCCTAGAGTAATGAAAATAAAAACAAAAATAAACAAATGGGACCTAATTAACCTTAAAAAGCTTTTCCACAGCAAAGGAAACCATAAACAAAACAAAAAGACAACCCACAGAATGGGAGAAAATATTTGCAAACATATCAACTGACAAGGGATTAATCTCCAAAATATACAAACAGCACACGCAGCTCAATATCAAAAAAAACAAATAACCCAATCAAAAAATGGGTGGAAGGTCTAAATAGACATTTCTCCAAAGAAGATATACAGATGGCCAAGAGGCACATGAAAAGATGCTCAACATCACTATTAGAGAAATATAAATCAAAACTACAATGAGGTATCACCTTACACCAGTTAGAATGGCCCTTGTCAAAAAATCTACAAACAATAAATGCTGGAGAGGCTGTGGAGAAAAGGGAACCCACCTACACTGTTGGTGGGAATGTAAATTGGTACAACCATTATGGAGAACAGTATAGAGGTTCCTTAAAAAACTAAAGGTAGAGCTAACATATGATCCAGCAATCCCACTCTTGGGCATATATCCAGAGAAAACCATAATTTGAAAAGACACATGCACCCCAATGTTCACTGCAGCACTACTTACAATAGCCAGGACATGGAAGCAACCTAAATGTTCAATGACAGAGGAATGGATAAAGAAGATGCGGTACATATATACAAAAGAATATTACTCCGCCATAAAAAAGAACGAAATAATGCCATTTGCAGCAACATGGATGGACCTAGAGATTGTCATACTGAGTGAAGTAAGTCAGACAGAGAAAGACAAATATCATATGATATCGCTTATATGTGGAATCTAAAAAATGGTACAAATGAACTTATTTACAAAACAGAAATAGTGTCACAGATGTAAAAAACAAACTTATGGTTACCAGTGGGGAGAAGGGGGTGATAAATTGGGAGATTGGGATTTACATATACACACTACTATATATAAAATAGATAACTTATAAGGACCTACTGTATAGCACAAGGTATTCTACTCAATATTCTGTAATAACCTATATGGGAAAATAATCTGAAAAAGAATATATATATATATATATATATATATATATATATATATATATATATATATATGAATCAATTTGCTGTACACCTGAAACTAACACAATGTTGTAAATCAACTATACTGCAATAAAAATTTTTTAAAAAGATAAAAAATATATAAGTGGAATTAGTGGCTAAAAGTAAAATAATGTTTTAATTCCACTAATCAAGTCCTTATTTATGTTTATCCTTTGGAGGATATAGACATTTAAATCTTGCAAATACCCTATACCTTAATTTTAATTATTAGTATCTTAATATGTTGCTCAGTTTTGTATCAATAAGGCAAAATTTTAAAAAAGAAATTGTGAAATTCAGGTATTACATGAATGTCTCAGGGGTGATAATGAAATAGGACATCTTAATTAGCAAGTATTTTTAACTGGGACAAGAGGATAATTAATCATTAGTATTCATCTTCCCTTCTTGTACAACCTGGTTAAATTTTAGCCAAGATGCATATACATACAGGTAACATGGCTTTGAGCTATTGTTTAAAAAACACTATATAACTGCAAACATTCTAGTTTAGCCTCTTAATAGATTGTTTTTAAACTTTGCCGACTTCCTTCACAGTCTAAACCTTGATCTGACTTCATGGACAATTGTATAGGTTCCTTCAGAGAAAGTGTGATTTGCGTATATCTACTTTGCTTTTCTTTGTTGGTTTAATTCAAATTTCTATTTTGCTTTTCTTTGTTGGTGTAATTCTGCTCATCAAATCCTAAGATTGAAATGACTTGATTTTTCCTTGTGTAGAAAATGCTAGTCACTCTTATTGAATGAGTTATTTAAAGCAAAAGATGAAGTTCAAAACTTCAGCAAGATGGCCCATTAAAAAGGAGAGGAGAAACTAATTTGTGATGGGAAGAAATGCGCTTGTTGCAATAAAATTTAATTGTTTGTGCAAAGGAGATATTAATGAAGTTGAATTAGTTCAAAATTCTTTTTTTTTAAATGTTATATGTTTCAAATTATTGATAATGTGATAAGGATTATATCTACCTGAAGTCATCATATTAAGTTAATTTATTTTATTAGAAATTTGAATTTCTATGCTCAATATAGTTATTCTTGATCTTTAAAAAGTAGGCTTGAGTTGAAATTTTCTATGAATGACTTCTTTCTTTGCCTGGGTTTTTAGCATATGGATAAAATATATCTACTGATTGACAAAAAAGAGTTGCATCACTGGGGAGTTAGAAAATACTAGTAGCTCAGCACTACTTCTCAGAAAGAATATTAGAGGAGATGCAATTAGCTGAGTACAGAGTTTAGCCAACCATAGATACGTTGTGTGTGTGTATGTGTATGTACATCTATCTATCTACCCATCAATCCATCGGCCAATCAATCATTTGTTAGGATATTAGCCTGCTTTTCCTGAGAGCCATCCCAGTCTCTTCAGAGTGGATCATAGCATGGTAGGGGACGCTAAAGCAGTAATGGACTCAGTAAAGCTAACGTCTTTTTCATTACCTGTTTCTTTTAACAATTGGAGGTCTCAGTTCTTCTGTTCTTTCTCACTTATGCCTTTTTGTCCTCTGGGACATAGATGTGTTAAAACTAAGGAGACGATGTAATTTATCTTTCAACTTGGGACAAGGACACATTTGAGAGTGAAAGGAGACACCTTTAATTACACAACTGGGCAAATAGCATAAACCAGGAGAGTCCCAGGAAAATAGGGATCTATGGTCACCCTGTCAAAGACACATTTAAAATCCAACTGCATCCAACTGTCAGTTTACTTTTATTCACGAATCTTATGACTTTTTGTATGTTAATGGCAGTTTCCAGTTTGAAAGATTAGCTGACTTTATGTTTACTTCAGGACACCCAGCCAATATGGCCCCTAGATTTATAAGTGTTGGCTCTGAGCTCACAGATGTCTTGTTTGGTAATAATAAGAAATATTTATGACTTTTTCTGTCAAATGTGGCACGTTATTACCTGTAAATTGCCAGATGCATTGTTTAAAGTTTCCAGATGGATCAGTGTTCAGCTGCTGTTACGATAATTTCATGGTGTGTGCTCTGTCCTATCATTCCTGAGAAATATTCTCTTCCAGGTGGCAATTTCTTTTCTCATTCCCAAATTACTGTAACATTTTAAGCAAGCCAATGAGTAGTTTATTATAAAAGTACCATTGTGATACTAAAAAAACTAAGTGAAGAAAACGTCCCCCCATACATTTACCATTGGACCCGTTTCTACCCTAAGAACTAAGTGAGCTGGATCAAAAGTTGATGTTAAAAAACATGTTTTGTCCTATTCATCCTTACCACTATGAGGCAACGCAAAAATTGGACACTGAAGTTGAATGCCATGACTTTTGGCTGCTTCCTTCTCAGTTTTAAGGTCTCTGCTAAGTAGCATGTCATCAGAGATACTTTCCTTAAGCAAACTCTCTGACGTGGTTTCTCCCATTTAATCTCAGAAAACTTCCATCACTATTTAATTTTAAATATAAAATTCTTCGAGTTCCATTATCATTGATTTAGTTTACATGTATATCATTTCCTAAAATAGTTTAAGACTCACTGAAGCCAGGGAGTGGGGAGTAGAGGCTGGGACCTTATTTGTTTAGTTCATGAAATTTAGTAGGAAATCAATATGTGTGAAATAAGCAACTAAGTGATTGGATGACTAAATGAATGTGCTCCTCTCAGAAGTACAGGGACTTGCTTATTTGAAGAGATATTTCACTTTCCAATGTGATGGGAGTACCATAAGAACTTTATACAGGTATTATTCCCCTTTGATTCTGTCCTTCCCCTTTTAGTTCCATTAAATATATTATTCAGACAATAAAATTCTGAAAGATGGGGCTTTCAGAGATGTAATCAGGGCTACCTCTCAAATATTCAGCGATTGTAGAAGCCATACCTAAGAATGGCAGCCATTCCCATGATTCACTTGGAAGGGAATCTGCTGCTACTGTTGACCCAGGCTCCTGACCACAGTGGATTGGAGAGGAGTATCACGCAGCTTAAAAAGAAATTCACACATAGGTTTGCCAGTGGCCTTCACTGTCATGTAATGGTGAAATACCAAATAGGGAAGGTGGATTAAATGGAAAACTCAGAAGAAATGGTTGACTTGGTTTAAATGGAGAGTAAACAGGACAAGTCAAGTGATAATGATAGGAACATATGAAAAGCAATGACTTTCTGCTGCTGAGAAGTTAACAAAATAATCCCTTCAGCAAAACTTCCAAGGGTACTTGGAACCTATCTTGAAGCATGGTTTTCCTGCAGCTCCTGCTCTTTCTCAGAGGCCCAGGTGTTTGTCTTTCACTAGGTTTCTCAAAGGCTTGACCCATGTGGTTCTGATGTGTTCTTACCATAAACTTTCTATTGCTGGAATAACCTGAATGAGTTCATTTCTCATAAAGAGATGAGCACTGTATAATCCCGTGTAATATAAAATCTCCTCCCCAAATTATATTTGACTTAAAATAATTATTTCTGTAGCTTGCATGAGAAAAAAATGACCTGTTAGACATTATGGGAAATCACAACATTCTAAATAAAGTTTGGATATATTATTATCAGGATGGCTGGAAAGGTACTACCCAATCCAGACTTCATATTGGGGAAGCAGGAAGGTGAAATGTCACTTCCCATATTCAGCCAATGAACCAAGACAGCAGTTTCCAATGTCCCTCTACTTCCTCTTCTGCTGTTTTCTTTATTCCTTTCCCCTCCTCTCCCTCTTCTTCCCGTTCTTCTGATATTTGTTTTTGATCTTCTTTTCTTCCTCCTTCTCCCCTCCTCTCTCTCTAGCTCTCCCTTTCTGATTCTACCTTATCAGAGTGCTGTTACTATTTTTCCAGTCAATAGTATAAGTGATCACTATTACTGTGCTTTGAATCTTTGGCTACTATTGCACCAATATTTAACCTAGAAAATGATGATGTAAACAAAAAGTTACATGCAAGATTTGTTGTAGGACATTTAATATTCAGAAAATTGACTGCATATAATGGATATGTGTGTGTTTCATGTATGTCCTTATACATACTGTCAATAACTAATTAGTGGGTGTTAATTATAAAGGTAATGAAATGAATAATTATTTTTTACAAGTGTACTTTCGGTCTTTGATGGTAGGTCTGAAACAGTTTAATGCAATAAACTTACTTGCAAAGGGAATTACCATGTATCTGATTTTTAGACATAAGAAGTTTGTAAAGAGAAATACGGCAAAGTCATAGATTACTACTGTATCTATGTATTTTGTCACCATTATATTATCATTACAGTGACAGGGCTGAACGTCACCACAAACAAGACTTGCAAGTATATTTCTTAATGGTAAATAATGTTAATTAATTTTGAGGCACATTAGTATGTGACTCAAAACTCAATCTGGAACTTTATGTTTGTGTAATTAAAATGAATTAATTCATAAAGAATCATTTTAAATTTTTATAGAAAAATGAACCTCTTAAAGGTTTTATCTTTAGGTTAATTAAAAATGGTTTGTTCCATTTCTGGGTTAATTACTGAAACTTAGGGTCCATAAAGAGACATAATGGAAGAAATACATTTGTTGTCTATGACCTTCTAAATCCATGGTGAATTCATGAAATGTCTTGTCTGCACATAGGGGATGCACAATTCAAGTCATCACACGAAGGGCTTTTTTATCCAGTTGAATGGAAAATAAATTGGCTCTCCTTAATTTATTTCTTTGGGGAAGAGATAGTCACTGTATTTTATTGTTTGTACCACAAGCCATTATTTGTCAGAAACTTTCCAAGCTTCATTTTCTGCTAGCATTTTGCTGACTAAACCAACCATCTGCAATAGCAACCATCAGTATAAAAGTTGAGGTTGAAAAAAAAAAAAAAAAAAGTTGAGGTTGGCTCCATTCCATTTAGGCATTTGATTTCAAAGGTTGGACTGGGCTGTCCTATGCAGGAAACATTGTACCATTGGGTTTGCCATTCAGTTAAGCTAACAGAAACTTGTGAGTCTATGTTCCTTCAATACCGAAGTTGTTAGTACCTTTTAAAGCCAAGTCTCTGTATCTTTTTTGGCCTCTCAAAGCTCTGTCCATCTGGAAATCTGTGCTAGGATTGTGTGATAAGCAACCAGAGGTGTCTGTCTCTGGATTCTTCCAGCCTAGCTCACACTCATCTACTCTTTATTCCTCTGATCTCCCTCACCCACACATCTTTTAAAAAACACAAATCAGGTATAACTCATTGCTTTAAACCCTCCAAAGACTTCTCATTAAAATTAGAATAAAATTCTAAGTCCTTTTGTGCTGTACAAGACCCGACGTGACCTACTCCTCCTTATTTCTTTGGCCTCATCTCCTACCAATTTTCTCCGTGTTCATGAAGCAAACCCCAGACACAGTAACTGTCACTTGAATGTGCTGAGCATTTTACTGGATTAGAGTGTCTTGTATTTTTTGTTCTCTCTACTGATGGCTGACTCCAAATCTTTGCTGCCTCCTTATCACGCAGATCTTTGTTTAAATGTTGCTTTTTCAGAATGATCTTTTCTGAATTCCTTATTTAAACCCCAACTGTGTCACTCTATTTTATCAGTTCATTTAATTTTCTTGATTGCATATATTGCTAGCTCCAATTGTCTTATGCATTTTTTTGTTTACTTGTGTATTGATTTCTCCATTCCCTAAAAGAATATGTGGTTCATAAGGTCAATAATTGGTTAGTGTTGAATAGCTGAATGAATACAAAACTGAATTCTTTCTCTCATTCTAGGTTTTAAAATTTTTTTCATTTCCTCTTGCATTTACTATTATCATCAGTTCTTCAGGTTCCTTTCTTGGCAACCCGATTTAGGCTTGCAATCTGTGCATTTGACTTTGACACCTCTCTAGTCCATAACCTCAGCACAGTGTATCCCAGTTAAGGGTAAGCGAATCCTTGGGATATGCCTTAGTGCCCTGGCAACCTAAAGAGAAGTGTCCAATTCTTCCACAGTCTCCATACCAATGGAGAGGAAGAATTGATCTCTTTGTAATTATTTTTAACTAATCCAAAAGACTACACTGGGTTATATCAAGGTCAATTTTTTTCCCATGTGGGAAATATGCAGTTATAAAGCCTCTGCTGGAGCCAGCCTATAATGGCTTGCAAGAGCCAATTGTTAAATATTCAGGAATCTTGAGAGCCATTTGTTAAACTCACATGGAAGAAGTATTTACACTACAAAAGTTGGCAACTTGGACATATTAGAGCCTTCTTCTCCTCAGAGATATAGTTTATCAGCCTATCACCAAATATATTATTGTTTTTATGACTATCTTCAGGTGATTTTTACACTGGTGTGAGGGCAAATCTACTCTTTTCCTTATGAAGTATGTAATGAGACTTCTGTTTGTTGAAGACATGTCTAAAGATCATCCTAAACTGTGATCTGTCATCCATACAAAGTTCAGAATACCCACATGACTCACTCTTAAAAACACCTAAACATTCTCATACTGATGAGGTATAGGAGGATCTATAGTAAAGATCCATTTTTGTGTTAATCATACAGGACTGACATTGCTGCTCTGCATACCCTGTTCTGACATGAAAGACTGGAGCAGAGCAATAGTCATCTAAGGTCAGAAGGTACATGACTTTAGCCATCAAGTCTTAGAGCTCAAAGTAATAGGATGAACAATAATCTGTTAATCTTCCATGATAATCAGCCTCTTGGGATTTCAAAAATCTAAGCTTTTGGTTCACCCAGTTAGGAAATTTTCTTTGTTCTTTCAGTGTCAGTATGCACTGGCAATATTGGTGTTAGGGGATTGTCACGGTGCAGGGCAGCAACAGGAAGAGCTGGAATTTCCTACCTCTTCCTGGGGAGACAGCTATGAGTTTCAGAAGAGTCAGCTCGGTATTGATAGACTGTATAAATAATCAAGGCCAGCTGGCTTGCCATTCCCAGTATTTCTCCTCTTCCTCAAACTGGAGCCTTATGAATCCCACTTGCAAGTAAAGACTGCTATAGTCTCTGAACATTAATTCCTAACCTCCAGTGTAAGGGACCGAAATGTTCTATGTCATCCAGCACATGGTCTCCAGACTAGTCTCTTCCCACAGTTGCAACTGTAACCCAGCATATCAGCCCAAATAATTAGGGAGCTAATCAGTGGGACTCAGGACCTATCCGGAAAGGTGCACAGCTCCACAGTAGCACAGAAGTTGGATCTTGCTTTTGTACTTCTCCCCTTTCCCAGTGATTCTTAAGCACTGTCTTTTTCCCCTCCATTTTCCTATAAGAGGATGCAACTTGTTCCATCCAAGAAGATGGAGCAGAAATCAAAGCCTAAGGCACTGTGATTTTGATAAAACTACAAAGCATGTACGGTGATGCATGACTGGCTCTGAAAGCATCATCATTTCAAGCGTGCAAAGCTCTCCTGCCCATCCAAACACATAATCCATTTGTAGAGAATATGCTATCTGCTCACCCTTATACACGTAGCACTTCACATGTTCTTATCACACACTAGATGCTCAATAAACTTGGTTGAGTAAATAAACAAATGAATTTCTCAAAAATGGAGGTGGAGACTCTCCATTTCTTTTTGAGTAGATTATTAGCATTGTCTCTGACATAAAAATGGAAGCTAATCTCATTAGTTAGAATGTGAAAATGTATCTGACCTTTCACCTTGAAGTCTCTTTCTTAAAATATGGGCAGATAAAGTGAATATGCTCACCACCTTGAACTTTGACCTGGGTAATTGTGGCCTTGTCTTCCAGCCCAGCCCGTAAGAATCTTTGGCTGACAAAGGTCAGACATTCCCAGAGGACCGGGTAAGCTTAAATAGGGAAGAAGGACAATCACAAAAAGGGTATAGGAAAAATGATGTAACATCCTCAGCCTAAATAAAGGTTATAGCCTTAATTCTACAGGGGGAAGACTTGATTTGTAATAACTGGCAACTGGAAATTAATTTTCCACACAGCATGGGCCAAAGAAATCAGTACAGGAGAAGGAATCAGAACTGATTTTGGTTCTGCCTCTATCATTTACTAAGCTATGTGGAATTAAATCACTCATATAAGTTATGTGGATATCACTTGTCTCATCTGTAAAACAGGAATCTTAACATTTGTTAAAGGGATTCCAAAAAAATTCAAAAATCACTCAGTAACGTATTTTAAGATTTATTCATTTGTTCAATAATTATTTACTGAGTGTAAAATTTTATAACAAATTTGCAAATGCTATTGTCAGGTATAATTATATGGTACTTACACATATTGTGTGATGTTGTACCTATGTTATTATTACTATTGTTACTAAGAATTAGAATGGAACAGTGTAATAGTCTCACCTCAAGGTACACAGAGTTCTTTACACATCTGGAACCTCGAATGCCAGCAGCCAATTGTATCTACAACCTTCTCTTGGCCCAGCCCAGATAGGAGTCAGGAGGAGTTTTATAAAACTAACTAGGGAAACAAGTTTTTACTTCTCTCTTCAAATTTATTGACCTTGTGAACCTCAGTGCTGTTGAAATTGTGAGGAATGACAAGGATGCCAAAACTGAAGAAGGCTTCAATTGCCTATCTTGTCAAATGAAGTCTATCTTGACAAATGAAGAATCGTCTATCAATGTAAATATGACTCAACAATTCAGATCTTCCATTTTGAATCAAAATGGCGGGGAAATTTGTTCATACACTGAAGAGATAAGAGAATCACTGTTAACAATTTCTCTAAGGGTTCTAATAGAAAGTTAAGTTGAAAGTGGTCACCAGAGCATATAAAATTCCACACCAAACTGCCCACAAACCACCTCAGCTTTTCTCTAACTTGAAGAAATCACTTCCTGCTCTACATTTGCTTGATCACCCACCTACAAGGTTTGAATGCAAAAATTGTATTGTTTGCTAATGCAAAGAACACAAAGGAATTTTTACAAGGCCTTAATTTTTTTTCCCACTCCCTTCTTATCTGAAAACTGAGCTGTACCTTTTTTTGAATGTGAATTGTGGTTCTAAGAGGTTTCCAGCTTAATATATATATATATATATATATATATATATATATTTTTTTTTTTTTATATATATATATATATAATTTTAAAACCCATTTGGATGACTTCCTTCTATGGACTGGGATGTTTGCCTTTCAGCCAGGCCTGCATACCTTTTGAGTAAAGTCAGAGACGAACAACTCCAAAACTCCTCTGCCATCATTTCACACCAGTTTTCAATGGGTTGCCCAAGGAAAATAAAATATATACCTCGGTTATCAATCGTTAGCTTATCTTGGCAAAGGTGAACTGAGCGATCTCTGTATTTCAAGAGCCAATGTAGATGAAGGCACACCTAAATTTTTCAGCAATATCTTATACACTTGGAAAGAGACAGACATATTTACCTCGGGACTCCATTTATTTATTGTGCCAGTAACCAGCTTATTAGAAAGCTCTAACCTCTTGACAGTTGTTCTGAGGACCAGAAATAGTTCTATCTAGGTCAGAAGTTAATATCAAAAAAATGCACCACACGCTATTTTTGAAATCTGCTACACGACCTCAAAGATGTTTGAAACCCAGAGTGTGCCTCAAAATGGGCTTAACGTACGCAAGTCAGTACATGGCAGGGATGAGCTTAGAATAACGATCTTCCTTTCTGTGGGAGTCATAGCTCGCTATCTCAAAGAAACTTCATCAAGAAGATATGAACTCAGGTTGCAGGGCAAGGACTTTTAAAAGAATAAGAAATCTGTATGAAAGAGTCTGTAGTCAACATAATATTTCCTCTTCTCTATTCTCTACCTCATTCCTTCTTCTGACCTCACCATTGATTTATCTTAGTTCTTGTGAAAAGTAAACAAAAAATATAAAGAATGACGGGAATTCAATCCAAAATTGAAGCTTGGGATTTAGTAGAGGGTGGAGTTCAGCCACATGTCACATCCTGGTTTCAGAACAGAACAAAAATTGATTTCTCTGCATTATGTTATGGAGACACAATACTCTGGGCCAAAGGTTAATTTAAAATTCCTTACTTTGCATTTCTTGCTTGTTTTCTGGTTTATTTTTTACTCTTAACTATGGACACCTTCTGCCTCCTTTCTTCCTCTCTCTCAACCCTTATTTCTCTTCATCTCCTACTCCCACTTTTTATATACAGAGTGACCTTGTTTAATTATTAACATAACCCACAAGTTAAAAAGCAGAAGGAACAGTGATCAAAGATCAGCCAATCCATACATCACACATCTCCTAACACTGAATACATAAAAAAAAAAATCTATCTTTAAAAGTGAGGATTTTAATAAGTTTACTTGAAGATCTAAAGAATTTATGAATACCATATATGTGTTCTATATGCTCATTTTATCAACTTCTAAAATATTGGATATATATGTGTGTGTATCGATATATACATAAATATATTTACCTGCTTTGAATAATTACAAAACTCTAATTATATAATTTTTAGAATTATGGTGGTCGTATAAACTTCAGATCCTAATGTGCTACAACAGAATAGAGAATATAAGTTATACAACTGGGAATAGTGCAGCCAGATACTCTGCTCAAGACTCAGAGCATTTCTGGCAATTTCATTAGCCTCACTGTATGGGAATCTGAGTACTTAGACATCCTAATCCATAGTTTGAACACAGTCATTTTAAATCAATTTTATTGAAAAAAAGGCATTATTTAAAAATGTTTATTTACAAAATTTAAATAATAGGAATAATTTATCACGCTGGAATTTTGGCATTTCCCCCCTCACTTTTTTGTCAGCTGGAATAGAGGGGTGATCTTGTTCCCTTCTATTACATTTTAATTCATATCTCTTTTCCTCAAGCTCCTTGGTGTGGCCAATCTCTGACCCTGGGAAATATACGTACCCAGTGATGTGATTTCACTTTTTTGTTTCTGATTCTAGAAATTTGTAAAGAATAAATGGAAATGTGTTGTTTTTCAACAATGAGAAAATAAATATGGGATGGAGTGTTATGTTATAATGTTAGTTTAAAATAGAATATTTGGTAGCCTCCCAATAAATTGCTGCTCAGATTAACAAAGCAAGATTGAGTCATGCACTTTTGTTAAAAGATCATATGTGCATAAATAAAGCCCTAAGGGAAGGTTCGACAGTTGAATGATCTTCTCCTTGTCTGGTCATGATGGCAGTTTTCAAAAAAAAACAACAATTTATCACAATCATCAAAAAATATGTACAATAAGAGAATGAGACTCAGATGTTCCCTCTTTGTCCATAAGGGACTATTTCAATGTGCATGGGCTTTGCTGGATGACCATCTTCAGTATTAGATGCTGGGGTTTTCTTCCCTTCCTCTTTATCTGAAAATGGGGCCACCACTGTTTTCAACTCCCAGCCACACCAGTAGTTTCCTTTCCCCTATAGTGACTAGTAACTCTCAGCAAAGCAGATACTCTTGGAAAAGTGTTGTTTATGCAAAGAAAGTGAACAATTCAGAATAGATCTTTTTATGAGATCATACACAGGTCACTAAAGTCACTAAAAGTGGGGTGTATACTGATTGAATCTAAAATGATTATCTCATTCTTTGCAGCAGTCCAATGCCCATTCATTTATATCAGCAACTGCCTCCTGCCCTCCCTGACTGAACTGTCAGGTCCTGCTTTAACTGACTTCCTCTCTTTGAAGGCTTTGAGAATAATATCTTCCTTCCTTGTTTAAAAAAGAAAACAACAACAAACCCTCTTTATTGTATGTCTCTGAAATATCAGTCATCTCATCTCATCTCAGATTCTACTTTATTTCTAGATACTATGTCTGCTTCTCTTTTGCTGACCTTGAATAGAACTCTATCACCAAGGCTGTGGTTTTCTATGAATGATAGTTTTGGAAAATTGCTAGAACTGACTCTCATGCTGAACCTTAGACTAGTGAAGCCTAATTTTTACTCCTAACTATTACAGCTCCCTCGGTACAATTTTGCTCTCAGGGTTCTCCAAGCTTCAGAAGGTCATCCTAAGGCCAGACTACTACATGATTACACAGAGTGGACCAATAATCAACTATGTCCTCTATCGCTTTCCCTGATTTTCTCGTCTTCAAATCCCATCAGAATGATAACTTATAAATGTTCCCTAGACTCATCCACTGAACTTTCTCAATCAGTCTCCTATTTTCCCTAGATATTTTTCATTTCCTTCTCTGAGGGGGACACTTGGTTTGATTAAACTTCCCACTTATTTGAACTACCTCCTTTTTTTTAAACAGAAGCAAATATTAGAACATACTTTCTCAAATCTCCCATTACTTTATATGGATCCTATTTCTACATTCACCTACCTTTCTTCATCCTTTAGCAACTGCTATCATCATATTATTCTCACCTCAACTACAAAGCTATAGGGAGAATTGGCTATGTTTATTTCAGTACATTTTCTTAGAGTCTCTTTTCTACATGTGTTGCATAAGCATTATTTTTCCTCTAAAGTATAATCCAATATCTCCAAGTATTACTTTAATATGAATATTGACCCAAAATCTCCATGAAGAAGTGGAACCATTACGTTTTTTCTCTTATGATTCTTTGCTCTTTTTCTTGTTTCATTGTCAATAACTACTCTATCTCTCCAAGTAAAAATTTTCAGTCTTCATGACATTTTTTTTAACCTCATCCTTTCTTGATACCCTCTCCCATGTTTCCTCCACACACAAATACACTCAGACCCAAGCACATACATGTGCAAGTCAGTAGACAAGAAGTGATATGTATTGTTTGTTTTCTGTTTTAGTGCCAATCTATAATAATGAGAAAGAGTGATGGAAGGGGCAAAAGTAAACAAGGATAATGACAGAAACACAACATTCTAGAACTGGGAATGAGTTCAAGAGGAACAAAATAAAGAGAAATTTGACAAAGATCCAACAGAGAAAAATTGGCTGCTTGTCTTATAACAATTCAAATAATAAAAACTAAAGTTATATAAGAACCACACTGCTTGGTCCTGCTCTGTGAGCCAGCTGACCTGACACAGTGGTTACCTACTGTTACACCTAGACTGTTTTCAAAGACTGATCATGTTATCTGCCTTAAATTTTTTTTAAAGGTAGCAACCTAGAAAAAAGAACTAGAAAATACATTTCCCTCTCACATTTTTATGTATTTTAATAGCTCAAGCCATTTTTCATTATATTACTTCTTACCTATCATAAATATTTACTAGAATAACTCTTTCTTTTTTCCAATATAGGAATCTATTACCTTTGAAGCTGAATCAATATTTTGAGCCTGCTTGAATACCATGAAATTGGCATCTCCCAAATATTGGACCTAAGAAAAGGTTAATAAAATAACCTAATTGCTACTTTGTGTATTACCACAAATGTGACTGTCACCCAAATCATATAAAATTCAGCTTTCAGAGAAATTTGTCCCTGCACTTTATCTTGTGTCAGTATTTTCTTCATTTTTAAGGCTTCCCATCACCCCACATCTGCATATATATTGTTTCTTTCCACCCTGTGATTCTTCTTTTTCCTCTGACCAGTTTATCCTCCTTTTTTCAATCTTGTCATTCTGGATTTTTATCTTTTCACAAATCCCAGGGCCTGACATAGAATCTGTTATGCTGTTAAAGTGAAAAGGATCAATATCATTGTTGAAGAAAATCCTAGTAATGCAGTAGTATTGGTTTGAAATTTTTAGTATGTTAGATGCTCCCTGAAACTAGGATTTTAGAATTAGGAGGGCTATATGATTTAAAATTTTACTTCTCCTTCCCTTTCCTTCCCTTCTCTTCCCTTCCCTCTTTCCTTCTCTCCCTCTTCCTCCCTCCTTCCCTCCCTCTCTCTCTCTGTGTGAAGGTCATCATATTTGAGGATACAAACATGTGGCACTAAAAGACCTGATAAACGCAAATGTTGTTGGGTCAGACAAAGATGTATGCTATTTATGGTGGAAATATGAAATTTACCAAAGAATTCAATGGCAAGCAATCAGTTTCAAAGTTGAGGCAATACATATTTAAGGCAGGACTTTTTGGCATAGGGTAATGAATTCTTATGTGATAAATTGTCTTGTTTATTCTAATTGGTTTCCATTTTGTCTCTGGTTTGATTTTGCATCAAAGAAATTTTAGCACCTCCAGCCCCAGGCCCTTAATTTTCTGAAAGAACATCTGCCACACATGGGCAGCTGTGTGTTGTAACTGACATGAAGAGATAAAGAAAAGGCATAGTCTCCAGTCAAACTGCCTTGTACTACTGAAGATATTTTGACTACTCTTAGCTAAATCAGGAGTAGCAGATTTAAACTCTAAGATGCTATCTCATGCTATTAATATTGGTTATCTGCTGGAACATGAGAACTTCAAAGCTAATGTTTCCTAGATACCCAAACATTTTCCTAAAATCTGCTAGTTAGTTAATATGAAAGCAAATTATATCTATCTACCTATCTACTTACCTACCTATTTATCTATTAATCATCTATTTCCTAACCTCTCCTCCTCGTCAAACCCCAAAATATACTGTATTAAACTATGCTATGACAATAAATACTTTCAGGAAAAGTGTTTTTTTGTCTTCCATTATGCATGTTCATTTTGGATCAGTGACAGCTCTGCCCCACATCATTTTCACACGAGTGCCAGGCTCATAGAGAAGAGTCTATCTGGAGGATCCCCAGGTGTATAGCAGAGGGAGAACAACAACAAAAAAGGCAAATCATGCTCTGGTTTTCAACCTATCAGTTTAGAAATGACACTCACACTTCTGAGTCAAAGAGCCACACATGAATAAAACAGGTCAGGAATGTATCCTCCTTTCTCAGAGAGGGTCACTGTAAGGAATGGCAACAGAATATTTGGTAAAAAGTAATGCATTTTACCACACATATAATATTTTGATGTGTAAGTAATATGCATTTATAACATCCTTTGTATATTTTTTGTCTAATTTTATTGTGAAAAATTTCAAATATACACCCATGTTGAAAGAACTGGGCAGTGAATTCTCATATACACACCACCTACATTCTACTACAAACATTTTACTATATACTCATTTTGTTACATATTTATTCATGTATCATCCATTTTTTCCAACCAAAGTAAATTGCAGATATCAAAATATATTGCAGACATCAGTTCACTTTTCCCTAAATATTTCAGCATGCACATCATTAATGAGAGTTTAGTATTCATACAGAGTTTTTCAAATAAAATTTATATGCAATGAGGTATTCAAAGATAAATATTCATTTGCTGAATTCTGATAGATGCATAAATCTGTGCAACCCGAACCCCTTTAACATCATAGAACATTTCTATAGCCCCAGGAATTTCCCTCAAGCCCTATCACAGTCATTTTCTGCCTCCACCCATTTCCAGAAACAAACACTAATCTAATTCATTTTACCTATTCTAGCACTTTGCATAAATGAAATAATAGAATAAGTATCTTTTGTGTAAGGCATTTTTTTCATTCAGCATTTTTTTTGAGATTCATCCATATTGTATCTATAGGTTAACTGTATGAATATTTCACAATTTGTTTATTCATTCTCAAGTTGATGGACATCTCCTCTATTTCTACTATTTGTAATTATTAATGAAGCTGTTATGAACATTTATATACAATTCTTTTGGTGGCTATAAGTTGATATTTTGGGGGGGTAAATTCCTATGAGGGAAATTATTGGGTCAAATGGTAACTATATGTTTATAAGAAACAACCAAAATGTTTCCCAAAGTGTTTACAGTTTATAGCTCCTCTAGCAATGTCAGAAATTTGCAGTTACTCATCAACAGCTTCACTGATACTTTTAAATTTTTACTATTTTAATGCCTGTGAAGTAGGTTCTCGTTGTAGTTTTAATTTGCATATCCCAATTGAACATCGTGCTGAGAATAACTTCATGTACTTATTGGCCATTCATAAGTCATTTATTATGAAATGCCAAATCAAATATTTTACCAGTTAATTTTGATTGTGTCCTTTTTCTTATTATTATTGAGTTGTACTCTAGAAATAGATAATTTGTCAAAAACATGCCTTATAAATATCGTCTCCTTGTATGTGGCTTACATTTCATTTTCTCAAGAAGGTCTTTTAAGAGTAGAAATTTTAAGTTTTGATGAGTCACACCTAACACTTTTTCTTTTATGCTTAATGCTTTCTGTGTCCTATCAATAATCTCTGCCCATCTCAAGGTCACAAAGATATCTTCTACATTTCCTTCTAGAAGTTTAATACTTGGTGAATTTACATTTAGGTTCATGATAAATTTTGATATGTTTGTGTTTGGTTTCAAGTGAGTTCATGGTTCATATTTTTTCATACAAACATCTAGTTTCACAATTGAATATAATTACAAAACAGAAATAGAGTCACAGATGTAGATAACAAACTTATGGTTACCAAGGGGGAAGGGAGGGAGGGATAAGTTGGCAGATGGGTATTGACATATGCACACTACTATATACAGACTAGATAACTAATAATAACCTACTGTATAGCACAGGAAACTCTACTCAACACTCTGTAATGACCTATATGGGAAAAGAATCTAAAAAAGGTGGAGATATGTATCTGTATAACAGAGTCACTTTGCTCTACAGCAGAAATTAACACAACATTGTAAATCGACTCTACTCCAATAAAAATTAGTTTAAAAAAACCTCCTGAAATCAGCTCTGCTAAGTAAATTGTCAAAAACTCAAAAAAAACAATGTAGTTGTTAGCAGTATTTGTTAGTAACACCATTTTCCTCCTTGATGGTAGTATCCTTTTTGAAAATCAATTGGCCATATATATGTGAGCTTATATTTTGGTTCTCTGTCTTTATACCAATATCATATTGCCTTGAATTGTAGTTTTCATTTAAGTATTGAAATAAACTACTGCATGGCCTCCAAATGTGTTTTTATTTTTCAAAATTATCTGGGCTATTCTAAGTTTTTGCACTTTTAACTTAAGTTTTAGAGTCAGTCTTTTGAGTTCTACAAAAAGAAAAGAAAGCTTTCTGTGATTTTGGTTGAAACTATGGTAACACTATCAATTTGAGGAGAAAGAACAGTGTGATAGATTCAAGACAGCCACAAAAATTTTTACTACCCCTCCTGTTGGGAGAGACATTCTCCCCTTTAATCTAGGCTGACAAAACCAACAGAATGTGGAAAAGGTGACACTGTGTGACTTCTGTAGTTGGATCACAGAAGCCTCGTGAATTCTATCTGAAGCCTGAGTTTCCACCTTAGGTGCCTGACTACTTTGGGAGAGCCAGCTGGACATCCTTATCTTATTCTTAACCTTAGGGAGAAAATATTTCACCCTAATATTGAAATATTCAATATTTCACCATAGTATAATACTAGATATAGGTTTGTCATATATGTTGTTTATCGTGCTTGAATGGATAATAGCTGTCCCCGCAAGATGTCCAAATCCTAATTCCTGTGACCTGTAAATACATTACCTATATGGTAAATGAGACTGCAAATGTGATTAAAAATTTTGAGATGTGTAGATCATCCTGGATTATCCAGGTGCCCAATGTAATAAACAAGGGTCTTCATAAGAAGGAAGAGGAAGGAGCATAGTCAGAAAATGAATACATGGGGACAGAAGCAGAGGTTGAAGTGATTATGCAGTTTTAAAATGGAGGAAAGAACCATAAGCCAAGGAACGCAGGCAGCTGTTAGAAGCTGGAAAAGACAAAACATCCTCTGAAACGTCCAGAAAAAATGCAGCCCCACTGACACCTTGATTTTAGACTTTAGACTTTCAAAACTGTAAAAGAATAAATTTTTACTGTTTTAAACCAATAAATTTGTGGTAATTTGTTTCAGGTGCAATAAGGAACTAGTGCAGATTTAAAAATAGAAATGTTCTTGCAATAATAATATTAAACCCAAATAGTAAAAGTGAGTATTATCTTATTCCCAGTTTTAAGGAGAAAGTTCTTGATATTTCACCATTAAGCATGATGCTAGATGTAGGTTTTTCATATATATCTTTTATCAAGTTTAGAAAGTTCTCTTCTAACACTGAGTCTTTTCATCATGAATGGATATGAATTTTCTCAAACTGTTTTTTTGCTGCATCTATTGAGATAACATGATTTGTATCTTTTCTTTTTTTAATGTAAATTTCATTGATTGATTTTAGAATTGTATTTGGGATAAATGCTCACTTATATTGTAATAGTTTTTGCTTTTGTTTTTGTTTTTCTTTTTTACGGTGCTGGTTTAAATTTGCTGATATTTTCAGATAGATTTTTACACCTATAGCCACAAAAGATATTGACCTACAATTTTTTTTTTTTATCACGTCTTTATCTGGTTTTGGTGTTAGGCTATGCCAGTCTCAGTAAATAAGTCAGAAAATGTTTCTTCTCCTTTACGTAAGTTGGCCATAGTATTTTTTTAAATGTTGGTAGAATACACCACTTAAACCATTTATTTGTAGAAATGATTATGACTATAAATTTAAAGTATAGGCCTATTCAAATTTTTATTTGTGTATGTGTAAATTTTAAATTTGCCAATTTCAATTAAATTATTAAATGTATTGTCATAAAGTTGTTGGGAAACAAATAATCTTTTTATTTTTTGGCATGATCAGGGCTTTCTGAGCAAAACCTACTGGCAACCTGGGTTAAAGGAGGCATGAAAGGCAAACAATCCTTGGTAGCTATTTACAAGTGATAGAGACCTCCGGAAACATTCGCAGGTTTATCTCCACTTGAGCTATTTGTTTGCATTCCAAAGTGTACTGAACCTAGGGACTTTCCCCACCTCCCCGAAAACAGGATTCCTTTAACACTTAGAACAAAGTCATTCTGCCTTTCCAGAAGGAGGAGAGTTAGCTGTGGCACCAATCATATAAGCTCTAAATTCATATTTTTTAAGCTCTTATCTTGTGTTACAGACACCTCCATATATACAGGTGATATCTGCCCTCGCCTCACCACTTCATGTGGGGTTGGGGTGTGGGGAACCTATATTAAGATGCTTTCAAAGTAAATAATAGGTGTTTTCTCTGATTCAGAATCCCTATGTTCTGTCAGGATAAAATTAATAAATACAGATACGAAAACTTTAACAATATTTCTTCAAAATATTTTGAGTTGTATCTAGACGTGTTTTTCTTTCTGTTCACCTTGCTTAGTGTGCACTGACTTTCTTGGATATCAAAATTAATGCATTTTATTAAACTGGGAAACTGAAATATTTTTTCAATATTTGCCCAATGCCCCCAAACCACTGCCTTCTTTACTCGTCATGTTTTATAGCTCTTTACAGGAGGAGAGGTGATTCAGAATCAGTTACTCCTTAATGGCCTGAAGTACCATTCGGACCATGCATTTAAATGTTAATGGCTCTGAAATCCATATATTTGGCCAAATCCCCTCTTTTAAGCTTTTAATACACGTGGTCAATTTTCTACAGGTTAACTATACGGTGTACTACATTGAGTTAGCTCAAATTCAAAATCTGAGTCCACAAATAAGCTAATTTGCTCTCTCTTCTACCTTCTTCTTTCCCCTTTATTCTTTGTATCAGAGGAGAGTATCACCAATTATCCATACTTCCCAAGACAAACACGTGAACATCAGTCTGAAACCCAACCTTTCATTCATCATTGTGTGTAGACAGAATAAGGCACCCACCCAACCCACCCCCCCCACAATGTCCACATCCTGATCCCTGGAACCTGTGAAATTGTTACCATATATAGCAAAAGAGATCTTGAAGATGTGATTTAGTTAAGAATTTTTGAGGTAAGAAGATTATCCTGATGGGTGCAAAGTACTCAAATGGTCTTTATAAAGGGGAGGCAGGGTCATAAAGCAGAGGTCAGAGAGGGAAGGTTTTGAAGACGCTATGCTGCCGGCTTTGATGATGGAAGAAGGAGCCACGGGCCAATGAATGCAGGAGGCATTTAGAAACTGGAAAAGACCAGGAAACATGCTCCCTCAGAGCCTCCAGAGAAAAGCAGAGCCCTCTGTCACTTTGAGTTTAGCCCAACAAAACCGTTTCAGGCTTTGATCTCCAGAACTGTAAGATAATAACTTTATGTTATTTTAATTGACTAAGTTTGTGGTAATCTGTTACAGCAGCAATAGGAAATTAATATAATCAGCAATCTCCAACTCCTGTGGAAACTATCTCATTCAGTTCATTCCTTATCTTTCCTTATCCAATGTCACTGATTATGCAGGCTTCATCTCCAGGCCTACTTGACTAGCCTCTAATCTTATCTTTCCACCATCAGTTTACCCAGCAGCAACCCAACCCCACTGTTAGTCTCCTATCTAAACTTCATGACACTGCTTGAGTAACATTTCTAAAATTATAATCCATTCATGACATTCTTTGTTTAAAACTCTCCAGTGCATTATAATACTTTCAAGATAACTTCAGATCTTGTGGTTAGCACACAGGGCCTTCAGTTTCACACTGCTTCCTCTTGTCTGTTACCATTGGTCCACTACGTACTCCTACCACTCTGCTCCTTTTCTATCTGTACTGCACCCCATGTATATTACACACCTCCTAATGTGCCCACAAATGTACTGTCCTTCTCTCTCCTCCTCTGTCTGGGACATTCAGTAAGTATCTATTGAAAAAATCACTGAATATAATTTCCCTATCAACATGAACAGCAAATTAATTTAACCTGATGAGTTTGGTATTCAGACCAAAGTATATAAGTACATTTGTTTTCTTTTTGAACCACATATAATATTTCTTTACCCCAAAGTTAAATCATTGTTTGCCCACACTGTCCGTTACTCAGCATTCAAATGCATATTTTCAGTTGGTTAAAAAGAGTTTATTTTAAAAATGAAACTAATGATAATATAAGATTTTTTATAGCAGTGTTCATTTGCAGGCCTACTTAGGAAATATTTATTAGTTTAACTACATGCTATCCATTGGGAATTGTGAGAATATGACCCATCTTACTGCTTACATACTGACTTTAATTAAAGCCTTCCAGAAATGTAGCTGTTTGAACTTCATTAAAATTTGAAAAATTTGATAAAGTCATGGTTTTCTTTAAAACTCTGTGCTGAAATTTCTTATGTTGTATACAATATGTGAAAAGAATAAAACTGACAATTATAACAAAGTCCTATCATAAAATTATGTACAGAGGAGAGAGGTATATAACTCAGACTGAGGAAAGGGGCGGGGGGGAAATGTATAAAATAGTTCATGAAGCAGTAATACTTGAATTGAGTTTATAGTTTAAGAAAAAAATGCAAGGGCAATTACAACAAAGACAATTTGAATAAAAAAATGTTTATAAACATGAAGTACTTAAATGCATTTCAGAGACCTGCCTACAGTTTAATTTCGCTGGATTATGGACAGAGTGTCTGTATAGGGGTGAGATGGAGTGGTCTGGATAAATAAGAAGCTGTTGAAGTAGGTAGACATTTGGAAGGGCCTTATCAATTTAGAAAACTGTATTTTGTAGAAAATGAAGATTATTTTTCACAGAGGTGTGGTATGAAAAAATTTGTCCTTTAGATAATAATTTATCAGTAGGATTTGAGTGGGTGGAAGTAGGAGAATTTTTGCAACACTGAAAAAAGGAAAATTTGTTAAGATTTTATAGAAGTTGAGATGAGACAAGATTGTGATGTAGGGGTATGGCACTGGGATCAAATAGATAGGTTATACTGGAGTGATATTTAAGAATTAATGTAGTATGTTATAGCTGGAAAGAACATGGGCTTTGAATATGGACATAGATTTAACCCCACCTCAGCTACTTATTAGAAAAGTGATTTAAGCAAGCTAATGAAACTTTATGAATCTCAGGTAGGGATAAAAATATTAATACATATTTTGTCTGTGGAATTAAGATACATCAGAAATAAAGGAACTTGCACAGTTGGTAACCCTCTGTGCATAGTAAATGAAAGCTGTTTGAATCATTCATAGCCATAAACCACGAGATTTGGCCAATGATTAGATGTAGGAAGTATAAAGGAAGTAGAGATATTGGACAAGTCTAAGTTTTCTAGCTTGTGTTACTAGATGACAGCTGGTCACATTTATAGATAGGCAATGAGAAAAAAGAAACAATTTTGGCAAGGAAAAAATAGTGTTATCAAATATATTTCAAAGTCCTCTAACTAAAACAGTACTGATACGAAAAACAGATCTAACCCTTGTGGTTTTACTTTATCACCACCCTTTTAGAGCCTTGAATTTATTTTTGTGCAGCAATGTGGTACAGCAACCAAGAATACAGACTCTGGAGTCAGGATGCCTGGATTCAAATTCCAGCTCCATTGTCTCCTAGCTGTGTGATCTTGGGAATGTTACTACACTTCTCTGTGACTCTATTTCCTCATTCTGTAAAATGGGAATAATAATAGTATTATCTCAGAAAATGGTTGTGAAAATTAAATAAGTTAATATTTTTAAAGTGCTTAAAACAGTGTCTCCTCATTCTAATCACTGCAGGCATGTAAGATAGTTTCTTTGTATGTTTATTAGTTGTTTATCATCCTCAGAAGGAAGATTTCCTTAATCCTCTTCCTCCTTCCTCCTGCTATATCTTTCTCTAATCTTCCCGATAAAACATGCAAAAGCTTAATTAGGGACTCAGGACCCACTGATATTCAGTTAATATGACAGGTCAAGAGGTGGGATCCCTTTACAAAGCAAACTTCCTATCTGATGTGTACAGAGCATCATACATTTGCTGTGAGAGTATTAAGCCTTCTATACTTGACAAATGAAATTTCATATGCATTGAAGATTTACAAGGTAAAGGTTGTTGAGATTTACAACAACTAGAAGCCTTAAAAGTGCAACTTTCTCCTTCAGGAAGTTTTTTTTTTTTTTTTTTCCTTTACTTTATTAGAAATACCTAATGAAGAGAAACTCTTATATGCCTAAATCAAAATGTCAACACTTTCACATAGGTCTGTGAATGTTATAGTCTGGCATAGAAGTGTTTAGATAAATTTTTCAACAACTAAATATATATTTTAACTTTGGCTAAGTACAGTTGCATTAGTGAAGAGAGTTTTGTTTTAAAAAATTATGATGGGTAGTAGTTTAGGAGCACTATAATTTACTGCTTCACAGAGTATAATTTGTAGAGAATACCACCTAATATAGTTTATGTGGAGAAATAATGGATTTGAAGGTCAATTATGTAATTTATAGTAAGAGAAGAAATGACTTACTGTATAAGATTTCCCCATTTGATTCTAGGCATACCTCCTCGAGACACCTAAGACAGAATTATAGTTCAGAGGGAGCTATGCCTAATTACAGCTCTCGGTCAGAATGTCCATATTTTAACCAATAGAATGAACTGTAATTGGGTCCACGTCCCTACTCCTGCATCGTTGGCACTGTGACTTTCCCAGATATATCCAGTGAACCTCTCCAATCTCTCTATAGCATATTTTATAAGTGGTATTAAATTGAATATTTTTATTATATTATCAAAATTACCATCAGTAGAACAGTTTGAAATGAGAGTTCTTACAAATGGAAGCTTCTACTTTTTAGATATTAAAAAAAAAGTTACCTAAAAAATAATAAATACTCCTGTGTGTTCTGCTCAGAATAAAAGAATATCTTTTATCAGATTTTCACAAAATCTGATTTCAGAGAAGAAATACAACATGATAGATAAGGCCAATGGTTTTCCTCCTTTCTTCTGTCCCATTCTCTCTCACCCTTTGAGAGGCATCCACAATAAAAACTGTGCATGAAAACTTCTAGACTGTTTTAACAATTTTTAGACACACAAATATGTTCAATATTATCACACTGTTTAAAAAGTATCATGTAAGTTCTATTAGAATGTGTATATTATTCCACCATTGGATTTTCTTTTCATGTCAACGCTAGGTTTTTGAAAACTATTCAAACTGATAAATTCATCTAATTAGTTCATTCCTTTAAACTGTTATAACGCTTAAAAAAAAAAAAACAAAAAGCCCTTTGCATTGCTTATAGGGGATTGACAATTTGGGTGACAGAAGATTTTTCATCTGAAACCATGGAGGCCAGGAGGATGTAGCACAACATTCTACGAGTTCCAAAAGAAAAGAACTGTCAACCACCACTGTTTTAGTCTATGATTTCATGATACACAACAGTAAGTTTCCGAATTCTCTGTACCATTGATCCATTCATCTTTTTCTCCTTCACTATGTGACAACTTTAATCATCTAGCTTTATAAAAATAGTTGATATCTGGAAATCAATTCCCCCTTGCTTGTTTCTAATATATTCTAGGCTATTTTTTGACATTTATACGTCTATATAAATTCTATAAGCAATTTGTTAACTTTTATAAACACTTATTGGAACTTTGATTGGAATAGTGATAACTTCAAGACAGTGAATTTTCCCACCAGTGAAAGTACTATAGCTTCTCGTTAATTTAGGACATACTTTATACCTTTCAAGAAGATCTTTATTTTTTTCTATAAAGCTTTCACACTTCTTTTTAAAATTTATTTCTAGAAACCATAAATCTATTGTATCTCCAGTGAGCCTCAGTTTGTAATACCTTTTATTGTATGAGCATCTCTCATATATTGAACATGATTTAACTTTGTTAAGATTTTTGTATGTCACACAAAACAAATCCTAAGTGCAAGAAAACTAGTTTGTCCACTGCTCAATCAATAAAGTAGGATTTTATTCCAACACTGAAGGAAAAATTGAAAGCATGTGAATTACTGAGAAACAGTATGCCAATGTATTCAATATAGTACCTTCATTAGGATCAAGAAATGTTTAAGCATTATGTCAGTTGTACTAATGTTATTGTCCTTAGTAATGTAACCCCTTCTAAAATGTGGCTGCATAATATATATTATTATTATTATTATTATTATTATTATTATTATTACATATATTTGTTATATTTCATTTCCAGGAATTTACTTATTGACAGAGCATCTTGCCTAAATTGAAATGATGGAGGAAACAACTGAGGTAAATTTTCTGATGTGCATACTGAAGATATTTACAGCAACAGATGTGGAGCTTGTTGGTGACCTTTGAGTAAGAGCATTATATTCACATTCCTCTAACCTTCTAATATATGCAGACATCCATGTCAAAGACCTCCCCCAACTACAGGAAATAAAAGAGCTTTTTACCACTTGAGAACATGGAAAAAACTTTTCCAAAGAACAATCTTAAGCAAATTTTAGGCAATCAATCAGAATTTCCTAATCAACTACTGGAGAAAAATCTGTCATTAGTATACTTGTGGTTGTTCCCCTCAAAATCCATGAATTGTTAGCAAAAGAAAATCTGCTTAAGAGCCCCTTTCCTAATTCACTCATCACACACATACATTAAAACAACTGAATGTAATCACTGCAGGTATGTGTGGCTGTTTATCTCAGCCAGTTTGTTTTTTTTTTTTGGCATTGTTATTTTGAAAATTTTTGCTGTAATGATATCACTATGTCTTGTGAAGAGGTGGTATTGTATTTACATGGTCTGGACCTTCGATTCAAGTACAGCGTGAAATTCAAACTAGGACAGATGAAGTTTTAGTTTATTTAAAAAATTTTAAGAACTAAAGAAAGAGTTAATATATAGCTATATAGCTAATAAATTGACTCCTTCAATTATCCCTTTTTAAGAAATTAAATATCGTCAGTCCCTCCTTTCATATTTTTCCATATGGTTGCCAATGTCCTCCACACTGGACTGGACTCTAGTTTTGATTTACGCTTTTCTTTCTTGGTAAAGCCTCTTAGCAAATAAAGAGGCTGGAAAGGGTAATCTAGAGCAATATAGAAAGAAAGAAACAGGAGAGAAATGAAGGGAGGGAAAGATAAAGAAAATAACTTTTTTAGAGCAACTATTTTGTGCCTAGTAACTGCATCAATCCTAAAAAGAAGGTTGCAGTGTTACTTCTCTTTTGCAAAAGAGAAAACTAAGACCCTGAATTAACATTCTGAAGTCCAGGCAAACAATGAGGAGTAAGGTAAGGAATTGAAACCAGATCTCTCTAACTCAAGTATCCGTGTTCATTCCATTTTAAGAGAATTTTAATAACCCTATTGCTAAAGACTATAGAGGTGTTTTAGAAATTTGGGGATGTATGTAAGCTGTCAAAATGTTTAGGAATCACAAGTCATTGCTGGCATTTAACGGGTGATGTTCTAGGATAGTGTCTAGACAGCCTGCAATATTAAGACAATCTTACACAATAAAGAAATGACTTGTGTGTTCTGTGACTTGAAAGTTTTCCTAGAGATTACCAGAGAGAAAAACATCCTGCTTATGATTTTACAAGACTCAAACCTAACTCTGCTTTGCATATAAACAGAAAGATTTATTTTGTTTTAATATATATTGAATTTTCCAGAATTGCAACTTCTGGATAATTCAGGCAGAAGATTAAAATCTGTTTTGTTTGGAGATTTCCCAAGAGCTATATGCCATTTCAAAAATCTCTTCACTCATGACATTGCTGCTCATGGTAGTTAAGTTACCGGAATCACTTAAGTCACACATTATCAGTCTGCAATAGTCGCTGACATAGTCATGTGTTTATTTGGTTCTCATATTGAAATGTTAAATATTAAAAAAAAGTCAAAATACTCTGCTTATTATTTTCCTTTTACTAAGTACAACCTTATTTAGTATGAAATGTTTGCAAGCATCCAGCTACATCATTATGCCAACTCGTGTAGTTAATCCTCTGTATTTTAATAATGAACATTATTTTAAGTTATTTTTTTTATATTGTTATTAGACAATTGTATTGGTATTTTAAGCTGATATGGGAAGGCTGGGTAAAGCATTGTGAATTTCATTCAAGACATTAAAGGGATCATGGGTTCTTAAGGGGGTGGGATTTAATGTTTACATCACAATGTAAATTTTGATGTCTGTGCTGAAAACTTTCCAGGATTAAAAAATTGGCTTAAGTATGGAACACAAGTTAAAAAGTGTCCACCAGTAAGCACCAGAGTGGCTTGGGTGTTAGGAGTGATTATTCAAGATCTATTCTATCTTCCCTGCATTGTTAAATAGCTCAAGGTTTGAAGAATTCCACCAGTCAGGCCTAGTCCTTGAACTGAAATTAAGGGAATATCACTTCCTTAATGGTGACTGATCCAAGAATAAGTATGTAGACAATTTCTGACCAATAATATTTAAGGGTAATATTGCTGTAGACTACTGGGAAAGTCCTTTCCTACTTTCAAATAGAGAATTGAGAAACCTCTCTCATGTACCATAGTTAAACAAAGAGAAAACATTCCTGTTGATGCAGACAACTCCTAAGGGAATTAGACCCAGGATAAAGCTAACTCTTTGTTCATCAGAGAGAATAGACAGATTCCTTCATGACACTGTTGACATTAAAGCTTCTACCAATCCTGATATATATACAACCTATATGCTTTTTCTCAGGTAAGCAAGCATTTTTCTTTACCTTTCAAAGTTAACTTCTTATTGAAGTATAGTATATGTATAGGAGTATACACACATCTTAATGTATAGCTATTTTCAATTTTCTCTCATTCCTTCTCATTGTCTCAAAGAGAAAATCTCATATATTCTTAACAACTTTTCAACACTTGCTTATCTCCATTTTTCACAAAGAGAAAATAGCCCCCAAGCTAAGAGCCTTCAGCTGACAACAGTATTTCACAAAGACGCCCATGTAACCGGAATCCAGATAAAGAAATAAAATCTTTCCAGCAACCAGGAGTCTCCCGTGTGGCTTCTCCCTTACTACTCTCACAAAAGTACTACTATCATGTCCTCTACCTTCGTAGACTAACTTAACTGTAATTCTAACGCTATTCCATGTACACTTATGTGTCAGGCTGCTTTTTCTCAACTTTATTTTTGTAGCATGCATCCATGATTGGTGTGTAGCTATGGTTCCATCTTTTTCATTGCTATGTAACATGCCATTATATTTATTAATCCATGCTACTGTTGATGGACATTTGCTTTATTTTTCAGTTTGGGGTTATTATGACTAGTTCTACTGTGAACATCCTGTGATGAACATACGTAAGCATTCTTTTTGAATATATACCTAGGAAGGTAGTACATAGGGAATTCATATGCTCAGCTTTATTAAATACTGCCACATAGTTTTTCAAACTGTTTGTATAAACTTATGCTTCTACTAGCAGATTATGAAAATTCCAATTGTTCTACTCCTCACCAACATTTGGATTTGTCAGTCTTTATATTCTAGCTCCTCTGATGGATTTATATTTGTGACTCATTATTTTATTTTATTTTTTTTAATTAATTAATTTATTTTTGGCTGCATTGGGTCTTTGTTGCGGTTCATGGGCTTCTCATTGCGGTGGCTTCTCTTGTTGTGGAGCACGGGCTCTAGGCGCGCAGGCTTAGTTGCTCTGCGGCATGTGGGATCTTCCCGGACCAGGGCTCAAACCCGTGTCCCCTGCATTGGCAGGCGAGTTCTTAACCACTGCGCCACCAGGGAAGCCCCTGTGACTCATTATTTTAATTTACATTTCTAATGACTAATGAAGGAGAACACATTCCATATCTTCATACATATCCCCTTTTATAATGTTCAAATCATCTGCCTATTTTTCTAATTATTTAATTTTCTATTTTTTTCTTATTGATTTGTAGGGCTGTTTTATATTCTTGATATTAGTCCTTTGTCAACTACCTGTATTACGAGTATCTGATCATTGACGTCATTGTTGAAACACTGGATTTAGGAGTTCTGTGCTACAAATGTTTAACAACTGGCCCTTCAGGGGTAAAGAAAGCCTTGATTTAAAGTGTTTACTGATTTCTGTGGTGTAAATACTCCTGCCATGGCCAATTCAAGGTAATAATCTGAGGTCACTGAACAAAAGTTTTAGGAACACAACATTATATAGTATTTCCACTATAGAAATACAAAAGATGGAAGTAACCTTGAGAACGGATAATAGTAAAATAATTACCAAGTAATATGTTTTGAGTAATTATCATCTCTATTTCAATATACTTTATTTAGGTTTTAGTTTATATAATTTGATTTTAAACAATGGCTGTGTTTACAAAAAAAAACCAAAAACAAACCAAAAAAGCAACAACAACAAAAAAGAGAATTTCCTGGTGGTCCAGTGGTTAGGACTCCACGCTTCCAATGCTGGGGCCTGGATTCAATCCCTCATCAGGAAACTAAGGTACCACAGGCCACGCAGTGAGGCCAAAAAAAAAACCAAACAAACAAAAAGGCTGTGTTTAACAGCCAGCTCACTAAATTCCTGAAAATTAGCTGTTGGTTCTCACAAGTTAGTACAAGCCAGATCCGGTACAACACTGGAATCTAGTTACCCTGAAGCACCCTTCCTATGAAATCTCTTAAGTAAGCAAGTACATCTTTTAATTATTATTGTATTAAATAATGTTTTATTGAAGCATGCCACACAACAGAAACATGCACATATATTACATGTACAGCTGAATGTACTATCACAAAGTAAACACATTCAGGTAACTAACTACCACCTAGACTGAGATATAGACCATTATCAGCCCTGGAAGTCTCTCACATATCCTCTCTCGTGCATTAACCCACAAAAGTAAACATGACTTTGATTCAGCATCATTGATTAGAGGGGTTTTGAACTTTACATATGGAATTATACTTTTTTAATGTAGAAAAAAGTTACTGTCAAAACTTTACATCACTTTATATACATCACTAATACTGCACAACAACAAGGCAGGGTGTTCCCAAGTGTGTGACACACACAGTGGTGGTGATTTTAGTCAGTGTTACTGATGCATCATTCAATAGTGGCAAGAAAGCTACTCCTTTTTAATTCTTATCTTTTTTAAGAATATCTAATTCTTTGTTATTCTCTAGGCTTCCATCAGAGACAAGTCTCAGCAAGGTACTATTAAGGCCTTAGCATCTCCCAAACCGTGGTTCTCCCTCTTTTGACACTGGGGGATCAGGCTTTAAAGGGGATTTGGCTGGCAACTGTCTCAAGCTGGAATTCAATTACATTGTTTTGTATTCGTTGCTTTACATTTTTATTTATCTTCAATTCATGAAATACTAATTTCACATCTCTAGTAGTAATATAAAATTTCCCTTTCAAATAAATGACCTGAAGTATAAAAGTGAGTCTATTTCATAAAATTTCTTATCTAGGAGTAGGATTTATACTTGTATATGTTAAACATTTTATTGGAAGTACACTATTAAAAATTTGAGAAACTCTGATTTTGAAATCTACTGTTTCAAATAAGGGCGAGAGATACCTACCTACACTGAGGAAATACCTACACTGAGGAAAGCCAGTAAGTGTCAATAGGGTGTTTTGACTCTGTAGAGCAAAATGTATTCAGAGAGGCTGCGAGGACAGAAAATTGGTAGAATTTCCATGTCAGGGTCTTCACCATCACTCCCTAATTAGTTGAGGGAAGTTTCCTTGAGGAAGTAGGTTTCAAAACTGTTCTGACAGATTGGGTGGCCCCGATATGTTCTAGAAAGATTTGCAGATGGAATGTTACCTGTCCACTCTTGCTGTCATTTGAAATAATTGACTACGTTATATTTTCAATAAAATGTATAAAACTGTCTCATATTTTAAATGAAACTGAGTTGTTTGTAGTGAGGTGGATGGACTTAGAGTCTATCATACAGAGTGAAATAAGTCAGAAAGAGAAAAACAAATACCGTATGCTAACACATATATATGGAATCTAAAAAAAAAAAAAAAATGGTCCTGAAGAACCTAGAGGCAGGACGGGAATAAAGACGCAGACCTACTAGAGAATGGACTTGAGGACATGAGGAGGGGGAAGGGTAAGCTGGGACAAAGTGAGAGAGTGGCATGAACATATATACACTACCAAATATAAAACCGATAGCTAGTGGGAAGCAGCCGCATAGCACAGGGAGATCAGCTCGGTGCTTTGTGACCACCTAGAGGGATGGGATAGGGAGGGTGGGAGGGAGACGCAAGAGGGAGGAGATATGGGGATATACGTATATGTATAGCTGATTCACTTTGTTATAAAGCAGAAACTAACACACCATTGTAAAGTAATTATACTCCAATAAAGATATTTTAAAAAAATGTATGTGCAGTATGCTTTATTGAGCGTATCTAACAGGTATGTGGAAAATATACTGGATTCATTTCCACGAGAAACACACAATGTCAGCTTTCCCAATCTGCACCATAATGCCGGCATAGGGATAGGATTGGGACTGGGGGGGACGTGTGAACTGTCTGAACGTATAATTCCTCCCAGAATGAAATCCTCTGGTGCATCTGTTATGTATGTAGACTTTTTTTTTTTTTTAATGTAGTTTAGTGTGAGCCAAGCAGGTGTGCAGTTCTCTCACCCATGAGATCACATAAAATGAAAAGTTCATGACTGTCCACAAGCTCAGAACAGCAAGGATTAGGAAAGGTCCACCCCTTTGTTCACAGCAACTGAGTTTCGAATCCACGGCTCTCATGGGGAATTTCTAAGTGGACGAGTGACCCTGGAACAAGACTGCACAATTTGGCAAAAGAGTTATTTCTTTTTTCTAGTCTCTTGACATTGAGGTCCCATTCAGAGCAATGGTTTTGATTCTTGATAGTGAGATAAAAGCATAAGAAAGTGACTAACATTCCTTTACTGGGTATGTGTGCCTGTGTGTGTGTGTGTGTGTGTGTGTGTGTATGACAGATGTGTGGGCTCAACCCAGCTTTGTTTAATGGAATGGTGTCATTTCCCCTCAAATATTTGTACTTCTCCCCCTTTTCCATCTCACTTTCTGTTCTAAAAATCACACAGTACGTTTTCACCAAAGCTAAGCTTTTGTCTCTCCTATTCCTTTCCTGTTTGGGCCTGTTCTCATCTCCCAGTCGGCAATTTGCTTATAAATTCAGTCAGTTCAACCAGCATAAACCCTTCCTCCCCAGGAGTACAGGAGTTTCAGGCCACTGGAGTATAGCAAGAAGAAACTCCCCCTAAATTTTGAAATTTCACATTGCTTTTCCTATTTCAGTGGTTCCTCTTAGTATTCTCATATCAGAAGTGGAATTTCCAGAATAACCATATAATAGAGAAGGGTATTTGTCTGTGTCCCTAAGGGCATATGTACAAGGAAAATGCATCTCAGAATACAAAATTAAAACCACCAGCCCTCACAGCACCCCTGCCATTACAGTGACCCACATAAGCAGCAGAAAGTAGCTACTAAGGGGCTCAGGAGGTTTCTGTGAGAACACACAGGAAATCAGAGGTTTCCTTCTTTGTGCCTTAGCTCCACTCTCCTCTGTTTAGATGCCTTTCCAGGTTGTTATCTGCTAGATACATCCTTTACATGAAACGTCTTATTTCTGCTTATAAAGAAGAGAGCCGTCTAAATTGTTTTAATACGTGACAGCTGTTAGATACAGAACTGCTTTGTGACCTCTTAAGCGCTAAACTCGATTGTTAAAGCAACAGTAGGAAACAGTAAAATTGGTTGTTCTGTTGCCCCGACTCAGCATGATCTACAGCTGGTGCTTCTTCCTAATAGCTATGTGTGGGACGATCAACACCCAGTTTGTTTTTATTTTGCAGTCACCATTGGCTCATTAGGCTTCCTGTATGGGAAATAGCAGTCTCTGATTTACTGAGGCAGCATGTAAGTAAACACCGTATAACCAGTGACTCATACAGCCACATCTGGGGAAGACCTCAGTCAGACTTTCAGAGCACATAATCATCACAGGGCAAAGTCATTAGATAATTGGGGTAGGAACTAGAGAGAAGGATGAAATTTCATATTTTCATAGAAATTAAAAGGATGCACTGCTGTTTAAAACCAGGGCTAGTCTCCATCATATTTCCCAGGCAATCAAGAATCAATAATTGATCTCTGGTATCTCAAAGAAGATCTGATGAAAAGAGAGCAGTGATCGCTAGTGATTCCAGGCTATTAGAGGTAATTTGTCCAGAGAAATATGTTCAAGAGGCACTCCTGATGCCTTCATAGTTGTGATTCTGGCTTCAGAATCAGTATTTCAAAGTTACAGACATATTAATGTCCCACTGTTGGAGATATGTCGAAAGAAAATGAAACTTCAGAGAGCATTCTCTCCTTCTGCCTCTCACTGTGCTGAGCATTCATTACCGAAAGTAAAAGAAAAAGATAATAAAGCTAGGTAGCACATTTGATTATTATTTTGATTACGTATCATCATGTCTATTTAGTACAATGTTCTTTAAACATTGATTTAACCATAGTCCCTACCGTTAGAGGATTAACAACTAAGGAACAGAGGGACATCCAAAAAAATATAACAGCAGTAGAAATCAAGAGTGAAAGGGTTAAATATGGAACTCATTTTTAAATTGGGAGTTTGGGTTTAAAGGAAACTTTTAAAAAATAATTTAAACACCAAATGCTATTAGCTGTGTGTTAATTTTAATTCATATTTTAGGTATTTTTCTTTTATCTTATTTTATTCTTCCTTCTTAAACTGAGGTAGTAAGATTGACATTTAAACAAAAATAAATAGTCCAAACTAATATGGACTTTAAACTTGGATAAGAATAGGAGAAACTTAGAGAAGAGCAACAAAAAAAGCAAACATTTCACATAGGTGATAAAGCAAAGTTGCATAAAGAAATGAGGAGAAGACCTATCAAGACATTAAAAAGTGATTTAATGCTTATGTTTTTACTTTTCTTCATTGGAGGTTGGAATGAGTCCTAATGCTGGGAGAGATACAGAGACAGAGGAGGAGAAAGAGGGTGGGGTGGAGAGAATGTTGGCAAAACAAACAAGTTAAAATGTCAAGATTTAGACAGGAGAGTCAGGAAGGGAAAAAAAGGAGAGTGCATTGCATCTTAAACCAGACAGCTGCTGGATACTGGAGCTAGCTCTTAGAAAAGAGCTCACGGAAAATAACTGAAGCCAGAAGACAAAGTGCCTTTTGGATCTAGCTGCTGTTACTGTGTAGCACTTTGGAAGAAAAATATTGTGTAAATTTACTAAATGAATAAAGCTTTGGCAATGTATTTATTTACTGATTTATTTTTTCCTTTTTTAAAAAAATTTTTCTTGGATTATAGCTGATTTCCAATGTGGTGTTAGTTTCAGGTGTACAGTAAACTGAATCAGTTATACATATACATATGTCCACTCATATACATAAGTATACACATACTTATGTCCACTCTTTTTTAGATTATTTTCCCATATAGGTCATTACAGAGTATTGAGTAGACTTCCCTGTGCTATACAGTAGGTCCTTATTAATTATCCATTTTATATATAGTAGTATGTAAATGTCAATCCCAATCTCCCAATTTATCCCGCCCCCCTCATTCCTGCCTGGTAACCATAAGTTTGTTTCCTACATCTGTGACTCTCTTTCTGTTTTGTAAATAAGTTCATTTGTGTCATTTTTTTAGATTCCACATATAAGCAATATCATATGATATTTGTCTTGTCTGACTTACTTCACTCAGTATGACAATCACTAGGTCCATCCATGTTGCTGCAAAAGGCATTATTTCATTCTCTTTTTATGGCTGAGTAATGTTCCATTGTATATATATACCATATCTTCTTTATTCATTCTTCTGTCAATGGACATTTAGGTTGTTTCCATGTCTTGGCTATTGTATAAAGTGTTGCAATGAACATTGGGGTGCATGTATCTTTTCGAATTATGGTTTTTCCGGATATAAGCGCAGGAGTGGGATTGTTGGATCATATGGTAATTCTATATTTAGTTTTTTAAGGAAACTCCATACTGTTCTTCATAATGGTTGTATCAATTTACATTCTCACCAACAGGGTAGGAGGGTTCCCTTTCTCCACACCCTCTCTAGCATTTATTGTTTGTAGATTTTTCATTATGGCCATTCTGACCTGTGTGATTTGATACCTCATTGCAGTTTTGATTTGCATTTCTGTAATAATGTAATAATTGTAATGCAATAATTTTCACAATGTTGATTCTTCCAAACCAAGAACATGGTATATCTCTCCAACTGTTTGTCTCATCTTTAATTTCTTTTATCAGTGTCTGATAGCTGTCTGCATACAGGTCTTTTGTCTCCTTAGGTAGGTTTAGTCCTAGGTATTTTGTTCTTTATGTTGCAAAGGTAAATGGGAGTGTTTCCTTAATTTCTCTTTCAGATTTTTCATCATTAGTGCATAGGAATGCAAGAGATTTCTGTGCATTAATATTGTATCCTGCTACTTTACCAAATTCACTGATTAGCTCTAGTAGTTTTCTGGTAGCATTGTTAGGATTCTCTATGTATAGTATCATGTTATCTGCAAACAGTGACAACTTTACTTCTTCTTTTCCAATTTGGATTATTTTTATTTCTTTTTCTTCTCTGATCGCTGTGGCTAAAACTTACAACACTAAGTTGAATAAGAGTGGTGAACTAAGTTGAATAATAGTGGTAAGTGTGGAAAACCTTGTCTTGTTCCTTATCTTAGAGGAAATGGTTTCAGTTTTTCACCATTGAGAACGATGTTGGCTGTGGGTTTGTCATATATGGCCTTTATTACGTTGAGGTAAGTTCCTTCTATGCCTACTTTCTGGAGGGTTTTTATCATAAATAGGTGTTGAATTTTGTCAAAAGCTTTTTCTGCATCTGTTGAGATGATCGTATGGTTTTTCTCCATCAATTTGTTAATATGGTTTATCACATTAATGGATTTGTGTATATTGAAGAATCCATGCATTCCTGGGATAAACTCCACTTGATCATGGTGTATGATCCCATTAATGTGCTGTTGGATTCTGTTTGCGAGTATTTTGTTGAGGATTTTTGCATCTATGTTCATCCTATTGGCCTGTAGATTTCTTTCTTACTGACACCTTTATCTGGTTTTGGTATCAGGGTGATTTTAGCCTCGTAGAATGAGTTTGGGAGTGTTCCTTCCTCAGCTATATTTTCGAAGAGTTTGAGAAGGATAGGTGTTAGCTCTTCTCTAAATGTTTGAGAAGCCATCTGGTCTGGGGCTTTTGTGTGTTGGAAGATTTTAAATCACAGTCTCAATTTCAGGGATTGTGATTGGTCTGTTTATATTTTGTTTCTTCCTGGTTCAGTCTTGGAAGGTTGTGCTTTTCTAAGAATTTGTCTATTTCTTCCAGCTTGTCCATTTTATGGGCATATAGTTGCTTGTAGTAATCTCTCATGATCCTTTGTATTTCTGCAGTGTCAGTTGTTGCTTCTTTTTCATTTCTTATTCTATTGCTTTGAGTCTTCTCCCTTTTTTTCCTGATGACTCTGGATAATGGTTTATCAATTTTGTTTATCTTCTCAAAGAACCAGCTTTTAGTTTTATTGATCTTTGCTATTGGTTTCTTCATTTCTTTTTCATTTTTTTCTGATCTGATCTTTATGATTTCTTCTACTAACTTTGGTTTTTTTTTTGTTCTTCTTTCTCTAATTGCTTCAGGTACAAGGTTAGGTTGTTTATTCGAGATGTTTCCTGTTTCTTGAGGTAGGATTGTATTGCTATAAACTTCCCTCTTAAAACTGCTTTGGCTGCATCCCATAGGATTTGGGTTGTCATATTTTCATTGTCATTTGTTTCTAGGTATTTTTTGATTTCCTCTTTGCTTTTTTAAGTGATCTCTTGGTTATTTAGTAGTGTATTGTTTAGCCCCCATGTGTTTGTATTTTTCACAGATTTTTTTTCCTGTAATTGATATGTAGTCTCAGAGCATTGTGGTCAGAAAAGATACTTGAAACGATTTCAGTTTTCTTAAATTTACCAAGGCTTGATTTGTGACCCAAGATATGATCTATCCTGGAGAATGTTCCATGAGCACTTGAAAAGAAAGTGTATCTGTTGTTTTTGGATGGAATGTCCTAAAAATATCAATTAAGTACATCTTGCTTAATGTATCATTTAAAGCGTGTTTTCCTTATTTATTTGCATTTTGGATGATCTGTCCATTGGTGAAACTGGGGTGTTAAAGTCCCCTACTATGATTGTGTTACTGTCGATTTCCCCTTATATGGCTGTTAGCATTTGCCTTATGTATTAAGGTGCTCCTATGTTGGGTGCATAAATATTTACAATTGTTATATCTTCTTCTTGGAATGATCCCTTGATCATTATGTAGTGTCCTTCTTTGTTTCTTGTAATAGTCTTTATTTTAGAGTCTATTTTGTCTGATATGAGAATTGCTACTCCAGCTTTCTTTTGATTTCCATTTGCATGGAATATCTTTTTCCATCCCCTCACTTGCAGTCTGTATGTGTCCCTAGGTCTTAAGTGGGTCTCTTGTTGACAGCATATATACAGGTCTTGTTTTTGTATCCATTCAGCCAGTCTATGTCTTTTGGTTGGAGCAGTTAGTCCATGTACATTTAGGGTAGTTACTGATATGTATGTTCCTATTACCATTTTCTTAATTGTTTTGGGTTTGTTATCATAGGTCTTTTCCTTCTCTTGTGCTTCCTGCCTAGAGAACTTCCTTTAGCATTTGTTGTAAAGCTGGTTTGGTGGTGCTGAATTCTCTTAGCTTTTGCTTGTCTGTAAAGGTTTTAATTTCTCCATTGAATCTGAATGAGATTCGTGCTGGGTAGAATAATCTTGGTTGTAAGTTTTTCTTTTTCATCACTTTAAATATGTCCTGCCACTCCCTTCTGCCTTGCAGAGTTTCTGCTGAAAGATCAGCTGTTAACCTTATGGGGATTCCCTTGTATGTAATTTGTTGTTTTTCCCTTGCTGTTTTTAATATTTTTTCTTTGTATTTAATTTTTGATAGTTTGATTAATATGTGTCTTGGCATGTTTCTCCTTGGATATATCCTGTATGGGACTCTCTGCACTTCCTGGACTTGACTATTACATTTCCCATATTAGGGAAGTTTTCAACTATAATCTCTTCAAATATTTTCTCAGTCTCTTTCTTTTTCTCTTCTTCTTCTGGGACCCCTATAATTCGAATGTTGGTGCACTTTATGTTGTCCCAGATGTCTCTGAGACTGTCCTCAATTCTTTTCATTCTTTTTTCTTTATTCTGCTTTGCGGTTCTTATTTCCACTATTTTATCTTCCAGGTCACTTATCCATTCTTCTGCCTCAGTTATTCTGCTATTGATTCCTTCTAGAGAAGTTTTAATTTAATTTATTGTGTTGTTCATCATTGTTTGTTTGCTCTTAGTTCTTCTAGGTCCTTGTTAAACGTTTCTTGTATTTTCTCCATTCTATTTCCAAGATTTTGGATCATCTTTACTATCATTCCTCTGAATTCTTTTTCAGGTAGACTGCCTATTTCCTCTTCATTTGTTAGGTCTGGTGGGTTTTTGTCTTGCTCCTTCATCAGCTGTGTTTTTCTCTGTCTTCTTATTTTGCTTAATTTACTGTGTTTGGGGTTTCCTTTTCACAGGCTGCAGGTTCGTAGTTCCTGTTGTTTTTGGTGTCTGCCCCCAGTGGCTAAGTTTTGTTCAGTTGGTTGTGTAGGCTCCCTGGTGGAGGGCCCTGGTGCCTGCGTTCTGGTAGATGAGGCTGGATCATGTCTTTCTGGCGGGGAGGACTGTGTCCAGTGGTGTGTTTTGGGGTATCTGTGACCTTATTATGATTTTAGGCAGCCCCTCTGCTAATGGGTGGGGTTGTGTTCTGTCTTGCTAGTTGTTTGGCATAGGGTGTGCAGCACTGTAGCTTGCTGGTCATTGAGTGGAGCTGGGTCTTAGCACTGAGATGTAGTTCCCTGGGAGAGCTTTTGCTGTTTGATATTGAGTGAAGCCGGGAGGTCTCTGGTGGACCAATGTCCTAAACTCGGCTCTCCCATCTCAGTGGCACAGGCCTGACACCCGGCCAGAGCACCAAGACCCTGTCAGCCCCAGGGCTCAGAAGAAAAGTGAGAAATAAAAGAAAGAAAAATTAAAATAAAATAAAATAATGTTATTAAAATAAAAAATTTAAAATATTATTAAAGATTAAAAAGTAATTTAAAGAAAGAAGGAAAGAAAGAAGAGAGCAACCAAACCAAAAAACAAATCCACCAATGATGACAAGCACTGAAAACTATACAAAAAATAAAAAGGACAGACAGAACCCTAGGACAAATGGTAAAAGCAGAGCTATACAGACAAAATCTCGCAATGAAGCCAACACATACACACTCACAAAAAGAGAAAAAGGTACAAAATATCTATATCTATATATATATTAAAAAAATAAGGAAAAGGAAGAGAGCAACTACATCAATAAACAAATCTACCAATGATAATAAACTCTAAATACTAAACTATGATAAACATAAAACCAGAAACAAATTAGATGCAGAAAGCAAACCCCAAATCTACAGTTGCTTCCAAAGTCCACCACCTCAATTTTGGGATGATTCGTTGTCTATTCAGGTATTCCAGAGATGCAGGGTTCATCAAGTTGATTGTGGAGATTTAATCCACTGCTCCTGAGTCTGCTGGGAGAGATTTCCCTTTCTCTTCTTTGTTCGCACAGCTCCTGGGGTTCAGCTTTGTATTTGGCCCCGCCTCTGTGGGTAGGTCTCCTGAGGGCATCTGTTCTTCGTTCAGACAGGACAGGGTTAAAGTAGCAGGTGATTAGGGGGCTCTGGCCCACACATTTAAGGGGGAGGGAGGGGTATGGAATGTGGGGTGAGCCTGCAGTGGCAGAGGCCAGCGTGACGTTGCAACAGCCTGAGGTGCGTCATGTGTTCTCCCAGGTTAGCTGTCCCTGGATCACAGGACCCTGGCCTTGACAGGCTGCACAGGCTCCCAGGAGGGGAGGTGTGGATAGTGACCTGTGCTTGCACACAGGCTTCTTAGTGGCTGCAGCAGCAGCCTTAGTGTTTCATGCCCGTCTCTGGGGTCCGTGCTAATAGCCGTGGCTCGTGCCCATCTCTGGAGCTCATTTAGGTGGTGCTCTGAATCCCCTCTCCTTGCACACCCCAAAACAATGGTCTCTTGCCTTTTAGGCAGTTCCAGACTTTTTCACGGACTCCCTCCTGGCTAGCTGTGGCGCACTAGCCCCCTTCAGGCTGTGTTCACGCAGCCAACCCCAGTCCTCTCCCTGAGATCTGACCTCCGAAGCCTGAGCCTCAGCTCCCAGCCCCCACTCATGCCCGAGGAGTGAGCAGACAAGCCTCTCAGGCTGGTGAGTGCTGGTCAGCAGTGATACTCTGTGCAGGAATCTTACCGCTTTGCCCTCTGCACCCCTGTGGCTGCGCTCTCCTTCATGGCTCCGAAGCTTCCCCCTCCGCCACCCCTCATCTCTGCCAGTGAAGGGGCTTCCTAGTGTGTGGAAACTTTTCCCCCTTCACAGCTCCCTCCCAGAGGGGCAGGTCCTGTCCCTATTCTTTTGTCTCTGTTTTTTCTTTTTTATTTTGCACTACCCATGTATGTGGGGAGTTTCTTGCCTTTTGGGGAGTCTGAGGTCTTCTGCCAGCGTTCAGTAGGTGTTCTGTAGGAGTTGTTCCACGTGTAGATGTATTTCTGATGTATTTGTGGGGAGGAAGGTGATCTCCACCTCTTATTCCTCCGCCATCTTGAAGGTCTCCCTGGCAATGTACTTAAATTGTGTTGAAAACCAAAGCACTTCAGGATGCCGAGTAGTATTAAATCAATAAAGTGAACTTTACTACATATAAATATATTCTATTCACATAGGTCATTACCCAGACTTCACAATGATACTCTGATTAACAGTGCATGGAGTAGATCTCCCAGATGCCAGCCAGATGTTCAGAGAAAACTAATGTTGTTTGACTTAAGGAGAAAAGAATAAATCATATGTCCTCTGACATATGTAATGGAACAAATGGAAAGCATCCCATGTGAGTTCCATACGTATTTCATCATTCTATTTAAAGATGAGAAAGAAAACGCTATATAATTTCTAGGCCCACATAAAAATAAAGGAGAAAAAAATACCATTTAAATATAGTCAATGAGCATAAATGATTAAACATACCTGTTATAATTTAACAATAATATTTTTGTTTTTTGTTAATACTGTCATTCTAAAGATGATCAATGATATTTTGCAACCCACCACTGTTTGAAGACAACTCCGGAAGTGTAAAGTAGCAGATTGGTAATAATATGACGAAAAATTCAGTCCCCAGTGAAACAAACTCACGGATCCAGATATGAAGGAATGTTTTCCAAATTTCGAATTACCAGAGGTTTTAAGGATCATCAGACATTGAGTACAGAAACACAATGCATCAAAAGATATACCTGTAATATTAAAAAGTAGCATTTTTTCCTTTTGCTTAGTTACTGCAAATGATTAGAAACTAAGATGTGTCCTTTTCAAAATAAATCTATCAATCTCTACTTTGATAGACTTGTCTGATGCTATGATCTTTTATAGTTATTAGGTTATAACAGAGAGTTGACCCATGAACAACTTGGGGGCTAAGGGCCCTGCCCATCTGCACAGTTGAAAATCCACATATAACTTGCAATCAGCCCACCGTATTCCAGATTCCTCCTTATATGCAGTTCCTCATCCATGAATTCAACCAGCCTGGATCATGTATTAGTGTAGTATTTATTACTGAAACAAAAAATCCAAGTATAAGTGGACCCACACAGTTCAAACCTGTGTTGTTCAAGGATCAACTGCAGTTAAAAAGCCAACATTAAAAAAACAATAGAAATGGGAAAGATAGGACAAAATAATCTTAAAGAAAAGAGAAAGGAAATTCAGTGATAGGCTAGGAAATTTTTAACAAATGGCCACCAGAAAAAAAGAGGCTTGATTCATAGTATGTGCCAATCACCATGGTGTAAATACTCCCACCATGGTCAATTTCATGCTGCTAACATGATGTCAATGAACACAGAGTGGGGGAAAGAAGATGTGCTCCCATGAGCTCTAGCTCTGACATACTACTGAAGAACCATCCTGTTTGCTCATGGAGTGGAGCTAACAATCTCTTGTTAATGGCCAAGATTTCTTCTAAGCCAGGTTGGCAGACAGCAGGGTGGGTAGGTGGCTGGGACATATTTGTATAATACACTGTGGTTTGGTTGATTCTACAACAGGGAATGTTGTAGAGTGTAGTATTCCTGCTATTATGATGAGGAAATGTGTTATGGTATGCTAAAGAAAAATGAAAGAGTGAATAAAGACAGGCCTCAATAATGGAAAATGTCTATCATCTGACCAGTGGATCGAATTTAGTTGTCTGTTATAAGGTTTGCGTTAAATTGATCAGAACCTACCATCCATGTTTTGAACCTACATTTCCACAGTTTCTCTTCCTTTTCTTTCTTTATCTTTTTGTTCAAAAAATAATGTAAGGTGGTCTATTTTTCTACCATTATATGTAGACAGATTTCACTGAGTGAGATATAAAACATTCTGTTCTACTCTACTTTATACTATGCTGTGCTATGCTATTTTATATGTATTTATCATGACCCTAATATGTGCCTAAATTCTTCTAACCAGTATGGTGGATGAAAATAAATATAGGATACTGTCCTGTTCCTCTAAAAACTTAGAATCTAAATTATTATATAATGTATAGTAACAAGAAACAGATCAGGTACAGACCAAGAATTTGGAATGAGACTCCAAAAAAAAAAAAATGACTATTTTGTATCCTAAAGTATAAGTAGATAATACTTTTATATATTAGAGCACAGAGACTAACCACATCCCTAGGAGTTTTGTCAAGCAGTTTTCACTTAAGTTTAAAATATTATATAAGATTTAATCTATTAAATGAAACTACTATATCTTATTCCTGTCTTCTTCATTATACCTATATGCTCAACAAACACATAGGTCATGAACTGAAATACAATATTCACGAATCAGAAAATTCCAATAATTTTTAAAATGATATATCTACTTATATTATTAAACTAAGTCTTAGAAAATACAAACTTTTCTCAGTTGCGTATATTGACAAACTTGGAAGTTAGGCTTTCAATAACTAAGAAACAAATGTGGCTTGACCTCCAGTGATATCTTTTGACAGGTATCAAGGCTTTTTTAGCATAAAGTTAGACTCAATAGGTAAAAGAGAGGAAACAAGTGTAATATCTGGGATAGTCATCATTTTCTCTAACTTTAGTTTCTCTTGCATGAACTCCTTAAGCTCTGAGCCCCTTTTCTTCCTTGAGATATATACCATTTCCTAACACTATATGAATTACAAATCAAGATGTACTGTAGAAATGACATAGTATTGATTTCCTAAGACGAGAAGCATCAATCTCACTCACAACGACTTTCAGAAATACCGATTCTTTTATTTCTGGCCTGTTTAAATGTGAATGAGCTTGTGTCACGACCTCTCTTTATTAACGTTTGTATATTTTTCCTCACAATACACCAGTGTTCCTTGCTTTAACCCACCTCACCACAAGACACTGCATTATTACGATATTTCTTTTAGCTGCCTTTAAGATTCTTGTTGGCTCATGATCCAATGTCCTTTGCCAAAAAGTACAATAAATTCTATAATGAGGGTATCTAGCTATGATATACATACTTGACATAATACTACTTGTGAATTTTATTTTCATAATAATAAATTAATCTGCCGTATTAAATGATGAAGATACAGGTCAATAGTGAACGAGGGTACTGTGTTCAGAACGTCACGAGAGTATGGCTCTTGTGACTAAAATATAATGCTTTGCGTTGGAAAGTTCCACTGAGAATGTCGTGAAGGACATATGCACATACATCTTTTTAAATATTTGGGGAAGACCTTAGATAGCAACTGCTTCAAAGCACTCATTTTTAAGTGATAGATTTAAGGTTTTGTCCCTCAGTCATGTAGTCAAGGCAGAGGTCTCCAGTCTTGTTCTCTGAACCACAGTAACTCCCTCTCTTGGCATTGTATGAGGAGCTATGTGGGATTCAGTCTTTACCTGGGCTCCCTGAGGGGACCAAAGACCTCTTTGCTCACTTCTTCCAGCAATTTTATGACTACAGAGTTCATCTGTGTAGACCCAGTGCTTCTTAGAATGGAAAACAGAAATACCAGTGGGACTTTTCACTCCCCTGGGCTCACTCTTCTGTTCCTTTCAGACTTGATAAGGATCCCATCTGTTAACTTTGGAACGGTAGTGTACAAGTTTTCAGAAGTGACATTGCTGACACTTTGTGCCTCTAATATTCTTCTGTGAGCATGAAAAGGAAGAGGAACAACTTGTCACGTCCAGTTACCTCTTGACAAGGAAAACCAGCCACAGGGCACATCCTGCCAGCCGAGATTCTCTGAATGAACTTTTCTAATAGAAAACAATTGCAAAGCATCAATAGTTAGTACTTTTAGAGAATATGTCTAATTTGACCATCAAATTGGTTTCTTCCTCACACAAATGAATTGAGATTATCAAGGGGCAATGGGGACATTCATAAGAGAAAATCAAATTCTACTAGTTTGCATCTTGCTTTGAATCTGTCTTTTGGCTATTTAATGGATACTGAAAATTACCTTGTGTACAACTTGGGAATTTTTGGAATTACCTTGGGCTTGTTACTGAAACTTTCTAAGCCTTCTTGTTTCTCATCCATAAAATATATCCATAAAAAATATTCACTTCATAACATTACTATGAATAGCAAATGAGATGAAGTGTATCAAGTACTTAGAATAGTTCCTAGAATACATACACTCTCATACGAATCTCAGTGATGATGATAATGATGATGATGATTTTATGCCAATACCTGAAGTAAAGTGTGCAGGCTGAAATTGTCTTAATTCTCACATGTAATGTATGATCATGTTTGCCAATAAATTTCCATAATTGGATCTCCTTCAGAGAATGAACAGAGTTGTACTAAGCTAAGTTGCAAAGTTGCAACTCAACTTGCAAAGTTGAGATTGTGAAACTAAATGTTTATACCAATCAGCCCTTTATATATAAATAAAATTTTCTCTGGATGTTTTCCTATTAATTTATAAATCAATTATTTTTTATGTTTTAGATGGCGGAATGTGTCTCATTGTAAGTAGTACAACTCCTTTTCCAAAACCCTTCAATGAATTAAACTCCAAATGTATAGAGGAAAACATGCCTTAAAAGCAGCCTACACCCTTTAAATTCTCTGTACTTCATCCCCTCCCTCAGAACCTGACCTTAACCCAGTGAAAAATTTAATGAAGCAACTCAAAATTGATAGTCAAATGAGGCAAAAGACCAAATTCATGCTCCCAATAGGAAACTAAAGTTTTGAAAAGGTGACAGGTGAATTAGTTCACTCTCCATTGCTCTAAGTTTCTGAAAATATATTTATTGTTTTCAATAGCAGCAGCTTTAGCTAGAAACTTAAAAGTTTCTTCAAGGATCTGGACAACCACATACAGCCATTTCAAACCAGACCATCAGTCTTACATTCCTTCTCAAAGGCCAAAATGATATCCCACGAAACAGAGCAAGCTGCTTCATTAAAAGATAGTTCTTATTTCTAGAAAAAAGACATAGTAATGAAGCTACTTCTTCCTATTATACTATCTCCTGCTCAAAGGGACACCTTCAAGTTTGTTAGGCTAAGAAATGGACTTGCCTTAAATAATGGTCCCTGTGGTTTTAGTACACCGATTTTAGGCAATGTGTTTTATTTTAAAACTATTCTTGTCATATAAGAGAGAAGGCAACACATGCCAGTAAAAATTCTCAGATCAGATAAACAGGTACTTCTAAGTAGTTATTAAATGCATGGTGCTCTACCAAGAGGTATTATCTCTAGTGGAAAGAAACTGTACTCCTGTAACTCCTTTCAGCCCACCAGGTTGCCCAATCTGGTATAACCTCCAAGGGACATGCTTTTGCTATACCTCTGATAAAAAGTAAACTTGTATTAAAGGAAACAGATGATTTGGTTGCTCAATTTTTAATCTGTTTTTCTTTTATAGCATTTTCACCCTTCTTTGGCTCATTCACCAATTCTATGGTATATTTCAGGTCTCAGGTCTTTTCCTGACCAGTGTATTTAAAGTTCTACCTCCTTTTAATCTTGTTGCTATCTAATTTAATTTTTCTCAGTGGAAGTTATAATTATATAAAATTATCTTGTTCAATTATTTACTTTAATTTTCTTTCTTTTATTTTCTTTCATTACAGTCTTTTAAACTCCATCAGCCCCATAAGAGCAGGGGCATTATATGTGTTTTTCACTGCTCTATCTCAGCTTCTAGAAAAATGTCTAGGAGATGACGAATAACTATTCATAACCTACCAGAGATTATATATGGCATATATATATATGCCAACAGTCTTACATTTCTTCTCAAAGACCCAAATGATATCCCATGAGAAAGAACAAGCTATTTCCGTAAAAGGATAGTTCTTACTCATAATAAAGCTATTTCTTCCCATTACAATACTTCCTTCTCAAAGGGACACCTTCAGATATAGATATAGTTATAGACGTAGCTATAGATACGTATTTCCCAGGAGTACTTGCTCTTTTTGCTATGATATACAGACTGACTCAAGATTTTGAAAGAAAAAATATATATGTTTAAGGTTTTGGTAAAACTTCTACAAATTTTTATTCCAGTGCATAAAACCAGTTCAAAGGGCTTATGTCCTTTGCATTCATGTTCATAGCCATAGTAAATTTAAAACCATAGAAATAAAATGTAATAGCACCAAATCTCACAATAAAGAGATTTTTTTCCCCATATATATCAAGTATATGCAACTGATATCTGAACAAGAGAAGTCTCTGTGAAACATTATGTGGAAAAGTAAAGTTTTGTATTTTGGTTGTCTGATAAGAAATATTTATTATGTTCACAATTGATTTGTAGCAGAATAAACTGTAGTATATCAGTTTTCTAGATCTTCTACCAATTCTGATTCCCTTTTAAAATCATAATTACTATATGAATAGACATTTTCTTAAAACATACGCTATATTCCACTATGCCAAGGTTTGGAACTGCAGAGACAGTCCCTTGCACCTAAAGAGGAATAAAGAGCTCTTTAAGATAAATATAGTAAGTGTTACAAGGAAAGTTAAATATTCTTTGGAAACATAAAGAGAAAGAATTAACTCTGCTTTTTATGAAAGAAAGATCACTCATTCACATATTCATTTACTTATAAGTATCTATTGTGCCTACACTGTATATTAGAAACTGTACTAGCTGGTAAGATCTATATATAGTCTTTTTAAAATTTATTTTTTATTGAAGCACAGTTGAATATATATAGACTTGAAGAAGATACAGAAATTACAGTCCAGAAAGGAAGAGAGAATTCACAATATGGTCATAATAAATACTGAAGTACATAAGGCACTTGAGAGGAACTCAACTCATATTGGAAAGTCAGGGAAAGCTTAAAAAATGACAAAATTTCTAATCTGAGAGCTGAAAGATGAACTGGAATTATAAAGTAATAGTGAGATGTGCTGAAAAAAGAAAGCACTGCAGACAAACAGCATGTTCAAATATGTATAAGAGAGAATTTAAGACATTCTAGGACCCTAAGGAAGTTCAGCATAAATGGAGCTTATCATAAACTTGAGAAATAGATGAGAAATGAAGTTGAGAAATAAGCAGAGGCTATTTAACATAGCACTTGGAAAGTCATGTTGAGACGACTATTGAAGGGTGAGTCTGAGTCTACCAAAGAAAGGAAGAATGAGCATTCCCAGAAAGGGAGGCTACATTGTACAAGCACATAGAACTATGAAAGTCTTGTTTAGCTAAAAGCAATTAAGCCAATGGGATGGAGTTAAGTGGTTACTGAATAAGTATGGAAGGGGCAAGAGATAAAAGCATTAAGTCTTACCCACCACTTTAGATCTAAAATAACTCTTTCCTTTGAAAAAAAATTATCATTTATTGCCTTGAAAATTCATTACATATTAAAATCATAATACCTTTCTTTCTATGTTGTTCTTTATGTGAATGTTCTATAATTTATTTTAAAGTGCAGGCTCCTTAAAGACAGGGATTGCCTAGCAATCCCAAACCCAACTGATACTTGTTGATTTAATGATAGAGTAGATGGTGAAAATCCAACACTTGAAAATAGTACACTTGAACTTCTTTGTTAATTTGCAGTTGCTGGTATTTCTTAACTCAAGAAAAGGCCAAAAAAAAAAAAAAAAACAATCCAAAGTAGAATCTGCTTATATCCTTGTTATAAATACCTACAAAGAGAAAAATATTGAGAAAACAGCAGAGATTCATTCCATTTCTAAATCCCCAAGGATATGCAAGTAATTATTACTAAAATCTCCCCCTAACTCACATGTCTATACATATTACATTATTGAATATTCATAAACTGAAGGAAGGAGAAATATGTAAGATACACACTATTTGGTTAATTTCATCTTATAACTGCATCTTAAAAGGTGTTACTATTTCATAAGATTTTTTGCACATTATTTTTCATCTTCAAACTGACTACATTCACTGATTATATTTGTTTTAGGTGAGATCTGTGTGCTTAAATGGAGTATGGCTCTTTTTTGTCATTTAAATCATCTCTGATTAAGGTAAATTATTACTAGGCCAGTTTGTCATTGATGCTATTACTATTTGCAGAGACCAAAATAATCTGAATGATCAGGCTTCATTCCTAGTCAGTGACCACATACAGAGTTCATCTTTGTCTAATCTAAATTAAAGCTCTTTTCCCTTTCTCTGTTCAAACTTCTTAATGATACTCTAATCTAATTAGCATAAAATATTTTTCAGCTGTGAAAGATACCTTAGCCAACAGACAGTGCTATGTATAAAATGTTTGTTAGTGTATAGTACTTAAAAATATAAATTACAGCTGAGCTGCAATTTAATTACATTGTTAGAAGACATATATGAAAGTAAATTTCTTCAAAATACATATTTCATAAAGCTTGTAAGATATGAGAAAAAATGCAAAGTCACTAAAGAATGTTTGAGTTGAGTCAGGGGTCACAGGCTTTTCAATTATGCATGTAAACTTGTTAGAGTTTGGGATGTTCATAAAGATGAAGCTTAACATTTGGTTTGATTTGGAGGGCCTGGAAGTGATCAAGAGGCCAACTGTCTGTTCTGAAAATACCTTTCTCTGAAATCTTCTTTCTACCTCCAATATCCTGTCTCTTCAATCCACCTTTACATGACCACCACATCGACTTTTCAAGGCCTGTCTTTTTGTATTTAGCAATGAGAAGCTTTGAGAAGCTGAATAAAAGAATCCAAGGTCCTGATTTCTCGGTCTAGCCTTCAACTCTTTAATGTCAACCTACTTTTCAAGAATTTGGTCCACCACTTCCCTGAAAAAATAAACTTACATAAATCCATTATATTGACCTTGTAAGATGCTGTGACTAAGTCACAATCTGGAACACAGCCATTGGTCAACATAGCCTCATATGCCACTTTTTTCTGTGATGCTTTTTTGATGATAAAGTCTATAGATATTCTTGTTCAACTCTGAACTCTCCTAACACTTACTATTACTACATTTACTTTAACTTGATCTCACATTGCTTTTTGTTATAAAATGTCTTAACAGAAATAAATCCAATTTGCTGTGTTTCTGGTTTATTGACTAAATCAAAAGTTTGTAGAAGATAGAGCTGGTAACATCAACGTGTGAAACTCATGAATTCAAATAACCATTTTCGGTTGGATTCTGTTCTTTTAGTAGCAGACTGATATACATCATCTATCAACAGATTTTCAGTCTTGTTCTCCTTGAAAAAATACATAAGATACTAGTTTTAGCTTTTTATTTTTACATAGATTGTATGAGTAGTTGTTACAGTTAGGTTTATTACTTTTTTTGTCTTGTAGAATGTTCCAGGTGGATTATTTACTGCTTTTGAGTAAGTGAGTATTTGTGGAATGGAAGAAGAGAGAACAATGAGACCAGAAAAGCCAAGAATCTATTTTTCAAGGGAAAAATTACCAATTACAGCCATGATAAACATAAAGCATTTTATTTTTTAATTAATTTTGATTGGAGTATAGTTGACATAAAATGTTGTGTTAGTTTCCGCTGTACAGCAAAGTGAATCAGTTATACGTACATCACTCTTTTTTAGATTCTATTCCCATATAGGTCATTACGGAGTATTGAGTAGAGTTCCATGTGCTATACAGTAGGTTCTCATTAGTTATCTATTTTATATATAGTAGTGTGTATATATCAATCCCAACCTCCCATTTTATCCCTCCCAAAGTATTTTAAATATACTCAGCATTACACATAATGAGAAAACAAGTCTTCACAGTGGGCTTAGGCTATAGCATCCAGGGCATTTGAAAATGGCTCAGTTCTCACACAAAACATTTCATTGGTTATTCTAAGCTTGTTAACCACTTCATAAGCATTTTCATTTGGCTTGTTTTTGTAATTCCTGTCACTTTGTTGCTATTCATTATTATTTGAGTCATGGTCATCATGCTTCTATATAAATCTTTAAATCTTCTGTTCTTTGAAAATATGAATAATTTCTAATTTGCAGTATTTATCCAATAACTGGAGGTAATGAATGGCAGTTGATATTATTTTTTCTGAGTATGAATCACATTTTAAAAATTTCTTTGCTTGTCTTCTAAAACTTTTGTAGAATATTGGTCATTTTACATAATATACTTTAGCAATTCTAGATCTGGATATTTTCTTACTAAAGGTTGTTGTTTTGATGTGTTTGTTTGCTTAGGAACTTCTTTGGATTACATCTCTGAAATCTGTTTTTCCATCAGCGTGAATTTTTTATTTTGTTTTTTTATTGTTGTATTTTTAATTTTTAAGCCTGGATCCCTAGGGGTTTCTCCTTTGTCTACACAACTTGCTATTCAGTGAAAGATTGATCAGTAGTTGTGCTCAAACATACCCAGCCAGTAAGTCTTCCACTCTCTTTTGATGGATCTCTGTGTGGTTCAAGGAATACATTAAAAGTTTAAACCATTTTCAAGTCTAGTCTGGCTCTTATTTTGTGCCATGCCCTTTCACATCTCCTCTGCATGTATGCACAGGTTTCCTTGGCCAGTAATGCATGGGTGGTTTGCCCCTTCCCCCTGTCTCTGCTGTGCATGAGTCCAGCCTTCGGTCAACCCAGGATATGTAGAGAGCTTATCAGCTGGTTTACCTTCTGGCACTCCCTGGAAAACTGTTTGGCTATCAGTAATTTGCTTGCCCTAAAAGGACTGAAACCTCAGACTAGCAGATCTGCTGGCCTCTCCTTGTTTGCTTGATACTGACTTCACCACTTTAACTGATGGTGCTTCACCTCAAGGGAGCCACCTCCAACAGCAACAGCCAGACTGCTAATTTTCATGGTCTGCCCCATCCTGGTTGAACTATTTGCCACAAGAGATGAGGTGTGTTTAGGAGTACTGCCAACCAAGAATGCCGTATAGTCCCACTGTTCCTACTCAACGTTTAGTAGTTTTCATGAATAAAAACTCTCTGGTTTGTTGTACATAGCTATTTCTCTAGCATTTAAATAGCTGTTGTTGACAGTTCTGTGTAGTTTAAAGTGACTTCCTGCAGAGAGAATTTTTCAACCTCTTTACTTCACCGTGACAAAAGTGGATCAGTATTATTCTCCCCCCAAGACCATTCCTATCAAATTCATCAATGGGCAGTCAGTCTAATAATGGATTTGTTCTGTTTCTTCAATTTGACGAGTACTTCTACACAAATGATATATTCACTACTGAGATAAAAAAGTTGACCTAGTCCATTTTGCTTGTTTGTTTAAGAATTTAAGGTCATTACTGTGGTTATGTATTTGGTTTAACTGCAAGAAATATTCACCCAATTACTTTGAAATTTATCTTTCCCTTTGCTGAGTTCATTTATATGATATATGTGAACTTTTTTCTCATCAAAAATAAAATAAAGCAAATCTTGTATTTCTTTCTATGATCACTTTATAAAAGAAGTTAAAATATGTTAGAAAGCAAATAGCAGCCCAGGGTAGTTTAGAAAGATTTTATTACTTTGTCCTTTTTGAGGTTTAAATTTATAGAGAGTTCTTCCACTTCTTAAGGAGGAGGGGTGAAAGATATTAGAGTATTTGTGTTTGTTTTAGATTAAAGTGAATTTATTTAAGTCTTTACATCATTTTCTTGAACTAGAAAATTGTATGGTGCTTTGAAAGTGACAACTACCACTGCTGGAATCAGGGTGTCATTAGACTGAGATCTATTGAAATTGACTTCGTTGGAGTTGGATAAGCCAAACATAATTTCCATGATTTCCTATGGCCATTCAGAGCTCTAGTTACATTTTAACTTTAAATGTGGGGTTTATGCATATTTTTAAGGTGGTTAGAAAATAACTTCCTCTAGTATTGTGAGGTTTCATATGAAAAAAGAAACTATTCATTAAATAATTTTTTTCCATTACTATTACCTGAATGCAAAATAAGTATCCATTTAAAAAAGGGCAAATTTGTGAATTTCTACTTAACCTACTTCACAGCAAAAGATTCAGAAGAGAAATAGAAAATAACGGGAAAATTAAGGTACATAAAATAATAGTTATTGGTTTGGAGTAAAAAGAAAATACTTACTTCAATATAAGTATGTAAAAGGTCAAAGAATATTTTTGAAAATTCTAAATTTATTGGATACTTTATAATATATTGCATCAAATAGTACAGGAAGGATTCTAATTTATTTTCATTAAAACAGTAGATATATTATGAATCAATAATTACCCTTTGTGCAATCTGGCTAAAGAATAGGCAGAGAAAAAGATACAGAAAAGCTACATAAAAACAAATGTAAAACCTTATTTTTAATTTTGAAAATGTTTTCTGTAAAAGACATAAATTTAATTCCACCAAAAATTTGTACACAGTAAGTTATCTGTAACATATTCAAATTGCATGTGTGTAAAGTAATAGCTCACTACAAGGCTGACATGTGGCTTTATTTAAAGTGAGGTCAAATTGTGATTTTAGAGATGAGAGAGAGTTTGTAGCATAGTGACTGGTTTTGTCTGAAATGTTGTCAGGGGTAATCTTTTTATTTTAATATAAATCACACTTTATGTATTAAGTTTTCACTTTTTACCAAGGATTTTTATAAATATTTTCTCTATAAAACGACTTTTACAGAAAATAAAATTGCTGCCAGATATCCAGCAGATTGGAAGCATATATTTCACTAACCTTAAATTTCTCATTTTTTACCAAGTCCGGGTTACATGCCAACCTTCACAAATAGCTCTGCAGAAGTTTTCTTTTAACCTAAATCAGTGGCATTACACTCAGTTGTTTAACAGTAAATGACCCATGAGTTTACTGACAAAGAGAAAGTGGACTTCATATTTTATAAGTGCAATTACTCCTAATAAAGCTTTTTTGCACTGGACTTGGCTTCCAGAGCCTTTTGGACAATTGGAAGTATTAAATTCAGCATCAAAGTGCAAAGAGCTGGTATCATTAAGGATACTCAAAAGCATATGCCAAGACACCAATGGCAATTCAAAACAAATTTAGAAGGCTTAGAAATTGCCATTATCTAGGCTCTACTGGAAGCAGTTCTCTTAGATGTATGCATATAATACCTTTTTAATGACTCCATTTCTACACTGCAGAGTTTAATCAGCATGAAATACTCAGGAAGTAAATGGGGATTGGGACATTTGACACCTGGGTCTATGACAGTCTGTGTCCAGGAAGGTGTTTATGATGTAGAATCAGTGATGTCCTATTTGTCTTTAAAAAGAAATTGGTCTTTAACTGCCAAAAATAAGAGTATTAAATAGGGGCTTAGGAGGTGATCATGATGCCATTTTTGTTACTGCCTTTCCTTTCCCAAGAGAAAAAAGAAGGGCTGGGAAAAAATTTTTTTGACCAGATGAATATTTGATACTTAAACTGTCTACAAGGTAGTGTCTGAAAATAAAAAGATACGTGCTGTGGCTAACTTGCTATTGACAAACTATTGCTTCCATCAACCCCAAAGAATCAACTTAAAACTGAGCATCCACCCAATGTTCATAGCAGCACTATTTACAATAGTCAAGATATGGAAATAACCTAAATGACCGTCAACAGATGAATGGATAAAGAAGATGTGGTACATATATACAATGGAATATCACTCAGCCATAAAAAAGAACAAAATAATGCCATTTGCAACAACATGGATGAACATAGAGATTACCATACTAAGTAAAGTCAAACAAAGACAAATATCATATGATATCACTTATATATGGAATCTAATTTTTAAAAAAGATACTAATGAACTTATTTACAAAATGGAAACAGACTCACAGATTTTGAAAACAAACCTATGGTTGGTTACCAAAGGAGGAATGTGAGGTAGGGGGAAGGAATAAATTAGGAGCTTGGGATTAACATACACACACTACTATATATAAAATAGATAATCAACAAAGACCTATTGTATAACACAGGGAACTCTACTCAATAATCTGTAATAATCTATATGGGTAAAGAATCTGAAAAAGAATGAATATATGTATTCATATAACTGAATCACTTTGCTGTGCACCTGAAACTAACACACTATAAATCAACTATACGCCAATAAAATTTTTTAAAAATAATAATAATTTAATTAAAAAACTGAGCATCAAGAGGAAGTTGAGGAAAAGATTTCCAAAGATTATTCCAAGGCCCCAACTCTTAATTTATCACTGCCATTCATGCCTAGTAATTTGCTCTGCTGTGTATTTTTATTACTAGTAAGAGTTTGAAATAAACTTTAAAGGACAATTTTACAATCTATGAACTTAAAGTTTGGAGGAAAAAAACCCATAGATGAAGTAAACTAGTATAAAACAATATTGCACTATAGCAAAACTTTTTAAAAGGCTTCACTTCTAGGGTTGTGCTTATAAGAATTTATTAGCAAATGTTATATGCCATATGGTAACTTTGATTTATAAATGGCAGGTGTTTCATTTCATTTTTCCAATTATTAAATACAAATATTTTTATGGCAAGGATTTTTTCCTTGTTTTCTCCCAGCACATTTTTACTGACCTAGCCATTACCTCATTTAGTTGCTTTTGTTCAAATGAGTTTTCACAAAGTCTCTGCAGGGATTTTTGTGCAGTTCTGCTTAGAATCAGGGAAAGAGACCTAAATAGAGGGTTCTCTTCAGAACATTGGTTCTGTAACATAACCATTTGTGTGAATCGATATAAATACTCTTGAATAAAATATCTAATCAAAAGCCCTTTCAGCACATTTCTCAGTGGTCTCGGAACTACCACAAGAGGAGCTGGTTGCCAAAGCTCCTCTCTGCCCTCTCCCACCTTCTTCTCTTCGGCTCTGGTAGAGGCTGCTTTGTTTCCTAGGGAGGGTATTATCCCATTTTTCTGATGTTAGACTGAAGTGGTACATGCGTAGTCGAGCTCAATGAAAGAGCCTGTAGAGGGTTTTGTTTTGTTTTGGTTTGGTTTTTTTGCCAGCTGTTCTCTTGCTCCACACCAAAAGCCATAAATTCTTTATTGAAATAACCATCACTTCAAGGGGGCAACTGGTCAGGAGCCAACTAGGGACAGTGAATGGAGGAGGTTTTTTAAATGCAACCTTGAAGCTAGCTATGGAATCCTGACTTACCACAAGCTGGAAGTGGCCCAAACCAGAAGAAATTTCAGTCAGTACACAGCTTCACAGAATCCTGGGAGTGGGGGGAGAATACCACTATGTCTTTTAGACAAGATCTTGGCTGGGCCTCTGTCAAGATATATTAAGGAAGATTTGTATGTGTTTTTTAGAGTTAGCAGTTGGATTCAAGAAATGCAATGGATAAGAAAAGAAAGCTCATATTCCTTCTGTCTACAGAAGCTTAGACTAAATAGACCCGATATTCTACACCTACCAAAACACCTGAGGCTGGGCAGCATTGGGGGGCTTTATTGGGAAGAGGATGTGGGGTCTCGATTGGATCATTTACATCCAAACAAGTCAGTGTGATTTGAGGCTTTTTACCTTAACCTGATGATGAAATAATGACAAGCAACATTTATTGAGCATTTACTATGTATCAGCCAATATGCCAACAGTTTTCTGTGTTATTAAAGTATATAAAATTGCCATATAGACAGATTTGGGCAATTTCATCTAGTTCTGCATAATTTATTATTTCAATTGATATTCACAATAGCTATGAATAGATATCATCACACCAACCTTACAGATAAAGAAACTAGTCTTTCCCAACTTTTGTTGAGAAGGTACTGTTTTAGGTATCTGATAAGAATGAACCCATTTAATTATTGCAATTACCTAATGAGGTACAACAGATTACATCCAGTATTAAGATTTAACTACAGATGAGAGAGCTGAGGCACAGAGAAGTAAAGTACACTGTGGAAGCCTGCACAGCTATTAAGGGTGTAAAGATGGAAACTGAACAGAGGCAATATGATCCCAGAAAATGCAGAAGATCAGATGACGTTTCCATAGTCACACAGTCAGGAAGATGCAGAGCCACAGTTCAACCCAGATCTTTTTGATTTTAGGGATTATACTCTTTAGAACTATTCTATCCTGTGGTTGAGAACTGAATAAAAGAAGCCAACGCTTGGCGAGCATTCTACAGTTAGTAGAGATGAAGTGTGTTTGGATTCCATTTTATGAAAGAAACTAACATTTTTTGAATATTCATTATATGATAGATACTGGACTGGCAATTGACTTAACTTACCAATTTCCATCCTCCTACAGGAAATTATTATCCCCATTTTAACGATAGAAAAAAATAGGTTCAGAGGAGTTAAGTAAATTGTTCAAATTGGCAAAGCAGGCATTCAAACCCAAGGCTGTGCCATTCCTTTTGGTGATGCAGTGGAAGAAGCAGGAACTCGAGAGCTGCTGAAATACTGAATCTGAAATTGGGCTGCTGGGGCTTGCTTAGAGCTGCAGGGCAGGCTGAGAGGTCTTCAGGCTCTGCACATGCCTGGGGAGCTAGGCACCCTGGTCTCTTGCAAGCCAGACCAAGTGGTGATCCAAAACTTCCTCGTGCTGCCAAGCTGTGCAAGATTCAGAGCCACAGCCTCCATCAACCTGCCAGTGTCTGTTCTTCTGCAGTAAGCTTTGCCCTGCAGGGCCAGGATCAAAACTTGGTCTCCACAGGCCTCCTCACACAGATTGTTACCAAGAAACTAAACAATCTAAAATCAAAAATTCTGCTCTGGAGGAGGCAGGAAAGATAAGAGGCTTGACTACCGTTGCTTATTGCAAACAAAGACAATTTGGGCTACAGCTGGTACATGGGAAACTCATTATGGCCACTTGAAGCCTTGGCAAATACAGCGGGTAATCTGAGATCCACAGCACAGAGCCTCCTGGTCCAGTAGTCAATCAATCTGCTGGCAGGTCAAAGCAGACAGCACGGACCAGAGCGAGGCAGCAGATTAGGCCCCAGTAGTGCACATGGTCAGCTAAGTCGGAAAACAGGGCTGGGTCGTGATCAGCAGTGATGGCAGAAGCAGCTCAGCATAGAATGATCATGAGTTTCTCTGAAGCAGAGACGGGATTTGACAAAGTACCCTTGAGAGGGGGTGGCTCCACTATTAATAACTGTAATAATAATGACAATAATAACAACAATAATACAATAAGCGCTTTACTGTATTAGTCAGGACCCTGGCATTAAACAGAACTCAGATTAGATGGGGTCATTGAAAAGAATTTAATGACAGGACAACTTACAATAATGAGGGTAGATTTAAGAGACCCCCAAAGTAATGTTGAGATGCTGAGTTTAGTAAGCCTGAAAGGCGCAAGGGGAAAACATTGTGCTGTGAGGGATCAGTGATAGCTCAGGGTAGCTGTGATTTTGCAGGATGCAACCACCCTCAGGACTGTGATTTTGAAGGTGGGAGGGAGTGAGGAGAATATTCCCTAACTTGTTTTTCCTCCCATTGACTGAACCAGCCCAAAAGCCACATTGGAAAGGGAGACCAGCTGATGCAATCTGTGCAGATCAGCTGCTCAGAGATGGGCATACAATGTTTTTGAATGCGCAAACACATTAATCATCTAGTCATCAACCTTGATAAGTGGTTCAGTCTTTAGAACACTGGCATCAAATGCAAATATCTTCAGGGGACACACAGGCACACAAACACGAAGAGGGAACAACATGGGTCAATAATAGACTAGTGGGTATGTGCTCATCTAAGGGTACATGGACACCACCCATGTCACCGCCTTTCAGCCTCAGGGTAATGTAGACCCAGCACTGCTAGAAGATCTGTTTTTAGAAGTGAAGCAGGAAGTCCAGATTATTGTGTGAAATCTCCTTAATTTTAATTATTGGCAGTTCATTGGGGAAAAAAGTGTTCCTGATGACCAAATAAAACACACCTGTGAGAGGTATTAATCCCACTTTTTGGAAACAAAGCAGATTATGTTGTGAATTCTACTAATTTTTTAAACACTGACAATTTATTGAAAAAAAATCTTGTGATGACCAAATAAAGGACATCTGTGTAGGTATCTATCCCACAGGCCACCTATGTTGGATTACTCTTCTTCCCCCACTCACATCTTCTAGGTTCTTTTTTACCCTAGACAGCGATGAGGTAAAAAGCTTCACTATGGGGAACATGATATACGTTTTTACAGCAGCACTGAATAGATTTCACTTTTCTGCCCCAGGGCTTTTCTGACCGCCCCCCCCCCAACAATGTTACAGTTGGAGGAACCACCTAGTACTCAGTACTTGCGTCTAAGTAATTAGAAATTCAAGTAGGTATAGATGACCAATGTGGTACCCAAGCTAGCTGATAATCACTCCCCGTTTCATGCCCTTAGCTGGGCAATTCCAAGACCCATGTGCATGGCTCCTAAGAGAGTTCAACTGCAGTAACCCACAATGGTAGACAAAGCATGAGGATGCATCTTTATGCTGGCTTCGCCTCTCCTGTGCTTAATTTTCCTAAGTCTCTTGCTCCCGTACCTCGGGATAGAATACCAGAATAAACCACCTGCACACAACCTCCTTCTTAGGCTTTGCTTTCTGGAGAGACTGCTTCTAAGACACTATCATTTCACAAATTCTGCTTGAGAAAAAATCTAAAAAGGTTTTTCTGACTTTGTCTGAAAGACACTTTATGTTCACAGAATAAATATTGAATATTTGTGACAGAGGATCCCATCCAACCCTAAGTGTTTAAATACATGCGTTTAAACTGAGAGAGAGGGTAGAAAGACAACTTGCATATTTGTGGCCAGGTATTGACCCAAGTCAGGAAATATATTCTGTAATGAATAAGCATGAATGTTTGGTTACCTTTTGAGCCCCCATCCCTCAGGAAATCAGTAGGAAATTTTATCTTGTCAGGAAATATATTCTGTAATGAATAAGCATGAATGTTTGGTTACCTTTTGAGCCCCCATCTCTTAGGAAATCAGTAGGAAATTTTATCTTGAAATGTTTAATTTTTTTATGTGTTTAAATGCTGATTCCTAAAGTGGTTTTTGCACTCTTTTAGGTAAGGGAATGTATAATACATATATTAACATCCTTCACAGTAACAGTGTTAGTGTGTAAAGCCTAGCAAATAAGCATGTGATTAAACAAAATAAGACACAGTGTCAAGTGATTTATATTTATAATCCATATATTGATTGATTAATCAAATCAATTCATCCAATTATTCATATGTTCAGTGTATGTTTATTATGTACTTCGTATATGTCAGGCACTGTGCTACACCCTGGGTTACCACAGTGAAGCCAAAGCTTTATCCCTGCCTTCGTAAAGCTCATAGGCTAGTTTGTGGAAAAATGAATGAAACATGTGCAAATAGAAAATTAATAAATAAGTAAATTTGTCAGAGAAATATACAGCATTCTGGAATTACATCAGAGGTACTCTTAACCCCAGATTTAGGAGATGAGGGAAAGTTCCTATAAGGAAGTTAATTTTCAGCTGAGATCTTAAGGACAAACAATTCTCTGAGGAGTAGAAATAGGAAAAGGCTTACTTCTAGTACAAGAACCCAAAGGTGCAAGAGCTAGGGGCTGTAAGAGAGCATTGGAATGATTGGCTTGTGGGGGGATGTATGATGAGGGCTGCTCACTAGAGAGTCACGAAGCAGGTCAGGAAGACCACGTAAGGCATGTGAAGGAGCATGGTCTTCACTCCCTCTGGTTTTGAGGAAGGAGGGGGCAAAAACTCCCAGGCTCTCTCAGCTTTCTTTGTGGGAGGGCATGGCAGAACCCAACAGCCAATGTCAGCCCTTTTCAAAGAGAGGCAGGGGCTGGCTGCTGGAAACAAAAGCACACAGAAAGCGTATTGAAGCTGGGAAGTAGGCTGGGGAGTGGGGAATTGTTACACCATCACAGTAAAAAGGGATCTGAGGGTATCGGGATGAAATGCTTCCATTATTCAGTGTGCCAGTACTCACAAGCACCAATGTGTATTAGTAATTATAGCTATACACATTAACAAGCCAAAATTATTTTGCAATGATTTACAAAAGATGTTATCTAACATTACCAATGTTTTTACATTATTTAAAAATTAATATAAGTCCTCCATTCCACAGAACATGTCTGTCACACTCACAGCAGGAATGGTCAGTAGTTGACCCAAGCTGAAAAGTTTAGATGACCATAGAACCTTTATCTTCAGGATCCAGGTCTCCTTAAAAGTTAACATTAGCTTAGTCCCCTCTAATTTTATTGTTCTGCCCCCATCTCCTCGGCCTCAGGAGTAAAGTTCTTCCCTGGGCTGCAACCATGGGATCCCTGAGCACGCTGTAGAAAAACCAGCTGCCAACCAAGCAATTATATTTATTGAGAGTCCCTTTGCACCAATGCCTAGCAGAGCCCTGACAAAAATATGTTGAAGGATATCATCTGCCCTCTGGTTTAAACACAGCCATACTCTCCTTACAGCGCAAAATCAGTCTTTTACTTCCATTTACAGATCGTTCTAGACTCATTTATTATTAGCGCTAACACTACCATTCTTATATATCAGGCTCAAGGCAAGAGAGGTACAAACACTGCGAGGCATTCATTTTCTCATTCATGTCAATGCCAGCACTTCTCTTGCACAAACCTGAGAGTAAGTGTCTCCTTTAACTGTGCACCCAGGTGCCTCATATCCCTCACCCTAAACAGAGTCTAGCCCTATGTAGACTCATTCAAGAAGTAGTGCAAAAAAGAAGGGCTTTCTCCACACTGGCCAGAAACGGTTATCTTTCTCCTCACTCCTTTTCACATCCAGTGATGTATTTTGTATCATCAAATCATTCAAATCCAAAGTGTATAAACTCCAAAGACACAACAACATAGAATACAATCATGGCAACATGGGCACTGCAGAAATACGGCAGAGCTCACATTCGAGCATGGTACATAAACATATGTAATGGACAACACTCAGTTCCTTGCTTTCCTGTGATGTCACACAGTAGATGAGGATATTATAAAGAGTCTTTAGAAAATTACTCAGGTGTGTTTGTACCATTCCTTCCTTCATTCATGTAATAAAAGTGTCTCGAACATCAACTATATGCCAGCCCTGATGTCTGGTGCTGGGAACACAAAGATGATATAGATGCAGTATGGGTCTCTTTTCAGGAAAGTAATTTAATCTATCCTCCTGTCACTGTGAAGATGACAGACCACTGTGACAGAAAGTTCATAAAAAAGTAGAAAAGGCTATTTCAGTAACATATCCCATATTCTAACTGTCCTTTCAGCATCACAGCTCTTAGTGACTAAAGAGCAATTTTCAAGTGGCAGATTGAAAATGAGACATGGCATGTGTAGTCTGAATGCAAAAGTGCTGATAACCACTTGCCACATATTAATAATAACTAGTAGTAGAAGCAATTAAATCAGTTCCAGGGAGAACTGGAAGATGGCATAATAAACTTGTCTTGAAAGAAGTGAAAAGAATCCACTTTACTTGCACACAGGCATTCACTGGCCTGGGTCTGACCACTGAACTTCATTTTAAGATGAATAATTTAAGTTTAAAATGTCAAAGCAAAATAAAGCTCAAAATGTCACAATGGTCAAGCCTAGTGGTTAGGGTCAGAAGCTCTGGAACCAGACTGCCTGGGGCTGCTGTTCAGCCTGGCCACTTACTGTCCACTGCACCTTGAATGAGTTACGTAACATTCTGTTGCTCAGTTTCCTCACCTGTAAAATAGCTAACATAATAATTTCTACTTCATAGGGTTTTTATGAGTACAAATGAGTTAATAATTGAAAAGTTCTTAAATCAGGGCCTGGAATGTTGAAGCACTCAATAAAATGTCTTGACATAATTATTACTGCCTGGAAAATATGAATAATAATATATTTGTTTTTCTTATAGAGTCATATTTATGCAAGTAGATAAAATAAATTAAAATGAACTAAAAGTAGTAAATTTTAAAAGTATATTATTGTGGTAAAATGTATATGACATTAAAAGTTGTGGGTTTTTTTTTAACCATTTAGTGTACAACTGAGTGGCATTAATTACATTCACAATGTTGTCAACCATCACCATTATTTCCAAACTGTTTTCATCACCCCAAATAGAAACTCTATAACCATTAAGCAATAATGCCCTATTCCCACTTCCAGTCCCTGTTAACCTTAAATGTACTTTCTGTTTCCATCAATTTGCCTATCCTAGGTATTTCATATAGGTGGGATCATACGAAATTTGTCTTTTTTTAAAATTTATTTATCTTATTTTATTTTTATTGGAGTAAAATTGCTTTACAATATTGTGTTAGTTTCTGCTGTACAATGAAGTGAATCAGCTATATGTATATCTATATCCCCTGCCTCTTGGACTTCCCTCCCCCACTTCTCCCCTGCTCCCATCAAGGTCATCACAGAGCACCAAGCTGAGCTCCCTGTGCTATACAGCAGGTTCCCACTAGTTATCTATTTTACACATGGTAGTGTATTTATGTCAACCTTAATCTCCCAATTCGTCCCACCCTCCCCTTCCCCCACTGTGTCCACATGTCCGTTCTCTATGGCTACATCTCTATTCCTGCCCTACAAATAGGCAGATGGACCTAGAGTCTGTCATACAGAGTGAAGTAAGCCAGAAAGAGAAAAACAAATATCGTATATTAATGAAATTTGCCTTTTTACGTCTTATTTCACTTAGCATAATTTCTTCAAGATTTATCCATATTGTAGTATGTTTCAGAACTTCCTTTCTTTTCATGGTTGAATATTATTCATTGTATGGATAGATTGCATTTTGTTCATCTGTTGATGGACACTTGGTTATTTCTACCTTTTGACTATTGTGAATAATGCTACAGTAAACACTGATGTACAAGTATCTATTTGAGACTCTTTTCAGTTCTAGTAAGTATATATCTATTAGTAGAATTTCTGGGTTCTATGATAATTCTGTTTATTTTTTGAGGAACTGCCATGTTGTTTTCCCCAGTGGGTCTACCATTTTCCTTCCCACCAACAAATGTATAAGGGTTCCAGTTTCTCCACTATCTCACCAGAATTTGTTGTTTTCTGATGATGATGATGATTTCCATGCCAGAAGGTTTGAAGTTGTATCTCATGGTAGTTTGGATTTATATTTGCATAGTGACATATGATGTTGAGCAATTCATGTGCTTATTGGTCATTTGAATACCCCTTTTTTTGGAGGACTGTCTATTCAAGTCCTCTGTCCATTTGTTAATTGGGTTGTTTGTCCTTTTGTTGTTGAGTTGTATGAGTTCTTTGTATAATCTGGATATTAAACCCTTATTAGACATATGATTTGAATATATGCAAAGATTTGCAAAAATATTCTCCCATTCTGTAGGTTGCCCTTTTTTGATAATGTTCTTTGATGCACCAAAGCTTTTAATTTTGATAAGGTTTAATTTATCTATTTTTCTTTTGTTGTCAAGGTCAAAGATTTACCTCTTTGTTTTCTTCTAAGAGCTTTATGATTTTAGTTTGAATTAAATATAATAAATTATTTTTAAAACAGCCCATATCATATACTATTTGTAGCATGTTTTTCACCCAGTACTACCCATAGGACATTAACACACTCAGCTCTCATGATCTGTGGCAGAGATATTGCATATATGATCAGAGCATTCTCCTGGCATTGTACATAATTGTAGCTTCCATCCTCACCTTTAGTCACATCTTTGCATCTGTCTGAGATACTCATACAAATGTAGTTGGACAGCATTTTATGACATAAACCTAGAAAAAAGGGTTAGTGCTCCTGATCTCAAGTACTAGTGATAAGAAGACTTTGACCCTGAAGATGCATAAGACAAAAATTCAGCTAAAACTTTGATTCATTTAAGGAAGAAAAAAGTTCTATTAAATCCATGATAGCTTTTAATAGGTATTTCCTCAACATAGGAATTTCAAAAGTTATGCAAGACCTCAATAACTTAGAATTTCCCTTTGCTGAATAATCCTTCAGTTATTCCTTCAGTTACTGAAGAATTCATCATAGAGGTCCATTTAGATAAAAACTCCTTTAATGTATTTTTATATGTCTTGATGTTAAAAATAATAATTAGTAATGTTATTAGAAACTAAAATATTTCACAAGATCAAGCACATTTGCATTAAAAAATATTTAAGTTATCCAATTTAAAGTAAGGTGTAACAACTATATTTTAAGTGCTATCAGTCAAATTACTGAAATAAATAATGTGCTTACAATGAGATAGTGGAGTTTCTCTGGTAATACATCCTTAGTGACTGCATTGAAGGACTTAAAATTACCCAGGGGCTTTTAATTTGGAACAGTACTTGGCTCATTATTTTGCACTGTACAAGTTTTTGGAGGATAAGACCATCAAGACTATGTATTTTTACACCCAAATCCCACCATATAATTCCTTTAACACAATAGGCAGTCAAGAAGCACTTGTTGAACAAAACATATAGTTATATACATACCTAGAGTTGATAATTAAAAAATATGTGATCACCAAATGAAAAAGCATATTAAAATAAAGAATATATAATATTGTAATAATATTAATTATTACAATCAAGGAACACAGTGTATCTTTCCAGTTCTTTATATTATTTTCAAATTCCTTCATCAATGTTTTAGAATTTTCAGAGTATAGGCTTTCACCTCCTATAGGAATTTTATTCCTAGGTATTTTATTATTTTTGATGTAGTTTTAAATGGGACTTTTTTGGCCTTTTTTTGATAGTGCTTTATTACAGAAAAACAACACATTTCTGTAAACTAATCAGTGTATTAAGTTGTATCCTGCAACTTTACTGAATTCATTTATTACTTTTTTGCAGAATTAGAACAAATAATTCTAAAATTTGTATGGAACTACAAAAGACTCCAAATTGCCAAAGCAATCTTGAGAAAAAAGAACAAAGCTGGAGGTATCACACTCCTGACTTTATACTATACTACAAAGCTACCATCATCAAAACAGCATGGTACTGGCCCCAAAACAGACACTTAGATTAACAGAACAGAATAGAGAGCCCAGAAATAACCCCACACACCTCTAGTCAATTAGCCTATGACAAGGGAGACAAGAATATAGAATGGAGAAAAGACAGTCTCTTGAATAAGTGGTGCTGAGAAAACTGGGTAGCTACATGTCAAAAAATGAGATTAGAACATTTCTTTACACCTTATACAAAAATAAACCCAAAATGGATTAAAGACCTAAATATAAGACCTGAAATCATAAATCTCCTAGAAGAGAAGAAAACTGACTCACAGATATAGAGAACAAACTATTGGTAACCAATGGGGAGAGAGAAGGGGAGAGGGGTAAAATAGGGTTATGGGATTAAGAGATACAAACTAGTATATATAAAATAGAAAAAGCAATAAGAACATATTGCACAGCACAGGGAGATATAGCCATTGTTTTGTAATAACCTTAAATGGAGTATAATCTATAAAATTATTGAATCACTATATTGCACACCTGGAACTAATATAATATTGTAATCAACCATATTTCAATTAAAAAAAAAAGAATACATTGTAGAAAACAAAAGTACCAAGCAAGTCAATTACTCAGGGCAAGAGGATTTAAAACCAACTAACTTTTGTGAATTAGATACACATTAATGTCCTATGCATTTAATACAAAGGCACTTTATACAGAAATGAAGATGATTTTTCAGAAGAATAATAAAGTAACATGGATGCCACTTAGATAAAAATACATCTGAGGTATGTACTGACTTTACTGTACAGCGTATTACATTTAGTGCATAGTGTGCTAAGATTCCTGTGAAGGAAAGATAGTGTGGTTGAATAAGAAGAAACCTTGCAGAACTAATGTAATCACTTTCACTTCAGAGAACAAGCTTCAGAAGCACAGAGTTATATGAAACTAGAACACACGAAGTTCGAAGTTAAAATACTGGAACTGTTGTTGAGTCTCAAAAGACACTGCCTCTTTCTTCCACAGGATTATTTCTGAAAGTGTATTTTATAATATTTTGAAGAGTTACACCTATTTTGTTTCCTAATTCTCCACAATAGCCCTATCTTTTGCCAGGTAAGCTAAAGCAAATCTATGATTGGAGTTAGAATGAAAAAAAAGTCTATTGATGAAATATTTTACTTTAACTAGTTATCTCAACAAAACAACAATGCATTCAATGCAGTAAGTGTTTTCACTTAATTATACTAATTTATTTTAATAAAAGGGTAGTTGTTTCTTTGAATTGACACATATTTCAGGATGCATATTCATGAACTTATATAGAAACCTCTGGGGCAAACAACTGGTTCACTGATTTGGCATTTGAGAGAAAGAAATAATCTCTTTGGGTTGATTTTATTTTTCCATGAGACAGAATATCTTAGACTTCATCTTCAATCTATCAACCTTACCCCATCTTTAAGGACTGTGTCTTTTAAAATGACAAAACTGTGTCTTCAACACCTTTAACTGGCTTAACCATGTTTGAAACAGGGTCTCAGGTTACTACTATGAAAATGGAGAGGAAGTTACAGACTGTGATGGGAATTTATATTAAATTAGATCCTTCCTGAGCTAGTAAAATACATGAGAAAATGAAAATAAGTAATAATAGTGTCAGTCATCCATCACTTTTGAGACATATTTTAAAATATCCGTAAAAGTCTATACAGTTCAGAAACTATTCTCATTTTAACAATATGATGCCTCTGTAGATCTCATAATGGAAATAAATATTTGCAATGATACCTCACTTTGTACAGTACGGGACAATTAGATTTTTAAAATATTCTGTCTTTATGTCACTTTTGCCTTGCCCTGGTGAGTGACGGGGATTACAATGTGTATATAGTGCATACTTGAATAATGAAATTTTCCATCGGTTCTCTTTAAAGTCTTGGCATGAACAGCAACTACAAAATAATTGTGTGCATGGCAAATGATCTTTAAAATCATTTTCCAAGGCTGGTCTGCTTTCAGCAGAACCTTTTCACTTTTGATTAATACTCTTTCCTGTTTTCTGGTTCAGAACACTGCTTCCTAGAGCTACAAATTCAGTTTATGGGGTGCCTTTGACCTGCACTCCACTGGATAAAAATAAGTGTCAGTCCAGTGAAACCCAAAGATCTGTTTCTTTAGCATCTTTAGGTTTTCATGGACAATGCAGGGGCTCTGTAAATTTTCATTTTCTATGTGTGCACAAAGGGCCAAGAAAGAGAGTTAAAATAACATTTTTTAAATCGATTGTATTTCCTCTAATCTAGTCTGTCAGATGTTTTTGGATGAAGCACCTATAACGACAAGAGCTCAAGAGTTTACTCCAAGTTCTTCATAAAACAGAACAAAGGTTAAGTTCTTCATAAAACAGAACAAAAGGCAAGTTCATTCTGAAGGCCTTTGGATTTATATTCATTTGTATAACCCTTCACAGTTATTACTTAGATTTCAGTAACACCAAAAAAATCACTCTACTTTCTCTCCTTTACTCCTCTCATTCACCTCCACTTAACCATATTCTGTACTATTATTAAAAAACACAATTAGAACCAAAAGGTTCCAGTTCATTAGAAGTAGTCATCAATATTGACAAACACTTTGTCCTCATATTCAAAGAGCACCCACAACAAGACTTGAAGTTGGAAAGAAGGAGCCAAGTTTTTCATTTCTTCAAGCACACTACTTATATTCAGTTCCCCCCTTCTTTCCCTATACATATGCCACCATCCCCCACTCTGCCACCCATGCATGACAATGCACACAATTCTTTATGACACCTGAGGTAAGAGACAAAAATGAGAGACCTAGGAGTGGACAAGCTGTGGGAAACACTGTACAATAGTTTTCAAAACTTAAAATGCATGATAGGATATAAATTGTCTAGAAATAAAAAATAATATCAGTTCATCCCTGTCCCTGATACTGCATGAATAGTATGAAAATCGTATGAAAACATTGTTTTTCAATAAACTGAAGAGCTTCAATACTCTTGTGAGAAGTAGAAAAACTACAAGGAATAATGGCAACAGCAAAACTTACTGATTAAGAGCATGGACTTTAGCCCTGGGTTTGAATACTAACTCATCATGTTGCTGGCTGTTTCCGTGGACAAGTCACTTAAAATCTCTAAGTTATGATTACCTCAAAGATGAAGAAGCAGAAGCTTAGAAATTATAAGTCCAGTCTTGCATGAGACATAAACAAGACTTGAACCTAGGTACATCTTAGTACAATATTCCCACTCTTTTTCATTATTATGACTTGACCACCTCTCCACGATTATACAGCATATTCTTCATGCATGTAAAGCCCTCCATCTAGGGTCACAAGCACGTCAAGTGGTGAGTAAATGTTGTCCTTTAAAACTATGTTCAATGATCTTGGCTGCACAAGGCATTTTGGTTTGAGGTGTGGAACAGCTGGAGATGAGAAGAAAATGTTGGCATTGGTTAATGTGGACAGACCTCCTTGTGTAAAATTTGAGAGATTAATTAGCCTGATGTACTAATTTTCGAAAAGTCTTAGTCAACCTGCCATAAATATGTCCAAGAGTGTGCCTTCTCTGTATGTTTATATAATTTTACCTGAAAGATGAGCAATTATTATTCATGTACATAGACTGTATTTAGGTGCAAATGAGGTTTCCATGATTTCACAAGTGTCCAAGATAATCATTGTTTTGGTGAACACAGGCTTGAGAGGCAGAGTCTTGGCAGTTGCATCTGAAGAGAAGGAGGCAATTTCAATCTCCCACAGCAGACTTGTCCCAGCAGGGGCCGGGCCCAGGATGATAAAAGAGAAATGCACAAAGCACTCCGTGGGTCACAATTCAAATCACATTATGTTAAATTAGAGGCTTCATGTAAATAAGCAGGCTTTCTCTTGAGAAGGATATGATCTTTATATGAGGTTGTCTATTATTTTATCACTCTTTGTTACAAAGCCTTTCGTCAATGACATCCAAAACTTCATCTAAGGTGTATCTGCTATGATACCTGTGACAACTTACACTTTCCACAGTTTATTTTATTATTTTGTAGCTCTTTAGAAGGCATCAATCACTTTAATGCTGTTGCAAGGATAACAAATCATGATGAGTATATCACAATATTTTTAAAACCACAATTTATATCCCATTTTACAATGAATAATTATGTGGGAGACAACCTAGTTAAACAGAAAAGGATAAAGTAATTCAAGGGGCCAATTAGTAATTGTGTGCAACTGAATCACTTAAATATTACTTATGTTGCCTTTGTTTTTCCAAGTAGAAAAATGGCCCGATTCTTTCTTAATACTTAATTTTAATAGTTGAGGCCCATTACCTCAACTATTAAAATTATAAGAGAACACATACACAATTTCCATGAAGTAAAGAAGAATGGCAACCCATAATTTTGGTCCATTTATTTTGACTATGTCCTCAAATAAATGCTTATTGACTGACTGTTAAGGGCTTCTTATAAAGTTGCAATCCTTCATCATCTTAACACAAAGAGCACAGATGAAGTGATGACCTTTAAGTAATTATAGATTAAGATGACTGACTTCAGATATATAAGTTTAAAGTTGTGGGTAGTTTTAGATAATTGAATAAGTCAACTGGAGCAGGATAAAATAATGTAGTATATTGCACCACTATTATTTATGATAGCTTTGTGATGAGACTCTCTGTTTTCTGGGAACCTAAATAGAATGTAGACAAATGTTGACATTGGGAATCTACTTGTATTTTATTTTGACAGCATTTTGTCACCTCTAGTTTAATAGATGTAAGAAATCTCCTGAGACTTATTGATTCTGAAGGCACTAGTAGGAAAAAGTTCATTTGCAAGGGAAATACTTGACACAGTGAATAAGGTAGCATTTATACAAAATTCAAAAAAACTAAATTGTGTTGACTATAGTCTTTTATAAATATTTATGATACTAATTACAGAAATTTGTCCTAGTTTGCTAGAGAATGGGCTAACCAAATCTCATTAGGAAAACATAACTTCAGTAGGCAGAATCTTATTACATCTATAAACTAAGATGGCATAATATTAAAATGTTTTACCTTAACCTTATATACATTATCTGAGAGTATTAACTAAAAAGGAAAAAAATAATTCTGATGCATAAAAGCAGATATAAACAATCAATCAGAATATTTTAGAATTCCAAGCCAGTCATAGCTCAAGTATAGCTCAGTCAAGGATCATTCAAATACTATGTTCTCTACCTGCCTCTTATTTATATTAAATAATCCTAGAATTGGTGTCAGTATATTTCTTTCTTCAACTGAGCAGTTAATTTTGAGTCATGCCTGTATTTAAAGAAATTAGTGAATTATTTTTTATCAGAAATACATTCTTTGTGCTTTGAACAATATCATCAAAAAAGTAAAGAGACTACCCACATAGAATTAGAAATTAAAAGGAGAAGTAAAAACTGACACAGCAGAAATACAAAGGATCATGAGAGATTACTACAAGCAACTATACGCCAATAAAATGGACAACCTGGAAGAAATGGACAAATTCGTAGAAAAGCACAACCTTCCAAGACTGAACCAGGAAGAAATAGAAAATATGAACAGACCAAACACAAGCACTGAACTTGAAACTGTGATTAAAAATCTTCCAACAAACAAAAGCCCAGGACCAGATGGCTTCACAGGCGAATTCTATCAAACATTTAGAGAAGAACTAACACCTATACTTCTCAAACTCTTCCAAAATATTGCAGAGGGAGGAACACTCCCAAACTCATTCTACGAGGCCACCATCACCCTGATACCAAAACCAGACAAAGATGTCACACAGAAAGAAAACTACAGGCCAATATCACTGATAAACATAGATGCAAAAATCTGCAACAAAATACGAGCAAACAGAATCCAACAGCACATTAAAAGGATCATATACCATGATCAAGTGGAGTTTACCCCAGGAATGCAAGGATTCTTCAATATATGCAAATCAATCAATGTGATACACCATATTAACAAACTGAAGAATAAAAACCATATGATCATCTCAATAGATGCAGAAAAAGCTTTTGACAAAATTCAGCACCCATTTATGATAAAAAACCCTCCAGAAAGTAGGCATAGAGGGAACTTTCCTCAACATAATAAAGGCCATATATGACAAACCCACAGCCGACATCATCCTCAATGGTGAAAAACTGAAACCATTTTCACTAAGATCAGGAACAAGACAAGGTTGCCCACTATCACCATTATTATTCAACATAGTTTTGTAAGTTTTAGCCACAGCAATCAGAGAAGAAAAAGAAATAAAAGGAATCCAAATCAGAAAAGAAGAAGTAAAACTGTCACTGTTTGCAGATGACTTGATACTATACATAGAGAATCCTAAAGATGCTACCAGAAAACTACTAGAACTAATCAATGAATTTGGTAAAGTAGCAGGATACAAAATTAATGCACAGAAATCTCTTGCATTCCTATACACTAATGATGAAAAATCTGAAAGTGAAATTAATAAAACACTCTCATTTACCATTGCAACAAAAAGAATAAAATACCTAGGAATAAACCTACCTAAGGAGACAAAAGACCTGTATGCAGAAAACTATAAGACACTGATGAAAGAAATTAAAGATAATACAAACAGATGGAGAAGTATACCATGTTCTTGGATTGGAAGAATCAACATTGTGAAAATGACTATACTACCCAAAGCAATCTACAGATTGAATGCAATCCCTATCAAACTACCACTGGCATTTTTCACAGAACTAGAACAAAAAATTTCACAATTTGTATGGAAACACAAAAGACTAGCCGAATAGCCAAAGCAATCTTGAAAAAGGAAAACGGAGCTGGAGGAATCAGGCTCCCTGTCTTCAGACTATACTACAAAACTACAGTAATCAAGACAGGATGGTACTGGCACAGAAACAGAAATATAGATCAATGGAACAGGATAGAAAGCCCAGACATAAACCCATGCACATATGGTCACCTTACCTTCGATAAATGAGGCAAGAATATACAGTGGAGAAAAGACAGCCTCTTCAATAAGTCGTGCTGGGAAAACTGGACAGCTATATGTAAAAGAATGAAATTAGAACACTCCCTAACACCATACACAAAAATAAAGTCAAAATGGATTAAAGACCTAAATGTAAGGCCAGACACTATCAAACTCTTAGAGGAAAACATAGGCAGAACACTCTATGACATAAAACACAGCAAGATCCTTTTTGACCCACCTCCTACAGAAATGGAAATAAAAACAAAAATAAACAAATGGGACCTAATGAAACTTAAAAGCTTTTGCTCAGCAAAGGAAACCATAAACAAGACCAAAAGACAACCCTCAGAATGGGAGAAAATATTTGCAAATGAAGCAACTGACAAAGGATTAATCTCCAAAATTTATAAGCAGCTCATGCAGCTCAATATCAAAAAAACAAACAACCCAATCCAAAAATAGGCAGAAGACCTAAATAGACATTTCTCCAAAGATATACAGATTGCCAACAAATACATGAAAAAATGCTCAACATCATTAAACATTAGAGAAATGCAAATCAAAACTACAATGAGATATCTCACACCAGTCAGAATGGCCATCATCAAACAATCTACAAACAATAAATGCTGGAGAGTGTTTGGAGAAAAGGAAACCCTCTTGCACTGTTGGTGGGAATGTAAATGGATACAGCCACTATGGAGAACAGTATGGAGTTTCCTTAAAAAACTAAAAATAGAACTACCATACGACCCAGCAATCCCACTACTGGGCATATACCCTAAGAAAACCATAATTCAAAAAGAGTCATATACCAAAATGTTCATTGCAGCTGTATTTACAATAGCCAGGACATGGAAGCAACCTAAGTATCCATCAACAGATGAATGGATAAAGAAGATGTGGCACATATATACAATGGAATATTACTCAGCCATAAAAAGAAACATTGAGTTATTTGTAGTGAGGTGGATGGACCTAGAGTCTGTCATACAGAGTGAAGTAAATCAGAAAGAGAAAAACAAATACCATATGCTAACACATATATATGGAATCTAAAAAAAAACCCCCCAAAAATGGTTCTATAGAACTAGGGGCAGGACAGGAATAAAGACACAGACTAGAGAATGGACTTGAGGACACAGGGAGGGGGAAAGGTAAGCTGGGACAAAGTAAGAGTGTGGCATGGACATATACACTACCAAGTGTAGGGTGGAGAGCTAGTGGGAAGCAGCCACATGGCACAGGGAGATCAGCTCCGTGCTTTGTGACCACCTGGAGGGGTGGGATAGGGAGGGTGGGAGGGAGGGAGACGCAAGAGGGAAGAGATATGGGGATATGTGTATATGTATAGCTGATTCACTTTGTTATAAAGCAGAAACTAACACACCATTGTAAAGCAATTATAGTCCAATAAAAATGTTAAAAAAAAAAAAGACTACCCACAAAATGGGAGAAAACATTTGCAAATCATATGCCTGATAAGGTACTTGTATTCAGAACACAAAAAGAACAATTACAACTCAATAATAAAAAAGGCAATTCACACATTTTAAAAATGGGAAAGTGTGTGAATACATATTTCTTCAAAGAAACAGTTTTGCAGTTTCTCAAAATGTTAACCACAGAATTAGAAGATGACCAATAATTCTATTCCTAGATATCCACAGTAAATAAAATGAAAAGATACATTCACACAAAAACATATACATGGATATTCATAGTACCATTATTCATAGTGGCTCTGAAGTGGAAACACACTACATGGCTATCAACTGATGAATGGATAAACAATACATGGTATATCCATATAATGGAAAATTATCATCAATAAAAAGGAATGAAGTACTGAGATACACTAGAACATGGATAAACCTCAAAAGCACTACACTAAATGAAAGAGGCCACTCACAAATGGCAATGTACTATTTAACTCCATTAACATAAAATATCCAGAATGGGCAAATCTATAGAGACAGAAATTATATTAGTAGTTCTTTAGTGTTAGGTAGAGAGGTGAATGAGGAATCCCTGATATTTGGTGCACTGTTTCTTTCTGCGGTGATGAATATGTTACAAAATTAGATTATGGTGATGGTTACATTACTCTAAATATACTGAAAATCAGTGAATTATATACTTTAAGCAGGTGAATTTTATGATATGTAAATTTTATCTCATAAAACTATTAAAAAAATTGTGTCCTTTTCTTTCTGCTTTTGTATAACCTGTATCCTAGATTTCTTAACTACTTTTATTTTTTTGTTTATTGCTTAGCCTAACCTTTTTAAATATAGTTTTAATTTTCATATGGAAATAAGTCATCTAAAACCCGTTGTTGGATGAAACTTCATGTGTATTAGTAAAACTTAATAGAATCATATCTATAGAAAAAACTCAAATACTTTATAAGGAATATCAGTTTGGGGACTCCATGTCATGCTAGGAAATAATAAATTTCCAGATTCATACTAAATTTGTGGCCAACCTTTTGCATCGGTCATGTCTAAAGTTTTTAAATGTGTGTGATTTAGGAAAGAATGTTAAACTAAGATTATAGGCTTCAGATATTTAGGAAAGGTGGCTATTATAAGGTTGAAAATCTGCTAAGTTTTATAGTTAGGAATACTACTATAGGTAAGAAGAGGACCTCAGGGTATCTGAAAAACTTTTCAGTAAAACCTATCTGTTGAAGTCACATAAAGGAAGAGAGAAGAAATGGAAAGTAATAAATGGGAACAAATCATAGATAGTAATACATTTCTAATATTTTTCTTGGGAGAGAAAGAATAGAGTTAAAAAAAAAAAAAGAAATGGAACTAAAGAAACACAGCATTAGATGATTGATTTTCCTAACTGCCATACGGATTTTTCCATGATAAATAAAAGACTACTGGAAAAAACATTACCATTAGTCACAAGATGCATATTCTAGTCTTAGGTAGGTAGTAGGGCAGAGAGGTTAAAAATGTGGTACCTGAAATCAGGCCACCTGTGCTGAATTCTATCTCTCTTACTAACTTGAGGAAGTTATTTAATTTCTCTTTTCCTTGATTTCCACATGTAAATATCATAGACTGGTGTCTTTAAATCTCAGATATGATATATAATATGATATGATATGATACATGACATGATATGGCCATTAGATATGACTCTATTACCAGCTGGCAGTTTAACAATAGAAAAATCACTTAAGGTCATTGACGTATGAGGAAGTAAGCTCAGTGATGTCTAAGATTCCCTCCAACTCAAATTTTATGCCATCTTTTTTTTAAAATTTAGAGTCTAGTTTTAACAGTTTGATCTACAGGCTAGCCTGTAGTGATCAAGATCATACCTCTGAATTCTGTTCTCACCACTGCAGTAGCCAGAGCAACCTCAGATAGACCTTGAATGAAGAAAATGCCCAGTGGAAAAATCCACACAAACATAAATCTATCTGTGAGGGCTTTTTTGATGTGTCACATTGATTACTACAATGGAAAGGAGTATAGCAGCTATTTTGTAACATACACATATTTTCTTCTGGTTTTTTTTTTAATTTATTTATTTTATTTATTTATTATTTTTGTCTGCGTTAGAGTCTTTGTTGTTGCATGCGGGCCTTCTCTAGTTGCAGCGAGCAGGGGCTATTCTTTGTTGCGGTGCGCAGGCTTCTCATTGTGGTGGCTTCTCTGGTTGTGGAGCATGGGCTCTAGGCACGCGGGTTTAGTTGCTCCATGGCATGTGGGATCTTCCCGGACCAGGGCTCAAACCCATGTCCCTTGCATTGGCAGGTGGATTCTTAACCACTGAGCCACCAGGGAAGCCGTCTTCTGATTTTTCAATCAAATGCCAATATGGGTACTGCTCTGAGGGGCTTATACAGAAGGGATTAAAGTTCTAATCAGTTGGCTTTAAGTAAGAGAGACTATACTGGTGGGCCTGACTTAATCAGTGGAAGCCCTTTAAAAGAAGACTTAGGTACCCCCCTGAGCCATATCCCAACAATTGTTGACTTACAAGTTATTTTTCCTTTACAAGATTGCTTCCTTTCCTGATTGCTGGTGATAACAGCTTCATCCAGTGCCCATGGGGGTTTCTGTCTGCTCATGATCTTGCCTTCCTGACCTTCTGCCCTCTGGATTGCAGACTTCCTTCACTAGTCCCCCAACCATGTATTCCTTGTAATCTCTCTCTCCCTCTTTCTCCATTGACAGATAGATAGAGATACATTGACTACTTTTTTGATTAGACAAGGCATTTCTAAGAGGTCCAGAAAATGCTTCGTTCTCTCTTCTCCACCCAGTTTCCTAACTCCTCTGTTCATGGCAAGCACTTCCTTTGTAACAATACAAAGGCCCAGGCTTAGTTTGCTGTAGCAGTCCAGCTGAAGAAATTCCAACTGAGTTGATAAGAGAAAATATACTAATAAAAAAGACCAAATAACAGACACTAAGTAAAAGCCAACAGATACAAACAAATTCAAACCTCCTTATTAATGTAAATTTTCACCCCTAGCTACATATCCTTGACCTTTACACATACTAGCACTGTTCTTGAGGTCCTTTGTGATTCATATGAATTTTAGATTGTTTTTACTCTTTCTGTAAAAAAGGCCAATGGGATTCTAATGAGGATTGCCATGAATCTGTAGATTGGATAATAAAGATATTTTAATAATATTGTTTTCCAATCCATAAACATGGGATGTCTATCCAATTATTTGTGTCTTCTTAATTTTTTGATCAATGTTTTATAGTTTTATGTCTATAGGTATTTTATCTTCTTAGTTAAGTTATTCCTAAATATTTTATTCTTTTTTTATTGTATTGCAAATGGGAAAAGAAATAAAAGTCATCCAAATCAGAGAGGAAGAAATAAAATTATCTGTTTGCAGGTGACATGATATTACATGTACAAAACCCTAAAGATTCCACATACCAAAAAAAAAAACTCTGGTAGAACAAATAAAGAAACTCAGCAAAATTGCAGGATACAAAATCAACATGTAAATATCAGTTGCACTTCTATACACTACCAAGAAACTATATAAAAAAGAAATGAAGAAAACAACCTCTTGTACCTTTAATTATTTATATTAATCATCTTTGGGGTATATAGGAGAGTTTCCAGTGAAGAATGTTCTGGAAAATATGTGATTCTAAAGCTCTACTATAGAAAAATGCAGTTTTGTTTACAAGAAATTCCAAAAAAAAGTACTGAATCTTCACCTATAAAAGCATTATGAAGTCCACAGTTTAAGGGAGTCAGGACAGTGTTCAGAGGAGAGCTACAAAGATGGTTAACAGTTGGAATATAGGAGTCATTTCAGAAGCTAAAGAAACTGAGACTGTTAAGTCTGGAGATTGTTAAGCAGAGGATGGTGATTTTCTGTGTTCCATCTTTTCTGAAAACAAGGCCAAAGAAAATAGACTTACACTGAATGAGCCATATTAAAAATAAATAAAATTGTCTTGGTAGTGAGCATCGTCAATCACTGAAATGATTCAGGCTATAGAATCTTCTTCTCTGCAGACTTATAAAAAAGTAAATGGTTTTGGTTCAACCTGGAGAAAAGGTAATGAAATTTGATCTCTGATGGCTCCTGTCAAGGTTCATGAATAGAAAACAATAGCTTAAATGAACTTTTGAAGACATCATGTATCTATTCAAAATAACTTGCAAACTGAATCTGAGTGATAACAAGTGATTGGCAGGTATCTCAAAGCTACAAAGGATATTTTTTGTCCAACATACTTTAATGAATAAAGTTGAAATTTATGAACTCATGATTTGCTACATGTGTAGTTTTCGAAAGCTCTAAAAATGTACTCTAAATTAAATGATATATTTAAGGAAGTGTGCAAATGTCGCATTACATATTATGGAAAGCATTCACATTTCTGTATAATATATAAAGTACTTTCAAAGTTTAAGTATGGCAGACTGTTGCGAACTGAATGAATGATGTTAGAAAAGAAATACAATAGAAGGATTAAAAAAAAAAGAGAAATGATCCTTGCCCTTGAGAATTCAAAATCCAAGAGTGAATTGGATTAGGAAATACTTAATTGCAGCCTAATGTACTATAATGTAATGCTAGAAATACAAAGAGCTGTAGGTGCATAGAAGATGGAGTTGCAGACTCTACTTGGGATCACAATATTCGAAATGGGTTTTAGAGAATGAGTAAGAGTTTTTCAAACACATAAGGCAGTGGGTAGACTAGGCAGAGAAAACCACAGAAGCATGGAGGAGAAAGAGAGGATGGCATGCCAAAGAATGTGAAAAGTTTAGTGTGCCTGGAAGGTAAAGTAATCAAACAGGAATAGCAGAATATCAGTTAGAACCAGACTGTAAAGAGGTCAGGTAAGAACAGTAAGCTCTACCCACCACCAGAGCCTCCCATCAAGCCTCTTGGACAGACTCAACCACCAGAGGGAGAGAGCAGAAACAAGAAAAATTACAATCCTTCAGCCTGTGGAACAAAAACCACATTCACAGAAAGATAGACAAGATGAAAAGGCAGACGGCTATATACCAGATGAAGGAACAAGAAAAAACCCCAGAAAAACAACTAAATGAAGTGGAGATAGGCAACCTTCCAGAAAAAGAATTCAGAATAATGATAGTGAAGATGATCCAGGACCTCAGAATAAGAATGGAGGCAAAGATCGAGAAGATGCAAGAAATTTTTAACAAAGACCTAGAAGAATTAAAGAACAAACAAACAGAGATGAACAATACAATAACTGAAATGAAAACTACACTAGAAGGAATCAATAGCAGAATAACTGAGGCAGAAGAACGGAAACGTGACCTGGAAGACAGAATGGTGGAATTCACTGCTGCGGAACAGACTAAAGAAAAAAGAATGAAAAGAAATGAAGACAGCCTAAGAGACCTCTGGGACAACATTAAACGCAACAACATTCGCATTATAGGGGTCCCAGAAGGAGAAGAGAGAGAGAAAGGACCCGAGAAAATATTTAAAGAGATTATAGTCGAAAACTTCCCTAACATGGGAAAGGAAATAGCCACCCAAGCCCAGGAAGCGCAGAGAGTCCCATACAGGATAAACCCAAGGAGAAACACGCCGAGACACATAGTAATCAAATTGGCAAAAATAAAAGACAAAGAAAAATTATTGAAAGCAGCAAGGGAAAAATGACAAATAACATACAAGGGAACTCCTATAAGGTTAACAGCTGATTTCTCAGCAGAAACTCTACAAGCCAGAAGGGAGTGGCATGATATACTTAAAGTGATGAAAGGGAAGAACCTACAACCAAGATTACTCTACCCGGCAAGGATGTCATTTAGATTTGATGGAGAAATCAAAAACTTTACAGACAAGCAAAAGCTAAGAGAATTCAGCACCACAAAACGAGCTCTACAACAAATGCTAAAGGAACTTCTCTAAGTGGGAAACACAAGAGAAGAAAAGGACCTACAAAAACAAACCCAAAACAATTAAGAAAATGGTCATAGGAACATACATATTGATAATTACCTTAAACATGAATGGATTAAATGCTCCAACCAAAAGACACAGGCTTGCTGAATGGATACAGAAACAAGACCCATATATATGCTGTCTAAAAGAGACCCACTAGGGACACATACAGACTGAAAGTGGGGGGATGGAAAAAGATACTCCATGCAAATGGAAATCAAAAGAAAGCTGGAGTAGCTATACTCATATCAGATAAAATAGACTTTAAAATAAAGAATGTTACAAGAGACAAGGAAGGATACTACATAATGATCAAGGGATCAATCCAAGAAGAAGATATAACAATTATAAATATATATGCGCCCAACATAGGAGCACCTCAATACATAAGGCAACTGCTAACAGCTATAAAAGAGGAAATCGACAGTAACACAATAATAGTGGGGGGACTTTAACACCTCACTTATACCAATGGACAGATCATCCAAAATGAAAATAAATAAGGAAACAGAAGCTTTAAATGACACAATAGACCAGATAGATTTAATTGATATTTATAGGACATTCCATCCAAAAACAGCAGATTACACTTTCTTCTCAAGTGTGCACGGAACATTCTCCAGGATAGATCACATCCTGGGTCACAAATCAAGCCTCAGTAAATTTAAGAAAATTGACATCATATCAAGCATCTTTTCTGACCACAATGCTATGAGATTAGAAATTAATTAGAGAAAAAAACGTGAAAATCACAAACACATGGAGGCTACACAATACGTTACTAAATAACCAAGAGATCACTGAAGAAATCAAAGAGGAAATCAAAAAACACCTAGAGACAAATGACAATGAACACACGACGATCCAAAACCTATGGGATGCAGCAAAAGCAGTTCTAAGAGGGAAGTTTATAGCTATACAAGCCTACCTCAAGAAACAAGAAAAATCTCAAGTAAACAATCTAACCTTACACCTAAAGGAACTAGAGAAAGAAGAACAAACAAAACCCAAAGTTAGCAGAAGGAAAGAAATCATAAAGATCAGAGCAGAAATAAATGAAATAGAAACAAAGAAAACAATAGCAAAGATCAACAAAACTAAAAGCTGGTTCTTTGAGAAGATAGACAAAATTGATAAACCATTAGCCAGACTCATCAAGAAAAAGAGGGAGAGGACTCAAATCAATAAAATTAGAAATGAAAAAGGAGAAGTTAAAACAGACACTGTAGAAATACAAAGCATCCTAAGAGACAACTACAAGAAACTCTATGCCAATAAAATGGACAACCTGGAAGAAATGGACAAATTCTGAGAAAGGTATCACCTTCCAAGACTGAACCAGGAAGAAACAGAAAATATGAACAGACCAATCACAAGTAATGAAATTGAAACTGTGATTAAAAATCTTCCAACAAACAAAAGTCCAGGACCAGATGGCTTCACAGGTGAATTCTATCAAACATTTAGAGAAGACCTCACACCCATCCTTCTCAAACTTTTCCAAAAAATTGCAGAGGAAGGAACACTCCCAAACTCATTCTATGAGGCCACCATCACCCTGATACCAAAACCAGACACAGATACGACAAAAAAAGAAAATTACAGACCAATATCACTGATGAATATAGATGCAAAAATCCTCAATAAAATATGAGCAAACAGAATCCAACAACAAATTAAACATATCATACACCACGATCAAGTGGGATTTATCCCAGGGATGCAAGGATTCTTCAATATACACAAATCAATCAATGTGATACACCATACTAACAAATTGAAGAAGAAAAACCATATGATCATCTCAATAGATGCAGAAAAAGCTTTTGACAAAATTCAACACCCATTTATGATAAAAACTCTCTAACACCATACATAAAAATAAACTCAAAATGCATTTGAGACCTAAATGTAAGACTGGACACTATAAAACTCTTAGAGGAAAACATAGGAAGAACACTCTTTGACATAAATCACAGCAAGATCTTTTTTGATCCACCTCCTTGAGTAAGGAAATAAAAACAAAAATAAACAAATGGGACCTAATGAAACTTCAAAGCTTTTGCATAGCAAAGGAAACCATAAACAAGATGAAAAGACAACCCTCAGAATGGGAGAAAATATTTGCTAACGAATCAATGGACAAAGGATTAATCTCCAAAATATATAAACAGCTCATTCAGCTCAATACTAAAGAAACAAACAACCCAATCCAAAAATGGGCAGAAGACCTAAATAGACATTTCTCCAAAGAAGACATACAGATGGCCAAGAAGTACATAAAAAGCTGCTCAACATCACAATTATTAGAGAAATGCAAATCAAAACTACAATGAGGTATCACCTCACTCCAGTTAGAACGGGCATCATCAGAAAATCTACAAACAGCAAATGCTGGAGAGGGTGTGGAGAAAAGGGAACCCTCTTGCACTTTTGGTGGGAATGTAAATTGATACAGCCACTATGGAGAACAATATGGAGGTTCCTTAAAAAACTAAAAATAGAATTACCATATGATCCAGCAATCCCACTACTGGGCGTATACCCAGAGGAAACCGTAATTCAAAAAGACACATGCACCCCAATGTTCATTGCAGCACTATTTACAATAGCCAGGTCATGGAAGCAACATTTAAATGCCCATGGACAGACGAATGGATAAAGAAGTTGTGGTACATATATACAATGGAATATTACTCAGCCATTAAAAGGAACGAAATTGGGTCATTTGTTGAGACGTGGATGGATCTAGAGACTGTCATACAGAGTGAAGTAAGTCAGAAAGAGAAAAACAAATATCGTATATTAACGCATGTATGTGGAACCTAGAAAAATGGTACAGATGAACCGGTTTGCAAGGCAGAAGTTGAGACACAGATGTAGAGAACAAACGTATGGACACCAAGGGGGGAAAACCACGGTGAGGTGGGGATGGTGGTGTGCTGAATTGGGCAATTGGGATTGATGTGTATAAAATTGATGACTGATTTTTAAAAAATGAAGAAAACAACAACAACAAAAAAAGAGGTCAGGTAAGGTGTTTGGACTTAAAATGTTCAATAAAAATTCATGTGCAAAATAGCTTGCTTGGCCTCAACCTCAATCTTCTAATTGGGAAGATGATTCTGCTGCCGCTTTTCAAGGATCAGGGTTTGACAATCTAGAGCACAAGGCAATGGGGAGCCAATGAGGTTCACTGTGTGTTTTTGTGTTCCTGAGAACCTAACAAACCCTTCCAGAATTTTTGTAAGAAAAGCCAATTACATCACTTTTCTTGATCCGTAAATGTTTTCACAAAGTGTTCAGCAGGACAATAATGTCAACTGTCCCGCTAGACTGGAGAAGAAAACAGACAAGTCTACAAAAATCTCCCAGGTCTAAATTCACTGCACAGTGCATTGGGAAATAGCTGGAGCTTTTCAGTCCCAAAGAAACAGAAGATGTACTTGGGCACATAAAGTAAGGTTGATTAATTTACATGCACAGCTGCCTTCCAGGCTAACTGTCATCCACTTGACAGGATGAAGCAGCCTGACATTCCAAACATGAATATTTCATAGTAAAACCGTGACTCTTACCAATAAACAGGATAGGGAGTTGGCAAGGAGGGCAGTGAGAGATGTTTAGAGTCATGTTGCCACTGGATAAATACCCCCATGCCTAAAGCTAGCTTTGGGTGACAAAGCTTTTCAGAGGAAATATATGAGGCTTTCAACAAGTCAAAGATATTTTTTCTTGATTTTCAAAAAATCATTAAGTGCCTTGTTTTAACTTTTAAAAAATGATGTGAAAAAAAAAAAAAAATGATGTGAAAAATGTTAGAGATAACATGATAATATGAATGATCTTCTAGTGTTTATGTGATAAAAGAAACTAAAGATTGCACATTTTAGGAGTTAATCCAATTTTATGGATTTGGGAAACAATGAACCTCAGGAGTGGAGATGACTAACTCACTATACTTGTATGCAGAACATGAAGTAATAAAAGACTAAGAATAAATAATTATAGGAATATGTTTGAGGGTAGAAATATGAAACATTTGCCTCTAGGATAAAATTTAATCATATGTTTCATAAAGTAAATGTAATGACTTTTTTGGGGAGCCATACCTAATTGATGTAAGTAGTGCAATTTAAAAAAAAAACAAAAACTTTGTAAACCTTTGCTGGGAATGAAAAAAAAAAAAAAACCGACTCTTATAAATCATTAAACTTAAAGAGGGAGCAGAGACAAGTTCAGGCATCCTTGACAGAAAGTCCAGGATGCCTGAACCGAATTTTAGAGTGGGTGCTTTCAACTTTTCCACCTTTGCATTGCAGTTTTATTGTTTCTAAAAGAATCATGAATTCCTAGAATATCATAAATTCATACTTAAGTGTAAATACAAAGCCATTGATGAATTATCTGATTCTAAGTATTATATAATAGAAAATATTCTAGTATTTATTATGAGAAAAAATATGGAAACAATAGAAAAATGTGATACTTCTTAAATGATATAAGTAAGAAAATATTTGATTATAAAGTTAATATTATTGATTTATATATGTACAAATAATAATTTACACTTAATTTTTAGTGTAATCATTGGCACAATAAATGTGGAACATTCAATTAAAATACATGTACACACGATACTCACTTATTTTCTAACTCTCTTCTGATTTCAAAGTATGAATGACTCACCTATTAGTCTAGCCACAAAGTGTTCTGTCTTCAAATTATCATTCTTATTCAGTGAGGGTGTTTGTTGTTCGGAATGTTCTGAGTAATTATCTTAATTCATTGATTTTCTAAGTTAGGCGTACAACAAATACATATTTCTCAGGTGAAAAAAAAAACATTTTCCATAATATCATACAAAATAAAATTTATTTCCTTCTCTGATCATTCTTCAGTACATGACAATCTACTTCTTGTGAGTGCAATACCATTGAAAACGCTACGGCCTGTGTTTGCGAGACACAGGGCACAGCAGAAAATCAAATTTTGCCCATTTGAATTATAAAGATGATTTATATTATTTCATTATCTGCATGCCAGTGTCCCATTGATCTACATTTATTTTCAAAAACACTGATTTGGCTATATAGATCAAGAATTTGGGCCATTAGTAAATTCTGTTAGAAGTCTTCTGTGAAGACCAGAAGATGCCACCCTTTGGTAAAATGTCTGTAATATTAAGAAAAAGAATATGCAACTGGAAAGACATTATTCATTGTTAGATTTAAGGATGACAATAAGTTCCAGATAAATAAATAAACTTACAGCTATGTCCTGTAGCATTCTAGTTAGGCTGTTTTCTACTAGAGGTTCTTCTAATGAATCATCAAGAAATACCTAGCTTGTATTTACTGAATTTAGGATTTCTGGACCTCAGATAACAGAGATCCCTTTGGCATTCAGGTCTATACAGTCTGTAAATAGCAGGATAGACCAAGTTCATAAAAAAAGCTCTTTAAATGAACTAAATTATCAGGAACACTTCAATGAAACTAGGAGAGAGATATATACTATGCATGTAACAAATACATGTGTATTGACTGTGTAAGCAGGTGAGATCTGGCAGAAGGTGCACAAGAGGAAGAACAGAGGAGAGAGTGAAAAGAGGCCCTGCAGTGGCAGTTCTTTGAAGGCAACAGAAAATACTTCCTGAAGGTGAGGTACTTATTCAGTAGTGCAAAAGTTATATACTTTGTATGTAGAAAATAAGAATATTTATTTGTAGTTATTTGTGTACACACACAGAACTCTGGAAGCACTCACAAGAAGCTAAAAATAGTTGTTCCCTATCTGAGTGATAGAAATGAGAACTAAAGAAAGAGACAAAAAAGAGATGTGGGAAAGATATATAGATATAGATATAGATATAGATATAGATATAGATAGATATATATGCAGCTTTTATAGTTTAAAATCTTGGAACTGTGTAAAGGAATTACCTACGAAAAAATTTAAATTTAAATTAAGAAATAAATTATGGGGACAAAAGCTAGCAGGTAAAATAATGTACTGATGTCCTGATTCCTCACAAAACAACACTCTCAGATTTATAACAGTAGAAACTCATTAAGTCAATTATTCATTCAACAAATGCTTATTGAGTTACTCCCTCTATTCAAGATGATAGAGATACCATGCTGAACTAAACAGGAAGAGGCAAAATGGCTATTCCCCTAAAACTTCTATTTCAGTAAGACAAGAAGACAACAGATAAATTAAAATTTTAAAAATAATAAAACCAGGATGATATTAGATGTTATTAAGTGTTATTATGGAGATAAAATAGCATGAAATTCCATAGAGAGTGACTTGAGAGCTTTATTTTCTGGTAGAGTGGTTGGGAAAACCTCTTTGAAAACTGACATTGAGGTACTTACATTTGAACTACGACATGAATGACCAAAAAAGGAGCTGCACTGGGGTTCTGAGTGGCCCTCACAGGGGTTGCTATGATTGCACAGTCCCACAGTCTGTCACTTTTCTTGTTGGAGGGGGAGTCTACCTACCCTGGGAAGTAGGGCTCCTCACCATCCCAGCTGCAGCCTTGTCCACCAAAGGCTCTCTCTCCCACCAATGTCTTGAAAGAAAGAAAGAAAGAGAGAGAGAGAGAGAGAAGTACAAACATCCAGGAGAAGATCAAGATAGCAGAACAGGAGGACATAGAACTCACCTCCCCCCAGGAATACATCAAAAATACATTTACATGTGGAACAATTCTCAATGAAAACTAGTGGAAATTGTCAGAAAGACCCCTGTACAACCAAGACTGTAAGAAAGATCCACACCAAATCAGGTAGGTTTCCATCCTCCATCCTGGCATGCGACCCAGCCTAAGTTGAGCTAACACCCCAGCCCCACTTACTTCACGTTGCAGCTCCACACTGGAGCAAGGGCCGCTAAAAACAAAGAAAGAACTTGGCTGTGAGACACAAAGGTAGCTCAGACCCAACGCAGCATCTGAGCAGAGCAGGGGCAGCCATTACTGGCGCTTGCACAGGCAGTGCATCAGAAGCATCCCCAAACTCTGTCTGTATCTGGACCAACACAGCCCCATCCCTACACATGCCTAGAGCCCAAACAGACTCCACCTGTCCTGTGTGGCAGCCCCACACCAGGGTAGTGGTGGCAGAGGCCAAGCGAAGAGATCAGTGTGAATGAAGAAGGAGACTCAGACCCTAAGGGGTATGAGAGCCGGGTGGGGTAGCTGTTACTGGTGCTTTGCATAGGCAGCACATCAGAAGCAGCCCTGACCTCTACCTGGAACCTCCACAACCCTTGCCTCAACACATGCCAAAAGTCCACAGGGGCCCCTCTTGTTCCAGCACTGCTACCCTCTAATGCAAAGGTGCTGGTGCTGGGAGGAAGGAGAGCACACACTTGAAGGGAAAAGAACCACCTTGGACCTGACCTCAGGGCTTCTGCTCCAGCAACTTGGGACCTGCCCTGACCCTGATAGGGTGGTGACAGCCACCGAGCAGAGAAGCCCAGGCTAAAACCTGGCATTAGCCTTAGCCCCTCTTTCTCCAGCTCCACATACCAGCAAGGTGATAGCTGCCTGAACACTCTGAGGAAAGACATGACTTATGTTCAAGTCAAATCCAGCCCTCCCGCCAAAAGCAGTGGGCACATGCAGAATGTAGAGAGATAATCCCACATGAGGAAACCTTTTCAAGACCACCATAGGTAACTGTTTCACCTAATTTCATAGAGACAGAGAAAGTTAAAAGAAAACAGAGGAATTGATCTCAATGGAAATAGCAAAACTCCTGAAAAACTAAAAAATGAAACAGAAATAAACATATCAGATAAAGAATTCAAAGCATTAGTATTAAGAATGCTAACTGAACCAGGGGGAAAAAAGATAACACAGTGAGAATTTTAAAAAGGAACTAAATTTACAAAAAAGAGCCAGTTAGAACTGAAGAATACAAAAACGGAAATGAAAAACACACTAGAAGGAATTAATAGCACACAAAGTGATACAAAATACAAAAGAACACACAAGTGATCTGGAAGACAGAATAATGGAAATTACCCAATCAGAACAGAAAAAGAAAAAAATAAATACTGAGAGCAGTTTAAGAGATCTCTGGAATAACATCAAGTCTACCAGCATGTCATTAGCATGTCATTATACGGGTTCTAGAAGGAGAAGAGAGAGAGAAGAGGGTCAAAAATATATTTGATGAAATTATGGATGAAAATTTCCCAAACCAGAAGAACGAAACAGATATTCAGATTCAGGAAGTATAGAAGGTGCCAAACAAGATTAACCCAAATAGGCTTACACCAAGACATATCATAATTCAAATGACGAAAGTTAATGATAAAGAGAGAATTCTAAAGGCAGCAAGAGAAAAAAAGTCATCAATAAGGGAATCCCCATAAGGCTATCAGCTGATTTTCCTGCAGAAACTTTGAAGGCCAGAAGGGAGCATCATGATATATTCAAAGTGATGAAAGGGAAACCCCTGCAAACTAGGATACTCTATCAAGCAAGACCATTATTCAGAATTGAAAAAGAGATGAAGAACTTTTCAGACAAGCAAAAACTAAGAGTTCTTCAATACTAAATCTACCCTAAGAGAAATGTTAAATGGTCTTCTCTAAGTGGAAAAGAAAAGGTTACAACAAGAAGTAAGAATCCAAAGGAAAGGAAAAATCACCAAATCAAAAATCTACAATACACGTGATAGAAAGAAACCCAAGCATACCACTAAAATAATCATCAAACCATAAGGGAAGAAACAAAAGAAGAAAAAATAAACAGAAAAGAACTACAGTAAAAACCAGAAAACAAGTAAAAAAATGGCAATAAGTACATACCTAACAATAATTACTTTAAATGTCAATGGACTAAATGCTCCAATCAATGACATAGGGTGGCTGATTGGATAAAACACAAGACAAATCTGTATGCTGCTTACAAGAGACTTAACTCAAAGCTAAAAACATACAGGCTGAAAGTTAGGGAATGGAAAAAGATATTTCATGCAAAAAGAAATGACATGAAAGTGGAGGTAGCAATACCAATATGAGTCAGAATAGATTTTAAAACAAAGTTCATAACAAAAGAAAACATAGGTCATCATATAATGATAAAGAAATTAATACTACACTTGTTAATGTGTATACACCCAATACAGAAAACCTAAATACATAAAGCACTTGTTAATGTGTATACACCAAATACAGAACACCTAAATACATAAAGCAAATAGTAACAGGCATAAAAGGATGAATTGACAATAATACACTAATAGTAGGAGACTTTGGCACCCCACTTACATAATGAACAGATCATTCAGACAGAAAATCAGTAAGGAAACAGTGGTCTTAAATGAGACCAGTTGGAATTAATAAATATCTACAGGACTTTCCATCCAAAAACAGCAGAATACCCATTCTTTTCAAGGGCACATGGAACATTCTCCAAGACAGGTCACATGCTAGGCCACAAAACAACCCTCAACAAATTTTAAGAGGAGAGAAATTGTATCAAGCATTTTATATGACCTCAATAGTATGAAACTAGAAATCAATTACAAAAAGAAAAAAAGGAAAAGCACAAACAGTGGAGACTAAACAACATGCTACTAAAAACCAGTGGGTCAATGAAGAAATCAAAAAGGAATTAAGAAAATACCTTGAGACAAATGAAAATAGAAATAGAACTTTCCATTATCTATGGGATTCAATGAAGCTAGTACTAAAAGGGATGTTTATAGGAATACAGACCTACATTGAGAAACAAGAAAAATATCAAATAGACAACCTAAACTACCATCTAAAGGAATCAGAAAAAGAAGAACAACAAGACCAAAGTCATCAGAAGGAAGAAAATAATAAAGATCAGAGAGGAAATAAATAACATAGAGACCAAAAAGCAGTAGTAAAGATCAGTGAGACCAAGAGCTATCTTTTTTTAAAAGGTAAATGAAATTTACAAACCGTTAGCCAGGCTCATCAAGAAGAAATGAGAGAGGACCCAAACAAACAAAATAAAAGAAATAAAAGAGAATAAATAACAAGCAATACCACAGAGATACAAAAAATCATAAGAGAATACTACAAACAGTTATATGCCAACAAATCGGACAACATAGAAGAAATGGACAAAATTCTAGAAATATACAACCTGTCAAGACTGAATCAGGAAGAAATAGACAATCTTAACAGATCAATCACTAGTAGTGAAATTGCATCATAAATAAAAACTCTCAGCAAATAGAAGTCCAGGACTGGATGGCTTCACAGGGGACCACTACAAAACATATAAGAAAGACCTAATGCCTATCCTTCTCAAATGAATCCAAAAAATGGAAGAAGACAGAAAACACCCAAATTCATTCTATAGGGCCACCACTACCTTGATACCAAAGCCACACAAAGACACTATAAAAAGACATTACAGGCCAATATCTCTGATGACTATAGATGAAAAAATCTCAACAAAATATTAGCAAACTGAATGCAACAATATATAAAAGGGATCATACACCATAAAGGAGTGGAATTTATGCCAGGGATACAAGGATGGTTCAATATCCATAAATCAATCAATGTGACAGACCACATTAACAAAAGGAATGATAAAAATCACAAGATCAGTTCAATAGATGGAGAAGAAGCATTTGACAAAATCCAACATCCTATTAGTGATAAAAACTCCCATCCAAGTTGGTATAGAGGGAACATATCTCAACATAATAAAAGCCATTTATGACAAACCCAGAGCCAGCATAATACTCAATGGTGAAAAGCTGAAAGCCTTCCTGCTAAATTCAGGAACAAGACAAAGATACCCACTTTCACCGCTTCTTTTCAACATAGTATTGGAAGTCCTAGCCACAGCAGTCAGACAAAAAATAAAAGGCAACCAAATTGGAAGGGATGATGTAAAACTGTCACTATTTGAAGATGATAGGATACTGTATACAGAAAACCCTAAAGTCTCCACCAAAAAATGATTAGAACTAAGAAATTAATTTATAAAAGTTGCAGGATACAAAATTAATATACAGAATCTATTCTGTTTCTACACACTAATAATGAACTAACAGAAAGAGAAAGCAAGAAAGCAAGTATATTTAAAATCATATCAAAAATAATAAAATACCTAGGAATAAATTTAACCAAGAATGTGAAAGACCTATACTCTGAAAACTATAATAATACATTGATGAAGGAACTTGAACATGAGACAAAGAAATGGAAATGTATCCCGTGTTCACAGACTAGAAGAATTAATATTGTTAAAATATTCATACTTCCCAAAGCAATCTACAGATTCAGTGCAATCCCCATCAAAATACCCATGACAGTTTTCACAGAACTAGAACAAATAATCCTGAAATTTGTGTAGAACCACAACACACTCCAAACTACCAAAGCAATCTTGAGAAAAAAAGAACAAAGCTGGAGGTATCACACTGCCTGACTTCAGACTATACTACAAAGCCACTGTCATCAAAAAAGCCTGATACCGGCACAAAAACAGATATATAGATTAACAAAACAGAACAGAGAGTCAAGAAATGACCCACCCACACATCTATAGTTAATTAGCTCATGGCGAAGAAGGCAAGAATATGTAATGGAGAAAAGACAGTCTCTTCAAAAACTGGTGCTCAGAAAATTCAGCAGCCTCATGTAAAAGATGAGATCATAACATTTTCTTACACCACATACAAAAATAAACTCAAAATAGATTAAGAAACTAAATGTAAGACCTGAACTAGAAGAGAACATAGGCAGAACGCTCTGACATAAATTATGGCAATCTTTTTTGGATCTGTCTCCTATAGCAAAAGAAACAAAAGCAAAAAATAAACAAATGGGGTCTAATTAAACTTAAAACTTTTGCATAGTAAAGGAAATCATTGACAAAATGAAAAGGCAAAACGTATGGAATGAGAAAGGATATTTTCAAATTATATGACCAATAAGGGGTTAATATCCTAAATTTATAAACAGTTCATACAATACGATATCAAAAACAATTATCTGATTAAAAAATGGGCAGAAGTTCTGAATAGACATTTTCACAAAGAAGACATACAGATGGCCAACAGGCACATGAAAAGATGCTGACCATCACTAATCAGGGGAATGCAAGTTAAAACCACAATAAGGTACCACCTTCCACTGGTCAGAATGGTGGGAGGTGGTAGCTTATTGTGGCTTTAACTTGCATTTAAACTTGTATTTAATTTTTTATCATCAAAAAGTCTATAAATAACAAATGTTGGTGAGAATGTGGAGAAAAGAGAACCCTCGTACATGGTGGTGGGAATATAAATTGGTGCAGCCACTTTGGAAAACAGTATGGAGGTTCCTCAATAAACTAAAAATAGAACTACCATATGATGCAACAGTTTCACTCATGGGTATACATCCAAAGAAAATGAAAACACTAATTTGAAAAGATACATGCACCCCAATGTTCACAGTAGCACTATTTACAATAACCCAGATGTGGGAGAAACCTGTGTTCCTCAAAAGATGAATGCATAAAAAATATGTGCTATACACACACACACACACACACACACACACACACACACACACACACAGTGGAATATTACTCAGCCATAAAAAATGAAATTCTGCCATTTGGAACAACATAGATGGACCTAGAGAGTATTATGCTTAGTGAGATGTCAGAGAGAAAAAGGCAAACACTCTATGTTTTCTATGTTTTCACAGAACTAGAACGTGGATACATGTGGAATCTAAAAGTTTTTTCAAAATGAATGAATATAGCAAAACTGAAACAGCCTCACAGATAGAACAAACTAGCAGTTACCAGCAAAGAAAGGGAAAGGGTGAGGTTCAAGATAAGAGTATGGGATTAAGAGATACAAACTACTATGTATAAAATAGATAAGGAACACGGATATATTGTAAAGTACGTGGAAATACAGCCATTGTGTTGAAGTAAATTTAAATGGATTATAATCTGTAAAAATATTGAGCCACTATATTGTACATCTGAAACTAATATAATATTGTAAATCATCTATACCTCAAGAAAAAAGGAACGTGAACAAACATTCCATTCAGAGACCAGCAAGAGAAAAAAACATGCTTGGTGTAGGCACGAGCTTAGCGCTAGTTTGAGGACAGAAAAATGGGCAATGTGAATACAGAGAAGTCAACAAAGACTAGAGTGATGTGAATTAAAAGGTAAATGTGGACCTCTAATATAGAGCCATCCAGAGCCTTGATGGTCAGGGCAGGAAGTCTGGATTGCATTCTAGGTGAGATGAGAAGCCAGTGGATGCTTTCTCATAGATGAATCATGTGATCTGACCCATGCAAAGAAAAGGCTTGAGTCTGCTATCTGGCTGCATATTTTAGGGGTCAAGAGTTGAACCAGGGGGGACGGAATTAAACTCCGGTGGACATGTATGTGAAACTTAGGGGAAAAACTGAAGTAGGGCAAAAAGATTGAGGAATTGCCTACATATAAATGCTATTTAAAGCCAAAGGGGGCTTCCCTGCTGGCGCAGTGGTTGAGAATCTGCCTGCCAATGCAGGGGACATGGGTTCGAGCCGTGGTCTGGGAAGATCCCACATGCCGCGGAGCGACTAGGCCCGTGAGCCACAATTGCTGAGCCTGCGCGTCTGGAGCCTGTGCTCCGCAACAAGAGAGGCCGCGATAGTGAGAGGCCCGCGCACCGCGATGAAGAGTGGCCCCCACTTGCCACAACTAGAGAAAGCCCTCGCACAGAAACGAAGACCCAACACAGCCAAAAATAAATTAATTAATTAATTAATTAATTTTTAAAAAAAGCCAAAGGAGTATGAGACAAATGAAATCACTTATGAATGAGAATAGATATAGAAGAGATAATAAACACAGAATTCGTACCGTGGGCATGCCAACTTTTAGAACTGGGGAAGAAAAGAGATTCAAAAAAACTGATAGATCAATACATACAAGATAATGATAATTCTGTGTACATGACAGCAACTAATACAAAAGTAACACGTTTGGAAAATATTTGCATCAAACAAGATTTTCAAAGTGTTTATTAAAAACTACTTAATGGGATCTTGCTCTTTATTTTAAATAAGGCAAATATTATTAACAAATACTTTATATAAACAATATAATCATGGGAAATGTATACTTTTGTCAGTTGTTAAAGAAGTAGAAAATAAACATTTCCTAGGACACCACTGTATTCTCCATCTATGGAGAAAACAATTTTTGCTTAAGTAAAAACATTCAAAGCTTGTGAGATTGTGATGAAACTAATAACTGAACACAGATGTTTGCTTTGTAATAAACAATATGTGGCACAAGACAACATGTTAATCCAATTTGACTCAGCAATTCTATCTTCAGGACTATGTATCCTAATACCATAATTCCACACAAGAGGACTACTTTATGCAGAGTCAGATTTTCACTGCAGTAACTTTTAACTTTAAGAAACTGGAGAAAATATAGAGAGCAGTTTAAAACAAGTATAGTATATGTAAATTAGATGGATATTTAAAAACTAGTAAAAATTATCATTAAAAGTGATCTATGAAAACCCAGGGAAATGTGTATAATATAGTAGGATTTTTTAAGAAAACAAAATAAAATAAATGGCATTTGTATTGTTTTCAGTCTGTCGCATTTTCACACCCAACTGATGAATTTTTATCTTTTATTTCCCGACCCATTGCCCTTCCTTAGGATACACCTCTATCATTTACTCAATTACCCACTTTGTTTTCATGAACTTTAGGGATGTGGCTGTGAGTTAGTGAGGACATCATTACTGATGGATATTCACTTGAGTAAGTCTTATTCATAAGTGTGTATAGCAATCTCATGAAGATCTGATAAATCAGAGATAGAGGGTTAGCCAGAGATAAGTTGTAGGGTGGAGTTGGAATTGACAACAGAGAAATGCTTATAGCAGAGTTAGGCAGAAGTCTGAAAAGGAGATAGGTTTAGGTTGAGGGCATGAATACTGAATTATGAAATATTCTGAGAAAGCAAGAAAAACATTTTAATGCATGTCCTAATACACAATATTGGCTGAGTATAGAGGCCTTAGAGAAGATGCATTAAGCTAAGTAGTTTTGGGATGGTTTTGGTGGAAAGAACTGAATTTCTTTTTTTACTTCAGTACTTTTTTCTACTTGAGTACTTGGGCCATTTTGAATACTCAAAGAAAGTCACTTAAAACTTTTTTCTTATCTTCCTTCTCCTTCCAGATTTATCTAACCTAACCTATCACCTTAGGGTTTTGGTACCTCTTAATTTGTAAGCAAATTCATAATATAGTAGTAATAGTTGCATTATTTTTCCTGAGTGTAATGAAAATTAATATTCCTGGAAACCAAAGCTTGTGTTCAAGAAAGGGATAACTATTCTTGTGCTCTATTAGTGAAAATGTAAATTGGTTACAGCCAGTAATGGAAAACATCATCTCAAATATTAAAAATAGAACTACTACATGATCCTGCAATCACACTTCTCGGTATATATGCAATGGAAATGAAAACAGGATCTCAAAGAGGTATCTGTACTCCCATGTTCATTCCAGCATTAGTCACAACAGCCAAGATGTGTAATCTACCTAAATGTCTGTCAATGGATGAACGACTAAAGAAGTTACAGTGTATACATATACAACGGGATATCATACAACCACGAGAAAGAAAAAAGTCCTCCCATTTGGGACAACATCTAAGTAAAGTAAGTCAGAAAGAGAAAGACAAGTGCTGTATGATATCACTTATATGTGTGATCTATAAAAGCCAAACTCATGGAAATGGAGCCTAGAATGTTGGTTCCCAGGGGCCTAGGGGTTGGGGGAAATGGGGAGGTATTGGTCAAAGAGTATGAACTATCGGCTATAAGATGAGTAAGCTTGGGAGATCTGATGTACAGCATGGTGATTATAGTTAATACTGTATTATATACTTGAAAGTTGCTAAGGGAGTAGATCATAAATGTTCTCCCTACAAAAGGGAAATGGTCGTTATGTGACCTGCTGGAAGTGTTACCTGTGGTGGTAATCATTCTGCAATACATAAATATATCAAATCAACATATTGTACACCTTAAACTTACACAATGTTACATGTCAATTATAGCTCAATAAAGCTCAAAGAAAATCTTTTAAAAAAGGACCCCCTAACAGGAATTTTAAGGTACCCTGGTGAGCAAGTTATGTCACTTCAGGGATTTTTTCAAATCATCTTCCAAATCATAACACAAAAGTTGGCCTAGTCTCAGAAATATTTTCTCAGAGCTGGGGCCATTCTCTTATAATGATTTAGGCACTTAAGGAAGTCCAGTGACTTTTTCAGACAACAGATAAGTAGTTGATCATTCCTGGTCCCCAGGTAGATTTCCTAAATTATTAGCATGTCTCTCTATGTGCATCTTTGTCCTCTGGGGCATTGGGTCACACTGGAAGTTAATTTCTGTAAAGATTTACTGAGTCCCAAGAAGAAATGAAAATGCATACTCTCTTTCATTACCTTGTTTGCAAAGTGAATAATTCTTAACAAAGGAAATCCAAAACAAACAAACGAAAAGCACAAAAATCAGGCTGCTTCGTAAGTCCAATGCTGAAGGGATACGCTCCTTATTCCCAAATGGTGTACAGAAGCTTATGATTCTACTGAAGAATTCACAGCTCTGTTCAGTTTTGTGGGGATGCAGAGCAAAAGGAGAAAACAGCATGTTAACCTCTGAGTATTTGCTAGAATTGTCCAACAATAACAAATAGGAAATTGAGTGCATACATCTGATATTTTAGTTTGCTATCAGGCATTTGCTTTATGATTTACTATGTTAAATGTAACAAAAATTTCACAATAATATTCTATTATAGAAACATTAATTTTGCATATCATTTTCTATATAGCAAGTATGCATCAGACCTGCAGCAATGATACTGCAGTGAATCTCAGGTCCTGGCTGTCTTTTTTCTTAGCCCAATTCTCCCAGAAATTAGAGTCTGAGGCAAAGGCTTATGTGTGACCACTGTTTGAGGAAATACAATCCCAGAGAGCTGACCTGAAGGACAGCGGGGTGAGGGAGAGTAACAATGTCGGGTAAATTACAAGAACATGTTAACATTTTGATTGCGACTGATTTCTTCACCTCATAGATCTGCTCTCTAAGAAACCATACAAACTTCATCTCAAAAGAGTCTGTCCAGAGGGAGGAAGTGAGAAGAATATATTCCCAGTTTCTATCTCCCATTTGTCAAAAATGTATCCTTAGGGAAGTTGGGGATTCCCAGGCTTTCAGATTGCATATGCACCGGCATCGAGATGAATCCTGTACTTTTTGTGCCTTTGGGATGCAGAAGTTAACCCTAGGAAAGGAGGCAAGAGTTGCAGGACACAGGCATGAGGCAAGGCACTGTCAGGATATAGCTGTGGCAAGACTGTTGCAGCCCATGCAGTGAAGCTAAGAGGATGGGAAGTGGGACAGAAGAACAGTGGTTCTCAAATTGTTGCATCAGAAGCACCAGGAGGGCTTGTTAGGACACAGATCGCTGGCTGCCACTCCTAGAGTTTCTGATTCTCTAGGTCTGGGGTGGGCCAAATACGTCTCATTTCTAACAACTTTGTAGGTGAATCTGATGGTACTGGTCCCAGACTACACACAAGAAGTCCTGCGTGAATCAGCATTCCATGGCACCCCTCCCACACATGTTCCCTTAGGTGCCGTTAGCGTGCAGGAACCAACTCCTGCAGCTCCTTCGGTGTGTAATCTATTTCCACCAGGCCACAGACTATACGTTCCTGGTTATGCTGAAAGTTGACTCTGGTTATCCACCTAGAGGCAATGAAGATGGTAGGGGAGGGCTCTGAACAGATGCCGTTTTCTGAGTTAAGAGCCTCAGCTGAGGTCTTTGTACAAACTGCAGGAGCAACGAGGTTCATCTCTGGCAAGGGGAGAGAGTTGCTTGTGGCCAGTCCAGAGGACCCAATGGACTCCAGCACGCCAGCATACTTCTCTCTTGAATCCTAAACCAAAAAATTCCTTTTTGTGGTTACCTATCTTTTCTGTTCAGCTATACATTATGCTATGTTTTATGAGAAGATGCAAAGAGTAAGGTAAATCAACAGTGAATTTTTTTTTAAAGTTTACCAAGCTCCATTTTAAATCCTTACGTATTTGTAATTTAGAGTTTTAAGAATAGTAGGGAAATATTTTATCAAAGTTCTAACTGAGCAATAAATGTATCTAGAGATAAGACACCTTGATATAAAAATAGAACCCCACAATATAGATAAATTGTAAAAAGGAGACTATGGATGGAGATGTGATTCTTTGCTTTTTATAAAGAGTATCTGTTAGGAATTCTTTTAGTTCCCTTGAAGCAATTAAGGTAAGTATCACAAAAATCACAACATACCATCCATTTAGGAACAAGTCTGCTAAATAAAAAATGAGGTTCAGAGGCACAGAGAAACTTCCCATCACAATTATTTCACAAGCCATTGCTCTTGCTGACCTCACAGCTCTAGAGTACAGGTCCTTCCAGTAGCCCCAAGGGAGCTTCTGTTTAATAGAGTTAATAATTTAATCATAACTAGAAGAGAAACTGTGAAGTCAAAAGTAAGGGATGAAAATATTCTAAAGAAAGCAGAACATTTGGACAAGTTCCACTCAGTCATTCAATATTTATTGAACACCTGTCTTACGTTAAGAACTTTGCTCAGTACTGCAAAGTGCAAGGATGATAAGAATTACTCCTGCCCCCTAGAAGTTCATGGTCTCCTATGGGAGATGATAAATAAATAATTCCAATAATTTGTGCAAAGGACTTTTTTAATTTGGGGCAAGTACAATAGAATTCCTTTCAGAAATGCTATTTCAGTATTATGTAAGCCAGAATGTTCATTTCTGGCATAAGTAAACCCTACATACACGGTAAAGTGAATGCTCAATCAAATCAAACAATAAGATGTATTTATAATAATGCATTATGTATACATGCACACAGAATATAATTCATGAGACACAATTTACCATCAGTGTACTTGCTCTGTCCATATTTCCTGAATCTGACCTTTGTTCCGCCTGCTTTATGACATAACACTGACATTAGCGGAAATGTGGTAGAATGGAAGAGGGGAGGGAAGAAATGAATTTTTTAATAGTCAAAAATGTGATTCTATGCTGTTAAACGTAACTTCAATTACTTGTTCTCATCAACTGTCTGACTGTTCAGGGTAATTTAAGGAGTGGGAATTCTGGAAAGGCCTCTGCTCAAACTATGTTTTAGCCACTTCTTCCATAAACTACAAATTAAGTCACAGATAGTGTATGACACTGTAAGAAAAGAGGTAAATAGGATGCCAAGTATAAACAGAATAGGATCCTAGAGGGAACTTTGTTTTAGGGAATTATTTTGTTTCTTTATTTAATAAAAAATATGTACAGGTTAAAGTTAATATTTTAAAAATTTGCATTTTCTAAATATTAAATATAATTAGTTTTTGAAAAGGCAAAATATATTATAAGTAATGATTAAATATTAATAGTATTATTAGATATGAATTATGGTTCATGGGAGCAAAGACAGAGAGAAGAGGAGAAAACTTTTTTCTCTTCCTTTTCTTCTCCTTCTCTTCATCCTTCCCCCGTTTCTCTTCTCCCTCCCCTTCCTTTCTCCTCATCCTCCTTTATTAAATATAAAGAGTTCTGGTTTAATCAAATTACAGCTAAGTGCTTGAGGAGCTCAGAGGTTGTGATATTGTGCTAGATGAGGTGACATTTGAACTTCACTCTCTAGGAGAAGGAGAGGTTTATCAAGGAGCAAAATCAGGGAGGTCAGAAGTAACTGGATTTGAACTGAGGACTGCTAATAGCCTGTCACGCCTGGCAACCTGCATAGCTGCCTGATACAGGGTCTGTCCTCATGCCACAGAACACTTGCACTTTTGTTACATGTCTTTCAATGCAGCCAGTTACAGATCTTTTGATTAATAAGTATTCCTTTTTAACCCTTTGAAAAATTAAAGAGGTAATACAATAGTCAATACCAGTTAGACCGAATTAGATAGTTTCCTTCTTAACACCTACTTGAGGGCCTTGTGGGACCTTGGGAGATGCCAGGGAGGGAAAGCAGGCCGTGGACATGGAACAGAAAAGTCATGAGAGAAGCTTCATCTTCATTTCCAGTCTCTTATCTCAACATTGTCCCCATGATCAACCATGAACCCCTAACAAGGAGAATCTCTCTTCCTCTGTTTTCTGTTTGACTTCATGTCTCTTCTCATGCTATTGCCAAAGCCAATCAAAACTCAGCAGTAAGATGGTCCCCAACTGATAGTCTAGCTATGCTAAATGTACACCAAAAGCACTCTGATGGGTGCATCTGGCACTCTTTTTAGTTTATAATATTGTTTAAATAGGAAAATGCATACCTGATTTTCAAAGGAGCAACCTAGAAGTAGTTTGGATTAGAAAAAAATCACTGGTATGTTGGACACTTACATGTGTAAAAAGTCAAAGGATGTGAAATTCAACCTTGGCAGTGTCAACTTTCTGAGTTGAATTTTTTGTATCCAGTGAGCCTGGGCAAGGACAGTGGGAGGCAAGCACTGGTTGAATCTTTTATTTCTTTGAATTTCACAGTAGATAATGCCAAAAGGTGCATTGCTATTTAAATGTCAGCTTTACCTTTTGTTGATTAGTTCATTGCATAATCTTTTTATAAAGGTCTAACATAAAGTAATGAAATGATATTTGACTTCATACTGAGAGCAAACTGTGTAGAGTAAATAATTACGAAAGAAAGAAAAAGATGTTCATAACAATAAAAGACCCATGTGAAACATAAAGCTATACTAAAAGGACATTGCATTTACTATTTTTAATATTGTGCATTAGAAGTTTCAAGTATTTTAAATCCTGAGTTAGAAGTTGGGATTGTGATGGTTTTTCTCTTACTATTCAAAATGTTCTTGAGGTTTTCACCAAGATTCGTCTATTTTTTGCAGTTCTTTGATCCAAGTCTAACCTCTCAGCTGGCTTCCTCCACCTTTTTCTCCTACTATTTTACCTCCAGTCTCCTCATAATCACCCACTGACTTCTCTTTTATCGATACTAAATGTATTACATTTTTCTTAAAAGTTTTTGCTTAAACCTCTTTTGTTGAAGATTACATCCTATTATCCTTTCTAAATGACCTTTCTTGCTTCACTTTTCTAAACATACCAAAATAAATAAAACACTAATTTAAAGAAGTCCTTTGGTGGAAACTTCAGTATTTTTCTTTCCTTATTTATCTTTCACCTGGAGGTGGAAAGCATTTTTGACAACTAATACTATTGACAAGAGATACCATTGTTGCAGAGGAAATAAATGCTTCTACCGCTTTACTTTGCTTTTGTGTTGGGAGGTGAGTGAGGTGGAAACAATGTAACTTGAAATTTAAAAATCCTTATTATGATTAGTCGAAAACCAGCACACTGAGTATCTACTATGAGGATAATACGGATTTGGGTTTACTGGAATTTTGAGAAATGAAGCTTTAATGATGCAACTCTAGCACTTGGAAGGCTATTCAAAGGCACAGAGCGAGGAGAGCAAAGAAAACAGCAGGGGAAAGTGATTTTTCAAGAGTATATGAATAAAACTAGTGTTTCTTATTTCAAAGAATGCTTACCTCCGAGAATTACTGGTGCCCTATCCAAACACCACACTTAAAACTGTATTAGTTTTTCCATGAAATAGAAATACAGTGTATTAGAAAAATGTCCCATCCTAACACCCCTGTACAGAACCTTGAACTTATTGAAAAATTAGACAGAGATTAGGCCAATGCTTCGGAGACGAAACTTCAGTCTTGAGTTTAACCAGAAGAAAATAAGAAGTAAATCTCCCTATGGATCATACAGGAGAACTGTCTATTTCTCAAATCCTGGATGGAGGGAATTCAACCAGCTACTTGCTATGCCAAAGCTTCAGAAGTCCAGAGAGTATATCAGACCCTCTTGGACTCTACCTTGCATCCTCTCAGGGCTCCCTGAGTTTTTGACTAGGTTCCTGCAGGATTTGATTTAGGTTTTGTTGACGTTACGTTAGCTCCAACATGCTCCATGTAATTTTTGTTTTCTTTCAGGGCTTTTCCAATGCCATGATACGGGGCAGTGGTGAGAGACAGAGTGGCGGGCACACATGCACAGCTCAGAAATACCAGACATTACTTACTCACCCACTCAGGGAAACTCTCAAAAAAAAAAAAAAAAAAAAAAAGAGGTGTGACAAGTTGCTTTTTCTTGGAAATCTCTTGTGGACAATTTGAGAAATATTCTGTTTACTCCTCAGAAGGTCTACATGAGATCAAATTTCAAAGGCCACTTCCAGTGAGCAATCCACTGGAATACCCTTGTGTAGACTCTTTCTTTCCCTATTTACTCTCACTGGCACCTCAATGATGTGTCCTAGCTTGATCTCCAATCTCTTTCCAAATAAACCACCTATATGCAAATCCTTAGTTCAGGCTCTGTCTTTGGTAGAAAACCAAGCTAAGCTGGAAGGGAATCTAAATCCATTTAGAATACTCATCATGATCTTGGAGTAAAACTCTCAGTTTTCTAAGTCTACAGAACCATCAAGACTCATACAGAGGTATATGTCCAGGCACAAGAGAGTGGAATTAAGATTTTATTCAATGCTATCAAGGCTTTATCTATAGAATCCATCAGTGAAAAGTTCTCCTTGTTCTTTTATTATTCTTTGGTTTGAATTCTTTAAACTGAGTCACTTTGCTGTGCAGCAGAAATTAGCACAACATTGTAAATCAACTATACTTCAATTAAAAAAAGTTTTAAATTAATAAATAAATAGATAAACAAACTACCTCAACGAATCTTAGTTTACAAAAACTTCTTTTTCCCTTATCAAAGTATCCTGCCCTAGGTTGTACTCTCCTGGTATCTTAACCAAACTGCTTGAAGTCCAGCCAAGCATTCTCCTTCTGGGTCTTCCTTATATTATCATATTATTTGGGAGTGACCCTAGAATCTAAACTCATGAGTCTAATGAAAAAAACGAAGGCTCAAAATCGGCAAAATAGCTGACCCAAGGTACTCCAAATGGTTCATAGCCTATATAAATCACTGTCTATTGCCTTTATCTCAAATGGACAAACAGAACTACAATTATTTCTAGAAAATAATTTAGCATTAAATCAGTAAATACAATATTTCCTCCATGATGCATGCTCTCATTATTGTTTTACTCTTTTCCCCCAATTATAGTAATTCTTGTGTTCTATTATGTTAATCAGACATTGTACTTCATCTGCCAATGAAATACATATAGTCACAAATATTTTCAATAATTCAAATTATATATTTAACAAGATATTTAATAATATTAAAATGAAAATAACAAGTCTGACATGTACAAAAATGATATGCACGTACTGTAGCACCTTATTACAATATAAGTAGAATAAGATAATGCTAGATTATCTGATTCGTTTTGTGTTTGATTGTTTGTTTATTAATACCTTCTGGGTCTCAGCTACAGGGGGCTGAGTTTAGCAGACTCCTCAGTTTATTGTACATAATCAACCTTGTTTAATGAAATTATCCTCTCTTGCTCTATTCATTCATTCCCTAATTCATTCACTTATATCACTATATCTCACTTCTCCTTCCTTCCTTCATCCCCAGGCAATAATTTTAATGTATTCAATGTGTTTCTGTTTATTTTAATATGCTTTCACAAAACATGAATTGTATAATTTGCAAATATTTTAATTTACTTAAATGACATCATGTTATATATCTTATTATAGTTTCCATTATTTTCCTTGAAAAATTATGCTTAAAGACCCATCCAGAGTTTTGCCTCTGCTGAGAATATAGAAAACCACAAGAGACCATTGCTCCTACCCAACAATAATAAAAACTAAAAATACACAAAATAAGAGGGTTTATTTTTTTTGAGCCCATCAGTAAGCTGAGGTCTCAAGGCAGTGAGGTAAATTGAATTCCAAAGGGTGACAAACTCCTACAAGGAAAAATAGGACATGAAAACAGTTTTGTCTTGACAAAGTACAAGATAGAGAAGTAGCACCCGTTAAAATGGGTAAGAAGACATAAATTACTGAAATGTTAACAAAAACATAAAAGCAGAGTATCAACTAGTATGTCAAGTTAAAAATCTCTGAAAGTCCCAGAAACAAAAGGAGTCCCCAGCCACCTCCCAAATTTTTCTCATAAACCCTCACCAGGCATAAGGAGAAAGGGTGGAGGCAATAAAGGATAGCTGAGAAAGCCTTCCTTAGAAATGAAAGCCTGCAGGGGATGATTTACTAGCTGCTGCTGTGGAATAGACATGAAACCCCGAAGTGACTGGGGCTATTCTCTCATATTAAGCCAAAGCTCTCTTTCTCTAGGTACAGGGCAAGAAACTTTCCTAGAAATAGGTGAGCTGTCCACCGGAGAAGGGATAAAACAGAAGCTGTCTGTTTCTTAGGGAAGAAGAGGAAAACAGCCCTTTTTCCTATCTCAGGCAAAGGTTGGCTGCTGTTGGTGGAAGGATAAAAAGTCTCTTGTTTTAAGCACCCTACACAAATACAAAGCAGTGTGCTATCACCACTGGAAGAGAAACAAGAAATGTGCTTGTGTTCAAGACTCCCTGAGCAAGACTCCTCATCTAAAAATGGTAGTTTGGCTGCTGTGTGAGAAGGAAGAAAAATGCTGAAAATGAGCCCCTTTGGTAGGGTTCAAGGCCACAGGAACTAACAACACTGTTGCCTTAATCCCCCACAAAACCTGCCAGTAACAGGGCACACTGATTTCTAAGAGTGCATATTATCTATCTTAGTCTCTACTCTTCTTTTGCACAAATGTCCAAAATCTAATGGAAAAAATAACTACAAGAGACACAAATTAAAAAATAAATAAATAAAAGAGGTACAAGTATTAAGCTATTAGTGGAGATAAAATGGAAAAATAAAAACATTTACTTCTAAGGAGGCATGAAAAGAGAAAATTAGAACAAAGAACAGATGGGATAAATTGAAAACAAAAAGTAAGAAGAGAGATATAAATGTATCAATATTTGCTATCATATCAACATGACATATCAATCCTAACATATTAATAATTTCTTTAAATGTAATTTGTCTAAACACTCTTAATAAGAGGTAGAGATTGCCAATTTGGATAACAAAGCCATACCCAATTTTATGTTATTTAAAAGTAAAACAATGGAAAATGACACATCATGAAAAGAATAATGAAAAGAAAATTGTACTGGCTATATAAATATCAGGGAAAACATATACTTCAAAACAAGGAATTTTACCAGAGAGTCAAATAACTAATTCACATTTAAAGAACATTCAACTCAACAACAGCAGAGAGCACAATATTTTCAAGAGGACACGAAGCATTCAGTAAGAGAGACCATAATCTCACAGATCAAACCTCCACAAACTTAAAATAACTGAAATCATACAAAATAAACTGATTATTAAAAAATGAACTTACGTATAAATAAAAATATGTATGGAAAATCCTCAGGTAATCACAAAGTAAGCAACACATTTCTACGTGGAATATGGTTAAAAGAAACCACAAGTGTCCATCGACAGATGAATGGATAAAGAAGATGTGGCACATATATACAATGGAATATTACTCAGCCATAAAAAGAAATGAAATTGAGTTACTTGTAGTGAGGTGGATGGACCTAGAGTCTGTCATACAGAGTGAAGTAAGTCAGAAAGAGAAAAACAAATATCGTATGTTAACACATATATATGGAATCTAAAAAAAAAATGTTCTGAAGAACCTAGGAGTAGGACAGGAATAAAGACACAGATGTAGAGAATGGACTTGAGGACACGGGGAGGGGGAAGGGTAAGCTGAGACAAAGTGAGAGAGTAGCACTGACATATATACACTACCAAATGTAAAATAGATAGCTAGTGAGAAGCAGTCGCATAGCACGGGGAGATCAGCTCCATGCTTTGTGATCACCTAGAGGGGTGGGATAGGGAGGGTGGGAGGGAGACGCAAGAGGGAGGGGATATGGGGATATATGTATATGTATAGCTGATTCACTTTGTTATACAGCAGAAACTAACACAACATTGTAAAGCAATTATACTCCAATAAAGATGTTTAAAAAAAATCAAAAAAAAAAAAAAGAAACCACAAATGAGACAATATTTTGCACTCAGTGGAAAAGAAAACATAACATCAAAATTTGTGGAACACAGCTAAAGCAAAGTTTAAAATCAAATTTGTAGAAGTAAATGCTTATAATTATAAAATAAGAAGGGTCTCAAAAAATGACATTGGTTTCTAATACAATCAACTGAAAACAGAAGAGCAAATTAATCTGAAAGCAAGCAGAAGAAAGGAAATAATACAGGTCAGAACAAAAATGAACAAAACAGAAAAGACAAGACCAAAGAGAAAAGTAAATAAAACCAAAATATTCTTTAAAGATTAATGAAATTGGTGAGACTCTAGGCAGACTGATCAAGAAATATATAGCTTACCAATACCAGGAAGGAAAGTGTATGTAGCACTACATACAGGCATTAAGAGATTAATAAGGAAAAATATAAACAACTTTATGATAATATATTTGATAACAAGATGAAATGGGCAATTTCTTGAAAGATATAAATTACCAAAACTCACTCAAGAAAAAAACTGTAACCTGAATAGTCTAGTAGTAAAAAATTTAAATATATATTTCTCAAAAATCAAACTCCAAGCTCAGATGCTTTTACAGTAAATTCTATCAAACATTTGAGGAATAAATAATACCAATTATATACTAAGTCCTCTATAAAATAGAAGATTAAGTAATGCTTTCCCTCACATTTTATGAGACCACATTATCCTGATACTAAAACAACATTACAAGAAAACTACAGACCAATATCTCTTACAAACGCAGGCTCAAAATCTTTAACAAAATGTTATCAAATCAAGTCTAACAATATATAAAACAATAGTATATTAGTGGCTTCATCCAGGAATGCAAGCATTTGTCAACACTTGAAAATCAGTCAGTATGATTAACCAACAACTACAGATTACATAAACTCGAAAATCACACAAGAATTTTAATAGATGCAGAAAACAGCATTTAAGAAAATTAAGATTAAAATTCTCTTCATAATAAAAATTCTCAGCAAACAGGGAGCTACCTCAAACTAATAAAGATCACCTTTGAAAAACCAATAATGAGTATTTTACTTATTAGTGAAACATGGAAATCATTATCTCTGTAATTAAGAGAGACAGAGAGAGAGAAAAGGATATTCAATCTCACTGTTTCTCATTGAACTTGTAATGGAAGTTCTAAAAAATTCAAAATTTTGAGGGGGTGGGTGAAATGGTGAAGGGGGTCAAAAGGTACAAATTTCCAGTTATACAATAAATATCCTGGGGAAGTAATGTACAGCATGGTGACTATAGCTAATACTACTGTACTGTGTATTTGAAAATAGCTAAGAGAGTAGATCTTAAAAGTTTTCATCTGAGAAAAAAATATTGTAACTACATGTGATGATGGATCTTACCTAGACACATTGTGGGCAATCATTTCACAATATATACATATATCAAATCATTATGTTGTAACCTGAAACTAATGTAATGTTATATGTCAACTATATCTCAATTAAAAAAAAAAAAACTCTAGAAACCCAACAGTAAAAAACCAAATAATCCAGTTAGAAAACTGGCAAAAGAAATGAAGAGACATTTTACCAAAAAGGATATACAGGTGGCAAATAAGCACATGAAAAGATTTCCAACCATTGATAAATGCAAAATGCATGTAAGTAACATAGTGAAATGCCACTACACACTCAATACAAATAAAAAAGGCAGAAAATATCAAGTACTGGTGTGTATATGAAGCAACTAAATCTCTCATATGCAGCATGTTAAATAGTATAACCACTTAGGAAAAGTTTAGTGGTTTATTAAAAAGTTAAGCACTCACCTAGCAGATGATCATGCCATTCCACTCCTAGGTATTTACCTAAAATAAAAAGAAATATATATCCATTCAAAGACTTTTACATAAATGTTTGCAGCAGCTTCATTTGTAACACCTAAAAACTAGAAACAACCCAAATGTTCATCAACCGGTAAATGAATGAATAAAATGGTATATCCATACAATGGAATACTAATTAGCAGTAAAAAGGAAGGGGATATTGATACATGCAATAGCAGGGATTAATCTCAAAATAATTAGAATGAGTGAATGAAAAAAAAAAAAAGAAAGGAACACTATATGCCATGATTTCATTTATATAAAACTCTAAAAAATATCAACTAATCTGCAGTGACAGAAGTTAATAAGGGCATTATTATATATTAAACATAACAATATATATTTTATATGTTAACAGATTTTAGATAGATAATTGACACACAATAAATAGCACAGATTTAAATGGATATATATTTTATTTAAATTTTAGTTTGTTAAAATTGTCTGGATTTCTAAAGAAAAGCAATTTAGAGCAATATTTCCTATTATTAAAAAAGAAAGAAGGAAAGAAGGAAGGAAGGAAAGGAAGGAAAGGAAGAAAGGAAGAAAGGAAGAAAGGAAGAAAGAACGAAAGAAAGAAAGAAAGAAAGAGAAAGAAGGAAAATTCAATTAGAAAAGAAAAATAAGTGTGGAGCAAACAGATTAGAAAGAAGAAATACAATTCTGTTCTTATTTGACAATATCTACCACATAGAAAAATCCCAAGAAATCTGGGAAAGACCCACTTGTATTAATAAGTGAGTTTATCAAGGACACAGGATACAAATCAAGATACAAAAATCAATTGCATTTCTACATACTAGCAAACAAAATATTTAACTTCATATTTAAAGTATATATATATACACATATATAAATGTATATATACACATATATATAAAATGTTTATTCCACCAAAAAGCAAATAATTAGGAGTCAATTTACCAAGTATTTGCAAGACTTATACACTAAAAGCTACAAAACATTGCTGAGAGAAATCAAATAAATGAAGAAAATGACACATTTTTCTCATCAGAAGTTTTATACTTATTGATCTACAACTTCAATACAATTTCAAGCATAATTCTGGAAGTATTTTTGTATTAATTAAGAAGCTGAGTCTAAAATGTGTATTGCAAAGCAAAGAATATAAAATAACAAAAACAATTTTGAAAAAGAATAAAGTTGGAGGACTCATACTACTTGATGCTAGTACTTACTATAAAGCTAGAGCAATCAACAAATTTTAAAGGTTTTACATATAGGGTATGAAATTAGCTAGATACATCTGTCAGTGGAACAAAATAGAAATATGCACAGAAATATATGCATATATGGTGCCAAATTAATTCAATGAAGAAAATATATTTTCAACATGGTACTGGAAAAATTAGGCCTTCATATACAAAAAGTTACCTTGATCCTTACCATACACAAAAGTTAACTCAAAAATGATCATAGACATAAATTTAAGTATTCAATATATAAAATATATAGAAGAAAACAGAAAAATATTTGTGATAACTAAATATGTCCTAGATATGATACCAAAAGCACCAACCATAAAGAAAAAATTAGATAAACTGGACTATATTGAAATAAAAAAATACATGTTCTCAAATATACTTCTAGAAAATGAAAATACAAGCCCCAGGCTAGGAGAAAATGTTTGCAAAATACATATCTTATAAAAGGACTTACAGCCACAATATAAAAAGAACACTTACAACTGAACATAAGAATACAAACAACCTAATACAAAAAGGGCAAAAAGTTGGTTAGGACACTTCAACACAGACAGTAAACAAATGGATTATAAAGCACCTGAAATTGATGCTCAAATGAATTAGCTATCAAGAAAATGTAAACTGAACCATAACATACCAGTACACGTCTAATAGGATGGCTAAAACTGAAAAGCTTGACATTAGCAAATGATGATGTAAACATAGAACTGGAACACATACATTGCTAGTGGGAATGTAAAATGGTATGATCAACTGGAAACCAGTTTAGCAATTTCTTATAAAGTTAAATATACATTTTCCATATGACCCTGTTATTTAATTTCTGGATATTTACTCAAGAAAAGTAAAAGCATATGTTCACACAAATATCTGTATGCAAGTGTTCATAGCAGCTTATTCAAAATAGCCCAGATCTGGAAACAACCCAAACATCCATCAGTTGGTGAAAGGATAAACACATTTTGGTTACAGCCCAATAAGAGAATATTACTCAGCAATACAAAAAACTACTATGTTTATAGCAGAAGAATCTCAAAAATATAATGTTAAGGGAAAGAATTCAGGCAAAAAGACTACATACAGTATAACTCAATTTTTATTATATTCTAGAATAGGCAAAACTATAAGGACAGAAAATTAATCAGTGGTTGCTTAGAAATGAGTGTGGTAAAAGGAATTATTTGCAAAGGGGCACAAGAGAATTTTGGGGTTGATGGATATTTGTATATCTTGATTATGGTTGTATTTACCTGACTGTAGAGGTTTATCAAAATTCATCAAAATGCACAGTTAAAAAAATAGAATTTAATGTATGTGAGTTATTCCTCAATAAACTTGACTAAAAAAGAGATTTATCCATGTTGCTATATGTACATCTAACTCATTGTTTTGAATCACTGGCAGATTCACTACGTTATACATTTACTTACATGCACTTTACCAATGATGATACTTAAATTGTCTCCAACTTCTGATGGTCACAAACATTGTTGTAATTAATATTTTCACACATGCATATGAAAATTTCTATGGAATATATATGGAATAAGTGCCTGAGAACAGAACTGCTGAGTCATAAGATGCATGCAATTAGTATGCCTTAATACCATCAACTTGCCCACTTAAAAGACTACACCAATGTGTCTTTAGTTCTTTTACCTATGTGGGATATTAAAAAGACTCAGGTAAATTAATATGATACATCACATTAACACATAGAAGAATAAAGACACATGATCATCTTAATAGATGCAGAAAGAAGCTTCTGATAAAATTCAACATCCACTTATGGTTTACAAAACTCTCCAGAAAGTGGGCATAGAGGGAACATACCTCAATGTAATAAACGCTATATATGACAAACCCACAGCTAACATCGTACTCAACAGTGAAAAGCTGAAAGCATTCCCTCTAAGATCAGGAACAAGACAAGAATGCCCACTCTCATCACTTTTAGTCAACATAGTTTTGAAAGTCCTAGCCATAGCAATCAGAGAAGAAAAAGAAATAAAAGGAACTCAAATTGGAAAGGAAGAAGTAAAATTGTCACTGTTTGTGGATGACATGATACTATACATAGAAAATCCTAAAGACACCACCAGAAAACTACTAGAGCTCATCAATGAATCTAGTAAAGTTGTAGGATACAAAACTAATACGCAGAAATATGTTGCATTTCTATACACTAACAACAAAAGGTCACAAAGAGAAATTAAGGAAACAATCCCATTTACCATTGCATCAAAAAGAATAAAATACCTAGGAATAAACCTACCTAAGGAGGCAAACGACCTGTACTCCATAAACTATAAGATGCTGATGAAAAAAACTGAAGATGATACAAACAGATGGAATGATATACTGTGTTCTTGGATTGGAAGAATCAATATTGTTAACATGACCATACTACCCAAGGCACTCTACAGATTCAATGCAAACCCTATCAAACTACCAATGACATTAATCACAGAAGTGGAACAAAAAAATGTTTAATCTATATGGAAACACAAAAGTGTCAAATAGCCAAAACAATACTGAGAAGGAAGAAAGGTGCTGGATGAATCAAGTTCCCTGACTTCAGACTATATTACAAAGCTACAATAATCTAAACTGTATGGTACTGGCACAAAAACAGACACATGGATCAATGGAACAGGATAGAAAGCCCAGAAATAAATCCTTGCACTTTTGATCAGTTAACCTAAGACAAAGGAGGCAAGAATATACAATGGAGAAAAGACAGTCTCTTGAATAAGTGGTGCTGGGAAAACTGGACTGCTACATGTAAAAGAATGAAATTAGAACATCCTCTAACACCATATACAAAAAGAAACTCAAAATGAATTAAAGATCTAAAGGCAAGCCCAAATACTATACAACTCCTAGAGGAAAACATAGGCAGAACACACTTTGACATAAATCACAGCAATAATTTTTTGGATCTGTCTCCTAGAGTAATAGAAACAAAAGGAAAAATAAACACACAGAACCTAATTAAACTTAAACGCTTTTGCAGAGCAAAGGAAACCATAGACAAAACAACAACCTATGGAATAGGAGAAAATATTTCCAAATGATGCAACTGACCGACAAGTAATTAATTTCCCAAATATACAAACAGCTTATACAGCTCAATATTTATAAAACAAATAACCCAATCAAAAAATGGGCAGAAGATCTAAATAGACATTTTTCCAAAGAAGACATCCTGATAGCCATCAGGCATATGAAAAGATGCTCCACATTGCTAATTATTAGAGAAATGCAAATCAAAACTACAATGAGGGGCTTCCCTGGTGGTGCAGTGGTTGAGAGTCTGCCTGCCAATGCAGGGGACACGGGTTCGAGCCCTGGTCTGGGAAGATCCCACATGCCGCGGAGCAACTGGGCACGTGAGCCACAACTACTGAGCCTGCGCATCTGGAGCCTGTGCTCCGCAACAAGAGAGGCCGCGATAGTGAGGGGCCCACGCACCGCGATGAAGAGTGGCCCCCGCTTGCCGCAACTAGAGAGAGCCCTCGCACAGAAACAAAGACCCAACACAGCCAAAAATAAATAAATTAAAAAAAAAAAAAAACTACAATGAGGTATCACCTCACACCAGTCAGAATGGCCATCATCAAAAGTCTACAAATAATAAATGCTGGAGAGGGTGTGGAGAAAAGGAACCCTCCTGCACTGTTGGTGGGAATGTAAATTGGTTCAGCCACAATTGAGAACAATACTGAGGTTCCTTAAAAAACTAAAAATAGAGTTAGCATATGATCCTGCAATCCCACTCCTGGGCATATACCCAGAAAAGAGGAAACATTTAATTCAAAAATATACATGTACCCCAATGTTCACAGCAGCACTATTTACAATAGCCAAGACATGGAAGCAACCTAAATGTCCATTGACAGATGAATGGATAAAGAAGATGTGGTGTATGTGTGTGTGTGTGTACACACACACACACACACACACACACACACACACACACACACACAATGGAATATTACTCAGCCATAAAAAAGAATGAAATAATGCCATTTGCAGCAACATGGATGGACCTAGAGATTATCATGCTAAATGAAGTCAGACAGAGAAAGACAAATATCGTATGATAACACTTATATGTGGAATCTAAAAACACTGATACAAAGAAACTTATTAACAAAACTTAAATAGACTCACAGATATAGAAAACAAACTATGGTTACTAAAGGGGAAATGTGTAGGGTAGGGATAAATTAGGGATTTGAGATTAACAGATACACACTACTATATATAAAATAAACAACAAGGACCTACTGTATAGCACAGGGAACCATATTCAGTATCTTGTAATAACCTATAATGGAAAAGAATCTGAAAAATATATATATATATGTGTGTATATATGTACATATATATGTGTGTATATATATATATAACTGAATCACTTTGCTGTACACCTGAAACATTATAAATCAACTATACATCAATTTTAAAAAATGACTCATGGAAGACTATCAGCCTCCATCCTAGTGATGTTCCATACCCTTAGCCTCACAAGCTACCGAAATGTCTTTACAGAAATGACTTTTTTCACTTCTGATTGTTCCATTTGGTCCATAATCATTGTTTTTTTTTTTTTTTTTTATAAGTGATGCCAAGGAATACAGGATAATTTTCTTTATTTATTTTTTTTTAATTTTTATTTATTTATTTATTTATTTATGGCTGTGTTGGGTCTTCGTTCCTGTGCGAGGGCTTTCTCTAGTTGTGGCAAGCGGGGGCCACTCTTCATCGCAGTGCGCGGGCCTCTCACTATCGCGGCCTCTCTTGTTGCGGAGCACAGGCTCCACACGTGCAAGCTCAGTAATTGTGGCTCACGGGCCCAGCTGCTCTGCGGCATGTGGGATCTTCCCAGACCAGGGCTCGAACCCATGTCCCCTGCATTGGCAGGCAGATTCTCAACCACTGCGCCACCAGGGAAGCCCCCATAATCATTGTTTTTTATCATCTTCCCATTGCTACATTATGCCTTCTGAAATTGGCCTTCCCCAATAAATTTGTGTATCACAGCAGTTTTAAATTTTTCTTTAAATTATTACTTCTCTTTTATCTCATTCAGTTTTGCTGGCTCTCTGAGAGATTATCTCTTTTCAAATTCTAGTTTCATTTCAACATTTTTCCTCTGTACTCTGACCCATGATTCTTATTCCCAGAGAAAAATAAACAAAACCCAGCTTAGCTGCTCGGATTTTCAACAGTCAGTTAACTTGAAAAACTCCTACACTCAACTTCCACCCTAAACCTCTTCTTTGTCACATTTGGAAAGATTAACTGAATGAATAACATCTACACTGCACGTATATTTGAATATGCAGTTGGGAGTTTTAGGCTCAAATTGTTGTTATATGAGCAAAACAAAAGACATTAAATTTTTAAAATGTACAATTACATAAGCAATTAGAATATCTACATATGTCACAATCCTTACATTTATGGCAATTTTTTGTGCTTTTCTCAAAGTGTTTATCAAACGAATAATGGATTTTTCCCCCAGCTGCTTGATCTATATTCTGAGTTCAATTTCCCGCATTGCATGTCACAATGAATAAATAGTATAGAATAAAACTCTTCTTTTCTGTAATTAAGCACAAGAATAACTCTAGTATTTATATATGCTATACAATCTTAGGCAAATCTAGGAATTTTTATGGAAAAGTTGCTATATAACAGCTATTTTCATGATTAAGGGAAAAGACAGTTCTAGTATTCTACATTCCACTTTAACGAAGTGAATACAGAGCAATGTAGCTTAATTCATTTTATGAACTCCGTTTTACATGGTTTTGTGTGAATTAGACACTCATTTATGATGATTCTCTTTCCAAATATAAATATTAGAGTAATAATCAATATCTGAAGCACTGATCTACAAGGACTTAACGCAATAGCTACTTTCAGGCACTTTAGAGAAATATTTTATTTCCGAGAACCTAGCAATGTCTTATTATTATAGGTACCTTCAGTAATTTGTGTTTCTTATAATGTACATTATCCTTTTTAAGTACTCTAAGTTTAATAAAATGTTACTTTTTTGTTGTTGTTTTTAACTTCATTAGTGTATTTCTGAGCAAGTAGCATAGAATAATTTAAGAAGAGTTCCCTCCCTCTGACCCCGGGACAATACAATAGTCCTATTTTCCTGGAGTTGACTGTGTTCAGAATATATGAAGCAATCAATTATTTGGCTAGAAAGCATAAGCACTTCAGTTTCTTCCAGATTTGGTTAAAGCCCATGCATCCTTTAACCTGCATTTTTAAAACTATTCCAAATAATCCCAAATCACAAAAAGCAGAGGTAAAGCAATACAAGGAATAGTCACTAACTGCATGTTCAACAAATAGAAAACAAGCCAGTAGACAAACTTTGACCATGTAGAGATTCCTGATGGATTGTTCAAAATCTATATTTTAGGCACAACTGTGACTCGGACACCTCCTCCTCCTCACAACCTCTGGATACTCCTTCACCTCAACGTTTTTTTTAAAGTTTTAAGACACTGACACTCAGTTTATTATGTAGCAATACATAACTTAGATCAGAAAATATGAGATCAAACAGGAATGAATTGTTTATTCAAACGTAAAACAAGACGCTATATAATTTGGAGAGTTTTATTTTCTGAGAGCAGAAACTACAAAACTGAATAGAGAAGAGGAAAAAAACAAACTAAAATCCTGAGAATCCAATTCAACATTTAATCCCTTTAAAGTCATTAACTCTAACAACTAATTTTAAATATGTCCTTTAATTTTATTTTCACAAAACTAATTACAACAAAAATATACTATAATGAATTTTGTTAGGGTTTTTTCTGTTTGTTTGTTTTTTGTATGCCAGAGGGTATAAACCTCCCTACTACCACCTAATTCTTTTGTCTGTTCAACAGAAACTATTGTTTTAGGTCATTGTTAAATTGTAGTGGTCCTTCCCTTCCCAGCTGTAACTGGATGCACGAATAATCTGACAGTCTTGTGTTCAGAGGCATCCCATATCTCATCCTCAACCCTGGGGTTTCTCTGCCACCACCTCAAGGGACACCCTAAATGTTTGTTCAGGCATTCTAACACATGCACAAACTTGACAATGCTTGCCAACATGCTAAAGCAAAACCTTGATGAGGGTGGAATAGCCTATCAAAATGTGATATGTGCAACATACATTGAAAGCCCACGGGATTTTAAGGTTAATTGGATAATTTGTTGTATTTTCTTGGCATAAAACAATGAGCAGATAGGTGAAATTTTTCTCAGATGCTATTAAATCCCTTATGGTCTAAAAGACTGGCATTCACCACATTTTGTTTCCCAAGCGGTTGTCAGAAGAAAAAAAAAAAAAAGTGGAAACCCAATTAGAAGAATAAAATGTTGTCAGTATATTTCCAACAAGAACTTGTCTTCTTATTTTAATGTAGACGCATATGAGTAGAAGGATTTATATAATGATTGTTAGTTCACTGGGCCACCAACGAAACAAAAACCTCTTTATCATAGCATCAGAGACATCTTATTAATGGAAATTAGCATGTAAGTCTTAACATTCCCACATTATATCCAACAGATAAAAAATTTCAGGCTCTATTTTTTAAAATACTTGAATAGTCCCCAGACAAAGAAGTCCATCAACTTTAGTTCTCCAAAGTAACATATACAGTAATCTGTCTAAGTCAAACACGTGTACACAGACACACTCCCCAACATACACACACACAGCTGTAATGCGATCCTGCTGATTATGTTGTCTACTTAGTTAATGAAGGGTACTATTCAGTCAGTAGATGTGAAGGAGCCGTGAAGTCGATAACATGCACTTGGACTTCAGTTTCTGACCGTTAAGGAAGTAGACTAGCTACTCTATAAGACTTCCTATTACAGTACTACTAAAATCTGAATAAAACTTGATTTGAAAGGTATTGATGGGTTCATAACAAGTAAGGAAAATCTTCAAGATTAAAAATTAAGCCAAAACAACAACAACTATGAACTTTAACCAGAGAAGGCAGCTGTGAATTGTATACGATTGGATCTGAGTGTTTGAATGAAGATGGAAACGCTGAGGAGGTTAAAGTTGCCCCCCAGGGTAATAGCAGGTTCTGGGCCACAACAGAAAGAAATTAAATCCTCTCTTGAGGAAACATCCCTACAGACCTACAAACCCACAGTATTCTCACAAATTAAGGTCAACCTAATACAACAATTTTTTGTTAATCACAAAAAACACATCTATAAAATAGGGTAACATGAGAGACAGTAGGAACTAAAAGACAACTTTAGATTCCCAAGGTCAACAGATAATGGAATTAGAAAAATAGGTATATAATAATGTAAAATGTTCAAGAGGAAAAAAAAGTTTTTTGAGTGTATAACCAATAAGAAACTGTTACAATGGAGAGACTGATTTGGAAAAGAACAAAGCAAAATTCTAGAATCAAAATGTATAATTAATGAATAGGTAAAAAATAGTCAAAAGGTTATTAGAGAACGGGAGGAAATAGCTGAAGGAAGTATCCACATCCTCGTTCAGAGATACGAGTTAACAGAAATATGAAAACACATTAAGAAAAGTAAGGGATGAATGACAAGGTCCGCCTTCTAACTGTAATTCTGGAAGGAGGGATTACACAGACTGGATGAACCTAATGTCCTTGTGGAAAAAAGTATGAAATTTTATTGAAAGATATTTAAAAGACTTAAATAAATGGAGCAATATACTATACTCATGGATTAGAAGACTCCTTGTTTTAAATATCTACCAGGCCGTGATCTAAAATTTATCCTTTAATGTGACTCACAGTAAAAAGTTTGAACACTATTTTAGAGAAATTCTTGCCTATGTACATCAGGAAAGCTGTTCAGAACAGTACTGTTCACGATAGCGAAACAAACTAGTGCATTGGCAAGAGTATGGATAACATTTTGCAATAGTCACAGTGGAATATTATGGAAGAATGGGAAGAATAAATTACAATTACATAAAATAACATGATGAGTCTGAAAAAATATACTGAGGGAAAAACTCAATTCACAGTGGATAACATAATGTTTGATATTTTTGTAAATCTCAAAAACAAGAAAACTAAGCAACATATTGTTTACCACTTAAATATGTAGTAATAGTATTCAAAAAAGGCAACAAAGGAATAATATGCATAAAATTCAGAGCAGTCGTTAGTTTGGTAAGGGAATTAGGATAGAAAATTGGGGAAGGCCAAATAGTATCAGTATTATTGGTATTTAACAGTTCATAAGTTTGCTAGTGAGTTTATAGATAATATTATTAAACTTTTAAATTTACCTACGTTACATATATTACTATCTATCAAATATTACATTAAAATAAAGCGTACAATGCACTTTAAAGATAGTTCTAAGTTTACAATGTACTTTAAAAATAGTTCTAAGTTTGTTCAAGTCTATTTTTAGATTTTATGCAAAATTTTATGCAAAATTTCAAAAAGCTATTTAACCAGAGTCCTAGGCCACAACCAATCAGAAGCAACAGATTGAAAGGTAGAAGAAAAAGTTCCAAAGAGGCTGGTTTAGACCAACACCTATACAGTGAAAAACAAAATAAATAATTTATACAGTAGAAGTTCAGGGGCCTCAAAATTATTCCCATTTGACATTGGAGCTGTTTAATATTGTAAAGAAAATGGCCAGCACCTTCTCAGTCTTAGTACTACTGTGGAGTACAATAATTTACTCTCCTTTGGCAACCGGAGTCATCATGCTCAGGAGGCACTGTTAAATTGGCAAAAAAGGATGCAGCACATCAGAATAAATTTCAACTCAAGTTGTTAAAGTAGATGTTGAACATTTAGTGTCTGGTGGTGATGCCCCCTTCAGTCTGCGCAGAAAAACTGTTTCAGTTTTCAGGTTACCTGCCTGCTTCCTGAAGGCATTGGAGTTTTTGAACCACAAATTAGCAGCCCTTGCAAGGTTTGGTGCCAGGCTGATGACCCTGTATTTCTGGTGTGGCCAAGCAAAAGAGGGCTTGACTGTGGGAGTGAGATTTGACAGGCAGAAGTAGGGAGATGGAAAGATGTCCAAAGAGAAAATGGTGTGAGCGAAGGCAAAGTTGTATTTTCTGTTCCTCATTCTTGACTCCTCACGTTCCTAACAGTTTGTTGTTTATTTGGGATGTTCCCCCTCTGTGTCTCTTGCACCACACAGAATCCAGTGCCAGGTCCCTTGGGAAAATGAACACGTAGCTGAAATACCTGCGGTGACTTTTACATCCCTTTTGACAACACTCCTGGTTTCTGACATTGCATTTACCCATCTCCTGGAGTTTGGGGTATCATCCTACACTATTTTTTGCAGCTGAAGCTCCTCCAGATTTATTCTGTACAAATTGCCTGGAGTATCAAAATCAAATCTTTCTCTTCCTAAATTCTCTTCCTCACTACACCAACCGAAAATTAATTCAACAATTAATAGTGACCAATACATATCTATGCTTTCCATGCAATTAAACCCAGCTAGATATTGAAAGGAGAATAATTGAATTATCCCACTAAAATAAACCATCCTAAATTGCAAATGACTCATTTATTATTGAGTAATTCTCTCAAGGGCTTTCCATAGATTTTTGGTAGAGTACTTGGGAGAAATGTTTATGAATGCCCTTTTCTGCAACCATGGGCAAAATTGCAAAGTTTATGGTTAAAATAATAAAATATTAAATGCTTTATTGTTTTTATATGTCAACTATGTAAGAGATACAGATATAATAGTCATATTATAAGATGTATATAACACACTGTATTCATACAAATAACTTTAGTATTTTTTTCAAGTAGTAAAAATATACCAATGATGGTGAGTCAGGGAATTCTAGTCTCAGTTCTTACTTTGCCATTAGTTAGATCAGCAACCTTAGCTTGCTTGGCCTTGACTTTCTACTTGTTACTTTGTTTTCCATCACTAAATAGAAATGTAGCATAATAGCATTTTAGAGGCAGATATATAGCAGGATTTGACTCCCTTTCTGCCATTTACAAGCTGTGGGTTATTTACCTAACTTACTGAGGTCTCAGTTTTCTCATTCTCAAAATTGGAATAATGCTAATAGTTTCAAATCTAAAGGATTCTTAAGATGGTTGAAATGATATTTATAAAGCTTTTATCATGATATATACCTAGGACATGATAAGCACTCAAAAAATCTGTCTTTTATTAACTGAGGAGACACATGAATAAAAACATACAGTAAGAAACTTGCATTTTTTTAAATCTCCGATGTTTCAGTTTGATTATTCTAGTCTTGATTTCCCCTACTTTTTATAATAGTTTCTCTAAATCTTCTCTAAGACACAGACATAGATATAAAATGCTAAATTGTATAAAATGTATCATGTGACTCTAGAAACAGAATACTGGAGTTGATAAAATTTCAATACTCATATTTTAAAACAGAGATGTCTCTGTCTAAATCCTTCAGCTCTAGCCTGCTTTATTTTGGCTGAGTTACCTTTCTAATGGCCAGGAAAAAATGTCTGCTCTAAGATGGGTAGGATGAGCCTTGTTCCTAAAAACGCTTGAGTGACTTGGGAATAGAATTAAGGAACATAAATGACACAAATGACAGTTTTAGCTTTAAAGCTTATTGAATGGATTTTGACTACTTTGGTCTTAAAAGTGTTTCTAGAATTTTCATGCCATGAAGAGCTAAATGAGACGTTTCATATAATTAATATTCTAACAGAAGTCTTTATAGACCACGGGAGCTGCTTTATGTGGAAGTGCTTAGCTTTCTTTTATATATTCTATAAGGATCACATAAATATAATTTTATGACGAGTATGTTTCTGGTTACTAAGAGGAAGGATAAGAGTTCCTTATTTGCCCAGGGAAAAGAGGGACTGGAGCCAAAGGTGTATGTCTGAGAAGGGAAAGCTTCTAGAGGTCTATTAGGGAGTTTCCGTCAAGAGTCCAAAATTCTAGGGGAAGCTAGAGTGATAGGATGACCTTCAGCAAGAACATTCCCTTGCTTGGGGTTAGTGGTTGTGCTTGGAGATAATTCAGAGGCATAAAAAGCAGGGGTGAGTAAGACTATTAGAAGGTGAAAACATATCTCATTCACTGTGTAAACAACAGGGAGGGGAGTTGAGGTTAATGGGCCAGAATTGGTTGCAGCCAAAAATATTCACAGCTTTGCTGAAATCACTTGTTCCTTCATGCCAATATGTCTATTCCACAGCTCCCTCTGCTACTTTGGACTCTTTCACATTGACAAAATTTACATCCATATACTGGAATCAAAACAGGGTTCTGTCCATTTCTCTAAATGCTGCTCAATATAATCCCTTTTTGTTTGTGCATAGTCCATAAAGAAGTCAATACAGCTCTGTAATTTATTGAGATGTCAGCTCCACAAACTTAGTTGCAGCCTGGAAAGACAGACTACAGCTTCTTTGTCTCTTTTTAGAGATGCATAGACCTCATGCAGGGAACACTTCAAGGAGTTTTGTTTGGATGATCAATACATTTCTATATTTATAAGCCTAATCAGAGCCCATCTGCTTTTCTGCTAAAGCACTGCTCAAAGAGAGAGTCACATAATCAAAATTATAACTTTAATGCATTGATTTTTTTGTTCTACTTGTTACTCAGACCACAAAAATAATTAAATATTTTCGTTTTAATAACTGCAACTTGACACAAAATCATTTCTTTGGGAAACACTTCCCTAATGTCAGGATTATGGCATTTTATACTCCCTATCCTGCCATTTTTTATTCTAATTATTAGACTTGAACAGGTCCAAGACTTGTTTTAAATGCTCTAGTCTCAAAACTTAACAGCTGTTCCCCAGCCCATATATAGAAAGTCAGTCAGCTGCCTTGAACTGACCTCAGTGGCGCAGTCACCCAGAGCCAGATCTCCACCGGAGACTCCAGCTTCACATTATAAATACTGCAGGGTCATCTATAAATATGTGCATTTCACCACATTTCACCTGCTGTTGTTTTGCTGAGGCAAGTGCCTGCTGTCCTTATTCATGTAGCAGCAAGCACCTTTGGATATAACAGGGGGATAACAGAACCTGTGAATGTTTAACTGGCTCCATCAAAGTGTGGGGAGAGGATTCAAAGAAGAGAAAGGAGGACTAGCTTGGAGGAAATATAACAAAATGAAAATGACGTCTCGCAATGAAAATGGTAGGCTGGCCTTTAAGTTGCTGTTGTGTTAAGTCAATACATCTTTCTGTAGTATACGGCTAATCACTTCACGCTGGCCTACGCACATTTATTACATGATTTATTATAGAGAGGGTCTACATGGGGTTGTAATCAGATCATTTCTGCCTGCCACATCCAAGCCATTGCCTCTGCTGCCCACAATTTTCTCCGACAAGGCAGCCGTTCCATTTAGGGAGATGAACAGTAACTGAAGTCACCTATATGTTTTTAGCGTCTTCACTTTGTATTTGAATATGCTCTTAGGCTAACATAGGCCATATGGTGCCTTAATTTGGCAATAAATATGCCCTTTCTGACTTTTAGGCTTCCTCATCTGTAGCATTCCTGAATCAAAAATTGTAGTTCTGCTTGGCTTTCTTAAACCCTTCAAAGGCACAAATCAATCACTGTTTGTTTTCTCATGGCCAAATACTAATCTGCAGAAAATCAGAAGAGTAGGTGTTGAAAATCAGTACCTTGATTTTCATTTTTAAAAGGAAAAATTAGTCATAAGTGCTTTATGAAATCCTTTAAGCATCTTTATCATTTTAACAGAGATATATAATATAGCAACTGTTCCTATCTCAAAATTTACAAAGATTTTTCTGTGTATTTTTCTAGTCAACACTCTCTGTGTCTTATGTTATACCCACATGTAAAATTTGTATTTTAATGATATATAAAACACACTTGCTATTGTAAGTAAAATTATGAATGGTGACCAACTCTATAAAGCTAGAAATATACTGTCAACTTTCCAGATGCCAAAAAATATCTTATTTGTTTTTCTTTATGAAATGTGTGTGATTTTGCCAAATCTTCCCACAAAGTCAGTCTTTGAGGCCCTAACACAGTGAAACAAAATGAATTCCAATAATAACACCCCAGAGTGGTATGTTTCCAGTAAATAGAGCTAAAATTCTGATTATGAAGACAAGCCTCAATCTAGCTAGCAGAGACTTGAGGCTTAATATGCAATACTATTTTCAAGACTTAAGGAAATTAGTATTTTAGATGAAAAGTCTTTTTGTAGCAAGCATTCAAGATGTGGTATTGTCTGGACATGCATGGTGACAAAGAAAGCAGTGACCTCCGAAGGAATCAAGAGTCTGAGTGGTCATTTAGGCCAAAACATACATTTTATTACCTCTACATCATCTTCACTGTATACAACACTTGACTAGCCTATAATAGGATAGCTGCAATATCTCCTAAGACAGCTCACTTCATAATGAGATAGCTTTCACTGGTCAATTAACATCAATCTGAGATCTACTGCTTGAGCACATGGTTATTGGTCATAGGCACTGAATAGATTCCTTGGAGCCAAGTTTACTCCAGTTTCTCATGAAAAGACAAAACATTTGACTCAACTTTGTATGTCCCTTATGTTTTAGACTAAGAGGAATTGTTGGGCTTAGAGAAATAGATCTGGGAATAGTATATACAGTACTGGGAGTTGAAATTCTATGAATAAATGAGTTCCTGAAGATAAAGCATTAAACAGGAATGGAAAATGTGATACTGCCATACTGTAGAATGTTATGTGGGGCATAAATAAATATCTTAGCATCATTTAATCATCCTGCACATAATATATTTTTACCTTAGAAACCTCAGATATCTTCACTAGGCAAACAGTTTCCATGCACTGTCAATTTTTAGTACCATTGTAACTTGGCATGTCAATGGTATAAAGGACATTATATGATATAACACATAACAGTGGAATAATTCCATTTTCTTCATCTAGATATATAGCATATATAATTAATGGTTATATATTACTTGACTGCCATGTATATGTATATATATACACACACACAATACACACATATATATCACATACAAACCCTTCTATTATTCCCTTAGAACATTTAGGTTAATTCTAATTTCTTTTACTATTATATTCAGCCTAAAACTAGAAATTATATCTTTGATTAAAGCACTAATTATATGCAAACACAAATGGAAATTTTTAATGATTACAAGAACATTTTTGTTTTTAACAACAACAACAAATGCATACTGAAACAGAGTTATTTTGCTAAATTATTGTGTACATCAATAATTTCTTAATTATTTCCTTACGGCAACATTTCAGAAATGCAATTGATGTGTCAAAGAGAATGTAATCATCAGGCGTTTGATATTTATTACCAAAATTTCCTCCAAAACCATGTATAAATTTATACCCCAATTGAAAATTCACTAGGATGTGTTTGTTTCAATCTTGTTGTAAAGAGCTTTATTGAGGTGTAATTTATACACTATAAACGTCACTTATTGACATTTATATTTCAATGACTTTTACTAGATTTATGCTGTTGTGTAGCCACCACCACAAGAGTAGAACATCTCCATCACCCTAAAAGATTCATTCCTGACCATTTGCAGTCAATCCCTGCTCCCACCCCTAACTCCAGGCAAACACTGCTTTCTGTCTCTTAGAGATTTGCCTTTTTAGAAATTTCATATAAACAGAATCATCTAATACATTTCTTTTGTGTCTGGTTTCTTTCACTATTTTGTAACACTTTTGAGATTTATCTATGTCATACTATGTCTCTACAGTCTTTTCATTATTATTGCTGAATAGTATTCCCCTGGATAAACATGATGCTTTTTCTTTACCATTTCACCAGGCGATGGATGTTTGGATTGTCAACAGTTTTTTTTTTTTCTTGCAACTATGAATAAATAAATACCTATGAACATTTTTGTTTAAGTCTTTGTATAGGACCTAGGTTTTTGCTCGTTCTCTCAATCTTGTTAGAACCATTTTAATACATTAGTTTTAAATGTGAGAAAATGTACATTTATGTGATGTGAAAAACCAGTAATTCCAATATTTATAAGACTAGCAGAGTTTTTACAAAAACAAAAAAAGGTAATTATTAAAAGTGACAGTTCACACTCCGAAGTCATTTCTATACCATAATTTTTCCTAATTTTGTTCTGTTATAAGGAAGGATGCTCTCTTATTTAGATTGAGAAGAGGTGACACTGTTTTTCCTAAGTCCTTGGCACACATTATATATTCAACAATGTATTAGAAAACATTGCATTCTGATTTATATATGCAACTTGTATTTTATTTTTATATTTTAAATTCATTCACCCATTCAACAAATGTTTACTGACCACCTACAATGTACCAGACACTGCTCAGAACTAGGGAAACAAATTAAAAGAAAGCATGGCCCTTGTCTTTATGGAGCTTTACAAACTAAGGCAGCAATCACAGTTCAATGTATTAGTGAAAAAGTAGGTACTATCTACAAAACAACAGCAATAAAAATAATAGCCCTAATTTAAAAAACCTATATCTACAAAAAGAAAACCTAATTCAACTTTAAGAGGTGTAGGAAGCATTGCCAGAAGAAAAAATATGCAAGCTGAGATATGAGGAACAGGTGGGTTATCTAAGAAAGAGGATGAGAAAATTAGTCCAAGGGGAGAAAATAGCATAAGCAAAGGCCTTGAGTCAAAAGGATCTGGTATCTTTGGGGAAATACAAGTAGTTTTTATCGCCTAAGAGAAGCTTTTGAAAGAGCAACAACAATAGAAGGAGCTAGAGAAACAAACTGGGGCAAAATCATGAAAGGATTCATAAACCACATTAAAGACCTGTTAACCAAATCTCCTTTCACTGAAATTACCAAAGTCCTCTTTGATAATTTCTGCCCGTATTATCAGGTTCAGCTAAAACAACTTCCCTGATAAAAGTATTTCTGGGCCTTGAAACCATGAGGGCCCATGATACAGGGTTTCACTGTTTCATAGCACCCTAGGATCCTCCCTTAGAATTTAAGGGAGTTAGACATAAATGATAGATGTGTCCCCTGTTAGGATGTAAGCTCTATAAGGCAGTGTATTGCATGTGTTTAGTTCACCACTGTTTTAGTATTATTCCACACAGTAACTTGCTTATAAATGGCTCTCAACAAATAAGTGTTGAATGCAGAAAGAAAGGGGTTTGTTCTTTAACATACAGATACTGAATAAGCCCTGAAGATATTTAAGCATATATTTGCTTGGAAGAGGTCACTGTTTTATGGAAAATGGCCTAAAGAAAGAGGACAAGACTGAATGTAAGAGGACAAGTTAATAGGAAGTACATATTCACAGCCAGACAGTGTCCTAAGTGTTTCTTTTTTTTTTTTTCTTTACCTCTGAATTATCACAACTCTGTAAAGTAGATACTATCACTATTTTCCCTTAAATCAGAAACTGAGATTCAGATTACTTAAGAAATTGCCTAAGATCACATAGTGTATGTATTGGCTACCTTGGGAGCCTACAAAGTATCACAAGCTCTAGAGCAAGATTAGGCTGGAAAGGCAGATAAGCCAGAAAGCAAAGACTCCTTCCTGTAATCCAGTCAGGAGTTTGACTTTCATCCCGAAAGCAATGCGAACCAAATGAAGAATTTTTAGCAAGACACTGTAACAATCAAATACGTCGTTGAACAAGAACGCTGTAAATTAAAATTGGTGAATGGATTTGGGAAGAGTGGGGGAAACTGGCACAAGTAGAGACAGAAATTTGATCCAATTATCCCTGGGCAAAGAATGCCAATATCCTGGACAATAATGATGTTAGTATAGGTGGGAAACAGTGGATATCTCTGAAAATATTTAGAGGAAATATTTAGATATCCAAGGCAATGGACAGGTCACTCTGAAGAGCAGGAAGAGATGGATACGGATAAGAAGTAATGCATATTTCAGAAAAAAGGAAACTTTTTATTTTTCTGAAAGAAAGGGGAAAAGGTTTGGTACAGAATCAAGTATGTAAGAAAGTTGTGGTAGAAAACTGAAAGAATTGTGTTAGATTTTATTTACTCTTTGAAATAGAGAGATAGGTCACCTGCTGAGAATGAAAGGCAGATGAGGTTCACTGTAAATCACGAGGGTCAAGAACAGGAGTACAGTTGTCTCACAACATATTGCTTAACTGACTTTATGATGATGAGATAAGAAAATAACAAATACATCCTAAAGGACAATAAGAGATATATCAAAGCCATTCTATATGCCATTCTTGATGGAACATTCCATATCATAAATATGCCAATTCTTGACCTAAATTTTAATTAATAAAGTCACAATTAAAATGTCAACAGAAAAAAAAAATGTCAACAGGACTTTGATCTTAGATACAGAAAAAAAGGATCTAAATTCATATGGAAAATTAAATGTCAAAAAGAGAAGAAAGTACTTTATTGGATTTAAAACATAAAGCAATATTAAATAAAGCATGGGTAGAATAAAATGGACTAAAGAGTACAGAAGAGGTTATATATGTATAGGTATACATACTAATATATATGTGTGTGAATTTAATATCTCTTTAAAAATTTTGCAAATAAATGCTAAAACTTGATTTTTCAATAAACAGTTTTACGATAGCTGCATGGATAGCAGTCACTTTGGAAAATAAATATATTGAACCACTATTTAATTCCTAACACTGAAATATATTCAAAATGAATAACCTATAAATGTATACAAAATTATTTGTGAACTAAAAATTTTTTAAAAATTAAAAATTTATTGGAGAATGGATGATTTTCTAAATATGATATAAAACCCAGAAACCATAAAAGTTTAATGAATTTGCCCATTTAAAACTAAAAACTACCTTAATGGCAAAATAAAACCTAAGCTATGTCAAAAGAAAAACAACAAACTTAGAAAAACAATATTGTTGCACATATTAGAGATGAAGGGTAATTTCCTTAATATACAAAATGCTCATTGAAATTAACACCTCCAAAAAAAACAAATACTGTAGAAAAAAATGGATAAAGAACATTGAACAGTTTCACTTAAAAGAAAATATGAATAATCCTTAAATATATGAAAAGGTATGTAATGTTAATCGTGCCAGTCAGAAGAGAAGTGAAAGTTACAATTACATTATATTTTACCTAGTAGATTGTGTTGAAAATTATGTAGGAAAATGGAAACATTACTTATTATTGATGGGAATATAATTTAGTACAATATCAATGGAGAGAAACTTGGCAATGTCAAAATTTTAAATGTACATATTCTACTCTAAGGTTTAATTCTACAAGTGTATTTTTATACTTGAATATATATAGATGTGCATATATACACACATAAAATATGTTACTGTAGCATTTTGTAACAAAACAAAATTTTCTTGTTTAGTAGTAAGACAACGGAAACAAGCTAATATCCATCATAAGATGACTAAATAAATTATGGCATATTTACAGAGTGGAATACTAAAAAGCCCCTTCAAAAGTGAGACATACATAAAAAGCTCTAAGCAGTTTTTAAAATAAAATTTTCTTATATATATTGTACTCCTATTTGTGTAAAAATTCCCTATATACCTATCATCCATCCATCCATCCATCCAACCATCTATCCATCCATTCATCCATCCATCTTTGTAAAAGAATGGGTAGAGAACCCAAGAAACTGTTAATGGTGCTAAAAATGGTGCTTTAATGGTGTTAAAAAAATTATTTTTTTTACCAGGGAGGAAAAAAAAATAAATGTTTAAGAGACATAGCTGGAAGATAGAGTTTCATTTCCTCCTAAACTTTATTCTATTTTAAAAATATATTTTGCCAACTATCAAAGTGGATTTTGCTCTCTAGAAGATTTTAAAAAATAAACTAAATTCCAACACCAATACATGAAATTTTTAGTATTTGGTTGAAAAACTTTTACACTTAGCATGATATCTGGCTTCCAATGAGGCATTATAATTTAAGGTAAAGAGCACAGAGTTTTGAGTATTTTTGTTTTGGTCAAGATCCCTGCAGAAACAGAGCAATAAATTTAGAGTAATTTAAGGAGTGTTTTTAATAAAGAGATGTTTTGTAAAGGTACTGTCAAGGTGTTGGTAAAACTGAGGGACAGTGCAGTACTGTATAGGTAGAAATAGCAGGTTAACTTACCTCCCTTAGATTAGGGCAAGAGGAAAAATTGTTATCAGCCAATAGAGGTGGCGGATTGTCTAGAGATGGTGCTTCAATAGGAGCTAAAACCATTTATCAAGTAGCATAGTCAAACTACAGCAACTCCTCAGGGAGAGAACTGAGAGAATAAACCATTCACCATTGCCCCTCCTTCTGATCTCTTGCTAGTATTCACTATTGGCTAAAAAGGACAAAAAAGTCCAATGATACAGTAAGCCTCCCATGGCACAAAGAAAGACAGAGAGAGGTGGAAAGAGGATGCAGAAGGTAAATGGATGGTAATGTACACAACAGTATAATTGGTTCTGATTCTATGCCCTACAAAAAGTTATCTATTTTGAGACCTTGAGTAAGTCAACTTTTTGAGAATTAGATATTTTTATATGATATATCAATTAGGGTCTGGTTGAGAGACAGAAACCTCATCAGTAATTTGAACAAAGAAATGTGATGTAAAGAATTGTTAAATGCCAGCACATGCCTGCGCCCCCCTCAGCTGCTCACCCACAAAGTGAGGCAGGGATTCTGTTGCCTGAAGCCCAGTTAGTCGTGTGGCTGACAGGGTCTTGGTGCTCTGGCCGGGTGTCAGGCCTTAGCCTCTGAGATGGGAGAGCTGAGTTCAGGACATTGGTCCACCAGAGACCTCCCAGCCCCACGTAATATCAAATGGCAAAAGCTCTCCTAGAGATCTCCATCTCAATGCTAACACCCAGCTCCACTGAACAACCCACAAGCTACAGTGCTGGACACCCTATGCCAAACAACTAGCAAGACAGGAACACAACCCCACCAGTTAGAAGAGAGGCTGCCTAAAATCATACTAAGTTCACAGACACCCAAAAACACACCACTGGATGTGGTCCTGCCCACCAGAAAGACAAGATCCGGCCTCACCACCACCACCAGAACACAGGCACCAGTCCCCTCCACAACACACTGAACCAACCTTAGCCACTGGGGACAGACACCAAAAACAACGGGAACTACAAACCTGCAGCCTGTGAAAAGGAGACCCCAAACACAGTAAGATAAGCAAAATGAGAAGACAGAAAAACACACAGCAGATGAAGGAGCAAGGTAAAAACCCACCAGACCTAACAAATGAAGAGGAAATAGGCAGTCTACCTGAAAAAGAATTCAGAATAATGATAGTAAAGATGATCCAAAATCTTGGAAATAGAATAGAAAAAATGCAAGAAACATTTAACAAGGATGTAGAAGAACTAAAGAGGAAAGAAGCAATGATGAACAACACAATAAATGAAATTAAAAATTCTCTAGAAGGGATCAATAGCAGAATAACTGAGGCAGAAGAACGGATAAGTGACCTGGAAGATAAAGTAGTGGAAATAACTACTGCAGTGCAGAATACAGAAAAAAGAATGAAAAAAACTGAGGACAGTCTCAGAGACCTCTGGGACAACATTAAACGCACCAACATTCGAATTATAGGGGTCCCAGAAGAAGAAGAGAAAAAGAAAGGGACTGAGAAAATATTTGAAGAGATTATAGTTGAAAACTTCCCTAATATGGGAAAGGAAATAGTTAATCAAGTCCAGGAAGCACAGAGAGTCCCATACAGGATAAATCCAAGGAGAAACACGCCAAGACACATATTAATCAAACTATCAAAAATTAAATACAAAGAAAACATATTAAAAGCAGCAAGGGAAAAACAACAAATAACACACAAGGGAATCCCCATAAGGTTAACAGCTGATCTTTCAGCAGAAACTCTGCAAGTCAGAAGGGAGTGGCAGGACATATTTAAAGTGATGAAGGAGAAAAACCTACAACCAAGATTACTCTACCCAGCAAGGATCTCATTCAGATTTGATGGAGAAATTAAAACCTTTACAGACAAGCAAAAGCTGAGAGAGTTCAGCACCACAAAACCAGCTTTACAACAAATGCTAAAGGAACTTCTCTAGGCAAGAAACACAAGGGAAGGAAAAGAGCTACAATAACAAACCCAAAACAATAAAGAAACTGGGAATAGGAACATACATGTCGATAATTACCTTAAATGTAAATGGATTAAATGCTCCCACCAAACGACACAGACTGGCTAAATGGATACAAAAACTAGACCTGTATATATGCTGTCTACAAGAGTCTTACTTCAGACCTAGGGACACATACAGACTGAAAGTGAGGGGATGGAAAAAGATATTCCATGCAAATGGAAATCAAAAGAAAGCTGGAGTAGCAATTCTCATATCAGACAAAATAGACTTTAAAATAAAGACTACTACAAGAGACAAAGAAGAACACTACATAGTGATCAAGGGATCTATCCAAGAAGATATAACAATTGTAAATATTTATGCACCCAACATAGGAGCACCTCACTACATAAGGCAAATACTAAGAGCCATAAAAGGGGAAATTGACAGTAACACAATCATAGTAGGAGACTTTAACACCCCACTTTCACCAATGGACAGATCATCCAAAATGAAAATAAATAAGGAAACACAAGCTTTAAATGATACATTAAACAAGATGGACTTAATTGATATTTATAGGACATTCCTTCCAAATACAGCAGAATACACTTTCTTCTCAAGTGCTCATGGAAGATTCTCCAGAATAGATCATACCTTGGGTTACAAATCAAGCCTTGGTAAATTTAAGAAAATTGAAATCGTATCAAGTATCTTTTCCGACCACAACACTATGAGACTAGATATCAATTACAGGAAAAGAACTGTAAAAAATACAAACACATGGACGCTAAACAATACACTACTTAATAACGAAGTGATCACTGAAGAAATCAAAGAGGAAATCAAAAAATACCTAGAAACAAATGACAATGGAGATACAACGACCCAAAACCTATGGAATGCAGCAAAAGCAGTTCTAAGAGGGAAGTTTATAGCAATACAGTCCTACCTTAAGAAACAGGAAACATCTCAAATAAACAACCTAACCTTGCACCTAAAGCAACTGGAGAAAGAAGAACAAAAAAACCCCCAAGTTAGCAGAAGGAAAGAAATCATAAAGATCAGATCAGAAATAAATGAAAAGAAATGAAGGAAACGATCACAAAGATCAATAAAACTAAAAGCTGGTTCTTTGAGAAGATAAACAAAATTGATAAACCATTAGCCAGACTCATCAAGAAAAAAAGGGAGAAGACTCAAATCAATAGAATTAGAAATGAAAAAGGAGAAGTAACAACTGACACTGAAGAAATACAAAGGATCATGGGAGATTGCTACAAGCAACTCTATGCCAATAAAAATAGACAACTAGGAAGAAATGGACAAATTCTTAGAAATGCACAACCTGCCAATCCTGAACCAGGAAGAAATAGAAAATATGAACAGACCAATCACAAGCACTGAAATTGAAACTGAGATTAAAAATCTTCCAACAAACAAAAACCCAGGACCAGATGGCATCACAGGCGAATTCTATCAAACATTTAGAGAAGAGCTAACACCTATCCGTCTCAAAATCTTCCAAAATATAGCGGAGGGAGGAACACTCCCAAACTCATTCTACAAGGCCACCATCACCCTGATACCAAAACCAGACAAAGATGTCACAAAGAAAGAAAACTTCAGGCCAAAATCACTGATGAACATAGATGCAAATATCCTCAACAAAATACGAGCAAACAGAATCCAACAGCACATTAAAAGGATCATACACCATGACCAAGTGGGTGTATTCCGGGAATGCAAGGCTTCTTCAATATACGCAAATCAATGAATGCGATACACCATATTAACAAATTGAAGGAGAAAAACCATATGATCATCTCAATAGATGCAGACAAAGCTTTTGACAAAATTCAACACCCATTTATGATAAAAACCCTGCAGAAAGTAGGCATAGAGGGAACATTCCTCAACATAATAAAGGCCATATATGACAAACCCACAGCCAACATCGTCCTCAATGGTGAAAAACTGAAACCATTTTCACTAAGATCAGGAACAAGACAAGGTTGCCCACTCTCACCACTATTATTCAACATAGTTTTGGAAGTTTTAGCCAAAGCAATCAGAGAAGAAAAAGAAATAAAAGGAATCCAAATTGGAAAAGAAGAAGCAAAGCTGTCACTGTTTGCAGATGACATGATACTATACATAGAGAATCGTAAAGATGCTACCAGAAACCTACTAGAGCTAATCAATGAATTTGGTAAAGTAGTAGGATACAAAATTAATGTACAGGTATCTCTGGTATTCTTATACACTAATGATGAAAAATCTGAAAGTGAAATTAAGAAAACACTTCCGTTTACCATTGCAACAAAAGAATAAATATCTAGGAATAAACCTACCTAAGGAGACAAAAGACCTGTATGCAGAAAATTATAAGACACTGATGAAAGAAATTAAAGATGATAAAAATAGATGGAGAGATATACCATGTTCTTGGATTAGAAGAATCAACATTGTGAAAATGACTATACTACTCAAAGCAATCTACAGATTCAATGCAATCCTCATCAAACTACCACTGGCATTTTTCACAGAACTAGAACAAAAAATTTCACAATGTGTATGGAAACACAAAAGACCCCAAATAGCCAAAGCAATCTTGAGAACGAAAAATGGAGCTGGAGGAATCAGGCTCCCTGACTTCAGACTATACTACAAAGCTACAGTAATCAAGACAGTATGGTACTGGCACAAAAACAGAAATACAGATCAATGGAACAGGATAGAAAGCCCAGAGATAAACCCATGCACATATGGTCACCTTATCTTTGATAAAGGAGGCAAAAATATACAATGGAGAAAAGACAGCCTCTTCAATAATTGGTGCTGGGAAAACTGGACAGCTACATGTAAAAGTATGAAATTGGAACACTCTTTAACACCATACACAAAAATAAACTAAAAATGGATTAAAGACCTAAATGTAAGGCCAGACAGTATCAAACTCTTAGAGGAAAACATAGGCAGAACACTCTATGACATAATTCACAGCAGGAGCCTTTTTGACCCACCTCCTAGAGAAATGGACCTAATGAAACTTAAAAGCTTTTGCACAGCAAAGGAAACTATAAACAAGACCAAAAGACAACCCTCAGAATGGGAGAAAATATTTGCAAATGAACCAACTGACAAAGGATTAATCTCCAAAATTTACAAGCAGCTCATGCAGCTCAGTAACAAAAAAACAAACAACCCAATCCAAAAATAGGCAGAAGACCTAAACAGACATTTCTCCAAAGAAGATATACAGATTGCCAATAAACACATTAAAGAATGCTCAACATCATTAATCATTAGAGAAATGCAAATCAAAACTACAATGATATATCATCTCACACCAGTCAGAATGGCCATCATCAAAAAATCTAGAAAGAATAAATGCTGGAGAGGGTGTGGAGAAAAGGGAACACTCTTGCACTGTTGGTGGGAATGTAAATTGATACAGCCACTATGGAGAACAGTATGGAGGTTCCTTAAAAAACTAAAAATAGAACTACCATACAACCCAGCAATCCCACTACTGGGCATATACCCTGAGAAAACCATAATTCAAAAAGAGTCATGTACCAAAATGTTCACTGCAGCTCTATTTACAATAGCCAGGACATGGAAGCAACCTAAGTGTCCATCGACAGATGAATGGATAAAGAAGATGTGTCACATATATACAATGGAATATTACTCAGCCATAAAAAGGAACGAAACTGAGTTATTTTTAGTGAGGTGGATGGACCTAGAGTCTGTCATACAGAGTGAAGTAAGTCAGAAAGAGAAAAACAAATACCGTATGCTAACACATATATATGGAATCTAAGAAAAAAAAAATGGTCATGAAGAACAACCTAGGGGTAAGACAGGAATAAAGACACAGACCTACTAGAGAATGGGCTTGAGGATATGGGGAGGGGGAAGGGTAAGCTGTGACAAAGTGACAGAGTGGCATGGACATATATACACTATCAAACGTAAAATAGATAGCTAGTGGGAAGCAGCCGCATAGCACAGGGAGATCAGCTCGGTGGTTTGTGACCACCTAGAGGGGTGAGATAGGGAGGGTGGGAGCGAGGGAGACGCAAGAGGGAAGAGATATGGGAACATATGTATATGTATAACTGATTCACTTTGTTATAAAGCAGAAACAAACACACCATTGTAAAGCAATTATACTCCAATAAAGATGTAAAAGAAAAAAAGTGATAATACACCATTAACAAGTCAGTTGTACCCCAGAAACACAAGGTTTTCCTTATATTTAACAGTCAATAAATGTAATTTACTACATGAACAGAATAAAAGAGAACAACATCATCTGATCATCTCAAAAGATGCCCAAAAAAGGCATTTGATAAAATCAACACTGATTGTAAAGTTCTGCTTTAAAATCTTTTTCTAAGAAAATACTATGAGAAATTTTCATGTAAAAGTGTTAGCTCTGCTCAGAATTGAAACCTAAACAGCTGAAAAATGGAAATATGACAGTTATTTTCCATTGTCATCACTATTTCACTATTGAGCTCATCCACTTATTTTTTTTAACTTGGTCTATTGAATTTTTCATGTTTAAAAATTTCCATAGTTTCTATTTCACTCTAAAATTTCAATATTGACCCTTCTTGGAGCAAGGTTTTGATAATTGCTTTAAAACCTATGTCTAATAATTTCAACATCTGAGTTATCTTGGGTTTTGCATCTTTTGATTGTCTTTTTCCATTACAAATGTTGACATTTTTGTGTCCTTGGAATTTTTTATTGTATCTTGGACATTTTGAAGTGTGATTTGACCCTGTTCCTCATGTGTTCCATCCAGGAGCCACTCTGATGTTCTCAAAGTTTTTGGTGTGCTGTTGAGGGTCAGATTCTTGCAAAAACAGTTTGTTCTGGACCCAGTAGTTCCTAGATCATTAACTTTTGGGGTTCACTTTCTCATGTTTTCCCTCTTTGTAATCTTCTCAACTCTCTTTTAGCTCCCAAAGTGCCCCTTTAGTCTGTCTATAAAGCTACGATTTTAGTTTCCTTGCTCTGGTGTGAAATTCCAGTAACTATGCTTGCTTCTGAAGCCAAGTGATACAAGGATTTAAAAAGAAAGATATCACCCCTATCACCACCCTTCTCCAGGCAACAGTTCCTTTGGTTAGAGGGATTCTCCTCCCACAAAGTTTTACATACTTGCCAAGTTACCATTGTCACTGCTGCCACAATGAGATTATAGCTTTAAAACTGAGGATGGGCTGGGGGCTTGGGCAGTGGAATAGAAATAATGGAGGACTTTTTTCTATTCTCTTTCTCCTTAAGGCCCTCTTTTTTGATCTCCAGATCAGAAAGAGAGGACTTCTCTTGGAGCTCTTTCTGTCTGCACTGAATGCACAATTCCAAAACTCAGACTGCTTTTGAGTCCAGGATGGGAGAGATAATAAGAAATCAAAAACAAAAGCAAACAAAACAGAAAACAAGAAATCCACCATCAGATCAACCTCACTTTAAGTTCTGGTTCCCTTTCCCAATTTGCCTGCTATCATTTATTTTTCAAAGACTTCAGCAAGCTGCCTTGCACATTCTATACAGGTGAGAGACAAGATCTAAACAGAATCAAGTGTGCTTACTCCATCTTAACTGGAACCAGAAATCACTCAGCCATTTAAAAAAAAAAAATCAATACCTTTCAAAGTTTCAGATGTTAAAAAACTTGTATTAAGATTTTAAATGTTCATGTGTGGTCTTGTTTTCCATTACACTTACTTTTCAAGATTTATTTGCATTCATATTTTTATTAAAATAATGCTGTTTGATTATTAATAAGGCATCTGATTATGGTTAAGTAATCTCACTTTCCTTTGGATAAGGAAACTCCATATTAGACCTAATCAGGACTCACTTATTTTGCTGTGATAATTTAGTCACTGAATATTTTATAGTTAAATTATAGAGAAACCTTGAGGAATTGTCTGTTCATTTTGTAGTAGTTGCTTTTGCAGCAGGGTAAATTCTACTAAATGCCATTGGAAATATGCTACATTAGAAGAGCAGATATGAACTCTGAGACAAGGATAAGGAGTGTGAGAACCTCAAGATTTTCTAAACTTTCCCTGGTTGTCATCTTGTCTTTCTTTCATGATAGTGACCAGCAGTGAAAAGCTTAAATGAAAAATTCTGGAGTAATTGTCTTCAGAAGCAGCTATGTGGGTGGGCTGGAGGTTGGGTGTCTTGGTAGATTTTGTCTATCACTGCAGTAAAACCTAGCAGAGAAATCCCTGAAAGGCAGGTATGGGTGATGGCAGCTCCTAAAGAAGTAGAAACCAAGCTGAGTATCTGTGACAAAAGAAGAAAGAAAAGGGCTTCCCTGGTGGCGCAGTGGTTGAGAATCTGCCTGCCAATGCAGGGGACACGGGTTCGAGCCCTGGTCTGGGAGGATCCCACATGCCGCGGAGCAACTGGGCCCGTGAGCCACAATTACTGAGCCTGCGCGTCTGGAGCCTGTGCTCTGCAACAAGAGAGGCCGTGATAATGAGAGGCCCGCGCACCGCGATGAGGAGTGGCCCCCACTTGCCGCAACTAGAGAAAGCCCTCACACAGAAACGAAGACCCAACACAGCCATAAATAAATTAATAAATAAACCCAAAGTTAAAAAAAAAAAAAAAAAGAAAGAAAAATACAGAAAGTAGGCAGGGTTTCAAAAGAAGACCTGGGGCTTACACATTGGAAAGCTCTCCATGGGGTGCACTCGCTAGTCACCAGTCCAGAAATAAATGGTTCTTTATTAACATATTTAATTTTTTTGTTATTGAAAAGAAGAAACTTTAGCATGCAACAGAAGAAAGAATTTTTAAAAAGGGGGGGGAGTACTTCACTGGTTTCAAAAATATTGGTTTATTCTAAAGCTTACTTTATATTACTCGGTTTCTTCTGCCGTATTACTTTAGATTATGCATGGCTTGTCCCAAAGACAGCTAAAGCAGCTAAAGCAGTACAAAATCAAGGGTGGTTTGACTTTTATAAAATATGATATATTTTATTCACAAAGACACTGTTTAAATCGACACCTGAAACCACTGGATCAGTTTACTGGTTAATATTAAAGAAAGAGAAAGACATGAAGATACTTTTCTTTTTCTGAAAAGCCTTCAGTCGCAAGAGTAAAGTTAAAGTTGTATATTTTTTTAGAAGAAGGCCTTTCTTTCTGTACAGTGAACAAAATACTCTTCCTTGCCAGGCTCTATGTTGTTTATCCAGCCTCTCAAATCTGCTCAAGGTATCTATTACCAATTCTGCCACCCTCATCTAAGCTGCCATTCTCCTTTTTCTGGACGTTGTAAATGGTGTCTTTCCTTCCATTACATTTTCAATCATTTATTGTTTGATTTAAGAAAGGATTATAAGTTTGTACCTAATTTTCTAATATAATACTTTACTGAAATCTTTGTTAAATTCTCTTATGGGCTGATTTGTGTACCCTAAAATTCATAAGTTGAAGTCTTAACCTCTCGTGTTTCAGAATGTGACTGTACATGGGGACAGCACCTTTTAAGAGGTAATTAAGGTAAAATAAATTCACATGAGTGTGCTAAAATCCAATACAACTGGTGTCCTTATAAGATAAGATTAGGACACAGGCATGGAGGAGACCATGTAAGACATAAGAAGAAGACAGCCATCTACAAGGCAAGGAGAGAAGCTTTCATAAGAAACAACTATGCTCACACCTTGAATTCAGACTTCTATTCTCCAAAACTATGAAGAAATAAATTTCTATTTTTAAGCTACCCAATCTGTGATACTTTATTATGGCAAGCCCTACAAGCTAAAACAAATTCTAATAATTTTTGATTGAGCTTCTTTACTGTCTAGGCTTTCCATCATATCATCCATAAATTATTTCCGATTTTTATACCTATTATTTATTCCACTTCTCTAATTGCATTGGCTAGTATTACCAGAACAATGTTAAATATAAGTAGTAATTGTGTTTACTCTTCTATTTACATTGCCTATAACGGGATATATCTAGTACTTCAGCATTCAACATTAATCACATTGCTGGCCTTTGACTTCTTATAGGCATTCTTTTAACATATTAGGTATATCCCTCTACCAAGGTTTTTTTCCCCTAAATCAGGAAATATAATTATTTTATCACACATCTTTTGCATTTAGGGGATGCCATTAAATTACTGTCTTTTAACCTATAAATATTATATCGATAGACTTCCTAATATTAAGTTACTCTTACATCTTGGAATAAACCACACTTAGCAGTCAACTGGCCTCTGATTTCCTGACTGGCTGAACTGTTGCAACAGCAATTGCACAGCAATTGAAGGAAAATTAGATACAATCATGAAACAACATCAGAGTAGGTAGGATTTGGGGGTCATATTGTTACAAGCTAGTGTTTTTATAAAGGATATTCTCTGGCAGATTTCTAAGTTTCATTCTTAGTGGTTATCCTATTTTTATTTCATATCTTTTAGTGTTAATTTGAGAATATTTTGATTATCAATATTCCTTGCACAGCGAGCATAAATCTTTTCTTTCACAACCCATTTCCTTTTTCTCCTTGCCTATGATCTTTCTAAAAAATATTTGCTTAAATTTGGATTTTAAAATTGTTTATTGTTTTATCTATTATCTATTTATATATTATATATTATATAATATATATTTATATATGTCTATTATTTTGTCTATTATCTATTTATATATTATCTATCTACTTTTCAAATAAACAGCTCTTAAAATTAGTCAAGTGATATGATAGCTATTTTCTATTTTCCAATTTATTAATAATATTGCATTACTTCTATTATTGAAGATAAATTTAACTTTTTCAGTAGTCTAGTATATGATCAAATTTTGCAAATGTTTCATGGATACTTAAAAAGTTAAGTTGTACCATCTACACATATCTTTGATATGTATCTTTTAGATTCATTTTGTAAACTTACATCTCTTATCTCCTATATTCTTGCTTACTTTTTGTCTTCTTGATTTCTCCTAAGCTAAGAGAAGTTTCAAAATTTAATTTGTCAGAGCCTATAATATTATCGTATATGGATACCACATATACACATATAAATATATACATATATTTAACCATTTTTACTATTTCTTCAAATAATTAATAGCTTTATTTATTTGTAAATGTGATACTCTACAGTCATAAGGACTTGATTTCAAATTCAAGCTCAATTATTTAATAGCTGTATGAGCCCAGGAGAGTTACTAACTTTGATGAGCCTCAGTTTTCTCACTTATAAAATGGGATGAAACTTCGTAAAGCATCAAAGATAATATATATGTAACCTTGACCTCAGTAAATAGCAGCTGCTATTACTATTCTGTCTATTTGATCTGTAATTGAATCAGAGTGGCATATTGAAATTTTCATTATCGTTCTTCCTTAGTAGGTCACTTTATTCCTAATTCCTTTTGCTTTGTGACTTATTGCTGCTGTAGTTTTAAATGATGTTTGTGAATATATCTGTGCAATAGACCATACTTTTTTCAATGTAACACGATTCTGTATCATTAAAACATTTTTTCTTACCTGTGATACTAACACTATCTGCTTTTCTTGTCTTCATATTTACCTGACATAACTATATCACAAAATGAGGACATTTTTTAAGATTAAAATATTCATACTGAAATTCTTTGTGATATTGCTGGAGAACTGTGCTCATTGAAATGTAGTGCCATATTGCTATATTAAGTATTTTTCTTGCTTTATGCTTATAAAAATAATTCTTTGCCGCTGTCTTTTTGTTTTATCTTTTGCCATTCATGCTAAATTTCATTTGTTCTTTTCTTCTTAAATCATTTGAAGAAAAAAATTATCTTTTTAATTTCAGTGGTGAATAATTTTTCTTCAAATCTCATATTTTAGTTTTATCAAATTATTGAAGTCAAGATCAAACCCATTTTTGTTACATTTCATGAGTGATGAGCAGGTCTCCAAATTGTCCTTTTATTCCTCAGTGGAAGGGAAAGCATGCATGGCTTCCTTCCTGCCTTACCAAATAAGTGGAAACAGTGGGAAATAGCAAATGTAAGCCCACAGAGAAGCCCTTTCAGGACCCCCAAAACACATATCAAGAAATACAACAGATAACTACCCCAGTTGTGTCTACAGAACGAAGCTACTTCATTCATTTGGGGTACAAAAAGGAGAATTAAAAGATGACAAATATTATACTATTATCCAATGCAGGTTTTCCTCACTATCATCTAGCATGGCTTTATATCTGCTGAAACAAACAAATTAGAATCAACTTCATATATGCCTGTGAAAAAAATAAACAAAACTCCTTTCAACCAGTCATTTTCACCCAACATTAATCACAGTGACATATTTGCCTCAAGGGGCTATTTTTTTTTAATCCCGTGGTTTAGTTATCGGTAAAGTTATAGACTTTGTTTATGGAAAGTGATGATTTTATTAATCATTTGAGGCTGGTGATCAATGAAGCCTATGAAACCAAGGATAAATTTAAATTAATTAGACAAGAAAGATATTTTCTTGACAATTTTAAGAATGGGTTATGTAATTTTGAAATTATTTACATCAAAATTGAATTAAAATTATTAAGATATACATTGTTTACTTATTTAGTGTTGATGGGTTTGCAGTAGAAATGGGGAGCTGCTTGCAATAATAGAATCAGAATACACTGGGATTTGAAGAGACACTTAGTTCATAGTGTCTGAAAATCCACAAGGTCATATACCACATGAGAATGCCATGTGCTTGCCCAGATGCCAAAAGCTAATGGGCATTTTTTTTTCTTTAAAAAACTCTTATACACATGCATTCCCCTGGTTGAGCTCTATACTAAGAATTCTTCATTTATTCTTTAAAGGCTCTGCTGATTGGATTTTTGAGTTTTAAAAGACCACACTAATACTTGGAAATTTGGATATCTGATCCTCTGTTTGTGGTGATTTTAATTAGTCAGTGATTCCAGCCTAAATATTTATTAGTTTTCTAACCTTTTGTTGGATTGCTACCATTAAACATCCTCTGACAGTTGTATTGATGTAAAGATAATATAGGCTGATTGAATTGTTTTCTAGGACATTTATTTTAAGATGTGAAGGTTAATGTCCAGTTGCTGTTCAGATAAAATTTCTCTCTAAAATTAAAATGAGCATATGTACCAACATAAAGAAGAGGTTTTGTTTTAGTAAAATTAAATTTTGATTTGGGGCACAGAATTTTTTGTTCCAATGATAATAATTAGCAATAAGCAAACAAATACTTCAAAGAGATACTTGTGAAAATCAAAATGATATTTAACAAATGGGGCTATGAATGAGATCACTTCACGGCTGCAAATATCTGGCAAATAAAAAAAATTTTTAATGGACACTAAGGAATAAATGGATGATCAACCCTGAGCATTTCTGAATCTAATATGTACTACTGTTTCATTTGAGCTTCTAAATTAGTAAAGTGGAACTTAAAGCCCATTAAATTATATACTAATCAATGATCATATTTGTTATTCATTATTCGTTCATGATCTACCATAAAAGCAGTATCATAGACACTGATTTAAAATATTTTATGAAATGACTTTATGCATGGCATTTGTGTTAATTAAAATAAGAGAAAGTAGCTTCAAAGCCTATTACTCATTTAATCTTATAGTTTAAAACATATTTTTATAGATGTTTGAAGAAATAGCACATGTGCTGAATTTAATCGTAGATGTCTTATTTGGAGTGCCAGAAATGCACAACTGCCCTTGATGAGTTTCTAGGAAAATTCTTGTCCAAACAGATGAAGCTCAGCGAGATCGCCTGCCTATTCTCTTCATAAATGGAGCTGTACGTGGTATATCTGCCACTGAAGGGGCTTGCCTTAGTCCTTCTTCTAGACCCCTTGAGCAGTTGACTTCTTGAGGTTTAATATCTATACACTCTGTTTAGATAGTAATTTAACACCAAAGTTGTTTTTGATTAGCAAAAAGTATGTGTATTTTAATCTTTCATCATCAGATAAACTTTCTGAATAAAAATTAACATGTAAACAAATAATTTCAACTGCTATTTTCAGAATTGTTCTGTTTTGTGAGCAAAATATTCAGACCTTGTTACCCTGTAAACGATTATTTTAAGGCAACAGAACAAATTTTCGTTTATAGATTTTAGAAAAATGTTCATGAAGGTAGGCTCCCAGGGTTCATATGAATTAATGTACATGAAAGTGCTTCATCCACATATGCTATATTAACATTACAGTGCTTTTATGACTTTAAGCACTGTCCATATTTCAGCAAATGTATTTTCTATATCATTCTTTCTAGCAAATAAAACAAACAAAAAATACAATAAACCACCTAGAAATGAAGAGGAAAAAAATCTACTAAAATATCCTATTTTTAAAATGATGTCTTAGTTCTATGCTCCACTGAAACAGCTCTCACTGAAGTCAATAGTGATCTCAATTTCCTGAAATCTCATAATCTTCATTTTACTTGAATTTTCAGCACCATAAACACTACAGAACAATTCTTAAAACATTCTTCTCTTGGTTTTTATTATGCAATACTCCCCTGATTTTATTTCTATATATCTTCTATCACTCACTCAATATTTACTTTGTAAGCATTTGATTTGTATAATAAACATTAATAATTTAAAATATTTTACCATTAAGCCTCTCCTCTTATTATGCCATTCTTTCTCCTTCTACCATCTCATTCATGCCCAGGACTTAAATTATCCCACATACAGATAATTCATAAATGTATACCGAAGTCCAGACCTCTGCTTTGAGGTCTAGACTTTTCTATCTAATTACATCTTGACATTAGATCTTTGATGTCTCAGAGGTGATTCAAAGTCAACATGTCCAAAAGTGAACTTAAGAGTCTTCATTTAAAACACTGGTTCTCTGCCAATGTTTCTTTTCCCCGTGAAAGGCATTGCCATCAATCCAGTCATTCAATCAGGACCTGGAAGTTAAGCTGACACTTCCCTCTACTTCACACCTTACATTTAATCTAGTACCAAGTCCTGACAATTTCACTTGATATACAGACATATCTATAGTTATAGATTCAGATACAGATATCTTAAATCTGAAGTGTTGGCAGAGATGCTTTCAGAAAAGGAATTAACAATTGGGATTTAATTCTCTCAATAAAAATTATAAAAGATTCAAGAGAACTAACGTTAAGTTGCTAGGCTACTAAGTGGGCTGCTTAATACTGAGGTTCCTCCCAACTTTGAAATTCTTAAATAGTTTACTGATTTGGGACTACACTGCCTCCATCTGTAATTAAAAACAAACAAACAAACAAACAAAAAACTGTTCTTTTACCCATTTCAGGATAGCCTAGGTTTTAACTGGTCAAAATACCTCTAAAATCTCAGTGGTGCAAAATGATATGATTTAATTTCAATTTCTGCTACATGTACATCTTAGGTGGCTGAGGATTCTATTGTGTATCACTCATATTCTAGAGCCAAGCAGATGAAGCAGCCATGATTAAGTATGATGCCAGAAAGAAACTCTGGATCAACAATCAAAAGAAAACTCTACATCAGCCATCAAATATTGTGGCCCAGGGGTCTTCCCTGGTGGCGCAGTGGTTGAGAATCTGCCTGCCAATGCAGGGGACTGGGGTTCGAGCACTGGTCTGGGAAGATCCCACATGCCGCGGAGCAACTAGGCCCGAGAGCCACAATTACTGAGCCTGCGCGTCTGGAGCCTGTGCTCCGCAACAAGAGAGGCCGCGATAGTGAGAGGCCCGCGCACCGCGATGAAGAGTGGCCCCCGCTTGCCGCAACTAGAGAAAGCCCTCGCACAGAAACGAAGACCCAACACAGCCAAAAAATAAATAAATAAATAAAATTGGTACAAATGTATTAAAAAAAATTCAAATTAGACATACACAATTTAAAATATATATATATATATTGTGGCCCAGAAGTAACACATATCAACCCTGATCACAACCCATTGGACAGAATTAGTCATATGTCCTCCCCTCTCATAAAAAGGCCAGGAAGTATGTGCCTAGTAGACAAAGAGCTGAAAATATTTGCTGAACAGCATTAATGACTTCTGTATTACTCAAAAGAATTGTTATTTTAAAACATGATTTAATAAGCAAAAGCTGAAACTTTAAATTCTTTGGATTTATTCATTATGGGCTAATCCTACTGATGCCCAAATCATTTTTAAACTTGAAATATACTATACAGGATCCAATAATGTTTTACAATTTTAATTAAATTATAATTGTTAAAGAAATTCTATTTTCTTATCTCTTAAAATGTAAGCCTTCAATCAATTACCAACTCACCAACCATTTGGACCTGATTACTTGAGTCCTAAATTACCATAACCCAATCCTTGGGGAGATTTCATGAAAAGAAGAGATTATACAAAAAGAGAAACATCTTCCTTGGGTCTTGATCATTAACTCTCTCCTTCAGAACAGAGAAAGTCCTACTTTTTCAGGACTAAGGTCCAATGAAATATCCTAAATCCTCATCAGTATCTGGTAAAATACCTTACCTGTAGGTGTTCGAAGGACACATAACAAATTTTGAGATTCTCTTGGAGTTATTTAGTTCTAACTGTTCTGCTTTTCATCCACTCTGTTTTGTTTTTGTTTTTGTTTTATGAGATTTATTTGTGCTTTTTAGTGAGTGGCTAGAAGCAAAAGAACTGTATTTCCTCAACAAATTATCTCCATAAAAATTCAACAAGTTTTAAAGAAGAAATGATGCTCAGAATTTCAAAAGTACTTGAGTTTTAGTCAAATTTCCCATCTACTTCTCAGGATAACAAGGAGCAAATAAGTCAAGTATACACTGCTTCTGGAAAGCTCTTTTAGTGAGACTATGGTTGCAGTCATCTGTAACTTGGTTTCCAAACTGTGTCAGAAAAAATTTTCCTTTTCATTCATTATGGAGGACCCTTCTCCCCAGCCATGTGAGTTTCCTGACAAGAAGATTTTTAATGCTGTCTTTCAGTGGAACACTGAGTAAATTCCGTGATCACAGTACAGTATGCCTGATTGGCCAAGACTACAGGAACTTTAGTTAAATTCTTCACCAAGGAAAAACAGGCACTTAGATTTTTTTCCCACAGCTGTAGCTAAATCAAATAACATGGCTTGCAAGTGTAGATGACATCCCATTATATTATTGCTGGGTTATAAGTTCTATAAAAAATTTTCATGAGCCCCTCAAGTCAATATGCAAATGTGCCTTTCATAGAATTCTTTTTAATGGAAGGAATTAATTGTAATTCAAAGTGCAAAATAACAGTTGTCCAACTTTGTGAACTATATTATCATGTTTAATCTTATAAAAAGCACTCACCCATTTTCCAAGGCCACTTAGCTATCATTGAGGTCATCAGAAGCTTTTATAAAATAAACCTGATGTACTTCTTTTTAAGTTGCACATCCTCAAGACATGTTATACACTTAGCTATTATGTTTTGACTGATAATCCTAACAAAATAGGTAAGATTTCCTCCAGGGAATATTCCAGAATAAAACATTTTGGAAAGTAAAAGAGTAGACAGAAGTAATGAGTTAACAGCCGAGACATAAGTATGCAATTCCTTACCAATGATTAATTAATCACTAAATGGTATATATAAACTTTATATAAGTGTTTGGGTTTTTGCTCTCTTCCTGTTTTTCATGAGTTTAAAAAGAAACAGCTTGGAAGTTAGTTGACAAAGGGATTTGGCTCTAAAATAGTGATAGCAATCAGAGAAAAACACCAAGAAATATTTCTCTGTTGTGTGCTAGTAGCAACTAATCAATTGCATATTTGCTATTGGTCTTTCACAGAAAGCTGTAATAGTTATTTTATTTTTGTGGATCATTAAGATAGTTTTTATTTGCAATATTTCACCTCTCACGCTGATAAAATGTTAAAACGCAGAGTGGGGGAAATCATGTATTTGAAATCCCATGTTTCTAGTTGTGTTTGTAAAGTATTACAACTCTGTGAAAACTCTGATTACTGACTCAGATTCTGGAACAGCCTGTTATAATTCACTGTTATTATCTGTCTAATCAAAGGATAAAGACAGTGATTTCTAGCTTTAGGCAAAATTCTCCTTAGTCCCACTATTTCTGTTTCCATTTGCAGTGGTTTAGTGCACTGCCCTGGTTTCTGATTTCTTAAAGACTGACAATCTCAAGCTGATACTCATTTTTTCTGGGCCTCTGTCAGCACTGTGTAAACCTACTATGACATATAAATAGTACTCAGGAGTCTTCCATGAGAAACTTTGCTATGCAGCATATTCTGTCACCTCCTCAAACTCTGAGACCACTCACAGCTGCTGACACCACAGACAGTCATTGAATGAGACTTGCAGGTGCAGTGTGTGATATAAAAACAGATTGTTACTGATTTTTTTCTTATGAAAATATTACCATCTATACCATTTAAAAATATTTACAAAAATCAAATTGCAAAGCTGGATGTAACTCTGAAAGGTCATCAAGTCTTTGAGGAGGATTGCACCGCTGAGAGGGTCCTTTACATGTTTCTTCACACTTGGGGGATTGCTTAGAATGAGGCCATTATTTCTAAAGTTCTCTACAAACATAACTATATCATTTGATAACAATGATAGAGATGGTAGAATTTAAAACAGTTTCTAATGTGGGACTTTGTATGTTCAAGGAACTTGTGAATATTGCAGAAGGAAATTGGACACTGAAATGATAAAAGAGAATGAAAAGAGATATTATTAGCAAAGAAATATTAATTATTTGGGGCTACATACTGCCCCCCATGGTTAAATATTGAATTCATTCATGTCTATAAAAATGTTATCTAATGGTGAGCAACTGTTTTCCATTTGCACTGTAATGACTCTTTCAAAAAAAGCAGGTTTATTACCCGAGTTATCTCAATAATTGCTGGAACACTGTAATTTGTCTGTGGAACACAAGTCAAAACACGGAAATAAACCTAAAGTGACTGCTAGGCTGAGGTACATCAACCTTCTGTAAACACTGAGACTTGAAGACTTTGTTGCCAGCAAAGAAATGTAAGGACTAAAAAGATATTTATGAAGAGGATCCAACCCACTCTTTGGCGGTAAATAAGTATAATTGTGTCCAAAGGCAGGAAGATGAGCAAAGGACTTTGCATTTGCTTCTAGCTTCATTCTTTCATTTATTCACTGTTTCATTTAACAGTTTCCTGTCCTGTATGTTGAGCTTTGTACAAGGCACTAGTGATATGCAGAAAAAGGTAAAGATCCTGTCTCCCAGGTGTTTCCAGGGATTTCAGTAAGGAGATGTGATGCCAGTAGATGGAGGGATTTACTCAAAACCATGGAACATTTTGAACAAAGGTAAGGCTGGGGCTCAGGATGCAACAAAATTATAATCAAAGAGTTAGTACAACAGGGTGTACTTTGGACAAGTGAATACTAGGGATTTTTGGTTTATTCCCTTGCTTAGCTCTAACCTCTACCTCTTCTGAATGCAATTAACAGTATAGAAATAATTTAGAAGTTGAATAAATGGTGAAAGAGTAGCTTTCAGAAAAATAAATTCTCCCACTCAAAGAGACAATCCTTTTATAAATGAAAAGATATTTGAACCACAGTCATCTGAGGAAGTTTGAATTTTTTGGTTCTTGTTTTCTCAGAAGCCACATTCTCAGACTAAAGCTATATTATTTCATCTATGGAGAAAGCTCTAAGAAAGCCCTTTACAAGTTAACATTTCCTACTCTTTTGCTAGGAATCAAATTAAATTTTAATGAATTGTTTTTATTTTGAAAACTAAATTATAAATTCTGATTTTATAATATGTTATTAGGTTGGGCAGGACAGGGGGAAGGCCATAGCAGTATGGCTAATTTTGGTGACAATTTTCAATTGATATGTCATAATCAACATATAGAGCCTTAAATTATAATTCTCTGAAGATTATACATTTGAATACGATTTTTTTTCTACTCAACAAATATTTAGTGAACATCTGCTCTGTGTCAGTAGTGGTCTAAATGCTGAGGATAAAAAGTAAGAAAAACAGGGAAAAAAATCCGTAGTTTTATGAAGCGCACATTCTAGAGGGGACATACAAAATGCAAATAGATAATTAATGCATAAAATATCACATATTTGATTTTGATTATCAGAAAAAGTGAGTAACCATTACAAAATTAAGACAGTTACATGGATTCCTGGGGGTGGAGCAAGAAAATTTTGCTGTTAAAAACATTTAACTGGTTTTTGACTTTGAGTTCATTGAGTTATGTTTACACAGTGTTTGGGAAACACTATGAGTTATTGAAATAACTACAATGACTCAAATACAGCATTATCATACAAAATTTACCATGAGGGTAAAGTACATAGAGTTTATTTCCCAACTGTGAAGATGTTAAATGCTGTATATTACATTAAAATAAGACAATCGTAAAGACAGATAGAAAATGAAAGTAAAATGATTTCCAATGAGTTTCACAGTTAAATGGAATCTTGAGAACCATGAAGCCCAAACTGCTCTTTTTGTATAATGAAAATCAAATAAATAAACAAACAAAAATCAGAAAAACCTAACAAACAAACATCCAGAACATATCAGGCCAAGTGGACATTAAGAAGGGATTAAGAGCTTCCCTGGTGGCGCAGTGGTTGAGAATCTGCCTGCCAATGCAGGGGACACGGGTTCGAGCCCTGGTCTGGGAAGATCCCACATGCTGCGGAGCAACTGGGCCCGTGAGCCACAACTACTGAGCCTGAGCGTCTGGAGCCTCTGCTCCGCAACAAGAGAGGCCGCGATAGTGACAGGCCCGCGCACCGCGATGAAGAGTGGCCCCCACTCGCCGCAACTGGAGAAAGCCCTCACACAGAAATGAAGACCCAACACAGCCAAAAATAAACATAATAAATAAATAATAAATAAAAAATTTAAAAAAAAAGAAGGGATTAAAAATTAGGGATAATAAAAAGAATTATACACCCTGAACAAGTGAAATTTATCAAGACTGGCACGACATTAGAAAATTGATTAATATAATCCATCACATCAATAGGCTGAAAAACAAAAATCACATGATTTTAAACACAGATACAGATAAAACTTTTGACAAAACCCAAAAACTATTCATGATAAAAACTTTCAGTAATCTAGGAATAGAGAGAAACTAAACCTCAACTTGACAATGAATCTGTACAAAAAACTTATAGGTAACATCATAATTAATGGTGAGAAATAAGAAACTTCCTAAGATCAGGTACAAAGCAAGGATGTCCTTTCTCATCTCTCCTTTTCAACATCTTATTGGAAGTACTAGCTAATGCAACAAGACAAGAAAAGGAAATAGAAAATATACAGTTTAGGAAGGAAAGAATAATACTGTTATTGTTCACAGATGACATGATCCAAAATAGCCAATGCAATACTGAAGGAGAATAACAAGTTGGAAGACTGATGTTACCCATCTTCAAGAATTACTATAGACTTAGAGTAATCAGGATGGTGTGGTATTGGTGAAAGAATAGATAAAAAGATAAATGGAAGCAAATAGAGAATCCAGAAATGAACCCACATTACTATAGACATCTGATCTTTGACAAAGGAGCAAATGCAATACAATGGAGCAAAGACAGTCTCTTTGACAAATGGTGCTGGAATAACTGGACACCCACATGCAAAACCATGGAAGTAGACACAGACATTACACCTTTCACATAAATTAACTGAAAATGGGTCACAGACCTAAATGTAGAACACTAAAGTATAAAACTCCTAGAAGATAATATAGTAGGAAATCTAAATGACCATGGGTATGATGATGACATTTTAAATACAGCACACCAAAGGCATGATTCATGAAAGAAATGACTGAAAAGCTGGACTTCATTAAAATTAAAAAAAAATTATCTTCAAAAGACAATGCCAAGAGAATGAGAAGACAAGCCACATGGAAAACATACTTGGAAAAGTCACATGTAATACAGAAGTGTTATCCAAAATATACAAAGAACTTTCTAAGCTCAACAATAATAAAAGAAACAATTTGATTAAAAAAGGGCCAAGATCTTAAAAGGCATCTCACCAGAGAAGATATACTGATGGCAAATAAGCATTTGAAAAGATGGTCCACATCAGATGTCATAAAAAAAATGGAAATTAAAACAACAATGAGATATCACTACACACTTACTAGAAAGGCCACAATCTGGAACACTGACAACATCAAACATGAAGAGGATGTGGAACAACAGAAACACTCATTCACTGCTGGTGGGAATGCAAAATGGTACTACCACTTTGGAAGACAGTTTGGTGGTTTCTTTTTTTTTTTATAAATTTATTTATTTATTTATTTATTTTTAGCTGTGTTGGGTCTTCGTTTCTGTGCAAGGGCTTTCTCTAGTTGTGGCGAGCGGGGGCCACTCTTCATCGCGGTGTGCGGGCCTCTCACTATCACGGCCTCCCTTGTTGCGGAGCACAGGCTCCAGACGCGCAGGCTCAGTAGTTGTAGCTCACAGGCCCAGTTGCTCCGCGGCATGTGGGATCTTCCCAGACCAGGGCTCGAACCCGTGCCCCCTGCATTGGCAGGCGGATTCTCAACCACTGCACCACCAGGGAAGCCCCAGTTTGGTGGTTTCTTAAAAAACTAAACATACTCCTTAAGAATATAAAGGGAATCAAGGTCCTAAATGTAGCAATTAACTCATCTTGTTAATATCTATCTCAATGCTGAATTTTGAAGTGCAACTTTTAAATGTCAAAATAAAAATAATAATGGTTACAATTTATTGGGCACCCACTATGTGCCAGTTAACATGTAGGACTTTACTACAAACATTTGATTCACATATTTTATCCCCATTTTTATGGATGACAAAAGTGAGACTGAGAGCTTATATAGTTCATGGTCAAACACCTAGTGAGTAGATCATCCATATCCAGACCCAGGTCTGTCTAAAGCCAACACCTGTATTCTCAGTAACTCTAGGTCGAAAGTCAGGTAAGCAAGGTCTAGCCCCAACTCTTCTCTTGTTACCAATTAGTTTCTGCCTCAAATTTGTAAATTATAAATAAAAAATCCAACAAACAACAAATGTGTAAGGACATAAGTAAAAGGCTGTATAATTCAAATTAGGAAGTGATAAGCCAAAGATAGGGAAAGAAGATAGAAGAGTACATGAGAAAAAAGTATATATAAAGATGAGTGGAGAAATGTGATGAGACTAAGCAGAAATAGAAACAGACAAAAAAGATAACTGAGAAGTAAAAAGGGAAATCAACTCTTAAATATGTGTTTCTTGAAAGTCAAGGAAGCAAAATAAAAGTTCAAGTCTATTGAAGTGAAAAGAGGAAACAGTAAAGGTGGGGAAAAAAACAGAATGGCAAACCAAAAGATTGTATGTTCTAAGAGATATAGGTAAAATTTTAAAATAAGAAATTTTCACCATACACAAAAATAAATTCAAAATGGATTACAGACCTAAATGTAAGGCCAGACACTATAAAACTCTTAGAGGAAAACATAGGCAGAACACTCTGATATAAATTGCAGCAAGATCTTTTTTGACCCACCTCCTAGAGAAATGGAAATAAAAACAAAAATAAACAAATGGGACCTAATTAGACTTAAAAGCTTTTGCACAGTAAATGAAACCATAAACAAGATGAAAAGACAACCCTCAGAATGGGAGAAAATATTTGCAAATGAAGCAACTGACAAGGGATTAATCTCCAAAATACACAAACAGCACATACAGCTCAGTATCAAAAAAACAAACAACCCAATCAAAAAATGGGTGGAAGACCAAAATAGACATTTCTCCAAAGAAGACATACAGATGGCCAAGAGGCACATGAAAAGAGGCTCAACATCACTAATTATTAGAGAAATGCAAATCAAAACTACAATGAAGTATCACCTCACACCAGCCAGAATGGCCATCATCAAAAAATCTACAAACAATAAATGCTGGAGAGAGTGTGGAGAAAAGGGAAACCTCTTATACTGTTGGTGGGAATGTAAATTGATACAGCCACTGTGGAGAACATTATGGAGGTTCCTTGAAAAACTAAAAATAGAAATACCATATGATCCAGCAATCCCACTCCTGGCCACATACCCAGAGAACACCATAACTCAAAAAGGCACATGCACCCCAATATTCATTGCAGCACTATTTACAATAGCCAGGACATGGAAGCAATCTAAATGTCCATCAACAGAGGAATGGATAAAGAAGGTGTGGTACATATATACAATGGAATATTACTCAGCCATAAGAAGGAACAAAATAATGCCATTTGCAGAGACATGGATGGACTTAGAAACTGTCATACAGAGTGAAGTAAGTCAGAAAGAGAAAAACAAATATCGTATATTAACACATGTATGTGGAATCTAGAAAAATGGTACAGATGAACCTATTTGCAAAGCAGAAATAGACACACAGACAGAGAACAAACATATGGACACCAAGGGGGGGAAAGGAAGAATGGGATGAATTGGGAGATTGGGATTGACATATATATATACTACTATGTATGAAATAGATAACTAATGAGAACCTACAGTATAGCACAAGGAACTCTACTCAATACTCTGACCTAAGTGGGAAGGAAATCCAAAAAGGAGGAGATATTTGTATGTGCATAGCAGATTCACTTTGCTCTACAGCAGAAACTAACACAACATTGTGAAGCAACTCTACTCCAATAATAAATAAATAAATAAATAAATAAATAAATAAATAAATAAGGTATTTTGCCATTTGCAACAACATTGCTGGACTTGGAGGGTATCACACCTAGTGAAATACGCCAGATATAGAAAGGCAAATACTGTATGTTACCACTTATATATGGAATCTAAAAAATAAAACAAACTAGTGAATATAACAAAAAAGAATTAGACTCACAGATACAGAGAACAAACTAGTGGTTTTCAGTGGGGAGAGGAAGAGAGGAGGGGCAAGATAGGGATGCGGATTAAGAAGTACAAACAACTATGTATAAAATAAATAAGCTACAAGGATATATTGTATATCACAAGGAATATAACAAATACTTTATAATAACTATAAATGGAGATAAGCAATAAAAGTTTTGAATCACTATGTTATGTACCTGAAATAAATATATTATAAATCAACTATATCTCAATAAAACTTTTTATAAGTAAATAAATACATAAATAAATAAGAGGAGGAGGACAAAGAGAAAGGGGAGAGAAAAGTGGCAATGGGAAACATTTGTAGGCAGACATTAGAGAAATTCCGAATAGATATAAAATGAAATGCAACGAGTATAGTTGGCATTACCTGAGAAATAATCAAAAAGAGGAATATATGACAATAATGACTGAATAAGGGTATAGAATTTTTTAAATAAAATAAGTTAAATATTGTAAATGGACCTAATATAAGGTACGAAATAGGATAATAGGGCTACTATTTATATATTGAAACTAGGAGGATTTTGATAAGCCAAACATCTGCTGAAGGAATTACTTCCTGACAATACTAAATTGTTAATACAGTTAAACAACATTGAATACATTTCTAAAATAGGCTTATTTTGAGTTGCCCAAATTCAATTTTCTGCACATAATTTAGTACGTAAAATTATAAAAAACAATATGAATCTTTACATGCATCTCTTTTATATGCTTTTATATTCTTTGTAATAGTCTTTTCTTCTTTCACTGGCATAACTGACTAGGAAATTGAAAAAAGAAAACAGTTCAAAAACAAAGTATTTATAAGTGCAGTAAGAACAGCTAACAAAGATATATGGATGTTAAGTGCATGAAGTCCATGCAGTCCAGAAACCTGCATAGGTAAACTATAAGCATTTCTGCTGTCAAGGTAGGATACCCAGAAGGTCACTCTCTTTCAGGAGAGGCTCAGCTGTTCTGAGAAAGCAAACTTGCTGGGGTGGCATAGCCTGTCAAAGTAAGTGTTGGTAGCTCCTTCCTTCTGGAGAAGGTGCTAAGGTTTAATTTCAGATCTATGACTTTTTTCTTTCTTTGATCTACTATTAAATATCTATGGAGAGATAAAGAGGAAAAATTACCTTTAAATGCCACTAGTATAGTTAAAACTATTTTTGTGTCTCAGTTAGAAACCTGAAAATGAGACCAAAAAAATGGAACATAAAAGGTACATGCTCTAAAATTGTCTGAGTTCTAATATCACAAATCACCACATAGGCTCAGTCAACTTTCACAGTTTGATATTTTTCAGGAATATTAATATTTTCCATTAATACATGCTCTCTCCAAGTCAGGCACTGTGCTAAGTGTTCTCCAAAACTATTACATACATTTTATTATCATCATTTTATTTTAAAAAATATCAAATAGGTCTCAGAGAAATCGAGTAACTTGCCCAAGTCTACCCAAATACCAAATTTCATAGCTAGGAATAAATCTAGATATTAATAACTATAACTTTGTTATTCAATTTCCTGAGTCAGACTGTTGGGATGTGGGACCCATAATTTTAAGGATATTCTGATGTACAACTAGCACAAGTAATCACTACCTTATACCTACAGTGTACAAAGACATACTTGCAAAAGCCTTGGAAAGTTGAATCATCACCAAAATAACTGTATCTAAAAAACCAAAAATGAAACAAGCCAAAAGTCCACCTCATTATTTGGGCCCTGAACTCAAATCAAGATTTCTCTAAACATTGAGAATGAACCTAATTATATATTTCAGTTAATTTAGGCATATATGTCTAGTCAAGCTCAGTCTGATGTAGACAAGACTCTAGGGAACAGTTAGATAGCAGCCCCTTCTCCCTTTTGAGATGTCTGTATTTCTCACCTCTCATTTATTCATTTAAATGCCTATGTCTCCAAGGCAGAACCACTAAAGCAATAAAAGAGCACAACTGAAAATGCACTGAAATCAGAATGTGTTAAAAATATAAAAAAACAAATAAATATAAGGAGGAAGACATGTTATAAGAGTAGAGAGAAGACCCATATTAATTGCAGAGTTATCTTAAAAAGGATCTCTAAAGGTAGAACTTTCCATCTCCACCCACATTGTCATTCTTTTGATTTTGTCCACATGTATGGCATAGATGTTTTTCAAGAGCATTTTTAAGCATATCCCCTATTTTGGACAGTAATTCAGAATGGAGCAACAGTTTAGCATGTGAAGAATTTTGCCTTATCAAAAAAAATCAGAAAAGTGATAGAAATAAAATTGTAGCAAATAATAAAACAGAGAAGATTAATGTGAGTTAGAGAAGCAGGAACACATCTGACTATATAATGAAAGAGAAATCAACTAAACTATCGTGAAAATATGGAATTAAAGAGCTAAAAGAAAATGGCATTTCTGCATTACTAAAAAAGAAGTGGTTGAGCACTTTTACTCAGGAGATTTATTAACTTATACCAAAATTAGTCAAATAATAACAAAAGTAACAATCAGTTATGCAGTGAGGCACTGTGTTAGACATTTACATTCATTTAATTTTTGTAACAATTTTCTAAAATAGGTATAATTCACATTTTACTGAGGAAAAAAACTAAGACTCAGAGAAGTTAAGTAATTTGTCTGAAACTGCCTGTCAAAGGTAGCAGAACCAAGACCAGATCAGGCATGAAGGGATAGAACCTTATAAAATGGACAAAACACTTCTCTGATAAGACCCATAAAGTAGTTATCAGAAGAAAGGTAGTGGGTGGGCTGACATATTTTATTCAGTATTCAATAGCACATGCCTAATACCCACTTTGGCTTAGGCTTTCACTAGAAATGGCCCCTTTCAGGTCATTAATGTTGATCTAGAATAGGATGAGTGAGACACATGGATAAATCAGAGGATCTCTGTTATCCAATCATTCAACAGGAGCTAAAAAATGTTTTAAAAATAATACATAATTTGAAAGAGCAAACTAAACCAGAACTGAAAAAAAGAATTGAAAAAAAAGTCACAATTGATATAACAGAATTCAGAAAACCATTAGAAAAATCATTTTAGAATTTAAGACTAAACTATGAAAAACACATATGCATATAAGCACAACAGATAATGACTAAGAAGAACAGAAGGTAAAAAGAAATTTTTTTAAAAATCAAAGAGAAATGAAAAGAATACATAAAAAATATGAGAAAAAGTAACAGATGTAGGAAATAGACTAAATGATCCAAAACACCAACATTATGTGATTCCCTGAAAAAGAAATCTAAATCAGAGAACAAAAATACTGAAAGTTATAATGCAAGAAAACTGAGATTAAAATTAAAAAAAGACTTGAAACTACAAATTGAAGGAATACCATGCAAACATAGACAAATAGACCCATAATTGCCAATAGTGAGATGTATTCTGGTAAAACTACTGGCATTAAAACAAAAAGTCCTCTGGACATCCAACAAAAACATGTACAAGGGAAAGAAAATTAGGTTGTCAGACTTCTCAATAACAGTACTTTAGCTCAGAAGATAAGAGAATAATATACCTGATACCTAAGGAAAGGAAAGGAAAGGTGAGCCTAAGAGTCAATCCAGCCAAACTAACTTTCAACTAGAAATTCTTCAGATTAACTGTTATGACAACCAACTACTTAGGACATTCTGCTCTTGTTAGCACTTTATAAAGAATTTACTAGAGAATGGACTTTAGAAAACAAAATGAATGGAGAAACAACAAAAGGCCTGGTGGTGAACAGTCAATATATATTTACCTGTAGGACTGTAAAAACATATGGTTTTAAGTGATGGATTACAGCATGTAGAAACTATATGTTCTGACAATGTAGATAAAGTAATTTATCAAAAAGGGGGAAAAGTGAAAAGAATACATAAAAATTATCTCACAAGGAAATGGCTCACTTGATTATGGAAGTGCCACTATCTTGCCATCTATAAGCTAGAGACCCAGGAAAGCCAGTGGTGTAATTCAGTCTGAGTCTAAGGGCCTGAGAATTTGGTGGGGTGGTGGCAGGGGAAATGACAATGTCAATGCCAGTCCAAGGGAGGGCAGGAGACGAAATATCCCAGCTTCAGCAGTGAGAAAGCGGGGGGGGGGGGGGGGGGGGGGGAGGGAAATGCACCTCCCTCTGCCTTTTGTTCTATTCAAGGCCTTCAGAGGACTGGATGATATGCCCACACACATTGGGCAGGGTAATCTACTGAGTCCACTGAATAAAATGTTAATCTCCTCCAGAGCCCTCACAGACACACCCAGAAATAATGTTTAATATGGGCATCCCTTAGACAGTCAACTTGACACATATAATTAACCATCACAGAAGCTCTCAGTAATATCTTTGTAATTTTAAATAAATCTAAAACTATTATAAAATTAAAAGATTTTTTAAAGAATTCAGAAACATATCAGCCAATCAAAATGTATGCATTTTAATTTGATTCTGATAATTTAAAAACTCTGACATTTATGAGGTAATTAGAATTGTCAACACCGATTGGCTATTTAATGTTATTAAGTACTATCTATAAATTTTTGGATAATATTTTGTTTTCTTAAAAAAGAATACTTTTGCAATAGCAACGCAAACTAAAATATCTATGGATGAGATAATTTAATGTCAGGCACTTGCTGTGGATTAAGAGTGGATTAGGGGAAGTAGGTAAATTTATGGATGGAGCCAAACTTGCCAGAGTTGAAGGTTGCTTGCAGTGGGTTATGGGTGTATTGGTCTCCCTGTATTTTTCTGTCTGCTTTGTATATGGTAGACATTTACCTAATGAAATTTTAAGAAAAAAAAACTCATAGGGAAATATACACAACTTAACTATGGTAGTGAGGGATTAAGAGTAAACAAAATTAAAAACAAACCAAATTTCTCTCAAAGTTAATAAAGAGCAGTTTAGCAAAAACACTTCAAAATTACATAAACTTGAATTCTTTAAATACAATAATTTCATTATCCTTAATAACAACAAAATACCCTTCATTAACAGACCATCTGGGTCCTGACCTTGCCACCATACCTTTCATTCCTATCTGCACAATTACCAAGATAAAGGGTAGCAATGCATGCAGTTAAAAAAGAAAAATGCTGCCCCTGAGCTAATACTGAATTAAACTAGTAGATGGCAAGCAGCAGGGAGATGCACAGCTGGAATGTCAAGTAAGACAGCACAGGGGTTACATGTGAGTGAGGCCAATCATGGGATGTTAGGTACAGACTCTCTGCCTCTTCAAAAGCATTGTAAATAATTAATAATGGATTGCCTTTTTTTTTTTTAAAGAATAATACTGGTAGTACAGATGAAAGTCTAAATTAGTACTAAAAATAAATTTTATCTTATATCTTTTCCTAACCAGCAAAGCCAGTCTTTAAAGATAGATATTTATACTTATAAGGTATCTATGAAACTACAGAGGAATGCACCACACACACACATACATTATTTTGCATTAAAAATCAACAAGAAGATGACATATCAAATGTAAACCTCATACTTAAATAAATGCAATGAAAATTTGGGAGAATTTAAATAGAGCCTTTATGAGACAGTAAAGAGGGCTCTCAAGTGTAACTGAAACTCAAATTGTATAATAAAAGAGGTTTAAAACTTTTCTGGCTTCATGCTTTTTACACATCATTAATATCTACCACTTCAAGTCACTTCAAATTAGGCAACCCAGCAGTTAAGTTCATAGTTTCCTTGCTTCAAGAAAAGAATAAAAATGTGAGGGAAAAAAAAAGATTAAAAATACAGTATTTTAGTGCTGAAATATGGGAATGTGGGGCAAGAAACATAAGGGAAAATAGAAAGATACTGAACTAAGCACTCCTGGGGATGGAAGCTTTTCTGTGTCCCCCGTTTCTTGTTTGTAGGGAATAGGCTCCAGCCTCCATGACCTTCCCTGAGTTCCAAAGGTCAGGTTCAAACAGTTGCTAGTTGGGAAGGGAGGGGATGCAGAGAATGGGAGGGGCAGTCAAGAAACAATAGTGCAGGCTTTGGACAGGATCCTGGTTCCCCCTCACGGGGTGCACAAAACAGTATCTTTGGGCTTCCCTGGTGGCGCAGTGGTTGAGAGTCTGCCTGCCAATGCAGGGGACACGGGTTCGAGCCCTGGTCTGGGAAGATCCCACATGCCGCGGAGCGACTGGGCCCATGAGCCACAATTACCGAGCCTGCGCGTCTGGAGCCTGTGCTCCGCAACAAGAGAGGCCGCGACAGTGAGAGGTCCGCGCACTGCGATGAAGAGTGGCACCCCGCTTGCCACAACTGGAGAAAGCCCTCGCACAGAAACCAAGACCCAACACAGCCATAAATAAATAAATGAATAAATTTTTTTTAAAAATGTAAATGTACAAAACAGTATCTTTGAGCTCTTCTGGAGAACTAAAACCCCCAACAAAGGGAAGATGTTAACTACTTGATGAAGCATTCTTCATTCCAGAGAGAAGACCACAGTTTGATAAGCTCAGAAGCTCATCAGACCACCTGAGGCCAGATTAAAAGATGCAGGCCCTGCACACACCCTGATCCTTATGAGTAACCCCACCCTTATCCTTATGAGTAACCCCACCCTTCAACCGTTGCTATAAAACTCACCAGGGACTTCCCTGGTGCTCCAGTGGTTAAGACTCTGCACTCCCAATGCAGCGGGCACAGGTTCAATCCCTGGTCGGGGAGTTAAGATCCCGCATGCCATATGGTGTGGCCAATAAATTAATTAATTAATTAAATTAACGTTTAAAAACAAAAAACTCCTCACAAACACCTCCCCACCCCAGGTTGGGACACACAATTTTTCAGGTCATGAGCCCACTTTGCCTGGCAAAGCAATAAGCTATCTTTTCTACTTCACCCAAGACTCTGTCTCTGACATTCGACTCGGCACCAGTGCACAGAGGCCGTTTTTGGCATCAATACTGAATTGAAATTCTGTGGCTCTACAGATGTCATCTCACTTCTATAATTTTCAGCTTTGTGAAGATTAGTAATGGTTGAAAATTGTAAACCATGTTGAACAAAGGGGACAAGCCTCTATAGGCTGGTGACAAGGACTCAAGGGAGACAGAGCAGTCACTAGCTGACTCTGAGTTAGGGATTTTAAAGGAGGCATCTCCGTGTCAGAAAAAGAAATGGGAAACTCTTATAATAATTTATTCTACTGAGACTTTTGGGGATAGTTCGTAATTTGAATTCATATGTGACATATGTATGAGATAAAATTCATATTTTATGGCAAGACAAGAAAAATTTAAACATAAAAATTCTTCTCTGCCCTCTGGCCTCCTCTCTCCCTTCACTGTGCATTGTGTGTCTACATCATGCATTGACCAAACCTCCCCCATCAGCAGGAATACCTGCTCAACCACAAAGAGCAACATTCTCCCAGCAGCAACAAGACAACTGAAAAACTAACATTCCTTCTTGAGCTTGTAAGGGGTCACATGACCCACCAGGATGACACTTAGATCTGGATTATGTAAACTGTCAATAATATGTCATTTGATGTACAGCCCTCTGTCTCAAAAAACTTATTTAACTGTGCCTCGATTTCTAACGGGCAGAACAGTTCTCAGAGCTTTCTGAGATGCTCTTCCTGGGTTATAATCCTCAAATTTGGCTCGAATAAATTTTTCCAATTCTTTCTTAGACCAACTGATTAATTTTTGGTTGACATATGTTATATTTTGTTCTGTCTTAGCATATATCCACACAGATTTACATGCTATGTACTATTATTTATGAGTATGGAGAAATTTAAGCCCAAGTCCTGATAACCAAAATTGTTTTGAGTTTTCCATCTCAAAAAATATATAAATATGTGGTCCAAATTCTGGCAATGGGCATAGGGCATTTTGAGCTGTGAAGTTTAAGGGAACAGAGAAGTTTCCGGAAACATTTGGGAGTCCAGGATACAATCACAAACATTATTGTAGTATAAATCATGGACATTTTAAAAATATTATCAGAAAGATATAGGGAGGTTTATTTGTGAACACCGGAAGATAACCAAGCAAAATGGAGAAAGAAAATGGAGAAAGAGGTGAAATGATTTCTTCAATGTTGATTTTGTTGCCAAGAGTTTCAATTAAGGAAGAAAATGCAATAGACGAAACGGATACATGGCTTCAAGGCATCTTACTGAATATTTAACACAAACTGGCTTGAAAATGAACACTATCACCTCACAGAAATTGTAAGCTTGGCTGAGAGAAGATAAACTAAAAATACTGATCAAATCAAGGTAAATGAAGTGACTAGAATTGTAGACACTTAAGTCAATATTTGGCTGATTTTTCCCTGCAAATGTTTTCTCTTACAAATGTAGCTATAAGATGTTCACACGGGTGATATTCCCCCCTCCTTTAATACGAATGCCTTGGAAGAAGAGGTGATATGCAGACTATAGGAGATGCAGTCATGGTCTCCTTTTGTTGTAGTGAGGATGACGTTCATACTAAGTAAGCAAAGAGCATGTGTAGACAAGAATAGGAAAGAAAACTCATCCCCAAAATGGCATGCACAGTTTATCAGGATAAATACTGAGATGTGTCAAGAAGAGCTAGGAGTGAAATTGACAGCCCTTATCGTCTCTGCATATGTGGTCAAATCAAATGTATTTCTAAATTCAGAAGTGTAACCGAGCAGGATCCTTCCTGGGACAGACCCCTCCCCCATATCCTCGGCTTTAGCTCCTTTCTGAAGTACCCAGATAGCAGTATCCAATGCACGTTTCCTGAGTTGTTTTACAGATGCTAAAACCCCTACCAGATAAAAGACTCTCTTGATGACCATGAGCACATACCCCCTAGGCCTACTGGAACCTAAGGATTAATGATGTTAAGCCCTCTGGCATGGCCCTGTTACCTAACCACCAACCAATCAGAGAATTGTGCACAAGCTGATCACATACCTTGCGACTCCCCTCCCTCACCTTGCCTTTAAAAATGCTTTCCTGAATCCCATCGGGGAGTTTGGGCTTTCTGAGCACTAGCTGTCCCAGACAACTTACAGTGTGGCTTACAATAAACGCTGCACTTTCCTTCACCACAACCCAGTGTCAGTGGATTGGCTTTATTGCACGAGGGTGAGTACACACAAGTTTGGTTCAGTAACAATAATAGTTTCATTCAAGTGTATTTGAACTGGCTTAAGAGGCCAAAAATCATGGTTGCTTAAACCACCAGGATTTAGTCCAGGGAAAAGTCTGTTAGTAATTAAATCATAGAGGGAATAAGAAATTTATCTTGAAGGAGGAGAGAGAAAGTGACATCAGTGCAGTTGAATAAACTTTTCTGGTTGAAGTACGGAGTTATATCCCATGAACATTCATGGTGCACAGCTCCAAACCCTTTTCTCTTCTTGTTGCCAAGCCACCTAGAGCAAGGAAAGATTTATCTCCATTCAGGGAAGCTTGCTGGGGGTGCTATCAAAGAGAATGTTGCCAAGAAAGCTGAAAAAGAAATAAATTTTTTATTGCCGTTTGAGAAGGTTTAGTAGACATATATTGCCCTTTCTCTGATAAGGACAAAAGGAAATTATGGTCCAGAGTTAAGCGCCCCTAAAAGGATTTTTGACACCACTTTTTATTTTTTAATATTACGAAAACAAATGAGGAAATACTAAAGGAGCTACTTGAAGTAACTCGCTCTAATATTTCTCACTCTAAAATTTAGATTGTAAATAGTAATTTCATAATCTAACTCTAGTTTTCCCCATCTGCCTTTAAGATAAAGGCCATAAACTGGCAGCTCATGAGTAAGTCTGGCCCATCTGATATGCCATCAAAAGTTTTAAAGAAATAATAAATTTTATATAAACATTTAAAAATTGGGTTAAAAATCTCAATCTTTATCTTTTACTTGGAATAAAAAAGGATTAGAAATCCTAATCAGCTGAAGCTGAGTTGCTCCAGCCAGCTTTCAATAAAGCAGCTCTCTTTGTCTCCCAACATTTCCCATCTGAGTCACTTTTTCCTTTCATTTCTACTACCTGCCCCTGCAGGTTACTGAGATTTTGAGTCATGCAAACTCATATCCTTATTGATGTATTACATTCTTTAAGTAGAAAATAATTTTTCACTTATTTCACGTGGGGAAATAGCCACGTTGAGTTTTCTGTATGGTCAAAAACTACTGGCTGAAGACATTATCAGAATGCACCCATGTGAGCCGGAGATGTAGGACCTAGGAAAAAGGACCTAGGTTCCATGGTCTTTCCAAAACTTAAAAAAGAAGAAAAACACCTCACTTAATCAACCAACAAGCAAAATAGTGTACTCTTCTCAAAGTAGGGATGGGCGTCAATTTCCCTCCTAACACCTGTACTTAACTACTTTGTTCAACCCAACTTCTAGTAATTTCTTTTACTTGTTAAATATAAGTTGCTTTAAACCCTAAAAGACTGAAACAACTAAGAGTTTTCTATCTAAGTGTAAGACTTTGGCAAGAAGTAAAATGCATCTAGAGAACTGAAAAGCAAGTAGGTGGGAAAAGGACAACAGCCTGGAGAGTAAAGCAGGACTCTGAGAATCCATTTAGCATAAACATTCCCCAGTATCTGTCCTCTGATACAACCGAGCCCTGAATCTCAGAGGTAATTAAAATTATAAATGGTCTACCTGGCTATGTCCCCTTCTTAGATCTACACCATGCCCTGCTGCTCTGCATAGCAAGACCTAACCTGTCTATCCCAGGTCTGTGCCTAATTGAAGAGCAGACCCAGAGAGGGAGAGAACAGCTTGGGTTTTCAACTCCAAGCTGCTGGCATTCTGCAACTCCTGCATTTACTTCTGAGACCACTCCAGAGAATGCAAGCATAAAACAACTCCATCACTGAAGTTGCCAGAGGGCAATGAAAACTTCACTGGTTTGACTCTAGAAGCCCTCCCGGCAGTTGTCCCTAAGGTAGGGGTGACAGGGCAGGTGTCACAGGATCATGAACTAGAAGCTGCCTGGAAAGCTCTGGCCAGCACTCCCAATCAGGTGCCTGTGGCACCCTCCCCACCGCTAGCCCAAATGCCCCAATTAGGCGCTAACAAAGAGCAAGCTGAGCAAATACATCAGTCAGAGGGCTCCGCTGAGAAAGAGGTACATTCACATTGATGCAAGCCCTGGAGCTGTTGAAGTCAAACACTAGGTACTCTCACAGCAAGGATTCCTGGAGGAAATGAGGGCTTGTTGAGTATGTGTGAGGACTGCCAAAGCTATCAGGGCACCAGGTTATTCCACAAACTGCAGAGGATTGTTGTCTCTGGTCTGCCAGAGGGCCAGGAATCACCGAGAGAAAACTAATGATAGGTAGCCCAGGGCTTAGAGGTAGTTTGATCGGGGAGAGAATGAAATCACAAGTCACGCAGTACACCAGGCTTGCCCCCGCTCTGCTTATTTAGAAGAAAGTACAAAATACAATAACTGGGAAAGGACTACAGTAATGCAAACTAATGTAGTTTGCTGTATTTGTTATATCATCCATTTTTGTTAGAATGAGATTTTTTTTTACTTTATTTGTTCTCACAACATGGCTGCACATCTCTGGGCAAATACTGTTATTTATCGGCCATACAGAGAAAAAATTTAATACATCACAAAGAATAACTCTGATGCAAATACTCACGTTTTCCCTCATCTACAGATTGCTTTTTAGCAATTTATCAATTACCTGATGCTAACTGGAAACCTAAAATATGCTGTATACTCAAATGATGGATAAAAGGAAATATTAGGAAAACTCAAGAGATGCTTTACAGCAAAACCAACTTTAGTCAAACTTTCCTTTAGACACTCAACTATTTGGGTAATTTTTTTTCTTACTTGGAATTTCTACAATTAATTTGGCCATTACTTGATATTTATAGAGTACTTTAAAATTCCCCAGTGTTTTACAATCACTGCTTAGTTTTTCTTTACAACATTCCCAAAAGTTGTAAGCAGTAAAACTTCTCACCAGGAACTGAACAGGAAAGTCTAAACTGCCGTTAGAAAAGATATTCTTATAAGGCGTTCTGGGGGGCAAATAGAGTAAGGAAGTCAGCTGCTTATTCGTTTTACCAACTTAATTTGGAGTAAAGTCTGCCAGCATTTATTTGAACTCAGCTGTGACATTAATCTTCCATGGTTTAATTATGATGAATTATAATAAATCCTGGCAAGGAACTAAAGTTTAATATAGGGGTCCTGAGATCAAGTCCAGAGTTGAAAGGACCTACACAGGTCAGCAACTCCAGAATAGCTCTGAAAGGCAGGCCACCTCTGACAGATGGGAACTGATTTTAAAGTTGTCCAAAAACACCCTTTCTTCAACCCTTTCCAGTTTAGTATCTTTTGGTACAGAAATATTATTTTCCTAGAGCCAACTAAAATCCAGGCTTTATTTAATATAAGCTTGTTTCCTCTGGTTCATACCTCATTGGAAATGGAGAAATTTGGTTACAGACTACTTATAATAAACTTCAAAAGAAATATTACCACATGTTCCACAACTATTCACTTTTTCAATAGATGTGCTTGTTCCTAAGACGATATGACCTTAACTGGGCAGTTTACTTTGCATTTCCAGGCTCAGTTGGGACTGATCCAAACAATTTCTACATATCATGCCACAACATAGATAGTCTTTAAAAAGAGTGGCAATAGTGATTGATAGAAGTTAAATAAATATTGAATTCAAAAATAAATCACAATGACACCATTGCAATACAACATTTAATGAGTCTCTACTATATGCTTAATACTGAGAAGTGGTTGCTTCATGTTAAAAAAAAAAGTACCTACAAGATTGAAATATATTATGGAAATAAAAGCACATTTTAAACATTCAAACAACTGAAAAATCAATATAAGAAAAACACAAACAGTGTGGTTTAGACAGAATTAAGAGACAGGTCAATGTGAAATAAAGATTTTAATGGAAGAGATGGGACTGAACTGAAACTTGAAGGAGGAGTCTATATAATAAGAGAAAGAGAAGGAAAACACATTCTCAATAAAGGAAGCAACACATGTAAAAACTACCTAATTGGAATGGCCTAGTCTTAGGTTAATGATAGAAAATGCCTATGTGAAATATTTCGCACAGTGAAGCAAAGATTAACTTGAATAAATAGGGAAAACTATCCTTTAATCTCATGTAAAGGACATAATTGTTCCATGCATGAATTTTGATCTGGCTTGGAGATTAATATAAAAAGGCAAGACAATGAGCAATGACGTGTGATGTCAGTAATTTAATGAATAATGAAGACACAAATAGGTCCACCGAGAAACAGAGATGAGATAATAGGAAGGAGGTGATTTGATGGAAAAATATTTTAAGACACAAGAGAGGAAAATAAAATTAGTTTTTAAAAAGTCCATTAAAGGTAAGTCTCTTAATAAATAAAGAGAAATGAAGACAAAGATTACCATAATTAAGGAAATCTTATTGTAGAATAAATCTACCCTCTCTCCAACTATTGTAGAAATGTCTCTTTAAGCTCCTCTCTTAGATTTATTTGCTTCTTGACCCTCTTATTTTCCTAGCTTCTCTACAAACTCTCCCAGGTTTTGCTTATTTATTCACTGGCTTCAACTCTTTTGAGCATATGTACTTCTATAAAACAAACGTGGGCCTCATATTTACTTTTCTGTTTCTGAACTTCTGGCTGAATGTTGTCAATAGATGTTTCATAGACCATCCCCAACATTCACTACATCAAAAAGAGAATTCCTACATTTTCTCCAAACCCAGAGCCTCTAGAGCAAACCTCCATGTCCTCTATTCTGAGGCTATCAAATAATTTAAGTCTATTTCTCGCCCCACGTTCCTTATAGCAGCCTCTCACTGAACCTCTCTGCCTCCAACTTTTCCCATCTTTAATCTATATTTAAACCATATGTTTGATTAAGTCACTTCACTACTACAAAATTTTAGTGAGGTCTTTTTTTGGCCCTAGAACATATTCCAAATTTTATAGCATAGCATCCAAGACCCCATTCTCCCTTTTCCATATTTTCTTTCCAGACACCATACAACATTAGTGTCTTTCCACTTCCAGAATATTAATCTGGAAATATCTCTCCAATGTGGAGCCATGACTACAGACATTTGTCTATATCTGAAAACCTTCAACTCTGTTCCCTTGGAAAATTTTCTATTGTTCAGAAGGCATCTTCTCCTTTGACCTCTCACCCAGATTTAATGAGTAGCTCCTCTAAGTGACTGCTATACTTACATATAGCTCTACTGGCAATTTATTGAGTGACCACTATACTTGCATATTGTTCTACTGTCAGCTTATCAAACTATCAGACTGCTGGTCCACAAGTTTCAGACACATAGCTGTTCAATAAATGCTATGAGATTTTAATTGTGACCTTTCCTGTAACCTACAGAAAGATTAAAATTCCCTAATTTCTAAAGTAAGAAATTATAAGTACTTATCCAATTTATTTTCATGAACCTATGCATTTCTTTGCTTGTGAGATTCTTCCTAATCTTCCTATCACACTCTGAATAGTGTCAGTTCATTAGGCACCAAAAAAAAAAAAAAAAAAAAATCAATCTAACTGCGTGGTTTCTATGACAAAGAAAGAAAAAAAATAACATTGAGCACCACTGCAGAGCTATGCACACAGCAGCTGCTCTATTCATGCTGCTTACAAAGATTTCTAATATAACTAGTTAATAGAACTACTTTGGAAAGAATATTTGGATAAAGTAGAATACCAGACTCCAACATAGTTTAGGGTTTTTATGAAAACTGGATGTTACACAGTAAGAGTTCAGGCACTGAAGTGAGACAGAAGAACAACTGATATCTAACTTTTCAAAATTCACATACCTCATATGGCTGTTATGAAGATTAAATGAAATAACACATGCAGCAAAGCCAGCATATAGTTACCTATTTTGATCATTACAATGATTGTGATTTCATTATCTATAAACTTTGGACAAGAGAGGAAAGAACATGGACTGGAGAATCAGAAAAACCTAAGTTTAAATATTTGCCAAAAGTGTGACCTAAGATAGTTAATTAGTTTCAGTAATTTCCTTTCTTTTTTCTTAAATGCATCTGTAATTAACATTACATACAACTTCATACTTTTAAAATGAGATAGACATAGCAACTAGAATGAAAACTGGCACACAGAAGATACTAAAAGAGTTGCTTCTTTTCTTTTCCCCTCATGAAAAAGGCCAATTTTTCACTTTTATTTTTAATAGTTTATTTTTAAAGACAAAATACTCTCTACTAGGTATATCAGAATTTAATAGCCTATTTACTCATAATAGAGATTTCTCAGTGTTAGCTTTAGCCAGAGGCCCTTCACTAGAATAGTGTTTACGTTCTGACTTTTCTAAAATTAATAATAAACAGAAATTTAGGGGACACAGAATTATGCCACAACAGTAAGAGATTTCAAAGTATAGCCTCTGCGATTATACTTGAGTAGCCCCAAAGTCCTTAAAACTCCAGCAATTTTTGTCCCCTCCCCAGAAAAATTAAAAAAAAAACAAATGAACAAACAAATAATGAAAACCCATGGATCCCTATTATCACCTAACTGCCAATATATTTCCACTAATACCTAGATTTACTTTGAGAGGAGTTTTTTAAACAACAAATTTTCATTGTTCTAATCCTGCTCTTGGTGATTTAGACTTACAACCCTGATATTTTTCATTAATTCTGAAAGAATAAAGAGATAAGTGAGAAATACTAGAAGCACTGAAAAAAAAAAGGGAAAAAGAACTCTTCCTTTATTAAACTCACTTATTTTAACCAATGTTTTGCTAAATTTATTTGCATGATGTATACATTTCTAGTTATTACACATTATTTGTAGTAGAGAGGAAACAATGGTAACTACACATTTTTCTTTATGATTTTAGATGTTACCAAGAATTCAGTATGTCTTAAATAATCTGTTATGTGTCTTCCCTCAGTGAAATCAGTGCTTTGAGAGGATTAAATACAGATTTTTTTTAAACCAATTCTGAGGGTACATGAATATTCAATTCCTAGACAGTCTTTCTAGAAAGGCTAACAGAGACCTCTCTCACTCACTGATATGTGTTTTTTTGGTTTTTTGTTTTTTTTTTAACTGAGGTCAATTTACTGGCAAAAATGGAGGACAGAGAGTTTTCATTTCTCCCACCAGGATGTACTTTCTTCAATATCTCTTCTCCTGCAAATCTCATTTATAAAAGTTGGACAAATATAATTTTGATTAATGACCTAATTTGAAGCAAAGCAAGTTTGATTAATCAGCACTTTCCTATGACGTGTGACTTCTGGAGCAAGATCTTTTTGTGACAGTTTTTCGATATTTGTAATCTGTTAAGTACCTGCTAAGCTTCCTAAATACACTAACTATAAGTTTGTCAGAATTCATTGATTTAAAATATTTTCCACAGTTTTACAGAGGAACAATTTAATATAATATTTGTCAGTAATTTGCCTTTCTCACAAGCCATAACTTTTGTAGAGTTGAATCAGAATCTGCTTTTTCTATGCATATTGAGTATTATTAGCATGAATACGATTAGATCCAACTTAAAGATGCCACTTGCTGCCTAACCACAAATTCCCATCCTCTTGCTGTTTTCCAATTATTCTCTTTGTGCTTGGATTTCAACAGTTTGACTATGATACTTTTACTTGTGATCAACTGATAATTGATCAAAAAATTACCTTAAACACCTTGAACTATTAAGTTCTCTATTAAGCAAATGGAGACTAAGAATGGGTATAATACCATAAGCTTTATCCTGGAGGTGAATGTGGGCATATTTAGGTCAATAGATTGTGTTTATTGACATTAAAGTGGAAAAGCTGAGTTCAGCTACTTGAGGTACAGGGATAACTAAAAAAAAAAAAAAAAATCTGGGAAATTGTTTCCTCAGATAAACACAAGTACCAAAACTATGCTTCACAGAGTCTGGGAGCAAATAAGCTCTATTCACATCAGGTAACACAATTCCCACCTCTACAGAACTATTCTTTGAAGAGCTCTCAGGCCATTTGCTTTTATACAAAAAATAAAAAGAGAGATAATCTCAGGGGATGGTACCTAACCACTCTACCTATTATTTTTAAATTTAGTGTTACCAGCAGTGGATGCAAAGTCTTCCTTTTTGGCAGAAATAAGGCCAAAGAATTTCATTGTTGTGAATTACCCACTGTAGAAACTATTCTGTTCACATCCATAATTGACCATAATAAAAAGATATATCCCTAAGTAGCAAAAGCAGGCATAAAATATATGAAGTTGGATGTAGTAGATGTTATAGGTACAACGAAAAGAAAGGGTCAAAAGGAAGAATAGAATATTCTTGTCAAGAAGAGAATTATTCACCCAGTTAGGGAGTGAACCTCATTTTCAAAAGTAAGGATGAAATGTAAAAAGAGTATTTTTACTTCTATGATAAGAGTCCTTTAAGGAATCAGAGTTTCTTGTGAAAAATCCACGAGGATTGTACAGTCATAAAGCTAAATCACATTATATTATCTATATGTTATATCTATTATTTAAAAAAATTTCAGATTATCTATATTGAACTCTAGGCTGCCTCATTAAAATTAGATAATTATAAATTATTTGATATTGCTTTGGGAGCACTTACCATCCCATTCTTGCTATTAAATGCAATCAAGTTTTATTATTTTTTTTAATGTTACTGGCATTCCGACTTCAGTCACTGACTTGTTTTTACTTTAACTTTAATGTTATCCAATAACTGCAACAGACCATGGGGAAAAATAAGTTCCAAAAGTGTTCTCTACTACTCTTTATGCACACTTTGATGTAAAAAAAAAAAATGAGTTTTTTGCTTTGCACTCAGTCAAAATAGCTCCAATTTTAGTCTACTTTTTAGCAGATGTGTATACGTGTGATTCCTGGGAATGGTAAAGACAGTTGCACATATGTTTATGGTCAACACTTTCTCCTTGATACTAATATAGGAAAGTGTAAAATCAGAACACTTTCATTTCTAATGCATGTTGTATGATGACCAGAGGGGTCCAATAAGTAAATAAATAAATAAGCAAGCAAGGAAGGTTACCCTTAATTTCCTTTATTGTCTTGTTAGATTGCTTTGATTCATTCTTAAACTAATCCTTTTCTTAAATTGTCTCCCAAATGTATCTCTAAACATAAATAGATGCAAAGTGTCATCTGATAAACCATTATCCAGAGAAAGCTACAGCAAACTACAATGTGGTTAGAAGCATGAAACTACAAAGGAGGGAATATCAAAATTAAAATTCTGTCAAATTGAATTTGTTATTTTAAAATTTTCATTCTTTCTTGAATCAAAAAATCTAAATGTTTCTTCCTTAATTCTCCACATAATGTTGCCTGTGGCTGAAATCCTCCAGACTATAATAGGTCACTCTAGAGAAACACTTTCATTATACAAGAAAGGTAGAGGAACAGAGGGAGGGAGAGAGCAAAAGAGAAGGAACGAAAGAAGAAAACAAGCAAGCAATGCCTCAGGAAGCTATAATAGCAAGTGGGAATGTGCTGAGTTACAGAGCAGCAAATTTTGATTCTTTATGCCTGTACTGTCCCATAGTATAATAAATAACAAAAAATTACTCTTTCAGAATTGCAAGATTTGAAACACTAAGAAGTTGGACAGACATGTTAGCTCTAGTGCATTATATTTTTTTAATATATCTTTAAAAGGGACCTAATGAAACTTAAAAGTTTTTGCACAGCAAAGGAAACCATAAACAAGATGAAAAGACAACCCTCAGAATGGGAGAAAATATTTGCAAACGAAGCAACTGACAACAGATTAATTTCCAAAATATACAAGCAGCTCATGCAGCTCAAGATCAAAAAAACAAACAACCCAATCCAAAAATGGGCAGAAGACCTAAATAGACATTTCTCCAAAGAAGATATACAGATTGCCAACAAACAAATGAAAGGATGCTCAACATCACTAATCATTAGAGAAATGCAAAGCAAAACTACAATGAGGTATCACCTCACACTGGTCAGAATGGCCATCATCAAAATATCTACAAACAATAAATGCTGGAGAGGGTGTGGAGAAAAGGGAACCCTTTTGCCCTGTTGGTGGGAATGTAAATTGATAAAGCCACTATGGAGAACAGTATGGAGGTTCCGTAAAAAACTAAAAATAGAATTACCATATGACCCAGCAATCCCACTACTGGGCATATACCCTGAGAAAACCATAATTCAAAAAGAGTCATGTACCACAATGTTCACTGCAGCTCTATTTACAATAGCCAGGACATGGAAGCAACCTAAGTGTCCATCGACAGATGAATGGATAAAGAATATGTGGCACATATATACAATGGAATATTACTCAACCATAAAAAGAATGAAATTGAGTTATTTGTAGTGAGGTGGATGGACCTAGAGTCTGTCATCCAGAGTGAAGTAAGTCAGAAAGAGAAAAACAAATATCGTATGCTAACATGTATATATGGAATCTAAAAAAAAAAAAATGGTTCTGATGAACCTAGGGGCAGGACAGGAATAAAGATGCAGATGTAGAGAATGGACTTGAGGACACAGGGAGGGGGAAGGATAAGCTGGGATGAAGTGAGAGAGTAGCATTGACATATATACACTACCAAATGTAAAACAGATAGCTCGTGGGAAGCAGCCGCATAGCACAGGGAGATCAGCTCGGTGCTTTGTGACCACCTAGAGGGGTGGGATAGGGAGGGTGGGAAGGAGACGCAAGAGGGAGGAGATATGGGGATATATGTATACGTATAGCTGATTCACTTTGTTATAAAGCAGAAACTAACACATCATTATGAAGCAATTATACTCCAATAAAGATGTTTTAAAAAATAGTTATACGTATGGATACAACCCCCAAACCTCCCCGCCACCACCATGACCACCTCTGAGATACCCCTACAGATTTGGAGGCACCTAGAAACAAAGATACAATCCAGTACTGGTGCTACTTAATTTGCATTTTTCATGTACCTGTGAATCAGAGGTTAAAATGAAACTCTGCACACAAAAGAACAGGAATTGAATTAGTTCAGCCTCTACTTTTATTAGTCATCTAAATGTTGGAGGTCGGGTGGGGAGGGATATGCATGTGCATAGGAGAGAAAGAGAAAGAGAGAGGGAAAGAGAGAAACTGAAATTTTTGAATGTTGGGAACCCTGGTTGTTAGTACCTTTATGCGTTTGCCTGCTAATATAGAAAGCAGTAAGAAAATATATAAACTTGGAAAAAACAAAATGGAACAGCCTTACTCAGATAAGAGATGTCTGTAGAAATTTGAAATGTTAAAAGAAGCCTTTCAGAATGGAAAGATGGTTGTCTTTACAGTTTTACAAAAGAATTTACCTTATTTCTCCCTGAATTTTACTGAGAATGAAGCAATAAAATGTATGTAACTTAGCCAGAATTTATCTTCCCATTTCTGTTAGAGCTTAGCATCTTTAACATAGTTTGTTTTTCCCCCTTATGTTATCTCTGCACTGATTTCTCTCATTTAAACAAGAACACACCTGACTAAGGAGCAGATGTCTTGTCCCTGGGTGGCTGGTTTATTTTTACATAACTATTATATTACAGAAAAGAGACTAAATTTGCTAATAACTGCACTTTAGTTAAATAACTCTTTGATCTTGTCTTTTCCACTTCTTACAAGTGGAAGTATCATATTCCATATACAAAACCATAATACTGCCATTAGCAAAATCAGCTGAGAGTTTATAAGAAAAAGCTCTGAGCTCAAACACAGAAATTCTTACCTGCTGACTAACCTTGGAAAGGTCCCTTAACTGTTCCTACTCTGTGACACACAAGAGTGATAATACCTTTCAGGGTTGCTATGGAAGGTGCGCTATACTGGGCTATGGTTGCCATGAAAATATTTAAGAGTATTATAGTATTATAATATTACGGTTGAAAGTTTCATGGCTTGAGGTAATGATTTCAGCTGGGATCCAAGAAGGGAATGGCTCTTCCTGTCCAAAAGCACTTTAAAACTCCCTGCTTTGTTGCCCTCAAAACACACAGGGAAAGCAATCACTTTAAAGAACTCAGTGCTGGGATCCATTATTGCATTTAGAAAGCAAAGGGGTTATAGCACTGCAGAGTTTTTCTTACCTCTAAATTTATTAAGTCAGCTGGTCTTAAGGAGAGAATAGTGTAGGAAGAAATGTCTTCTAAATGAAGGGGAAAAAAAAGAAGCACTCAAGATTGAAAGACTGTAAGTTAAATACATATACAAGCAAAAGCAAAGAACTATTTATGGTTTGGATTTTTTTCACAAAGCAAAAAACCCATTATCCCACAGCAAAAGGTGAAGAAACAAGACAGATAACCTTGGGGCTGTATCAACTGTATAAAACACATATCTGGCCTTTATGAAATTTAAAAGTTGGTTGTAGAATATCAAGGTGGCAAAAGCCAAGCGCCAACTGCATTATGAAAATACATATGGTGGACTGAGAGTTGAAACGTATGCTCACATGTTAAAAAGGAAGTTCCATTACCAGAGAGCTAAGAAATATTTTTAATTCCCTAAATGTGGTACCTACAGACATGGCTGCCTCTGGTTTCAACTACTGCTAAGGTTCTAGGAACAAGGCAGCTATTGATGCAAGGGAAAAGGGCCAGGTAGTTACCCATTCTATTGTCTTGAGGACCAGAGAAGTGAGCCAGGCATCTCCTCTTCATTCAACCATGTACTACCCCCATCACCTCTTTAGGACTAAAGTGAGGTGCCTATCCATCATAAAACATCTGTGCTGGAATGTGTTAGGTATCCAAGACTAGGATTGAGTACATAGGCCCTTGTACAACTGTTGACCTTACATGTCTGTCTTATCAGCCTGCCTAAAGCACAGCTCTACCTCTCACTCCATGCTTCCTCTCAGCAGAGAACAGCAAGGAGACACTGGGCCAGGAGACATATACGTACACTAGATAAAAGCCTCGTATAGAACAAGCAAGCTTTAGGTCTCTGTTCTTGGAAAAAAGATATTGGGAAGACTGTGTCTCCTTGAACAAGACCCAGGAGAAGCCTAAGGCTTTTTCCTAGTTGAAGCGTCAAGGTGGTGCCAATACCTAGAGCTCAAAATCATCATTAGACAGGTGATCACACATGGCAAATGAGAAGTGGCTAACAGCAGTAAACTCATCATTGGTAAAAAGCATATGTTTTATGAAAACCAAAAGCATGAATATTGATTCCTAAGACTGAATATCTTCCTTCACCACAGCCAGGACCATATGACATTTAGGGTAAGTCACTAAGTTCAATATTGAAATACCAATTTCTAGAGTTTCAATCACCCTTTAGACACAATAATATTTTTTGGTAAAGGCTATGATAAATAGAAGAATCATCATATAGGTAAAGTCACTATCCTACATACACAAGATAAGGACTGATAGTTCATCATTTATTTGGGTTTTAAAAAGCACTGGTAGTGCCTTATAAGTAAAATTTGGGGAATTTTTTTAAAAATTATATGTAAGATAAATGATGTTTTTATATAATTAAATATTTGAGGATATCAAATAACTTAAAACACATGCATTTTATTGATTTGAAATTTAAGTATGAAAAGTAGCTATTGATTGTTTCTCTTAAACAGTAAAAGGTTTTAAAGATAAGAAAATGCTTCAAAATACAATTCGGATTTTGCTGAACACAAAGCTTTTAAGAAATGTGTTTGCAGTAATGAATCCTGGAACTTTCTCAACTCCTTAGAAGAAATAGTTGAGTCAAGGCTAACAGCAAGCAATCCCTTCAAAGTGTACTATGCAGACAAATGTTAGTGTCTTAGGAATAATGGTGTTAAATTACAAAATGATATCATGGCCTTATAATCTGTCATCATAGCTTTCCTCTTTAAGAAAAGAGAAGTCATTTGAGTGGGCAAAACAGAGAGAGAAGATACAAGGTAACATACTGTCATCCATCTGTGACAATTTAAGCTGCCAGAAGGAAATGGAGCATGGGAGAACCAGTGCAGGGGTAGACATGCAAAACTGACCAAGACTGATTTTGGAGGGGGGATGCAAAATGATCAATGGACAGGATAGCAAGAAATCGTTCTTGTACTTTTGAAAGTTGAGTTTCTTCCTTATGCATAGCTAAAACCAAAAGCTTCATCCCATTAACGATTTGCTCTCTAGGCCTTAAATAGTGTTGTAGAAAGAGTGTCTTTATAGGTTTTATGTACAATGTTTTGATGGCTGTACCGTTATTTGTAGCTTATGAGAATGCACTTTTAAACTAGGCCAGAAAGCTGACCTTTTGTAGCTCATTTTTTCTGTTTGTTTTGAAATAACTTATAGGTACCCTGCTTCTTTAGTTAATTGTAATGTTGGTCCTCTGCAGTAATAAAATGGTTATATATTGAGTATCTGGGATGGACCACTCTGCACTGCTGTATTGTAACTGTTTATAACTTTGCAATGCCTTCATAAATGTGATTCATTACACTAATAAACATGCAAGACAACTGCAGCATCTTGCTGTTTTCTTTGCCCAAGTTGCTTGGCCTTGATACTTAGACATGACTTTTACCTCCACATTGAACAGAACCTCAGAAAGTCTATGATTTGATTTCACATACTTATTTTGGTTTATATTTTTTCCAATACTGTAGAATCTCATCAAAAAACATACACTGTAGTAGGATGAGTTAGAAATACTTGTAATTAAATAAAAATATCTCTTATGGGAGAATCTAAAAATTACTGGAAGGGGAGAAAACAGAACCTATAGTTAAAAGTTTAGAAAAACATAGAAATTATTTAGACTATAGTCAAGAAATATGATAGCAAATTATTTGCTTTTCAATAAATAAAGAGTGTTGGGAGGGGCCAGGGGAGGACCCAGTGAGCATTTTTACTCTCTTTCTGGTGGAGATAAAACTAAAAGAAACGAAGTCAAATTGGAGAATAGCTTTTGGTGAGTGAGAGAAGGGCAGAGTTTCTGCTTTCAGTGTTTATGACTACTTTTACTATTAGAAGTACTATATAAAGGGACACTCTGCAAATACTCGGTGGAGATCTTTAAAAATAAAACTTGAATTTCATTAGCGAAGAATTACTCAGCAATTTTTTTTTTCTAAAATAGAGAATAACTGAATGGTCTGTGTCTGGCTTCAGCAGTCTGTTTTGTGGGAATTCCCAGCTTTACACAATCCTACTATGTTATAATCTCTGGTGTCTCCAACTAGTGCCAATGAGTTACAAACATAGATCTGAAAAAATAAAGCAAGACATTGGGAATCTCATCCTTATCTACAAAGGAAATTAATTTGCAGTGTCTAGTCTTAGCCCTGGACAATCACGACTACTGAGCTATGGCTTTACCCCAGCTCCACCCAACATGTGTCCAGTTCATGTGATGGTGTGGGGTTGAGTTACACTGAATTTCTTAATTAGTCTGCAGTCTAGTCTACTTGACTAAGGCCTTGATATTCTACTCTGTTCAATCTCATAATTCAGGGTTTGGCTCACACTTCTACACGCTTAGTCGCCAGGTGGGATCCTCCCTAACCATATGAGCTATCATAAATTCAACAGTCAGAGAGCTGACTTTTTTATTTGTGAAATAACGACGATAAAACTTGCTTTGCATAGGTTTTCTGTGAACTAAATGAGGTTTTTATGAGATAAGATACATACAACATACGTACATATATATATATGTACATACATAGCAGATACTCTAATCATTGGTTCTTTCCTTCCTATGCTTCCAAGCACTAACACTTACTATAAGCTCTAATGACATACCCTTACCAGTACAAGTGACCCCACGTAGTCACTGACAACAGCTAAAATATACTACAGCCTTCTGAACCTGATTTTAAAAATGGGCAAATGACATGAATAGACATTTTTCCAAAGGAGACATACAGATGGCCAACAGACACTTGAAAAGATGCTCAACACTGCTAATCATCAGAGAAATGTAAATCAAAACCACGAGATATCGTCTCACACTTTTCAGCATGGTTATCATCAAAAAGAACACAAATAACAAATGTTGGTGAGGATGTGGAGAAAAAGGAACACTTGTGTACTTTTGGTGAGACTGTAAATTGATGCAGCTACCACGGAAAACAATATGGAGTTTCCTCAAAAAACTAAAACTACCATATGATCCAACAATTCCACTCCAGGGTATATATCTGAAGAAAATGAAAACACTAATTCAAAAACATACAAGCACCCCAATATTCATAGCAGCATTATTACAATAGCCAAGATACAGAAGTGACCTAAGTGTCCATCAACAAATGAATGGATAAAGGAGACGTCATACACACACACACACACACACACACACACACACACACACGCACAAACACATACATACACATGGTGGAATATTACTCAGCCATAAAAAAGAATGAAATTCTGCCATTTGCAGCAACATGCATAAACCTAGAGAGCATTATGCTCACTGCAATAAGTCAGAAAGAGAGAGACAAATACTCTATGCTATCACTGATATATAGAATCTAAAAAATAAATTAATAACAAAACAGAAACAGACTCCCAGGTACAGAGAACAAACTAGTGGTTACCAGTAGAGAGAGGGAAGGGGCAGAGCACCATAGGGGTAGAAGCACAAGAGGTCCAAACTACAATGTATAAAATAAATAAGCTACAAAGATACAGTGTATGGCATAGGGCATGTAGCCAGTATTTTATAATAACTTTAAACGGAGTATAATCTAAAAAATATTGAATCACCAGGTTGCACAACTGAAACTGAAGTAATATGCATGTAAATTATACTTCAATTAAAGAATCCAACAAGACATGTGTAAAAAATTTGAAAAGACACTAAAAAAATAGATACAGGGAGTGGAAGTAAGTGTCAGAGTAAGGCAGATCTATAAAACTAATAAAAATGAGGAAATGAATGAATCTAGGAGAAAAGTCAAAAGTTGACAAAGTTAAAATACACTACTTTTTGGATCTTCTGATATGAAAGTCAAAGGAAACTATTTAAAGTGGGTAAATTAATAAAGAGAAGTTTGAATATTTTTTTTAAATTTAGATCATCTCCAGAACACCTAAATCACATAATCAACTTTCAAAATTATGCCAATAATCATGTATAAACACAATATAAAAAGTCTGTCTATGTTATAAAGATACAACACCAAATCAATGAAGCTTTAAAAAACAAAATATGTAACATAAAATAAGGAGGTAGAATTCAGATCAATCAGATCAACCAATAGATACATGTTAAAACTTAAATCCTAATTATTAAGAAATACTCTCAGAATTGATCCATAAGAAAAATAATTCAATTATTTACACATACCCATACATATATGAAATAATGCCCGTAAAATATTGGTAAAGTGTGATACAAAAAAGGTTTCATAAATATTAACAACCATTATTATTATGATTACAATCTGAATATACTCCTGTGTTAGGCATCTGAGTTCTTGCAATTTTTTTCCTATTAAAAACAATGCTACAAAGATATTAAGTAATATGTGTCTTTTTGTATTTGTATGTTTCTGTTAAGACAATGTCTTAGAAGTGTTAAAAATATGAATTTTATGTTTTAAAAATTGTGATTAATAATGCTAAACTTCCCTCTGAAAATGTTGTTTTATTTATACTGTATAAGGATGTTTATTTCCCAAAAGATTGCCAATGCTAATTATTGTTAATATTCTTCTAAATTGTGCCAATTTGATGAGCAAAATAAAACTCATTTTTAAAGTTCATGATTTCCTGATTAGTAAGGATATTGATATACTTGAATATACTTGTATTTCTCCTTGAATTACCTCATATTTATTTCCTTTTTTTCTAAAAAAGGGGGTATTATATTTTATTACTTTTTTGAAGGTCTTTATATATTTTGGATATGAATGTTACATACAATACACAGAGTGAACTTTGTGTTTGCTTATTTTCCTTTCTATCCCTCATTTTTAAACTTTCTAGAGGTGGCTTCTGTTTCAATGAAACACAGTGGTTTAGCACATGCTCTCTGGGGCCAGCTTTCACGTGGTCAAACCTTGGCTCTGCCACTTGCTGCCTGTGTGACCAAGTGCAAATTACTTAACTCTCTGAGCCTCAAGTTCACCTCTTCTCTAAAATGGGTATAATAATATTGGTCAGCTCAGGTTTTAATGAGGATTAATATTAGCCATTATTATTTTGGTTTTGTCTTTTATTATTCTTAAGTCCTTTCATTTATGTCTTGATTAGTAAGGCCTAGCCCATGACAAATATAAGCAGAATTATGGATTACTGTTGACTTTGATTTTCTCCTCTATATTTTGTTACTTATCTATAGTGACCCACAGACTATTTCCATAATACGAATAATTAAAATCCAGACACAGCTATTTTTTCTAAAAACTAATCAACAATTGTTCTCTGTGTGCATGTTTCAACGAAGCAGAGTCATGGGCCAAAGTGTTTGCCTTTTTGTTAACAGCAGGGAGGTCACCACTATCTATGTGTCCAGGTAAAAAGTCTGCATAGGAGTTTTGAGAACTGAATCTTTGGGTAAGTATTTACAGAGCACTTCACACAGTAACAGGGAGTCCATAGAACTTTGTCAGCAGTGTAAAATCGGGACTGCTTTTATTTCCTATAGCACAAAACGAGTATAATAAGCAAAATGCTTAGTATAGAAATGAGTATAGAATGACCACAAGGATGTTAGACACACAACAAAGATATAAAAGGGAAGGAGGAGAGAAAAAGAGTAAAAATAAAACAACAGCAAAGGCAGAGACAAAGCCTTGCTCCTTTCAACCGAGTGTGTTGGACAGTTACAGACATTTTTTCTTTTCCCTTCTTGATCTTTCTCCCACATCTCATTTACTTTCTTGGGTCTGAGAATGTTTCTGTTGGAACTGCTTTGGCAGTAATCTTTGTGCTTCTCCTTTCAGAAGCAGGACTCTGGATAGATACCCTTGGACTTGCATTGATGGTGAACTCACTCCTTTGTGAGAAAGATTGCATTTTCTTTTTTTTTTTTTTTTTTTGTAATTTCTAAAAACGAGAATATTCATTCTTTATATTGAGCCAGATCTGTTTCCAAATCTTTCCACCCACCTTTCTGTCCTTGGAACCCCAAGAACAAGAGCACAGAGTCCCCATTTCAGAATGTCATCCTTCAAATATCTCCCGGCATGACTCCACTGAATACCTCCTTGGTAGTCTTCATCACTATCTTAATAAAACATGTTTTGATGTTTTCCATCCAGGTCACCCTGTCCTGGACATGCTAGACCTTGTCAATGTTGTCCTTCAGCCAGACAGAATAATCCAGATACGGTAGCAGCCAGAGCATAGTATACTAGAGTGACCGTTTACCTTGGTCTTGACATTTTATTTTTACAATCGCTGCCCAGATTGCATTAACTCTGAGAAGCTGCATGTATATTTCTGCCTCATATTGAGCTTGCAGTCAGTTTATCTCCCAGGGACGAGCTTAAGAAATACAATTCAGGTAAATTCAGGTTTTCCTTATGCACCTATATAATTGATTTTAAAAATGAATCTTACATGTATAAACTTTAAAATATATCTTCTGACATTTGATTATAATCTCTCAGTTCGACTCTTGGTAGTAACATAGAATTTCCTATATCCAGCAAATGAGTAAAAGGTTTTACTTTTTACATTTCATTTACTATCTTTAATGTAGTTACCTCCATATTTATTTATTTGTTAGAAAACAGAGGCTCTGCAAGACTAGGTAATTTGAAGATGACCACAGAGAATAGCAAGGCTAGAGATTGAATCCAGGTTCACCTGATTCAAAAACACTTTTTTCCATAATGCTACATAGCCTCAGAGTGTGATAGGGTAATGACTCTTCCACCCAACGTTATTCTTTCTAACAGTTTGAAAAATATGCCTTTCAGATCATTATTGGAGTTACTTATAAACAAGTTAAACCACAGCAGGGCCAAGGACAGAGCTCTGCGGCATGCCATCAGAGAACTCTTTTTTTTGTGTTGGCAGTGACCCATTAGTCAACACTCTGAGAAAAGTAATTCTACCAGCCACAAGCTGACCTAATTTTGCTAAAGCCTAACCCATATATAAGCATCACATGTATGAGTGCCATGAAAGACTTTGTCAAAAGGCTTGCTGAAACCTGAAACATTCTACCTGCAGCATTTCCAAAATTCTCTTACACTCAAGAATAAATGTGGTTCACCATTATTTAACAAAAATGTACTTGGTTTTAGTCCTTCAAGATTTTTCAGAGCCCTTACAATGTTGGTGTCCACTGTGACTCTGACAGATAGAATATTTTCTATAATGTACTTTGCCAGAGACCCCCCGTTTTTAAAATCACGTACTAGATTTATTATAGGACTGGTGTCCTATGGAATATACTTTGCTAAACAATTGATTCACCAATGAATTTCAGTCTGAAATATCTGATACAATGTGAACTGCAGTTAGTTTGGTGTAACTTTATATCATTGATGGCCAGAGACACGTATCACACAAGCATTCACATATGTGAATGTTACTTACACACACACACACACACACACACACCACTAAAAGGATTCTAGAATTCTGGTAGACATTGGCATCCAATTAAATAATTTTGTTTCCTTTGGGCTATTCCATATGTAGAGTACATTTATGTATCTATTCTCATTCCTCTGTGTAGAAGCCACACATAAAAAGTGAAATGTTTATTTCTACTCAGATCTACTTTTCTGGATGTTCTAACAACCCCATCAATCTCCTTAACCAAGTATCAACCACAGTCTCTATGTGATGTACTCTCAGAGAGGTGGTACATAATCGTATCTCCACAGAATCTTCAACCTCCTGAATTAGCCAGGCTGCTCAATAATACCTTGCTTCCTTGGCTCCAAATCCTTCCCACTACTTCTGCATAATAACTTTGAGAAATATTCTGTGCCCTGGTGCATTCTGTATATTTTCCCCAGTGTTTTATGTGTGTGTATGATTTATTATTTCTGCCTTCAGATTCATTTTGCTTCTCTCTCCAGTTTTTCTCATGGTCCTCCTTTTAGCTATTTGCATTCCAGAATCAGTGTTGCCCATGAAATATTAAGCATGAGATAATGAAACAGAAATGTCTCTGAGCTACTTATCTCTTATGTGGGAGGAAGATAAGATTAGTTCACAGTATTGAAAAGAAAGTCTGTTGGCCACCTCTTATTCCCCACCTCAGGTCCTCCCAAACCATCTTTTATTCTAATCACTGCTGCAGTGGCAAACTCACCTATGTGTACCCTACCAGCATCTCACCTCTGGAGTATCCTGATTCACGAGATACCTGTGGAAACTCTCATGGTACACACATATGGAATCTGAAAGGGTGAGAGACTTACATGTAGGTGACTCGACCTATGAGGCATGAGAGCTAATGGATAAACATGCCTCCCTATGTTTCTTAAGCAGACAATTCTGAGGCTCATTCAATATGTCAGAAGGTCACAACAAGATCAAGTCCCAGTCATTCACAGTGGTAGCAACTTGATTGTGCACCTTCCAAAAATTATTTTTCCCTCTTCTGTTTCACTGTCTTCAGTCTGTTGCTTCTACTCCCTGGGATTGTTTCACAAGTAAACCTTTTGGAGGCAAGCCCTTGACTGTCACCCTATCACTGGGGAAACCCAGGCTAGGACAGGAAGCATTATGGCCTTCATGTTTGGTACAATGTAACATTCATTTTTAGTTCTTTTTTCAAGCAGGAAGTAAATTTTCTTGTCAAAATAGGATTAAAATTCACCGTCAAGTGTCGCAATACCCAGTGACCCTCGAGGTCTCATATAGAAAATGCAGCCGCCAAATAGTACACAAATACAAACACAGAGGACAGCGTACTCAAAAGAGAAAGATAAAAGTGCAGGATCATAGCTATTATTGAGCTTAAGATAGGACAGACCTTAGAATAGCAAACCCTTAGCTAGAAACCAAGTGATGCAGTCTGGGCTACAATATCATCATCATCATCTTTATCAATGTCCTAAATCCAGAAGCACCTATTCCAGTGCATAGTGGGTGGGACAAGCCACTGAGGCACATGGCCAGGGTATGAAGATTGAGCCAAAATAGCTCCCTTAGCCACATGGGCTAGTGGGATGATGAACTGATTGAAAATATTTCTAATAAATGGGGTAGATATAAAAGCATGCAATTGTCATTTAGAGTTGTTTGCAGAAACTACTTCTAATGCTGTTGATCTCCTCATAAAATCTAAAATTAGAACACCTATATTCTAATCACAGTCTAGAGTTCATAATACAGGTGCATTTAGCCAATCTACCTCAATTAGGATTTCTTGGTTGTAAGCAACAGAAACATCAGCGTCAACTGTATTAAGGATTAAGAAAATGTTTTATCTGCTGTAAAAAGAAGATGAGTACAGTGGGTTCCAGGATTCATTGATCCAGCCGCTCAGTGATGGTAACGAGGGACCAGGTTCTTTCTGTCTCCAGGCCATTCCATGCTGTCAGCTGCTTCCTCACACTGGTAACAAGGAAGCTGCAGTTGTCCCCAGGGTCATTTTTACCCTGCCAATGTTCAGATGTGGGACAGGTACCTGGGGCTTTTTTGTAGGAGTGCAGATTCTTTTATCTTGAAACTCTGGTTTCTCATTAGCAAGAACTCAGTTACGTGTCCCAAGTAAACCTGTTGCTGGCAATGGGAATGAAATCCCCATGGCTGACTTAGACTAATAGTCTGAGCTGACATGAATGTTGAGCCAGCCACAGTGCCCAGGACACACACTTCTCTTGATAATGAGAATCAAATGCTCTTACATCCAGAGTAAACAAAGCCAGATAAAGAGCCCCTTTAACCAACTGAAGCTTGTTTTACTACACACACACAGCAGCACAAAATGATTTTTATGCCTCAAGAAAATCTGGTTCAGAAAGATTTCTAGCACAATTTCCCAGATCAAAGTCTTTTCTGCAAGACCCAGATCGTTATCTGAACACTGAGCATAATGGGGTCACTATAAACAACACTTCTTTTTTGTGTTTATTGGCTTCCATGTCACAAAGTTACACACTAGAGAAGTTCTTTGAAGTTCAAAAGAGGACAAATCAATAGCTGATGTAATGAACATGTCTCATACCTTTTAAATTATATCCCTATATAATTTATGCATCCCATATGTTTGATTGGCTGTTATGCAATTTCTGTCCAGAAGTCTAATTGTTGGCTTCAGGTCAAGCCCCAAATGAATGAATACTTATTAGTGTGCCGGTTGCAACTCATACTGTGATGAAGTTCTGACATTTTACTGGGGGCTTCTTTCCAGCTTGAATCTTCTGTCATTTTGACAATTGAATCTCATTTGCAAGGAAAGGATAAAAAAGACAAATCTACATCCTGACATCTTCTGACGTCTCTCTGGAGGTAATGGATCCCTGTTTTGGGTAAGGCTCAAAATAATTGAGCAATGGAAAGTAAATGAGAGAACAGTTTTCACAGTAGCTTCAGTCTTAACAGTCTGTCAAAGCATCTTGACAGGTTACAAAACAGTGATTTAAATCCCAAATGCAATTCATCTTGCACCCATGTGAGGTAGTTACACATGCGTGCTCAAGACCTCTGCATGCATATATCAGAAATATTCTCCAAGGCTGTGGAATGTGCTACGTTTTATTCTCATATTGGTAAATAACATGAAAGAAATACCCATATCGAAAAATCCAAACCACTGTAACACAGAAAATACAAATTTGCTATATTTATATTATTTGAAACTAATGTGATGGACATTCTAGAAAAAATGTTGACCTAAAAGACTAATCCCAGAGCTCCAGCTCTGCAGCAGATCATGCAAGATGACAGGGCATTTGTCTTCGGAGACTCTACAATTTTTTCATTTTCATTATGTGTTAATGATTTATTATGTGTCTATGTCTATAGAATTTCTTTACTTCAATTCAAAATTAAGTTTATCAAAAACACACATTCCATAGATCTCCCCTGATTTATAAAATAAATAAATAAAAATTTTATTTCCTACAAAATTCCCTGGAATATTTATGCTCTCCTTGTGTTTCTCCCTTGAAAGGAAAAATAAATGTACATTTTATAAATATTGGTTTAAAAAGGCCAGCTGCATAAAGGCCAGCTGTCACTGACTTCAATCCTTCACTTAACAAATTTTATGGATCACTTCCTTCTAAATGTTGGAGAAATCATAATAAACAAGACAGAGGTTCTTGCCCCAAGTTGATCCTATACTCTAGTGGCTGAATTTACCCATATGGGTCCTCGGGTGGGGACCCTGATGCAAGCAATGACTCTTAGTTCCCTAACCACCTCCAGCCTGGGGCAGATGCGGGTACTCAGTGCAGTGGCAGTGAAACTCGTTCTCCTGCCTCTGGAATGAATACTGTGAAAGTCCCAATCTGACTTTTAAAATGGGAAAGTGCATTCCAACCTCACTTCACAGTTCTTGAAAATTGTCTCCCTCCCATTGTCTGTCTCTTTGAAATATACTCTGAGTTATGTGACCTTAACACCTGTTTCAGTAAACTGTGGCATTTTCAAAGCACTTCTTAAAGAAGTGAAATACCAATATGCAACATTAAAAACTCAAGTAAAATTTGTCACCAGTTAATTGTCCTTTCTTCTTTTCCCAATGAGGAAAGGGTAGATATCTCTCACATACGTAAAAGCAGCTAAAGGCTAGTGGATGATAAGGTACTATGGCTTTCACAGAATCTCATCTATGCCAATTTCACTAAAGAATTTTTATTTATTAGGAATCTCAAATCACACTTCTCATTTAAAGAGAACTCTAAATATGTACCATTATTATTTGTATTGTCTAATAGTGGCAAATACAATGACAGTGTATTAGGAACTTTTTATACTTATTCAACAAATATTTATTGAGCAATTACTATGTATACACCCTGTTTTAGGTGCTTGGGTACAAAAATGAACAAAACAAAAAACCCTTGCTCTTGAAAAGCTACATTTATTTAACAACCCTTGAACTGCTTGAAGTGTGTGCTATTATTAATCCTATATCTTAGAAGATAACATAATGGAATTTAGAAGTTAATTAATTTGCCTGATTACGTTCACAATCTTTGAATCTAGGTCTGTCTGCATCTAGAGCTTGAATCTTTAATTTAAATAGAAAACCCAATGATCAATGATCGTACATTCTAGTTGACCACAAACTGGTAGCAACTTCCTTATTCTTAAAGTCTTTAACATATAAAAAAATATGGAGTTAATTATGATAAAAAGAATTAACCTGACAAATCAACTACTTCCTTCTTGAATCCCCCATTGTAAAGGCTTATGGCCATGGTAACAAACATTACAGACAGTGTGAAATAAGCATTAGGTGCACAGAATTATGGAGTCTGAAAAACTTAGCATCTGTTCTTTTCATGCTGCCTGCTAGATGTGTGATGTTGAGCAACTACATAATGCCTCAAAGCCTTGGTTTTCTCACCTGTAAAATGGAGTCAACAATGGTACCCACCAAAGCAAGTCACTGTGCAGCTTAAGAAAGGAGGATGTATGTCCAGAGCTTCTTAGTATCATGCCTGACAGGTAGTTCACACTCAATGGAAATTAGAACTAACTTTTGCTACGCTTATCTCTGTGAATAACCACTTAAGGCAGAAGAACTACCCAGGCTGCAGTTAAGGATACCTGGTACATGTAGTGAGGATCAATCTTGGCTGTTGATAGCTCTTAGTTTTTCAGAGCCTTAGAAGTTTCTCAGGCATATAACCCTGAGAGAAGAGAGTTGAGGTCTTCATCTTAAAGACACCCAATTTGTTGCCTCTTGCTTAATTTATAGGCACATAAAGCATTGATTCATAATTTATGATAGGTACCAAAATTTGTGGAGAATTACCTTAAACTAAAAACACTTTTATTATCAAACTAGTTATGTTTCTGATTGATAAATAATGCATTAAAACATTTTCAAGTAGTATTTCTTGCTTTTAAATTTAAATGAAAATTGATGAGCGTATTGCTTTTCAGCTTTAGCTGTAAAAGGCTAATGTTCAGTGTGTTTATGTTTGTATAAATAGATAGATATTTATATACACACATCTATATATCTATATCTATATCTTTATCAATATCTATACCCATAGTATTCTTAGAAAAGCCATAACAGTCAAGATTGATGTATTTGACATAGAAAATGAAAGTTCGACATGGGAAAAAAGGCAATAAACAGTGTTTTAAAACATATTACAGACCAGAAGAAGAACAGAAACACATACGATATGCAAAATTATTGCTATTCAATATAAATAGGTCCCAAATCACTAAAACAAAAAATGACAAATTCCTAGGAAACAAGTGGGCAGATGACATAAAAGTTATTTCACATGAAGGAAAAACAAAACCAAGAATGGCATTGAAGTATCTGAAAAAGTTCAAATTTACACTGAAAAAATGTAAGTCAAAACAAAAAGAAAAGGCCATTTTTTTTTTTTTAGCTATGTGAACAGCATATATCAAAAATTAAATTAATACCCAGCATTGGCAACACATTGGGAACAGGCATTCATTGTTCATAGGAATATAAATTTGTGAATCCTCTCTGGAGAACAACTTGACAAAATATTAAGCAAATATATAACAAGATACTAAAATGCAAGTATCTTTTTACACAGTATTTCTATTTCTGGATTTTATTTTACAAATATATAGGCTATATATACAAAGATACTCACTGACAAACTGTACCACTGTTTATGGAAGCCAAGGCTAACATCTATGTAAATTGCCATCAAAACTGAAAAGCAAATTATATTAAATTCAATGGTATAATAAGTAATGGATCTGTTTATATAGGCTATAATGGAATTATGTCCAAAATATATTAAGGGGGGGAAAACACAAAGCAGAGAAATTTATTTACCATAGTAAGCTCCCATTTTGGTTAAAAAAAAGATGTTTCTGAGTGTTAGACAAAAAGAAAAGAGAGATATTTATGTTTCATGTCATTGTTTAGTCATCGTATTTTTATTTTTAAATTAGTAAAATGTATATAAAAAGATGCTATTTAAAGAAAAAGACAAATCTAACAGCCAGAACAGACAATGTTGGGAGAGAGAGAAACAGAGATGGAAAATAAAAGTGTAATAGATAATGAGGACCAATTTAAGTGGTTTACAGATATCCATTTATTATGCATTCTGAAAAAATGTTCTGAAAAGATGAAAAAAATAATCATATAATTCATAGATAAAAAATTTCCAAAGCCAAAGATCCTTATCTTCAGATAGAAAAGATCAAGTTAGATGAATGAAAAAGAGATTACCAACTAAAATGTAGCATTTCAGAATACATAGGTTAGAGAGAATGGCCTAAAATATTCCAAAGAGAGAGGAGGAAATATGGTTACCTCCAGGAACACAAACCAGGTTTAATGTCAATGATCTTATTTGCCATTCTGGTTTCTAAACACAGTGATGGAACCTATCAAAGCTCTGAGGAAAAAGCTAATTACTGACATATAATTCTTTACCCAGCCAAAATATCAGTAAGTGTGAAGGCAAAATAGGGAAGTAAGGACTTTGTCAAACATGAAAAGACTCAGAAATATGATTTCCTATGCATTCTTCCTTTAAAATTCACTAAAGGATATATTTCAGAAGAAAACAACAATAAGAAGACATGCAATTCAAAAGGAATAAAAGTAACACTAGAAACCAAAGAAAATAAAGTCATGGATAACATCTGTACAACTATCAAAAGAGAAAATCTCCCCAAATTTGGATAGCAAATCACAGATTCCCTAGAAGTATTTCCTTAATAAGAAGAATTTAATTGATTTGATTGAGCAGATAATGTAAGATGCTGAAATACTTTTGTAATAGAAGAGTGATCATTTATTCCGTTCCTCTGAACAAAGTAATACTTAACTCCTAAGATTATCCCTCCAGTATGCCTTTCTCTGCAACTACTTCTTAATCTTAGTATTACATGGCTTATGTTTCACCATTATAAAGCACTTTTTAAAATCATCCTATTTAATACTGGCAGTAGAATATTCATTCAATTTAGTAAGCACTTTGCTCACTCTAATCCTATGGGATTAGATCATTTAAAAGGAACAGTTTCATTTTTATAACTGACTTCATGCAGAGCTGACCAAAACAAACAAACAAACAGACAAAACCCCTAATACTAAAATCTCCAAGAGGTGGCATAAACAGCAACAGAAATGAGGAGCTGTGGATTCAACGACATGTCTTTAAAAAGAAAAACACAAAACCTCATTAATTCCTATTAATTGGAAAGTACTTGAAAGCTAGGTATTTGAAGAAGCATGCCATGGTACATTGTGTGAATTTAGTTTGAATTAAGAAAAAAAAAAACTGAAGTTTTCTTTATGGAGAGTTAAAAAAAAAAGGGTGAAATCACTGGGATGCAGTTACAGCCAGCCCAGCTGACACACAGGAACAGATAAAATACCACTTTGTCATCAGTTTCATGGCTTCGGCTTGAGTGACGTTTAGAGAAAGAAAAGGTTCAATGTGTATAATTATTTGATTATATCACACTGCTGTGCAGAAGTTCTGACATTTAAAAAAAAAAGTTTTAAGTTACTTTCTCTAGACCTATTCATTTGATTCTATCATCCCTCTTTCCTCTCATCACCAATAGACCTATATACATTTTATTAAATGCAACTTTAAAGCACATTTAAGCTAAAATGGATTCCCAATACCACATAAGACCTAGGAAACCATGCATTAGTTGAGAACAATAATTGAATATCCCATAAACTAATAGGCAGCCATATAAATTAATACAAACACAAAAATTTCTTGCCTAAAAGAAATCCAGGTTATTCTTCAGGCTACTGATGAGCACTAACATCTGCTACCCCAGAGAAAGGATCATGAACTTGTGTTAAGACACTAAACTATGAGTTGTGAAATCTGTTTAGATGCTCTCCCAGGCTGTCTCTGTAGGTGGGTAAGACAGGCTCATGGACGCCTCAAATGTAAACCATGCTAGGGTTTCCAAGAACTGGTGTTCAGTTATCTTTTTCATGATCAAACCCACTGGAATAAAGTTTTAGATGATTAACAGAACCAGTATCTTACATATGAATAAATATTTCCAGAACTATGATTTATCTCAAAACAAAAAAGCCTATGATATAATCGCAGTAGTGGATAATTGATGGCATGACACTCAAGGCTCAGAAAACTGTTGGATTTAGGGCAGCCAGTTCAAAACTTGTCTCCTTCCTCACTCCACCCCTAGGAAAGAAGACTGTTGCTTCTTGAGCAATCAAAATAGCAGATATTTATTGGGATGAATCAGAGAATGGGATTGAGTGTGAGCAGAGGAAACCACACTGTGGCAAGCGCCCGTTCTCTGGCTCTTACTGTACATTTCCTTTCATGGGTCTTAAGGGATAAGAAAGGGCAGAAGAATGCTTAGCCCTTTGAACTGAGGAACAGTGTGTGGTGAGAGGCCTGGGTTCCTCTATCTTCCCTTCCTCCAGCTTCCTTATCCCTCTTTCTCCTGTGACTGACAAGGTAAGCTGAGCCTGCAGCAATTTTTCTCAAACTGAGTGGACCATGGGTGATCTAGTCAAGCTCTTTTCTAGACAGAAAGGAAAACTCTTCTTTTGACCTCCTGTGGTCTAGACTGGACATTCTTTACCACCAAAGCCATAAAACCTGACACAGGAATTTAAGAGAGGGTGCTCCAAGTAATATGGCTGTAAATCTAAACAAATTTGTTTTTTTATGTACTCCTACCTGCTGACCAAGAGATTGCATGGGGTTTGGGGCCAAAATGCTTGCTAGTAATAAGTGTTCCTTTGCCTGATCTTGTCCCCTATTCACATATTTTTTAAGAAACAGAGAGGGAAAGAAACTGGTAAAAATAGAGCAATCTTCATTCACAGCTTGGTACTTCTGCTTCTATGATTAAATACCTATTGAAACTGCTCTGAAATTTAGCATGGAGTGAATTTTCCTTTTGTTTTGTTTCTTCCTGCATCACATTCCCCATATTAAAATTTTAGACAGTAAAGCAGAACAAATACAACAATTTAAATACTGTCTCTCTCAATATCATTTTCCTAGAACTGGGATTACTTTGAAAACAAAGATATTTTCATGTATTTGTAGTAAAAAGGATTCAAAATGTCACAATCAAAATCCAGAGAAATTATTATGCATGTGGATATAAAAATAGACGTGTAAGATTAATTTTAAACACACCAACAATTGACTTTTGTAGGATATTAGAAAGTGGAGAAATGAGTCTCCTGGGAAAGCAAATGTCTGAGGGTTCTTCTCCGACACATATGCCATTTTGATACATTAGAAACCTTCATTTTAACCCCTGGCCAGTCAAAAGCAAAGAAGAAATACAATGCCAATTAATATGGAAAATGATACTGATTTATTTGTGGGGAAAAAATTACCTGCAAAATGAATTTTGAGGAGTTTAAGGCTTACTCACAAGCATGTTTTCTCTCAAAGAATGAGCTTAACTCACATGGATATTATCACTCATAAAAATTCATAATTAATCTTTTAAATCATACTATGTTTACTTTGAAATAGTTTATCATTTCCCCCCCTGCCCCCATTTTTATTAACCAAGTCATCGTCTCAAAAAGATCTTTAAATAGTTTCTAAATAGCATCAAAATACCCTGGGTATTAGTTTATTCCTAATATAAACTGCACATCGATGGATTTGGAAATTATATTGCTATTTTATGGAATGCCTTGCTATAAGAGTTCTATCTGGGGGTTAAGGTTTTGAACTCCCTTCTGTGGTAGGGCTCCTGATCAGCCCGGACTTGTCACAGAATCCTACAGTCACAAAGAGACCGGTGATGCTTCACTGGTTATGTAGCACCTCTACCCCCACAGACCCAGTTCCAGTATGGAAATGTACACAGGAAGAGTACCGGTCAGTTTCAGGGTGCCGTAACTCTCAGACAACCCTAAGTGATTCCCTTCATGTTTAACCAGGGAGAAATGGCCATGTGTAGTATGTTTTGGAAAATAGAAATACTGAACAATAAAAATACCCTTCTTTGTTGTTCATCCTTAGCTTTCATACATCGCATAGGATGAGACTTGCTGTGGAGTCCGGAGCCGAATTACCTCTATTGATGTTTCATTACTGAGAGACTCAGAATAAAACAGGATGATGTGAAATATATCTGGTATATATTAATACGTGAAATGTTACTAGATTGCATCTTTCATTTTCCTGTTTGATACTTCTTTTTTTATACCCATTTTATAATTTGACAAAGCTCATTGTAGCAGAGGTACTAGTGTACCACGAGGAACATGTATTATGGGTAAGAACTGTCATTTGACTCCCCCCATTCCCATTTGCAGCTGCTCATGATACACACCTTCAGATCATAAACGATTTTATCTCTTTGTCCTTAAAGAGATAGGTAGGCACAATGTCAAACTGTAAATCCTACCTAGCTTCATTTACAATAGTCTTCTACTAATATTAAGGAAACGAAAAATTATTACTGTGTACCACACTTATTTAGGTGATAAAAGAGGGAGCAAAGGAGATCTGTACAAAGGAAAAAGGAATTTCCAAGGTATTAAAGTTATTGATTTTTTTTTGATATTGACATTCCTGGCTTGAAAGTCATGTTCTTTAATAACAGTAAAGAAAACGTTTCCATTTAAAAGAGATATCCCATAGGGTTGAAAAATTAACTACTAATGGTTGTTTTTTACAGAGCCACCTTAAATTAACTCATTCAAGAACTAGTTTGTGTCAATTTTCAAACACATTTACATCACTATTTAAAATTCAATAGTTACCTGTTTAAATAAAGGCCAGTGTTCACATAGCTTTATTCATATTAGCTCAAAGCTAGAGTCAACCCAAATATCTATCAGCTGGTAAATGGATAAGGAAAATGTGGCATACCTTATGCAATAGATACTGCTGGACAAGAAAAAGGGATGGATTATGATATCACTACAGCACAGAGGAACTGTGCTCAGTGAATGAAGTCAGCTACATATGAGTTCAAATTATCCGTCCATTCACACTACATTCAGGACAAGGAGAACTAGAGAGACAGAAAGTAGACCAGTGATTGTCAGGGGCCAGGGTTCGGAGAAGGGAGGGATCAACTGCAAAGAGGCAGGAAGCACTTTTTGTGGGAGTGGAAATGTTTTATATCTTAATGTAATGACACGATTCTGTACATGTATCAGAAATCATCTAGCTGTATACTCCGATTGAGTCAATTTTGTTGTGCTATGTTATATTTCAATAAAGCTGATTTTAAAAATTCAGGAAATTTCTATCAAGGGGATAACAGACTAGACCAGATATCATTGAAAACAAGGTTAAAAAAATTAGTAACAAATGTGTACACTAGCTCCCAAAGAGCAGTTTCTGCTAAAAGTAAAGTGAAACAAGTTAAAATATCAGTTCACCACATCCAAGCTGTGCAAAAGGGGGATAATAATTTTAATTACTTTTTAGGACTAAAAAAAAAAATTAAATGACATGTTTAACATGCTTAACAGAATACCTGGCACATAGCAAGGATTAAAAAAAAGTAACAATTTGATTATCACTAAGGCAAATTCGTTAAGCAACTGTTTATAGCATTAATGTCTTTTTAATTAGGCTTCCTAATATTTTATGTTATGTTAATCCCATCTCCTGCCTCTCAGACAAGGATCCTAATTTATCCAAATGATCCTGCTTTCTAAGTTTCTGCTATTCTTTATTCATTCATTTATTCAACACACACTTATTGATCACTTGCCACGTGCCAGGTGCTTTGCTGAGTGCCGGGGATAATGTATTAAAGACATCACATATGACCCTCCACCCTCATGAGAAGGCACACATTAAACAAACGTATAATTAAATACTTAAGTTCAAATTATGAAAAGTGCTACAAAGTAGAAGAATATGGTATTGTACTGGATTATAACAAAGAGAGGTCATTTAGATTTGCAATCTGTGGGAGCCTTCTCTAAGAAAGGAATCCTTGAGCTGAGACCTAAAAGATAAAAGTTTGAGAAAAAGCATTCTGCGTAGAGAGAACAGCAAAGATCTTGCAGTATAAATAAAGTTTGACTAACTCAAGGAAATGGAAAACAAAACAAACAAACAAAAAACAAGTGTGCCTAGTTGGTAATGACAGTAGAGGAAAGCTGTAGGTGACGAGCATGGAGAAGTCAACACAGGCAGATGATGGAGAGGCTGGGGGCCAGGTTAATATCATCTTTCAAGTATAGATCTACTTAACATAATAGCAATAACATCAAGTGACTTCTAGATAACAAACAGTATTCCAAGTGCTTTACAAGAGCTATTTCATTAAGTCCTCACAATAACTCTATATGGTAGGTACTTATTATCATGATCATTTGGTAACACAGTCAACTAAATTTAAGGAATATGTCCAAGATCACAGATAGGATAAAACAGCAAACAAAGATAAGAATCTCTAGCTTCAGAACCCACCCACTTGACTGCTATGCTATGTAGCTTCTCCCTATGCTATACTGCCTCTCAGTTTAAGACTGAAACATGTTGCAGCAGGATCTACTTTATTAATTGAAAAGTTCACCCCATCTGCTGTGGAAAGGATGGTTATAGAGGAACAAGAATGAACGCGGGGAAAACAGAAATTAACTGCATAGTTAAAGCCAGCTTCAAGGCACACAAACTGTGCCATTGCACCAGACCCCATACTTAGAAGGGCACTGCTCCTGGCTTAATTCTGCTGTAGCTGTCAGGAAATACTAAATAATTGTTGAACAAGGGGCCCTGCATTTTTATTTTGCACTGAACCTCACAGATTATATAGCTAGCCCTGGCAGTAGTCTGTGCAAGAGACCCAAATGGCTTGGGTTTTTAGATTAATTCACTCACATCGGATGATTAGGGCTCTGTATTGCCCTTACCAATATCCTTCCTTGGGGGCTGAAGAGAACTGCCATTTATTAAGCACTGAGCTAGGCAAGATCCTAGAGCTTTACATATAAGATTCAATTAATCCACACAACCACTTTATAAAGTAGATTCTATTATCAGTATTTTGTTCAATGAGAAATTTCTGGCTCAGAGACATTAAGTAATGTGATATAGCTGACAGATGAAAGCTAAGGCTGTAATTTCAAACCCATTCTTCTAAACCAAATCTTTTCCCCAAGGCCATGGTTTGTACTGCCCACCCTAGAACTCTATGGCCGTGCTCTTCCCACTGGATGGGATATCTCACTACTGCTTGGAGCCCAGGGACCAAACTTTTAGCTTACCCAGTCACTGGAGGTTGCCCTCCCACATGAAACCCACTGTCATGCCTGCCACCTACCAGAGCTTGGACTGACAATTTCCCAGGCCCTAACAATCTGAAAATTAACAGACATCTTTCACTAACATTTTCTTAGAACAAATATGATAAAGTACCATGAAAATCCCCCCAAATTTGTAATGTGTTATTCAAAATTCACCCTGGAATTTGTATGCCTACTGGATCCAGAGGGTTACAGAACCACAAGGCTACTGACAACCACACAGCCTTTTTATTTGTGCATCTTGTTTGCCCACTGAGAGTGTCTGTGGATGTGGCAATCCTGCTTCATTGAATCATAGTCTATCTAAACTCTAGAGACCGAGAATTTACCCAGTGCCAGGGTGAATCTTAAGTTCCATTCCAATTCTCCCTAATATCAGACAAAAGTTCATACATTTCTGCTGAACTCTCCCAGTGGCAAGCACAGCAGAAGCACAGAATCCAAATTCAGTCACTGAGGGGAATTCTAAAAGTTTTATTATGTACTGTAAACAAGTTTGCCAAACATAAAAGTAAAACATGTCCTATTTACTGCCCAAGTTTTGGTTTCACTCAAATATTAAATACAGGCAAAATAATTGTTACGATCATATTTTTAAAGCAAATTTTAGTTGTAATAAAGTAAGTAGTTAATCAGTGCAGTTTTCCTAACAATTTTTGGTTAATCATACAAAATTGAAATCAGTGTGGTAGCTCTCATTACATGGAACAATATTCAATATGTGTTGCAGTTACTAATGAGAATTTTGTTCTCAAAATCTCCATTTCTATTCTGTCACATGCCTCAAAGGAGAAAACACAATTCTATTCCACAATTTTGAATGCTGGATAAGAATAAGACCCAATAAAAGTGCTATCTTTTGCTGAGAGGAATTTAAAGATGTATCATTCCCCGTTTACTGGATATTTATTGCTTAGGCCAGATACCCACTGTAAGGTGCAACTTTCTATTCTTTTCAAGAATGGAAGTCTCATTCTAATGTCGACCTGATTTGTTCATTAGAAGCAAAAATCAGGTGACTGCTAAGAATATCGTACCTAATAGCATTCAAACTGAGCTCTAAGCCTTCTACACTGCTCAGGATAAAATCCAACTTGACACTTTTCATTTCCATGAAGTTGACAGTTTCAGCCTGTTGGAAAATTTTCTGGAACTTTGAGTTCCAACATGGGCATAAATGCCACCTGGATAATCTCCCAATACATTAAGTGGAATGCTTCACCAAAATAGAGGAGGCTTTCTTCTTGGTTTCTGGTTTATTTAGCAATTAACATAGAGTAAAAACTTTTCTTTCAGACCAATATCCTTTATTAGTCATCAACTGGGTTTTTTCAGACTGTTGTAACCATTCCCTGGGTGAACGGAATGAGTCACAAAAATTCCCACATTCATTTCTGCACGCCTGAACTACCGTTAGGATAGTATACTAAATAAACAGATCAGGATCAGTTGGCATTCCCATTTGAACAAAATAGAAAACTACTGAACAAAACAGATTTTTTAAAAAGTCATATTGAATTTATTAAAAGGTGAAGAAATTGTGAGGGTGTTTAAAACCTGTACTTGGAATGCTGGCAGATTTATTAGAAAATATTAGAGTTGGCAATCCACATTATTTGCTCCGTAAGTGACATATCTTTCAAAGATGAAAACTATAGGTCACTGATTGAAAGTGAATAGTCTTTTGATGAATCAGTCAAGAAGTATTAATTAAAATTCTAAAGATCAATGAAACTAAAAGCTGGTTCTTTGAAAAGATAAACAAAATTGATAAACCTTTAGCCAGACTCATCAAGAAAAAAAGTGAGAGGGCTTTTATCAATACAATTAGAAATGAAAAAGGAGAAGTTATAACAGACACCACAGAAATACAAAGGATCATAAGAGACTACTATAAGCAACTCTATGCCAGTAAAATGGACAACCTAAAAGAAATGAACAAATTATTAGAAAGGTATAGTCTCCCAAGACTAAACAAGGAAGAAATAAAAAATATGAACAGACCAATCACAAGTACTGAAACTGAAACTCTGATTTAAAAAACTCCCAACAAACAAAAGTCCAGGACCAGATGGCTTCACAGGTGAATTCTATCAAACATATAGAGAAGAGTTAACACCTATCCTTCTGAAACTATTCCAAAAAATTGCAGAGGAAGGAACACTCCCAAACTTGCTCTATGAGACCACCATAACTCTGATACCAAAACTAGACAAGGATATCACAAAAAAGAAAGCTACAGGCCAGTATCACTGATGAACAGAGACACAAAAACCTCAACAAAATATTAGCAATCCAAACCCAACAATACATTAAAAGGATCATACACCATGATCAAGTGGGGTTTATCCCAGGGATGCAAGGATTTTTTTTAATATCTGCAAATCAATCAGTGTGATACAACACATTAACAAATTGAAGAATAAAATCCACATGATCATCTCAATAGATGCAGAAAAAGCTTTTGACAAAATTCAGCACCCATTTATGATAAAAACTTTCCAGAAAGTGGGTATAGAGGGAACATACCTCAACATAATAAAGGCCATATATGACAAACACACAGCTAACATTATACTCAATGGTGAAAAGTTGAAAGCATTTTCTCTAACATCAGGAACAAGAGAAGGATGTCCACTCCTGCCAATTTTATTCAACATAGTACTGGAGGTCTTAGCCAAGGCAATCAGAGATGAAAAAGAAATAAAAGGAATCCAAATTGGAAAGGAAGTAAAACTGTCACTGTTTGCAGATGACATGATATACATAGAATATCCTAAAGATGCTACCAGAAGACTATTAGAGTTCCTCAATGAATTCAGTAAAGTTGCAGGATACAAAATTAATACACAGAAATCTCTTGCATTTCTATACACTAACAACAAAAGATCAGAAAGAGAAATTAAGGAAACAATCCCATTTACCATCGCAACAAAAAGAATAAAATATCTAGGAATAAACCTACCTAAGGAGGCAAAAGACTTGTACTCAAAAAACTATGAGATGCTGATGAAAGAAATCGAAGGTGACACAGATGAAAAGATATACCATGTTCTTGGATTGGAAGAATCAATACTGTCAAAATGACTATACTACCTCAGGCAATCTGCAGATTCAATGCAATTCCTATCAAATTACCAATGGCATTTTTTGCAGATCTAGGACAAAAAATCTTGAAATTTGTATGGAAACACAAAAGACCCCAAATAGCCAAAGCAATCTTGAGAAAGAAAAGTGGAGCTGTAGGAATCAGGCTACCTGGCTTCAGACTATACTACAAAGCTACAGTCATCAAAACAGTATGGTACTGGCATAAAGATTTATAGATTATTGGAATAGGATAGAAAGCTGAGAAATTAACCCACACACCTATGGTCAATTAATCTATGACAAAGGAAGCAAGAACATACAATGGAGAAAAGACCGTCTCTTTGATAAATGGTGCCGGGAAACTGGACAGCTACATGTAAAAGGATGCAATTAGAACATTTTCTAACACCATACACAAAAATACATTCAAAATGGATTAAAGACCTAAATGTAAGACCAGATACTATAACTCTTAGAGGAAAACACAGGCAGAACACTCTCTGACATAAGTCACAGCAATATCTTTTTGGATCTACCTCCTAGAGTAATGAAAATAAAAACAAAAATAAACAAATGGGACCTAATTAAAGTTAAAAGCTTTTGCATTGCAAAGGAAACCATAAACAAAATGGAAAGACAACAGAATGGGAGAAAATATTTGCAAATGACAAGAGATTAATCTCCAAAATTCACAAACAGTTCATGCAGCTCAAGATCAAAAAAAAACCTCTATCAAAAAATGGGCAGAGGATCTAAATAGACGTTTCTCCAAAGAAGACATACAGATGGCCAAAAAGCACATGAAAAGATGCACAACGTCACTAATTATTAGAGAAATGCCAATCAAAACTACAATGAGGTATCACCTCACACCAGTCAGAATGACCATCATCAAAAAGTCTACAAACAATAAATGCGGGAGAGGCTGTGGAGAAAAGGGAACACTCCTACACTGTTGGTGGGAATGTAAATTGGTTCAGCCACTAGGGAAAATAGTCTGGAGGTTCCTTAAAAAACTAAAAATAAAGCTACCATATGATTCAGTGATCCCACTCCTAGGCATATATCCAAAGAAAACCACAATTCGAAAAGATGCATGCACCCCAATGTTCACTGAAGCACTATTTACAATACCCAGTACATGGGAGCAATCTAAACGTCCATCAACTGATGAATGGATAGAGAAGATGTGGTACAAATATACAATGGAATATTACTCTGCCATTAAAAAAGAATGAAATGATGCCATTTGCAGCAACATGGATGGACCCAGTGATTATCATAGTAAGTGAAGTAAGTTAGACAGGGAAAGACAAATATCATATGATATCACTTATATGTGGAATCTAAAAAAATGATACAAATGAACTTATTTACGAAACAGAAACAGACTCAGACTTAGAAAACAAGTTTATGGTTACCAAAGGAGAAATGTGGAGGGGGTGGGGGGTGGGGAGGGATAAATTAGGAGTTTGGGATTAACATATACACACTACTATGTATAAAATAATCAACAAGGACCTCCTGTATAGCACAGGGAACTCTACTCAATACTTTGTAATAACCTATATGGTAAAAGAATCTGAAAAAGAAGAGATATATGTATATGTATAACTGAATCACTTTGCTGTACACCTGAAACTGACACCACATTGTAAATCAACTATACTCCAATATAAAACGAAAATTTTTAACATAAAATAAAAATCTAAGTATAGCTTATAACTAGGGTGATCATATAATTTATTATCTAAACAGAGACATTTTTAAAAGTAAAAGGAGGGCTTAATAACTATACTGAGACAGCAGGAATACAATAGGATTCTCATGGGCAAACCAGGAATATACACCATAATCATAGATGGTTTTTACCTTTAGCACATACCCAATTTAAAGAAGACCACTTAAGAACTAAAAAACATAGTGGAGGGCTTCCCTGGTGGCGCAGTGGTTGGGAATCTGCCTGCCAATGCAGGGGACACGGGTTCGAGCCCTGGTCTGGGAGGATCCCACATGCCGCGGAGCAACTAAGCCCGTGCGCCACAACTGCTGAGCCTGCGCGTCTGGAGCCTGTGCTCCGCAACAAGAGAGGCCGCGACGGTGAGAGGCCCGCGCACCGCGATGAAGAGTGGCCCCCGCTCTCCGCAACTGGAGGAAGCCCCCGCACAGAAACGAAGACCCAACACAGCCAAAAATAAATATAAATAAATAAATTAAAAAAAAAAAAAAAACATAGTGGATGTTCCATAGGATACTGGACAATTTAAATCCATTAAATATAAATTTGTATATAAGCAACACATGTATTTTATTCTTGGAAGCAGAAGTGTGAGCCACAGTTCTAGTTTGAAAACAAAAAAAGTACCATTAAGCACACAGTTTTTAACTAAAATGAAAAAGGTCCAGAAAAATAAGGTTAGAAAAGGATCTAGGAGACATGACACGGAAGAAACATTTGAAAAGCCTGAGGAGGTTTAGCCAGGAAAGAAAAGATTTAGCAGTGGGTCATGAAAACTATTTGTAAATCCTTTGAGGACTGTCATGAATAAGAAAGTTATACTTATTTTTTGTGCGACAGAAGTCAGAGCTAGGATTTAGGGCTGAAAGAAAGAGGGGAATAGGTCTTTAGCTCAACAAAAGAGATCACTTTTGAACAATGGAGACTGCTCAACAAAGGAGTAGGATGTCACTTGAGTGAGCTCCCCAGCACTAGCAGTACACAGGTAGAATTTGGACAATCATTTATCATTTTCCTAGGATACGTAATATATGCCAGGCACTTTGATAAATGGTTAACAAGCAAAAGCCTATCTGAAAATCACAACAATCCTATACGGTGGTCACTGTTATAATCATCTCTGTTTTATAAATGAGGAAACCGAATCATGTCTAAAGACACAGATCTAGTATATATGATATAGAATTGAACTAAGTTGATTTCTACATTTCTTTCTGTAGTCAGGATAATTTTCAAGCCCAAGTCCTGATTGAAATTGTCTTAAACAATAAGGCAAGTATATCAAATAAGGAAAAGTTCAAAGACAGCATAACTATAAGTACGCTGCTTTGGTTTTCTCTCATTATCTTGACTCTGATCTTTTCCAGGTGCTGGCTTCATCCACAGGTTGGTTGCAAGATATTGCACTAATGCCAGTCATCATATGCAGAAATAAGAGCATATGCAGAAGTAGAGAAGAGATCTTCTCTCGTGGTGTCTCATTCTTACATGTGAAAACTATTTTCCCAGATCTAGCAGATCTCCCCTCACATCTCATTGGTCAGATTGCCTCTAACCCCTCCCTGGCAAGATGAACAGAACCATCATGACCGAATTCCACCAAGTAGGACTCATCCTTGATTCAAATGGGGAAGACATGGGAACAAAGAAAACATTTCTGTTAATAAGGAGAAGAGAGGTCAACGGGTATTAGTGGGATACGTAATAGACCCTATACTCTTACTACTCCAAGTATCTATAGCACCTGGGAGCTTGGTTAGAAATGCAGAATTCCAAGCCCCACCCCAGACCCACTGAATAGTGCCTGCTATAGGCACCTCCAGATTGTGTAATCTTGTTAAAATATCCTATAAAAGAGTAAAATCACAATGATAGAAACAACATTTGAACTTGGGTTCTGGGTAGGAATTGTAGAGTAAAAATCTCCTTCTCAGAACTCAGGGCAGCCAGCCATGTGGATTATGGATGTTTTATTTTTTTATATTAATATATGCTGGTCATCATCATGCCAGTTACCAAGGGTCTTCATGAAGATTGGGTATATCTGTGTATGCTTATATATATATATATTTTTTTTTTTTTTTCATCCTTTTGTTGGTGTGAACCACCAGAGTGCTCTTTGAAATAGTCAGGCAATCACAAATATGTTTGGCAATTCCACAGCCTCTTTCATCTGGAGATTGATCAAATGCTTTACAGATAATTGGCCTTTGAGGGGAAGATGGAAGATAGTGGTGATTTGTAAATCTGTATTTGAGGTTAGTTCATTGGAATATTATCATAATTTTGAGATAGCTAATATGCAAAAGACAACATGGCTCTGTGGAGCCTCTTCTGGGATGGCCCAGTAATTAATAGGTTGCATCACGGCCAAAGGTGATTATCTGAGCAGCTGCTTCTTTACAAAGCCTACATAATCTGTAGCCAAAGGGTTCTCATGAAAGACAAAAAAAAGGTTTGTTTACTTGTGATAGCGTTGGCCCTTTTCAATTAGGAATTTATTTTATGCCCTGTATGCCTTTCCTGTGCAGGCCTTCTGCAACTTTGCCTAGGAGTGGAAGAAGCAGCTCAATCAAGTGCTTGAAATGTGAATACAGAGGGCTATATTCTATTTAGAGTTCACCTCTCACCACGAATATTGGACCCATGTATCCTTCCTTTGGGGACGCAGAGAACCACAGACGCCTCTGATTTAATAAGTACACTGTATCCTCAAAGATGTCACCTCATCATTTCAAAGTCTTTGCTCTGGCACTTCAGCTATACCTTTAGGAGGCCATTCCAGCATTCTACGAGCCTGGGTAATAAAATATGTGATTCCTCCAGTGGATTCCATGGTCATGGAATGTGGTCAGTTCTACCAAGCTGGTCTCCTCAAGGAATGTACCATATTGGAGGCTCAAAGTTTTTCTCTATTATAGACAGGTTGATATGTCAATGAAGCAGGAACAAGATCAGCCTTTGTAAGTGGGAGAAAATGCTGTGAAGCCTTTACATAGCTTTTGTCTATGCCACTATAGCCATGTTATTCATGTGTCCATCATGGCAGCTCTGGGGTAGCCAATGGCAAAAGCTGGCTTATGTCAACTGGTTAAGTTGTTCAATTCATCTAACATGGTGAATGCTTTCTTGTGGCCAATATTGTGTGACACAGAAATCTCCACATTTTGCGCTCACTTCTGCATATCCATCCACATTGCAGACCTGCTTATCACTGATCTTCCAATTCTTCATCTTCCAGGCTACTGCCAGAAGGCAAGGCGATTGGCCACTGACGAGAATCATAAATATTCTCATACTGAGCCAGTTCCCCTTTCACACAAAGCATATAACCTGGTGCACTGCTCACAGCCCTATTCACTGGGAAGATTTTTTTCTGCCCTCTATTGTCTTTAAGGATCATCCCTGAATGTGGCTGTAATGTAGCCAACATTCATTCTTGGCTTGCACCCAGCAACTCAGCTGATCCATCCATAAACCAATTTCACACTTTTCTCTCCTCTTGCAGTTGATCATATAGAATCTCCCATACGTTACACGTAAAAGCAAGGTGAAGAACACTGTTAGTAGGTGACATGTGGATCTACTCATGACCTCTGATCCTACAGGGGCTTAATCCTAGATGTACCCATTTTCATCTTACAATGGTCTGACTGATGTTTGACCCATCCACCTTTATGGCCTAGTGAGTCCCACAGATCCTAGATCATAATAGAAAATTATAGATGCATGGTTACTTTGTGCCCATGGTTAAACATTCCATCTCCACCAGGGCCCAGTAAAGCCGAGAGCTATTTCTCAAAGGGTATATGATTATTTCCTTGAACGGCATAGTCTTATTCCAGAATTTCAAGGTCTGCTTTGTGATTCTTCCACTGAAGCTTGCCACAAAGGTACACAGTGCCAATTATACTTCTAATAACATAGTGCCTAGCAGATCACATAGGCTAAGTGGCAGGGCTGCTTGTACTGTAGCCTGAAATTACTGCAGTTCTCTTTCCTGCTCCAGGCCCCATACAAAGCTGGCTGCCTTCTGCATCACCTGCTATATGGACCTCCAGAGTCCAAAAAGGGACGCCAGGTTTTTTTCTTTGTGGTAAAGGATGCAAGATGCAGCAATTTGTCTTTTACTTTGGAGAGAATGTCCAAGTACACTCTTGATCACTGGACTCCTGTAAATTTCACTGACGTGGCCTTTCCCTGAACCTTCATAGGATTTATCTTTCACCCTTTGGAGCGCGTGTGTCTTACCAATGTTTCCAGCTTCCTAGTCACTTCTTGCTCATTCCGTCCAATCAAAATGATGTCATCAATGTTATGACGGATCAGTATAATTTTCAGTGGGATACACATGCAGTTCAGATCTCTTCAGACTGTGACAGAGGGCAGGAGAGTTAACATAGCTCTGAGGCAAAACTGTCAGTGACTATTGCTGTTTGTTTCACATGAATACAAACTGTTTCTGATTCTCTTCTGATTGGAAGGGAAAAGAAAGCACATACCAAATCAATGTTGACATAGCATGCACCCAAGATATTATTAATCTGTTCAAGAAATAACACCACATTTGACCCAGCAGCTGTGATAGGGTTTAATACTTTTTTAAGTCTGTGGTGGTCTACAATCATTCTCCAATGTCCATCAGATTCCAAAGGTGTCAGACTGGCTAATTAAACAGAGATGTGATAGGGACCACTACTCTGCATTGTTTAGGTCTTTAGTTGCAGCATTAAGCTCTGCCATCCCCTCTGAGATTTCATATTGTTTCCTAGTTACTATCTTATCCAAGGAAGGCAGTTTCGGAGGTTTCAACTGGCCTTTCTTCAGAGTGATAGCTCTTTCTTCACAGATTAGGGACAGAAGCGTTAATCCAACTACCAAATATAGCAGTTTTTCCTATGTCCTTGGGGCTTGGAGAAATGACTACAGGATGGGTCTGTAGGCCCAGTATACTCACTGTGAGCCAGAACTCCATTGATTCTCTGGCCTCCATATGTCTCTGCTCCAACAGGGGTACTATGATGACGGCTGAGTCTACAGATAACAATGCCAACTCAAACTGTGTTCAGAAGTCTTAGAAATGTCTGGGTTTAGTCCCCCTCCCTCATGGTATATTCATGTGAGTAAATGGCTGTAGATCTTTGAAAAAAACTTGGGGAAATCATCAGAGCGTATACTTGACATCACATTGTAAAGTCCTTCCTCCTCAAAGGGTTCTCAGTGCAAAAATTGTTTCGGATCTGAAACCTTGATCATAACTTTTTATTGAGGTGCCCATTCTTTATCTCTTGCTCCTACATTTATGTCTTTTAAAAAAATTGTATTTGTTCAGCAGCACCTCAGACACTATGCCCCCTTGAGATACTATTATCTATTAACCATTTCACAACTCTTGGCTAGTAAAGACCCTTGGCTGTTCCTCATCTTACCAACCATTACATCAACTGTGGTCTCCTGGCTTATAGAAATGAAGCACTGCCACCTGGCCATTCTTACTTTAAATCCACATCAACCCATGAATAATAATGAGCCAAATTCTGTGACCACATCTGCTACCATCAGCCTTGGCATACCATCAAACTTCTTGGTGATGCTAGTACCCTTCCCACCATACATTACCAATAGTCTTGGTGAATTGAATGTTCTCTGGGCCTCCTTGTGGAACGTCATACTCTGATGGCTCTTCTGGACTTACATAATATACCCATTCCAACATATCCACTTTTTCTGCCTCTTTATTCCTCCCTCTACCATTTTTCAGGGTAACTCAGGCATTTTCACTTCACTCAGAGTGAGCTACTGTTTATTCCAGGCATCTAACAGCTAACCCACTGATAATTTGCCCCGTTTCCTGGGATTCTTGCTAGAACATTAAATACTAAGTCCCAAGATAATGGCTTTAAAATAATAGTTCTTGTTGATCCAGACTTACATTCCTGCCCCTTGATCAAACATCCTCAAAATCTAATCCCGGTATTAATCTCCTGGCTCCTGCTGGCATATGCAAACTAGTTCTTGCAATTTTTTAGGTTAAAAGACTCTTTTCTTCCTTATAAAGCTCAGCAGATCCTTAGCCAAGTTATATTACGGTTTAACCCTAATCATCAGATTCAGAACCAGGAGAGAAGTTGGAGGCAGCTCCTAAGGGAGATACTTATTGCCTTATTTGGAAAAGACTTCTGCAGCTTCAATTCTCCAAAGTTTGAATTTTTCAAATGTATCACATACCTGCCACAGCACTTTCCTCCACTGTGACATTTTCCTAGATCATTACTGGGAAATCCCTATTGATTGAGTTATGTCATCTACCCATGCCCCATCCAATGAGTAGAGTGGCATCCTCTTCACCTGCCACTTAGTAGGTGAGCCATTCCCACATCCCCATCCTACTACCTGTTTTCTCAGACCACTTGGTACCACTTATTTTAATCTACGTGAAAGAAAATGGCCAGGTAGCTGGGGAGAGCCCTTAGATCATGATGTGTGACTCTAAATAAAGGAGAGGAGAGAGAAGTCTGGGTGAGAGAGACCTAGATTGCTGAGCAGTCTAAGGAAAGTTTGGTAAGACCATTCAGGAGGCCTTAAGCCAAAATCAGCTGTCAATAAACTCCCTTGTATCTCATGAATGGGTCTTTATTTGCCCAGCTGCACTCAATCCCTGTCTGGGAGCATCCCACTGGAAACATGCCCTTGACCAGAACATGGGGATGGATTTCAGAGTAAAGCACCTGGGTTCAGGGCCAGCATCATGGGCTTCAGCTTGGCAATCATACAGGGCCCTGCACTTGGCAGAGACCTGCCCCTGTTTAAGTGCTCTGCTACTGTCTTGACATTCTGAATAATTTTATCTTTGAACTTGTGTTTTGTAAGGGACAATGGAGTATGGGCACTAACAGAGGAAACACAGGCAATTGGCATGTCTGCCATTCCTTGCTGCCCATTTACATATGGGGCTCATGATGTCCCACCGCACAGGATTCTGGTAGACCCATGATGTGTTTAAGCCAGACTCAAAGTTAGTTGGAGGTAAGTTTGTTATGCCTACGACTGAGTAAGCAGGGTTACTGATGTAAGCCAACAGGCCACCAGAACTTGCCTCAAATCAGAAAGAAGAAACACATCATCACTTATGTGACTATTCCGTATTCAACAATCACTTGTGCTGAAAATGATGGCATAGAAAGAAAAAGAAAAGATAGAGCAATCCATAGTTCCTGTTCCTTTCACTTTTTCCTCACTGATAAGTAAGCTGAAGGTAGAGAATGTTGGTAGGATGTGTGTGCATATCAGGAAGTAAAATAAGAACACTCGAGCAACTTTTGTGCAGCTTCCATTTTTCTGGTGAGACAAAATACATATGCATGTACAAGCTACAAAACACAAATTGCACAATTCAGTGACCCTGCACTAAATGAAATATTCTTATATTTGTATTTAAAACTGGTATTACACAACATAAATGGTGAAATTCAAGCTAGTAATTTAAAATTTTAAGTATTTCTTTAATTAGGACAACATGACATATCAAATTTAAAAAACACCATGAAAAGTCAAGAGGAAGATTGAAGAAGAAAGAAAACAGATTTATATTTTAGTACCCTTCCTGACACTTTGCATTTTGAACAGTGGGCCTCATATTTTTATTTTGTAACAGGTCTTGCAAATAATATAGCCAGCCCTCCCTGAGGCCCTTGGTCAATTATGGTCCCTGTAGTTGGAGATAAACAGATTGCACTGTCATAGCTGTCACGTGGGCTTTGGTGTACAGAAAAGCCAGGATGTAAACCTTAGACACCTGAATCTTAATTATTTGTTTATCTCACCAACCCACTTGTTTTCTCAGTATAGATGTCCCCCTATTTTTTTCTATCAAAGCATATTTAAAACTCCTAACGGGTACTCTTCACCAATGTTCTACATCTTTAACCAACGTAAGTGACAGATGGTGACGATTACATGTATAAACCATACTTGGAAAGGGAGTCTACTCTGTCCCTGCATCAAAGTGTAGCTCAACTGTTCAAGGATTTGTTTTGTATTTTTCCTTAGAGTATCTGTTAAAATATTGGGCTTTGTAGTCAGACTGCTTAGGTTACAATTCTGATTCCATAATGTGACCTGATATTTTGCAGAGGCTCTGAAAGGTTCATTTTCTTCATCTATAAAATGAGGTTATTATTCAGACTCATCAAGAAAAAGGGAGATGGCTCAAATCAATAAAATTAGAAATGAAAAAGGAGAAGTTACAACTGACACCACAGAAATACAGAGGATCATAAGAGACTATTACAAGAAACTATATGCCAATAAACTGGACAACCTAAAAGAAATGGAAAAATTCTTAGAAAGGTGCAATCTCCCAAGACTGAACTGGGAAGAAATAGAAAATATGAACAGACCAATCACAAGTACTGAAATTAAAACTGTGATTAAAGAACTCCCAAAAAACAAAAGTCCAGGACGAGATGGCTTCACAGGAAAATTCTATCAAACACTTAGAGAAGAGTTAACACCTACACTTCAGAAACTATTCCAAAAAATTGCAGAGGAAGGAATACTCCCAAACTCATTCTATGAGGCCACCAACACCCTGATAACAAAACCAGACAAAGATATCACAAAAAAACTACAGGCCAATATCACTGATGAAAATAGACACAAAAATCCTCAAACCAAATCCAACAATACATTAAAAGGATCACACACCATGATCAAATGGGATTTACCCTACAGATGCAAGGATTTTTCAATATTCACCAATCAATCAGTGTGATACACCACATTAACAAACTGAAGAATAAAAAACATATGATTATCTCAGTAGATGCAGAAAAAGCTTTTGACAAAATTCAATACCCATTTATGGTAAAAACTCTCCAGAAAGCGGGCACAGAGGGAACATATCTCAACATAATAAAGGTCATACATGACAAACCCACAGCTAACACTATACTCATTGATGAAAAATTGAAAGCCTTTCCTCTAACATCAGGAATAAGACAAGGATGTCCACTCTCACCACTTTTATTCAACATAGCTTTGGAAGTCTTAGCTAAAGCAATCAGAGAAGAAAAAGAAATAAAAGGAATCCAAATTGGAAAAGAAGAGATAAAACTGTCACTGTTTGCAGATGACATGATACTATACATAGAAAATTCTAAAGAGGCTACCAGAAAACTACTAGAGTTCCTCAATGAATTCAGTAAAGTTGCAGGATACAAAATTAATGCACAGAAATCGCTTCCATTTCTATACACTAACAACAGAAGATCAGAAAGAGAAATTAAGGAAACAATCCCATTTACCATTGCATCAAAAAGAATAAAATACCTTGGAATAAACCTAGGTATTTAATTAATTAATTAATTAATATAAAATGACTATACTACCTAAGGCAATCCACAGATTCAATGCAATCCCTATCAAATTACCAATGGCATTTTTCAAAGAACTAGAACAAAATTTTTAAGTTTGTATTGAAACACAAAAGACCTGAATAGCCAAAGCAATCTTGAGAAAGAAAAACAGAGCTGGAGGAATCAGGCTCCCTGACTTCATATTATATTACAAAGCTACAGTAATTAAAACAATATGGTGGGACTTCCCTGGTGGTGCAGTGGTTAAGAATCTACCTGCCGGGCTTCCCTGGTGGCGCAGTGGTTGAGAATCTGCCTGCTAATGCAGGGGACACAGGTTCGAGCCCTGGTCTGGGAGGATCCCGCATGCCACGGAGCAGCTAGCCCCGTGAGCCACAAATACTGAGCCTGCGCGTCTGGAGCCTGTGCTCCGCAACAAGAGAGGCCATGATAGTGAGAGGCCCGCGAACCGCGATGAAGAGTGGCCCCCGCTTGCCGCAACTAGAGGAAGCCTTCGTACAGAAACGAAGACCCAACACAGCCCAAAAAATAAATAAATAAATAAATAATTAAATGTGCTAATAATTAAAATAATAAAAAAAAAAGAATCCACCTGCCAATGCAGGGGACACGGGTTCGAGCCCTGGTCCAGGAACACCCCACATGCCACAGAGCAACTAAGCCCATGTGCCACAACTACTGAGCCTGTGCTCTAGAGCCTGCAAGCCACAACTACTGAGCCCGTGCACCGCAACTACTGAAGCCTGCATGCCTAGAGCCCGTGCTCCACAGCAAGAGAAGCCACCGCAATGAGAAGCCCGCACACTGCAACAAAGAGTAGCCCCCGCTCGCTGCAACTAGAGAAAACCCACACACAGCAACGAAGACACAACGCAGCCAAAAATAAATAAATTAATTAATTTAAAAAAATTTTTTTCTTAAAAAAGAAAAAATATGGTGCTGGCATAAAGACAGACTTGTAGATCAATGGAACAGGGTAGAAAGCCCAGAAATAAAGCCATGCACCCATGGTCAATTAATCTACGACAAAAGAAGCAATAATATATAATGGAGAAAAGACACTCTCTTCAATAAGCATTGCTGGGAAAAAGTGGACAGCTACGTGTAAAAGGATGGAATTAGAACACTCTGTAACACCATACACAAAAGTAAACTCAAAATTGATTAAAGACCTAAATGTAAGTCTGGATTCTATAACTCGTAGAGGAAAACATAAGGGGAACACTCTTTGACATAAATCACAGAAATATCTTTTTGTATCCATCTCCTAGAATAATGAAAATAAAAACACAAATAAACAAATGGGACCTAATTAAACTTAAAATCTTTTGCACCACAAAGGAAACCATAAACAAAACAAAAAGGCAACCCACAGAAAGGGAGAAAATATTTGCAAATGATGTGACTGATAGGGATTAATCTCCAAAATATACAAACAGTTCATGCAGCTCAATATCAAAAACAAACAAACAAACAACTCAATCAAAAAATGGACAGAAGCTCTAAATAGACATTTCTCCAAAGAAGACATAAGATGGCCAAAAAGCAAATGAAAAGATGCTTGACATCGCTAATTATTAGAGAAATATAAATCAAAACTACAATGTGGTATCACCTCACACCAGTCAGAATGACCATCATCAAAAAGTCTGCAAACAATAAATGCTGGAGAGGGTGTGGAACAAAGGGAACCTTCCTACACTGTTGGTGGGAATATAAATTGATACAGCCACTATGGAAAACAGTATGAAGGTTTCTTAAAAAACTAAAAATAGAACTATCATATGACCCAGAAATTCCACTCCTGGGCATATATCCAGAGAAAAACATAATTTGAAAAGATACATGCACCCCAATGTTCATTGCAGCACTATTTACAGTAGCCAGTAAATGAAAGCAACTTAAATATCCATCGACAGATGAATGAATAAATAAGATGTGGTACCTATATACAATGCAATATTACGCGGCAATAAAAAAAAGAATGAAATAATGACACTTGCAGCAACATGGATGGATAATCTAGGGATTATCATCCTAAATGAAATAAGGCAGAGCAGACAATGAAAGACAAATACCATATGTTATCGTTTATATGCAGAATCTAAAAAAAAAAGATAAAATGAACTTATTTACGAAAGAGAAAACAAATCGGGGGGAGGGATAAATTAGGAGTTTGGGATTAACATTTACACACTACTATATATAGAATAGATAATCAACAAGGACCTACTGTGTAGCACAGGATACTCTACTCAATATTCTATAATAATCTAAATAGGAAAAGATTCTGAAAAAGAATAAACATATGTATATGTATAACTGAATCACTTTGCTGTACAACTGAAACTAACACAACACTGTAACTCAACTATAATCTAAAATTTAAAAACAAAAATTTTAATAAAGAAAATGGGGCTATTATAAAGCAATTTGTAGAAGAAAAATACATTTATCAGGATGGCATGCACACATCTGTCAGTCAGTGCTATCTACTGTTAGCATTCCCTATTAGTGCTGTTTTTAACACAAATTCTTCAGAAACCAGGATCTACTTTCCCAGCCCAAAATCTATAAAAATGCACCTTTACAATCAAACCGCATCCCTTTTGGGCAACTAAGCTAATGATACTTGAGACCTCTCAGACCATTACCTAATTCAACTCTGCCTTTGCTCAAAACATATGTTTTAAAATAGTTTATTCCCCTACGAAAATTCATCAGAGCTTATTTTCCCTTTTTAGATTACCAAAGGTTAAATTAGAAGGCCATGCCAATCCTTGGGATGTGGAATCTGAATAGAATAAAACAAAAGTCCATGTTGCTTCACTCTCCTGGCCTTTGCTGTGATCCTGATGATAAATATATTATCACACACCCTCCACTCTCATTTGGCATTTCTTCTTTTTACAAGAGCCTCGGTTTCACTCCAGTCTAAGATGTTATCAGAATGTGTAAACATTTTCGTAGGCTAGAGCCTTCAGTGGTTCTTCCTCATTGCAGTGTTATTCCTAACCAAAACTTGAGTTGAGCTGGAATTTTGTCAGAAAACAAAACCAAAATAATGGCCTGGGTCAACTTAGTCAAAGCCCAAGGATATTGCTGAGAGTTCTAGACTGGTACATTGTAAACAGAGTATACAAATATATTTTTAAAAGAAGGGATAGAAGAAGGGAAGGGAAGGGGAGAAGAAAAAGATTTGCTAATAAGTGAGGTAGGAACTATTTTATCCCCTGAAAATTCAATCCTCCTTTATAACTCTGTGATTTATTCTCTTCAACTTCCTTTTTCCACATTTCACCCAAAATTACAGGCAAATACATGTGGAATGATCGCTGTAATATTTGTAATATTCTGCCTAGGCTTTATTATTCTTTTCATCACTGTTCAAAAACACACGGGGACAAGGAAAGACAGTTTTATAGTATAATTAGCTGCACAATTGATTAATATAATACTTTTGAATCATGGTTCTTTAATGAATTAAGGTGAATGTCTCAGAAATTATTGAATATTTTCAAAGGAAAATATCATAATACCTTTCCCAAGAGCCAATTCCCTCAGTTCAGCCAAATATACTGGGGGAAAATATATATGTACACACACACCAGAGGAAATGGTATAGAAATTATAAATTTTTGCAACTTTAGGTAAAAACACAGCAAGATAAGAAGGGCAAGTTAGCAAAATTGAAACACCACATGAGTAGTTCACAATATCAGTGGACTAACCGGCCATGAAGAATAGACAGTAAGCAATTTAGAACAAATAATAAAATCTCTTTTTTAATGTAAGAATGAGTAATCCTTCTTTATTTTTCTTCAGTGCTGAAAAGTATTAAATATTAGAGGAAGTAATCTATCGACCAATTAGTTGAATTTTTCCACTTTCTTATGACTTTTAAAGATCTGTAAATTGTCTTAAAAGTGATGAGAGACAAATGTTAAAAGAGCAAATACAGAGATTTGAGCTGGTCAGACAAATGTAATGGCTGAGAGAATACCTTCAAATATAAAAGGGTTTTTTTTTCCATTTTCCTTTTCTGAGTGAGCAATAAATAAATCTATAATATTCCACACTGTTCCCAGATTTTAATTAATTAAGGGAAATTATTTTTCATTGGGAAGACTTGATGCTTCTTCCACTATCCCACAATCTTGTTAATTATCTAGGCCACTTTGGGGGTGTGTGTGGCTCAACATTTTAAAAAGTTCCTTTTAACTTTCACTGCTCCTTGAAAAACAACTAAATCAGACACAAAGCAGAAAAACAAAGGAACTTTATATTTAAATATAAGCTTAAAAATAGCAATTAAGAAAAAAAATCCATATAGAGTTTTGCCTTTATCAGCCATACAACTGCATATTTTGACAGTGCTTAACAGGATCACAAGTAATGTAAATTTTTTAAGAATTGTATTCCTTCAAAATTCATATATTGAAGTCCTAATGCTTAGTACCTCAAAATGTGAATATATTTGGAGACAGCGTTCTTAAAGATTTAAGTTAAAATGAAGTCAAGAGAGTGGGCCCTAATCTAACTGGTATCTTTGTAAGGAGAAGAGGTTAGGACATAGACACACACAGAAGAAGACCAGTGAAGACATGGGAAAGAGGAGACAGCCATGTACAAGCCAGGGATAGAGACCTCAGAAGAAATCAACCATGCCAACACCTTGATCTCAGACTTCTAGCCTCTGAAATTGTGAGAAATAAATTTTTGTTGTTTAAGTCACCCAGTCAACGGTACTGTTACGGTAGCCCTAGAAGACTAATACAGACTTCTATCCTAACAAACACCATGGGTAAGGATGAAGAGATGTGATAGAAACCAATAACCATTGTTTGTTCTGTACAACAGATAGATACAGACTTTATGCTGAGAAAAGTTGTACCGTGACCTTTCTGGATAGGGAAGTCTATCATATGATCCTTTACCACTTATTTAAGAGTCTGAAAATAAAGCTATTCATCAGGTCCCAGATCTTGAACCTACAATCTATTGGAGTGTCCTATCCAAAGGCCTTACCCGCTTGGCCTCTCTAATAATTCATGTGTTGTGGCAGAACCACGAGTAAGTGATATGTCTGTAAGAGTAGAAGGGAGCAAGATTCCTATCAACCCCCAAAGTGGCATTCTCAAGGGTACTCAGCAAGGAGAACAAAACTCCCATGGGAAAGAAGACTTTGGTTACTTTGACTTTGATTACTTTCCTCATATTTAATTGTAAAGGCTCTGAGATAACCTGGTATTTTCAAAGTATAATTTCTCTGAGTAGATGGTCCTAACTCAAGAGCCTGAATTTTACAGTAACTTTAAATATCATTACATTCAGGACTTAGGACAATATTTAGCTTAGGAGCTATTACCTGTGGTCATTATTTACTGCTTGGAACCTAAGAGAAGATAATAGTTGTATATAACTTTATCATTATACATTTGGAATGATGATAAAAATTGCATTGCAGCTAAAAAAATGTTTCAATAGAGATATGTTTAAGCACTAGAGCAGTAAGGGATGGCACATGTCAAGTAATGAAGGGGATGGGATGCTGAAAATAAAAATCAATCAGCAACAGGATTTTTTTTAACTTACCACTGAAGCCCTATAGATGGTGAGTTTATAGATTTTGTCAATATAGTTCTGTGATACTCCAAATGAACAGAAAAGAACTGAACTTTAAAAATGCCTTTGCTTTGCTAACAGAGAACCTGGAACCATTTGTCTTACATCCATAAGACAGTGCGGTCAGTAGGACAAAGGCAATACGTGCCACTTGGGAACTAAGAGCAACAAATGTGAAGCCTGAAACCGACAAGCTGTAACTCACAAGTGTCCAAATCCTGCCCTCAGATACTCTTGGGCAGCTCCCACTGGGACTTTAGCTGGGGAGTCAATTGAATTTCAGTGCCTGAAAGGAACTCTTGGCCTTCTGGAGCAACTCTTCTCTGCTGAAACATGGGCAAGGAGTTTTAGGTAATAATCAGACACTAACAGTAACCATATGGATAAAAATACAATTGTTCTTTCTCTCTGTTGTAACCAGCCTTAGGCCCAGGAAAACATATCCAGAAGTAACTAAACTAAAATTACATCTTTAGCTTCTATTTCATATTAATTAGACATCATACATTCTGCATATGAGCTTCACTTATTATTCCAGTCAGCGATGGGAATCTTACCAAGACATCACTCTCACTCTGTGAGAATCTGAGCCCTCTGACCCTTGCCGCCCAGGAGAAAGGGAAGTACATATGTAAGAGACCATGATTACAAAATGAATTATTAAGGAAAGAAGTCAATCCAAAAATAGTCATCACATTTGAAACAGCTTCTATGGTTCTATGGCCAGAAGTGGTACAAGAAAATGCCATACACATGGGAATTCTTAAAAACAAGGGAGTGATGGTGAACTCTTCATTACATCAGTCCATCAGGTAACATTTATGATAACCCACCATCTCCACATTTCTGTGTAACATGTACCTGGGAAAATATAGTAAAAGTAGAAGAGATGGTCTTGGAATTTAAATCTCAGTGAAAAACACAAATGAAATTGTAAACATAGATTTCCATCCCTATGTGCTGAAAGGATCCTAGAACAAAGGGTCATAGGTGTGAGATTGTTAAATGGACAGGTTTGGGGCAAGATAAATGTTAATCAAACATCTTTTAAAAAGTAGGACATAACTCAGAGGAGAGAAAGCAAACTGGTACCTTGGGAAAAAATGTGCATAGAGAAGAGATATCCCAAAGTCATAGGCAATTTAGCCAGTGAATTTTCTCAAAGTAAAACTTCCTCCAGTGCATGAAAAGAAACAAAAACAGGCAGATCATTGTAGTTAAAGTTGGTTTTCAGTACATAATGGAATAGTTAGGATTAATGAAGACAACTGAAGCCTACTGTAGATCTCCTAATATCAAGTGACCTGGTAAAAAGAAAACTTATTGAAATTATTTTTTTCAGAATAAAACTGTATACATATCAGCTAAATATTTGGATTAGCTCAATCATTCAGGTTGTTTCTGTGAGAATCTGTATGATATACCATGTAAAGTTCATGTAAATCATCGCCAAACCTTTTTCTGTTGGCATAGTTGAGTCCAAAGAGAATCCTGAGTCAGGATAAGGTGACATATTCCTTTAGTAGTTTGCTTAAGACACTCATTCTGTATGTACTTTGTTTTGCCTGTTCTCAAATGTTTGTCCCATAATAAGCCAAGTATACAGAACATCCTGAATAATTAGTTGTCATAATAAAACTCTGTCAATAGAGATACCCATGTGGTGAATATCTGCTTTGGTGAATTATCTGTGGACAAAGAAATTATCCACTTACTACAAACACTATATCTGATTAAACCTTCCCCCAAAAAGGATTAGATAGTCACACTTGCAAGTACTTTGCATTGAGCTACAGATTTCATTCCGCAGTATCTCCAAATTCAAAATCAATTTAATTTCGACAAAATTCAACACCCATTTATGATAAAAGCCCTGCAGAAAGTAGGCATAGAGGGAACTTACCTCAACATAATAAAGGCCATATATGACAAACCCACAGCCAACATTGTCCTCAATGGTGAAAAACTGAAACCATTTCCACTAAGATCAGGAACAAGACAAGGTTGCCCACTCTCACCACTATTATTCAACATAGTTCTGGAAGTCCTAGCCACAGCAATCAGAGAAGACAAAGAAATAAAAGGAATCCAAATCGGAAAAGAAGAAGTAAAGCTGTCACTATTTGCAGATGACATGATACTATACATAGAGAATCCTAAAGATGCTACCAGAAAACTCCTAGAGCTAATCAATGAATTTGGTAAAGTAGCAGGATACAAAATTAATGCACAGAAATCTATTGCATTTCTATACACTAATGACGAAAAATCTGAAAGTGAAATTAAGAAAACACTCCCATTTACCATTGCAACAAAAAGAATAAAATATCTAGGAATAAACCTACCTAAGGAGACAAAAGACCTGTATGCAGAAAATTATAAGACACTGATGAAAGAAATTAAAGATGATACAAATAGATGGAGAGATATACCATGTTCCTGGATTGGAAGAATCAACATTGTGAAAATGACTCTACTACCCAAAGCAATCTACAGATTCAATGCAATCCCTATCAAACTACCACTGGCATTTTTCACAGAACTAGAACAAAAAATTTCACAATTTGTATGGAAACACAAAAGACCCCGAATAGCCAAAGCCATCTTGAGAACGAAAAATGGAGCTGGGGGAATCAGGCCCCCTGACTTCAGACTATATTACAAAGCTTCAGTAATCAAGACAGTTTGGTACTGGCACAAAAACAGAAATATAGATCAATGGAACAGGATAGAAAGCCCAGAGATAAACCCACACACATATGGTCAACTTATCTTTGATAAAGGAGGCAAGCATATACAGTGGAGAAAAGACAGCCTCTTCAATAAGTGGTGCTGGGAAAATTGGACAGGAACATGTAAAAGTATGAAATTAGAACACTCCCTGACACCATGCTCAAAAATAAACTCAAAATGGATTAAAGACCTAGGTGTAAGGGCAGACACTATCAAACTCTTAGAGGAAAACATAGGCAGAACACTCTATGACATACATCACAGCAAGATTCTTTTTGACCCAGCTCCCAGAGAAATGGAAATAAGAACACAAATAAACAAATGGGACCTAATGAAACTTAAAAGCTTTTGCACAGCAAAGGAAACCATAAACAAGACCAAAAGACAACCCTCAGAATGGGAGAAAATATTTGCAAATGAAGCAACTGACAAAGGATTAATCTCCAAGATTTACAAGCAGCTCATGCAGCTCAATAACAAAAAAACGAACAACCCAATCCAAAAATGGGCAGAAGATCTAAATAGACATTTCTCCAAAGAAGATATACAGATGGCCTACAGACACATGAAAGAATGCTCAACATCATTAATCATTAGAGAAATGCAAATCAAAACTACAATGAGATATCATCTCACACCGGTCAGAATGGCCATCATCAAAAAATCTAGAAACAATAAATGCTGGAGAGGGTGTGGAGGAAAGGGAACACTCTTGCACTGTTGGTGGGAATGTAAATTGATACAGCCACTATGGAGAACAGTATGGAGGTTCCTTAAAAAACTACAAATAGAACTACCATATGACCCAGCAATCCCACTACTGGGCATATACCCTGAGAAAACCATAGGTCAAAAAGAGTCATGTACCAAAATGTTCATTGCAGCTCTATTTACAATAGCCAGGACATGGAAGCAACCTAAATGTCCATCGACAGATGAATGGATGAAGAAGATGTGGCACATATATACAATGGAATATTACTCAGCCATAAAAAGAAATGAAATGGAGGTATTTGTAATGAGGTGGATGGAGTTAGAGTCTGTCATACAGAGTGAAGTAAGTCAGAAAGAGAAAAACAAATACAGTATGCTAACACATATATACGGAATCTAAGGGAAAAAAAAAAAAAAAAAAGGCCATGAAGAACCTAGTGGCAAGACGGGAATAAAGACACAGACCTACTAGAGAATGGACTTGAGGATATGGGGAGGGGGTGGGGTGAGATGTGACAGGGTAAGAGAGTGTCATGGACATATATACACTACCAAATGTAAAATAGATAACTAGTGGGAAGCAGCCGCACAGCACAGGGAGATCAGCTCGGTGCTTTGTGACCACCTAGAGGGGTGGGATGGGGAGGGTGGGAGGGAGGGAGATGCAAGAGGGGAGAGAAATGGGAACATATTGTATGTGTGTGGCTGATTCACTTTGTTGTAGAGCAGAAGCTAACACACTATTGTGGGGCAATTAAACTTCAATAAAGATGTTAAAAAAAAAAAAACAATTTAAAATGAAGAAGCATTTGACATCCTTAATGAAATTTGATGCTGCAGTTTCCAGTATTTTAACTGCAGAAAATTTGCATAGAATTTCATTAAAAAAAAAAAAAAACGAGGAAAAGAAGGGAAGTGAGGTAAAGAGGAAAGTGGGGAAAGGAAGGAAGTATTTTAAACTCACAGGAGTTCATAAAAGATCTCCAGAAAAGATGAAATGAATCTGTTGCTGTCTCAGGTAACACAAAAGCTACCATTTATCAATACTGGTTATAGTTATGGTGGATTCTTTCAATATGGACTACTTAGTACATTGGTAGAGAAAAACAAACAAAACACCCTAAGCCAAGTTATGTGAATGAAAGGTCAGTTTTTCATCAAAACATAAGAAAAACAATATTTGCATCTTACTGAAGCCTACATCAAGTTTGCAATTCTAAGGAAATGCAAAACTCTCTGGTTTTGTGGTGATTTCATGGTGAATATTCATAGAAAGAAAAATTAATGAGGCTTCCTGATAACGATATATACATAGAAGAAAAACCTAGGAAAACCATTTCTGAAATAGTTTTACAAAAAGTACAATTATTATTTTCTAATTCCATCTTCTTTATCCAAGCCCCAAATTTAAATAATATCTCCTTTCTCTGAATAACTATAGTGATTTTTTAATTGACATGAACATTATTATTTTTTTCTCTATCATGTAGAATTAAAGGCATTTTGTTTAGAAGGACCCTCACTGAAGCAACTAGGTTTATTTTATCCAATATCTTATATATAGTAGCCTCTCAATAATTGTTGATAATAAAAAGTGATTGCATGATGATCGTAAGAATTAAATTATTATAAAATTTAAATATATTTGTGTTTAACATGCAATACTGTAAGCACTTCAGGAAAATAGCCTATATTCGAAAGCAATAAATTCAAAAAATTTCTAAGATTTTTAAATTTGTATCTCTTATATTAAGGATATTGTTCAATCCTGAATTCAAACTCATATTGGAAGTCCTGTCTCAGAGACAGAGAAGTTCTATATTTTTAGCAAAGTTTCAAAGATTAAAAACACTTCCTATCAGCAGTTTTACAAAGCCAACTGACGCACGAAGAAAAAAATTTCTCTGGAAGACATTTGTTTCTGTTTAGTTATACATACATTAACTATTTCACCAGAAATATCCGTCCTAAAATTTTTACTAGGAATCAAAAAAAAAAAAAAACACAACAACACATTTTCAGAAATAACATGGGCTCCTATAAGTGCCATTTATTATCCAGAGGTATTTCAGATACTGTTTGATGCAAGTTAATTGTTTAATACTATTTAGTACAAAGGGAACAGAAGATAAGGCATCTAATTGATGCATTAGCAGTCATTCCCACCTCCAAAAGTTGCAGGAGGCATTTTTAACAGCCATCATTTTCTTTGCAGGGGATCTGCTCTGAACAAAATGGAAAATTCACTATTTGTTCTATCTTACATTTATTTAGCAAGAGCCATTATCATCCATCCCAAGTACACAACTTTACAGAACAAGAGATGAATAAAGCAACAATGTTTTGAATAAGCAGTTTCTGTTTTATAAAGTGCTTTCTGTTTTGTCTCAGGACCTTGTCAACTTGAGCATATTATTCCTCTGAGGTGCACAAATGGCCCTTCTATATTCATTGCTATTCACTGTTCATCTATAGTGATGTAGAAATCAGTGGATTCTGTCTTTTCTCCTTTCCTAAGTAATATTCCTTTGGAGTTTGACCCTAATAATTAGTTTTGGGGAAAATGAATGAATAGAATTATACTAGTACTACTTTCTGTGATTCTGTGAGGTGAAAATACGTCAGGTTTTCCATCATAAATACCTATCTTTAGAATTTTATGCTACCATTGTAAAAATAATCCCTGGGTCAGAATTTAATATTTCATCCTGTATGTCTTTCCTATTTTTCTGCCTTGGAAGAAATAGAAATGTATTCTGAAGAAAAATTGGTTTTCTATTGCTAAGAATGGCAAATGGAAAAAGACAGTATTGTTAAAGTTACATCAAGGTTAATTGTATTTTTAAGTAATGTGCAAAAGCTGCTTGCCCTGAAAGAGAGTTTTTCTCTAACAGTAATAACAAACTAAAAAACTATGCCTATAAAATCTGGCCTTTCAAAATACTATTGCTCCCTAGTGAAAAGGCTCTCTCTGTTGCATTCTAGGTTCTAGAATGTTCTGAGATAAAACTTGAGAGTAAAGTATGAGATTAGAGCTCCTTTTCCTGTATCATTTCCAACCGGTAGCATTCCAACCTAAAACTTTTTCAAATTAGTACAGGGCTTCTGAAAAAGGCAAAGTCTCTGGGGTACAGTTTTAACTCTGTTCTAGCAAGGAATCAAGGAAGCTGAATAACATCTCTGAATCTCAGGCTCCTCTTCTAGAGAAACAGTCACCTGAAAATATTTTATATCTCTACAGAGTATAGAATATACTATACTACATATGTTATACTATACTCTATATATTTTTATGTAAGGTATACAGAATACGTTATATTCTACAATAATAATGGAGTCTTTCTATCATAAAGACTCCATTATTATAGTAGGGAGTCCTGAAATGTTTACCTAGTAAAAAAAAAAAAAAAGAAAAGAATAAATTATACTGCCTACCTATGTACAAGCACACTCAATCCTAAATATTCCTATGAATTACCAAAATATTATTGGGCAACCCCACTCAATGATTTATTCTTTGATTCATCAATTCATTCATTCAAGAATTATTTACTGGGTACTCAACATGTGCCAGATTACATGATACAGCCAAAAAAAAAAAATTAATTCCTGTCCATTTATAATTTACAGCTTAACAGAGAAGGCAGATATTAAGTAATTAATTACCACAAGATTAATATTATGATAGGAGAAAAGATTTTCCTACCTGTATACATATACATGGACAATAAATTGTGCAATGACTCTAGCATCGTCCAGTAACAGTGAATAATACAACACTCAGTTATTTTGATGAATCTCTGTGGAAAATTAGGGGAATTCTAAGAACTAATAATAGCCCAATAGCTTTTCCTTTCTGTCAACACCTAATAGATCTAATAATTACCATGGAAAATATTCAAAACCCAGCTGAAATCTCATTTTATTGGTGTTTTAGTCACTTTCTAAACAGATTTACTCAACTATAGAGGACACAGAGAGGTTTGACAGTGTATCCTTCTAAGGAAAACAAAATGATGCTTGATAGAAAAAAATCTCCGGAATCCTTAACCTTAATCAATGGTTTCCTCACTTAGAGGATTCATTTTGCTTTTCTTCACTTATTTTATTTTATTTACCAAGAGTAGTGTTGTGGATGGCAAACTATGACACACTGAGTTGTTCAATTACATTTTTATCCAAGCTTTTTATATTTTATTCATATATAAATTATATTTGATCCAATATAAATTTCTCCCTATGCCTCACTGATTTCTGCTGTCTTTAAAAGATTTATAGCCTCCGGAAATAGTCAATCAATGACCCCTAAAAAATGTACAGTAAGAAAATAGTTGTCACACTCTCAAAGGAGAAAAATTATGAAACAACAAACTAAGCTACGATCAAAGAGGTAGCTTAGTGTTACAGCTAAAAAGATGAGAAAGTCCAGAGGTATCCAGGCCCAAGTGTTATTACTGATGTCAGTAAGTTTGCTTCTTTTCTCTCTTCTTACTCCATTATCTTTTGAATATTGCACCCAAGTGTACAGTGATGAGAAATCAGTAGAAAGATTTGGTAATAGCAGAAATACTACCTGAAGTATGCCACATGTATTTGTAAATAGTTACAAAATAAGTGTATAAGAAAGGATGAAAAGGTAAATGCACTAGGGTTGTGTTTTGATTGAATTTGTGACTTGCTAGTTGAAGGCAACTGCAGGAATGGATATATGCTTCAACCTTGGTTTTCACTCTTCCTTGATCATCCAAGCTTTCGTACACATAAAAGTAAAGGAAAGGAACAGGATGGTAGGCAATTTATTATTTCTCTAAAAGCTGCAAGGGTGGGGGGGACCCTCCAAGTAAAGCCTCAGAGGAAATCTGATTTCTTTTTAGTCCTGTTCCATTCTTGCTTTTGTGTCTACATGTTCACAAATAAATGATTCCAATTTGTAGTCAGAATTTAAATCTCAAGTATTTCACTCACTGAGAAAAGGAACATACATGAAGGCACAGGAGAATTCTGTATCCAACTTTTGCTGTGACAAAAGTTGGAAACTGAATTAAATTATTGGTGTATTCTCAACTAGGTTTATTCAAAATTTTGACTGGGAAAGACCTAATATTTGCCAATATAAAGAGGACCTTTGAAATTCATTTTTTCTTCTGTCTACAAAGTGGAATTTGCTTAACATTAGTTATTAAGTACAAAACCCAATCTTTTATGTGCAAACTAGATATCTTTATAGGATCAGATTGAATGCTCAGTAATTTCAACTCAACCACCACTGCCTATCTCCAGGGTGCCCAGCACTGACCAGGTCCTTAGGCTACATATGGACAACCTCAAGGATTTCTTGGTTTAGTAAAAGAGATAAACAGATTAACAAACTATGACATTCATGGAGAACATACAAACGAAAAATGTTATTTTATGATGGGCAATTTTGAGGAAGACATTTTGTTCATTTGCAAGATAGATGCGTAAATAACATGGATGGTGATAATATTGTAATGCTGACTACTCAGTGTATCCTGGGCAGTTGTGGCTAAGAGTTGGCCTCGCTAAACAGAGCAGGGCAGTTTACTCTGGTGGTTAGATTAGGCTGATTGAGGAACCTAGATAGTGGAGGCAGCCCAATGGGTAGGCAAGAGGAACATAGTATCAGAAGCCTTAGAGAAAGGGGAGAGACATTAAGTAACAGACAGAGCACTGCTGAGAAAGATGAGTAGGCCTGGGAAAGATCTGGGGCAGATTCTTCTAGCCTAAGTGACAATCATACAACTTGAACAGACTTAATCAAGACATGTAATTTACTGGCTTGCATAACTGAAAAATGTAGTCAAGGCCATGTTCACGAAGTCATCATGAATCTATTTCTCACTTTCCTCTGAGATCTACATTCCTGTCTTAGCTTCTTCTACAGGAAAGCTTAAGCCAGTGGCAACAATGGGCTACTATATCTCTAAATGTATAATCTATTAGTTTAACAATCCAAGCAAAAAGACAGAATTTTCTTTCTCCAAATGGTCTGGCAATTAAAAGCTGATAAATCAAAGCACTGTCTGTATCATCCCCATCTCAGAAACAATCTTTGTGTATCTGTTAGAAATTTCAGGAATTATATTCTTCTGCTATAATGACAATGATTAAAGTAAGTCCAAGGTTTATTTCTCCCTCACGTTAAAAGACCAAAAGCATGTATGGGACTAATACACCAACACTATAGTGTAAGATGTAAGGAATGGAGAGAAAGACACAAAACTGTCATTACTTGTATTTGATAAAATTGTCTGAATAAAAGACTCCAACATACTCCACAGAGAAATCATTATAAGTAATGTAATTGGCAAGGTTGCTGCATATAAAAATAATAGACAGCTATCAGCTACATTCCTATACAGTGGCCACATAGAGTGGTAAAATCTTATTAAGTAAAATATAAAATCTTGTTAAATAAAATATATCATTTTCTATAGCAATGCAAGTCTAAGTTACTAGACTAAACTTAAGTGATGTGAATAGTGAGTACTTTTCTAACAATAGAAAAATCATAAAATTCCACTTAAGTAAATTTAAACATTGGAAACATATACATGCTCACAGATAAAATGATTCAATAGCATAAAGCTATCAGTATGCCCCAAATTAGTCTAAAATTAGATGGAGTTCCAATCAAAATCCCCAACAGATTTTTTTTTAAGAAACCTACAAAAAAGTATATAGAAAAGCAGACAGTCAGGGATTTTTTCAGGAAACCTGTCAAGAAAATTTACACGAAAAAGCCAACAACCAAGAATAGGAAAGATACAAACTATCTGTCCTACAGACATCAGGCTATTATGAAACTAAAGTAATTAAGAAACATGGTATTGTCACAGACACAAGGAAACTGACTCATGAAACAGAAAATTCATATAGGTAAGTATATTATATAGATAAATAGTGAAAATCATGGGCAGAGGAAACTACTTATTTAATAAATCATACTAGGAAAATAGCTTATTCACATAGAAAAAAATTAAACTGTATCCTTATCTTATAAAATAAAACACAAAAATCAATTCCAAATAAAAAGTACGAGTGTACAGGTTAAAAAACAAAAAACTTTAAAACTTTTAAAAGGAAGAAATGTTTTTATGGAATTGATACTGAAACTATTTCTAAAATGACATAAATATCATAGGCACAGAGAAAAACATTGTTAAATTAGATAGTATATGAAGTTTTTAATTCTTCTGTGCATCAGAAGGCATTAAAAAATGTTAAACCTCAGTCACTGGAAGATGATTTTAAAACTGAGTAAATCCCAAGAGATTGCAATTTATAATATAAAAAGAACACTTTTAAATCTATATGAAAAAGACAAGTAATTCAACAGAAAAACTGACAATAGTTACATATGGTCACTCCACAGAATCAGAACCTAACCTGAATAAGAATCAATAGATATATGAAAAAATGAGCACCAGTAATCAAAGAAATGCATATTCAAACCATAATAAAATACCATTTGGTGCCCAACAGATAGTGAATATCTAACACTAAAAAAAATGCATGTAAATGAGTTGAAACATTAATATATACTAGATTAATATATATCTAGTATAATATATACTAGAGGGCAAGTTGCTATAGTCAATTTGAAGACCTATTTAGCAAAATAATGAAAATTACAAGATGATTTAGCAATTTAATCCTACGTACATATTCTAGACAAATCCTCACACATACAAAAGATGTGTATAAGAATGTGCATAGCAAAAGTATTTGCAACAGAAAAAAAAAAGTAGAAGTAACATAAATCTTTATGGACTAAAATATATATATATATATATATAATGGTATAGTCATGTATTCATGTATATTATACAGCAGTGTAAATTAATAAACTCGATCTACATATATCCACATAGTTTGATCTTAAACACTCAATATTTAGTGAAAAAGACAGGATACGTGCAATATGTATTATATTACACACACATGCGGAATTTTGTAATAGTGAAACAGAGCTCTGTATTTATTAAGAATATACAAAAAATAGGCAAAAGCATAAGGTTATCTAAGGGAATGATGAACAATAAATGAGGACAGCATTTTTCTCTGAGTATAGGGAGTTGAATGGAATTAGGAAAGGATACTTAGGCCACTTCAGCCCATATTTGTAAATATTTTATATTATTCTATCTGGGTGGCTGTTAATAGGTATTTGATTCATTATTATGAGTACACTTTTATATCTGATACATTTTAATACATTTAAAAGATATTATGAGGGGAGATCAAGATGGTGGAGTAGGATGCAGAACCCACATTCCCCGACAGACACATGGAAAGGCACATGAAATGATGCTCAACATTGCTAATCAAAGAAATACAAGTCAAAACAACAATGACATATCACCTCACACCTGTCAGAATGGCTACCTTCTAAAAGACCACAAATAACAAATGTTGGTGAGGATGTGGCAAAAAGGGAAGCCTAGTGTACTGTTGGTGGGAATGTAAATTGGTGCAGCCACTGTGAAAACAGTATGGAGATTCCTCAAAAATTTTTAAATAGAACTACTATAAAATCCAGCAGTTGCTCTCCTGGGTATATATACATCCAAAGAAAATGAAAGCACTCATTTGAAAAGATACATGCACCCCAATATTCATAGCAGCATACTTATAATAGCCAAGACATGGAAGCAACCTGTTCATCAACAGATGAGTGGTTAAAGAAGATGGGAAACATACATACAATGGAATATTACTCAGCCATAAAAAAAGAATCCAATTTTGCCATTTGCAACAACAAAGATGGACCTGGAGGGTATATGCTTAGTGAAATAAGTCAGAAAGAGAAAGACAGATACTCTATGTTATCCCTTGTATGTGGAATCTAAAAAATGAATGGATATAACAAAAGAGAAACAGACTCACAGATATAGAGAACAAACTAGTGGTTTCCAGTGGGGAGAGGGAAGGGGGGAAGGTAAGATAGTGGTAGGGAATTAAGAATTACAAACAAGTATGTATAAAATAAATAAGCTACAAGGATATTTTGTACACTAGGGAATATAGCCAATATTTTATAATAACTTTAAATGGAGTATAATCTATAAAAATATAGAATTTCTCTGCTGTACACCTGAAGCTAATGTTGTAAATCACCTATACTTCAATTAAAATGAATAAATAAAAATAAGAAAAAATAAAATCTTTATGAGCCAGTTACTGAATTTACTTAGGGAGAGTTAAGTAGGGATGGGGTACATAAGGAGACAAAAGCAAAGGGTAGGTGCACTAATCTAAATCAGAGGTCTTCAACTGCAGCCCGTAGGCCAAACCCAGACAACCACTTGTTATTTTTTTAATAGTTTTATGAGAACACAATCATACTCACTTTTTTACATATGGCTACTTTTATGCTACAATGGCAGAGTTGAATAGTTGTAACAGAGGTAAGGCCACCAAAGCCGAAAATACATACTATCTCACCTATTACAGAGAAAGTTTGCCAGTGCTCTAAATGGGTATAGACTTTGCTTATTATATAATAACAAATTTTAGCTTATTGTATACATACTATAAATTGGGATTTTAAATGTATCTTCTCACTTCATTTTCAATATTTGAGAGAATGTTAATATTATCCCCATATCACAGATGAAGAAACAGATTGAGAGAATTTGAGTAAAATTTTTCAATACCATTCTGACTAGTAAGAGACAAAAATAGGTTTCTCTGACCCAAAGTCATATACTGATTTAAACCCTACCAAAAAAAGATAGAGATGGACTCCAGAGCTCTTTATTTTCAGAGTACATATTTTTACTCTGTCAAAATAGAGACTGTTGAATCAAAGATTGGAAGAGGATAAGAACTAAGATGTAATGTATATAAAAATTGAAATTAAAAAAAGAAATGTACTTTTTGCTCCAAATAATTAGTGGTAAAAACTGCCCCCCAGAAAAGGAATGACACTAGCATATCCACGTACAATTTTTCTTTTTGTCACTCCTTATGAGATACCGAAGCACTGTGTTAACTTAAAGAGCCAATTATATGACATGATAGAACTCAACTCAACAATTCTATTGAGTATCTGTTTCACACTAATCACTGACAAAATGTATAAAAATCATGGACATAAATTGAGCTTTTTATAAAGCGGTAAAAGAGATGTAAAAAAATCTCCGCCGACAGACTGTAAATGGCTTGAGGATTGCAACCATGAGTGTACTCAATATAAACATCCAGGGAATTAATCATACTTAATCAGATCTGTTCAAGCAATATTTTGAAAAGCACTATGCCTAATACAGAGTCTTATCCTAGTTCAGAGAAAAGAGACAGATTTAGCAAAATCAAGGGGGAGTTTAAGAAAATATACCATCCAGTGAGACTATCCAAAGAACTGGAAAAGAAGAGATTTTAAAGGAAAACATGAGAATGATGCAGTCTGGAGGTGAGTTTAATGTAACTGTGAGCATTGAAACCTGAAAGGGTTGGGGTGTGTATAAGAGGGAGGGCCATCAGTGTCAAAGGGAAAAAATATACAAAAATCTTGAATACAAAGGAAATCAAAGGGATAATACTAGTCAGGTTAAAGTACATTTTTCGTTTTTCTTGTACCCTTTCATATTTGTATTATATTTTGATTTCTTGTGAATATTTCCAAACACACCAATCCTCACCACATGCCAAGAAGATGGAAGGGAAATAACGAAAGTCTTGAAGTCAGACAGACATTGAAGGCCAACCAACCTCTTGCTGCTATATTATAAGAGGAATGGGATTTGGGAGAACCCCAGAACTCTCTCTCTGCAGGAGAAAATCTCTGAGGGTCTTTGCATGTGTCCTGGAATAAGGACCTTCCTCATGCAAAGTCTTTCTTTGCTGCTGTTGTTGAAGAACAGGGAAGTGGGATCGATTATCCCTGAGATTACTGCCTTTGACGCATGGATTCAGAAGCAGCAGCAAATTAGCAATTGCTATATTGTTAGTAATTTATTCTGTACTGTTACAGAAGTATATTACATGAAGAGATCTACTTAAACTCAATCTCCAAAACAATTCCTTTAGATGGGCCTTTGAAGAAGAATGTGTGGGAGATAAAATCAAGTTTGGGCATAGCAATTCTTGGTGATGTTGGCTTTGGAAACTCTAGGGAGTTCTACAGGGACACCCAGACCTTAGTTATTGAGTACACGGTGACTTATGCTTCTGGGATATTAGGATGTTGTGCTATGGTAATTTATTACACACTTTCTTTGATTTCCAAAAACTCTAAAAAAAGAGATGCTCACACAGCAATCAGTAGCTATGTGACCTTTAAATTGTCACCTTACTTGACTGGTCCTGGTTCCTGAAACTGAAGGGATTATAGATGATCTACCTTTGCAACTTTCTGTTTCTAGGAATTGAAATAGCTTACTAACAATGCAAATATAGCTCAACATAATTACAGAAAAGGATAAAACTTCTATAATGTAAAATCACCTCAGACTCATCCCTCAGGAGCAACTATGGGTTTGTCATTTCATTGCAATGGCACATAGAATACAAATATTTCAAAGCTGGATTCTGAAGGGCTGGGGGGCAATCCTGCACTAATGTGTGCTCCAGGTATCAAACCCCTTTCAGGGACTATTTCAGAGAAATAGGAGATTTAACTAAAATGTGGAACTAAGATTACTTGAAGTGGAGAGGACTGAAGATGTGGGGGAAAAAATTACCTTAGGTGGAATTAATTCACCTGTGGGCAAACTCTGTGTGTGGGGATAAGGAAAGATGGTGTGGGCGGTATGGCCCATGGCAAAGCATTAATTCTCTTGAAAGGTGAAAGAGTAGGCCAAGTACATTTTAATGTACTCTTTCCAAGAGGAAAGGGGTGAAATAAATTTCCAGCAAGCCTATGTATTAAAAATATATTATGGAAAACTACATTTAGGCATAAAAACCATCATGTTCCATATGATTAATTTTGAAGTATACTTTGTATGGACAATAATTCCAAATTCAATAGTCAAATTTACTTTTCAATGTTTTAATTTGATTCTAATAATCTCTAAGAGTTGCCGCATTGAAGTTTTAGAAGGAGAAACAAAATTTTGTGAGTGGAGTGATAATTCACTCATTAGGAATTTCCACCCCTGTGACCCAAGAGCATAATGACGATGAGGCTTCACTCGAGGGTGTGTGGAGACTGCAGTTCTAGACTCGAACTAACCAGAGAAGTGTCTGCTAACATGCATCCCTCTCAAGTGAAAGAGTGCATCAGGCCAAACAATACAGACTGCTTCCCAAATGTCAATTAGACTCTTGCCAACAGGACTTGCACAAGGCAGTATTTTAAACCAAGAAACAACACTTCTATTAGCTCTATGACCTTAGGCAAATTCTACATTCTTCCAGAATTTCCACTGCTGCATTCTATCAGATAAATGCTGTTTTGAGCTTCAGATTCACTTCTGGATGACACTTTTGCCATCCCGTCCTGTCTAAGGATGCTGACTCCTGTGGGTTACATCAACGGGAGCCACTGCCTTCGGACTCTCATTGGATGTGACAAAAGGGAAGCTCGGGTAGCAGAGCAGGAGGCAGGAGCACAGTGATGTCAGGATCTTGATCTCCCTGCCTGTGTCCATTCATCACGAGTGGCTGCCCCACCCCATGTGCCATTCTTGGCACAGCTCTCTCCTTCCAAATTATGCTGCCTGCTTGCTGCCCTCATACCTTCAGGTCTAGAGGGGGTAACAATTTCTCTTCTGTCACCAGGTCCCAATTCCTGTACTAAATGTGATTTTCCCTACCCCACCCCAACAATTATAGTTCATTTGTAAATAAACCCTCTGAATGATGCCAGTGGGAGAGTGACACTGTTCCGTGCTGGAATCTTGACGGCTTCACTTCATTTGAAATGTGAATAATATTAATAACCATCTCAGAACATTGTAATGAGGATTACATAGCCAAGTACTGGTGGTACAAAGTCGTCAACTAATGTTCTGTGTTCTCTAATGAATAGAGCATGAGGCAAGACATAAGTGTGAATGCTTTTACTGAGGGGAGAGCAAACTCGATCAGTAAAAGTAAGGAAAGAAAACTGGGCCCAGAAAGGATGGGAAGCAATTGAAAGATGATGCATTACCTCCCTAGCTACTTCTGCATGATAAGCTGCAAAGAGACACAGCCAATCTTTGGCAGGTTACCCCAGGCACACAAATCTGATAGGCTACATGGAAAAGCTATATCTTAAACAGTTCTACAGAGAGAAGATGGGAAGAATGCCTTTTTTGGATGCCCATCTCTTATCTTCCATTGGTCTAATTTGGTTCCCAAAATCATTAATTCCCCAGGCTTTCAGTTCACATCATCAGTCGCACCAGTGGCTGGCTGGGCACCCAGATTTCAGGGTGTACATTTCATCCATATTCGGAAAGAGCAAATAGGGAGTTACCAGGTGATTTGAGACAACAGTTGAGGCAGAAAAATTGTTTATGGGAGTGGAAGAAAGATGAAGCATTGAGAATCTGAGAAAGTACAAAAGATCCATCTGGTTTCTGGATAAGGCCATTATAATCATCATCCGTATCTTAGATACTAACCATTGCTCTCCTATCATGCTACATTTTTCACATATCACAGTCCTTACCCTAGGAGTGAACTCAGAAAAGCCAGCATAGCATATAATCCCACACAAGTAACGGGCTAGTGGAGGAAGGAAGGTGAGAGAGGGCACCACCTCGGGGATCTAACCAAGTTCTCTTTTCTGCGAATTTTAAATTAGAACAGTGATTCTAAAAGATGATGGTGGATATCTAGAAAATTACTGAAGAGAGTAACAGTAGCTACTCAAACTGAAAGTCATAGAAATCTAAGATAACAAGCTACATAGCACTTTGGGGAATGGTAGTAATCCTGCTCCTCATTCTAGCTTACAGGGCAGGAATAAGCCACTGTTATGCAGAAGCAGAGAAGTCATATGTACACATACAGAGCAGGTTCACAGAGGAGAAGAACGGAAGCAAATTATTAGTAAGCAGCAGAGGCAGGAGGCCACCAACTCCACAGGGAATCAAGAAGGTAGACTTTGCTTCAGCTATTCTGTATCATCCAACTGTATCTTGCTTCCCACGCTTGGATTTTTTGAAAACTTCATGGTGCCCCATTTAATAGTCAAGATTTTTAAGGTTATAAGTGACAGACTCTATTGAAACAAACTTAAACAAAAACTAACAAAAATAACATATTGACACATAAGTCTGGAATAGCTATGAATGTTTATCTTCAGGTTACAGCTTGATCCAGGAATATAATGATGTCCTTAGGAAATCTAATTAATTTTCTCTTCCCCCTTGGCTCTCCTTACCCTTCATAGACCTCACTCTCCAACATATTCTCTGCAAAGTGGCAGCAATGATAATCCTTAACGATCTTCAACAGTCTCCGTCTCTAGAGAAAGAACTTTAAATTCCGAAGTCCATGTCAATCCCTCAAAAAGAATTCTGACTGGCTTGTCTTAAATCACTCAAAGATTCCAGAAGAATAGGGTACTCTGGACAGCCTAGCATAATTGCCAAGCACTTTTGTACTTAAAGTGAAGCTATGTTATTGTCAGATCCATCAGGTAGGGAAAGGAAAATCTCTAAGTGGAAAAGATGCTGAACAGGCCAAGAAGGTAAAAAGATATCTACTGCATTCCTCTATTTTGTTTTGGGGGAATCAAACAATCCCTGACTGAGAGATCAACTCTTTTTGTAGCCTCTGACATACTTAATCCTTAAAAACAAACAAACAAAAAAGTAAAACAAAACATTTCTGAGCAATGAGTAACTGCCGAGTCCAAGTCCACTGATGGACTAATAATCTGGTACAAAATTAAAATACAGTGTGATAAGTCTGATAGCGATGTGTGTAGAAGATACAGAAAGATTAGCCAGAACATTTAGGTTTTCTCTAATTGCTTTAGTTAAGCTTGCTTTCAGATATATGCCATGAATGCCAACTTAAATTACAAGGTTTTCTAGATTAATTACATTTTGAGAAGAATCAAATCTAAAATGGATGATCCTATGAACAGATATATGATGGGCATTAATTACCTGGTAAGACTGTGAATGTTGACAAGAAAGAAGTATTTGTAGGAATAGAAAGAAAAGGAAAAGGGAGTGTTATTGGGGACCTTCTAGATTCTTTCTAGCAGGCTATCTACTCCTAAGATTCGTCCTGATTTCTGTTACCAGATATCTTTTAACAACCCTAAACAGGGATTGAGTAAATGTGAGAGCTCACGGCATAAAGTTTCTGTTAACTTGACTGTAGCCTCTCATGGCAGGAGATGTTTTTATTGGCTGTGTTCTCCCTGGCCCTCTGGACGTTGCTGGAAAAGAGATGGAGGAATTGGTTCTCTTCTATGTTGTCTCAAAACCTCTTTCTTCTCTGCTGTGTTTGGCTCTTTGGGTCTTCAGCTGCCAAACTGAACTTTTCCAATTCATATTTAAATCCTTTAAAAAATTCTGTGACACATTTTAGGATTTTAACTATCCTATATATTGTAAATGTAGACTGAAATTGCTTAATAAGCCTGATGCTGGGAGGCAATAACAAATCTTGCTAAATATAAGCTAAACATAACATGTCTAATTTTATAATATATGCTTTTATTGGCATTTAGCAGGCACATGGTAGACCGCAATAAAAGATAGTTTCCTCCTGTTCTTGAGAATTATTTAACTTGGAGTGTGTGGTGTGTGTGTGTGAATGTGTTTGAGTGTGCATATATCATGGAAGTTTTATTCTTTTAAAATAGCTGTTTTATTTTTTGGAAAACAAAGTATTTCTGGTATGTTTATTTTTATAATTTTTGAGGGGGAAAAAGTCACAGAAAAGAAAGTAATTCCATCACCTGTTAATATTTTGAAGAATATAACACATACATATCTTCATACATAGATATCGTGTTATATCACAATTAATTTAATAATTAGTCCTTTTACAATAGGATTGTTTTATATCTTTGCAGACCAGGGTGAAATTCTATACTAAGATTTAATTTAACCCAGTGTTCACATTTAATATCCAAAAAACTCTTGAAAGGCCCACTAGCTATAAATCCCATTTCACCCTTATCTTCATTTGAAAAATAATGTTTAATTTCTCCTTAAAACCACCAATGCTATATTGAAATGCCTAGGCATAATAAAGAAAGCCATTTGGTAGGAATACAAAAATTGTCAGATAAATGTCAATTTATGACTCCATAAACATTCAATCTGTCCAGAAAGTGTGTACTGATTGAGTCAGTTTTGACAGATAAAGAAGACTCACTGAATATCCTTTCCTGAGAAACATGCTTCATTAATATTTACATTTCTCTTGACAGCACAGTTGCTGCAAGCTTAGGTTGGGTAAATATAGCCTGCATTTGACAAACATACATAGTCATAGGCCTGCATTTGTCTAAGAATTCAAATACTTTGGGTATGGATATGGGCCTGACTCTTTCTCTGGACTTCCTGGACCCAGAACCTTAGCGGGGTACTAATTCAAGGGAAAAAGAAAAATCTTTGACACTTATTTTGAGGCATGGAGGCATGTATATCCAGTTAACTTGTGGTAGAAAAAGAACAAAGGATGGCTTTGATTCCCATATCCTCTCCCATTTTTTTTTTTCTTCTTCATTTTTTATTCCACTGTAAGCAGTCACTAAAAATAAATCTGGTCAATAGGGGCAGGTAAAATTGGAAGGGTTGCTATAGGAACACACAAAGTGATGCAAAGAAATAACCACTCTAATTTATGCTGTGTTTTCATGTTGTATTTCCATTGTAGTTAAACTCAACTTCAAAAGACATTTCTTAAGAAAGACACTACTTGAAATGCAGGAGACTGTTTCTAAGAGAATTTTATATACTAACTTTAATAAACTCTCAATCCGAGTAGAGCTACAAGAAGAAAAGTGGCATTTCTTCAATTTATCCCATTATACTTTCAATGCATTTTGACTAAAATCGCTTTTGTACAGTGAAAGGCCTGGGAATGCATTTCCAGAGTGAGGAAAATGTGACTAAGGAGGACGGCGGTCTGCAGCAGACCACACTCCCTTCTCCCCAACTGCCCTCTCCCATTCTGAGAGGCAGAGTCTATATTCCAACCCTGAGACCCTCCTCATTCCCAATCCTGTTGAATTATCCTGCTCAGAAACGATGCTCTCCTTGAATCTTGTCTTTTCCAAAGGTGACAGACACAACTGCCTTTTTTCTGACCTCCATTTGATAACTCCAGCGTAATCACTGGAGGCCTTTCAGATTGCCATACCAAAATAACTTCACATTCACGAGACCCATGACTGAAAGGACAGGATCATGGCCATCACAGCCACATGAAAATCCTCTAGAGGGAAGGGGGGCTTTCTTCATGACTCAAAGCCTTATATTTGAGAGAGTGGTTAGCTCAACCAAAGCTTACTGATATCTGTGCATTTTCATGGATCCAACTCATAAGCTCAGTTAATTTTCCTTTTTTTTCTCACCCAAAAGTGGTGGGTGTAGCCCATGAACAAATATATTCTCAAGATGTGAGTGCAGGAGCAGCTTCTAACCCAGTGATCAAAAAGTCCCACAGATCAAGATAGCTCAGGAAACAAGATCTTCTACAAAATCACATAAATGACACGGTTAGACGCTAGAGTATTTTCCTTCCTTCTCCGGTAAGTCTGAGACAAAGGTCAAATGTTCACTCTTTCCTTGTTGTTGTTGTTGTTGTTGGGGTGTGTGTGTGTGTGTGCTCTAAAGGGAATGTTTTAGGGTTGACAGGGGAGGAACTGTGGTTAATCTAACAGTGTTATTGCTCCATTTTAGTCAGTTCAGGAAAGTGGTTTTACTTGTAGCATCTAGTTGAAGCATGGGGTTAGAGGAGGCAAGAAGCTAGAAAGAAAACAAATTCTCAATAGGTACATGTCAAAACAAGCTTTTTTTCAAAAAATGTAAAATGACTTATCGGAGAGGGGTCAGTGATTAATATATTTGCAAATTATGCTTTTTTGTTATGGAACAATCAAGCACATAGTATTCACTTGGGGTAAAATACCCAAAAGTTCAGTACTAGTTTATCCTGCCTATTTAATGGCTATTTAAATGATGTCTTTTCAAGAGCTTTTAATCATGAGTGTGTAAGCATGTTTTGGGGAGTGGGCGGAAAAGAAGCGTAAAAGCAATTTCTCTGCTGAATGTTCCTGACCAAACAGAAAAACACTAAGACCCAAGGTTGTGTTTGTCAAATATCCAGTGCTTGCTTTACTGAAGCACCTATTATATAACATTGCCTACTTTCGGTAAAATTGTACATAGAGTTCTGGAATATGTCTTAAAGACCTTTCCAAGAACTGAAGCAAAGAGGTTATCAAAAACATTGGACTGATAATGTTTTCCAAAAACACAAATGTCTAAAGTAGAGACACTTCCTAAAACCCCACCAAAAAACTCAGTACCATAAAGGACAAACAAAACGTATCATTCCAGAAAATATTTCTCATGTTTAGAAGATCTTGTTTTAAGCTGAATAATCTAATTTCAAATCACTGACAATGAGAGTTGAGGGAAGGGATGGATGAGGGAATTTGTGCCTTCAAAGGCAAAGAGGGACCAGTTTATAAGTGATACCTTTCATCTCCAGAGCTGTTAGCTGGAGGGCAACACCAAATGTTTAGTCTGAAAAATGAATTCAAATCACTCCGCAGAATAAAGTTGCAGAGTTAACTAACAGCATTAGATACTGTGCTTTCCAATACAACCCATTTTGTCTTTTAAACTATGCTCAATCTATATAATCACAAAAGGAACATATTTTTGTTTGTCTTGAGAGGAGCATTCACATTTTTAACATCTATCACTGCTGCCCACACAGATAAATAACTAATTTTAGAATTAATGAACTGGCTTACGTACATATGCAATTATTTATTATCTACAGTTCCTTGTTGAGAGCACAGCACTCCTCCATCATCTGTGGGATGTTGCAGTCAGTGGAGTTACCCTTTACCCAACGAGCATTTCCAGTTTCTTGGGCATTCATACACCTTTACTGCCACATGGAAAAAGTAAAGACAGCTCTGTTGAGGGTTGACATAGTCTAAATAACTACCTATTCTCTTACCTGCCTACATTCAGAACCAACATAGAGAGTCAGAGAGATGTAAGCTTTCAAATCACCTTTATTCTTAATTAAACTGATATTGGTTCCTATTCTGTAGGTTTACAAGGTAGATGGGATTCACCTTTGAATTACAAAGACTCACTCATCCCAGGCCCTGGCTGTTTGGACCCACCACAGGCCCAGCTGCAGGAGCTGGGTCTTCACGTTTAGAACTCACAGCATGGAGGCTTGGAGAAGAACGTGTACATCCTGACACTGGTTGGCTCCCAAAGAAAGAAGAGAACAAGAGGCTGCACAGAGGGGGCCCAACTTATCCCTAAGTCTCCAGTCAGATAAATCATTTCTTCTGAGAGGTAAGTCAGTGGCTCAAAGGTCAGCTCTATTACTGCTCTGACACCCTTCCAGAGAAAAGCAGGACGCCAAGGGGAAAAGAGAAACACTCCCCTCAGTGCAAGTGCTTTTCCCCACATAATATACTATTGAAAAAAGGGTGCTAGGGGCTTCCCTGGTGGCGCAGTGGTTGAGAATCTGCCTGCCAATGCAGGGGACACGGGTTCGAGCCCTGGTCTGGGAAGATCCCACATGCCGCGGAGCAACTAAGCCCGTGAGCCACAACTACTGAGCCTGCACGTCTGGAGCCTGCGCTCCGCAACAAGAGAGGCCGCGATAGTGAGAGGCCCGCGCACCGCGATGAAGAGTGGCCCCCGCTTGCCGCAACTAGAGAAAGCCCTCGCACAGAAACGAAGACCCAACACAGCCAAGGATAGATAGATAGATAGATAGATAGATAGATAGATAAATAAAATTTTTTTAAAAAAGTGTGCTAAATGGAAACTCAACAGTCTGAAATAATGCATTTGCCTTGGTAAGTTCCAAATTTAATATGAAGAAGTGACTTAAATATCAGAAAAAAATATTAGCTCATTAAATCTCTAACATTAAGCCATATTTCTACTAGCATGGATCCTTTGATATTAGCCTTATTTATATGTTAATAAAAAGAATTGGTGTAGAAGTTTAAAATTGTCATACGATTGATATTTTACTCTCAGCGAAAAAGCAACATGCATGCACGCACACACACACACACGCACACACACGTTACATTGCTCAGTTCATTGTATATGTATTAATGTTTAAATAAACCTTCCTAAATATCCCACCCCTGCTATAATATAGCAAAACTTGCTTTGTTTGAACAGAACTTATCTTATCCCTAGAATGTCCACTATGCATTACCTTCTTATGTGTAAAGGCAATGGGGTATTCTTTAAGCTATGCCAATATTTTTGTGCCTAATTTTTCACTGATAAAAGTTTAGATGACATATATTTAATATGAGTTGCAGAATAAAAATGCTTAGAACTTGAAAAATTCTCCTTGTCTTTGATTTCCAAATGCTTTGTTTTAGCCAAAAACTTTGCATATGAAGAAAACATGACATAAAGAAGGGAGTGGTTTATGAGTTTTAACTATTCTCACATCAACACAGAACAAATAACCCAACTGCAGCAGAACTGCACTATCACACTCCTTCAGACATGTTACATCCAAAGTGACCTTGTGTCAGTTAGACGGGTGACGAAGTTGGTCAGAATGAGCAACTCACTCTTCCCTTGTATTATGTGCAGTTGGAAAATAATCATTTTTTTGTGCAGTGGGAAAATAAACACACCATGCCAGGTGCTGGGATATAAGACAAATAACCCAAGGACTTAAAGGGGTTTATGAATTATGAAGAAGGTCAGCTTATACAAAGTTATCTATAAATATCTGTCACAGGAGATACAGGCATACTGTGGTTTTCTTTGTTCAATGTAAAGATGGAGGTTTCTGAGAGAAAAAAAAAAATACCTGGGGCCAGGGACACCGTGGAAAACAATCCTGGAAGAAGTAGCAATGAAGAATAAGATTTGGATCAACGGACAGGAGCAGTGCAGTAATCCAAGTGGGAGAGTAGAGGAGAACTCTGTGCACCAAAGAATGAAACAGAGATGAACCTGGTGTCTTAGCCTGGACTCCCCAGAAATCGGAGCCTAGGAAACAGGCTACCTAACCTAGGAAACAGGAGTAAGGGATTAAGAGGAGTGAAGCAGGGAAAGGGGAAGAGCCAACATGAGGATATATTTCCTAATTGGTGCTGCTAAATACAACCGATTGCTCCATCATTGGGAACATTTCCCCAGAGACCCAACATCCTTTCAGAACAGGCTGACAATGGATGGAGAAGGGAGGGAGAAGTAGGAAATTTTTCACAATGGCTTCCAACTCTCATTGATCAAAAGTCCTCTCCTTGTGACATTAACTTCTACACACTTTCAAGTCGGACGTGTGGGAGCGTGGACACCCAACAGGCTCTCATTGTGGTATCAGCAATAATGCCCCAGGGCAAGTATCTTCAATATTAAATTCAATTTTAGGACCCTTACTCCATTAAAATGTGAGAGTGAATTAGAGTTGGAGCTGGGAGAAGAGGACCGGAAACAGGAATGCATGTTGTCATGCCTTTGTAATCAATTCAGCTGAGAGGTCCCATGGACCAGGACCAGGGCTGTGACAATGGGATTGATAAGGGTGCTGGGCGAGGAGTCAGGGGACCGGCGTTCTGGTCCATATTCTGCCGCTGACTCACTTTCTGACCTCAGACATGTGAAATCACTTATCTGGAGTCTCAGCTTTCTTGCCTACAAAATGAGATCAATGAAACTGCCTCACTTGCCTCATGAAGTGATGAGACTCAAAAGACAGTGTGAGAGGTCATTATTATTACCAAAAGCTATGAACAAGGGGAGTAGTACTGTTTTTTACTGTAACGTTACTTCGTCCTGACTTACTGAGATTGAAAGTCAAACACCAGGAAAAATCCTTAGGTTCCTATGCTCAGCTTTGTGTAAGCAGAGTCTGCTTATTGAAATAAAATAAATACAGTTGAGACAATTACCTAATTATTAGAAACTCCAGCAATTAAAAAAAAATTTCTGTGTTGAAGGAACAAAACTGTTCTTAATTCATCTCTCCAGATTGCTCACAATAAACAAATTCCCTAACTTCTACACTCTCAATCACAATTTGCTTTGTAAGCACAAAATGTCTTCATCTATAACTTATAGAAATTTAATAACCATTGCTTTATCTCCACTAGCAAAACAAAATTTTTAAAATGAGATAATTATTTAGATAATAAAATCCTAAAACCCCATTCATCTTAATTTTAGGAAAAAATATGGTCCTTTACCTAGATTATCAAGATAATTACTTCAATGCGCACTTAAGCAAGCATAGATCTCCCTGTATTTATCTCTATTATCTACCTCAAATCACTAGGGCCATTCTGGCTCAGCTCCATCATTAAAGTGCCCCTACCATCCTGTCTTTACATTCCACTTTTATCCCACCTCACCTCCAGGCACTGGAAACAACATGGATGGTAACTGGCATTTCCAAGTAACCAGTAATACCAGTAGTTTCTTTCTCTGGTTTTAGCATCTAATAGATATAGGATTTGGTCTCTGTAAAGCAAATGGTACAAAGCCCTCAATGAGGGGACTTGTAATAACTGAGACATTCTGAGTTATTGCTGGTCCATAAACCAAATAACTTCTGTTCTACTTTCGGTTCTTCCGTTAACTGGTTGTGACCTTGGGCAAATAACATAACTTGTCTGAGTCCCTGTTTCAGCAATTATTATTATACAGATTAGACTGGATGTTCTCTAAGATATTTTCAAGCTGTAATATTCAACAGTGATTCAAACAGCAGTATGAAATGACTTTCCCATGAATATGACCTGTTATAATTAAGGTTTAACTAGTCAAACATAATACTAACAAGTATTATAGGAACAGCAGCTACCACAACTAAAGCAGCCCACGCTACACTGGATAAAACTCGCTAGAGTTGATTGCTCAATTCATATATTCCCGAGTCTGATACTTTCAATTGTAGGGACAAACATTTGTGATGAAAACAGAACAGCTAATACTACAGAAGTCAAATGTGGTAAGTATATGCCTGCTCCCGTTTCTCAGTGCAAAATAATCTCTGATACATGCAGGAATATACAGCCTTGGTCTGTTTCCTGTAACTACTTCTGTTTCCTACAAGTCTTTTTCCTTCCGGTACTGGTTGGTCAAAGCCAACCTTAGATTCTCTTATTGAAATGGACCTCCACTTTAAGTGCTTACCAAAATCCATTCTTTTATAAAAGTTCCCAGTTCTCTTTATTTTCTCTTCCACCCATCTTCTTATCTCACTAACCTTTGGATTCTTTGTTATCATAGGTTGAAGCCTTTTAATCTTTACTGACCACTCTTTAAACAAACCAACCAACCAACAAAACCTAACTGTATATTTTGCATTGTTTCAGAAATAATTTAGGGCATTTCATGAAGAAACACATAGAGTAGAAAAATAAAATATGTTTTTAGTTGGGAAGAAAGTTGAGGCAATGAAAAACTAAGGTTAATAAATGTGAACGTGCCAGGAGATAAGTTAACGTTTATGCTGTAAAATCCTACGCACACAGTAAAGGGAGATCTCAAATTTGTCACTTTCTTTCTATCAGTCAGCAGGAAGAGGAAAATATGGCTAGTGATGTAATTTACAGTGTTTGTAAGATAAAGATATACCAATTGCTCTGGAGAGGCACAGAACAATCTCTCTCCCAGACCCCTACGCAAAGGATACTCTATCATGTGGTGAACCAGCAATTTAATTCCTACAGTAAATACATATGTCACAGAGCCCAGGGTGTTGTTTCTGATGACATCTTTCAATACAAGCTAATGACAAGTCAAAGGGGCATCATAATAAAATCTATAACACACGGATGTTGATAAAATGTAGTGATCTGTTTTAATCCAAAGATATATTTCACATTATTGAGAATAGTCTGTCTTTCAACCAGGTTTTCGATAGCTAGTATGTGGCAGTGCAGTTCAAATGATGTGCTCAAATATGTACCTGAACTGCAGGGTGATAGTTAAGTGAACAGCCAAAAGTTTTATCAACTTGCCAAGCCAGGAGAAGAACTGCCATTCTTTTATCAAAACTGAGGAGGTAAACAGGAATAACTGCCTGTGTGGAAAACCAAGCCACACATGCTCTAGGTGTACTTACAGGAGACCCCACCGGCAGGGCAAAAGGTCTCCTTGGGAAGAGTGGTTACCACAACAGACAACAGGGCAGATGAGAGCCCCGAATTCTATGCCACAAAACAGAACTGCAGTTTAAGTCTGTGAAAATTTTAAAGCATCTTAAGCCAAACATTCTACCTTGCCCATTAATAATAAATCTCTAGAAAGCATCCATTTTAAGTCTAGACCTTTGTGCAATATAACTTCCTAATATGCCCTAGAAAGATGAAATTGTTGCATGGATTCCTAGGCATCAGCTGGAGGAGATGGCCTGTTATAGATCAGCATTATTATTTATACAGTTTGGAAACAGAGTTCTTTTGAAACAAACATAACATCTTAGTTTTAGAAGAGTTAATATGTGATCCCTTCCACTAAGAAGGCTGTTTCTAATCTGGTATTACGACCATGCCATCTGCCCGTAAGAAAACACTTAGCTTCCATTATTTAAGGGAAAGTGTATGGGGTGTGGGTGGCAGACTATTTTTAATATGTATTCAGTTGTTTATTCATATGTTGTCTGGCAAATCCCCAAACCCTAAGGTTCTTAATTCCCTCTTTCACCTCCATATTCCCTACTACTAAAACAGGTTGGCACTTGGAAAATTGTCAGCAAATACTTAGTGAATGATATATATGTCCAAATAAGACATTCATAATTTACTCCACTGAAAACAGTTATTATTACATAAAGGATCTTGCCTTTCTAGATTAATGGTACAGTTTTAAAAGTCCCTTGATAAACATGGATGTTCCTTGGCTTTCACTTAGAAATTATGATCTATTTAGTTTCTGGTGGGGTTCCAATGTCTGCCTTTTAACAGTCATCCCATGTAATATGGATTCAAGAGATGCAGGAATTAAAGTTTGAAAAACACTGCAGTAGATGTTAATGTATGTTCTCCATGAACACCATCAACCCAAGTTTTTAGCCCATATCCAGTTCCTATCCTTGATCAAAGGACTATAGGGGTCAATAAAATGTTTAAACAATCTTGTTAATATTAACAATTACTCCTCAAGTTGGTAAAGTATAAAACAGAGGTCAGTAATGGTGTACCTGTGTCAAAAATCTATGCTTCTTTTGTAAAAACTTGCCTGAAAAACTCAGGCTTATAATTTACCAAGCAAAGCATTTCAGAAGGAATAGATGTTAAACTTGTAAGTGTATAATTTGCAATAAGTAAAGGGTATACCTATCTAAAAAAGAGGCTTAATTACATTCTGGATTTATAAACAAGTATTATGGTAACCCAGCAAAAAGGCTGCCTGAGATCCACAAATTTCAGAACATTAGCAGAACTTCCAGCCAAATTCAAATGCCTTACATAGATTTATTGTTCCGAAGATTTTGTTTTGCTTTGCATCTTAATTTAATACTCAAATAGCCTCTGAGGTTATCTAATGGTTCTAATGTAAATACTGTTAGGGAAGAAACTGAAACTCCTTTAATTTTAGGGGCCAGATACAAAAAGTCTGGAAATGCTATTAGTTCTAGGTGGCTATTAGAAGAATATGAGTGTCTCTGGAAAGACAACTCTGATGCAGTACGTCTTCCTATGTAGCAACTAAATGAAGTTAAATTCTATGCCTGGTGACATCAAATAAGTGTTGAGCTTCTATTAAATATCAAAAACTCTGGTAGGTGCTTCAAACGCAAAGGTGAATCAACTCAAGTCTCTACTTTCAAAAGCTCACATTCTGTGACTCAAGTTATAATAATAACATGATATAGGCACACATTGCCTAAGGCATTGTGAAACTACCTACCCAAGAGTGGCACTACCTCAGGCTTAAAGTAAGGAATGTAATAAAATAACCCTAGAAGAGGTGATAACTGCAATTAAGTCTTAAACGCAGAATAGGAGTTAGATAGGAGGGGGTGGGGAAGACAACATAAGGCATTCCAGATAGGGAACAGATAAATAGAGGGAGGAACAGCATGGAAGATTCATGGACTTACATCAGTGTTATGTTATTGGAGCGTAACATACGAATAACTGAGTGATGAGATGTGAGGATGGAAACTCGTAAAGGAACCAGATCATGGTGTGTTTTATCTTATAAGCCTTTGAAATGTTAATAAAAGACACTGGAATTCTCGGTAAAACAGGGAATCATTGCAAGGACAACGTATTAGAAACCAATTTTAATTAGGAAAGTATGACCTATCATGAATACAATTTTCATTTAGGAATGTTGGCTCCCAAGAAAGGCAGATAATTAAGCCAATAGGTTTTATTGCTAAAATGTGCAATTACATCAGAAGAAAACCCTGATACTTGGTGGAATAAGCCAGAATCATGAAGTGTGATGATCACTCTTGGTTCTCATTTCTAGTCCCCTTCCTCTAGAGATAAATGGATATGTAGCTAATGAACGGTTATTGGTCACCTATTTTCTAGGGCTTCCCATATCAAGGGAAAAAATCAGCAACCAATACTTAAAATAACTTTTTTGCAAAATGATGGGGTCGAACCTAGGAAAGAAGTAAATTTTCATAGTCATTAGGAGAATTTTAGTCCTTTGAAATGTTCTAGCAATAATATTTTAGGATTATATGCTCTTCCAGCCTCTTTCGTTCCTGTGTCTCTATACTATGTATTTTAGTAGCATCCTGTATTATTACTCCACTCATTTTCCCCCTTTTTTCATCATGAGATGAACGTTCTATTCAAATTAGGACAACTAAAAGCATCTTAAATTGAAGAATATCTTTCCACAGAACCATTCATTTTCAAAGGAAATTAGGTGGAGACAACAAACAATTAGAGAAGCAGTAGGTATGCATTAAAGGGTATTTGTCCTCCAGATTTATCTTTCACTCATGGATGACCCCATCACAGAAAGAAATTAGCATAATTTATATCAATAATTTGTTTCTGTGATGTGTGAAGAAAATAATACCTCATAATAAATTAAAGATGCCTTTATGACTGCATTTTATCAGCTTATTTACTCTTATTTATATTTAGAGCTGCAAAGTCATATTAATAGAGTTATGAAAATGGCCCACAGGCTGAAGCCCTAGTGGTTTCCAGTACAATAGGAATGGTACTATCTTACCTAAGCGAGTAGAAAGGCTTTGCTCGATTTGACTTTCCTGATTGTTGAGAGACTGCTTCTAATTCTCTAGTTTCGCAAGCTTGAGGTCACCTAACAGGAGTTGCTTTCTTTTGTGTAAACAGGTCAATCACTTTGCCAACCAAATTCACTTGATTTGCCTTTTAAAGTGACCCTTTGACTTGTAATCTACATTCTCTTCATGCTTTATTTCATTTTATTTTGCTGGAGAGCATTTTAGAATGTTTGTCATGAAAAGAGCTACATAAATATTAATGTATTGATAGTGTTATGGCTTTTCAAACCTATATTTTATGTCATGGGTTTTAAGAGCTACAGAATTTACTGACTACACAGAAAATATAAGTATAAACAGGCTTACTGAAATGCCCCAAATGTGATAAAATATATGCATTATTAATCCTATGAAATTCAGTATGATCTTGTTTAAATGCCAAATTCTCTAAACCATTCTTGGATTTTTTTTTTTACTAGTAGAGATAAAATTTGGGATATTAAAGATATGTAATGAACCCTCCAATTTTCGAAGTTTAAAGTTAATTTGGAGGTAAATATTATAAAGTAAACAAAAGCATAAATTAGGACCTATCTAGAGTGACAAAAGCACTCAACTTAAAGCTGCACGGTCTCAACCGGTCTGGCTGTGTGCTCTTACTCTGAACCCTACAAGGGACATAAGATCAAAAGTCAACTGGTTAAGAATTGTCTTATAGTTATAAGGAATTTTCAAAATAAATGTTTTGGATAAAACATATAATCACACTTAATGAGCATTCAGTATAGCCTAAAAGGGATAAAAATAGCTCACCTGGAGATACTCTAACTGTTGCAGCAAAGAAGAAAATTTGAGGAGAGATTCTGTACAAGTGCTATATTTAAACACATAAATTTTTATATTCAACTGTATAAATCTGTATAAAAATGACAATTCACTCAGTGCCTTATTATCACATAGGAGTGAGAGGGCAAATCCATAGGAAAGGGAAAAAGTAGCTATTCCACCTTCTAGAAGTTCTTGCCCAGTACTGACAATAGGGATTGAACCGTACTAGGCACCGTAAGAAACACAAAACAAGAATACAGGGCTTCTACTCTTAGTAAAATTAAAATAGTGTTCAGGAAGACAAAGCAAACATGAAAATATACATGGAGAATAGAAACAAGTTAACATTCTGCCCGCCGGGTAAGAGTATTAACTGCACTGGCAAAATGGTGAGTCATGAAGGTCATCTGCTGCAGGGTCTTGACTTTGGTTGGATGAAAATTATATTAGTGCATTAATGAAGAATAAACTGGATGCTATACTCAAGAGGAAAATGTAGCATTACTCAAGCCAGAAGACTAAGAAGTAGTGAGATACCTGACATGCTGAAGTAACCTGTTCCAATTAAATGAAAGATTAAATCAGGCTTTTGTTTTGGCCTCAAATGGATGGAATACACATTAGTCTTAGAGTAGCAATATGCCAATATTTCAATAGCAGTTTCTTCCCTGCCACCTTCATATCAATAGTTTTTATAGAGCACCGATTATAGGCTATGCCCTGTGATAATAAATTAATATATATTGTCCCATGTAAGGATCACATCAATTCTATGAAAGAGATTTTTTTCCTCTTTGACAGACAAAGGAACAGTGTGTTGTGAAAATTGTAAATTATGTAGCAACAACATGGGTTAGGGGTGAGAAGACTTCATCCAAATTCCCCAAAAGCTTTTCTCACAGTATGTCTTTGGGCAAATCATTAAATTCTTAACTTTAGACTTCTGCTTTGAAAATTGAAGGCATTAGACCTGAGGCCTCAAAGCTCTTCCCAGCTCTCCCTTCCCCTTTGCTTCTTTCATTCCCTCTCCAAAAAAAAATAGAGTAGAAGAGGCGATGGACCAAATCTTTAGATACGTGAGGCAAAGTCAATTAAACATCAGCCTAACCAGTGTTTCTGCAGAAGACAACTCAATGAATGGAAAAGGAAAAGTTAAAATAGAATATGCAAAGATAGATGAGAACAAAATTTGCTGGAAAAAAAGAAATAACCAAAATTGCTAACTGAAAAAGAAATGAAAATTTAATTAACAGGAAAAACAAATTATACAAAATGATCAGTGAAGACACATCTGGTTTGAACAACAGGAAAAATATTTGTTCTTCTCTTTTAAGGCAGAAAAAAATTGAGAAACTTCAAGAAGGTGCTGTGGGAAGGGTGGGGCAGGGGTAGCGTGGGGGCTGCTAGCTCCAATTTCTCCATAGCAACAGTATCAACATTCGGAGGGAAAAAGAACAGTTCTAACCAAAAATTGTTTTACACAGTCAAATGTAAAGAAAACGTTTAACAAAATGAACAATATGGGAAATTATGATCCCTTTTTGAAAACAATACGACAACATAATTGATTCAGACAAAGTATAAATGGAAAAGATGAGAGAAAAATAAAGCTTAGAATTCAACTGAACACAGCAAGGGAAAATGTATATATATGTGTGTGTGTATGTATATGTACACAAAATATATATATGCGTACACACACACCCATATCTGAAGACTAATCTACATGGAAAATAAAATTTTAAAAGATGTTCTAAAACCTGATGAAGAAAAAGTACATAAAAATCTGATGACAAAGAGGCATAAAATATCCTAACATTATAGAAAGACTCAAGTTGGTTCAAAAACATAAAATTCACCCTATATTTTATACAAAACATGTAATGAAACAAGCTGCTTAAGAAAAGGTGAAAGTAGAAAGATGGACAGATTTAGACCAAACAAATTCTTAGGAAGAAACAGCAATATTATTGATTTTGAGAAAGTTTAATACAGGGCAAAAGGTGTTAACAAAGCAAGGAGAACAATGAGGTTATAACTCTAATAAATCTTTATACAACAAATAAAGTATCACAACACCTAAGTAATGAAATATAGGAAATATGCAAAAAATCAATAGAAAGCAGATATTAATTTATATCAATAAGGTTGTGAAAAATCTAGTAAACTAAAAAGCACATAGCACTTTTAAAGGTATGTATTTACTTATACTTATATTTTTTGATATTTGTTACATATTAATTATATTTATTTTATTTGTATATGTACATGCTAATGTCCAGATTAAATTCTATGCCTCCCAAATAAATGATACACATTCTTTTCTAGTATCCATAAGGTATTTTTTAAACTGACCATATTTTTGGACGTAATGGAAATATTCACCTATTTCCCAAAGTGTAGGTATTATATTTGTAACAATACGTTGTAATTACTTTGTAAATTATACTTCAATGTAAAAATTTTCTCTAATAACAACAAAAGGGTAAGCAAAAATAATTTGGCAAAATACATTTCAAACAATCCCCAGGTTTAAGAAGAAACCAAATCCCAAACTGCAAAATTGCTACCAACTAATGATGCATATCACATTATATATGATATGGGTAATGATATGACCCAGAAGTAAATGTATAACTGAACCAGATAAATTAAAATGAGTCAACTAAGGGTCTGCATCAAGAAGGTAGCCTTAAAATGACCTAAAGAGCAAAAACATATCCTGTAGAAGGAACCTTATAAAGAAAATATTTTAAAAATTTATTAAGAAACAGGAAAGACAGCATTAATACAGGAATAGTTGTTTTAGAAAAAAATATATAATGAATCATGGAAAGCACTAATTAAGAATAAAGGGAAAAACAAAAAAATCACTAAATTAGTGGTAATAAACAGGACACTGACCATAGATCTTGAAGAAATTAAAATAATCATAATGGAACTATTTTAAAGTTTTATATTAAAATTTTTAAAGCTGAATTAAATAAATTAGTTTCTATGGAAACAACAATAAGTCACAATTGATCGTGGAAGCATGTGAACAAAACTTCAAAATAAGTGGTTTATCACAAAAATTTCTTCAAGGTTTCAAATAATAAATAATTCTGACATAGTATCATATTACAGAGAAAAAAGTACATCTTCATACTTTCCTTCTGAAGCCATGTAAACTCTGATATAATATGTGACAAATACACCATATATAATTATTGACTAATCTCACAAATAAATATTACTTTTAAAGGTAATTTTTTAAATATTAGAAATATGGAATCAGTGGCACATGAAAAGAATAATTCAGAATCATGGGAAGTTTCTCACAGAAATACAAAGGTAAGTAAGTCATAAGAAGTTTATTAATGAAATATGCTATGTTAATATGTCAAATGAAAACGAACATATGATCTTCTCAATAAGTGTCAGACGTTTTTCAGAATTGAAATACATTCCTGATTTAAAGAGAAAAAATAGTAAACTACAAATAAAGGACTAAATCCTTAGCAGGATACAAGTGTGTATTTCAACAAAGTTAACATGATTTTTCATGGTAAAAATGAGAATTCTTCTACTGAAGCCAAGAACAAAAAAATAAAAATAAAGAGGAAAGTAGCTCTAATGCTGCTTTATTACCGCATTTAGTCAGCACTAACCTAGAAGTATTAATGTAATGGGCACTTGCTATTTGTTTCAGCTACCCAACGCCTGATGAAGCAGAGTCCACATCACTTAGCAGAACTAGTTTCTGTCTTCCCTAGTCCTTGTGACCAACAGAAAAGAGATACATGACTTTGGCAGGAGTTTGCAATGCAAAAAAGCAAGGGGAGTGGAAAATTAAGCAAGATGTGGAAAATGAAGCAGGCAGCGGCAGCAAACTAGCAATTCCAGGTTCAGAAGTACTGTATCAAGTTCTGGCAGTATTTATTGACAGTTTAAGCCATGGCAGCAGGGCTGTCACCAAAAAGATTGCATGGTATGATTTTGCTTTGGTTGTTCTGGCAGGTTTTGCTCGTCTTCCATTTAATCTATCATCTAAATTGTCTAAATTCTTCTTGTGATGAAAGGAACCAGTATCAGTTGCTAATGTTTATCTAAGAACACTGATTGATACAACTAGCTGGCACCAATTGACAATAGAAAATGATAAAGTAATAAATACTGAACTGGAGGACAAAAGCTTAAAAGATGAGTAATTGTCTACCTAATAATCTCAAGAGTCAAGTGACAAATATTAGGAAAAATAATAGAAGTCATTAATAGTCAGTAATACAATCATTACACATACATATTCATATGTAAAAATGAACCACATAAGTACTATAATAGAAAAGGATATCCATTTTCAATGGTACTCTCAAAGAAAAAAATACAAGACGGTGAAATAAAGATAGCAATGATGTGCAAGACATATATGGAGGAAACTATAAAAATACGCTAAATGTCATAAAATTATGTAAGTAAGTGCAAAGATATAATGTGTTCTTGGTTAGAACACTGTAAAATTACTAATTCTCTCCAAACTAACATGTAATGAAATGTGATTATAATTAAACAACAAAAGGCAAAATGTTATAAAGTTCCCATTTGGGAAAAAAGGGAAATATCGAAATCAATTCTGAGAAAAGAATACAGATGAAAAGGGAATAATCCTACTAGATAGTAAAATATCAATAAATTTTAAAACTTTTGACATATTAACATTATTCAATCCACATTATACTAACATATTAGAGCACTTTGGAGCTCTATAAATAAAAAGCGGTTCAATGGACCAGAAAAGAGGCCACAATAAATTCTAATAAATAGGGGATTTTGGTTAACCCTAAGGATCGTATTGCAAACCACTGGGGAAAAGATGAGGTCATACTGGGTTACAGTGAGTCCTAATCCAATGACTGGTGCCCTTATAGGAGAGAAAACAAAGACACAGACAGAACCAAGGAAGAGTGCCATGGAAGGATGGAGGCAGAGACTGAGGTGGTGTCTCTACAAGCAAAGAACATCAGGGATTGTCTGGCAACCACCAGAAGCTAGGAAAAGGCAAGAAAGGATGCTTCCTAGAGGGCAAAGCCCAGCCAACTCCTTAATTTCAGATGTCTAAACTTCGAAATTGCGATAGAAAAAATTGTTATTTTAGACCTCTAGGTTTGCAGTATTTTGTTATGACAGCCCTAGGAAACTAATCTGGCATTTTATTACAATTTAATTTACTTACTATTTTTTAATAGAGGGTTTTTTTCTAAACAGAACATGAGTGTTCTTGATTATGGTGATGGTTTCATGGGTTTATGCCTATCTCCAAACTCATAAAGTTCTATCCATTAAATACATTCAGTTTTCTAGTATATAAATTATACCTCAATAAAGGTGTTATTTTTTTAATCTAGAAAATAAAAATCTTCCATGTGGTATGAAAGATACAGTCAAAAGACTTAACAATAAACTGGAAAAAAATTAGCAATATATAACAAAGGCTTATTTTCTTTAATTTATGAAGGGCCCATAAAAATGAGTAAGAAAACAGATGGATAACACAATAGGGAAAAGATGGTGAAAATGTGAGAAGATACTTTATGGAACAAAGAGGTACAAAACAATGATACACCAAAAAAAATGGGTCATAGCTTGGTCAGTGCCATTATTAAATTAATGAAAACTAAAACAAGATACTGTTCTTTCATCTATCAGAATGACACATTAAGTTATAACGTACAATACCAGCAAGTTGTAGGGAAATAGCCAATCCCATACTCTTGATGTAAAATAAATTGCATCTTTTTGTAAAGCAATTTGATGATACCCATTCAATTTTTAGACACACACAGCAATGCCATGCCTAAGAATTTACATACAAAATTATGTCAAGATATATGTGAAAGGATATTCTTTGCAGGATCTTTTGCTCAGAAAAAAATGAAAACTTACAAACAACCTAAATGTCCACTAATTGACATTAATCCATTTAATTATGACACATCCAAATTAAGGAATAAGAAGCAGACATTTAAAAGGTGGAGGTACATTTCTATGTATTAATAATGAAAAATATTTGATATTTTAATAAACAAACTTTCAGCAGCAGACAAGTAAAACTTGTTCAATCCTTACCATAAATTCGCAAAATGTTTTTCAGGAAGAAATCACAAGTAATGATTAACAGTGGCTATCTTTGATAAGGGCGCTTTGGGGTATGAGAAAAGAGGCCTCTCTCTTCATATATCACCCTTCTGTATGGCTTATCTAAACACAGATATTTAGAGATAGACGTAAAAACACATGCAAATAACATGCCAGTTTATATTATATGAAAGGTAAGATTATGGGCTTTTTATTATAATTGTCTCTACTAAAATACTCATATTTTATAGTTTCAAAAAGGCATGAGACAAGGAGGTGATCCAGACTGCGGAGTGGGAGGGCTCGGCGCTTACCAGCACCAACTAGCACATCACAAATACATCCACATGGGGAACAACTCTCACTGAAAACTAACTGGAGTCTGGCAGGAAGACTCCTGTACGGCTAAGACCGTAAGAAAGATCCACACGGAATCCGGTACGAAGGGAAGAGGACCGATCAGGTCATAACACGTGCCCCTGGGAGGTGAGTCAGCAGAGGAGAGGGATTACAAGGGTAATGCCCTGGGAGTGAGCAGTTCAGCCACATACTGGGAGCCCAGCCCTGGGGTTCGACATCTGGAAGACAAGCCCCCTCGGCCGGTTGGAGGGCCAGTGGGACGAACAGGAGGGCTGTAGGAAGCCTGGACCCTGCACATGAGAAGCTTGCCCGAGCTTGCTTACTCCCCGCATAGGGTGGGTTAACCGCATGGGTCGCTGGCTGCTTTCCAGGACCACCATGGCGCATACCCCAGTCTGAGCTGAGCACCCACTCCAGCCCCACTTGCTACACAACGCAGCTCCACACTGAGGCAATGACTGCCATGGTCAAGGGAAAATCTCGGCTGTGAGACATGAAGGTGGCTCAGACCTGGAACAGCCTCTGAGTAGGGTGGGGGCGGCCATTACTGGCTCTTACGTAGGCAGCGCATCAAAAGCTCTCCAGGTCTCTGACCGCAACCTGGACTGCCACAGCCCACATCCAGACCCACGCCAAGTGCCCACGCCAGGCCCTCTTGCTCCAGCACTGCCTCCCTCTGAGGCAAGAGTGCCAGTGTCAGGAGGGTGGAGAGCACATACTTAAAGGGAATGGAATCAGCTTAGACCCACCCCTGAGGGCTACTGTTCCTGCAACTTGGGAGCCCACCCCACCCCATAGGGTAGTGATGGCTACTGAGCAGAGGAGAAGTCCTGGCTCACACCTGGTTCTGGATTTAGTCCCTTCATCTCCAACCCCAGCTCCTACCAAGGTAATAGCTGCCAGCCCACCCTGGGAAAGACATGACTTGTGTTCACGTCAAATCCAGCTCTCCCACCTAAGACACTGGGCACACACAGACTGTATAGGCATGCTACCACAAAAGGATGCCCCTTCAAGACCACAAGTGACATTTTTACCCAATTTCATAGAGACAGAGAAAGTTAAATAAAATGAGAACACAGAGGAATTTGTTTCCAATGAAAGACCACGAGAAAACATCTGGAAAAACAACTAATGAAACAGAATAATCAATTTACCAGATAAAGAGTTCAAAGCATTAGCAGTAAGAATGCTGACTGAATTAGGGCAAAGAATATATGAACGCAGTGATAATTTTAACAAAGAACTAGAAGGTATAAAAAAGAAGCGATCAGAACTGAAGACTACAAAAACTGAAATAAAAAAACACCCTAGAAGGAATGAACAGCCAACCAGGTGATGCAGAAGAAAGTATATGTGATCTGGAAGATACAATAACAAAAATCACCCAATCAGAAGAGTGAAAAGAAAAAAAATTGTTTTAAAAAAATATGAGAACATTTTAAGGGACCTCTAGGACAATCAAGAGTATCAACATTCACATTACAGGGGTCCTAGAAGGAGGAGAGAGGAAGAGAGAAGGGGGTTGAAAATGAATTTGATGAAATTATGGCTGAAAACTTCCCAAACCTGAAGAAGGAAACAGATGTCCAGGTACAGGAGACACAGAGAGTTCCAAACAAGATGAACCCAAAGAGACCCACATCAAGACATATAAGAGGTAAAATGGCAAAAGTTAAAGAGAGAATGTAAAGGCAGCAAGAGAAAAACAAAGACTCATAAACAAGGGAACCCCATAAAGCTATCAGCTCATTTCTCTGCAGAAGCTTTGCAGGCCAGAAGGGAATGGCATGATATAGTCAAAGTGCTGAAAGGGAAAACCCTGCAACCTAGGATACTCAATGCAACAAGACTATAGTTTAGAATTGAAGGAGAGATAAAGAACTTCTCGGGCAAGCAAAAACTAAAAGAGTTGGTCAATACTAAACCAACCCTAAAAGAAATGTTAAAAGGTCTTCTCTAAGTGGGAAAGAAAAGGCTACAATAAGAAGTAAGTATCTACAGAAAAGGGAAAATCCCACTAGTAAAGCAAATATATAGTAAAGGCTGAGGATCAACCACTCAAAAAAGCATGAGACAATTAGATTTCCACCATTAATTGCTTTACAAACTGTAGAATAAATAGATACACACACACACACATATATATACATACAGATACACCTACGTACACAAGCTTTTCCTGCTATACTCCTTTGAACTCATCAGCATAAGCAAGTGTTCTAATTCAGAAGCCCTTGAGTTTAACTCATCTTTGGATTGACTTCCCTTCTTAAGTTTTGGCATCACCAACTAATCAATCGTTCTCTGGTGCGTCTTTCCACGTCACCACTCATGGACGTGAGAAGAGATAAGTGAAAAAAGAGAACTTCCTCATAAAATTCTGGATTAACAAGTCACTTTATAAATCAAGGAACAAGAACTCCGCATGATATAAAAAAAAATCATAGTCACCAGTCCCTACATTTATCTTAGGATTTGAAGAGACTCATTTCGCAATGCTGCAGTTGGTGGTCTGTAACAGCAAACAACTATGGGGAATTTGGATTCTTCATCCTTCAAACAGAGACTGTCTTTATCATCACTCATTCTAACACGTCCACAAAGCAAGGTGGGAAAATATGTGGGCAAGGAAGGATGTTTAGAAAACGCAAGGTAAATAATTTACTCCACATCACACGTGACAGATGACGGCTAAGAGCTCAAAATGTGGGTCAGGGGGCTCTGGCTTTACATCCCAGCTCTACTGTGACTCAGTGTATTGTCTGCAGCAACCCAGCTTCTCTGTATACCTTTCCCCATCTAAATCGAGGACAATTCATAGGTTTGTTCTGAGTATTAAGTGAACTGGTGCAGGTGCTCAGCACAGGATATGGGAGAGAGCCAACATTTTTTTAATGTTGGTCATAAAAAATTATATTAGAAATATACATAGAATCCAGTTTTTTACTCTATCAGCTATAATAAATGAAACAGATACCATGAACAAGTCCAAGGGATCATGCTTAAAAATTTAATTGTAGCTGGCTGCAGGTTTGGGATAAAAATGATTATTATAAAAGGAAGAGACATGCACATTTAAATGATGCTAGAGATAAATTATGTGTCGTGTTTTCTACATATTGGACCCACTTCCACTCCCTAAAGCACATTTTAACTTTTGATTCAGAATATGTGAGCGCAAAACCAATAATAGAATTAGAAAGATAAAAAATAAACATTATCCCATACTTCAACTTGGGGTCATTCTTTTCGCTTATAACTAATTCATGGTAACTAATTCATATTAGGTGCTCTAGGAATGACCTGGATTTCAGTGACAAGATAAGGGCTGTTTGGGTTTCACAGTGCTGGTTCCTTCGCTTGCTTGCGTGTTCGCTTTGCCACCCGTGGTGATCCTGCACTCCTGAGGGAGGTGATGTCCTGATAGTCCACTATGTTTGTAAAAGTCATCTTGTTTTTGCAGAACCAGCAATGTTCAGGACCAAAAAAAAAAAAAAAAAAAAAAAAAAAAAAATGGCCTCCTTTAACTGAGCTTTATTTTATACAGGTAGATGTTTAAAATTGAAATGATATTTATTTTTACCTCTTCTTCAGACACACTCTTTCACAGTTTAAAAGGACACAGTAGGTCGCCTGCACGAGGCTGGAGGCTGTCATCATATCTAAGCAGAATTGCAACGAGATGCTGGGTGCTCGCTGAGAGTGACAAGGCACTCATAATGTATTCCCTAGAGCAGAGAATTTTAGGGGTCTACAGACACCCTCCCCCACCACCGAATTGGTATGTAACGTTTTATGTGTAGGTACATGGCTTTCATCAGATATTCAGAGAGGTTCTTTATCTAAAAATGATTGAAAATCACAGTTCTACAGAACATGCATACCCCAAGGTATTTTAGAGCTTTCAACCAAACGAAGCCTGGCAATGCTTATCACTGAGGCACAGAACAGATTGAGAGGCAGGTAACATATAAAGTGAGCTGTGAAAGGGTACTGTTTGTGTCTAGAAGGAACAGTTTGCCAATTCACTTGAGGAGGGTAATGAAACCTCCATTCTAAATCTACTGTGGGGCTATTTGCTGAAAGAAGAGGTCTTGGTTTTGCCCAACTCACAGAGTATGGCAAATTGGTCACTAAATAAGCTTAATCACGGTTGAACGTTAACTTAATGTTTGTTTTTAATTCTGCTTGACTTCTCAGCTTTAAGTTTAACAGACAGAAAACCATTTTGCAAACCTAAACTTCCATTTACCCTTTCTTACTTCTGCTTAGGAGAATTTAAATTGAGCTTTCAATAAGGGGAGGTAAATTGGAGTATAAATATCTGTATGTTTCTGACACCTTTGCCCTTGTAGCTGGATTTATGTGTCTTTCACACAAGGGGAGGATTGGGTTCAAAATATTCAAAAATTTTTAAAGAAAAACAAATATTATAGCCTAAAGAGGCATGGGATGTACAAATTTAATTTTTGTGGGTATTTTTTAATTGGATTATAATTAGTTTGATATAATTGGAAAAGGCACTGAAAAATAAAAACTTTTGTCCTGTTATTGTGCCAGTACATCATGGGAAAGAAAAAAAAAACATTTGTAGGTTGGCTTTAAAAGATTTTTGGGGTTATTCATGAATTTTTATTCTCTACAATATGGACTTGGAATCAACATTCAAGTTGTTATGGAATTTGATAGCAGTATATTCAAAACTTCTCTCTGGGGGTCTGTTATGGAAAAGAGTTCTATTTAGGTTCAAATTATGAATGTTTTGACTCTGTTTGGGGCATGTGATACAAATTACGCATCCTGGTCAGCACACGCCTTTTGGGATGGAGCTGCCTCTTTCTATGATTGTCAGTGCACTCATAAACAGAGGAGGACATCTCTTCCAATAAAAGATTTTTAAGTACACAATTTACAGTCCTGAGTGTAAAATGCCACAAAATAATGTGGATAGACAAAGCAACTTAAATTCCCTTCTGATTAGAGGTCATAAAATATGAATATGCTATTTAAATAGCACTTGAGAAGAAAAATAGGAAACAGACTAGATTTTCTTATGGTACAAATGCTCAGCATTACATACATTTGCGAAGAAAAAAATTAAAAGCATGTCAGCCAAATGCATGCTAGGAAGAGATTCCTATGAATTGAACCCTTTCCTTGGACAAACATGCATCATCTTCCATGTCTCAGCTGTAGGTGAATTAGAAATATCACACATCTGATATGTCTTCCAAAGCTAGCTTTGTCTTGACTTTACCTCAGCTCTTTTTCCTCTTGGTGTTCATTGGACAGATATTTTTTGTTGTCATCCAATTGTCACTCATATGCATATTCACATTCTCTCCACTTAAGAAAGCTTAGAAATGGCTTAAAACAATCGTCAGTATATTGATCACCTAGCCAGTAATGTGTGAGATAAAATTCCAGTTCACTGATTATCAAAGCTCACAATTCCGGAAGATGTCTCTTTTTAACTTAAATCTGGCACTTTTCTGTGGAGAGCTAATAAATTCTGGTTCAGTAGACATCTCCACAGAATATAAGATTTTATAGTCACCCCCTCCCAAGTAATCAACCTGAGTGGGCAAAATAAGAGAGTGGGCATCTTGTCTACAGAATTTACACACATTACAACCTAACCAAAGGTCAGTCTCCTATCACTGCCATGAACCAGACATTTACAGTAGTATCAGTGATAAGATACTTTTCCTGAAAAAAAAAAATCTTTTATTGGTCTAAGTTCTAAACAATTGCTTTGGTTATTATTGAGTTTTAATAATAATTATTTAACCTTCAAACAGGCACATTTTTATTACTTGCCCTATAAGACGTGTTCTACATGAGAGTCACTTTGGACAACTCCTCTTGTGCTGTCGGCTCTGATAGATGACAGGTGTGAACTCAGGTACACACGTGCACTAGAGAGAATGTCTGTAATGACTCAAAATTGTTCAACCTTGAGTTGACCACAGTTCACATCTGTGACCACCTCTGTGATAGTACATATTCCTGAGCTCAATAAATATAATTAGAATACTGATAAAGAGACAAAACTTGAATATGTCAATTCCATCTTTCTTTGAAACCATTTAGCATTTTTACTTGTCTTTAAAATTTAAAATAGTGAAATAGAATATGAAATATGAGGTGTAATACTTTCTTTGAGATGAATAAATTTTACTTCACACGTTAAATATCTTAATTTGAGTATTATCTGTAATGTTGATATTTATTATTCTTTTATAATTTTTAATTGTAAAATTTTAAATGAATTTTAAATGAATCCAGAAATTTTTTAAATAATATTGTGACATGATTATTGTTTAAAATATCATTTTCATACAAAAGAAGGAAGTGCTGGCATGTATATTAACTATGCTACTGGGTGTAAATTTAATCCCTTGTTAATTACAAAAAAATAGTTAATAAACTAAATATTTTGTGACTCTCATGATAAATCAAGTATTGTTTTACTGTAAGTACTGAAGGAGTTACATTACATAAAATAGTCTGCAAAGCCAAAATCCTCTGTCTCCCAGAATCCAGGCACTAGGCATTTTTGAGATACACAGCTCTTTCAGGCTGTTGAGTTCAGAGACGGCAACTTAATGGGAAATTAGATTTAGTGGGAAAATGGAGAGTCTCACTCCCCTACGCCATGTGCACACACATGCACACACGCACAGTCAGAATAACACAAGCTTCCCAGACTCCTGTTTTGGAGCTGTTGCCCTTATTGCCTTTTAACACGTTCAATAACAGGATTCAGTTTCATATCTCTGCCCCAACTTCCCTTAATCTGGTCTTTTATCTCTCATTGCCGGATTATCTCTATTTTTCTCCTATCCTCCAGCATATATACCCCTAATGTCCTAAAATGATCCCAGTGGTAATTAATACTAATTTATCACTGAAAGCAGCTCAGGTACCCACTATACACACACGTGTGTGTGTATATATATATATTTTTCAGATTCCTGTAGACTACCCAGAAAAATTATTTCTGAAGCAAACAGTTTGTTTTGAACTGGAAAACTCTAGCAATCTTTCTCTACTGCAAGTGTCACAAAGGTCACTCTGCCCTTAAAAACTATTTAATCAAAGATTGCATGCTCTTCTGCTGCCCCATCTTCATGCTACAAGATTTCTAGTCTACTTACAACAACCTGGGAAATAAAATCTAAATGTGTCCTGATTATGACACGTATCAAGGTTAGAAGCTTTCTGATGTGATAAGTACAACATCCCAGAGCACTGTCATGCTGCCATCTCAACTATGTCTTATATAATGTATAATCTGTTGTTCATAATGGCATACAGGACAAGAAAATATACTTTCTTTGTTGGCATAGCTTATCACTTCCAAAAGAGCCATCTATAGTTCTTTTCCAAAGTATGCAGATATTTTGCTAAAATGTGGACTATTTGGCCAAGGCCATTTTAAAACTGAGCATGTTCACACCCCATAAGAACTTAGAAGAGAATGTGTGGCCTTTGGAACCTGTTAAAATGTCATTACTGCCAAGAATGTGATGTATGGGGTTAATTTGTGACTGTATTCACCATGGATGCCATAGACTGTACCCTGGAATGTTATGGAGCAAGTCTTCGCAGCATAGCTGACATAATTTGGCAACCTTCTTTATGAGCAATTCTAAAACGAGTAGGCCACAAATTAACACAATGAAAATTCTATTAAAAATAATTTCTTGTTCTCTCAGTGTTCACTTTGTTCATGCTCTGCCCATTTGAGAGCAGGATGTGTGTTGTTGGTTTTTTTAATCTTGAATAGGATATAGCTTCTCTATTCTCAAGAAACGGATTGGCATCCACCTTCAGTGGTTGTGGATCTGTTCAGTTTCTAGTTACCATTGATTTAGGCAAACCATCTTGGAGTAAGCAAAATATATCTCAACAGATTTTGAAGCTATCATTCCAGAAAACCCTAATATTTCTATAGGACCACCTCTCACCTTTACATTTTCCTTAATTAAACCTCAATTGTCTGTAAATGATCCTTTTGATAGTATTAGTATGATCTCTTGTTCTTTCTCAAAATTAGGGAGTTGCTTTTTGGTTACTAACAATTTATTAATTCAAATATTTATTAAACCAGCAGTTGGCAAACTAGAGCTCATGGGCCAGTCCAGCCCACCTCCTCTATCTGTAAATGAAGTTTTATTAGGACATATTCACTCCCACTTATTTTTGTATTGTCTTAAGCTGCTTTCTCACTACAAAGGCAGAGTTGAGTGGTTGTGACAGAGACCCCACAAAGCCTAAAACATGCACAAGATGGCCTTAAAAAACAGTCTGCCAACCCTTATGTTAAATAGATATTTCCTGAACACCTGTTTTATACTAAGCACTGTGCTGGACACTGGAAATATAACTATAATAAAAGTTCCCCAAAATTCATAATTAGATTCTGATGTATTTGGGAGCAGAAAATATGAGTAGGAAGAATAAGGACCCAAATTATATATAGTATGCAGAGCATCAGTATAAGATCAGAAGAGGAAGGCATTCGCCATAATAAAAAAAAAAATTGAAGGAAATATTGAAGAATACTATTATGTACTCTTGAGCAGAGGAAGAAAGGCACACAACTTTAACCTACTGTTTAGTTCTTATGACTCCTGATATTATTGTCTTCAAGGACCACATGACTGGAGAAGCTATCCATCAGTATTCCACCAGGGGATTATATTTCAAAGTGATGTCTGACCAAGGAGAGAAAAAATCAATTTTTTATGGGATTCTCTAAGGCATTTCTTCTACCTGATAATTATTTTATATATTTCTTCTACAGTGGTAAATCAGAATATCCAATTTTTCTTTGCACTGCGAAGGTTAAGCACAGAAATGAGCATGACACTGTCAACATTTACATACAATTTATTTGTATTTGGTTTCTTTGAAACAAGGTTTATGTGGCTATTTCCAGTTAACTGTTTTCTATGACAGCAAGACAGTCATCTTGTAACTGGCCTGACCTAACCCACTTTGAACCCTGACTTTGATATTCACCCATATAGAAATAGAAAACAATTAAGTTATGCATAACAGTCTATTTTCAGAAATATAAATTTGAAATTCACATAAGTGTGTCTGAGGAGCAATGTACATCCTAACTACTGTCCTTGTAGTTCTCTTCTGACCTCCAAAGTATTACGAAGACGGGCATGCTTCTGAACCTGGGATCATTATCTTCTAGGTTGCAAAAACTGATATGTCTCTGAGACATAGGTGAACTTAAATTTGTTGGTCTTAATAAGGCTGTATTTTTCGTGGAGGTTTTCTTGGTGTTTATTTCTTTAATCATGATTCATTTAGGTATTCAACCAAGTTTTCAGAAAAACCTTCTAAGAGGTCAAGAAGTCTACCATCCAAATAGGTGTAAGTAATTTGATGCTAATAACAATCATCAAATAATAACATTTCCATTATAACTTTGTTATACCCTCCCTCTAAAAGTGATGTGAAATGACTTACAATAAAAATTTGGCTACAAGATGTCTGCAAACAATTAATGGAAGACTAAAGGCAGGGATTCATAAGTAATGTGGAAGAGATGAAGATAGTCAATGATTGCAAAATTAGCAAGCAAATTAGCTGCTCATTGGTGAGTAAATGCATCAGAGGGAAACCATGGAAATATAATTTCAGATTTAATGAAGAGATGTAGTTTCTATAATGCAGAAGTTTTAAAAAATTATTTTGGTATAACATAAGGTTTGTGATTGAGTTAATAATATAATGTCTAGCAAACTGTGGGTATTTAAATATGTGTCAACTAAATGGACAGATTACTTTAAAGCTAGTTCTGATGGCATTTATTGTATAAGTTAACCACTAGTTAAATTTTTCTGTGGGTGACTAATGAGGACATAACATTGACAAGGCAATCTTGTATGAATTTTAGTCCACATAAGGTTATGTTGTCTTTTTCTCATTGTCAGAGTATTATATTCTCTTTGTATTTTCTCAACTACCTCATACTGATGACATTATCATAGGAAATTAGTCAAATGAATTGGTTAGCTCAACATCAAGGTACAAAAGTTACTGTAACTAAAATAACTATCTCAGCTTCATGAAATTTGTTGAGACATCTCCCTCCCAATTTCTGGGGTCCCACTCTCTTACAGTATCCTAACTTTAAAGAGATACTGCAAGGATGGGATTTCAGTTTAGATTGTAATTCAGCCACCTGCAGTATCAGACGTTGTGTTTTCATTTTTTGAAATCTTCAACATACAAATAAAGAGTAAAAAGGCTTTTTCAGGGAACTCATAGAAGCTTCTTATACAATTTATGATCTAATTTAATCTGGATTTGCATTTAACATTAATGGAATCATACTACATATGTTCTCTTATAACTTGTTTTATAGCTCTATATTATGTTTTAGGAGGCATTTTTTTTTCTTAACATCTTTATTGGAGTATAATTGCTTTACAATGTTGTGTTAGTTTCTGCTGTATAACAATCAACTATACGTATACATGTACCCCATATCCCCTCCCTCTTGCATCTCCCTCCCACCCTTCCTATCCCACCCCTCTAGGTGGTCAAAAAGCATCGAGCTGATCTCCCTGTGCTATGCAGCTGCTTCTCACTAGCTAGCTATTTTACATTTGGTAGTGTATATATGTCAATGCCACTCTCTCACTTCGTCCCAGCTTACCCTTCCCCCTCCCCATGTCCTCAGATCCATTCTCTACATCTGCGTCTTTATTCCTGTCCTGCCCCTAGGTTCGTCAGAACCATTTTTTTTTTTTAGATTTCATATATATGTGTTATTATACGGTATTTGTTTTTCTCTTTCTGACTTACTTCTTATTGATACATGCAATGGTATTTATATCATTTTGACTGATTTATAATATTCTAGTGTATAGATATCTATCATTTATTGATGCATGTAATTATTAACGTTTGGAATTTATTTGCACATGTAGTGATTTTTAGTAAAAGTTTCTCTAGAGCAATTATTCAAACTGAGTTTGCAGAACCATTAATGGAATATAAAATCAAATTAGTAATATATAACAAAATCTTTTGAAAATGTCATATGATAGAACTAAAAATATTAAAACATTAGACACAGTAAGAGTAATGATTGTTTCACGACATTTTATCTCCAGGCATGTATGTGTACTGTACATGATCACAATGTAAAGCTCATTAAAAAATTTGAAGAAGCTCTACATTGAATATATAGCTAGGAAGGTAACTGTACATGTTCGGCTTTTGCAAAATGAATGCATCGGTGTATACTTCCAGTAGCAGTGCATAATAATTTCCATTTCTCCACATCTTCACCAGCACTTGTTTTCAGAAGGCAAATGTTGTTGTTAAGAGTATCCTGGCCCCATAGAATGTACATGGGACATTCCCTCTGTTTATACTTTTGGAATAATTGTTATAAGTTGAAAAGATTCTTTCTTGAGAAGATTAATAACTTATCTGTAAGATCTTTAGATTCTTCATTTCTTTATAGAAAGTTTTAAATAACATATCAATTTCATCCAGGTTTCCAAATTTATTGGCAAAAAGCATTCATAATTTTCACTTTTTTATAACTTCTGCATTATCTGTACCTATTTATTTTTCATTCTTAATATTTTTTATATATTACTCCTCTATATTTGATTAATCTTTCTAGGGCTGTTCTGTTTTATGAGTTTGTGAGTCATAGTATACAGAGCTAAGAGGAAAGGCATTTGAGTCTAGGGTCAAGGAGGGATAAGGGGCTTTTAAACCTTTTTCTCTTTAAGTGGGGAACCAAAGTTGCTACTCCTAGGAGTAAGAATAAGCCAAATGTAGACAGGTACTTGCAAGCACTGCAGGTCAGCTCAAATAATTTCAATTCCTAAATTTTATTCACGTAATCCCAGCATGTTAGAATTCCCAGTTGAATGGCATTAACAAAAGAAAATCATTTCTGGTGGAAGATAACATTGTCCTGAGCTTCAAATTGACTCTACAATCAATTTTGCAAATAAAGTATCAGGCCCAAAATGATATGAGAAACCATGAAAGAAGAAAAACTCAGCAAAAACAGGCAATATAAGCAGTCCCATAGGAGAATACAGATACAGGGACTGTCTGACAGAATTTAAATAGTTTATTTTCTCTATGCAAAAAGGGAAAAGACGGTATTAAAACTTATTTGGGAAAAAAAGCTCTTAAAAAGATGTACTAGAAGTGAAAAGTGCAGTAGCCTAAATTAAGGATTCAGTAGGTGAGTTTAACAGTGGATTAAACACAGTTGAAGAAAGAACGGGTACAGTGGAAAACTGGCCAAAAGAAACTATCCAGAAGGAAGAATGAAGAGCTAAGATGACGGAAACTGCACCAGAAAGTAATAGACATAAAGAATACAGTGGGATAGTTTAAAACTTAACTCCTGGAAAAATAGGAGAGAAAGAATGGAGCAAAAGTTCTCCCCCTTAGGAGATAATGGCTGAGAACTTCATGAAACTTTACAAAACTGGAGGTTGGACATTACTCCACACATTTAAGAAGCCCCATGAACCCCAAACATCCAAGCACATTGTATTAAAATCTTTCAAATAGGCAGAGTAGAAAGGTGTTTTTAAAACACCTGTAATGGGGCAACAAACAGCCTATTTCTCAAAAAAAACAAAAACAAAAACAGTGGAAGCCAGAAGACAATGGAATGATATTTGTTTGCAGCAGTTTAAAGATAACTGCTAATCTAAATTTTCTTTTACCCAAGAAAATGTCCTTTGACAATGAAGGTGCAATAACTATTTTCAGACCAGATTGTCTGAAAGAATTCATGACTAGCAGTCATGCACTTAAGGAAATGGGATAGTTATCAAGTAGAATGGAAATAATCACAGATGGAATGTTAGCGATGCATTAAGAAATAAATAAAAAGTGGTAAGAATGGATTTTGAAGTGAGTTATTACTGAGTTTACTGAGTTATTTGGTAAAAAATATACTACTTTTTGGATTCATAATTATTCCTAGGGTAAGTGTACAGTTTTTTCTGATTATTGTGGAGGATGCTGGCTTTTGGTTAGCCACTGTCACACTTCTGACCTTTCTTAATTGCCCATGGGACTTTGGTGTGAGAACTGCTCAATTTCATGTTGTGCATGCAGGAACCAAACCTCACACAGTTCAGCTCTCTGCAACCCATAGGAGGTCCCTGACCAGCTTGGAATCAGGATTTCCAAATAGCCTATATACTCCATAGGATAAAAGCATCCTTAACTGCAAACTAAGAGAATCTGAAACATGAGAATGAAAAGAATTAGCATCTATTCCTACTCAGCTGATTCAGACACTATAAAAGTAGTGACAGGGCTTCCCTGGTGGTGCAGTGGTTGAGAGTCTGCCTGCCAATGCAGGGGACACGGGTTCGAGCCCTGGTCTGGGAAGATCCCACATGCCGCGGAGCAACTGGGCCCGTGAGCCACAACTACTGAGCCTGCGCGTCTGGAGCCTGTGCTCTGCAACGGGAGAGACCGCGACAGTGAGAGGCCCACACACCGCGATGAAGAGTGGCCCCCACTCGCCGCAGCTGGAGAAAGCCCTCGCACAGAAACGAAGACCCAACACAGCCAAAAATAAATAAATAAATAAAATTTTAAAAAAAAAGTAGTGACAATTTTATTTAAAGGCTGAAGTATAATTTATTTGAGGGGGTCTCCAGTTACAGGCCAAAACCTGTGTTCTCTAGGATTCAGAGCTACCAGCTAACCTTTGAAATCTTTTTTTTTTTTTTTTTTTTGCAGTGGGGGAGGTCAATATCCACATTCTGGGTCCAGGACCTACGAGCAGGCTGGCTTTACTCATACCACATATGGCAATCGATGTTTCCCTGCATTATCAATGAGGTAGCTGGCTTAGCTCAGCCTCTGCAGGACTAGTGAGAGAAGACCAGTCCTGGCTCTGGACCATCTGCAGACATGTCATGTCTGTACTAAGGATAATTAGGATTGGAGAAGGGAGTTTCAGAAAGAAGGATACAAGTCACATGAAACAAAAAGAGAGAAGCATGTTAAAGTGACCATGAGATTTCAGCACAAATTTTATCTATTTGCATGAATTAGTATGAAAACCAAAATGACTTAGTGAAACATTTAAATCACAAAATATTTAGTAAAATGGCCTTACTGTTCAGTAAATATATAATAAAACAGCTGCCTTATAGTTATGCGGCAGGTCTCTTGGAGAAAATAATTTGTCATTAATATGTTAGATATAGATGGTTGATTGATTCTGAGTCCTAAAAACATTATACATTGTATATTTTCCCGGAAATCTGTTTATTCTAGCAAGTTGCCTAGCAAACTGTTTTTATGTTTTAAGTAAAATTTTAAAATTTTGGCCCACTCTTTTCCAGTATAAATAATATTCATTGTCTGTAAAATACAGATAAATGAATTTATATTATAATTTAAAAATTGCTGTGAAGACATCCGTACATCTGACAGATTCTATGTTTAAGCTATAGGTAAATAGCTTCCTTAAATTTAGTAGTCAAGTTACTTATTTGCACACTTAAAAACAGAAATACAGCAAAATTCAACAGGGCTCAGATATTCTTGTGTAAGATATCTACTTTTTTTATTTTAAAAAAATCTATTATTCTCTAGTGGCTTGCTATTTATACCATAGGACAATTTCATCCTCTGGAATAATCCATATTTCCCCATGACTTTCTAGGCAGGTGACCAAACTGCTTTGGAAAAAATGCTTTTTAATCCTGGCCAGTTTATCCCTACAGCAGTGCTCAGCACTAACTTTCATAAAGGAGGAACACTGCCAAGTATTCCAAACTTCAGAGTACATCTGAAACTAACTGTTCAGTGCTTTCTTGAAACACCCTTATTAATATTTGATTCCATTGTAAGACACGCTGCTTGCAGGGTCTGAACTGGAAACAAAGAATGATTGCCCACTGCCCCATCTTGAAAGAGATTTTTATACTCATTAACTCAGCAACATTGTCATGGAGGTGCTCAGAAGGGAATCTGGGAATATTTTTTTTTGCATCGCAGCCAGCAAACATCAAAATGTTCCTTATTTATTATCCTCCTGAAATTGTTGTCAAAATGCAATTATGTAAATGAGGACTTGCAATCACACTGAGTATGTGTTCCAGTTTTGAGGCAAATACTTATTAGATCAGAGCAGTTTAAAGAAAACAAGGACTCAACCACCAACAGAATTCAGGGAACGTGAAAGAGCATGAGAAATTCCCATTGGAACTGTTCCCAACGTGTTGCATAAATAAAGGTAGGGTTTGTTGAAGCTTCCCTCCCTCCCCCACCATTTTCTGAGAAAAAAAGCCTGCTTAGTTTGAGGAATGACGCATGGCTCAGCCTGTTATCCCCACCTCTTCTATCCTGAGTTCTGGTGTGTGGGGTTTTTTTTTTTCCTTTTTATATCCACCAGTTTCTCTAGCTTTCTCCTGGGCTCCTCATACCCCTCTCCTCAAATCCACAAAGGACTTCCAGCAGAGAGCAGCTGGTGCCCCGTATTGGCTACTTTCCCCGGACTCAGGGGGGCTTTCACAGAAAATCAATGGCTGCTTCTTTTCCCCTGTACTGTGGTTTTCTGTGTGGACTGACATGGCCCCAACCATACCAATCCATTCTGCAGAGCTGTTTCCATTCAGATGTGCCTCTTTACAAATAGCGGAAATTAGCAGAGGGCCAGTGTCAAACTGCTTGTCACATCTTGTTTTCAATCTGTTGAAATCAGGTTTACAGTGTCCTATTCAGAAACCTAGGCTCCTTTTGAGTCACACAATGCATTTCAGGAGTTCCATCAGGCGATAAATGCCGAACTTCACGTTGCTATTAAAAAATAATCAAAATGATTAGGCTTTTGAATTTTTTTGAACGAACTTATTTGCATGGAATTTGTTGTCTTAATTGCACGACATCATTTATTCCTGGGTATTCATCTCTCTGGTGTGTAAAAGTATTCCTAGTTCATTTGTCAGTAGTAGAGCTGCGTAGTGTGAATGTGTTCTGGTGATTTAGTAGCAATGAATGAACGACTAACCAAGTACTGAGAGCATGAATACAGTCAATACCACACCATACCATGCCAGTTTCCCCCAAGCCTTCAAACTAATAGTAATTAACACTTCTTGAATGCATGGCATGGACCAAGGCCACCAGTAAATGCTTAACAACACATTTAATTCTCACAACAACACACTGATGCAGTTACTATTATGATCCCCATTTTATAGATGAGGTAACGGAGGTTTAAACTGATTAACTTTCTCAAAGTGTCACAGTTTGTTAGAGGTTGAGCCAAGCAGTTGAACTCCAGAGCCCACAAAGTAGCCCTTATGCAATACGGACTCCTTGTAAAACAGAGTTGATTTAGCTTTGGGGTCATTTTTATTTTTATTTTTTTTTGTGGGTGGTGGGGTTGCATTTTATTTTATTTTTTCACATCTTTACTGGAGTATAATTGCTTTACAATGTTGTACTACTTTCTGTTGTACAACAAAGTGAATCAGCTATATATATATATATACATATATCCCCATAGTCCCTCCCTCTTGAGCCTCCCTCCCACCCTCCTTATCCAACCCCTCGAGGTCATCACAAAGCATCGAGTTGATCTCCCTCATTTTTAATGTACAAATGCACCTAGAAAGCTAAGCAATTCCTAGATTTGAGCCTGGCATTGGAAATGACCACAGTCTATGGATAAAAATGAAAAGTAAAACTTCTTACATTTGATGAACTCCTTAGATCCAGAAAATGACAGGTTTTAACATGGTGCTAAACTGCAATGGAGAGGGATAACCAGGCTTAAAATGAGAAGATAAAGAGATTAAAAAAGACCTTCTCTACAATAGGGCAAAGCAGCAGAAGTATTCTTTGGAACAACCCACAATGCAATGTTTCTAATAGGAACTGGATGCTGCCAGAGGGAGTATCATCCATTGGGACCCTCTGATTGTTAGGTTAGAGAGGGTTGACTGTTCTATAACCTGAGGCCTGCTCTCCTATCCAATGTAAAACAATTTTTCATTTACTTTTTAAATGAAAAATACTTAGAGAATTAGTATGCAAAAGAAAAGTAATATTAAGGCAATATTAGCTGTTTGGAGGGTTTTTTGCGGGGGAGGAGGTGAAGAATAAGATATTATAGACAAACGTGAAATTTCCCATGATCTCTCTTTCTTTCCAGAGACAACCACCATTGTAAGTAATGTAAATAACAACTAGTAGATGTTTTTATACTCTTACTACCTGAGGATGCATCCAGAAACATTATACAAATTTATTTCATTTTTAAAAATTTCCAAATGATGCCATGCTATACATAAAATGTAGCTTACTCATTTCATTCTGCTTTATGTTTTGGAAATCTAGGTTGAATATTATATAGCTGACCCTTGAACAACAAGGGTTGGCACTGGGTAAGTGCAATTATACATGAATTTTTTTCAATAGTAAATACTACAGTTCTACACAGTCAGAGGTCTGTTAAATCCTTGGATGCGGAAGTGCAGATACGGAGGACTGGCTATAAGTTAAACTTGAATTTTTCAACTGCATGGAGGGTGGGTGCCCCTAGACCCCCATGTTGTTTAAAAGTCAAGTGCAGATCTATTCTAGAACACTTATTTCAACTTCTGTATGTGGAATCCCACTTAATGAATATATTATAATTTATTACTTTGTTTGCTAATAGGTGTTTGTATGGTTTCTATTACAAATAATACTACAATGTAGAACTCTGCAAATGTCCCCTTGTACAAATGTATAGAAGTTTCTTTAGAAAATACTCTTTAGGAATGGCAATGCTAGGTCATGAGGTATGTGCATTTAATTTCAGTATATTTGTCCATATTGTTTCCCTAAGTAGTTGTGACAATTTATACAACTTCCAACAATTAGAGTTCTTGTTTCCCAATGGCCTCTTCAACATGTTGTATTGTAATTGTTTTTGCTTATATGATATATGAAAAAATGATATAGTTTACATTTTCATTTCCAGAATTATTAGTGAGTTTGGAACTGAGCAGAACCCTGCAGGGTGCCCACCACCCCTTGGTTTTTTGGTACAAAACCAAGCAGTTAATGATTAGGACAGTAGTCACAGACTCAGTGTCTAATGTGTATTCCTGAGTTGTTTTACAGATACTATAACTGCCACCAGAGGGAAAAAAGCCAACTGCATGATGACCAGACTTTAGCCATGACATAACTGCTCCACGTTGAGCAGAACTGAATCTATGGCTAGCCTAATTCCAAGAACTGGCCTCAAGAGAATGGGATTAACATTATAGCTCATAATAATATATATCTTTGTGGGCATCAAAATAATTGTAGCTTGCTCTTCCTGTATATGTAAGCAGGGAAATAAAAATTTCAGCAAAGAGATGCTACAGACACAGGTTGACATATTCCACTCTGAGAATATGGTGCCCTATGTCAGCATGAAGAATTTACAGAAGATAGACCTTCACCCCTATTCCCATAGAAATGGAATGATGTTCTGACAAGTGGTGATTTATAAGCAGCTCTTTGCAGGAAACTGCCTTCAGCAGGAAGCCCCTTTTCTTGTCACTTTAAGCAAAGCAATATTGTAACTAACTTTTAAACCAGGCACCCCCAATGCTCTATTCCTCTCCAGCCCAAACACAGCTTTCAAATCTTTTAATCACACAACACCTTGCCTAACTTATCAGTTCTTTCCGTACATCAAAGAAGTAGAAATGAAGAATAAGTAATTAACAGACCACCAAATCTCCCTAGCTTCCCCTTCAGTCATCTCATGAATGAACTGCGTGACCAAACTGTGTGAACAAGATAACATCTAGAGGAAGACCACAAGAAGTCAATGAGCCTGCACACAGTGGGGGATGGCAACGACTCTGACCCCCCATCTCAGGGATTGACTGAGATGACTTCCCTTCTTCCCTTTAAAACTTTCACAGCCAAGCAGAATGTTTGGAGATGGTTTTTGGGGGACGCTGAGTCCACCATCTCCCCAGAGAGCTGACATTCTGATGAAAGGCACCTTTCCTTTCTATCGACATCTGTGAGTATTGATTTTGCAAGTGGCGAGCGACGGGACCCTCAATTTGATAACAAGGTTAAAGATATTTTACCATGATTATAGCCATTCAGGTTTAAATCTTTTGCCCACTTTTCTAACTTTGGTTATAATGTTGTTGTTTTACTCATTTGTAGAAATTCATGATACTAATTTATATTCATACATATATTTGCATATATGTATGTATGTGTGATTTACACCTATATCAAATATATTCTCTGAATCAGTTGTCTTTTTTTTCCTTTTAATGTTGTCTCGAGTTTACAAGAGGTTCAAATTAAAATGTAGTCTTATTAATCGTTTTCTTTTTGATATATGCTTTTCCTATGTCTCATTTAAGAAATTCTGGTGAAGATGAAGATGATGAAGATCTCTTCCTATATATTGAGTAGCTGTAACTATTTTGCATTATTACTACATTTATACTGTAATATAGTGATTGGTAAAGAGGAACACAATTCTGAAAATTTCATATTGAAAAAAAAAAATCCCAATAAAACTTCTAATTTAATCTATGCCAAAGGCTCACAGATGAGGTATACTTTATTTTAGCCTCAGAATTCATAAAGTTGAGTAAGTGGGCTCTGAGAAGACCTGTCCTCTGCTCTCCATTAAGCTTGCTTCAACTGCAAAATTCAATGCTATCATTCCCATAGTCTGTTGTCACTATCAAAAAGCTGAGCACTAAATTGTCATGTTATTATTTCATGTGAGTATGAATTACTATTTTTCTCTCTCTCCCTACTGGGGTGGGGTTGGGATTCAACAATTTAAACAAAACAGTAAATTGGGAGCAAATAATATGGTTTCTAGCACCAGCGTTTCCAGTGACAAGCTATTTAACCTTGGGAAAGTCAATTAACCTCTTTAAAAGTTTTCACTGAAGTTTGCCCTGACAGACTAACCAACTTGCCACAGGAACAAACAAACAAACAAACAAAAACCTTGAAAAATGTAGGCCCAAAGTAAGGTACTAATATCACAATTTATTTCATCAATCCATGCTTTTTACTACTTGTTCCTAGGCCGTAAGTTATAACCACCACATATGTACACGTACATATATAAAGGTTGTAGGGCTTCTCAATTTTCTCAGTCTTCCATGAATAAACATTACAGAATATATAACAGTCTGCTTATCATTCTAACCATTAGCATTTATTTCTACATAGTCTGTTTTGGCTTTCTCACTTCCTTCTGTATTTTTTTTCCACTGAATGCCATCAATATTTCTTCCATTTTTTCCCTTTAATAGCCCACACACATACCAGCTAAAAATGAATCTAATTGACTTTCTCTTTTTAAATTATTCCCAGCAACAAAAATATTAAATGCTCATTTTCTCTGGCCAACTGTGAATGTTTCAATGCACATAATTGGGAAAAGTTCCATTTGCCTAGATTTGTATTATTCATTCCCTTACGTTGACTGCTAAAATACATAAAAGAATAATGTTCAGGCTAAAAAAAAAATGGCCTATCAAAAGAAACCATTTGGTGACTTTCATTTAGAATCCTTAGGTATATCTAAAAGACAGCTTCCTAAAATGCTATGGTTTCATCTTGACTTAAATGACAAAATAAACCAGATGAATTTCTTATGTCATAAATTATACAACTCTGACTACCATGATGGGTTTATTGTTAAAATTCATCCCCAGAGGGTTAATTCATCAATGCCCATCTTTCCCCAATACAGAAGAGCTTTCACTGTAAGGAACTGGAGAAGAAAGTACACAAGCTGAAATATTTTATGCACCACATGTTTTCATGGAATTCTGGGCACAGAGACCTAGGAAATATGCAACTAAGACCAATGATATCGAATCACTTCTAAGGAGCCCACTGAGTTTCCTGGTGAGTTAAGCAATTGACATATCCTGCATTGCTTTCAGGACCCATTACTGACTTAACAAGATAATTTACCAGAAGGGCATAAAAAGGACAACATCTCTTTGGGCTGTCCTTATCACATCAACAACTATGCTAATTGCCAAATGATAGGGTTTGTCAAATGAGACGGTACTGAAGGCTGAACGTCATTTGAGGTGTAAGAAAAGAGATGCCTGAGGGTTCTAGAACTGAAGGGCAAGACATAAGCAAGATTGGATACCAAAAGAAAACACAACAAAAGCATTAAATTCTAATAAAAATGATTTGGATCTAAAATTTCTTTTTCATACCAATATTTAATCAAGTATAAAGGAAAAATTATTAGATATACAAGGACTCAGAAAACTTACCACTCAAAAGCCCTTTCTGAAAGAATGTCATGAGAATATTTTAAAGCAAAATGAAAAAGAAATCAAAAGCAGAAGACATGGATTGGGTTTAAAACATTAAAATAGACACCTCAGGAATAAAAAGGAAAGTAATTTCAGAAGGTGAGCTGTGTGACATACCAGTAAATAATATCTCAATTTAGAATAGAAAGATATAGGTTATCTAGAATAACATATAGTATGGCTAAGAAGCTAGATACTCCTGTAAATTTATATTAATCCTATTTTTCCTTAATAGGAACAGGTCAATGGCAAAGAAATATGTATCCATCACTTTAAATCTTTCAAACTACTTGATTCTATATCTAATAATGTTTACATGATCATAATTTTATAAATATTAACTATTGGCCTCAATTAGACTCAAAATATAGCAAAGTTTGGAAGACTAAATTGTGTGTGTATAATATAAATGTAGATTATCTAAAATAATAAAATGGTATATTAAGTTTGCAAGATAATGAAAGGAAGAGAGGTGGAGGGAAATACATTTTCTCATCATAAATAGTAGTAAGTCAGGTGATATAATCTTGACTAATCAAAATTAGTATTACATTAGAATATCATGTTATACTCCTGAAGATAATCATAATATTCTTATTGTGTATGTTCATAATGATGACCAGTAGAAGTAAATATTTAAAAATGGATCTGACAGAAGTAATTTTGGAGACGTGTTGAGAGTGAACAAAATGTATCACATTATATGTCAAAAAGTCTATGACTATCTAAATTTGATAAATCAAGAAAATATGTACAAGTGGATTATTTAGAATGTGGAAGTAGCAAGCCTCACCAGCGGTATCACAAACAAATGATGACATAAGGCAACTGAAGAGGCAAGAGGATTTGTTTTCTATTACTAGTTAGTACTGTTTTAGTTTTCATCACCCATAAACAATTACTTCATTATTTAAAATATGGACAGAGAAGAAAAAGATATATGTATTTTTTATGTTTTAACAAACTCTGGTTTGTGCAAAAGTGTTGGTCTCTAGTGCTGTCCAGTATCAACACTACTAGCCAGATGTGGCTATGGAGCACTTGAAATGTGGCTAATGTAACTAAAGAACAAAATTTTTAATTCAGTCATCTTAATTAATCTAAATTTAAATGACTACATGTGTCTCATGGCTACCATACTGGTCAGTGCAGCTCTAGATAAGTAGTTCCCCATCCCATCCTTTACCATCAAACAACTTGTATTATTTATTTTCTGCCAGAGGACCCTCCCCATGCTTTAAAGAATTTTGTCAACCACGTTTCAGTAAAAATCTGTTTATTATCTTATTCAAAACATGTAACTGCTAATTAGAGCTTTGATGAGCCTGAAACTCTGTCACCTCAACAAGCCTAACCAAACCCAAAGCAACTTGACACTGCGGAGGGGAAAAGCTTATTCCCAATTCGGATACAATTTTCATTAGTCTTTTGGAAATAGTAAAGTGCTTCACAGACCCTCTGTTAGTGTTATGAGAGCCCGAAAGGGTCTGGCAATTTCTGCTCTCAATGTTCTAAAATCTTGTGAATCTGTTCCCTTTCAGATCCCTGATAGAATTATGAAGGCTGCTGAATCTAAAATAGACCTCTACACCATCAGTACAGCTGTAAAATCCTCCGCATCTCATTGAAGAGCTCAATTGTTCTTTGACTGTTATCCCAGAAATCAATGAAGTTCACTAATGCACTGGGACTTGATCCTGCTTGAGGCACACTCGTCATTAGCAGGTCCTAAAAGCTGCAGACAACAAGCGGTTAAGATGCTAGAGGCAGCATAGTTACCCCCATCCTAATCCCCGACCCATGCCAAAGAACCATCCTCCACATTCTGTTCTACCATGAAGGAAAAAAATTGCTATACTTTTTCTCTTGTAGCTGTCATTGAGGGAAAAAGGCATTCTTCGAAGCAAAATTCTGGTGCTGTTCCATTTCAATTCTGTTCTATCCGGGCATCAAGAGGTCATTCAGTAAAACTAATAACCAGAAGGCAGAGCAAATAAGAATAACCTACTTACACGGCTTTTCAGTCACTTGGGGTAGGTGGCTTCAGCAGGTCTATTCAAGAGCTAGATTTCAAGCTGACCACATCATTTTATGGTCAATATTATTAACTATCACTATATAATGCAAAAGTTAAAGGCATTGCCTATTGTTCCAGTGTTTATGCATTGATGGAGTCAGGACTTGTAGAACTGCTCCTATTTCAGGCAAGGTGTACGGGGTAATCTCCTACTAAGAGCAGGTTTTCATTAGAGGAGAATGGGGCACTCAACAATCAATCACACCTAGCTGGTGGTGGGAACCTGTGGCCATGGAAAGAGCATGTACACACTCACCAAGGAATTATTTGAAATAATAGATTTTTACTTGAAGAAAATCAATTCATTTCTCATGATTTGGAATTTGAAACAAGGCATTTGTTGTCAAGTCAGAGGAGGAGAAGGAATAAGTATTATTCTGAACACTAATGACACACCACGTCCTTGCTGGTCACCAGTTTGGGATACCTGAGATCTTATCAACTCATTCTTGGGGGTCATATCTAGCAAGGTCCACATTCATTGCTCTTAAGGATGAAAATGGCAAACAATATCATATACTTACTAACATTTATTTAGCACCTAAATGCTGAACCATAAGAAAAATGGGGGAAAATGGCACTATCATTTCTTTATTATGACATTTGCAGTATTTTATTTCAACTTTATAGTAATTATCTCCATATATCCTTATCATTCTATTAGACAAGAAGATGTTTAAAAATAGAAATTATGCCTTCTAATTTTTTACATTACTAGCACTTAGTTCAGTACGTGGCATTGAGTAAATTCTTATAAATTTGTTGGAAAATTTGTTAAAAGAACTAATGAATGATAACCTATGGCCCTCATCTTCAAAAAGCTTAAAAATAAGCTGGAGACATAATTTTATTATCTTCCTCTTTCACTCCTTACTATCCTTAGTACCACCCTCTCCTTAATCACTGATTCCATCAACCTCTGCCCCAATCCAGCCTCATATGCTACAGATTTTGTTCCTGAAACAGCATTCTCAACTCTTTTATTCTCATTGCCACTAATTCCACACAGGTCCATCCTATCTCAAGTGGTTTATGTTCAGAATTTCTAACTGGTTTCTATCACCAAAATTTTCTCTGTTTTCCAGCCCAACCTGTCAGGTTAGTTTCTCTTGTCACTCACCAAGATAGAGCTGACAATGAATGTTAATGAATTAAAGGATAATGAAGTTCATTCATAAAGTGAAATGAAGGCACACTGCCACTATTTCAACACTCTCAATCATTTTAGAAATATTAAGTATATAAAAAAGAGTAAAAATAAATCATTAAATATGAAAATATTGTATTATTATTATGAAAAATGAATTGTTTGGAATAATGATATAATACCATTTCTGAGGTGATACAAATATGTTTGTATAACCTTTTGAGGTAGATAAATTTTATAATCTTAAATTAATTGTACAATTCTTGAAAGCAAGAATCATATCCTGTGCTTGTTTGTTTCACTTATTGTGCCTGAGCCATACTAGATGTTCACTCTGTATGAGATATTTTAATTAATTTATAGAAAAAATTAAAATTGAGCATATAAATATGGCAAGCAAAACACTTTACTATGGCTAACATTTAGTTTGGAATACTAGAGGTTTCATAGCCCTGATATCAATGAAACCATTTTTCTCCTAAATTAAAGACTATGCACAAAATTGAAAAGGCATTTATGGTAGTCAGGGGGCTAACTCTGTTTTATGATAACTACACCTAATCCATTCTGCTCATTGTTAACATGACTAGAGCCATATCAACAATGAATACTTGTCAGAAATGTGGAAGGAGTCTGCAAAACTCAGAAGGGAACTGATTTTTATTCAGTATGTCCCTCACAGAACATAAATAATTCCCATTTGGCTCCCAAGACCATGAGGTCTATTAAAAAACTGGAAGAAGTAGCACATTTCAGGGGAGAGTGGTCAGAGGAGAATACTGAGCTGAGTTTCCTGCTTGCTTAAGAGATGTTAAAATAGATGATATTTCCATAGAATTGTTACTGTAAATAAATATGCATATGAACCAGCATACAGATCCAGCTTGAAAATACTGAAAACTGAAGAGATCAAGATGGTTGAGTAGGAGGATGCAGAGTTCACCTTGCCCTGCAAACACATCAAAAATACTTCTACATGTGGAGCAGTTCTCATTGAAAACAAATTGGAGACTGGCAGAAAGAATCTTCTACAACCAGGGCTGTAAAAATGATCCACACTGATTTGGGTAGGAAAAGAAAAGAAACAATCAGGTCAGGACCCCGTGCCCCAAGGAGGGGACACAGAAGAGGAGGGGGATTACATGGGCCCACAGATTCTCCCTGGGGAAAGAGCAGTTCAAATTATAAATGAGGTACCCCAGCCCTGGGGTCCAACACCAGGAAGTCGAGTTCCCTTAGCTGGTTTGAAAACCAGTGAGACTGACAGGGGAGCAGTAAGAAACCCAGACTCCACTCGTGAAGAGCATGCACATGTTTTCTTATTCCTGAAACAAGGTGGAGGAAGCTGCCCAGGACTCTGGTGGGTTTCCTGTGACCACCCAGCATGCACCTCAACCAGAGCTGAGCACCTGCTCCAGGCCATCTTTCTCTGCAGTGCAGCTCCCCACTAAGGTGAAGGCTGCTGCAGTTGAGGAACGTTCACAGTTGTAGGAAACAGAACCAGGTAGGAACTGGCATGGCCTTCACATAGGGGGGTGGGTAGGAAATCAGGAGCAGTCTGAGTTTGATTGTTGCCAGGATTGCTCAAGTACATGCCTGGTACATGCGAAGCATCCACTCTGAGCCCTCCTTGCTCCAGGACTGCTCTCGTCTGGGCAAAGGTGGCAATACTGGGAGGGTGGAGAGCACAAACTTAGAAGAAACAGAACCAGCCCAGACATGACACTGAGGGCTTATGCTCCAGCAATTTGGGACCTGTTCCCCCATGCCCCAGATAGGGTGGTGTTGACAAATGAACAGAAAAGAAGCCCCAGATCACACCTGGCTCTCTCTGGCTTTAAACCTCAAACTCCAGCCCCATCTTCTACCAAGGTAAAAGCTGGAGAATGACATGACTCATGCTCACTTCAGATCCAGCTCTTATACCAAAGCCATGAGGCACATGCAGACTATATAGGAACACTCACACACAAGGACACTTTTTTAAAACTGGAATAGGTAACTGTTTCACCTAATGTCATAGAGAAAGAGATAGTTAAGAAAATATGAGAAGGCAGGGGAATTTGTTACAAACAAAAGAACAACAACAACAACAACAAAAAACCCTGAAAAAGCAATGAAAGAAATAAAGATACATAATTTACCAGATAAAGAGTTCAAAGCATTAGTAGTAAGAATGCTAACTAATTTAGGGAAAGGAATATATGAACACAGTGAGAATTTTAACAAGGAACTAGAAAATATATATTTTAAAAAACCTGTCAGAAACAAAGAATATAGTAAGTGAAATGAAAAACAGACTAGAAGGAATTAACAGCAGACTAGGTGGTATAGAAGAATACTTAAGTGATCTGGAAGATAGAATAATGGAAATCACCAAATCATAAGACCAGAAAGAAAAACAAATTTTTAACAATGAGGACATTTAAAACATCTCTGGGATAACATCAAGCATCTGCATTATAGGAGTCCAAGAATGAGAAGAGACATTGAAAGGATATGAAAATGTATTTGGTTTGATGAAATGATGGCTGAAACCTGAACACAGAAACAAATATCCAGGTACAGGAAGCACAGAGAGTCCCAAACAAGATGAACCAAAAGATTACCACACCAAGACGTATCATAATTAAAATGGCAAAAGTTAGAGAGAGAATTCTAAAGAGAAAAACAAGTAGTCACATAAAGGGAATGCCCATAAGGCTACCAACTGATATTTCTGCAGAAACTTTACAGGACAGAAGGGAATGATATGATACATTAAAAGTGCTGAAAAGGAACAACCTACAACCTAGGATACTGTACCCACTATGATTATCATTTAGAATTGAAGGAAAGATAAATAACTTCTCACACAAGAAAAAACTAAAAATTTATCAATACTAAACTGACCCTAAAAGAAATGTTAAAGGGCTTTCTCTGAGTGAAAAAGAAAAGGCTACAGCAAAAAGAAAGAATCTATAGCAAAGGAAGCATCCCACTAGTAAAAGGAAATATATAGTGAGTGCTCTGAATGAACCACATCAAAAAGCTAGTATAAAGATTAAAAAACAAAAAATCATAAAATCAACTATACATGTAATCAACAATGGATAAACATGAAGATGTAAACTATGACATAAAAAACACAAAATGTTGGAGAGGGAAGTCAAAAACTGTAGATCTTTTAGAATGTCATTGAACTTAAATGACCACCACTTTGAAACAAGTAGATGTAATTACAGGTCAAAATATACAAACCTTATAGTAACCACAAATCAAAAATCTAGAATATATACACAAAATCTAGAGAGAAAGGAACACAATAATACCACTAAGGCAATTCTCAAACCACAACAGAAGAAACTAAAAGAAGAAGGAACAGAGAAAAACTACAAAAACAAACAAAATACAAGTAGCAAAATGGCAATAAACACATATCTATGAACAATCACTTTAAATGTCAATGGACTAAACGCCTCAATCAAAAGACACAGGGTGGCTGATTGGATAAAAAAACAAGGCATTTATATAATGTCTACAAGAAACCATTTCAGAGCTAAAGACATACACAGACTGAAAGTAATTGGAGATTGGAAAAAGATATTTTGTGCAAATGGAAACCACAAGAAAGCAAGCTAGACTTTAAAATAAAAGCTATAACAGAAGACCAAAAGAGGCATTGTGAAATGATAAAGGCATCAATATAAGAAGAGGCTAGATATTACACTCATTAATGTATATGCAGCCAATACAGTAGCACCTAAATATGTAAAGCAAATACTGATGAACATTAAAAAAGAAATTGACAATAACACAATAATACTAGGGGACTTTACATTCCACTTACCTCAATGGACAGGTCATTCACACAGATAATCAATAAGGAAACAATGGTGTTATATGACACATTAGACCAGTAGGACTTAATAGATATCTACAAAACATTCCATCCAAATATAGTGGAATACACCTTCTTTTCAAGTGCACAAGGAACAGTCTGCAGGATAGATCACATACTAGGGCACAAAACAAGTCTCAACAAATGTACAAGGATAGAAATTATATCAAGCATTTTTTCCGACCACAAGAGTATGAAACGAGAAATCAATTAAAGGAAAAATTGGGAAAGACACAAACACGTGCAGACTAAATAACATGTTATTAAAAACCCCAAGAGTCAATGAAGAAATCAAAGAGGAAATCAGAAAATACTTCAAGACAAATAAGAATAAAAATAAAACTTTCCAAAATGTATGAGACTAGGAAAAGCAATTCTAAGAAAGGAGTTTATAGTGACACAGGCCTACCTTTAAGAAACAAGAAAAATCTGCAAATCTCAAATAAACCACCTAACCTACTACCTAAAGTATAATTAGAAAAAGAACAAAATAGAGACCACAAAACCATAGGAAAAGAAGGATCCGGTTTTTTTAAAAGAAAAACAAAATTATAAGCCTTTAGACAGGCTCATCAGGAACAAAAAAGAGAGGACCAAAAGGGAGAAATGAAAGAAGAGAGTTAACAACCAGTATCACAGAAATAAAAAAAAAAAAAAAAAAAATCATGCAAATACTATGAAAAGTTATAAGCTAACAAATTGGAGAGCCTAGAAGAAATGAATACATTTCTAGAAACATACTATCTTCCCAGAGTGAATAAAGAAGAAACAGACAACCTGAACAGACCAATCACTAGTAGTTAAACTTGTCATCAAAAAACTCCCAGCAAAGAAAAGTCCAGGACTGGATGGATTCACAGGGAAATTATACCAAACATGTAAAGAAGAGATAATACATATTAGCTGCTCAAAAAATTGCCAGGAGAGAATACCCCCAAATTCTTTCTACAAGGCCACCATTACCCTGATTCCAAAACCAGACAAATACACTACAAAAAATAAGAAGAAAGGAAATTACAGGCCAATATCTCTAATAGATATTGATGCAAGATCCTCAACAAAATATTATGAACCAAATTCAACAACATATAAAAAGGATCATGCAGCATGATTAAGTGTAATTTAGTCCAGGGATGCAAGAATGGCTCAATATCTGTAAATGAATCAGTATGATATACCACATTAACAAAAGGAAGGCTAAAAATCACAGGATAATCTCAGTAGATGCACTTGAAAAATTTAACATTCATCCATGATAAAAACTCTCATCAAATTTGTTATAGAGGAAACATATCATGACATAATAAAAGCCATTTATGACAAACCCACAGCTAACATCATACTACAGGGAGAAAAGTTGAATGAAAGCTTTCCTCTAATATCAGGAAGAAGAAAAGAATGTCCCATCTCACCACTTCTATTTAATGTAGTATTGGAAGACCTAGCCACAGCAATCGGACAAGAAAAGAAATAAAATATATCCAAATTGGAAGGGAAGAAGTTAACTGTCACTATTTGCAGATAACATGATACTATATATGGAAAATCCTAAAGTCCCCACCAAAAAACTACCAGAACTAATAAATGAATTCAGTAAAGTTGCAGGATACAAGATTAATATACATAAATCTGTTGCTTTTTCTATACACTAATAATGAACTATCAGAAAGAGAAAGCAAGAGAACAATCCCATTTAAAATGGCATGAAAAGGAATAAAATGCCTAGGAGTAAACTTAACCATGGAGGTGAAAGACTTATACTCTGAAAACTATAAAACACTGAAGGAAATTGAAGATGAGATGGAGTAATGGAATGATATCCTGTGTTCACAGATTGGAAGTATTAATATAGTTAAAATGTCCATGCTACCCAAAGTAATCTACAGATTCAGTGCAATTCCTACCAAAATACCAATGAAACTTTTCACAGAACTAGAAAAAATAATCCTACTATTTATATGGAGCCACAAAAGACCCTGAATTGCCAAAGCAATCTTGAGAAAAAAGAACAAAGCTGGAGGTATTACACTCCCTGATTTCAGACTATACTATGAAGCTACAGCAAACAAAATAGTATGGTACTGGCACAAAAGCTGACACATAGGTCAAGGGAACTAAATAGAGATCCCAGAAGTGAACCAACACACTTATGGTCAATTAATCTATGACAATGGAGGCAAGACTGTACAATAGAGAAAAGACAGTCCAATAAGTGGTGATGGGAAAACTGGACAGCTGTATGTAAAAGAATAAAATTATAACATTTTCTCACACCTTATTAAAAAATAAACTCAAAATGGATTAAAGACCTAAATGTTAGATCAGAAACCATGAAATTCCTAGAAGAAAACATAAGCAGAATACTCTTTGACATAAATAGTAGCAGCAATACTTTTTAATCTGTCTCCTACGCTAAGGAAAAGAAAGTAAAAATAAACAAATAGGACCTAATTAAACTTAAAAGGGTTTGCATAGCAAAGGAAACTATCAATAGAAGGAAAGGAAAATCTACCAAGTGGGAAAAATATTTGCAAGTGACATGATTGATGAGGGGTTAAAATCTAAAATAAATATAGAGCTCATACAACTCAATATCAAAAAAACAAAAAAAACCAATTAAGAAATGGGCATAAGACCTGAGTAGACATTTTTGCAAAGAAGACATACAGATGGCCAACAATCACATGAAAAGATGCTCAACATCACTAATCATCAGGGAAATGCAAATCACTTCACACCTGTCAGAATGGCTACCACCAAAAAGACCACAAAAAACAAATGTTAGTGACGATGTGGAGAAAAGGGAACCTTAGTACACTATTGGTAGGAATGGAAATTGGTGCAGCCAACATGGAGGTGCCTCAATAAACTAAAACAGAATTACCAATGATCTAGCCATTCAACTCCTGGGTACACATCCAAAGAAAATAAAAACACTCATTTGATACGGTACATGCACCCCATTATCCATAGCAGCATTATTTTTAATAGCCAAGACATGAGAGCAAACTAAGTGTCCATCAACAGATAAATGACAAAAGAAAATGTGAGATACTTATATATACATGTATATATATATACATGTATATATATGTTCCACATATATTATATATATACACACTACACAAACACAAATAGACATACATACACACACAATGAAACATTACTCTGCCATAAAAAAGAATGAAATTTTGCTATTTGTGACAACACGAATGTATCTGTGTGATATTATGCTTAGTGAAATGTTAGACAGAGAAAGGCAAATACTGTATGTTATCACTTTATGTAGAAACTAAAAGATAAAACAAATTAATGAATATAACAAAACAGAAATAGACTCACAGATATAGAGAACAAACTAGTGATTACCAGTGGAAAAGGGGAAGTGGGGAGGGGTAAGGTAGCAGTAGGGGAGTAAGAGGTACAGACTACTATGTATAAGATAAATAAACTACAAGGATATATTGTAATATAGGAAATATAGCCAATATTTTATAAAGTCTTTAAATGGAGTATAATCTATAAAAATATTGAATCACCATGTTGTCTACTTCTAACTAATAAAACATTGTAGATCAAATATACTTCAACAAAAAAAGAAATTAAAATTAAATATTGAGAGTCAAATCAAGTTCCACGTTCTGTCTAATGAATATGGTTATGTTAGTATTTAATTTATTGCTGCTTTTTATTATTTTGTTTTCATGACTTAAATATCAAATTATACTGTAGTATACAATGAAAAGTCTAATTCTCACCCCTGCAGTCATCTGCCCACTAACCATCTCTTTCTCATGTCATCTCTTTTCTTAATATTCTAAGAATTCTTCCAGGGTTTCTGTATTCAAATACATACAGATAAAAACACATTTTAGGCTTCCCTGGTGGCGCAGTGGTTGAGAATCTGCCTGCTAATGCAGGGGACACGGGTTCGAGCCCTGGTCTGGGAAGATCCCACATGCCACGGAGCAGCTGGGCCCGTGAGCCACAATTGCTGAGCCTGCGCGTCTGGAGCCTGTGCCCCGCAACGGGAGGGGCCGCGATGGAGAAAGGCCCGCGCACCGCGATGAAGAGCGGTCCCCGCACCGCGATGAAGAGTGGCCCCCGCTTGCCGCAACTGGAGAAAGCCCTCGCACGAACCGAAGACCCAATACAGACAAAAATAAATAAATAAATAAATTAAAAAGAAAATCCTTAAAAAAAAAAAAAAAAAAAAAACACATTTTAAAAAAATTGCTCCCTTTCTTATAAAAAGAAAACAGAGACTATGTACCATTCTGCATTTTTTTTCATTTAAAGTTTTTTCAGAAATTTTTTCACATCAATACATAAATAGCATCTCCATTATTCTTCTTGCCACATAGTATTCTATTATATATACATGTATACTAATGATCTAACCAGCCCTTGCCAGTGAACATTTGGGACATTTTTAACACTTCCCAATCAAGCAAGATGATTAATAATCAGGAACGTATCTCAGTTTGTTTTTACTTCTGCAGGTTAAATGTGGGATAAATTTCTAGGCATTTATATAGGAAATATAAAGCATTGAAAAAGGGTAGAAATTAGAACAGGCCTCACATTTCTACACAGCAACCATCAGTGACAGAATACAGTGGGAATCGTCTTGTCTCCCACGTTAATTATACCCAGATAATATGGTGTTCAAGTAAAGGATTATCATGCAGAAAACCTCAAATATGCATAACCTTGAATCATTCATGGAATGACCATTTGGAAACTAAACCCGATCAATGACTTGAATGAAAAAAAATTAAAAGTTTTAATGATGAGATTTGAATATTTTTAAACATGAAACCAATAGAAGTACTAAGTATTATATAAATTATCGTTAACAGAGCAAAATATAAATACTATGTAAAAACAATAATAAAAATAACAAAGTAAGATGAAAGAATGAAGTGGAGAGCTATTCTGAGGTTCTAATATTTACATTTGCATAGCAAGGAATCAATCAGAATCATCTAAAGTTAAAGTGTAAAAGTGAAAAAATGAGGGTTCTAATTTCAGTGTTGCCCTCATAGTCTCTTTTAGTTAGAATAATCTTTTATAAATTAAAGTCTTGTAGTAAAATACTTGGAATTACAGAACACTTTGTGTTTTCTTTGTTATTCTCAATGTTTAAAATAAGTAAAATTAAATGTAATAATTTTATTATAAATTAGATATTAGATTATAATATAATCAAATTACAATCAAGTATTATTTTTAAAATCTCTGTGTACCTATCTTTCTAGTTATATTATGCATATATACAAAAAAAAAGATGATATCCGCCATTAAGTTCTCACAATATAAGTAACGGTAAGTTATGAATGGTGACTTGTAATTTTATTCTTACACTTTATTTGTTGCCTATTTCTGTATACTATGACTTTCTTAAAATCTTTGTAAAAGGCAAGTATTTTTTTAAAATATGATTCTTAAATAAAATGTATTAACTATTTTAAATCACATAAGGGGAATGTATTTACTGTGGCCTTTTCAATAATTTTCTTATTAGAAACAAATTCCCCAATAATTAGGAAATTACTAAATAAAGCATCATCAAGCAAATTGACTGCTGTGTAAAACATACATGGTAATTTTAAAGCCTGTGGACCAGCAAAGAACAATGTCCATTATGTGATGTTAAATGGAAAAAAAAAGTCAGAAAATATATAGGTGCATTGTGAATCCAAGTATTTAAAATATAACAATAGATAGATAATACAAATGTATTAAAAATTCTTTTGAACTAGGATAGTGGTGATGTGTGTGACTGCTTTCTCTTTCTAATGTTTTTTTGTAATTTTGCTAATAGTCTTTTTTGGGGGTTTTTATTTGTACTCTTTTACAATACGAAAGAGTTTACATTAACATTCAAATGCCTTAACTAACCCACAGTTATTTATGGCTTTCACAGAATTGATGTTATGAATTTATGTAGCTATTTCTTGTAGAACAGTTTTGACATACATGAGTCCAAAAAGCTTGTCTGCAATCATTTATAGTAGGTCAACTGTTTGCTCAAAGAAATCTACTAAGCCAATTCTTTATTTTTAATTTTTGTTTAACTTATGAACATATCCTAGAGAGTGATAAGAACACATTAAATATCATTACCCAGAATTTTCTCTTGAAGTAAGATAATATGGACAACATTGGAAATGTGAGAACATATGCTTTTGATTTCGGATGGCTTCTAATTTTGGACTATTTATAACACCCTGAGACTTGAACATGAATTTAATTCAAATGGATCCTTCATTCAAGATATTGAAAAAAGCATATCTAATTTTAAATGATTATATTTTTGCAGATTATAATCAGAAGGAAGGAGAGGTAGAAATGTAAGAATTTCTATCACCTGCACAAAGCTTGCAAAATGTACAGCTGCACAGCAGGTCATTATCGACTCGGCCTTGAATCCTGAATTCTGTTTTGTTAAAGTTGAATACAACCTATTATTTCCCATGAAACAATGAAGCTGTTAGCTACATACTATACTTTTTTTTTTCTTTTTCCTTTTAATGTCTTGTATGTGGGTTCTCTTTCACAAGCTAAACAATTCTTCCAGTGGTGCGATGTGAACAATGGAAGTTATTGACTTTGCTCTTCCCTTGCTGGTTGCTCTACACCAAAGGGTTGCTGAGACATATTTACTCTGCCCTCTGTGGACCCCACAAGGAAGTGTGTTAATATCTTTCATTATTTGTCAGGTCTTCTGGGGGGCAGCTTGATACCCATACAGATTATCAGATTACAATTTGTAAGGAGTGACAATAAAAATGGTACTGAAATTGACTGCTATGCACCCATTATATTTTCCTGGAGAGAGACACAAAAAAGGAGGCAACTTAAACACTGACTACAAGTGTTGTCAACACTATCACATCCTTGTTGGTGTCCCTAATGGGTCCTCTTTTTCCAGAACCCTGGCAGAAGTGAGAAATGGAACAGCACCAGATGTTTTTCTTTAGTGGATTGCCTGCCGGCTATATTCCTACAGAACTTAGCAAATCAAAAATAGCATTTTTCAACAAGCCCTTTGTGTCCCTCTCTCCTGCTTCACAAAAATAGCGTTAATAAATCACACTAGCACAGGAAGGGGGAGGAAGAGTAGGGAACGAGTGTGAAATCTTACACTTAGTATCTAAAATAAAACTTTTGAGTGTTTGTTCTATTCAAGACATTATTTTATTTAAAAAAAAAATAGAAAGCTTTGGGGGTGGTAGACAAAAACTTTTTATATCATGTCATCTCATTGCTATCTTTTCACATTAGAAAGAACAGAATTCCTGAAAGCAAGTTATACCGAATGAAACACAGGCATGCATCAGAGAGGGATCTAAGACTATCTTATGTAATAGGAAAAAGGATACTTGAGATAAGGCTTTCATCTTATGATTATTTCCCAGAATATTTACTGAAACAGGAAACCCTGGCTTTCTGTTTGGCCATTGCTAAGAAGTCAAGCCCACCAGGACTTCCGACCTACAGAACTACGAGATCACAAATGCATGTTGTTATAAGCTGCTGAGTTTGTGGTAATTTATTACACAGCACTAGAAAACAACTACACATAAATAATATCCTTTTCCCCTTCTAGAAGCATCTTGACGGGAAAAACTGTTTTATTCCCAGCTCAATATTCAGCACCAAGCGGAGTGCCTGGCGTATACAACAGATGTTCAATAAAGATTTGCTGAATGAATGAGCAGTGGTGACATGTTCCTGAATGCTGCAAAGTAATTCTGTAATCAACTGTAGAAGCAAAAAAGAATGCTTACTAAACTGGCCTTGGCTGTAGTATTCAAATACTAGCGGTAGATTTTAAAAGATTGTTTGGTCTTAGAACAGAAAGCCGTTAGATCAGAACCAAAGTAACAGGAAACCCTATTAACCTGGATTTCCCACACATACACACCTTGCAGTCTATATACTTTTAGCAGAAAGAGAAAGACATAAAGACATATCTGGTTTAAATCAATAACAAGAATCAACCGAAAACTATCACAACTTCAAGAGTAAGTCAGGCTCAAAGTGTAGCAGTTGAAAATCATTTGAGTCAAAGCCTGGACACTTGGTTACTACTCTGAGCTTGGTCATTAATGAAGTGAGTAGATTTAGGTAAATAACTAAGTTTAGGGCCTGAGGATGTTCGTCTTAAAAAAACGAAGGAGTTGCAAAGATTCCTTGCAATGAAAACAGCATGTTTCTCTAGCCTAGAGCTTGTTCACAATGAGTATCACCCCTACCGGGGCTATGCAGGCCAACTGACTTGTTCTATCTGACCAGGGCAATGCGCTTAAAAGTTCTTTGCTTTCAAACTGGATCGGCCACACCTGGGAGCTTGTTAAAAATGCAGGAACCCTGGCCCCAACTTAAAACTACTGATTCAGTATCCGAAATTTTAACAAGCTCCCCAGGTACCTCTCTGCATGTTACAGTTTGAGAAGTAGCAACCTAGTTGACCAGAGGGCGTATTACTTTCCACGTATTAAACCCACCCCAGCTATTAATTTACTTGAATGGCCCAAGGAGGCACTTTTGTTTTTTTTTGATTCCCTACATCTTTTAATGTGTAAAGGTTAAAAACTGGGCTTTGAAATCAATCCTAATGGGTAGGAATCTAGTTCCAACACTAAGGCACTGTGTCACTGACATTTTATATAGCCTTAGTGAACTTAACCACCTAGTAGGGCTAATGTGAAGATGAAACAAAATTATTCATGCAGAGGACTGAACATAGAATCTAACACATGGAATATTTTCAGGAAGTGAGAGCTGACCATCATCACCACCATCATCATCACTGTCATTATTATTATGACTGCCATACGGTGACAGCCAGAATCAACATCATTAAATAGGTAACAGGTTCCTCACCATCAAATAAAGTATGTTTATTATATTCATCCAAAATATTCCTGGCACCGTCTACAGGACCAAGTCACAATACCATTTGAATGCACATTGAGAAATCACTAATATAAGCTTTTTCTTATCTTCAGAGACACTACCGAGATTTGCGAGGTGAATATGTGACAGCATCTTCTAATAGAACCCAATTGTTGGAGCATATATTTAGGAATTGATCAAACAACTCTTTGTCCAGAACAGGGCAGCAAGTTTGGAAAAAGTGACATCTCAACTAGATTCATAAGGAAAATAGCTTTTGGTCATAAAGACAAAATTCCAAATTGAGGGAAATCCCAGTGAATTAGTAACTGAGGAAAAATTCCTCTATGAGGAATGATTTCAGCCAGAAATTCTGGAAAAGAAAATGACAATAATGTTCTTGATATACAATGTGATATCATTAGCGACAATCAGCTCACTTACTGTTGATTACTTCAGCGAAATCATATACAATAACTTTGCCTCCTAAAGGATATAAATGGAAAACAGATACACATGTTCAAATAAATTCTTCAACTCTATGTATTGATGCTGCTTTACAGAATTAGTTTGCTCATGAGAATTCAAAAGTAAATAAGCTGTATAAAGCACATCTCTCTGTCTCAGGTTTCAGAAGGTGATGGAGATCACAATATTTAGCTCCAGACACTAATGTCCATATTAGTTAAATGTCATTTTAAAATCAATCATGATCAATGTCCAACCCATTCTTCTCATGTGACACATCACTGGCTGGCTTAGCAAAAGAACTTGTATTACATGTGCTATTGTCACTTGCAATCCCAACCAATTGTGAACTAACCATGAGAAGCTCACAGATACTTCACAGTACTGACAAACACAGGAGTCTCAGGGCTGGGTGGCAGTAAGTCTTAAAGATCAACCAATCAACCACGTGAAGGCTCTGAACTTGAGTAAACCATTTCTAGAAAGCCTCAGGCATATAGCAAGTCAGGAAGAAAAGCAAACTAAGTGGGGTGGGGGGGACCCAAAGTGAAAGGGTTAAAGCAGGTAAAACACCCACCCCCTGCCACAGACACTCCAGGTCTAACCCTCATTAAAATTTTACCCTCTGGGTTCTATTTGATGGCAGGTATTTCTAGATCTTTCTATGCTCTACACCTTCTGAACATCTGCTTTTGTAGACTAGAGGGAAGTTTCTTTATCATATCCAAAAATGTTTAACAGGCAAAAATCTAGACAAAGTTCCCTCATCCTTTTTTTATCTTCTCTTGAGTGCAAACTCTTAAGGCATTTTCCCCCTTAATTCTTCATATTACATTAGAATACAATGAACATAAAATACTTTTTTTCCACATTCATTCTACTATATGAAAACTAATTACTAATGACGAAGTTATTATGCCAATTCCTCTTCGTTTAAGTAAGAGTCCCACACATCTGAAGAATTATAATGGTCCTTTATTCCAAATGGTGCAGACATCATATATATAATTTAATAGAAACCATTTCAGTTCAAGGGTACAGTGCTGCATTTATGAAAAGAGACCACCCTTATAGAGGCTCCTGTTACACTCCAATGGTTTCATTGTCAAAATTATATAATAGGATAAAAGTTGGATTGAAAGGGAGGGTCAGTGGGGGGAGAAGTGGGAGGGAGTAAGCCAAGTGGCTATACCCAGGATTTCTCAGTCCATAACAATCAAAAAACTACCAGAAACAAAATTCTCATTTTCCTCAAGGTCCTATAATTAGCAAAGCTCATAATGGTCTGCAGATTCTAGTTCCTTGTAGGTGGGAAGGTTTAGAAAAGAATGCACCAAAGAAACGGAATTCATAGGCCAAGAAGCTGTTGTCACAGCAGTTTCACAGACTGCTCATTCCCTTCCTCCTTCTCTTCCACATGCCTTCTCAGCCCCTTCTCCCTGTGCCTTGCTTCTCCCCCTACAATGTGTGGCTACAACACAGCTCCCTGTGTGCTTGCCCCTGTACACCCACATCAAGTCCCCTCTCCTCTGCCTCTGGTTCCCATTTCTTAAGCCTATTGTTGGGAGGACCAGCATATGTTAGAGGCTGAAATAAAAGTCTTGGAACTAAAACACTTGGAGGTGAGGAAAAAGTTGGAATGATAACTTGAAAAACTTTGCTTTAGCCAGTTTCCTCTCCCTAAATACAACTGTTGTAATTATACTCTGTTTTCCATATCTTTCATTGCTCTAAAGTAGAATGAATTTTCTTAGCTTTATTTTTTTCTCTCCCCGTTCTTCTCCTTATTCTCTTCCTCCTCATCCTTTGTGCGTGTGTGTGTGTGCTAACTCCAATATAATTCTTCATCTTTGGCAGGTTCCACCACCTGTTTTCTGAATTATGTCTTGACTTTACATTTGGCTGACAAAAGAACTATGTCTACATTCTTCTACTCCCTTGTTCCAAATTGCATTTTTTTTCTACTAATTAAAGGAGAACGCCGATTACCTCTTTTGCTATTAATGATGTATTTCACACATGTTAGCGTATACAGTCAATTCTTTTTATTTGCAGTAGTTATGTTCCATCAAGTCACTGTGAACAACGAATCAGTGAATACTGAAACACTGCTCCTAGGGAATATATGTAGTTAGGTTCCTGCAAGACTCTGGTCACAATATTTTCATCAACTGATCACACTACATAACCTTGTTTATGTGTGTTTAAAGACACCTTATTTAACATATATTGTTTATTCATTAGCATTGGACTCCGGACCAACAGCAGTATAAGTCACTACAGCACAAAGTTTATCTAACACCCCTATTTTATCCGTAAGATACATCACAGCCTTCTTGAACACTAGATAGCATTTCAGAGCTGTGCATACACTATTTTAAACAACAAAATGATCATCAAAAGCACAAAAATGTGAAAACTGTACCACTAAATAGATCATGATAAGGGCATTTGTTTACAGTAAGAGAAGTGAAACAAGAAGGCAGAGTATCACTTTCTTCGACCTCAACTAGGAATGTGTGAATCACATTCAAATTTTTGCCACTCTGTGCATGTCCACGAATGACCAGCAAAGCCCTGTGGATGCTGATTTTGGCTTACAAATAAATGTTAGCAAGTAAGCAAATTTACAAATACAGAAGTCACAAAGAATGAGCACTGAATGCGGTTGCTTTTGGACAGAGTATATATCTCATATAAACATGTTATTTGTCTCACTAGAAATTTTGGTTCATCAGATTATGAATCAGCATTGAGTTAGGGGTAAATAATTGAATAATTACTTGTGTTTCATTTCCTTAGCTAAAGGCTCTTCATGAGAAATTAAGAGATATTGTAGTCTATTATTGCAAAACAGTAGTTGCCATTGAATACAGTAGAGATCTGGTTGTTCTTGCTATTGTTTTTCTCCCAAAAGGATCAAGAGCGATAAAGAATGTATTTCAAAACATGGGTTACTGAAAGCAGAAGTAGGGGGTCTTGAGACTAGAAGCACCAAAGTGCTGGGTCTTGTGAGCCCCTGAGACATGTGGAACAGTACCTTAGGAGTATTTGTTATAGGAAAGGAAAGCAAACAAGTGAATTTAAACAAATGGAGAGAAGGAGGGTCAAATGTAGTAAAACTATTATAGTGAGGCCAGGTAATAGGAAGTTTTGAGTTAGGTAAAATCAGCAAAGAAAAAGCTTTTTGCAGAGCTTTTGCCTAGGACTATATGCTGAGCATAATGTTAGAAGTTGTTTGCCTTGCAAGCCAGGCATATTAATACACGGAAGACTGGGCCCAGAGGGGACCAACAGAAGCCTACTGCAGTAACCTAGAAAAATAAAGCTGAGAAAAATGAAGTATCAGAGCAATCTGTGAAAGCCATTTTGGGAATTAGAGAATATTTTTGAATTAATTTAAGAGGTAGGTAAAAATAGATTCATTGAAAATGATTCTTACGTTTTGAATTAGTTGAATAGAGAAATGGCCACACCATTGATAGAACTAGGGGAAACTGAGAGGAGCATTGAGAGAAGCTAAGGATTCCAGAAGTAATCTAACTCATGGATGAATTCAATACGTCATCCACGAGAGATGATTTTCTCCTAATTTTAGTGACACGAAACATATATTTTTTTTTTTAACAAAGCAGTATGTTTTATAGTTGGTTTAGAGAGGCTAATTATTATTCAGTACTTCCTTACTCAAATACTTCCTTTTAGAAATTCTACCCATGTGCATTACCACTGTCACTTGGAGCACCTCAAAAGTCTTCCTTCTCTTCTCCATACTGGTCATGTGTACAGATGTCTGAAGTGAATTATCAAGCATATCCTTAGTCTCCTGTTCCCAAGGTAAATACTCCTAGCTTCCTTAATCATTTCTCTCATCACATAGATTCCAGGCCCTTCATCATTTTAGGTCTTCTTCTCTGGAGGTTCCCAGGTTTAGCAGTGTTGCATTAATCTGCATTGCTCAGAAATTAACATAAGTTGGAAGAATACACTATAAGTGTGGGATAGAGTGGAATTGCTTCAGTTTTGAAATACAGTGATTTTTGATGCCTAAGACCCTCAGACAAGTATCAAGAAGGGAACAAAGTCCAATCCTACCCACCTACACTTAACCCGTATTTTTGCAACTAGACTTTAGGACCTAAATCCAGAATTTTACATAGCCGAGGACCAGCGACTATGCCCTGAAAATGTCTGATGTTAGACAACAAGAGAAGTAGGACACAGGAAAAGCAGAACAAGCTAGCAAAGAAAATGGAGAGATAATGGGGAGAAAACAGGGAGAGCCAGAACAGCAAAGGATCAAAACATTAAGTGAAACAAGTTTCAAAATGAAAGAAGGTATAAACACATCAAAAGCTAAAAAAGGATTTTTAAAAATGGGAAGGCTGAAGAAAGGCTTTTATATTTAGCAATAAAATGGTCTGGTCTTGAAGAAAGCAATCTCGGAACCATGCTAGGGAGGGAGTTCAATTTTAGGGGTTAGGAAGAAGTTAGCAAAGAAGCTGCACAAAGTCCAGATATCACACAACATGGAAATCAAAGAAAGCAGGAGAATCCGACAGTAGCCAGAAGCGTCATACGGTTTCACTTAAGTCATGTCCTCTAACTTGATGTCATTTGTAATTCTCTCAGGGCATTTCAGGTTCTGAATCTCTAAAACAAAATGATTCAAAAAAAAAAAAGTCTGTCATATAGAGTAAAGTAAGTGGGAAAGAGAAAAACAAATACCGTATGCTAACACATATATATGGAACCTAAAATAAAAAAATGGTTCTGAAGAACCTAGGGTAAGGAGAGGAATAAAGACGCAGATGTAAAGAATGGACTTGAGGACACGGGGAGGGGGAAGGGTAAGCTGGGACGAAGTTAGAGAGTGGCATGGGTTATATACACTACTAAACGTAAAATAGATAGCTAGTGGGAAGCAGCTGCATAGCACAGGGAGATCAGCTCACTGCTTTGTGACCACCTGGAGGGGTGGAATGGGGGGGGGGGGGTGGGAGGGATACCCAAGAGGGAGAGGATATGGGGATATATGTATATGTATAGCTGATTCACTTTGTTATACAGCAGCAACTAACACAACATTGTAAAGCAACTATACTCCAATAAAGACGTTAAAAAAAGAAAAGAAAAAAACAAAACAAAGTCTTACTCTGGCAACAATACAATTACACATGCATACAAAGCAAAATGCTGTAATGTTTTAAATAAATGATCAAGAGGACGTGAATTCCGCCACCCCACCCCACCCCCACCCCAGAATAACCTTGTGAATTCATGGTAGTGTGTGGTTTCAATTATAGAACACCATTCCTGGAACTGCTTCACAAGTTGCAGAGACATCACCTCATATTTGGGTCAGTTATTTTAAAATTTCTCCTTAAAATATACTATTATATGATGATATAATTTTAGGGCTTGCAGGTTTTCAAAGACAAATTAAGGAAAAGTATTTATTTGAATACTTTGCCTCAGATTCACTTTTGTTTCAGTAATTTTATATTTTGAACACACACTAATATCTAATGTATAAATTGTCAGAAGCCACAAAAAGCTTACAGTAATATTGTCAGGGCCATATCCATTTTTAAAAAACACAATTCTAAAATTAAACTGGCCAAGTCTTCCTTTTCCCCATCAATTACTTAAGATGAAAAATAAAAAGAATTTTCAAGGGGAACCTTAATGTGCTTATGCTGAGAATACAAACTGGTAAAATTGTATTGGGGAGCAATTTGGTAGAAGGCAGGTCAATTGTGCTTATATATAGCCTCTGTCCAATCATTCCACCCCTGAGTGTGTACCTCAGAGAAACGCTCACAATTCCATAAGGGGTTATGAATGAATGTTTTTGCTTCAGAGTTGCTATGATAGCAGGGCATCAGGGGTAACCTAGATATTCAACGCTAGGAGACTGGATAAGTAAAATGAGGTGGATGTGTATAATATACAACACCACAGAGCAGTAAGAAGCAAAGACATAGATATGTTTGTTAATATGAATACATTTTAACAAAATAGTTAAGTAAAAAAATAGTGAAAGAATGAAATCTACACTGCAGTATCATTTAAGAAAATAAAACACATAGATATATAAATCATTACGGTATATCTCTCAAGGCTACATAGAGTGTGAAGGAAATACAAATGAGGATTGGAGATGAAATAATAAAATATAATAAAAACAAGTGCAGGGCTTCCCTGGTGGCGCAGTGGTTGAGAGTCTGCCTGCCAATGCAGGGCACACGGGTTCGAGCCCTGGTCTGGGGGGATCCCACATGCCACGGAGCAGCTGGGTCCGTGGGCCACAATTACTGAGCCTGCGCGTCTGGAGCCTGTGCTCCGCAGCGAGAGAGGCCGCAATAGTGAGAGGCCCGCGCACCGCGATGAAGGGTGGCCCCCGCTTGCCGCAACTAGAGAAAGCCCTCGCACAGAGACGAAGACCCAACGCAGCCAAGGATAAATAAATAAATAAACAAAGTAAACAATGCGTTTAAAAAAATACATTTAAAAAAAAAAGTGCAATAAACTTAGAATGGTGATTAAATCAACACTGAAACTAGTTAAAACTCTAGAAATTTTGAAGTCACTGTGGGGTACACAATGTTCAGTGATATGTTAAAATAGAAGTAGGCAGAAAAGGAAAATATATACAAAATACATTTCTCATTGCCCTCTAAAATATTTCATGTCACTCTCAGGAGAACAGAAACATTATATATGATGTATATAATAGGTTATGAGTAAGCAAATATATCATTAATTCAAACAATGTTTATTTTGGCACATAGCCAAAATATGATATTTTTCTTTCTGTATGGATTATGTAGTTATTGCAAACTACTGGAAACAAGATGAAGTGGCTTTGCAGAATCCCATGTTTCAAGCCTAGAACAAATGCCTGACGATGTTATGATGCCTTGTGTGAGGAGCAGCATTATGCGGCTCCTCAGCCTCCAGAATCTTAGAATTTTGGAATCTTAGAATCTTAAATCCCCCAATTTTTGGTACATCATATCAGAAGTAGCAACCACATTCTCTGAATTTCTCAGAAAAAAATCTTTCGACATTCTTTCTTCCAGAAATGTAAAGAAAGCAATCAGCTTTGAGTTTCAAATAGCTGATTATGCTTGGTTATAACTTAATACGCTGGTTGTAAAGACTAAATTGTAGGAACAAAACACATAACACCATTCATACTCTCATTATATGCCAAGCACCATTCTTAGCAACATTAACTAGCATTTGCTCAGTAACTACTATGAGAGACCCTTGTGTTTACAATCTCACATTGTCCGCTTAATAATTCTACACAATAGTTACTATTAGAAATAATTTAAAGAAAAAAAATGAGGGCTGGGGAGATGAAGTAGTTTTCAACTGTAACACAGCTACAAACTGACAAACTAGACCTTAACCATCGTTAAGTATGAGCCTCCACCCTAAATTGTTTTTCTTTTAACATCTTTATTGGAGTATGATTGCTTAACAACAGTGTGTTAGTTTCTGCTGTATCACAAAGTGAATCAGCTATACATATACATACATCCCCATATCCCCTCCCTCTTGCATCTCCCTCCCACCCTCCCTATCCAACCCCTCTAGGTGGTCACAAAGCACCAAGCTGATCTCCCTGTGCTATGAGGCTGCTTCCCACTAGCTACCTGTTTTACATTTGGTAGTATATATATGTCCATGCCACTGTCCCACTTCAACCCAGTTTACCCTTCCCCCTCCCCACATCCTCAAGTCCATTCTTTCCATCTGCGTCTTTATTCCTGTCCTGCCCCTAGGGTCTTCAGAAACAATTTTTTTTTTTTTTTTAGATTCCATATATGTATCTGTTAGCATATGGTATTTGTTTTTCTCTTTCTGACTTACTTCACTCTGTATGACAGACTCTAGGCCCATCCACCTCACCACAAATAAATCAATTTCATTTCTTTTTATGGCTGAGTAATATTCCATTGTATATATGTGCCACATCTTCTTTATCCATTCATCTGTCGATGGACACTTAGGTTGCTTCCATGTCCTGGCTGTTGTAAATAGAGCTGCAATATAAATTGTGGCACATGACTCTTTTTTTTTTAATTAATTAATTAATTAATTAATTTATTTATTTATTTATTTATTTTTGGCTGTGTTGGGTCTTCGTTTCTGTGCAAGAGCTTTCTGTAGTTGCAGCAAGTGGGGGCCACTCTTCATCGCGATGCATGGGCCTCTCACTATCGCGGCCTCTCTTGTTGCGGAGCACAGGCTCCAGACGCACAGGCTCAGTAGTTGTGGCTCATGGGCCTAGTTGCTCCGCGGCATGTGGGATCTTCCCAGACCAGGGCTCGAAACTGTGTCCCCTGCACTGGCAGGCAGATTCTCAACCATTGTGCCACCAGGGAAGCCCACACGACTCTTTTTGAATTATGGTTTTCTCAGGGTATATGCCGAGTAGTGGGATTCCTGGGTCGCATGGTAGTTCTGTTTTTAGTTTTTTAAGGAACCTCCATACTGTCCTCCACAGTGGCTGTATCAATTTACATTCCCACCGAAACTGCAAGAGGGTTCCCCCTTCTCTCCACACCCTCTCCAGCATTTATTGTTTGTAGATTTTTTGATGATGGCCATTCTGACCAGTGTGAGGTGATACCTAATTGTAGTTTTCATTTGCATTTCTCTAATGATTAGTAATGTTACACATCCTTTCATGTGTTTGTTGGCAATCTGTATATCTTCTTTGGAGAAATGTCTATTTAGGTCTTCTGCTCATTTTTGGATTGGGTTTGTTTTTTTGATATTGAGCTGCATGAGCTGCTTGCAAATTTTGGAGATTAAGCCTTTGTCCGTTGCTTCATTTGCAAATATTTTCTCCAATTCTGACAGTTGTCTTTTCGTCTTGTTCATGGTTTCCTTTGCTGTGCAAAACTTTTAACTTTCATTAGGTGCCATTTGTTTATTTTTGTTTTTATTTCCATTTCTCTAGGTGGTGGATCAAAAGGATTTGTTGTGAATTATGTCATAGAGGAAAATATAGGCAGAACACTCTTAAGAGTTTTATAGTGTCTGGCCTTACATTTAGGTCTTTAATCCATTTTGAGTTTATTTTTGTTTATGTTGTTAGGGAGTGTTCTAATTTCATTCTTTTACATGTAGCTGTCCAGTTTTCCCAGCACCACTTACTGAAGAGGCTGTCTTTTCTCCATTGTTTATTCTTGCCTCCTTTATCAAAAATAAGGTGACCATATGTGTGTGGGTTTATCTCTGGGCTTTCTATCCTGTGCCATTGATCTATATTTCTGTTTTTGTGCCAGTACCATACTGTCTTGATGACGATAGCTTTGTAGTATAGTCTGAAGTCAGTGAGCCTGATTCCTCCAGCTCCTTTTTTCTTTCTCAAGATTGCTTTGGCTATTCGGGGTCTTTTGTGTTTCCATACACATTGTGAAATTTTTTGTTCTAGTTCTGTGAAAAATGCCAGTGGTAGTTTGATAGGGATTGCACTGAATCTGTAGATTGCTTTGGATAGTATAGTCATTTTCACAATGTTGATTCTTCCAATCCAAGAACATGGTATATTTCTCCATCTGCTTGTATTATCTTTAATTTCTTTCATCAGTGTCTTATAGTTTTCTGCATACAGGTCTTTTGTCTCCTTAGCTAGGTTTATTCCTAGGTATTTTACTCTTTTTGTTGCAATGGTTAATGGGAGTGTTTCCTTAATTTCTCTTTCAGATTTTCCATCATTAGTGTATAGGAATGCAAGAGATTTCTGGCATTAATTTTGTATCCCACTACTTTACCAAACTCATTGATTAGCTCTACTAGTTTTAGGATTTCAGTGCTTGTGATTGGTCTGTTCATTTTTTCTATTTCTTCCTGGTTCAGTCTCAGAAGGTTGTGCTTTTCTAAGAATTTGTCCATTTCTTCCAGGTTGTCCATTTTATTGGCATAGAATTGCTTATAGTAGTCTCTCATGATCCTTTGTATTTCTGCAGTGTCAGCTATTACTTCTCCTTTTTCATTTCTAGTTCTATTGAGTCTTCACCCTTTTTTCTTGATGAGTCTGGCTAATGGTTTATCAATTTTGTTTATCTTCTCAAAGAACCGGCTTTTACTTTTATTGATCTTTGTCATTGTTTCCTTCATTTCTTTTTCATTTATTTGTGATCTGATCTTTATGATTTCTTTCCTTCTGCTAACTTTGGGGTGTTCTTGTTCTTTCTCTAATTGCTTTAGTTGTAAGGCTAGGTTGTTTATTTGAGATGTTTCTTGTTTCTTGAGTTAAGATTGCATTGCTATAAACTTCCCTCTTAGAACTGCTTTTGATGCATCCCATGGGTTTTGGGTCGTTGTGTTTTCATTGTCATCTGTTTCTCGGTATTTTTTGATTTCCTTCTTGATTTTTTTCAGTGATCTCTTGGCTACTTAGTAGTGTATTGTTTAGCCTCCATACGTTTCTATTCTTTACAGATTTTTTCCTGTAATTGATATCTAGTCTTATAGCATTGTTATCAGAAAAGATACTTGATATGATTTCAATTTTCTTAAATTTACCAAGGTTTGATTTGTGACCCAAGATATGATCTATCCTGGAGAATGTTCCATGAGCACTTGAGAAGGAAGTGTATTCTGTTGTTTTTGGATGGAACGTCCTATAAATATCAATTAAGTCCATCTTGTTTAATGTGTCATTTAAAGCTTGTGTTTCTTTATTTACTTTCATTTTGGATTTTCTGTCCATTGGTGAAAGTTAGGTGTTAACTTTCCTTACTATTATTGTGTTACTGTCAATTTCCCCTTTTATGGCTGTTAACATCTACCTTATGTATTGAGGTGCTCCTATGTTGGGTGCATAAATATTTACAATTGTTATATCTTCTTCTTGGATTGATGCCTTGATCACTATGTACTGTCCTTCTTTGTCTCTTGTAATAGTCTTTATTTTAAAGTCTATTCTGTCTGATATGAGAATTGCTACCCCAGTTTTCTTTTGATTTCCATTTGCATGGAATATCTTTTTCCATCCCCTCACTTTCGGTCTGTACGTGTCCCTAGGTCTGAAGTGGGTCTCTTGTAGACAGCATATATATGGGTCTTCTTTTTGTATCCATTCAGCCAGTCCAAGTCTTTTTGTTGAAGCATTTAATCCATTTACATTTAAGGTAATTATCGATATTTATGTTCCCTATTACCATTTTCTTAATTGTTTTGGGTTTGTTATTCTAGGTCTTTTCCTTCTCTTGTGTTTCCTGCCTAGAGAACTTCCTTTAGCATTTGTTGTAAAGCTGGTTTGGTGGTGCTGAATTCTCTTAACTTTTGCTTATCTGTAAAGTTTTTAATTTCTCCATTGAATCTGAATGATATCCTTGCTGGGTAGAGTAATATTGGTTGTAGGTTTTTCCCTTTCATCACTTTAAATATGTTCTGCCACTCCCTTCTGGCTTGCAGAGTTTCTGCTGAAAGATCAGCTGTTAACCTTATGGGGATTCCCTTGTATGTTATTTGTTGCTTTTCCCTTGCTGCTTTTAACTTTTCTTCCCTTGTATTTAATTTTTAATAGTTTGATTAATATGTGTCTTGTCATGTTTCCCCTTGGATTTATCCTGTATGGGACTCTGCTGTTCTTGGATTTGATTGACTATTTCCTTACCCATATTAGGGAACTTTTCCACTATAATCTCTTCAAATATTTTCTCAGTCCCTTTCTTTTTCTCCTCTTCTTCTGGGACCCCTATAATTCGAATGGTCGTTGATTAATTTTGTCCCAGATGTCTCTGAGACTGTCCTCAATTCTTTTCATTCTTTTTTCTCTATTCTGCCCTGCAGTTGTTATTTCCACTATTTTATCTTCCAGGTCACTCCTCCGATCTTCTGCCTCAGTTATTATGCTATTGATTCCTTCTAGAGAATTTTTAATTTCATTTATTGTGTTGTTCATCATTTTTTGTTTGCTCTTTACTTCTTCTAGGTCCTTGTTAAATGTTTCTTGTATTTTCTCCATTCTGTTTCCAAGATTTTGGATCATCTTTACTATCATTACTCTGAATTCTTTTTCAGGTAGACTGCCTATTTCCTCTTCATTTGTTTGGTCTGGTGGGTTTTTACCTGGCTCCTTCATCTGCTATGCATTTCTCTGTGTTCTCATTTTGCTTAACTTACTGTGTTTGGGGTCTCCTTTCCACAAGCTGCAGTTTTGTAGTTCCCGTTTTTTTTTGGTGTCTGCCCCAGTGGGTAAGGTTGGTTCAGTGGGTTGTATAGGCTTTCTTGTGGAGGGGACTGGTGCCTGTGTTCTGATGGATGAGGCTGGATCTTGTGTTTCTGGTGGGGAGGACCGTGTCTGTTGGTATGTTTTGGGGTGTCTATGAACTTATTGTAATTTTAGGCAGTCTCTCTGCTAATGGGTGGGGTTGTGTTGCTGTCTTGCTAGTTGTTTGGCATTGGGTGTCCAGCACTGGAGGCTGCTGGTCATAGAGTGGAGTTGGGTCTTAGCATTGAGATGGAGATCTCTGGGAGAGCTCTTGCCGATTGATATTACAAGGTGCCAGGAGGTCTCTGGTGGACCAATGTCCTGAACTCAGCCCTCCCACCTCAGAGGCTCAGGCCTGACACCTGGCCAGAGCACAAGACCCTGTGAGCCACACAGCCAGGTACGTGGGGATTTTTTTGCCTTTTGGGAAGTCTGAGGTCTTCTGCCAGTGTTCAGTAGGTGTTCTGTAGGAGTTTTTCCACATGTAGATATATTTTTGATGTATTTATGGGGAAGAAGGTGATCTCCACGTCTTACTCCTCTGCCATCTTCAGATGGATGAATCTCATTCAAAGATTCAATGCTTACAACTTCACATCCTCCAAATCCAGCAAAAATCACTTTCAATGGAAACCCACTGCACAATTGCTTAGGATTATTTTCTGTTGTCTGAAACTTTTTGTGCAAGTCTTCTGGGACTGCTACACAGCCTACTTCCATGTCAGCAGAAAGCCCATTCTAGACTCTCTTGTGACTCACAGCCCAGGTCTCTGACTTCTCAACCATCTCTGCCCTCCAAGACCTTCTCTACAACCCTCACATCAGCCAGTCGCTCCCCAGAACTAAATAAGGGACGAGGCTCGGCTTGAGGGCCAACGCCTAGTTGACTGGCTGCCTGGACCATGGGGAGGAGGGCGAGCCTCCACCCCAGTTACTGCCCTGTGATTGATCACTTGAATACTGATTCAATTCCTTTTGAATCCTTATCATTTTTGTTCCTTAATTTAATGGCCTATTGAGCCAATCCCCTTGCCCTCCCAGCACACTCCCTTCCATTAAGATAGCATTCTTAAAATAGAAGAGCCTACTAACTCAAATATTTTCAACACAGAACACACAGAGTAGTTAACAAAGTTTAACTTTCTGAAAACTAATTGACATTCTTAACAGATACCAACTTCTAAAACATAGCAGAACTACATTGTGGTCAAGACCAGGAAAACAGCAGTTAGATTACTAGAACACATTTCATTAGCAGGGATATAAAATACATCACCAAGATTTACACAGGCTCCTTCTCTGCAATCAGGAAATTACATTTCCTTGCTTAGAATAGTTACAACAATTGAGAAGATTTTTTTGGTCACTGCCTCACTCATGCTTTGTTGTTCACATTCAATTAGCTGAAATCAGGTAAATCCATTTGAGATCAGAGTCAGGGTGAATATAGCCCAGGTTGCTATCTCTTTTTCTGTTAATTTTTAAGTGTGCTATGAATTACCTTTACACCTATTTTTGCTTTTCAACTGCTTGGGGAATGAATGCATTTTTCTTATGTTACATGTTATATTCTTCTGACATTTGTTTAGTACTTTTATGGATTAGAGAAGATGGTACCGTTACAATATCTGTAATATAAGCTGCCCTGAGCAGAGCAGCACACTCTGCTATGGGATTAAAACAGTGAGCATGCTGGGAAAATCCTGGGCAGCAGATGGCAATCAAAAGAAAATGATCTTGCAGAATGAAGCCTCTGTATCAGCTCAAGTAAAAGAGAACTGGTCATCTGAATGCATCATCAAGCTTTCCCAAGAAAGGAACAGGACAAATAGCCAACATCAACACAAGTGTAGTGGAATAGTCCTCTTCAAATCTAGAATCTGTTTGGAAAATCTTCTGAGGGCCTGTTTGCGTATGTCTCCTAGTTACTTCATTAGCCCTTTCTTTGACTTTCTTGTTAACTTTTTGCAATTTAAGGTTATTTTACCAGGATCTGGACAGCACCTTCGGAAATCAAGATAAATATCTTCTAAACAGTTTTACATCTAGTGCTGGATCAGAGGCTGTAAAAATGCAGGAGATATGTGAAATGCTGAACTCACAAAACTTTGCCAAAATCCAGAGGAAAAAGTTAGACATAAAAATAATCCATGCCAGGGCCCTGTCAGCAATCCCCCTAAAGGAAAACAATTTCCTTGCAAGTGAAATTTAATGCCATCACCTTATTTCAGAGCCAGTGGACAAATATAGCACCTTTTAATCCTCAATCTTCACTTTCTAGTTAAGGAAATGGTATTAAAATTAACAACAACAAAACAGTAATACAAAGAATCAGGAAATCTTATTCATTTACCAGATATTCTAACAGTTTGCTCTGTTAAATATATGTTAGTTTATATACCAACTTTTAGTCTCTTAGTGTGAGAGAAACAGTTCAGACTTAGTGTGTTGACCAGGCTCCTTCTGTCTTGTTTAGGCGACTATAATTTTAACTTTTATTTCTACTTAGAGCCGAAAAAGAAATTCTCATTAAAACTGAATTGTGCTGGTATGAGTCATTTGGAAAAATCTGAATTGTAGCAAATTTATATCTTAGATTGTGGGAAATAACTAACAGATGTATTATGAGACATTTTCCCAACATCTACAAAGTTGGCACTGGTATCTTGAAGGATTTAATGATTCAAGTGGTTCTGAGCCTCACTATTTCTGATTGTATCATATGTAGGCAAAATGATAAAAGTGACAATTGTTACCTAGCATCATGCTCACTTCCTCCACCAGCCCCGTCACCCTGTTCTCAGTTCCCTGGTCCCCAAATTCTCTCTCTCCTTAACCCATTTATTAGGTAGACTTATCATTAAATGGTGGTTGCATTGTTTTTTTCACTTTAAGTTATTGGAAGCACATAGCATAGCCCTAGCCCAAGGGTTCTTCATCTGTTCCCTGGTTCTACTAGCCTTTTTTCACTTATTCCACCTTTTCCTCCCTTAATGAGAAAATGGGAGAGCTACAAGGATCAACAGAGACCAACTAGGTCAACACTGATTTAGAGATAAAGCAAACCTAGAAATGTCAAATCAGCCAAAGCCAACAAGTAAATATTCAGAACACTTGGATTAGAAGGTTGCTCTCTGGAGAGCCAAACAACTGCTCTCTTATCTTCAAGAGACAGCTGCCCATTTTCCATGTATGTCCTGTCTTGTCCTCCTTTCAATACTGTCTTTTCTATGTCCTTCTATATTTCTGTCCTGTGATAAAGACAGAAAAAGGGATTAAGGGTAGAAAGGAAGGAGAGTGTATACATGAGCTAGTGGTCCATCTGTAAAATGTTTTATATTTGTATTATCCCCTTAATTGAATCTCTTCAAATAATTAGACTTCCATTTTTGAGAGACTGGCTTTGGTTAATGTGTTTTCCCAGAATCCTAAAATATCCTACCTTAGTAGAGCTCTCTCTCTTCCCAGCCCCATCCCAACTGGTAGCATATCCAAGAGAGAAACCTGAGCATTACCCTTTGCTTCCCTCTGTGGCTTACCCTTCACATTCAATAAATTAACAACTACTATCAATTCTACAACATCATTATTTCTTAAACTAACTCTGTTATCACCATCACAATTCCTGTTCACTTAGTCCTTGCTTAGACTATAAAAGCAACTTTCTAACTGGCCCCCAATCTCTAGTTCTATCTCTATTGAATCCCTTCTCCATCTTGCAGCTAGAGGGGTCATTCTAATAGGCAAATCTAGTCATAGCTAAATTAATTCCTTCAGAGTATGCCCTAAACTTTAGGACATCAGGCCCTATATGATCTAGTCCTGCATGGAACTCCTCTTAAGTTCCATCTTTGACTCATTTCTCTACCATTCTACTGTGCAGCCTTCTCTATTACTTCTAGCTCTTAAATGTGACACGTGTTCTTTTGACATATGTTGTAATCCCCAGGCTTAAATTCAATTATAATCAACTCTTTAAAATGATTTCTGTGAATCTCCAGTTTAAGCCCAGTACATATTTCCTGTGCTCCTAAAGCATCTTGTACATGCTGGTATAATAGCATCACCATAATGTAATGCATAAGATGCAAAGGTTCAAACTCTTATCTTCTCCATTAGAAGAGTCTTAAAGAAGAGATTATGTATTCATCCTTTGATTACAAGTAACTAGCACATGTATAATACATGATAAGTAGTCAATAGCAATTGTTGAATTAATGAAAAATGAATACATTGACAAAGGCCATAATTTGTGTTTCCAGCCATGCCACAATCAAGTACTGAATATTTTTATCAACCTTGACCTTGCTATTAACTAACAACTTCAGGCTGAGCTGCCTATCAATAGCCCACTCATGCCACTACATATGTATACATACACACATACACACATGAAATATAAATAAATATAACTAAACTGTAACATCTCTTCCAGAGTTTAGATTTCCTTCTTCTAATTGATATCACAGACCTTTCTTCTCATGACAGTGGTAGTTCAAGTGGACCAGTTACTCCAACATTAAAACTAACCCATCATATTGACCATCTTTATAGAGCTAATCTCTAGACCTACCAAAATGAAAGCATGATAAATTAACACATGTCAACCAAGTTACCCAAAGTGCCCAAATAGACTGAAAACAAACATTGTCTGAGATATCTCCCCATTCCATATCTAATATAAAAGGAAGAAAATATTTGGGAATAGAGGGGTAGGACACGATTAGGTATTTTCTCTAGATGGCAACTGGGCACAGTATTACTATAACTACAGCAGATATAAAGGTCAATTATATTAAAATATCTCCAGTTGCAAGATAAAATAGAGAAACAAGTTTGCCAATGAGAGTGAAAAATTTTAGGCTGATAATTGGATTACAGAGGAGTTCTAAGTTTTATCATAGCAATAGAATGCTATATGGAAATATTCACTTTTCCCATATCTCAGCTGCTGAAATGTATGCATACCAGTGATCCTATTGGAATTGCTTTGTATAGACTCCTAAACTACCTATTAATCTCAACAAAAAGAAACATTAAAAAATGCCAAAAAGTCTTCAAGAATTCCAGCTGTCTCCTTTCTGCCTAGAGTACTTTCACAATGTGCTAATGTGACCCTACTGAAAATATATAATAAACAACTGAAGCTAAGAATAAACAGTCTTCTTCTGAAAACTACTTATTTTGAAGAAGTTTGTGTTTCCAGTTCAAGTTGTTGCCATGACATCTCAATACATCTTAAAAAAAAAAAAAACAGGAAAAGAAAAAAAAATAAGCAATATAGTCTTTCTCATGATAAGTGGTGTTGATAGCTCACTTCACAGACCCTAGTTTAAGTGATTCTTGCTTAAAACTTTTATGGATCAAAACTATCATTACTATTAGAAGCAGCAGTGTCGATCTGTCAGTTTCCTTTGCCTGAGCCTAAACTTTACACACATTATCTCCATAAACTAATGGAGCTACCTTTTCTACTATGCAGACTATTTTTAACACATTTCTAGGCACTACAACTATGGCAAATATCATGGAGGACCTTAAATGCTGGAAAAAAGATTTCTAGTCATAGAGATACAGGTTAGCTGACCTCGCATCGATAATTAGGAAGGGTAATTGTAATCTGAATTATGACCACCAAGATATAATTTTTTTATGGAACAGTCAGAAGTTTGTAGAAAAGGCTGGGAAGACACAGAATCAGGGAATCCACCACCACTGCAAAGTCAGTGACCATATTAGATTCATTTCCTAAGGACTTTTACCCCAGTATCTGCACATTTTGTGAAGGTATTATGCTTAACATTTCACTACGGATGACAACAAATGAATCCCTCCTACGCCACCCATTTTACAACTTTTCTATAGACTAGTTGTTAAAGTCAACTGGAGTTTCATGAGCAAGTAATTCAGCTAGGCACAAAACACAAGAGGAACAGAGTGATGTATTTTTACATAATTAAATGTTTTACTTTTAAAAAAGTAAGTAAAAATCTTAGTCAAACCATTTCTTCTACAACATTTCTTGTTCTATAACATTTTTATGGGCACAGCTAAAGCTGACCTTTAAAATCACGTTACTATTAATATCAAATATGGCACTCTGCTGAAATTGATGGTCATGGTGTTAATACAATGTGAAATGGAATATGGAATCTACCTAAATTTGTCCTTTGTCAAAAGGAATACAGCATTTGGACCTTGATCAGATCTGTAGGCAAGATATTCAGTTATATGCTATTAGTAAACACAATTTACTGGAATGAAACATTTCACACCAGTAACCATTTCAAATAATGGACAGGTAGCTTTTTGTACATTCTCTGAGCAGATCAATTTTACTACCCTTGATACATAAATGGCATGCATTTTATAAAATATAGAAAGGATATTTATGATCTGATTAGTTATTAAGCCTATTCTGCTTTAATTGCTTAAGTGATTTTCTTTTTCTTTTTGGCCAATGTGAGGTCATATGTTTGGCACCTGCATTTTAAAACCAAAACAATAACAATATGTCTATGAATTTTTAAATTTTGTTATGCTAGTATATCAATAGATCTCAAAAGACCACTGACAATTAGATGCAAATTGTCAGGAAAGGTTAGCAAAGAATTTTCACAAATCTAATATTCTTTCTTAATTATAAAACATCATAATTTTAAACAAGTTTTAGTAGTTGGGAACTACTTCTGGAAATCATTACTAAATACTAATTGCAGCCTTAATGTTCTTCCCAAACACAGAATGCATAAAATACATATACATACTTGATTTTCCATGAACAAAGAAATTTAGTAATTATCATTAGAATCAGAGCTCAAAAATAAAGATGATAATTACAAATGACAGTGGGTGGGCAATATGGACTAATAAAAATATTCCAGTAAATAATAACTTTAGCCTGCGCATGTAATTTTTGTTTTGATATTGACCTTGAGCAACTCAAATTTGAATCTTTGAGCATTACCTATAAACATATATAATATTATTTCCGTTTCTTTGGCTTGCAGAATATACATAAAAATATGAGAATATCTATTCAGTAGTGCCACCTTGAGAATTCAAATAGGGGAATCTGTCAGAATTGTTGTTCACTGGTTAAATGATGGATAAATCATCACTACAAATTTGATGTAAAAAAAACACTGAAGTATGATACTAAAAATTTCTCAATAAATCCCCATTTAATATTTAATAGTACTTTATGCTCAAAAGAAATTTAAGAAACATTTTATTAATCTGAAAGAGAATTCTATAGCTGTTTCTTTAAATTTGTGGGGGAGGTCACAAATGGTGGAGTTCCCCTTGAAAATTTCACAAACACTTTGAATCCCCCTTCCAAAGTTTACAGATAATTTCAAAGGGTTTATGGATATACTGAAGCTTATCTAAGGATCCAGATTAATCTGAGGCTCCAGCTCATCTAAGTGTCCAGATTAAAAAAAAATATTATTTTACAAAAAGCTAAACTCTTATGCACTTTTTAAGATTTGTTTGTTTTAGGTCATATTTGTACATATCATTGCGTATAAATATTAAAGAGACCGTGGGATAAGGTTTGACAAATACATACACCTAAGTAATCCAAACTCTTATCAAGATATAGTACACGACCATCACCCCAGAAAGTTCCTTCATGTCCCTTCCAAGTAAACCTCTGCCTCACTCCCTACACCACCAACCAGAGGCAACCACAATTCTTGTTTTACCAAGATTGGTTTTGCCTATAATGAACTTCATATAAGTGGAAACATACAGTATGCCCTTTCACGTAAGGCTTTCTCTCAGCATAATGTTTTTTCAGATTCGGTCATATTTCTCTCTGTATTAATTCACTTCTGATTTTTTGCTGAGCCATGTTCCATTCTATGAATATATGAGCCATTGATGAACCCCTGAGCTGTTTACAGATTTTGACTGTGATGACTAAAACTGCTACGAATGTTCTTGTAGAAATTGTTTTGTGCATATATGCTTCCATCTCTCTTAGAAAAACACTTAAGAGTAGAATTGTTAGGGGATAAGGTAGACGTATATTCAGTTTTGTAAGATACTGCCAGATCATTTTGCAAAGCAGTTGTAACATTTTACACTCTCAGCAACAACAGAGAGATTCCACTTTGTTCACCTTCTCTCCAATATTTGTTGTGGTCGGTCTTTATAATTTTAGCTATTTGGTGAGTATGCAACAGTATCTCACCATGGATTGAATTTGCATTTCCCTGAAAATTAGGTAAGATTAATGAAGATTAATGTTTTCATATCCTTATTGACTATTTGTACATATCCTTAGTAAAGTATCTGTTCAACTTATCTGCCCATTTTTGTTTTTTTAACCTTTTATTGTTCAACTGCAGGTATTTTTAATATATCCTGAATACTAGTCATTTCAGCACTGTATGTTTTATTAATATTTTCTTCTAGTCTGTGAGGGTTGCCAAGTCATTTTCTCAATTGTGTATTTTGATGAGAAGTTCTAAATTTCTCTAAGTTCATAAAGATATTCCCCTAGTCTAGTTTTATAGTTCTTACTTTTTTGTTTAGGACCATGTTCCATCTCCAATTAATGTTTTGTTTAGTGCTAAGGAGAGGCTGAGGCTCGTTTATTTCCATAATTATATCAGTCATTCCAGCACCATTTGTTAAGAAGACTTTTCTTTTTGCATGGATTTGTGGTGTTTTCATTAAAAGTTGACCAGATCACTGCAGGTCTATTTCTGAGCTCTCTATTCTCTTCTATTAATCTATGTGTCCTTTCTTACGTCAGTAGTACACCTTCTTGATAACAAGCCTTTATAATGAGTCTTGAATTGAAGTAGTGTTAGTCCTCAAACTTCATTCTTCTTTGGCAAGATTATTTTACATATTAGACTTCCTTGGTGTTTTTATATAAATTTTAGAATCAGCTTGTCAATTTCTACAAAAAGGCGTGGTTGCAGTATGTTTGGAATGGTGTCAAATGTATAGATCAATTAGGAAAGTGCCATAATCATTTCACCAATATGCCTACCTAGCTTTTGAAGCATTAGAAGTCATTTGAAATGCCATTACCACAAATCCCCAGCTAGTATCAACCTGCAAGCCCGCTTTGATCCAATCTGGATTTCATCTTGATCTCTACTATTGCCGCCTTTAATAGCATCTCTCACTCACTGCTTTTTTCTAAATGGCATCAGAAGGTGAATCAAACCCCAAACATACAACAAGCTAGTTCTGGGATAGCTTATTGTTGAGGTTTCCAGATAGTATTTTGAAATAACAAATGACGTATGGCAGTGCTCTTCCCAAAAATTGTTCACTGCCTATTGATCATAATCCTTAAGAACCTAGATTGACTTTAAAAAATGTTTACTATTTTATTTTTCACCACCTAATTGACAAAATTATGCTTTCTCCATCTGAGGTCTTAATTGTATTGCTCTTTCCTGCATGATCTTTAAGGAAGAGTGCAATGTGTACTACTGAAGGTGAAATTGACTAAATGTTCAATTTTACTTAAAAAAAAAAGTTCATTTCCACTGAACTCAAATAAAAAACTTACTGTATAAACTACTTCATACCTCTGAACAAAAAGTCAGCTTTTCAAATTATGAATGCTGAAAGAAAGAAACAATATATTTTGAAAACAGACTTTACCTTAGAATTATCTTATTTACATATGATGGCGGTAGAGAGAACATAAATTTTTAGCTTCTTGGTTATCAGCTGCTGTTTAGGAAGTGACCAATGAACAAATGCCAAAAAACTAAATCTATCGATTTAAAGATTCAGAGACACATCTGAAGCTAACCTCCAGTTTGATATTTCTTAGAGGAAAGAAAGATGGCATGCAGCTGCTGCTATTCTATCATGTGATAAGGGTAACACAGGATATTCAAATGCATTTGCCATTCCCCTTCAGCCATCTCTTTAAATATTTTGACTGCCTTTCTAAAAATGCCAAGTAATCAAAGGGACAACCTCACACATATAGAACGTAGTCATCAAATTTTCAAGTATATTAGTGCAGTTCATCTATACCAGACACTTAAGCCCTGAGATTAAAATTAAGAAATACATGCTCACCGTCCTCATAAAGTTCTTATCTTTCAGAAGGAGACACACAATCAGCAAATAAATAAACAAAACTAAACATTTTAATATGTGCTTTGAAGGAAACAGCAGCAGAGGTAGGGGGAAAAAAAAGAAGGTGGGCAACTTTAGATAGGTTAGTCAGTGAAGGAATATTTGGGGAGAAAAATGACATATAAGCTGTCTAAAAGATCACCTAAAAGATGAGAAAGTTCGGGCAATGAAGGTACTTTGAGAAAGTAAGTTATTCTATTTTGTACTCTTGTACAAAAGGATGAGTGTAGGGGACAAGAAAGTTTTTCATTTAAAGCCAGCTAATATCATCAACAGTACCTGCATTAGACACACTGTGCTAGGACAGTGTGAGGGAAAGTAGGTAATTTCCATCCACCTGAAGTCAGAGAGACTTGACATGGTGTTTCCAGTTCAAAAATTAGGTCATTTGAGGGTTATACAAACCAACTTCTGCTAGCAACTCAAATTAGTCTCAAGGATCCTATTTTGATGGTGTTCTTCAGTGGCTCATGCAATGCAGAAACAAAGACTGAGCAGAAAAAAATGAGCCAATGATAAATCTCTTTCCATCTCTCCCAAAGAATGATGCAAATCAAAATGCAGTCACTGATCTGACATCAGGAGTATGAAGAGATTGACTCACTTAAAAATGATAGAACCAGGAAGAAATAGAAAATATGAACAGACCAATCACAAGCACTGAAATTGAAACTGTGATTAAAAACCTTCCAACAAACAAAAGCCCAGGACCAGATGGCTTCACAGGCGAATTCTATCAAACATTTAGAGAAGAGCTAACACCTATCCTTCTCAAACTCTTCCAAAATATTGCAGAGGGAGGAACACTCCCAAACTCATTCTACGAGGCCACCATCACCCTGATACCAAAACCAGACAAAGATGTCACAAAGAAAGAAAACTACAGGCCAATATCACTGATGAACATAGATGCAAAAATCCTCAACAAAATACTAGCAAACAGAATCCAACAGCACATTAAAAGGATCATACACCATGATCAAGTGGGGTTTATCCCAGGAATGCAAGGATTCTTCAATATACGCAAATCAATCAATGTGATACACCATATTAACAAATTGAAGGAGAAAAACCATATGATCATCTCAATAGATGCAGAGAAAGCTTTTGACAAAATTCAACACCCATTTATGATAAAAGCCCTGCAGAAAGTAGGCATAGAGGGAACTTTCCTCAACATAATAAAGGCCATATATGACAAACCCACAGCCAACATTGTCCTCAATGGTGAAAAACTGAAACCATTTCCACTAAGATCAGGAACAAGACAAGGTTGCCCACTCTCACCACTATTATTCAACATAGTTTTGGAAGTGTTAGCCACAGCAATCAGAGAAGACAAAGAAATAAAAGGAATCCAAATCGGAAAAGAAGAAGTAAAGCTGTCACTATTTGCAGACGACATGATACTATACATAGAGAATCCTAAAGAGGCTACCAGAAAACTCCTAGAGCTAATCAATGAATTTGGTAAAGTAGCAGGATACAAAATTAATGCACAGAAATCTATTGCATTTCTATACACTAATGACGAAAAATCTGAAAGTGAAATTAAGAAAACACTCCCATTTACCATTGCAACAAAAAGAATAAAATATCTAGGAATAAACCTACCTAAGGAGACAAAAGACCTGTATGCAGAAAATTATAAGACACTGATGAAAGAAATTAAAGATGATACAAATAGATGGAGAGATATACCATGTTCCTGGATTGGAAGAATCAACATTGTGAAAATGTCTCTACTACCCAAAGCAATCTACAGATTCAATGCAATCCCTATCAAACTACCACTGGCATTTTTCACAGAACTAGAACAAAAAATTTCACAATTTGTATGGAAACACAAAAGACCCCGAATAGCCAAAGCAATCTTGAGAACGAAAAATGGAGCTGGGGGAATCAGGCTCCCTGACTTCAGACTATATTACAAAGCTTCAGTAATCAAGACAGTTTGGTATTGGCACAAAAACAGAAATATAGATCAATGGAACAGGATAGAAAGCCCAGAGATAAACCCACACACATATGGTCAACTTATCTTTGATAAAGGAGGCAAGCATATACAGTGGAGAAAAGACAGCCTCTTCAATAAGTGGTGCTGGGAAAATTGGACAGGAACATGTAAAAGTATGAAATTAGAACACTCCCTGACACCATGCACAAAAATAAACTCAAAATGGATTAAAGACCTAAGTGTAAGGGCAGACACTATCAAACTCTTAGAGGAAAACATAGGCAGAACACTCTATGACATACATCACAGCAAGATTCTTTTTGACCCAGCTCCCAGAGAAATGGAAATAAGAACACAAATAAACAAATGGGACCTAATGAAACTGAAAAGCTTTTGCACAGCAAAGGAAACCATAAACAAGACCAAAAGACAACCCTCAGAATGGGAGAAAATATTTGCAAATGAAGCAACTGACAAAGGATTAATCTCCAAGATTTACAAGCAGCTCATGCAGCTCAATAACAAAAAAACGAACAACCCAATCCAAAAATGGGCAGAAGATCTAAATAGACATTTCTCCAAAGAAGATATACAGATGGCCTACAGACACATGAAAGAATGCTCAACATCATTAATCATTAGAGAAATGCAAATCAAAACTACAATGAGATATCATCTCACACCGGTCAGAATGGCCATCATCAAAAAATCTAGAAACAGTAAATGCTGGAGAGGGTGTGGAGGAAAGGGAACACTCTTGCACTGTTGGTGGGAATGTAAATTGATACAGCCACTATGGAGAACAGTATGGAGGTTCCTTAAAAAACTACAAATAGAACTACCATACGACCCAGCAATCCCACTACTGGGCATATACCCTGAGAAAACCATAGGTCAAAAAGAGTCATGTACCAAAATGTTCATTGCAGCTCTATTTACAATAGCCAGGACATGGAAGCAACCTAAGTGTCCATCGACAGATGAATGGATAAAGAAGATGTGGCACATATATACAATGGAATATTACTCAGCCATAAAAAGAAATGAAATGGAGGTATTTGTAATGAGGTGGATGGAGTTAGAGTCTGTCATACAGAGTGAAGTAAGTCAGAAAGAGAAAAACAAATACAGTATGCTAACACATATATACGGAATCTAAGGGGAAAAAAAAAAAAAAAAGGCCATGAAGAACCTAGTGGCAAGACGGGAATAAAGACACAGACCTACTAGAGAATGGACTTGAGGATATGGGGAGGGGGTGGGGTGAGATGTGACAGGGTAAGAGAGTGTCATGGACATATATACACTACCAAATGTAAAATAGATAGCTAGTGGGAAGCAGCCGCATAGCACAGGGAGATCAGCTCGGTGCTTTGTGACCACCTAGAGGGGTGGGATGGGGAGGGTGGGAGGGAGGGAGATGCAAGAGGGAAGAGAAATGGGAACATATTGTATATGTATAACTGATTCACTTTGTTATAAAGCAGATGCTAACACACTATTGTAAGGCAATTATACTTCAATAAAGATGTTTGAGAAAAAAAAAATGATAAATTTAATAACCACCCATAGTAATGTGTTTTTATGCTTAATATACTACCAGGCTTTCATATTTTACAGAGAAATAAACTGAAGGATAATTCTCTTTGCATTTTTATTTATTTAGTTCAGAATAATGAATTTTATGTGGCTAAATGTCTGCTTGGTCATATATAAATTTTAGTCATATTATCATCTTGTTACAAAATTCAAGATGGGAAGATATTGAAGACGGGAGCAGATACAGAGATTTCAAAGTATTAGAAATATACATGCACATTCTAGTTTATATTTAATATAGTCATAGTCTACAAATCTTGTTTTCTCTTTAATCACTTTAGATGTTAGACAGATTTATCTTGAGTCAATCCTAACTCAGGTGTTTTTATTTTTTATCATGATAAAATAGTACAGTGCTCACAAAAATAATAAATGTCTTATATTTCAGTAGTTTATAAACTCAAGCCAAGATGAGAAATCCACACTGAGTTTTACGAAACTTGTAATTAAGTAATTTCTTGGTAATATTTTTGGAATAGGAAAGAGAAAAGGGAACATATAAATTTATTAATATAACCAATTATTCCACTATACATAAAATATTTTCTTTTGTCCTCTGACTCTTTGAAAGGATTTAGTGGTGCAAAAAAAGACATTAAAATTTAAGTTGCCAATTCAAAAGTCTTGCTTCAGGGAGAAATAATGAGAAATGTACGAGGACCTCCAAAAATTAAGAGCCTATGATCTGGCCAAAATTCCTGTGCACCTGGAAAGATGAGAAGGTCTGTGGTGTGGCTGTAAAGAACTAACTAAGGAGGGGAGGTGAAAGCTCAGCACTGGCCCAGCTTCCCTTAGTAGATAAATGACTTTTAAGCTGTAAGAATGTTCTCCCGGAAGAGCGCTACACAAAGGGCTGGCCCTGGAATTCTTTGTTACCAGTCCCTGATATTACAAGGAGCTTGTGCCAGAAGGTGAGTCAACTATATCTCTAAGCATTTTGTTCAGTTTAACTGACCTTTTTTTTTTCATAGTAAAACTTTTTCAATGCAGGGAGCAGTGTACTGGTTTACATGGTCTAAGATCTTCACCTCATTATTAACTGTAACCTCAATTCACAGACTAGAATCTGTCCATGGACCACACTTTTAGTAGCGCTGGTCTAGTGCTACTAAAACACAAAATGCATGTGATTTAGGGTGGCATCTACAGTCCACAAAGCCTATGAATCAGGAAGAACTCCATGTATGGACTCCACCTGTTCTACACAGGAGTCAGTCAGCTAGTGACCATCTTCAGATCCCTGAAGACACCAAATATAAATTCCAAGTAAAGTGAAATAGAATTGTTATAACCCTGAAGGGCACAACCCATATGATGATAGGCGACTAGGAAAGAGCGATTCTCTCTCTTCCTCTCTTGTGTTCATGGATGCACACGTATGCGCGCGCGCGCGCACACACACACACACACACACACACACACACAGACTGTCTTATATACACACAACTACTGTCAGGTACACACACATCCACACACAAAGAGACCCCAAGACTCCGAGACACAGATTCTACCAATACTATCATCATTTGCAACACAAAAAGAACTTCATCTAGAACAAGGCATCATTGGTAGGGTTGTTAGGTGAGGTTTCAAGTCCATTCCTCTCGTGAGTAGAGCCAGAGCTCAGCTCAGCAGTCAAGCCCAGTTCTGATGGCCAGGGCCCTGGGCCCCTTGCTGTATCCTCCCTCAAGCAGAAAGCAGCATTCTCAGGAACTGCATCTAACCATGGTCCATGGCAGGGGAGGTGATTCCAAAGCAAAAAGGGCACAGAGGGATAGTTTAAGACTGACTCCCAGAGCTAAGGTGCAGCCAGATAGGATGGATGCTTTGAGGAAACCAGAAGCTCATTAGGAAGGAAAGTGGAGTTTTCCCTCACAAGAGGGAAGACAGAGGAGGTTTACAAGAAACCACAAATACCTGGCACTTGGGCTGGCGGAGGTTGAGGAAGGTGTTAGGTGATGAGTACCTCTGCGCAGATAGAAAATGCAAGAGTAGGGCAAAGGCTCAACTGTGACAGTAAAACCTTTAACTTATTTTATAGACTTTTCAATAGCATTTTTAAATAATTTAACTTTGTTAGGGAGAGATGTGTGCTTAGTTTAGGACCAACCACAGGAGGAAGCGATTTTGACGCTCAATTTTGTATCTCAAACTTAATTGACTGAGGTCTGATGACTTCCCTAGTTTATACTACACATTTTCCTAGATAATTTTCTCTCTTCCCTAGGCTACTCTTTGAAGCTCTGATTATATTTACTATCAAAGGGAAATCACAAAAGAGACCCAAGGAAGAGGATGAGTTTGATTTAAGAAATCAGTTTCATAAAATTGTTTCAACTTTATTATAAACAATGGCCTCTAGGAATGAGATGAGTCTGATCTGGAAGAAAGCAAGCAAGAATGTTCATCCAAAATGGGATTTTGTCTTATAGAATGGGATTAGTGAAGTCATAATTCAGTTCAATTACATAAGATTCCCAACTACTGTATTACTGGCATCAATTCATTGCACAATTTTAAAAGAAATTAGATAAAAAATTGTATTTTTCTTCTCATCCTCACTTGTTTCTCATCTTCCTCTCCCCAACAATAAAAATGAGATATCCATGTATCCTAAGCTGATTAGGTTCTGGTTGATTCCTCCATATTGCTAATATTTTTCCCTTTTTATGAAAGACCTGATAAAAATTACCCTGACAATTAACCCTGATGAGAGGGACAGGTTCTGACAGAGCACCAGGGGAGGAAATATTTTTCATAAACAATCTCACTCTGGCCTCAAACTCATCCCATTAGCTCTGAAGAATGAGGCAACTAATTATACAAGAGGCTGTTGCCAGAATTTCTGACATGCTATAAACCCTTTAAATATAGGGACTGACAAACTGAATAATAAATTCTTTCTTTACTTCACATATGGCCTGTGATCATGTTGCTGACTATTTCAAAACAATAGTATAGTAAAAACTAAAACAGAGCAGTAGTATAGGAGCTCTCCAGAGAAAATGGATTGAAGGATTCACAGATATGAATGATCAAGCTACGTAGCATTCCATTTCCCGGGGTGTTTCAGGGCAGGGCTGAGAGGTAGAGAAAGTTAACTTGATGTTATAATTGAAGGAGGCCTGGCCTAGAATGACATCATGTCTGCAGGAGCAGTCAAACGAGTGGTTTTGTCCATACATCTTACCACGTTGTTTTTCATTTTTGATCATTTTGACACCAAGGCTAAATAAATGAGGATTGAAGTGTATCTATTTCCTGCATATCAACTAATTTTTATAAATTTGTCACTCATCATTTTTTTTTTTTTTAAGTCTAAACAAAAGTCACATTATTCACTGTAAAGGCAGAATTGAACTCCTGGCTATTCTGAACAAGTAAACAAACCAACCAACTAATGAAAAAGATCCTGAGTCATATAAACACCAGTCAGAGGTTTTGTTGGAAGAACAAATGAACTAATCATAAGAAGTGTTTGTTGTACTTAGGGTGACTATTTCTTTGAAGAAAGCATTTTCTATTATTGTGTAGAATTCTTCTTACTATAGATCATAAACGGGAATTAGCCAATTTGACAATAAAGTATTAGTTGTTTTCTCAAAAAGGACCAATGTCTTTGGATGAAAAGAATGATAAAAAAAATATTTGAGGGAACTGGAATATTATTTTAAGTATATTTCAAAATATTAAGATGAGCCGAAATAATTATAACTTAAGGGGAATCAACATTTTTGTTAACAGCTAATGTTTCTTAGGATTCATAGTGATCAGCTTGAATATTTTCACTCACATCTAGTGGCTATGTTGTTGCCTGTAATGTCAGAGAGCTGGGGCCCTATTATGGTTAGTCAGGCAGAGATAGTGTACCCCTAGGGGAAATTATAACAGTAAGTAAAAGTAATTGTATACTCGTCCAGGTTTGGTTTGGCTTTTACTGAGATCAACAGATTTATTCCCTTTCAGATTATTACAGCCTCCTCCTGTACCATGGAATTCTTTTGAACGCCGTCAGTACCAGGGAACCCAATAGCTTGCAAGGCCACCTTACTTTAGTCAATTATCACTCAAGTTGTTTCTAAATTGAGTAGACACAGGGAGTAGAGTCAAAATCTCTCTTTTTCCTGAGGTCAGTAGCTTTCCAGATTATCTGTGATCGTTTATTATCTATGGGGGTGTATAATTTTCCCCCCTGAATTTTGTATTTTATTACAGGTAAACATCCCTTGTTCTAATTTATTAAAATTCAGATTAGTAAACGAGAAGAGCCCTAGGAGGTCTTTTTGTTTCAGGTCAGAGGTGAAGCATTTGTTTATAAAATTAATGAGGCTCATTGTAACCACCTAAAAGGGTTGAAAAAGACACTTCTTAGCACGCAGCAGTCTTGGGAATTAAGACCCTCACAATTACTGGATTACAGATATCCTGGGCTTTATTTTTTCCCCATTATAAAAGCTTATCAGTTTGATTTTTTTGTTCAGTTTCTGCTACTTAAAATACCATCTAGAAAGGTAATCCCCAGAATGGTGCTTTTATCGTTTGAAACTCAGAAAAACAGCAATATGATCTTTCAGTCTGTGTGTGTGTAGCAAAAGCTAGGTCACCTTCTTGGGGTTCAAGGTCAGCTTATCTTTATGTTAAATTTCTGCCTTTAAATAGAGAAGAAAGACAGGAAAGGGGTTGAAGCTTAGGCCCACAATTAACCAGTGGACCCACCCAGCCCTGGCTTAAATTGGGTATTCACACATCACATTTCGCTTCTTTTCTAAAAGATTTTTAAGCATAAAAAGTAAGCTAAGAAGGAAAAGTAACAATAGATGCAGCCATGAAGATACCCACAGATATAAGGAACCTTGGAGGGCAGAGGCTTCTGTGAGCCAAGTTTGCCTTCCCATCCCGGGAGTTGCTTGTCTATTGAAAGGATAAAAAAAGAACTATGTGAAGGGAATGAGAGACATCTGACAGTGACATTCCAAATGAAGAAAGAGAATACAAATAGTGAGTGGAGAAAAGGCTGATTCAGGAGATGAAAAGGATAATTAACTAAAAACACATATTTTTCAAGGGACAAGTATCAGCTTGCGAGTAGGAAATGTTGAAAATATTATATTAATAGGATCATCACAGCATATTGAATTGAGATGTTTATCTCGGCCAACATTAATTTGGAGAATGATATAATGGGTTCAGTTCAACTAAAAAAAAAAATTAGTATGTCAACTATGTACTGGTCGCTACTTCTGGTGCTGGAGAGAAAAAGAAGAGTAAAGCAGGGTCACTTCCCCTCTGGAAATGGCATTCTCAGGAATATCAGACTATATACAGTTGTTTTCCGTTTAACGTGGTAAGTGCCGAAACAGTATCAGGATGGGAATTTGAGGCAGACTACGGGATCAAGAAAGATTTCTTAGAAGAGAGAATGCTTGAACTGTCTTTCTTCAGATCAAAGCTCAACAGTGTTTAACTCTGTGCTATAGGGCAACTCGCATAATCCCTTTGAGCATGCTTCCTCATTAATTAAAAATGGGTGCAATAATACCAATCTCACAGGTTTGTTATGAGGATTAAAAGATTAAACAAATGAAGTGCTTTGCATGTTGTAAATGTTCAATCAATGTTTTTCTTCCTGTTCCCTGTAGGATCTTGAGATAGGAACAACTTAACGCTGTTATTTCATAGACGGCCATGAAGGTTGGGTAACTTGCCCAGAGGCAGATCAGTCATACTCACCAGCCACAGAAGTAGGTGTCCTCACTCCTAGCCTCACTGCATCTCCACATCATAATGAAGATTAAAGAATGACCACGATGGGAAGTGCTCCAGGAGGAAACATATGCATGGTAAATATGGAGACACTTGAAGAAAGGAGGGAGGCTGTAGAAAATAAATAAATCAACATTAAAAAATAAAGAAGTGTAAATGGGAACTTAAGAAGTCACAAATGGATCAAGAGTCATGCATGAGAATGACACATACAAATAATGTTCAACATGTTACCAAGAGTTGTTTTAAACATACTTGGATGTGGACGGAACTAGTATCAGCGGGCAACCGATAAGTTAAAGTTAAAAATCTAAGTTTGTGTAGCTTCTTTAAAATTGTTCAGGTGTAAATTACGATATTAAAATGTTCGTCTTTGAACATCTTGTGGAAAACGTACAATCGTTGAGTTTAATTTTTGGAAGCAACTTCGGAGTTCACCTAGTCCAGAGTTTCTCAACAGTAGTTTATTTGGGGCTGGATAATTCTTTGAATTCTCTGTTGTGGGAGGCTGTTGTGTAGGATGTTTGCCAGCAGCATCCAGGCATTCCACCCACAGATGTCCCCAGCGTCAAAGCTGTGCCATCTAAAAATGTTCCTAAGCGTCGCCAAATGTCCCATGGGACAAAATTACCCCCAGTTGAGAATCATTGACCTCGTAAAATGTTTTATCCATTGGAGGAATTCATCCTTTCTGGTTCCCACCTCATTAAGGATTAGAAAAGTCTGCATTTCGAGCATTCAATCTCCTATCTGAACAGCCCTAATCATTCGGACAGTTATTTTGTTGAGTTGAAATCTGCTCTTGTACATTTTTGTCCTGTTATATACATTTTTTCCCTCTTAAACATGCAGAACTTTTAATCCCTCTTCTGCTTTCAAATATTTGGAGGCATCTATCATGCTTCCTTTCTTATTCTCTTCTCCACTTTAACCTTTCTCAATTTCTTTAACCCACACTCTTGTTACATGATTTCGAGATCTCTCGTCATCTTTGTCTTCAGCTTCTGTGTGCTTTGATTTTATTAACACCACTCATACCAATGTTAGTTTCCTTACCCTCTCTCTGCAGGTAAGAAACTTGCAAACCAGAGTGGTTATCCGATTGGCTCAAGTTCACATCCATAGGGAGGAGAAGGGGTGGGACTAGGGCAGATCTCCTAATTCCTTTCCCACCACACACAGTCACTTACACCCTCACAAGCAAAGTGAGAGTTGCTGGGAGTGGAAACAGTTGTTCCTCAAACTAAGCATTGGTTTTCCCTAAATCAAAATTTCCTCCAAAACCAATGGGAAATGGACAGGACAGAAACAGCACACACCTTCCGTTAAGATTCCCTCAGAACATTGAACACCTACCACCTGGATCAAGGTGCTTCAAGAAACTGCATAAACCAAGTTACCTAAGTCTCCACTCCTCAATTTCCTCACCTCTAAATTAGATATCGTAGTGGCACTTGGCTCTTACTGTGGCAGTCAAAAGTAACATAAATGTTAAAACAATATTATTATTAACCTAATTACAGATCAAAAATATTATTTTTCCTAGTTTCTTCTCATCCACTACACTGTGTACCATGGCTATAACATGAAGGGTGATGAGCTGGCTAAAGGAAGGAAAAGAAAAAAGTGTAAAAATGAAGAATGTGTATATTCAAGCAAGTCCAGGCTTACGAGATGCCAGATTTTGCCTAGATAGCACATCCTGGGTGTAACCAAAGTCTTCATTTAAAAAGTTGTCAAATTGGGCTTCCCTGGTGGCACAGTAGTTGAGGATCTGCCTGCCAATGCAGGGGACACGGGTTCGAGCCCTGGTCTGGGAAGATCCCACATGCCACGGAGCAACTAGGCCCGTGAGCCACAACTACTGAGCCTGCGCGTCTGTAGCTTGTGCTCCGCAGCAAGAGAGGCCGCGACAGTGAGAGGCCCGCGCACCGCGATGAAGAGTGGCCCCCACTTGCCGCAACTAGAGAAAGCCCTCGCACAGAAACAAAGACCCAACACAGCCATAAATAAATAAATAAATAAATAAATAAAAAGTTGTCAAAAAGAAGTAAAGAATTTAGGAGATTTTTAAAGTACAATGGGAGTCATGTGTCAGTTAACAGCCCTTTCTATTGCTGTTATTTTCTTCATCTCAAGAGGTCTTTTGTTTTTTGGGTTTTGGTGGGGTTTTTGTTTGTTTGTTTTTTGGTGGGGTAGCAAGGGGGCTAAGTCACAGTCTCCTTGACATGAGAAAAAAAGGACAAACAGCCTATGCTCAGAACCAGTTCACTTTATCTCTGAGTTGGGAATCTTATTTACGAGACTTGATTAGCAAAAGATGGTACTATTTCTGAGGATCATTGATTACTATTTTTAAGCCAGTTTGCTTCATTTCAAATTTTCACACACTGACAAAGAAGGTTCTCAGGGTCACAGTCTCCTCTGTATCCCTTGTCATGGGAAAATACTTTTGTTCTCCATCAGGATTAACTTTGCCTATGCATGAATCTCTTAAGACAACCTGGGCCTAACTGCCTCTAGGTTTTTTCTCAGTGGTCCTCTTTGCTTTTGCACTTTCCCTTATTGTAAAGCCTCCATGCTACCATGAAGTCAGCTCTTGATTACTCCAGCTCAGTAGGCGATTTCCCTGCAGTGACCTTCCACACAGGAAGTCCATGTGAAGACCAGGTGTAGCTTCAAAAAGAAATGTGCAAAAATATCTGACTCCAGCTCATTATTTTTCACACTGTGCCACACTGTTGAGGACCAGGCCTTGGCCACTTAGCCCCAGGCCTTGGTGGTTCTTAATTTGGTTGCCCAGTTTTCTTCTACTGCTGGAGGTCTTTGAAGTTAACAACAGCATGCTCTCTGATGCCCTTGGAGAGCAGCACTGCGAGGTGTGGCTTGTTGGGCACACTCAGTATATTACAATATTCAACTACATATTGGCACTGCAACAGTACATGTGTCTACAGGCATTTGGCACAAGTCAAGTGACACAGAGGTGTATTAAAGTACTAGATATGTGTGAAATTTTAGCTACCCATTTTAGACTCCCTTCTGATTTGGGGGGAACCCCCCATTTCTGGAGTCTTGGCAGGAGATGGAGTCTTGACTCCTACTCATCCCTGACAGCTACGGCACAGACACATGACATAGAATCAACCAATACGGTGCTCTTGTTCAGGACTGAGGAACTTGAGAGTATGCTGCTAATATGGAAAACATTCACATCAAAGGCAACAGAGTGGAGAAGTCAGCCATGAGGACAGACCATGCCCTAGGGCAGCAAAGCCAAGTGTGGCACTTAATTTTTCCTGCAGCCTGACCTTGGGTGTGTTTTTCTGCTACATAGAATGGCTCAACGATGCTTCCGGCCTCCTTCTCCCAGCTTCTGATCAATTCTGTGAATAGTCCGATACCCTTGCAATAAATACCCAACACGGTGCCGTCTCTGACTAGCTGCGTGACCTTGAGCGAGTCATCAAACCATCCTCATTACTGAACTGGGAAAACAACAGTACCTGCCTCTAAAGTGCTTAGCAGAATGCTGAGACACAGCAAATGCTAAATAAATGTTACCTAGAGTCATTTTTATCATTAAAACCCTGAATTTTTAGAAAAGAAACTTTGAGCTGGAATCCAAAGGATGAATGAGTTAACTAGCAAAGATGGGCAAGAGGGCATTCCAGGACAAGATTAACCACATGGCTGAAAGCCCTGTGCTGGAAGGAAACATGGCATATTCAAGAATGAGGATTTCCAAGTGCCCAGGGACGAGTGGAACAGCCTGGGACTGAGAAGGCAGGGGTGAGGTCCTACAGGGCTTACAGGTGATGTCAGTATATTTAAAATATGCTAAGTGTGATAAGAAAGCACTGAGAGATCCAAGCAAGGTCATGCAAGTGGTTTTGTCTTAGGAAATATGCACTCTGGCTACAGTTAGAAAATTGGGTTGGAAAGAACAAAAAATGGTTGCAGGGATACTACTTAGAAGGCTATTATAGAGGTCCAGGTATAAGATACTTGTAGACTGAATTAGGGACAGGTTCTAGAGATGGAGAGAATTGGGTGATTTGAAGTATTTAGGATGTTAAGTTGACCAGACTTTGGGTGGGTTAGCTGTAATGGGTGAAGGAGAAGGAGGTGGTGAGGACAACCCTCATCTCCCCAAAGGGCTCCCTTTATCAGAAGGGAGGCCTGATGTGCTTGAGGAGGAATTCAATACATTTGATGTTCTGAGATAGCAAAACTCCTAAAACATTTATCTGTACTGTGCTTTAGCATTTACAAAGCATGTTCATACTCATTTCTTATTTCATTCTCACTGAGGCACAAGAGACCTAGATAAATGATGTATTTCTAGATGACAAAGCTAGTATGTTAGAGGCCTGGGATGAGAGCCTGCATTTTCTGACTCCTGGTCCAGTGCATGTCTGTTACACAGTTGCTGACATATATCTCCATCTGAATGCCTCAAAGAGTGCCAACAGACTTCTCAACAAGCTTCTCTTCCAAACACTTGGCCTTTCACTCAGTGGACTGTATTTAGTGAACATGTATGTTACCCAAGATGTAACAAATTTCCTGATATCAAGGAGAGACTAATCAGATCATAATTTTTGCATTCCCTCTGCAAAATTACGAGGAAGAAAGAACACCCTGAAATGGCAGTTTTCTTAATGAGAACTATCCCATGCTTTCCTTTACATGCAAGAAAGGAAGATAAATGTTATCCACAGGGGCAGTAAATAACAGAACAAATTTTGGAATCAGAAAAATCCAAATTAATTCCAGTTTGCCACTTACTGGTACCTTGGTGATGTAGAGGAATTTCCTGAGTCTTTTTTTTTTCTTAATCTGGAAAAAGAGAACTATAGTAGTCATCTTTTAAGGGTATTTTAAGGATTAAGTTTGATTATATAGGTACAGCTTGCTACAGTGGCTGGCAGAGAACAAGGTCTCAGTAAATGGCAGTCAAAATGAAGGCTGACACCTTTTATGGGAATCAGTTTTTAATCTAAAACTGTATGTTACATAGTTGAAAGAAAAGGAAAGAAAAGGAGGCTGGGCATATCATCCAGTCATTTCAGAGGAATTTGGGTGGTTTCAAGGTCAGTTATGAGTCTAAGAAAGTGGACTTGATGTTTCTGAGGGAACCAAGGTCACTGATGAGCTTTCCTTTCTTCATGTATTATTAATTAGTGCTACATTGGCGACACAGAGCCAGAATCCCCAGTCCACCCAAGAGAATGTTATCACCACAAAGGAACCTCTAGACTCAACAGACCACATAGAGATCAAGAGATCATCTGGGGTAGGTCTGACTTTTTTTTTTTAGTAACTTTACAATGTCAACAGAGACTTCCATATCCCTATGGAAGAGAAATGGCCTTCAGAATTTCAGAGGACCTGGCACCAACTGAGTCTCAAGACAATGTTATCATTTCTAAACTTGTGGTGATTACTAATCTCAAAGGCTCTGACACAATAGTCTATCCTGTCATTGATGAAATTAATTAATCAAAGTATACATAAATACCTAGCATCTCCATCTCTCTCTTATATTCCTTATCTAGAAAGTATGGGGGTGCTACCACACATTCAACTATGATGTTAAGCTTCCTTATATCATTCAGAATCCAGGATTCCTAGATTTATTCATGAATGTATTTCTACATATTTAATGAGCATGTAGATACCAGGATTTGTGCTAAAAAACATCTTAGGTACACAAATGAATAAGACATTATCTTTCCATCAAGGAGCTCCCAGTCTAGTGAGTGAAATAGAGACATGGAAATGGTTAATTACAATACAATACGTTTGAAATTTTGTTTTGTTTTTCTTTTTTACTGTGTCTGACTCTGCCCCCTACCTACCTTGTTAGTACTTAGTGAACAATTAAATGAGAGTAACCTCATCTAGTCCCATAGCTTCAGGTGCCAGTTCTATGCATATGGTTCCCAAAACCTGAGTCTCCTAAACGAATCTTTAATAGAAGTACTCCTCCAACCTAGAAACAATGTGAAAGCACGAAATGTTTCTTTACTTTGCCTCTTCTAAGTTCAACAGAGTACAACACACGCAGCACATACTCAATAAAAGTGTGTTGAATGAATACATGCATAAATGAACAAAATGCAATGATTTCGGCACCGGTGGAAAAACTGCATAATGGTCTGCTGCTTCAGGATCACAGGCTATAAATAGTCCAGGACGCTTTGCCTAGGGTTAGAGCTCATTGATTACTGGGTTACCTCCAGTAAGTTGTTTTGCTAGCTTTCTCTTGGCCAAAAACACCTTTCTCTCCTATCCACCTCTAGAAGATGGGAGCCCAAATTTCCAGCCACTGAGTCATAGACTGTGAGCGACAGCTTGGAGGGCTGATTCTTTCTGATAGCTCATGACTCAGGAAGCTGGTAGAGAAATGTCTATGGAAACTAGACAAAATGTATGATACTAAAGAATTGCCTTTTAATATTTTATAATTCCTCTATATAATTAAAGAAAAAATATACATTTTGTCCTTATTTAGCCAAGTCTAGTTTTCCCTTGAAGGGAAAAGAAGATGGTCACAATTTCACACTGAGAGAGTCAGATAGCAGATGGGAGGACCAATTTTATACATCAGTTAGACTATGGACATAAAAGATTCATTTTTACATATTGAAAGATTAAATAAATGAATAAACAATAATAAGTGTATGAACTCTAGGTATGTAAGGGAATTTTCACAAAGGAGGTCAGTTATACATTATGTAAGAGGAAATCTTAATTCTTGATACTATCAGATTAACTGAAATAACAAACAGATTCTTTCTTGGTTTTCTGTGTTGAAGGAATTAGGCATAAAACCTATATATATACACACACACATATATATAAATTTCTGTTCAGAGGAGTCACATGTACTGGTTGCTTAATCTTCCTGATATTACAATTATTAGAGGGGCATGAAGTCAACTTTGACTGGCAAACTTAAGTAAACTTTTGTGTGGTCCTGCTCATTTTTGCCCCAGATAAAAACAAATCATACCTACTCGAGTTACATCAGATAGAGATGCCAGTTATCCTTAACCCAGGCTGCACAACATAATCACCAAATGAGACTTTAAAGACTACTATTATTGCCCGGGCCCCATCCCACAAATATTAAATCAGATTCTCCCTAGATAGGGCTTGGTGACACGTATTTTTTTTTTTTAAATGCTTCCCAAGGGCTTCTTATCTGTGGTCTGGATTCAGAAGTACTGAAACTCACCCACACCTCCTGGCCAGCCAGAATACAGGGGCTAACCAGTGCTTCTCAAACTTCAATGTGTCACAGGTCATCCTGGGAGCTTGTTAAAATGAAGATTCTGATTCAGTAGGTCTGGGCTGGGGCCTGAGGTTCTGCCTTGCCTCCTAGCGCCAGGAGACGCTGATGATGCTATCTGTCGATACACCTGGAATAGCAAGTGCTAAACCACTCGTAACTGTGGCCTTCCACAAGCAGTTAAGGAAAGAGTGGACCTCTGTAGAGACAACCTCAGCAATGACAAGAGCTGGCAGACACCGACATGGCCATATCGGTTGTTAAAGTAACGAAAGTCTTTTGTCCAGATGGGTAAATATCTGTGGCTTTGAGCGCCCCGACCTGGCTAGCCTAGACTTTGTCCCAGGAAGCCCCACATGCCACAATCAATCTAGCAACTCCAGCGTTCATGTCTGCCTCATTAGGGAACCTTCAGAACTCTGCTTCGGCACTGATGGGTTTTTTCCTTTCTGATTGTTCAGAGCCTTTGCGGAATTGGCTATTAAATCTTTTAAATATCACTCGTGAGCACCATTCCAAGATATGATCCCTGGATGGGTCAAGACCTAGAAAACTGTCCAATTGCTGCCTTCAGGTTACATTAGGTTGAAAGATGATCTATTCCATCACTAACGTGAGTGAGTTTTGATAAAAGACAACATGAGATCAGCAGGGCCGCAGGACAATAGACAAACTAGGTGAAAAAACATGAATTGGAGTAAAAAGGAGATCTAACAAAAGGGAAAAGAATGATTCATTATGCAAATTCATCATGAACAGGGAGATTGAATGAGAGGAAAACCTTGGTTTAATTAAAGATTAGAGATTCCACAGAACTGAAAAGAATAGGAAACATTTGTTCTACTGTCCTCAACATAAATCAGAGGTCTAGCTAAAAAATTTATGATAATTTACTCGTAGAATATTTTTATAAGGCTTTGCCTTACTTTAGCAAACAAGTAATTGCAGTGCACCATATGTAGTATAATAATCAGTTCCTATAAATTAAAATAGAGTATTTGGTTTTTAAACATTTTTTTAGTTTGGTACTTATTTTTGTTCAATTATTATTTAAAAAAACAATTTTCCAGGTTAGTGGTTTTAACTCAGTGTCTCTAATATGTCAAGAATTTTAAGAAAAACTACAAAAAATCCTAGATCTTTATTTTTTGTATATTTCATCCCAGTCTAACTAATCACGAAATGAAATAAGAAAAACAACAAGAAAAACCAAAGCTAATTGAAGATGTATGCCTGGGTTCTTAGGAAACTTCTTTGAGAAAAACAATTCTGAGATTCCTTGACAATTTGACAACGCTAGTTTAATAGAATAAAGCTACAGTGTAGGTACTCTGTCCTAAAGCTGCAGTACTTTTATTAGTTTTAACTCTCTACCTAATTGGGGCCACAGAGTCATCATAATGTATTATGTGCAGATACTGTGTTTTTAAAGCACCCTAAAATCTATCCATTAGGGCTGACTTTGCAGCCAGTCTCCTAATAATTCTAGGTGCATGGTTTTAACAAGCTATAGCCATCTCTCATGTGCATTACCCTGAATAATTTTTGTTTCACTTACATTTACATTAACTTGTACTTTACCTTGAATTTTTTTTAAAGCACAACCTAATTGTCAATGTGATTTCTGACTTTATTTTTCTCTTTTCCTACGGATCTAAATCAAATACTGTGTTACTGGTAACATACTTGACAAAGGAGGCTTTTGAAGCTCAGAAACATGTATGGCAAATTACCTACAACCAAAAAACTATTTTCCACAGCTTTCCCCGCTTTTCTGCAAGGGGCATCCCCCCCTTGCTAGCACTTCTAATATCAGGGCCTGAAAATCCTCCCACCATATGTCAGAGATATTTGATCTTTTTCTGTCTAAGCCTGTGGTAGGGCTTATAGTTCACACTGTCTGCTATGTCTGATTCTTCCTCAGGGGAGTCTGATTTCACATTCTAACTGCCCTAAATAGAGTTTAGAAATAGTTCCTTCTTGCTAGACTCAGAAAAGAACAGCCACGAAGAATGAAAAGAGAAACACAAGCAGTGTCCCCATAACTAAAATGCACACATCCCTGCATGAGCAGCTCTGCTATCTGACCATCTGCAGCTCTGGCCGCCACCTCCTTCAGCTGTGTAATCACCCATCCCAAATACAAGCAGAAGTCCAGTATCAGACTTGCCAAGCATGGAGAGATAGAGCACAGAAGCAGGCCTTTCCAGCCCCCTGCTTACTACAGACAGAAATTTATCTGAAGCCTTTCTGATAAATCAAATAGAAAAATGTTTAAAAAATGTAATATAGTATAAAAAAAAAAAATCCCTTGAGTTTTATAAATAGTGCGTCTGGATTCAAAAGAAACATGTTGCTATCAACCAGGATGCAGTTTCCATTTTCCTCTCCGCTTGCTCCTGACTGCTGTCTCCTCTTGGAGGGACTGGCGGGTGGTGCTCCTCCTACTGTTACTCAAAGTGAATGGTCCTGGGATGGCAGATGAGATCTTTGTGGCTTCTGGTGTAAAGTTTTCTTGTTATGTTTGTAACCCTAGCAAAGGCTAATTTAACCACATGTTGCCATCTTGAAATTGTGGGCAACTGGGACTTCTAGTGAATAAAATTCCTTTCACGCCCACTAGGAGCCCCAACTACCTCCCTGTGCAAATTTTGAAGGGTATATTTTAATCCCCAGGCAATAGAAACAGCCTGACCAAGGTGGTATTCAGGAGAGAGCACAGATGCAAAAGAAAAAAGGCCTCCACTTGGGCCAAGATTGCTTTCCACTAGGATGGGGATGAGATCATGTCAGAGATATTAAAGAAAATAACTGGGTCTTAAGAACATCTGGCTGAGTATTATTGTATTAGAAGGAGGAATACAGAGGCTGCTCAGACCTGCAGTCAGTGAGGCTTTTGGAGGCAGGGATACTTTGCACCCTACTTTCCTCTTCCTTCCCCTGCCAACCCTCAAACTTTTAGCACTGTCAGGTACAATACATATGATCCAGCCTTTTTACAGAGAACAAGTGTTCTGCTGTTCTACCAGAGAGGGGGGACAAGCCAAAGGAAAATACACAAATGACCTTCACTCAAAGGACTTTTGCATTATGTATTTCTGACCAATGTCTTAGAATTTATACCTATTTTACTAAAATAACTTTCTTCACAATAAACGAGAAGAAAGGAGATCTTCAAATCATCTCCACTCAAATGGTGGAGGAGGAGGATCCTGAGCTCACCTCCTCCCGCAGACACATCAAAACTACATCAAAACTACAACTACATATAGAACAACTGTCTCCAAGAAAGACCTGAAGACTAGCAGACAGCTCATCTACAACAAAGGATATAAAGAAAGAACCACACTGAGATGCGTAAGAGGGGCAGAAATCTGATCTAACCAGGACGCACACCCCCAGCACAGTGACCAACAGGTGGGAGGGAATATTACAAAGGTAGAGGTCCGCCCTAAGGAGTGAGGAATACAAGCCCCTTGTTGGACTCCCCAGCCTGGGGGACTTGCTTTGGGAAGACAAGCTCCATAACATCTGGCTGTGAAAACCAGAAGCAGGGCTCATATCCAGGAGAGCCAGTGGGCTGTAGGAAATTGAGGATTGTTCTTCAAGGGCTCATGCACAAACTCATTCACTTTTAGTCTCAGTGCAGAGGCAACAGTTTGAAAAGTCCTTCTGTACATGAAGGGGGATTCATTTCGCTAACTTTAGTGTAAATGAAGAAGTAGCAGAGATCTGTTGGAACTTACTCCAAGGACTGAAGCACTAGCAAGCACAATTTTTTGCTCTTTTAAAATGTCTTCTTCTATCTAGATGGCCGAGTGCTATTAGGTGCCATTTCTGACATTCACCATCTACCTTGCTAGCACCACTCACCTTGCCCCGGCGTACCCATGCAGGTCTGCCCTGCCCAACTGGCCTGCCCAGGCTGGCACCCCGTCAAAGTGGCCCCCACCCAACCATACCCAGCAGGTAGAATCAGCTGATTCTAGCCCCTCCCACAAAGTAGCCCTCATCCCAGAGGACCAGCCTTACCCACCAGCTCACACACGGCGGCCAGGGTCAGACCCCATAGCCATCCAGCCCGGGGACCAGCCCCAACACAAAGCACACCACAGCAACCACAGCACCACCACAACAGGAGGGCACACACACCTGACACAGGGGACACCAATGGAGCACCTGGCGCTGGTGACCAGCGGACATTGCTCTCGTGGGCCACACAGGAAATCTTCCACATAAGGCCACTTTAAGACTATGAAACACAGCTGATTAACCTAATACATAGAAACGTATACAAAGTCAGGCAAAAGTGAGAAAAAAGGAATGTGTTCCAAATAAAAGAATAAGACAAAACCTCAGAAAAAGAACTAAAGAGAACAGAGATAAGTAATCTACCTGAGTTCAGCATAATGGTAAAAAAAAAACCTCATGAACTTGGGAAAAGAATGGAAGAACACAGTGAGACCTTCAACAGAGAAACAGAAAATAGAATAAAGAACCAGAGGAGGAGCTTCAAGATGGGGGAAGAATAAACACGGAGATCACCTTCCTCCCCACAAATACATCAGAAATACATCTACACGTGGAACAACTCCTACAGGAAACCTACTGAACGCTGGCAGAAGACCTCAGACCTCCCAAAAGGCAAGAAACTCCCCACATACCTGGGTAGGGCAAAAGAAAAAAGAAAAAAAACCAGAGACAAAGAATAGGGATGGGACCTGCACCAGTGGGAGGGAGCTGTGAAGGAGGAAAGGAAGCCCCTTCATGGGCGGAGACTGTGGGTGGCAGAGGGGGGAAGCTTCGGAGCCACGGAGGAGAGCGCAGCCACAGGGGTGCGGAGGGCAAAGCGGAGCGATTCCTGCACAGAGGATCGGTGCCGAGCAGCACCCACCAGCCCGAGAGGCTTGTCTGCTTACCCGCCGGGGCGGGCGGGGCTGGGAGCTGAGGCTCGGGCTTCCGTTGGATAGCAGGGAGAGGACTGGGGCTGGCGGCGTGAACACAGCCTGAAGGGGTTAGTGCGCCACAGCTAGCCGGGAGGGAGTCCGGGAAAAAGTCTGCAGCTGCCGAAGAGACAAGAGACTTTTTCTTGCCTCTTTGTCTCCTGGTGCTCAAGGAGAGGGGATTAAGAGCGCCGCTTAAAGGAGCTCCAGAGACGGGCGCGAGCTGCGGCGATCAGCGCGGACCCCAGAGACGGGCATGAGACGCTCAGGCTGCTGCTGCCGCCACCAAGAAGCCTGTGTGCGAGCACAGGTCACTCTCCACACCTCCCCTCCCGGGAGCCTGTGCAGCCCGCCACTGCCAGGGTCCCATGATCCAGGGACAACTTCCCCGGGAGAAGCACAGCACACATCAGGCTGCTGCAACGTCACACCAGCCTCTGCCGCCGCAGGCTCGCCCCGCATCCGTACCCCTCCCTCCCCTCGGCCTGAGTGAGCCAGAGCCCCCGAATCAGCTGCTCCTTTAACCCCATCCTGTCTGAGTGAAGAACAGACGCCCTCAGGTGACCTACATGCAGAGGCGGGTCCAAATCGAAAGCTGAACCCAGGGAGCTGGGCAAACAAAGGAGAGAAAAGGAAATCTCTCCCAGCAGCCTCAGGAGCAGCGGATTAAATCTCCACAATCAACTAGATGTACCTTCATGTGTGGAATACCTGAATAGACAACAAATCATCCCAAATTGAGGAGGTGGACTTTGGGAGCAACGATATATATTTTTTTCCCCTTTTTCTCTTTTTGTGAGTGTGTATGTGTATGCTTCTGTGTGTGATTTTGATTGTATAGCTTTGCCTTTACCATTTGTCCTAGAGTTCTGTCAATTTTTTTTTTATTTATTACTTAAAAAATTTTTTTGTTGTTAATAATTATTTTTTATTTTAATAACTTTATTTTATTTTATTTTATTTTATCATCTTCTTTCATTCTTTCTTTTCTCCCTTTTATTCTGAGCCCTGTGTATGAAAGGCTCTCGGTGCTCCAGCCAGGTGTCAGGGCTGTGCCACTGAGGTGGGAGAGCCAACTTCAGGACACTGGTCCACAAGTGACCTCCAAGCTCCACGTAATATCAAACGGTGAAAATCTCCCAGAGATATCCACCTCAACGCCAAGACCCAGCTCCACTCAACGACCAGCAAGCTACAGTGCAGGACATCCTATGCCAAACAACTAGCAAGACAGGAACACAACCCCATCCATTAGCACAGAGGCTGCCTAAAATCATAATAGGCCACAGACACCCCAAAACACACCATCAGCCGTGGACCTGCTGACCAGAAAGATAAGATCCAGCCTCATCCACCAGAACACAGGCATTAGTCCTCTCCACCAGGAAGCCTACACAACCCACTGAACCAACCTTAACCACTGGGACAGACACCAAAAACAACAGAAACTACGAACCTGCAGCCTACAAAAAGGAGACCCAAAACACAATAAGTTAAGCAAAATGAGAAGACAGAGAAACACACAGCAGATGAAGGAGCAAGGCAAAAACCCAACAGACCTAACAAATGAGGAGGAAATAGGCAGTCTACCTGAAAAAGAATTCAGAAAAATGATAAAGATGATATAAAATCTTGGAAATAGAATGGAGAAAATACACGAAACGTTTAACAAGGACCTAGAAGAACTAAAGAGCAAACAAACAGAGATGAACAACACAATAAATGAAATTAAAAATTCTCTAGAAGGGATCAATAGCAGAATAACTGAGGCAGAAGAACGGATAAGTGACCTAGAAGATAAAATAGTGGAAATAACTACTGCAGAGCAGAATAAAGAAAAAACAATGAAAAAAATTGAGGACAGTCTCAGAGACCTCTGGGACAACATTAAATACACCAACATTCGAATTATAGGGGTCCCAGAAGAAGAAGAGAAAAAGAAAGGGACTGAGAAAATATTTGAAGAGATTATAGTTGAAAACTTCCCTAATATGGGAAAGGAAATAGTTAATCAAGTCCAGGAAGCACAGAGAGTCCCACACAGGATAAATCCAAGGAGAAATATGCAAAGACACATATTAACCAAACTATCAAAAATTAAATACAAAGAACAAATATTAAAAGCAGCAAGGGAAAAAAAACAAGCAACACATAAGGAAACTCCATAAGGTTAACAGCTGACCTTTCAGCAGAAACTCTGCAAGCCAGAAGGGAGTGGCAGGACATATTTAAAGTGAAGAAAGAGAAAAACCTACAACCAAGATTACTCTACCCAGCAAGGATCTGATTCAGATTTGATGGAGAAATTAAAAGCTTTACAAACAGGCAAAAGCTAAGAAAATTCATCACTACCAAACCAGCTTTATAACAAATGCTAAAGGAAGTTCTCTAGGCAGGAAACACAAAAGAAGGAAAAGAACTACAATAATAAACCCCAAACAATTAAGAAAATGGTAATAGGAACATACATATCAATAACTATCTAAAAGGTAAACGGATTAAATTCTCCAACCAAAAGACACAGGCTCACTGAATGGATACAAAAACAAGACCCATATATATGCTGTCTACAAGAAACCCACTTCAGACCTAGGGACAAATACAGACTGAAAGTGAGGGGATGGAAAGAGATATTCTATGCAAATGGAAATCAAAAGAAAGCTGGAGTAGCAATTCTCATATCAAACAAAATAGACTTTAAAACAAAGACTATTACATGAGACAAAGAAGGACACTACATAATGATCAAGGGATTGATCCAAGAAGAAGATATAACAATTGTAAATATTTATGCACCCAACATAGGAGCACCTCAATACATAAGGCAAATACTAACAGCCATCAAAGGGGAAATCAACAGTAACACAATCATAGTAGGGGACATTAACACCCTTCTTCCACCAATGGACAGATCATCTAAAATGAAAATAAATAAGGAAACACAAGCTTCAAATGATACATTAAACAAGATGGACAAAATTGATATTTATAGGACATTCCATCCAAAAACAACAGAATGCACATTCTTCTCAAGTGCTCATGGAATATTTTCCAGGACAGATCATATCTTGGGTCACAAATCAAGCCTTGGTTAATTTAAGAAAATTGAAATCGTATCAAGTATCTTTTCTGACCACAACGCTATGAGATTAGATATCAATTACAGGGAAAAATCTGTAAAAAATACAAAAACATGGAGGCTAAACAACACACTACTTAATAACCAAGAGATGACTGAAGAAATCAAAGAGGAAATGAAACAACACCGAGAAACAAATGACAATGAAAACACGAGGACCCAAAACCTATGGGATGCAGCAAAAGCAGTTCTAAGGGGGAAGTTTACAGCAATACAATCCTACCTTAAGAAACTAGAAACATCTCAAATAAACAACCTAACCTTACACCTAAAGCAATTAGAGAAAGAAGAACAAAAAAAAAAACCAAAGTTAGCAGAAGGAAAGAAATCATAAAGATCCGATCAGAAATAAATGAAAAAGAAATGAAGGAAAAGATAGCAAAGATCAGTAAAACTAAAAACTGGTTCTTTGAGAAGATAAACAAAATTGATAAACCATTAGCCAGACTCATCAAGAAAAAAAGAGAGAAGACTGAAATCAGTAGAATTAGAAATGAAAAAGCAGAAGTAACAACTGACATTGCAGAAATACAAAGGATCATGAGAGATTACTACAAGCAACTATATGCCAATAAAATGGACAACCTGGAAGAAATGGACAAATTCGTAGAAATGCACAACCTTCTGAGACTGAACCAGGAAGAAATAGAAAATATGCACAGACCAATCACAAGGCACTGAAATGGAAACTGTGATTAAAAATCTTCCAACAAACAAAAGCCCAGGACCAGATGGCTTCACAGGCAAATTCTATCAAACATTTAGAGAAGAGCTAAAACCTATCCTTCTCAAACTCTTCCAAAATATTGCAGAGGGAGGAACACTCCCAAACTCATTCTACAAGGCCACCATCACCCTGATACCAAAACCAGACAAAGATGTCACAAAGAAAGAAAACTATAGGCCAATATCCCTGATGAACATCCGTGCAAAAATCCTCAACAACATACTAGCAAACAGAATCCAACAGCACATTAAAAGGATCATACACTATGATCAAGTGGGGTTTATCCCAGGATTCCACAATATACGCAAATCAATCAATGTGCTACACCATATTAACAAATTGAAGGAGAAAAACCATATGATCATCTCAATAGATGCAGAGAAAGCTTTCGACAAAATTCAACACCCATTTATGATAAACACCCTCCAGAAAGTAGGAATAGAGGCAACTTTCCTCAACATAATAAAGCCCATATATGACAAATCCACAGCAAACATCGTCCTCAATGGTGAAAAACTGAAACCATTTCCACTAAGATCAGGAACAAGACAAGGTTGCCCACTCTCACCACTATTATTCAACATAGTTTTGGAAGTGTTAGCCACAGCAATCAGAGAAGACAAAGAAATAAAAGGAATCCAAATCGGAAAAGAAGAAGTAAAGCTGTCAGTTTGCAGATGACATGATACTATATATAGAGAATCCTAAAGATGCTACCAGAAAACTACTAGAGCTAATCAATGAATTGTTAAAGTAGCAGGATACAAAATTAATGCACAGAAATCTCTTGCATTCCTATACACTAATGATGAAAAATCTGAAAGTGAAATTAAGAAAACACTCCCATTTATCACTGCAACAAAAAGAATAAAATATCTAGGAATAAACCTACCTAAGGAGACAAAAGACCTGTATGCAGAAAATTGTAAGACACTGATGAAAGAAATTAAAGATGATACAGACAGATGGAGAGATATACCATGTTCTTGGATTGGAAGAATCAACACTGTGAAAATGACTCTACTACCCAAAGAAATCTACAGATTCAATGCAATCCTTATAAAACTACAAATGGCATTTTTCAGAGAACTAGACCAAAAAATTTCACAATTTGTATGGAAACACAAAAGACCCAGAATAGCCAATGCAATCTTTAGAAAGAAAAACGGAGCTGGAGGAATCATGCTCCCTGACTTCAGACTGTACTACAAAGCTACAGTAATCAAGACAGTATGGTACTGGCACAAAAACAGAAATATAGATCAATGGAACAGGATAGAAAGCCCAGAGATAGATAAACCCACACACATATGGTCACCTTATTTTTGATAAAGGAGGCAAGAATATACAGTGGAGAAAAGACAGCCTCTTCAATAAGTGGTGCTGGGAAAAATGGACAGCTACATGTAAAAGAATGAAATTAGAACACTCCCTAACACCATACACAAAAATAAACTCAAAATGGATTAAAGACCTAAATGTAAGGCCAGACACCACCAAACTCTTAGAGGAAACCATAGGCAGAACACTGTGTGACATAAATCACAGCAAGATCCTTTTTGACCCACCTCCTTGAGAAAGGGAAATAAAAACCAAAATAAACAAATGGGACCTAATGAAACTTAAAAACTTTTTCACAGCTAAGGAAACCATAAACAAGACAAAAAGACAGCCTTCAGAATGGGAGAAAATATTTGCAAATGAAGCAACTGACAAAGGATTAATCTCCAAAACTTACAAGCAACTCATGAAGCTCAATATCAAGAAAACAAACAACCCAATCCAAAAATGGGCAGAAGACCTAAATAGACATTTCTCCAAAGAAGATATACAGATTGCCAACAAACACATTAAAGAATGCTCAACATCATTAATCATTAGAGAAATGCAAATCAAAACTACAATGAGATATCATCTCACACCAGTCAGAATGGCCATCATCAAAAAATCTACAAATAATTAATGCTGGAGTGGGTATGGAGAAAAGGGAACCCTTTTGCACTGTTGGTGGGAATGTAAATTGATACAGCCACTATGGAGAACAGTATGGAGGTTCCTTAAAAAACTAAAAATAGAACTACCATACGACCCAGCAATCCCACTACTGGGCATATACCCTGAGAAAACCATAATTCAAAAAGAGTCATGTACCAAAATGTTCACTGCAGCTCTATTTACAATAGCCAGGACAGGGAAGTAACCTAAGTGTCCATCAACAGATGAATGGATAAGGAAGATGTGGCACATATATACAATGGAATATTACTCAGCCATAAAAAGGAACAAAACTGAGTTATTTGTAGTGAGGTGGACGGACATAGAGAGTGTCATACAGAGTGAATTAAGTCAGAAAGAGAAAAACAAATACCGTATGCTAACACATATATATGGAATCTAAAAAAAAAAAAAAAAAAAAAAAAGGTCATTAAGAACCTAGGGGCAGGACAGGAATAAAGACACAGACCTACTAGCAAATGGACTTGAGGACATGGGGAGGGGGAAGGGTAAGGTGAGACAAAGTGAGAGAGTGGCATGGACATATATACACTACCAAACGTAAAATAGATAGCTAGTGGGAAGCAGCCGCATAGCACAGGGAGTTCAGCTCAGTGCTTTGTGACCACCTGGAGGGGTGGGATAGGGAGGGTGGGAAGGAGGGAGATGCAAGAGGGAAGAGATATGGGGACATATGTACATGTATAACTGATTCACTTTGTTATAAAGCAGAAACTGACACACCATTGTAAAGCAATTATACTCTAATAAAGATGTTAAACAAAAGACAAAAAAATAGTAAAAAAATAATAATAATAATGGAATCAGATTGTACTTAATCCACATACTAATATGAAATAAACACAAATTCTATTTCAAAAAAACAAAAAAGAACCAATCAGCTGAAGAATACAATACTGAAATGAAAAATACACTAGATGGCATCAACAGCTGAAGATGATGCAGAACAGATCAGTGATCTGTAAGACAATATAGTGGAAATCACCCAATTTGTACAGCTAAAGGAAAAAAAATATTTTTAATAAATGAGGATACTTTAAGGGATCTCTGAGGCATCAAGCATAAGAACATTTGCATAATAAGGGTCGCAGAAATAGAAGAGAGAGAGAAAGGGACAGTAAACGTATTTGAAAAAATAACAGCTGAAAACTTCCCAAACCTGGCAAGATAAACATGTATCTAAGTCCAGGAAGCACAGAGAAACCCTAAAGCAGAAAAAGATACTACACAAAAGCAAATTACAGGCCAATACCGCTGATGAAATAGATACAAAAATCCTCAATAAATCATTGCCAAACCAAACTCAACAATACATTAAAAGAATCACACATTATGATCAAGTGGGATTTATTCCAGGGACACAAGAATGGTTCAACATCTGCAAATGAATCAACATGATTCACCACATTAACAAAACAAAGAATAAAAATCATACAATCATCTCACAGGTGCAGAAAAAGCATTTGACAAAATTTAACATGCATTTATGATAAAAACTCTCAACAAAGTAGATATAGAGGGAACGTACCTCAACATAATAAAGGCCATTTATGACAAACCCACAGCTAACATCATACTCAGCAGTGAAAATCCGAAAGCTTTTCCTCTGAGTTTGGATTATTACAAGGATACCAACCCTCACCAAACTAATATTGGAAGTCCTAGTCATAGCAATTAGGCAAGAAAAAGAGAGAAAAAGCATCCACATTAGAAAGGAAGATGTAAAACTGTAACTATTTGCAGATGACACGCTACTATATATAGGAACCCTAAAGACTACACCAAAAACTACTAGATCTGACAAATGAATTTAGTAAAGTTGCAGGACACTAAATTAATATACAGAAATCTGTTGAATTTCTATATACTAATAACAAAGTATCAGTAAGAAAAATTAAGAAAATAATCTGACTTACAATCACATCCAAAAGTATAAAATACCTAGGAATAAATTTAACCAAGGAGGTGAAAAACCTGTACTCTAAAAACTATAAGATGTCAATGGAAAAAATTAAAGACAATGCAAATAAATAGAAAGACATACCGTTCTCATGGATTGGAAGAATTAATATTGTTTAAAATGTCCATACTACCCAAAGCCATATACAGATTCAGTGTAATCCCTATCAGAACTCCATAACATTTTTTACAGAACCGGACAAAATAATCTTAAAATTTGTATGGAAACACAGAAGACTCCAAATAGCCAAAGCAATTACAAAACTAGAGGTATCATACCACCTGACTTCAAACTACACTACAAAGCTATAGTAATCAAAACAGTATGGAACTGGTGTAAAAACAGGCACATAGATCAAAGGAACGAAACAGGATAGAGGACATAGAAATAAACCAACACATATGGTCAATCTACCACTAAAGAGGCAAGAATATACAATAAAGAAGACAGTCTCTTCAATAAATGGTGTTGGGAAAACTGGACAGCTACATGCAAAAGAATCAATCTGGACCACTATCTTACAACATATACAAAAATAAACTTAAAATGGTTTAAGAAGACTTAAATGTAGGACCTGAAACCATAACACTCCTAGAAGAAAGCATAGGCAGTCAGCTCCATGACACTGATCTGAACGACTTTTTTGATATATGTCTGCTCAGGCAAGGGCAACAAAAGCAAAAATAAACAAATGGGACTATGTCAAACTAAAACACTTTTGCTTATCTAAGGAAACCAGCAACAAAACAAAAAGGCTGCCTACTGAATGGGAGAAGATATTTGCAAATCATATATCTGATGAGTCCATATGCAGAATGTATAAAGAACTCATACAACTTAATATAAAAAAAAGCCAAACAATCCAATCTAAAAAGAGGCAAAGGACCTGAACAGACATTTTTCCAAAAAAGACATACAGATGGCCAACAGGCACATGAAAAGATGCTCAACATCACTACTTATCATGGAAATTCAAATCAAAACCACAATGAGACATCACTTTACACCAGTCAGAATGGCTATAAACAAACGGACAAGAAAAAACAAGTGCTGCTGAGGATGCAGAGAAAAGGGAACTCTTGTGCACTACTGGTAGGAATCTAAATTGGTGCAGTCATCGTGGAAAACAAGATGGTAGTTCCTCAAAAAAATTAATAGAACTACCATACGATCTAGGAATTCCACTCCTGGATATTTATTGGAAGAAAACAAAAACACTAATTCAAAAAGATTTTTGCACCCCTAAGTTCACTGCAGTATTATTTATAATATCCAAATATGGTAGCAACTGAAGTGTCCATCAATTGATGAATGGATAAAGAAATTATACACACACACACGTGCACACACTCACACACACACACATGCACAATGGAATATTATTCAGCCATAAAAAAAGAAAGCTGGGCTTCCCTGGTGGCGCAGTGGTTGAGAGTCCGCCTGCCAGTGCAGGGGACGTGGGTTCGGGCCCTGGTCTGGGAGTATCCCACGTGCCACGGAGCGGCTGGGCCCGTGGGCCGCGGCGGCTGGGCCCGCGCATCTGGAGCCTGTGCCGCGCAGCGGGAGAGGCTGCGATGGTGGGGGGCCCGCGCACCGCGGTGGAGAGTGGCCCCCGCTTGCCGCAGCTGGAGAGGGCCCTCGCACGGAAGCGAGGACCCAACACAGCCATAAATAAATAAATAAATAAATAAATTTAAAAAAAAAAAAGAAAGCTATCTTGTCATTTGTAACAACATGGTTGGACCTAGCGGGTATTATGCTAAGTAAAATAAGTCAGAGAAATACAAATACCATATGATTTCACTTATATATGGAATCTAAAAAGCAAAATAAATGAACAAACAGAACAGAAAAGATTCATAGATACAGAAACCAAACTGGTGATTGCCAGGAAAGAGGAGAATGGGGGGATGAGGGAAATAGGTAAAAGAGATTAAGAAACACAAAGTTCCAGTTATAAATAAGTCATGGGGATGTACTATACAGAATAGGGAATACAGTCAATAATATTGTAATAACTTTAAAGGGTGAGAGATGGTAACTAAACTGATTGTGGTGATCATCTCATAATGAATTTAAGTGTTGAATCACTATGATGTACACCTGAAACTAATAACATGGTTTGCCAATTATACTTTAATTTAAAATAAATAAAAATAAAAAGAAGAAAGATTAATTGACTCTACAGCAAAGCTCATCTCCCTATTCACCCTGAATGCAACCTCTTGGGAGGAGTATGTAAAAAAGTAACATTGCTGTTCAGCATTTTTATATTTTAAGTGGTGTTTAACCTTCTACAATTGCCGAAGTTATTTCTCTTGGAGAAGTGATGGACATTAGAATGTTTGTGCAATTCACTTATAAATTGGGGTCAGTTGGGATAAAAATGTTCCTGGAAATTAAGAAATGATTTAGAAAAGCATAGGGAGAGAAAAAAGAAACAGAAAGTAATAGATAATATGCTTATTCTCTGCCACACATATGGAGAGAAAGATCAGTTTTACATGGACTTCCCCAGAGGGACAAACACACACTTTAAGCCAGAATGCATTTGCATTGTGGTACAGCCTTCTTATTTAATACATTTCTACCTTATGCCCTACTTACGTAGGTAGGGGAGGAGTGGTGATAATGAAGTGAATTTAGTAGGGAAAGATACTACCTTATCATATGAACTTCAACTTTCCCAGTTTCCATTGCCGAATATTATAAAGCAATAAATTGGCCATTGTAATATGATATGGCTTCTCAAAGATTTATAAGGAAAGATTGGGCTGTCCCATAACTGAAGTATTCTGGTTTCTTTTGACAGTTTTATTTCTCATTGTATCTTAACTCTTTCAACCTGTTATGCACGGTACTCTAGAAGATATAATGAAAATACTGAGAGATCTATCTGCACTCAGATTCCTAGAAAACAGAATAGGACTCTAAGATTGTGAGGACAGAACCAAGTCATTTCAGCCAAGTGGTCCCTCTGTGCAGCCTCTTGGAAAACGTCCTTCGGGTCTTCTCCTTGGTGATCACTCCTATTTTTATATTTTTTGGCCTATTATTTCATGTCCTTTCCTAATTACAGTCTTAATATTGAATGTCCAAACAATGCAGGGACATACAGAGCAAGGGACAAACTAAAATGCCTTTAGAAGCCAGGCTGGTGACATAAATGTGTGAAGCAATCCAGCTGGTCAGGGCCCTCCCACCCGCTGGACAACATGATCGGCCTCAAATCTTGGCATTTCAATTCATAAAGCTCAAGAATAACAACAACATCACTCCTGCCCAAAGTGAGTCTAAGAACCCACAAGCTGTCGATTTCAACAAAGTAGTAAGGGCCTCCTTCACATCCCTGCCCAGAACTACTACACATTAAACAATTTCAGAATATCGTTTATTCACTTTCACGTATATGCTCGTGTGCTATGTGTGTCTATGCTTATATGTGTCTATGCTTATATATGTGTTTGCTTAGATGATATCATACCATTGAAAAGGTATCAGGCATTAAAAAATAAAGAGTGAGACAGTACACAAGAGAGTGCACTCATGTGGCCAAGGCATGTTGCCTCAGATGCCTTGACAAGAAAAGAATGGACTGAATAAGATTAGTGTAGGTTTGCAAATATCACAGTGACTCGGTGCACTACCTAGAAAACAGAGCCTAAAGCAAAAGGATGGAAGATGAGATATGTGCCCCCAAAGACAGCAGGAAATTGTTGAGGAAGATGGCTCAGATTCTGAGTTCCAGTGGGACAGAGAAATTCAGGTAAAGTTAGGTCAGTGAAAATGAACTGACCCCATTTGTAAAAGAGAAAATCATAATGGCACAGAGGTCCATACGATGAAAGAGCGTCACCGACTTTTTTTAAGGTTAATGCATCAAAGTAAGAGAAGGAGAAAGCAAAGCAAATTCCAACGCTAAATAAAGAAGCTAGAATTGAATTTAACAGCACAAGGATTGGAAACTTTAGAAGTGAAGGCTTTCAGAAAAAACTAAATCCTAAGGAACCGCCAACAATTCTACAGCTGGCGAGCTTCAGACAATATTAGATATTCTTTAAATGATATTCATTATGAATATTCAGATATATATTCTCCAGCCCTGTATTAAAATGTTGCATCTTTGCATTTCCACAGTAAGTTATTTCTCCCTCTTTCCCCCTCTTCCCCAAAGAAACATGGGCTAATAGCAACTAATAAAAAGAGTTAACCATGCCCTAGGTATGTCATTGATGAAGTCACAAAGCTAAGCAGAGATCTTCCTAGCTCTTCCTTGTCAAAGGGTAGTAACACACCTAAAATGATCTGAATCTGTTTCTTGCTCTGAGGACATCTGTTCAGCTCTTTTAAATGGTATGCTTATTGTAACCCTCACACCTGACCTTCAGTCCTCCTTTGGATATGTGGCAAAATTACCATCTTCTTACTTCACTTTTGCCAGAAAACCTCCCATGCTTAATCTGTCAGAACCTCCCTGGATGCAAAATGCTGAGAAGGTAGGGTCTCCAGTCTCTCCCAAGCAAGCCTGTTTCTATCTCATCTTAAAGCTCAGGTTAACGTGTAATTTAGTCTATAGCCGTTCCGTAACTTTAAAGGTTGGGCTGGCTGCCTTTAAAGTGATCCGCGAATCCATGTTTCAACCATAAACTTTAAATGTTGTACATCTGCATTCTAACCTAAAGCAGCCTTAAATACAGCAGCCGGCAGGAGGCTATGGCTCTCACTGCCTGCCAACGGATCCAATCAGTGGTGTGTTCACAGCCTTGGAGTTATTGCTGCTCTAACAACTGAATTCATGTTTGTTCTTAACTTCAAGCTGATTGGTTTACTTGGCTGTCCTAGTGTTTATTTCTTCCAAAGCTTTTGTTGTATTTCTTTGACAGTCTCTTATTTTGCATTTTCTCCAACGGACCAACAAGTCAACATATGTAATTTCATGGGCTCGTTTTGACTTTCTGTATAGTAGCAATACACAAGGAAAACTAAATCTGGGTGGTATTTAGAGCTGTGATATGTCAGCTAAGGACAGGAAATTAAGTTAGGGTAATCACTCAGCTCTAACAAGCTTTGCTGTACTTGGGTATTGAGGCATAAAATACTAGACTTTTTGGTCCTGGTAACTGTCTCTTTATCTTTTCTTCTCATTACCTTACAGTCAGTTAACCATGGTTAACTAGATTCCGTGTTTTCCAATTAGGCGAAACATCTTACAGAGCTTCTCTTTTCCTTTCTAACTCCATTTCCTCTTGTTACACAAATAGCTCCTCCCCTGCATTGTTGCTTCTCCAATCTACCCCACACAATTCTGTCAAATTAATTTCCTCACACTCTGTTTTGCAATCCTGTGCTTAAAAACCTCCATGGGGTCCTGATTTGCCACTAAAGAAGTTCTCCTCACAAACTTCCTGATCCAACCAAACAGATCTAATTACTCTCCTGAAACACTCTGATCACACCCTGGCTCTGACTCTTGGCTCACTTTCTCCTCATTCTTTTTAGCTAAGTAAATGCAGATTACTTCAAGGATAAACTCAACTAATCTTATTCTGCAAAGCCCCCTCTGTCACCTCAGATCCCCAGAGATAAGTCTATGAGCCAACACTCTTGCTACTGTTCATTCTCAATAATGTTATCTAAGTGTTATCCACTACACATTTTATCTCATATGATTCTCACAACCTACCTATAGGAAAGCATCTTCCATCATCCCACTATATGGATAAGGAAACTGAGTCATCTGTATGATGAAGTCACTTGTCTACTGTCATATGGCTATGAAGTGGCAGAGCCAGCGTTCAAACCCTCATCACATCATTGTGGCACCTCCTCCAAACGACTTCTTTGAGATTTCCCTTGTTCACTAATTTGGCCAGCTTTCATTTGCATAATTTGCATATAATTACCATTGTTTTGTCTAAGTCATAAGCCCTTTAAAGGCAGATACTTCTTCCCAGTGCCTTATATGTAATAATTAAGTATAATCGTTAATTGTACTGTACTCTCCATCAAAAAGCTCTAGTTTTCTTGAACACACAGGACAACTGTACCTCACAACTCCTTTGTATTTTGCCATGACCACATGGTTACTTGTGGTCAATGAAACGTGAGCAGAAATGATTTTTCTTCAGGTGGATGCTTTAAGAGTTCATTTCACCTCTATCTTTCTTTCCCTTTGCTGTGACTTTCAAAGAAGGTCCAGATAAGTGCCATTCTAAGAGCCTGGGTCCTGGAGTGAAGACCACACAGAGTACCCAGTGGACTTATGCAACGTCTGAGAGAAAACTAACCTTCATGATTTTACCACTTAGACTGTTGGGTAGTTGTTTGTTACTGCAGCACAACTAACCTATCTAACTAATAACAGCTTACAACAGGTATCTGTGGAGGATCGTGATAATGACTCACAAGTGTCAGCCAAAATCAGAAGACCTCGCCAATTACATCTGAAACAGCCAGAATTTGTCTGCAAGAAAGGTGGTAAAGCAAAGGAGCTTTTCACCCAGGAGAATCTGATCCTTAAGAATTTTCAGCTCCATTGTGGTCCCAGACAGGTGTGGGATCAGAGAAGGAGATTCTAGCCAGGCCAGTTTTGATTTCAAACTCTTTTTAGAAGTTTTGTACATATCACAATTCTTCTATTTAGAGACCCTATTACTTTTCTATTTTCCCTTCATCCAAACAACTATTCTCCAGTGCACTCTTACCCCTGCTCTTCTTTCCTTTGATGTGTTTTACTCCTCAGTTTTTAAGAGTCTCCAGTGTGTACAATAAATGTTCTCATCAGAGACTATAGCCAGAGCAGCCTTCTCTATAGATCACAGTACAATTTCCAATCTCTCCAACTGTAAAAATGATAGAAAAGGTACAGGACACTCAGCCCAATTTAACCAAGGAGAGTAGGAGGGTCTAGGTAACTGAGTTTTCTCACTCATGGGTAAAGATGACCTGCTCTCACTTCAGCTTATGTTGAAAACATATTGTTTTACCTCTGTAGTTTTGCTTACATTTTACAGTTAAAATAATGTAATCACTGTTTCCATATGTGAACAAAGTTCTCCAGATCACTGAATATTGTATGATACTACATCTATAGCTGAAAATAGTGCAAGCAATTATCTGAATATATATTTATTTCATGGCGTTCCTGGAATAGTAAAGATAAACGCTCAGATATTAAATATTTATTGTTTGTAATTTATGAATTAGAGAATATATAAAATCCATGATAAAAACGTGATTGCAGAAGAGTCTTCATTTTAAAAGCTCTATTTAAGTGAGGATACCTTGTATTAATGTTGAGATAGGCATTCCCTAAATATAGGTTAATCGGAATGTTTATGGAACTCTTCCTAATATTGACTTACAAGATCAGCATACAAGGAACCATGTACACTGATTAGACATTTTGGAAGATCAGACAAATACATTCCATAACTAAATTGTTGTAGATTTCCAATGTATGGGTGAGTGGTAAGGGCAAGGAGGAGTGAGTCAGAGAGATTCCTGGGGGAAAACAATCAGTGACATTGAAAGTACACTCCAGAGGCAAAAATATGAGTGCCTCTGCCTTTCTATTGCTAAGACCCACAGCTGATTTGGAAGCTACTCAGCTAAGGGTCACTGCAAACTAGAAAGATTGGCACTTGCTACTAACCAATTTAATTTGGACTATCTCAGCCAGCCTTATTGAATTCTCTCCAAGACCCCAGAGGCAAAAAGGTACTGCTGTACTTAGCTATTCAATAAGGTTTACTTTTAGGCCTCCCTGGTACAGTTAGTTTGTACATTCAGCATCATCTAGTTTAAACACATTGAGCAATCAATTTCAACTTGTTATTGTTATTGGGGTTTGAAAATTTAATAAGCAATTACCTGAACACATTCCTTTATGTTTTTAATTTCTACTGAGATGTTGTTCCATTTTCAGGCCTAAAGCAATCTTGCCCTCCAGAATGTTTAATTGAATGAGTCTATAATGCAAGCCTTTTTCTTGCCTGTATTTTCCCAGTGTGATTTATGAATCTGAATGAAGCAGTGTCTTACTAAGGAGGGAGCCAAGAATAAGTGAAAATTTCAATGACCAGACATAGATGGATGATACAACTCATCTTTTTGATATGGAAGGAAGTGGCGGACTCTTCGTAATCCAGGAACATATTTCCTATAGGGTAAATATGAAATACTTACCCTCCTCCTATTTTCTGAGGCACTGCTGCAGAATTGCATATATATACATACATATGTGGGTATATATATATATATGTATATATATATATGTAAGGTACAATTACATATGCGTGTGTATACAAAATATATATAATTACATGTGTATGTACATATATATACCTATTTTGTTGTTGTTGACCCTATCACACATGAAGTGGTGGTCTTTCATTTCTAGATGTCTTTGCTTACAGAAGTATCGTAGAAAATCATTCTGAAAATTTAAGTTGAAGGTTCATTTTATCTCATATTTGTTTTCCTCCTGTTTATATCTAGAACCGGGGTTGGCATACTTTTTCTGGAAAGGGCCAGATGGTAAATATTTTTGGCTTCGCAGCCATACGGTCCCTGCCTCAGCTACTCAACTCAGCTGTGTGAGTACAAGAGCAGCCCTAGACAATACATAAATGAACAGGTGTGGCTTTGTTCCAATAAAACTGTATTTACAAAAAACAGATGGCAGGCCAGATATAGCTCACTGGCCATAGTTTGCTAACCTCTGGCTTAGAATATTTAATAGAACAGATATTTCTCTATGTGTGGTTTTTGTTTGTTTGTTTCATTGGTTGTTAGGTTTGGGCTTGGGTGTTTTTGTTTGTTTGTCTTGAGGGGTTTTTTTTTTCTTGGAAAAGACACGAACTTCTTTCATGGCTTTCCCAGCAGGTCTTCCTCCTTCATCTACCCCATAAATGTTGATATTTCAAAGATTTTTTTTCCTTTGGCATACTTTTGGAGGGATAAATTTTTGAAACCATCCCTATGACTTCACTTACCATTTAAGAAATGATACCTCTCAAAATGTACCTTTAGTCCAGCTCTTTCTCTTAAATGCCAGAGTACCATACCTAACTCTTTATAAAATATTCTACCCAGTGACCCAGCTATATACATCTTAACCATACATCACCCTAAATATGTCCAAATTAGAACTGGTTTTCTTTTCTACCAACTCGCCGTGCCTCCTATTTAGCTATAGGTGCACAGCTACTCCCTGAGGTACCCTAATTCTCTCCTTTCCTTCCAACCCCATATCAACTTTTGCAGGTTCCATCTCCTAAATCTCTCTCAATTCTTCAGCTTCCTCTCTATGTCCACTGTCTCCACTCAGAGTTTTAAAGTCTCATTGTCTCCTCCCAGAAATACTGTGAGGATCTATACATTGAACCCCCACTCTTCAGTCTTTTTCCTTTTTCAGAAGTATATCATACTGTGCTCAACTATTTTTCTAAAATGTTACCTGTCAACTGAAGACCTTCAATTACTTTCTTTTCCTACAAAAAGATCATCATGGAATAAAAAGTCTTCCCAGCACCAATCTACCCACCCTGCCTTAATTTCCTTTGCCGCTACTCACTCCAAGCCCACCCTCCCTGGAATTCCATGCTGGGATCATACTGGACAGCACTTCTTTTCCAGACAGCCCAACACCCCCGTGATTGCACCCTCTCTATACTCCACATACTACGCCATCTTCTGTGCATACAAACATGAAAAAGGCAAGAGCTTATAGTATAACTGGGATGACCAAACCAAATAAATAATTATAAAGAGGTGATTAGAGAAGCAGCACAGTATAGTGATTTAAACACATAGTGGACTATGGAATGAGATTATCTGAATTTGAATCCCACTGTGCCACTTCAGCTGAGTGACCTTTGGCAGGTTACCTAGCCTCTCTGTGTTTTAGTAACCTCATCAGTAAAATAGTAATATAAAGCAGCCTACCTTAGAGGATTATTGCAAGGATTAAATGAGTGAATGGCTTATAAATCACTTAGAACAATGTCTGGCATAGGAAGCACTATAAAATACACATGGATAAATATATTGATTCATATATATATATATATATATATATATATATATATATACACACACACACACACATATATATATACACCCATAAAAATGTGTGTAGATATATATAGATATATATATATGTGTATGTGTGAATATATATTATTATTAATCATTTAAATCCAGAAAATGAAAATCAATGCTAAAGCAGAAGTGAGGAAAATTTTTCTTAAAAAGGAGACATTTCCCTGGAACTTGGTGAATAAACTAACAATTAAGAAGCAGAACAAAGCTTTAACCCAAGTCAGTCTGCTACCAAAGCCCATGTTCTGTGCTAGTGTGCTCTCAGGATTACCTTTCTATTAAGGAGTAAATTAGTCTCTTATCCCAGAATTCTTCTATACAAAAGGTCCATTGCAAAGTTCTTTGTTTTCTATATCACATCTAGACTTCAATAAGAACTCATGAAGGAGGAGACCTTCAGGTGTCGTGGAGATCACCTTCCTCCCCACAAATACATCAGAAATACATATACATGTGGAACTGCTCCTACAGAACACCTACTGAACGCTGGCAGAAGACCTCAGACCTCCCAAAAGACAAGAAACTCCCCACGTACCTGGGTAGGGAAAAGAAAAAAGAAAAACCAGAGACAAAAGAATAGGGACGGGACCTGCACCAGTGCGAGGGAGCTGTGAAGGAGGAAAGGTGTCCACACACTAGGAAGCCCCTTCACGGGCGGAGACTGCAGGTGGCAGAGGGGGGAAGATTCGGAGCCACGGAGGAGAGCGCAGCCACAGGGGTGCGGAGGGCAAAGCGGAGAGATACCCGCACGGACGATCGGTGCCAACCAGCACTCACCAGCCCGAGAGGCTTGTCTGCTCACCCGCCGGGGCGGGCGGGGGCTGGGAGCTGAGGCTCGGGCTTCGGTGGGATCCCAGGGAGAGGACTGGGGTTGGTGGCGTGAACACAGCCTGAAGGGGGCTAGTGTGCCACAGCTAGCCGGGAGGGAGTCCAGGAAAAAGTCTGGAGCTGCTGAAGGGACAGGAGACTTTTTCTTGCCTCTTTGTTTCACGGTGCGCAAGGAGAAGGGATTCAGAGTACCGCTTAAACAAACTCCAGAGATGGGCGCGAGCCGCGGCTATCCGTGCGGACCACAGAGATGTAGTGAGACGCTAAGGCTGCTGCTGCCACCACCAAGAAGCCTGTGTGCGAGCACAGGTCACTATCCACACCTCCCCTCCAGGAAGCCTGTGCAGCGCGCCAATGCCAGGGTCCCATGATCCAGGGGCAACTTCCCCAGGAGAACGCATGGTGCACAGCAGGCTGGTGCAACATCATGCTGGCCTCTGCCGCCGCAGGCTCGCCCCACACTCTGTACCCCTCCTTCCTCCCGGCCCAAGTGAGCCAGAGCCCCCAAAGCAGCTGCTCCTCTAACCCCATCCTGAGTGAAGAACAGACGCCCTCAGGCAACCTACAGGCAGAGTGGGGTCCAAATGCAAAGCTGAACCTCAGGAGCTCTGCAAACAAAGAAGAGAAAGGGGAATCTCTCCCATCAGCCTCAGGAGCAGCGGATTTAATCTCCACCATCAACTTGATGTACCCTGCATCTGTGGAATACCTGAATAGACAACGAATCATCCTAAAATTGAGGTTGCGGACTTTGGGAGCAATAATATATATTTTTTTTTCTTTTTCGTCTTTTTGTGAATGTCTATGTGTAAGCTTCTTTGTATGATTTTAATTGTATAGCTTTGCTTTTACCATTTGTCCTAGGGTTCTGCCTGTCCATTTTGGTTTTTTTTTTTTTAATATAGTTTTTAGCACTTATTATCATTGGTGGATTTGTTTTTTGCTTTGGTTGCTCTCTTCTTTCTTTTTCTTTTTTTATTACTTTTTAATTTTTTTATTTTTAATAATTATTTTTTAATATAATAACTTTATTTTCTTTCCATCCTTCCCTTCTTTCTTTCTTGCTCTTTCTTTCTTTCCCTTTCTTCCTTTCTTTCTTTCTTTCTCTTGCTCTTGCTCTCCCTCCCTCCCTCCCTCCCTTCCTCCCTTTTCTTCTGAGCCGTGTGGTTGACAGGGTCTTGGTGCTCCGGCCAGGTGTCAGGCCTGAGCCTCTGAGGTAGGAGAGCTGAGATCAGGACATTGGTCCACCAGAGACCTCCTGGCTCCACATAATATCAAATGGCTAAAGCTCTCCCAGAGGTCTCCATCTCAACGCTAAGACCCAGCTCCACTCAACGACCAGCAAGCTGCAGTGCTAGACACCCTATGCCAAACAACTAGCAAGACAGGAAAACAACCCCACCTATTAGCAGAGAGGCTGACTCAAATCAAAATAAGGTCACAGACACACCAAAACACACCACCGGACGCGGTCCTGCTCACCAGAAAGACAAGATCCAGCCTCATCCACCAGAACACTGGCACCAGTCCCCTCAACCAGGAAGCCTACACAACCCACTGAACCAACCTTAGCCACTGCGGGCAGACACCAAAAACAATGGGAACTACGAACCTGCAGCCTGTGAAAAGGAGATCCTAAACACAGTAAGTTATCAAAATGAGAAGACAGAGAAACACAAAGCAGATGAAGGAGCAAGGTAAAAACCCACCAGACCAAACAAATGAAGAGGAAATAGGAAATTCTACCTGAAAAAGAATTCAGAGTAATGATAGTAAAGATGATCAAAAATCATGGAAATAGAATGGAGAAAATACAAGAAATGTTTAACAAGGACCTAGAAGAAGTAAAGAGCAAACAAACAATGAAGAACAACACAATAAATGAAATTAAAAATTCTCTAGAAGAGATCAACAGCAGAATAATGAGGCAGAAGAACGGATAAGTGACCTGAAAGATAAAATAGTGGAAATAACTACTGCAGAGAAGAATAAAGAAAAAAGAATGAAAAGAATTGAGGACAGTCTCAGAGACCTCTGGGAAAACAATAAACGTACCAGCATTAGAATTATAGAGGTCCCAGAAGAAGAGGAGAAAAAGAAACGGACTGAGAAAATATTTGAAGAGATAATAGTGGAAAACTTCCCATAATATGGGAAAAGAAATAGTTAATCAAGTCCAGGAAGCACAGAGAATCCCATACAGGATAAATCCAAAGAGAAACACGCCAAGACACATATTAATCAAACTGTCAAAAACTAAATACAAGGAAAAAATATTAAAAGCAGCAAGGGAAAAAAAACAAATAACATACAAGGGAATCCCCATAGGTTAACAGCTGATCTTTCAGCAGAAACTCTGCAAGCCAGAAGGGAGTGGCAGGACATATTGAAAGTGATGAAAGGGAAAATCTACAACCTACAACCAAGATTACTCTACCCAGCAAGGATCTCATTCAGGTTCGACGGAGAAATTAAAACCTTTACAGACAAGCAAAAGCTAAGAAAATTCAGCACCACCAAGGAAACACAAGAGAAGGAAAAGACCTACAATAACAAACCCAAAACAATTAAGAAAATGGAAATAGGAGCATACATATTGATAATTACGTTAAATGTAAATGGATTAAATGCTCCAACCAGAAAGACACAGACTGGCTGAATGGATACAAAAACAAGACCCGTATATATGCTGTCTACAAGAGACACACTTCAGACCTAGGGACACATACAGACTGAAAGTGAGGGGATGGAAAAAGATATTCCATGCAAATGGAAATCAAAACAAAGCTGGAGTAGCGATTCTCATATCAGACAAAATAGACTTTAAAATAAAGATTATTACAAGAGACAAAGAAGGACACTACATAATGATCAAGGGATCAATCCAAGAAGAAGATATAACAATTGTAAATATTTATGCACCTACATAGGAGCACCTCAATACATAAGACAAATGCAAACAGCCATAAAAGGGGAAACCAACAGTAACACAATCATAGTAGGGGACGTTAACACCCCACTTTCACCAATGGACAGATCATCCAAAATGAAAATAAATAAGGAAACACAAGCTTTAAATGATACATTGAACAAGATGGACTTAATTGATATTTATAGGACATTCCACCCAAAAACAACACAATACACTTTCTTCTCAAGTGCTCATGGAACATTCTCCAGGATAGATCATATCTTGGGTTACAAATCAAGCCTTGGTAAATTTAAGAAAATTGAACTTGTGTCAAGTATCTTTTCCGACAACAACGCTATGACACTAGATATCAATTACAGGAAAAAATCTGTAAAAATACAAACACATGGAGGCTAAACAACACACTACTTAATAACCAAGAGATCACTGAAGAAATCAAAGAGGAAATGAAAAAATACAGAGAAACAAATGACAATGAAAACATGATGACCCAAAACCTATGGGATGCAGCAAAAGCAGTTCTAAGAGGGAAGTTTATAGCAATACAGTCCTACCTCAAAAAACAAGAACCATGTCAAATAAAAACCTAACGTTGCACCTAAAGCAATTAGCGAAAGAAGAACAAAAACACCCGAAAGTTAGCAGAAGGAAAGAAAGCATAAAGATCAGATCAGAAATAAATGAAAAAGAAATGAAGGAAAAGATAGCAAATATCAATAAAACTAAAAGCTGGGTCTTTGGGACGATAAACAAAATTGATAAAATATTAGCCAGACTCATCAAGAAAAAAAAGAAGACACAAATCAACAGAATTAGAAATGAAAAAGGAGAAGTAACAACTGACACTGCAGAAATACAAAGGATCATGAGACATTACTGCAAGCAACTATATGCCAATAAAATGGACAACCTGGAAGAAATGGACAAATTCTTAGAAAAGCACAACCTTCCGAGACTGAAGCTGGAAGATTTAGAAAATATGAACAGACCAATCATAAGTACTGAAATTGAGACTGTGATTAAATATCTTCCAATAAACAAAAGCCCAGCACCAGATGGCTTCAGAGGCAAATTCTATCAAACATTTAGAGAAGAGCTAACACCCATCCTTCTCAAACTCTTCCAAAATATATCAGAGGGAGGAACACTCCCAAACTCATCCCATGAGGCCACCATCACCCTGATACCAAAACCAGACAAAGATGTCACAGAGAAAGAAAACTACAGGCCAATATCACTGATGAACATAGATGCAAAAATCCTCAACAAAGTAGTAGCAAACAGAATCCAACAGCACATTAAAAGGATCATACACCATGATCAAGTGGGGTTTATTCCAGGAATGCAAGGATTCTTCAATATACGCAAATCAATCAATGTGATACACCATATTAACAAATTGAAGAATAAAAACCATATGATCATCTCAACAGATGCAGAAAAAGCTTTTGACAAAATTCAACACCCACGTATGAAAAAAACCCTCCAGAAACTAGGCATAGAGAGAACTTACCTCAGCATAATAAAGGCTATATATGACAAACCCACAGCCAACATCGTTCTCAATGGTGAGAAACTGAAACCAATTCCTCTAAGATGAGGAACAAGACAAGGTTACCCACTCTCACCACTATTACTCAACATAGTTTTGGAAGTTGTAGCCACAGCAATCAGAGAAGAAAAAGAAATAAAAGAAATCCAAATTGGAAAAGAAGAAGTAAAGCAGTCACTGTTTGCAGACGACATGATACTATACATAGAGAATCCTAAAGATGCTACCAGAAAACTACTAGAGCTAATCAATGAATCTGGTAAAGCAGCCAGATACAAAATGAATGCACAGAAATCTCTTCATTTCTATACACTAATGATGAAAAATCTGAAAGAGAAATTAAGGAAACACCCCCATTCACCATTGCAACAAAAAGAATAAAATGCCTAGGAAGAAACCTACCTAAGGAGACAAAAGACCTGTATGCAGAAAGCTATAAGACACTGATGAAAGAAATTAAAGATGATACAAACAGATGGAGAGATATACCATGTTCTTAGATTAGAAAAATCAACATTGTGAAAATTACTATACTACCCAAAGCAATCTACAGATTCAATGCAATCCCTATCAAATTACCAATGGCATTTTTCACAGACCTAGAACTAAAAATTTCACAATTTGTATGGAAACACAAAAGACCCTGAATAGCCAAGAAGCAATCTTTAGAAAGAAAAACGGAGCTGGAGGAATCAGGCTCCTGGACTTCAGACTATACTATAAAGCTACAGTAATCAAGACAGTATGGTACTGGCACAAAAACAGAAATATAGATCAATGGAAAAGGACAGAAAGCCTAGAGATAAACCCACACACATATGGTCACCTTATTTTCGATAAAGGAGGCAAGAATAAACAGTGGAGAAAAGACAGCCTCTTCAATAAGTGGTGCTGGGAAAACTGGACAGCTACATGTAAAAGAATGAAATTAGAACACTCCCTAACACCATACACAAAAATAAACTAAAAATGGATTAAGGACCTAAATGTAAGTCCAGACACTATAAAACTCTTAGAGGAAAACATAGGCAGAACACTCTATGACATAAATCACAGCAAGATCTTTTTTGACCTACCTCCTACAGAAATGGAAATAAAAACAAAAATAAAGAAACAGGACCTAATGAAACTTAAAAGCTTTTGCACAGCAAAGGAAACCATAAACAAGATGAAAAGACAACCCTCAGAATGGGAGAAAACATTTGCAAATGAAGCAACTGACAAAGGATTAATCTCCAAAACATACAAGCAACTCATGCAGCTCAAGATCAAAAAAACAAACAACCCAATCCAAAAATGGACAGAAGACCTAAACAGACATTTCTCCAGAGAAGATATACAGACTGCCAACAAACACATGAAAAGATGCTCAACATCTCTAATCATTAAAGAAATGCAAATCAAAACTACAATGAGGTGTCCCCTCACACCAGTCAGAATGGCCATCATCAAAAAATGTACAAACAATAAAAGCTGGAGAGGGTGTGGAGAAAAGGGAACCCTCTTGAACTGATGGTGGGAATGTAAACTGATACAGCCACTATGGAGAACAGTATGCAGGTTCTTTAAAAAGCTAAAAATAGAACTACCATACAACCCAGCAATCCCACTACTGGGCACATACCCTGAGAAAAACATAATTCAGAAAGAGTCTTGTACCACAATGTTCATTGCAGCACTATTTACAATAGCCAGGACATGGAAGCAACCTAAGTGTCCATCAACAGATGAATGGATAAAGAAGATGTGGCACATATATACAATGGAATATTACTCAGCCATAAAAAGAAACAAAATTGGGTTATTTGTAGTGAGGTGGATGGACCTAGAGTCTATCATACAGAGTGAAGTACGTCAGAAAGAGAAAAATACCATATGCTAACAAATATATACGGAATCTAAAAAAAAAAAAAAAAAGAAATGGTTATGATAAACCTAGGGGCAGGACAGGAATAAAGACACAGACGTAGAGATTGGACTTGAGGACATGGGGAGGGGGAAGGGTAAGCTGGGACGAAGTGAGAGAGTGGCATGGACTTATATATACTACCAAATGTAAAATAGATAGCTAGTGGGAAGCAGCCGCATAGCACAGGGAGGTCAGCTCGGTGCTTTGTGACCACCTAGAGGGGTGGGATAGGGAGGGTGGGAGGGAGACACAAGAGGGAGGAGATATGGGGATATATGTATATGTATAGCTGGTTCACTTTGTTATAAAGCAGAAACTAACACACCATTGTAAAGCAATTATACTACTCCAATAAAGATGTGAAAAAAAAAAAGAACTCATGAAAATGAATCTTTGAGACTTTGTTAGTTACACTTTCCTTCATGCCGTTCTTAAATTGGAAGCAATTCTGATGGAGAAGAAAGAGATTCAGTCAAAAGTCTTGGGTTGTAGGTCCAGGTTTCTCTATGGCCTGGGGCAAGTTACTTTAACTCTGGTGAGACTTTTCTCATATGTAAAATGGAGGAGCGAGTACTTTCCTCACAGCACACAGGATAGAATTAAAACAGACACTGCCTGTAAAAACAACTGTAAATTCTAAAGAATTATATACACAGATGGTAGTGTTACTGGTCCCCAAATCTCACACATCATTCAAGACCCACCTCAAGCTCCAGAACTTTCACACAACTTTTCCTGCCTATTCAGTCTCAAGGATCACCTGCTATTATAAAGTAATCATTTACTGTCTGTACCACTGAGGCCATTCTTAATAATAAGCTTTTTACTTTGATTATATCACTGCTGTATTACTTAATAGTTTATCTGTATATAATTGTTTACCCAAGTAGACTGAAAACACCTGAACAATATATCCTATGTGGGTGTGTTTGTAGGGACTATCCCTCTGTTTCAGTGACTGTGACAAGCACATAGCCAGGTTCATAAATACTGGTTAGTAATACGAGAATGAACTGAACACATGGAAACAACCAAATTTCAACTTAAAATAAATATTGGGACGTGTGTATCATGTCAAATTAATTTTGGATTTACTCTTCATTGTTGCAATTTATATAACAAGCTAAATTATTTTCTGTTTATAGAAACCATTAGTCACTAGTTTAATTCTGGAAAACTTCATGAGCACCTACTGGGTGCTAGTGCTTAGGCTAAGAGGAGAGAATAAGCTGACAGGCCACGGAATTCAGGAAGAAAATGAGTGCGAAGATTCTAGCCTTAACCCGCAGCCCATTTTAAAAAAAATTAAATCAGCTCTCTGTAGGCAACATTGAGGATCTGGCAGACTAAAATAATGCCTAACACATAATATGTACTTGGTTAACGAAGGTGTTTAAGATAATGTACAATATGTAGAAAAAAGGGCCATTCAAAGTTAGAGGACAGTACAACAATCATTGAATATAGAGACCAAAGTTTAGTTGCATACTACATTAAACATAAGCAATATACTCTTTTTTTTTCTTTTACATTCAATTTAGTTTCCTTCATTATTGAAATAGTCAAAACAATCTAGCAAGTATTCAAAGACTGTGTCATTGACAATGTGTGTGAAATATACTACATATGACACTATTAAGAGTTAACAAACCTTGAGACTAAGCAATATACTCTTCAACAGTATGACTTAGAGAAGTGATATTGACACTGAAAAGGCAGAAAAAAATCAAAAGTGCAGAGCTAGGCAAGACTTCTCTAGCAAAAGTTTTCACCAAATGTTTTCCATGTATTTCCGTGGCATTTGTCAAGTTTGTACTTAAATACTATGATTATATATTCAAATTTTAGCTAAGTATACCCTCTCCCGTTTAGCACTTCCTTATAAAACCAAGTCTTATTCTCACATTAGTATTTTGATAAAGTAGGAATTTTCATTTTCTTTCCCTTGATGCACTCCAATTTTAATGAAAGGAGAAATCATGGGCCTGAACAGCAAACATAAATATGTCATGTCTTTGGAAGAAATGATGGGAAATGAAGATTTATTTAGTGTAATTATGAACCTAGTAAGTGTACACTCTATTTGGATTGTTTATAGCTGGATTTTTAACTCATTCTGTACATGGCTCAATGGTTCACAAACTGAAAGGTAACTAGGGTTTCAGGGATCTTAAAACAATGGCATTCTGTTGGATTTAAGAATGCCATGCATACAGATGAACCAGTTTGCAAGGCAGAAATAGAGACACAGATGTAGAGAACAAACGTATGGACACCAAGGGGGGAAAGCGGGGGTGAGGGGTGAGGGGTTGGTGGTGGGATGAATTGGGAGATCGGGATTGACGTGTATACACTAATATGTATAAAATAGATAACTAATAAAAAATAAATAAAAAGCAATTTGAAAAAAAAAAAAAAAAAAAAGAATGTCATGCTACTTAAGTATACAAAGAGCTTTAAAAAGCCCAGGATCCTTGGGTATTAAAAAACAAGCCCTGTACTCCATTTATTTTTGTAATAGTCACTAAAGAGATTCAAAATTTAAAATGAAGTTAAACTCTTCCTTTGCTCTTTACTCATTCGAGGCAGCAAAATGATCCTGATTAAGTTGAACCTCTTTCATTTTCAGTATTCATTCGCTTTAGCAATACTAGTGTAAATGCTTCACAGTCTAAAGAAGTTCCATTTTATCCCTTGATTTTGGAAGGATGAGAAGGAACGGGAGATGGGAAGTGAGCATCACAGCCATAAGTTGTGGAAGACATTGCTTATGCAAAGACTTTATTTACTTGAGTTCTTATAATTGTAAAACAACTACAATAAACTGCATCTATGCAAATTCAGGGAGAATCTCAAAGGAGAAAATTCCATGTTGATGTATGCCAAGTGCTGTACTTCTTTGTTTTACACGTTCTCTCCCTCTTCCTCTCTCTCATTCTCTTTCTCTGAGTTAAAAACAAGTGTGTTGAGAAATCCTCAGGGTAGAAAAATATCATACCTTCTGGACTTCAAAAGTGAAAACAAAAATGAGTTGTCTTGAAGAAAACCTTTATATCAACCCTTCTACCTGCTTTTTTTTAATCTAAAAGTGTACATTGCTTTAAAAAGCAAATATCTTATTCACTGACTGATTTCAATAAATGCAACAGCTCTGCTAATCTTTCTCAACTCTGCATTCCTTCCATTACTTTACTTCAGAGGGGTGATCAGTTAGATGAATAGGTCCCATTACTTTGTGGTTAATAAAATATTTTATATTCTAAGATGCACACAAAAATAAGTCAGAGTCAGCAGTAGATTTATGGGATGGGGAACAGAAGGAAAATTGTTTATGTAACAGCTCATGGTCTTGAAAAAGCTTTTATTGTCTTGGCAGGCTTCATTCCATCACCTTTTCCTCCTGAGCCAGAGAGAGAAATTGTCCAGATTACAGGTGTGAAGACCAGAAAGTACTTACAACCTAGGTCCACCTCCTCCCTGCAATGCTATTTTCGACAAGCTGGCATTCTGGAAGTACCTCTTTCGATAACAAGAAAGATGTTATCCAGAGATCAGCACATCCTCTTCCAGCCATCTTTGTTTTCCTCATATTCTAAGTGATGTTGGACAAGCACATCTACACCCACTGAGTGTTCTCTCCACCTACAGCCCATCACCATGCCTGATTACCTCTATAATAAATCCCTCTCCTCCAACATAAAGCTCCCAAAAGACTGAAAGCCAATCTTTTTACTCCTTCCTATGTGGTATTTCATTTTTCTCTACTTGCCAACTGAAATGGCTCTAATACGCCCCAGCACTCTTCCCATCAAGCTTAGTGCATCAGTTACGATGCAGGCGGCTGAGCTCAGGAGCCTGGAGACTCAGAGAGACCTGTAATTGCAAAGAAGAGAGCTGAGCACACTTGGGAGGCAATTCTATTCAGAGGGAGAAAAAAAGCTTGAACGAATAGCAGAGGAAGGGAGGAGGTGATCCAAAAGCAAGGATGGAAGCCTGGTCATGTAGCTGTCTAACAGAGAGGACAGCCTGCAGCAACCAACAAATTGTCTTCATCTGGAGAGAAGTAACGTGATGAAGACAACTCCCTGACTCGCTCTTCCAATAATGTGGATATGAATGAATGGGACTTTTTGTTCAATAGCACTCGAGAGAAGCTAAAGGGAAAATTCCTGTCCTGACTCTTGAAACACTTGTTCTAATTTCTTTCCGGGTAATCCAAATTACACACGTGTGTGCATCTGCACTTGTTTCCTCTCCAGGCATGCCTCATGACTGGGGTAATTATGCACATATATTAGCATCCACGGAAGAACTAAAATTTCTTTCATCCCCGCCCCCCCCCCCACAACAGAAACAGCTTTTCTGACAGAAAAAGAGAAAAAAGCTTGATGTTTCTCTAACTGGTGAGGGCAAGCCATACAGGGTGAAGCTAAACATCTTTGGGTAGAGAGAACTTCCTATAGTTTGAGCAAGGACCTCCCAAAGGGGAAATCTCACAACTAGTTTTTAAAAAGGGGAAAGGAGGTGAGATGAGGAGAGGGGAGGGGGAAAAATGCTGGTTATGGGTGGAGGAATGTAGGAAAAAAGATTTCCAAGAGGAGCCTCCAGACCGGTACTCTTTAAGCATCTTTGAAGTTGTTCATTAGCTTTAAACTGCGCAAGTCTGTCAAGAAACAGAAGAGGGGTTGGCTCTTCAGGAGAGCAAAATATCACATGCATTCACATCTATGTCACTCCATGAGTAAAGTCAGAAGATGGATCCAACTGTCCCTGTGGTCACAGCATTTATACCTGTCCGCACAAGTCTCACCAGCTCAACCCATAATTATCAGGTTCAAGTCTGTGATATGATCATCAATTTCATGTCAAAAGTGTGCACACAACTAATGTCATACTTTCTACCTACATTTAATGCCTTGAAATCCCAGCATGTCTGTGGTAGTTTGCTTGACTCGTGTAAATTTTCTTTCTGATTTGTTAAAGCAAACACAACTTATGAAGGAACAGAATTCCACTAATCTGTACTTCCTCTCAGTAATCTAATAGGAAGGTACTTTGCACTGCATGAATCCTTCACTGAAAATAAAGTATTTCCTAACTGTGTACTCCTTTAAATAAATAACCATAAAGCAGTCCTTCATTCTGAAATATGACCGAAATAAATACTTTAAGTTAATGTTCACATATTAACATTCCAGACTATCAGTCTAAACCATCTCTCATAGTTGAATGCTAAGCTTTTCCATTAAAAGGTATCTAGCCCCCAGATTTTGTTTTACAAGATCCTGAGCTGAGCCGTGAAAAACTTTCTAGGAATGTCAGTATTCTCCACTTCCTGGGCAGCTTTCAGCACTATGGCGAACTAACTGTAAATAATGAAAGAGGAAGCCTGCAGCCCATGTCACCTTCTCTCTAAGGCCTGGGATCCATACCTGCAAAAAAGATTAAGATGAGAAGGGGGTGCCAGGTCAAAAGTTAACGACAGAAGGCAAGTCGGTCTTTATGAACAGTATTTATTGGCACAAACTCTCCTCTGGTTACCCCGGCCTTCAATCAGTGTAGCACAAGATTGCAAAATCAAGCAAAACACTTACATGAGCTGAGAAGGAATACATGAAGTTAGACTCCGCATTTTTAATTTTTTCATATATGCTAACAAGGACATTGTAGATAGTATCACGTAGTCTAAGGACAGATTCTCTGCTGTTCCAAACCAGAACGGGAAAAAGCAAGATGAGAAATAAAGGAGAGAATGGTAAGAGGGCTGACTGAGGCCCACCATAGAAAGATGTTTTCTGACAACCGTGACCAATACATGAAATTATTCACTGTTGGATGAATACTTCCAACGGTGAAATTAGCAACTTGGGGGAACTCGTCATCACAAAGTTTTATGCAGAGGCAGATATCTGTCATTCAGGAATATGCTTGGAATAATTCCTGCCACCAGGAAAGTGGAATTAGCATAAGGTCTTGTGAGTCTTAACCAAGAGCAGCAGGGTCCTTCCTGCCTTTCCCTTACACCTTCAAAATGACCTGCCTTCCACCAGCCCAGCACCCACTACGACGACTCTTATAGTCATAGAATTTTATAAATTTACTCCGTTTTCCTCAGGACCTACATATGCATCAGGAATGCAGCATCAGTGGGATAAATTCAACATAACGTCAATAGTCAACAGTTTCACTTATGTAAATGTGGAAAGAATAGTCAGCTAATGATGCAAGCCTGGATGCGGTGCTTTCTGTTGAATAATGTAAAACTATTTTTTTAAAAAAAGAAACTGAGAAAATAGAGCAGCCCTCCAGTTTAGAAACCAGTGGTAACAGTGTGATACACTCAGAGCACCAGATGTCTCAGTGTGGTAGAGTTAATTGAAAGCCATAGACCCCACATCTACAATCAGCCTCACACATGGTCTACCCACTCATGTTCCGGGAGCTTTGCATATTCCCTCTCCCTCCACTGCAACTCTTCTTCTCCCCCAGCAATTAAACCAGATTTTTTTTCTGTCTCATGCAAAGCTGCGGTACATATAGTAATCTGAGTTTCTGAATAAAGACTGACCTGAAAATTTTCACAGTTTTCCATGTTTACGTTTCTCTATGAAAGATGTAGCACACTTGATGAATAATTGATAATATTATTTTGTTAAGAATAGAATCTTCCCTCTTAGAGAAGGTCTTATTTCTAGACCTCCAATGCAATCATTTATTAAAAAATACCTGGAAGAAATGAAAATACATGCACCTATGCACGTTCACTTGTACATACTCAGGCAAGCGCGCACACACATACACACCCACAGAGCTCTCTAGAGTTTGTCCTGAGTACCTGGAGTTTGGCATGAGGACTCGAAAATAAGCCATTAATATGATACCATGGAGAGACTTAGTCTGTCATCTAAGTAGTTGAAACTCTTAAACATACAATTCCAATATGCTTGTGTATTGGGCTTCCTAGCCCTAAGCAAATTAGAAGAAACAAACTAAGGGGTGTGACATGACTTAGGAGGAATATTGGATGCAAAAAGGTACATCAAGAACAGAGCAAAGACAACTGACACTGCAGGACTGAAGAGAAAAGACAACCTAAAAAGGATGAGCAGAATTATAAGAATGTTACCGTGAAGGAGAATTGTGAACGTTCAATAATGTTATAATAATTTGTCTGACAGGGATGACTTTATTGAGCTGGCAAACCAATGCTTTGCCCCCTTGACAACATTACCTTTGGAATCAAAGGCATCCATTGCTTCAAGGGGCAGTAGTGCTCAGCCAAGTTCACGAGTCATCCCTTGGCGTGAAGTTTCAAAATAGAATTTTTAGGCCAATATAATCATCATGTTGAAATAAGCATTTTATTTTCATGGAGCTAGGCTTTACTGAAAGAGAAAAATCGTTCTTAAAAATACAGAGACAGGGTTTTTGAAAATATGCTGTCACGTCATGGGGGATTTAAGATCACAGAGTTTCTTCTGTAAGTCATCGAACAAGAAAGGAATAAGACACAATACAAGGATAGTTCCATAAAAAGAAATGGCAAAGACCTTTGGGTATTGAAATAAACTGGAGAAGAGTAAGAGAAGGGCCAAAGGTTTGATGTGAGTGATGTTGTCTGACATTTGCTTCTCTCCAAACTCAGGGTAGAACATCAAGGGGTGAGCAAATCTTAGAAACAGCTGGATCGGTTTGGGGAAATCTAAAAATATCATGTGCTGGTACCTTGTTTCCCTGGGCTACTGCAAATCTCTCACAGTATCTGCAGTGAATATTCTTGGGGCATCACTCAGTCTCTCTCAGATTCCTTTTACCACTCAACCTGTCCCCCAGACTTCGGGTGGTTTGCTGCAGTCAGTGTTCACTGGTCCTTCAGAGGGCTGCCCCAATGGAGAGCCAGAAGTGCCTGGAAGTTTACAATCCCTTCAGGATAGCTAGAAACCAATAATGACAACCAATGGAGAAGTACAAAAGTCCAGTTCTCTTGTCTCAAAATGAAACAAACTCCAAGGTAAAATGCATATGCCTCATGGGATTAGGCTGAGCCTAGAACTTCACCCAAAATTGCAACCTGTCTTATCTGCTTCTCCTTCAATGTTCTAATTCTCCCACGCTCTTACTGCTCTCTCCAGGGAACCATTTTTAATATATCACTGGCATTCCAAATTCTTGGTTCAGGATCTGCTTCACAGAAACTTAATCTAAAACAGCTGGTACATGAAGTGGTCTTAGAAGGCAGATTCTATGGATGGGATTCTAGAGTCGGGTCACATATAGGCCAGATATCAATGAGGAGCATGTCATGTTGATATGTGAAATGTTGATAAGCCCTGGAATGCTGTAACTATGTTGTTATTGTGTAGGTAACTGTGGTGAACTGGGAAAGCGTACAGGTAGAAGGGGTTGTACTGGCTTTTGCAATATCCTTGGCATTTGAGAGGTATAAGGGAAATAGTAATACTTATAAGGATTTTGACATTAGTGTTTGTTGCTAAATGGGGTGGATGCACTGAAAAGAGAAAACGAAAGGCTAAAGTTAGCCAATTACCAACTTAAAGCAAAATGTGGAAGTCAGAGAGCCTTCAAAGCAGCACAGAGAGAAACACTTATTGGAGCAGAATAAGAGGACCCTCAGCTTACCTCGTCCCACAGGCACATCAAAATTGCAACTATTTACAGAGCGACTATTAACGAGAAAGATTGGAATCTAGCAGAAAATATCTTCTACAGCTAAAGATATAAAAAGGTACCACAACAAGAGAGATAGGAGAGGCATAGTCACAGTATAGTCAAGACCCATACCACCAGGTGGGCAACCCACAAACAGGGGAATAATTACAATTGCAGAGGTTCTCCCCAAGGAGCAATAGGTCAAAGTCCCACATTGGAATCCCCAGACCAGGGGTCCTGCACTGGAAAGATGAACCCCTAGAACATTTGGCTTTGAAGGCCAGTAGGGCTTATTTTGGGAGATCCAGAGAGCTGTGGAAATAGAAACTCCACTAGTAAAGGGCGCACACAAAATCTCACACATTCCAGGACCCAGGGCAGAAGCATAATTTGAAAGGAGTCTGGGTCAAACCTTCTTGCTGATCTTAGAGAGCCTCCCAGAGAGGCAGGAGGAAACTGGAAGTCACCCTGGGGACACAGACAATGGTGGCAGCCGTTTTGGGGAGCTAATCTAATACATGGACACTGGTGCTCACAGCATCATTTTGGAATCCTCCCTCTAGCTTATTAGCATCCGGACCCAGACCCACCCACCAGCCTATAGGCACTAGTATTGGGATACCTCAGGCCAAGCAACTAACTGAGTTGGAACACAGCCCCATCCACCAGCAGGTAGGCTGCCTGAAGAATCCCTAGGACCTGGCCCCACACCCAAGGTCCTGCAGCCAGAGACCCCAGGATCCAGCTTTGCCCACCAGAGTCATGGCAGTAGCCCCATGCACAGCCTCACACAACAGTGGGCAGAGAGCACCGCCCAAACCACCACAGCCATGCAGCCTGCCTTGTCAGGACCCAGAAAACCCACAAGCAGGTTGGCACCAGACCCAGGACCCCCTGAGCCCCTGATCCAGTAGCCCTATGATCCAGCCCCACCCATCAGCAGGTCAACACTATTGTTGGGACCCCCAGGGCCCTGCAGCCAGAGACCTTGGGACCCAGCTCACTCATCACAACAGAAGGACCCATGCAGCCCATATAGAGGGCACCCCTAGAGCATATAGCTCTAGTGACCAAAGGGGAGTGTGCTGCTTGGACACATAGGATATCTCCTACAAAAGACCACTTCTCCAAGGTTGGGAAACGTAACCAACCTAACAGATACATAGAAATTAAAATAGTTAATTAGGCAAAATTAGGTGACAGAGGAACATGTTCCAAAAGAAGGAACTATATAAAATTCCAGAATAAGAACTAAGTGAAGTGGAGATAGGCAGTCTACCCAATAAAGAGTTCAAGGTAATGATTATAAAGATGATCAAAGAACTTGGGAGAAGAATAGATGAACAGAGTGAGAAGTTTAACAAAGCAGTAGAAGATACAAAGAAGAACCAAACAGAGCTGAAGAATACAATGACTGGAATAAAAAATACAATGCGAGCAATCAACAGGAGATCCGACTGAGCAGAACAGATCAGTGAGCTGGAAGATAGAGTAATGGAAAACACTGAAGCAGAACAGAAAAAAGAGTAAAAAGAAATGAAGACAGTTTAAGAGGCTTCTGAGAAAACATCAAGCATACTAACATTCGCAATATAGTGGTTCTAAAACGAACAGGGAGAGAGAAAGGGTCAGAGAACATATTTGAAGACATAATAGCTGAAAACCTCCTGAACCAGGGAAAGGAAACAGACATCTAGGTACAGGAAGCACCAAAGGTCCCAAACAGGATCAACCCCAAGAAGATCAGACCAAGACACACTGTAATTAAAATGGCAAAAATTAAAGACAAGGAAAGAATATTAAAAGCAGCAAGGATAAAACAACAAGTTACGTACAAGGGAAACCCCATAAGGCTATTAGCTTAACTTCTTAGCAGGAGCACTGCAGGCCATAAGGAAGTGGCAAAATGTGTTTAAAGTGATGAAAGGGAAAAGCCTACAACCAAGAATCCTCTACTTAGGCTCTCATTCAAATTTGGTGGAGAGATCAAAAGCTTTACACAAAAAAAGGCTAAAAGAGGTCTTCACCACCAATCTAGCTTTATTAGAAATGTTAAAGGAACTTCTCTAAGTGAAAAATAAAGGGCCAGAACTAGAAAGATGAAAATTATCAAAGGAAAAAGTTCACTGGTAAAAGCAAATATACAGTAAAAGTAATAAATCAACCATGTACAAAGCTAGTAGGAAAGTTAAAGGACAAAAGTAGTAAAATCATCTATATCTACAATAAGAAGTGAAAGGACACACAAAACAAAAAGATGTAAATTGTGACATCAAAAACAGTAATCATTGGGGGAAGTGAGTAAACGTACAGTGTTGTTAAAGTGTGTTTGAAATTAAGATATCAGCAAATTAAAATAACCATATATATAGAAGCATACACACACACACACACACACACACACACACACACGCTATATATAAACTTCATGGTAACCACAAACCAAAAATTTATAATAGTTACACACACAAAAAGAGAAAAGAATTCAAACATAACACTTAAGATACTCATCAAATCACAAGGGAAGAGAACAAAAGAGGAAGAAAACAATAAAAAAGAACTACAAAAACAACCCTAAAACAATGAACAAAATGGCAATAAGTACATACCTAACAATAATTACTTTAAATGTAAATGGACAAAATGTTCCAATCAAAAGACATACAGTGGCTGAATCAAGCCCCAAAATCAAGACCCGTATATATGCTGCCTAGAGGAGAATCATTTCAGATCTAAAGACATAAACAGACTAAGAGTGAGGCGATGGAACCAGGTACTCCAAGCAAATGCAAATGAAAAGAAAGCTGGGATAGCAATACTTATATCACAAAAAATAGACTGTGAAACAAAGACTGCAACAAGAGACAAAGGAGGATATCACACAATGATCAAGGGATCAACCCAAGAAGTAGATATAACGACTATAAATATATATATGCACCCATCAGAGGGGTACCTAAATGTATAAATCAAATATTAACAGACCTAAAGGGAGAAACTGACAGTAACCAAGTAATAGTAGGGGACTTTAACATCCCACTTACATCCATGGACAGATCATACAGACAGAAAATCAGTAGGAAAACATTGTCCTTAAATGACACATTAGCTCAAATGGACTATATATATATATATATATATATATATATATATATATATACTTACATTTGCGATATAGTGATATAAACATACCAACCAAAAGCAGCAGAATAAACATTCAAGTGCACGTGGAACATTCTCCAGGATAGATCACATGCTGTTACACAGTCTCAGTAAATTTAAGAAAACTGATATCATATCAAGCATCTTTTCCAACCACAATGTTATGAAACCAGAAATCAACTACAAGAGAAAAACTGCAAAAAACACAAACACATGGAGGCTAAACAATATGCTACTAAGCAACAAATGGATCCAAGAAGAAATTAAAAATACCTGGAGACTGAAGAAAATGAACAAACAATCCAAAATCTATGGGTTGCAGCAAAAGCAGTTCTAAGAGAAAAGTTTATTGAGAGATAAGCCTACCTCAGGAAATAAGAAAAATCTCAAATAAAAAAACCTAACCTTACACCTAAAGGAACTACAATAAGAACAAAAACCAAAGCTAATAGAAAGGAAAAAATCATAAAGATCAGAGCAGAAATAAATGAAATAGAGACTTAAAAAAAATAGAAGTGATGAATGAAACTATGAGCTGGTTCTTTGAAAAGATGAACAAACCTGATAAACCTTTAGCCAGATTCATCAAGAAAAAAAGGGAAGAGGACCCAAAACAATAAAGATCAGAAATGAAAAAAGTATAACTCCATGATATCACTTTATATATGACCTAAAAAAACAACAAATGAATGAGTATAACAAAACAGAAACAGACTCACAGTTATAGAGAACAAACTAGTGGTTACCAGTGGGGAGAAGGGTTAGGAGGAGGAGCAAGATAAGGTGGTAAGGAATAAAGAGGTACAAACTACTATGTATAAAAATCAATTAGCTATAAGGATATATTATACAGCACAGGGAATATAGCCAGTATTTTATAATATCTTTAAATAGAGTATAATCTATGAAATTTTTGAATCACTGTGTTGTACACCCGAAACTAATATAATATTGTATATCAACTATATTTCAATAAAAAAGAAACCCTTGTCACCTACAGCTGGAGGAGAAAACAAACTAATGGCCAAACACATGGACTTGGCCAAGTACTGCTAATTTTAATTGTAAAGTAGCAGAACTTCAGAGGAGAATGAATTTGCAAGCTGGCATAGATAGCTAATGAGAATCTACTGTAGAGTAGAGTCCCTGTATAGGAACTCTACTTAGTGCTCTGTGGTGACCTAAATGGGAAGGAAATCCAAAAAAGAGGGGACATATGTATATGTATAGCTGATTCACTTTGTTGTACAGTAGAAACTAACACAACATTGTAAAGGAAGTATACTCCAATAAAAATTAAAAAAAAAAAAAAGTCCCTCACTGCAAAGTCAAGTGCCTCATATTAAGTAGTGGGAGCCTGACACTTAGGATAAAAATATCTGGTAGATGCACATGATGTACTAGTACCCAGAGATTCACTCGAACCTCCTGGATATGTTAGAGGATAGAACACACTCCCTCCATCCCTAGGCTTAAAGACTGCAGATGCCTCAACCAAGTCAGAAATCTTGCAGGAAAATGCAATTTTTCTCAAAATCTGCTCTCATCTCCCACCCTGGACACCAAACCAAGAACTGAGAACAAAGATGGCCCTAGTAGGGAAAGTTATCCTATTAAAACAGGAAAGGGATTTTACACTGAATGACATTCAGGACATTAAGTGAAGTGAAAATGCTAGCACTGACCTGACACAGTATGAAAGAAGAGATCAAAATGCTCAGAGAAGGTGGCATGGTAATATCCATCTACCATTTAACACACCCTCCCCCCAAAATCACTAGTTGCCTATTTTCAGGAAGGCCTAGGGGACATTCCATTTACTAAGGCAATAAAAAATAAACTGGTAGGGGGTCACCTGTAGTGTTGAAAAGTTCATAATGACTGTCTTCTGAAGTCTGGGATTGGTAGAAGAAGATGCTTTTACAGAACTGGGCTTCCTAGTAACAACAGGTATGAAAGATTCCAGGTGGCAAACTTTAACCATCAGAGGCAAAGTAAATGTAATTACCATAATGAACAGTAAGGTTGAAATGATAGCCAGGGGCCCTAGCTCTCAGGGATTTATGTCAATTGCTAAGAGATATGGTGTGTCAAGGCCAATAGAGGTGGGCAACTAAGGAAGATAAACATATATAAATATATAGATATATAAAGAGGTTAATAATGTTGATGTCAGCCAACTCAATTAACAGGATCACTTGCTCAGTTTCTATACCTGAATCAGTTTTCACATCTAGAATCCAAGGATTAAAGGATGAGGTCTCTGAGCACGGAAGATACAATGCCACAACATGTTTTAACAGTAGTGACTCTCCTTGCCCTTTCCCAATGGGACCTGCAGCCATTTACCTCAGTAACTGCATAGTCAAGAAAGAAGAATATGCAGATCTTTTGAAGGAGGTTGGGTCTGAACTGATTCTGATACCAAGGATAGAAAGCATTATCTTGATTCCCCTATTAGAATATGGGCATGTGAACATCTAGTGATCAATAGATCCCTGGCCTACGTTCAACATGTAGAGTACCCCCTGGATCCACAGATCCATCCCATGGCCATTACTCTCATTCATGAATGTATACACAGAATGCACATACTGAGGATCAGGTGAAAACCTAACACTGCTTCTTTAATCTGTGGAGTAACAGCAGTCATAGTAGAAAAGGATATTGGTATCACAATTTAATGCCCACCATGGAGCCCCCATGGCAGAAGGGACATTTAATAATTAGGTGACCAGAGCAGCTCAACAAACTGGTATCAGTTGGCATTTGTCCTTGATTGCATAGTGCTTGCACAACGAATTCATAAACAGAGTAACTATGGTGTTAGGGATGGAATGTATTCATGGGCCTCTTTCTTGTCAAGGATTATCTTGCTTTTGACACTAAATAATTTTGTCCAATATGTCAGCAAAGGAGACCAAGGTGAAGTCCTTGATACACTACCATCTACATGCTACTTTGTGGCAAGTTGATTGCACTAGACCCCCTTCATCCTGGAAAAGGAAGCAATTTTATCAGGATTAAAAAGTAAAAGGGATCGCCTACCCTGACCACAGTGCCTTGGCACACACCATATACAAGAGCACACATAATGTCTTATTTACTGATGAAGAATCCTGAAAAAAATATCCCCTTGGACCAAAGGACCCACTTTATTGTGAAGGATGTACAGAAGTAGGAATAACCAGAGGATCTTCTGGTCTTACTACCTACCACCCAATTCATAAACTACTGGCCTGAGAGAGTCCTGGAATAACCACTTAAAAGCACGGCCGAGATATTATCTTAGAGATGACCTCCTCTGAAGGTAGGAGATTGTCCCTCAAGAGACAATATAAACCTTAAAGTGACAGCCATTATATAGTGCTGGGTCCCCAACCAGTATAAAGATGGGTCCCAGAACTAAGGGGTGGACATAGAGTTTCCTACCTTATTTTGTTATACCTAACCATATTGGAGAATAACACTGACATATTTGGAGAATCTATGCTTCCCACCTCTGAATTTTTAAGCTCTGTGAGTCTGAAAGTCCTAGTTCCCAGTGAGGAATGATTCAATCAAGGCATACAGTAAGAGCCCTACTAAAAGTAAAATTTTCTTTGCCATAGGGACTCTTAGATTCCTCACACAAACAGACCAGTAGGCAAAGGAAGGGATTAGCCACGTTGACAGGGGTAATTGATCCTGATCCTCATAAAGATTTAGTGTTAATACTACGTATTAAGGCTAGGATTTCATTCTCAACATCTCTCAGTGTTTCAATGACCAGCATTATTTCAGATATAGTATACTTAATTTCAGAATTTCCATTTGGTTCTTTATTATAGTTTCTAACTCTCTGTTGAGATTTCTTTTTCTTTAGTTCATCATAAGCATATTTTCCCATCATTATTATAGAAACTATTATAAAAACTTTACCTGCTAATTTCAAAATCTGTTCCATCTCAGGGTCAGTCTCCACTGTCTCTTCTCTTGAAAATGGGTCACATTTTCTGGTTCCTCCTATTTCAAGTTATATTGAATTGTATCATGGACATCTTGAATATTACATTGAATTACACTCTGAATTCTGTTACATTGTTCCAAAGAGTGTTGATCTTTGTTGTTTATTTGTTTTACCAGGTAATTAACTTGATGGACCGAAAACTGACAACCATCTCTGGGCTGCAGCTCAAATGTTAGTTCAGTTTGTTTTGTTTTGTTTTCTTTTGTTCCTAAATATGATAGCTTTTTCTTCCCCAACCTTATGTGATTTGGGAGTTATCTAGAGGTTTTTAGAGTTTATACACAAAATTTACAGAAAATTTGGGTTTTCCTGTCTCTGGCTCCCTCCTTTCTGTGACCCCTCCTACATTACCAGCTATCGTGGTTGCCTCAAACCAGGTCCTCTAGTTTTTCAGGCCAGAAAAAATCCAGGTTTTTCTATGGCAGTTTTATATTCTCTGTATGGTACATAAAGAGGCCTGCCTGCAGGCTAGAAGCTATGAAAATGAGAAAACTCTTTCATCCATACTATGCCCTTCACCAAACTTCTAACTCCTCTTCAAAATCTTCCATTTTTCAAATTTCCTCCAAAGCCTTCAGGTAGTTGTTCTTTTATATTTTGTCCAGAGTATACACTTGTTATCTGTTGGAGTGTCACCTAATATCTGCTTACTTGATCATACAGGAAGTACAGATCGTCCTCAACCTACAATGAGGTATGTCCTCATAAGCCCACCATAAGCTGAAAATATGTAAAGTTGAAAATGCACTTAATACACCTAACCTACCATACCTCAGAGCTTAGCCTAGCCTGCGCTGAATGTGCTCAGAACACCCACATTAGGCTACAGTTCGGCAAAATCACCTAACACAAAGCGTATGTTATAACAAAGTGTTGAATGAATATCTCATGTAATGTGTTGAATACTATACTGAAAGTAAACAACAGAATGGCTGTGTGGGTTCAGAATGATTCAAAGTTTACTAGTTGTTTGCTTTCATGACTGGGTAGCTGACTGCGAGCTGCGGCTCAATGCTGCTGCCCAATGCCGCAGACCGGCTGCAGAAAGCTAGAAGTTCCTGGCGGTGAGGGGTAAGGAACTGAAAAGCACCAGTATGGGGTCAGAAGGGCCAAGACAACTGATGGTTGCAAGGCAAGTTTATTCAAAGAGCATGAATGTATATATAGGTTTAGTACGGAACGAATATCAGACAATAAATCAGTAAACCTTGTATTTCCGCATAATTCTGTCGCCACTATCTATGCGCCACTATCTATGCACCACTATCTATGCACCACTATCTATGCGTCAGCATGCCTTATGGGCCATTCTTTGGAGATACAGACTTCCCCCTCAGGGCAGCACGTCCTTCTTCTGGGGAACAACCAGGGGCTCTTAGATGCAGAGCAGGCACCTGGAGCGAAACTGGCCGCAAGCCATTTTCCTTTTTTACGCTCAATACCGCAGCGTCAGGAGTGCATACCAAGAGAGAGACAAGCAGTTCTCCGGAAAGCAGAAAGCTGAATAAGCTTACAGCTTGGGGGCCACCACAGCCCAATATCATGAGAGAAAATTGTACCGCGTACCGCTAGCCGGGAAAAGATCAAAATTCAAAATCTGAAGTACAGTTCCTACTGAACGCGTATTGCTTTCACACCATTGTAAAGTCAACAAATTGTAAGTCAAATCACAGTAAGACGAGGACTACCTGTATATGGCAGCAACTCCTGACAAGGTTTAACTGTGACTGAACAACATTACAGCAACTCTAAGCGAGGGAAACCAGAGCTCAGGCTCCTCAAATGATGGTCTGGTTTACCCCATTAGGCTGTCTACTAGAACAGCAGAAATGCTAGCTGAGCGTGAGTTTGAAATGGGTGTTGAAGGAGATTATGAGCATCAGTTTTGGTCGTGGGCCCAACTATACCAGTGGGGATCAAATCTTGTCACACCATGCCCTCTTACAAATTTTTCCATACAGATTATAGCCAACCAATTTTTTTTTTAAAAGCTTTCAACTTAATGGTAAAGCAGTGCAAGGTGAACAATAGTGGACACAGTTGGTCCCCTGCCCAAATACCCTCAGATCCCATCAGCTCAAGGCATCCACCCCTTAGCTCTGCTGCTCTACCAAAAATTCGCATCTCTGATCTTCTACAGGGGATCACCTTCAGGTTATGAGAACAACCCTGCTGGCAGTGCCAGGGAGTTTATGATCAACTACCCACTCCCCACCCCAGCCTGGCAGCAAATGGAACTGATTCAATAACTGACGCAGGAGTGAAAATGCCCAGCTCCCTTGGTGCAAGATGAAAGAAGCACTAGGTATAATTTATGCTCCAGAACTCCTGCAAAATCAGGCTGATACTAGCACTTTATCTGACCTTGAACTCTTGCTTGTTTTTTTACCCTTCCATATCGTGCTTCCCTGCTTCATTATCAGTTCCTTCTGGGAGTACTTCCTTAAGAATTCATAGGCACTCAAACCCCTGGCTCAAGGTCTGTTTCCTGGAGACGTTGTCCTAAAACACTCCAGCTTCAGTGCATTGCTGCCCATAAGAGGGAATGAGCGCAGTAGAGTACTGAAGGCTGAGGGAAGACCTGAGGACAGCCTCAGAGTCTTGCCCACGCATCACAACAGGTGTCACTGCCAGCGTAATGCCCCCAGGGACAAGGTGTGACTAGCCACACCTCAGCAGATACAGAAACCTGTCCAAACCAGCAGATACAGGAATTTGCCCAACTGTGGCGGAGACTAGCAATAGTGTGAAAAGTAACTCAGAGGGGAAAAGCCCCTGACCTACTGCCCACACTGTTCCAGAAACGTCTCTTGCTCAAGATGCCCCTAAAAAAAAAAAAAATAGAAAGAGGAAGGGGAACGAACACTGACAGTTAAGAATTTTCCTTTACGTGCCTATGTTTTGAACTATAAAGTGCCTGAGATAATAGTATATGTTTGTGAGTAGAAAATAGATCAGACTGAATATACTGGAATGTGAGAAAGAAGTTCTTTAGTCTTTGAAGTTTTGAGTCTTCAAAGCAAAGGCAAGGTCAGTTATATAAAATTATTAATATTTTAGATTTTTACACATCTACATTTTAGGGTTTAATTTTTAATCCAGTTAAACTTCCATTAGATGAAAATTTAGAATTTTCAAAGTAATTTCTCCTACTTAATGAGAAAGGTTGGAATTTTTATCCCATTAATAGAAGAGAAAAAAATGAGGCTGAAATGGTTAAATGACTTGCCTAAGGTCACAAACAACCGAGTTAGTGCAGAACAAATATTCAAAATAATTTTCTGACCTTGAAGTCCAATTCAGTATATTTTCAGACCTTGGAAGCAGTGGAGGACTTAGTAATTAAATCCTAGGCAAGACAGTTAATCATTTTGATTCCCACACTTCTTTTTATATCTGTAGCTTGGTCGCCACAATGTGCAATCCACACTACTCCTAGCAACCCCTGGAGCCAAATTTTCTCATCCGGATGGTTGTGGATATACTCATAAAAAACACTGCTCACTTCTTCAGAGAAGTACTTTAAAACTCACCTAATATACCTGAGACTTCTGATGATCCAATCCAGGTTTTAACAAACTTTACTGTTCATCAGAATTACCTAGAGGTTAAAAAAAAAAAAATCACCTACAATAGAAATCCATCCATCTCAACCCAGAAGTTTAGATTTAGTGGAACAGAGGTGGGCTCTTAGCATCTGTATTTTTAACATTTGCTCTGGATGATTCTCATGCACAACAAAGTTTGTAAACACCCCTTTCTACCTGACTTTGCTTAGTCCTGAATTCTGGCCTCACATTTTTCTTCTCTCTTGGGCCCTGGGAACCTTGTTTGGTTTCTCCCTCCATTGACTCCCTCGATCCTGCCCTGTTCATCACTGGATTTAATTCAGCAACTCCGCAATGAGTTTCCCTTCTTAATGTGAATAATAGTCTTCCTCTGTGAATATTACTTTTAAAGTACAGACAAGCTCCTTTAAAATGCATGAAAATGGCCTCTTGAATAATGGCATCAATCTTAAACGTGTTGCCATATGTTGTCTCTTCTAATACAAAGTTTGAGATTTTCCTATTTATCAGAAAAGTACATAAGAATAGTGCATGAAACACCTTCTGTTCCCAACATGCCAAAGAGTGGTTCAGTGAAAAAAAACATCCCAAATCAATAGAAAACTATTTGATGGTAACTTTAAGAAAGCCATTTATACTTAGCTCAAATGTTATTTCCCTTTAATCCAATAGTCAAGGGAGAGCTCTAAGACTAGTTTTTCTTGGTGACTTAAAGGACTCTACGCCTTGACTAAAATAGAGGCAGAAGAAGGTCATGACCCATGTTTTTGAACATGTAAAGGCCATGTCAAATAGGAGGTGGCACCTTAGGGCACTGGACAGAGACATAAGCCCAATGCTCCAAACACTCAGCAGTTCTGAACAACTTAATCTGTGACCCTTTCACATAACATATGTTTCTCTTACTCCTTCCATCTACAATCAACACAGTCCCTCTATATGTGTGTAATCAAGGAAATGCCAAGCTAAGCACATAAGTGAATCACAGAGTAATCCCAGAGCAAATCAGAAGACCTTGCGCATCCTGACAAGGAAGATGGCACATGTGAAAGAGCATTTAGGCTGCTGTGGATTCTGGGAAAAGTACATCAATAGGCCTACAACAGTCATTTCACTTCATCAACAGGAGTGTCAATTTTAACCTAAAAATATCTATTAGATATACACTTGAATAGTCCTTCATAAAAGATTTCCTAATGATACGCAGATGAAGAAGGATAGACTCAGAATAATATTTACCAAACACTCCGATTCTGTATGTTTTGATCAATGTCACTGATCTAGTAGAACTAATAGCTCTACCTAATTAAACAAAAGTTGCTGAAGAGATCCACATGTACCTTTAACTTAGTCTAGATTCAAAGGCTGAAAACAAAAGGAATTTCATGAGGCAGAGATCACTATCATAATCTTATCATAAGAAACAGAAGAAGATAATTTAACAGACCTATTCCTTCTGAGATATCAGAAGCACAATACTATTAAATTGAAGCACATTGTTGCAAATATTTTCAGGCGTTATAAATTTCATTAAAACTGACTCTTCCAAAGTAAATTTAATGCTAATAGTTCCTGAAGTGCTCATTTTTACAGGTGTTGGCCGGGCATGTAGCCTGGCTAAACAATAGTGGTTGTGGTCTGAGGTACAGGTACAGGCAATTACGAAGAGCCATGGGCTTTTGGAAGGATGGTGTCCGTGTACTACACAGTTCTCAGCATACAACTGCTCTGCCAGACCACCATTTCCAAATGCAATGGGTTATGCTACAAGGTAGCTCTGTGACCTACAGCTTTATATGAATGACGTCTAAACATACCATGTACCTACCTCTTCACTAAAAATGAAAATATCTTTTATCTCTAATAATGTTTAAATCCCAGTATTATGTGAAGTCTAAAACAGCCCCAAATACACTTCAGTAATGTTTCTATGCAATTGTACAACTTCAAAGATAATTTGGGGTCAAGTCAGGTTCTTTATAATTTTATCCAAGAAAATCCAGGCTTCACCATGTACCTTGTGGTATGAGAATGAATCTCATTCTCATCTCTAGCTGGTCTGCCATAAACAGAGCCCTGTGGATTCTAAAAGGCTGACCATCAATAACTAGGCCACTGAAAGATGTTTATGATTTCCTATTTTGTACTAAACATTTTGAACTTGAAATAGCTCAGAAGACAAAGTATAGCTTTCTGGTCTAATTCGTTCATTCATGTTGCTTTGTGTCAAAATGCTTGGTAGGGTCTTTCCAAAGAGTTAAATTGTACGCAATGAAGTCTCTAGGACATATTAAAGAGACATGGCAAAGGAACGACCTCTCATACTGGTGTTAAGATCTGTCTTGAGTTCTACGGTTCCAAAGTTCCACTTCTCTGAATGACTTGATAATATTAGCAACAAGGAATTCTGAGCAAGACAGTATAATGTGAAACTCTGCTTGCCCAGAAAAATAAAGTTGACAATTTACACACTTTGGAGTTCCTGGCTCACGTCAGTTATGGCATAGATTTGTGTCTGGATATATAGTTAAGAGACAGAACTGAGAAGAAATAAAATTTTATAAAGAGAAAGATCCCTGTATTAGAATATTAAAGGAATCACTTAGATCTCTGAAAATTAAAATAAAGAATAAAAGAAGTCCAGGGGAATCTAATGCTACCATCGGCATTACAGGGTAGAAGAATCAAGCTGGTTGTGGGGAGGGGAGTGTGAAGGAGGAAGCAGACACAGTTCAAAGGATGTTACTACTCAACTCAATCTCCACAAAGAAAGAGAAATTTAGGATACAGACTATCAGTCCACAAAGTCATGAAACTGCTCTATTAATGCTTAGTTTCTGTTTTCATGCCCCCCTTACACCAAATAGCACAGATCAGTCTATATTTAGTCTCCTTCTCCATTTTCTCTGGGCTTCTGACCAATTTCTTAGAGGACTTAGAGGTACCCAGGTATGAGATGGAATGGGGATGGGACAGTGGCCCTATTTTTCCTCTGTCTATGTAATTAGAAGTATTTCTCACTTCTATCTATAGAGCACTTTCAGGTTCTGGGGTTCTCTCTGTTACTTATCTTTGCATGGGATGCATTCCTTCCTCCCATACCATACTCAACTCAGGAATTTCAGGGAAATTTTCTCTGTAGATTCTCATCAGCTTATATGAAAACCTATGGTTGGTACCTCCTTGAAGTTCTGCTGCTGCCCTAAGAACAACCTGAAATGCAGGCTCAATGCAGAGTTCAAGATTAAATGTAGAAGATAATGTCTAGGGCAGGTCTTGAAAGACAGTGAGAATTGGCCAAAGGAAGAAGGAGAGAGAGAGTAGAAGGCATTCGAAGCAGAGGGAAAACACGAGCACAGGCATGAGGGAGTAATGCAGGCTGGTACACAGGGAGGAACTGCTGCAGGGCGCAGAAGCAGGAAATGAAGCTGAAGGATGAAGCAAAGCCAGCTCACGTGGAGCCTTGAAAGCCATCTAAGGAGCTGATACTTGGTTAGCATCAGAGCACCAGGTACCTCAAGAATGATGCGCACAGTGGAGAATAGGTTATCCAAATATGGGGAGAAGGCATGGCAAATGGAGGGGAATTGACTCCACTGTCCCCCTATCACTGGCCTCAACATAGCTGTGGCTATACAGCCAGAGTATGACCTGTGCAACCTTAACCTCTATATTGGCAGCATTACCCATGAGAACAGAGAAGGTAGATTTTCTTCAAGGATCTTCACACCTCTGCAGGGAAAATAATCATGGTCATCATGAATTTTTATAGTCGCCTTGCAACTGTATCTTAAACAACCATGGTCTACAATATCCTCAGTAGTCTCTGAAAAGATTCCACTATATGTTTCTTTACTAAATAAAAGCCATTTTTCAGTATATGAATATATATATATATATACACATATACTTTTTTGTTTACTTTTCTTTAAGTGAAAAATTCCATTTATAGCACCATTACCATTATGTAATGGAGTGAGAAAAAATAAGTACCATTTACAGAAATAAAAAGCTAAATGATAAAGTCATGACTATGTAATGCTAGGGAGAATTAAGAAATCAGGAAATATGAAATCATGAAATATTTTTGTTATAAAATATTTCAAATGTACAGACAAGTACAGAAATAGAACACCTATGTATTCACCATGCAGACTTAACACCTGTTAATATTTTATTATCTTTACTTTAGATTTTTTAAGAAACTAAGTTTTCCAGATATAAGTGTACCTCTTTTATAGCCCTCTCCCATTCCCAGAAGTGCTTTTTCAAAGTTCAGGTTTATATTTCTATCTCATATTTTTCAGCAACTGTGTGTATCTAATAACCATATATAGAGAGTCCTTTTATTTACATATATAGCATCATATTGTAGCTTGCCTTTTTTCCCTAAAAATTTATTTTAAAATTAATCCATGTTAGTACATACAAACTGGTTATGCATTATCTATATAACTCACAATTTATTCATCCACTCTTCTATTGATGGATTTTGTTTCTAATATTTTACCATTGCACATAACGCTGCAAAAACCATTCAAGTACATGGTTTGTTTGTTTGTTTCAGTCCATATTCAAGAGTTTCCTCTAGGTCTACACCTAAAATAGGAATTGTTAAGTCACTGCTAGTTCTTAGTCAATTTTATAAAAAGTTACCAAATTGCTCTCCAAAATTATTGCAGATTCACACTCTTGGATAGAATATACTATATTGGACAGACGTACTGTTTCTTCATGTTCTTATCAATCTTGATATTGTCATTGTTATTTATTTGCCAATCTGATGGGTCAAAATGTATTTCACTATGGTTATAATTCACACTTCCCTGAATACTGGTGAGGCTGAGCATCTTTACATGTGTTAACTAGTCATTCTTATTTCTTCTGTGAACTGCCTGTTCATATCCTTTGCCCATATTTCAATGAGTTGTTTCCACTTTTCTTATTTGTTTATGTAAGTTCCTTAGCAGTTTTAGATTCTACCTCTTTTTTCAGTTTTATTTCTTACAAATATTTTCTCCAGTCTGTGGCTTAAATTTTTTTATTTAAAAAATTTGACGTAGGCATATTATCAATATTTTCCTTTATCATTTGTGCTTTTTGTGACTTAAGAATCCCTTACTACTCTAACATTACAAAGAAAGGCTCCTATTTTTCTCTAAAATTTTATAGTTATGGTTTTCAAATTTCTATCTTTACTCCTTCTGGAATTTATTTTTGTGTATAATGTCAGGTACGAGTCAGATTTTTTTTTTTCATACGGATAACTAACTGTCCCAGCGCTATTTACTGAATAGTTAGTCCTTTTGCCATTGCTTTGTGAAGGCACCTCTGCTATAGCCAGAATATCATTACATGATTGTTTCTGTTTTGTTGATACATTGTTCTATGAGCTAAAAACGTAAATGATGATTTTTCTAAACAGTAACTTGAAGGTTAAAAAAACAGTTTAGCTCAAATTCCGTAGATCACAGTTTAGTGCCACTAAAATATATATTTAATGAAGTTTCTTTAGTGGTTAGCATATAGTAGAGGAACACGCATGGGTTTTAAACTTCAATAGTCCTGGGCTAATCCCAGCTGGCCAGGGGCCATCAACATGTGGTTAACTATTCTCTGCTCCTATGTTCTTATCTGTAAAATGGAGAAAAAGAAAAATAATCCCCCGCCTGTATATGGTCTATTATTCTGCTTGTCTCCTTCCTTGTCATAAGCTATAATAATTTTCATTTGTTTACTTATTCATCTCTCCATATAAATAAGAATATAGAAGAAGTCTTTCCATTTACCACTGTGTTCCCAGTACCTACAACAGTGCTTGATATATGAGATATATAGTCTAAAAGTGTTATGTCAAATTGTGAATAAACGAGTGAATTTCTAGATTTAAAGCAAGAAGTTTAAAACAACAAAAATCTTTGTAAACGGCTATGAATAACATTTTGCAATTTATTTTAATGATGGAAAATATTTTAATACTGCTATAAAACCTTATGATTATTTCTTGCTAAGATGAATGTAACAGACTCTACCTCCTAAAGATATTGAGGGGCAGGAAATTGCAGTATGTATTGGAATGGTCATGAAAGGTCTTGGGGTACTCTGAGAAAACTTCTGAAAAATGAATATAGGTAAGCAGCAAAGACACTACCAATAAAGGGGTTAGCAAGACAAAAAAGCTCTCACCAGGGAATGAATATGGAATGGTTGAGATGAGAATTTAACAAAAGGGTCAGTAGACATGAAAAGATGTGAAGTAAAATTTTTAACATTTTACCCACTAAAACAACTCCCCTTCTGCTGTTATATATATACATATATTTTTTTAAAGGCATTAATAGTACACTTAAAATATTTTTTTGTGGTAAGCAAATAAGGTGAGAGTTTGAAATCCTGTATTCCTCCAATATCAGGATACACACAACATTAAAACCCTGTTGACCTGCAATCTTAGAGAAACCAGCCCTTCTGTTGGATTTCCGGTACTTCCTGCTTCCTGGTAGGATGTGTTCTGAGTATTCTAGCAGTGCTATCAAAGGCAAGGGATAATTAGATCTTTCATATTATTTTAACACTGACTTCAATTATCAAAGTAAAATAACACTGATTCTTGAGTATCAAATTAAATTAGCTTATACGGGCAGAATTTTATGAAACCAAAAATTTATTTCTAAGTATAAGGCTTCCTAAACTGAGTTTGATTTTCACAGTCTGTATTTTAATTCAAAACTTGGCTCTTTATCCACTGTAATATCAAAGTATATTTTACTTGTGTTTAATATTAAGAGCACTGTGATATTTCATCAAAGTGGATGAAAATTATATAAAAATTGTCACCCAGTTAATTAGAGATTTGTCAATATCATTAGCATTTGCATTTTTGTTGACTATAGAAGTCCAGCTACTTTTCAGTTGTCCTTTCTTGGTTCTTCCTCTCTCTTTCATAGTGGCCCCTTGACTAATTTCTCTTGCTTATACCAAAAAAACAAAATTTAGTCTGGCTAAAGTTCAAGCTCTTAAAAACAACAACAACAAAACATTGAACCATGTGCAGACTTACTTAAAGAGACCAAAAAAAAAGAAAAAAAGACTTATTATTTGTGGTTAAAATTTTGATTCTATCAATAATTTCAAGAATCTTAAAATGTTAATACAAGGTCAGTTCTTAAAAAATTCCTCTAGGGTCTTACCAGACGGTCTGGTGGTTAAGACTCCACCCTTCCAGTGCAGGGAATGCAGGTTCTATCCCTGTTTGGGGAACTAAGATCCCACATGCTGTGCGGCGTGGGTATCCCCCCCAAAAAAATAAGTTAAAAAAATTAAAAATAAAAGTGATGAGTGGATCCTAAACATTCTTCTAACCCATCAAGACACATTTAACTAATCAAATGTCACTAGAGGGCAATGAAATAGACTTTTCTTAAGCAGATGACTTAATCAGGCTAAAGTTCTCATCTCTAACACACTGGATATATGTACATTATCAGGCATAATTAAATAAAATTCTTATGCAATAGATATCAATTTCCCTGTTTTCGAAAATGAAGTTGAATAAAAATAAAGGATTAATTTTAAATGCTATCTAAGAACAGTAAATTTGGAGCAAATCCCAAACCAATACCTCAAGAAAGAACTTTCTGAAAGCAACTTTACCATTCTCAAATTGATCAATACAATCAGTATAGTTGGTTTGACAGCTAGGTTAACAATTTCATAATGGCTTCCACCTTTTCATTGTAAAGATCTCTCAAAAATTTATTTTCTGATTTCTTTACATCTTTGCCAAACATATCATGAATTCTCTCTCTATAAGCTGAGCACTTCCAACATTCGGCCCATACAAGGTGTGTTCTAGATTCTTGAGAAGTGGCATGCCAATGAAATGGTTTGTAAGGTGGATGGGACGAGAAGGGAAGAAACATTTTGTCTAATAGTACTAGAGACAGGTCTCTGCTCAAAGTGGAGATAAAACTCCCCTCACAACTACTTTTCCTGCCACCTTCTCATTCAGGCTACAGTAAGGGCTAGAAACCAGCTCTCTTAACTGAATTCAGTGTCCTTTCCACTACATAATAAAGTATTTAGTGTCTGACTGGAACTGTCACTTGGCTTTCCATTAACATATCTAGAGTGGTCAAAGTCAGAAAGTAGTTGGGAATATGACTCAAAGATTTCTTTATGAAAGCAGTATGACGTTACATAATCCATAGTCAACTAGAGTGAAAAATCTAAAATACACTGGCATCAAATTTTGAAAGGCATTATGTGATCTTTCTTAGGATAGGATTTACTCTTCTCATTAGTTCTCTATGCCTCAACCACAATTAGGGGAAATTTCAAGAAATACACTGTACAAAACTCATTTTTTTTTCATTTTGATATAAAAACAAGCATGTATAGAATACCTACTTTATGAAAATACTTATAATATTTCCAAAATTAGCCAAAATTGAATGCCTGACAGTTGTATATTCTAAATTTTTTTTCTTTTTAGAGATCTGTAGCTTTTTACTTCCAGTCTTCAAAGAGATATTCAGAGATAAAATTCTATGTAATGTCTTCAGTAGAGCAAGGTTATTAATTGACAATACTATTCCATATTTATGAAATCACTTTGAATTTTCCAACAAATCTTTAAAATTGGTATGGAATACAGACAGAAGTGTGCTCATACAGCCTCTCTGAAAACAGCAAGGACAACAATAACCACAAAAGTACCCAGATTTGTAGCATGCATCACTTTCCATGTTGTATAAATTCCCACCAAGGTCGATCAAGCTACCATAAGCATAAAGTCACCAAATGTGGAGCTGGAGGAGATGCTCATAATCAGCTCTGTCTTAAGAGCAGGCTGCATCACACCATGGCGGTAGAGATGGGAAGATCAGAGAGCCTAAGTGACTTGTGCAAAGTCACACAACCAGTGACAGGTCAGGATTCAAACCCATGTTTTCTTGATTCAAGTTCAGGAACCCTAGCAAATTGACCTCAGGTGCCTTAATTTTTCCACTGTCATACAAGTGCATAGAGTAAGATTTTAAAATGAAGGTACATATTTCCCTAAGCTATCAGATAGCGATGCTCTGCCCAGCTAAGTCTATCTAATCTCAACATCAACTTTCCACCTTTTTTTCTAAACCAAGATTATAATTTTCTTTAAAGGTTGAAACTTTAGCATGGTTTCAAAGATAATTTTAGAATACCTTGGAAAATAAAAAATGACTAAGATATACTTTGAGACACATGCCTCACTTATTATTAACAACTTCCTGTTATCCAATTCTGAATCCTGCTCACTTATTCTCACACTTCAGGATTCTGATTGTCAAACTGTCTTAGTCTGCTCATTTCTTACTGATTAGCTGCTTTCTCTCTCAGGGGGGTTTATTTCTTCTTAATAAGAGTTATCGGAACTAATCTCAGATTAGTCATGGTTAGCCTTTGGAAAATCTCTGTTGCCCGAGATCCTCCTTTCTCTAAACTTAAGCAAAGACAAGGAAATGGTAAAAGAGAAAGAAAAAAAGAAGAAGAAGAAAGAAAGGAAAAAAATCAGACAAAGTCAATCTTATAGAAGCATAAATAAAATGTTCATTCTATGAGAGGTATGCAAACACTTGAAGAAATCTTTCATATTCTGAAAAAAGATACTAATGAGCAAAAATATGCCTTATAAAATCGTGAAATATAAAGGTGCATGAGTTAAAAGATTGTGGCACTGGCTTATACATAGATCAATAAAAAGAACAGATCAAGTTTCCCAAATTATGTGCAACTGAAGTGCTTCTCAAAAAGTTTTCATTGGACAAATATTCATCAACAATGTGACCTTGCTTATTCACCTCTTAGAGATTTACAATGAATTTCAGCATATTAAAGAATCTGAGGAGTATTGCTCTATAGAAACCTATTTAAATTTACATAACCTAAGTTTGCCAAATTTACATGATCATGAAATCATTCTAAAGAGAATTCCTAAAATTATCTTCCGAAGAACATTATTTGGAATATGCTGGAATAAGGAATATACTAATAGACCCAAGTAGGCATGGGAATATAGAATGTGAAAAAAAATGAGAGAAAAATTTGTCAGTAAAAGACGGTGGGAAGAAAACTGATGCTGGAAAAACTGACTTTATTTTTAATTTTTTAAAATAAAAGAAGCCAATACTCTACCTTACTTTTTATACCAAAATAAATTTCAGGCAAATAAAAATTTTAAACATAAAAACTATACCTTTAAAATAAATACAACAAAATTTTTGTTGATATGTTTAAAGCATTGGGAAAAGCTTTCTAGACCAAACACTAAGGAAAAAAATTAAATAAAACTTTGTAAATATCATTACATAAAAATTAAAACTTCTATATAGCACAAAAGCAACATTAATAAGGGTAAAATCAAAATTAAAAGCGGTTAAAACTTTAAATTTGCAATACATATAAGGGCTCTTACACATCAATAGTAAAAAGAAACATAGAAAAACAGGTATAATATGACAGGGAATTCATAACAGTAGAAATGTTAATGGCATTTAAATTCTAAAATGATGTTCAATTTAACTACTAATGAAATAAATGAAAATTTATACAATACTGAAATGCCATTTTTTACCTTTCAGATTAGCACAAATTGGAAAAAAAATTAACAATACCAAGGGTTGATGAGAGAATAGAGCGATGGAAAGTCTCGTCCACTGTTGGTAAGCACTCATAAAAATTTCTGAGGAACAATTCTTAAATACCTACCAAAACTTAAAATACGGTTACCTTTTGCTTCAATTCCACATCTAAAAGTATATTTCCAAGAAAATATGCAAAGATGTGTACAGTTCATAATAGGGCATATTGACTAAATGATTGGATTTTAGAATGTGATGACATAAATTTTTTCTGTTTGGATATGTGTGTCTGTTACAAATATTCATTAAGTACATATGGCTGCAGATATAACCAAGATGAGAGGCTCATGACTCATGGAAGCTCTATTACACTGAGCAAAAAAACAAAAAAAAAGCAAATGCATAAGAAAAATTATCAGGAAATGTAGTCATTTGCAAGTAACAGGGTTACTACTTTTATCCTGAATGGTCAGAACAGTATTCCCGAGTGTCATTTAAGCTAAGATCTGAATGATAACAAGAGTAATTCAGACCAGAAGGTCATGAATACGAATTTTTATTTTATCCTAATTGTAATGAAAATTCACTGTAGAGATGTTTAATAATGTAATTTCCGTACTAGAATCATCACTGTAACTGATGAATTGAAAATAATAGATATATTAGGGGGCAGTAGTAGAATCAGGAGATCTATGTGAGGACTCTTGCTCTAGGCCGGGTGAAACACAATGAAATCTTGGACTAAAGTGGCAATACCAAATCTGGAGAAAGTAAGGGGATTTGGAATATATTGGAGTAAAATTGATAGTGCTGGCTGATTTATTAAATATGGGGATGAGAAAAAGACAAGGATAAAAAAAATACCAATCATTTTGATCTGAGCAAGTGGAAGGAAGATGGTGACTTAGATGGGAAAGACAGATGTTCTTTGTGGGATATAGGGAACTAGCAAAAAATGCTTCTGCTTTGACTAGTTATGTGTAGCTGCCTAATCCATATCCAAGTAGAGGTATCAACCGGGCAAGTGCATGTATGATGTTCGAACTCCAGGAGAAGATAGATCTGGAAAAAACGTATTTTGGAATAACATAATTAATTTTAGACCAAGAACCAGAATGTGATTACCAAGGAAGCAAGGAGAGGAGGACAGAGTGAATGTTAGGCCAACATTAAGCATTGACCAGGTGAGGAGAAGAGAGTCTGAATCCTACTTCTGCAATCTTCCAAGCTTTAAAATTTTATCCACATTATCCACTCCGCTCCTCAGTTTCATCATCTGTAAAATGGGGATAATCATAATAAAAATTCCCAAGGTCTCTTGGAGGATTAATGGAGATAACTGTAAGAGAAGTGCATAGCATCATCTCCAACACACAGTAAGTGCTCAATAATTGCTTATTCTTTGTTTCAAGGCAAAGATGCCCATAGATTTAACAGCAACGGAGTAGAAGCAACCTAAATTATTTATAAGAAATACATTTTTTTAATAATCAGTGAAAACAAAGTTATATGCAAATTGAGAAAAAGAAAAAAAAATAGAAATAATTCTAAATTGGTATGAAATTACTACTTAGCAACTGAAAGCTACTAAAAGAAATAAAATCATATTGGTTTGGTTCCAACTAAAGAATTAAAGAAAATTATAAGGGAGAAAATCCAAAAGCAGTTCAGTGGAAAAGGACCTCAGAATGTAACTAGATGGTATCTTAAAGGCTTGGACAACAGAGAAGTTAGGATCTCTGCCCCAGAGCAGCACTCTACATTAATTATTTTACCTCCATGTAGCACTTAGCCCATGATATATGCTTGCCATGTAGCTCTAAAATTCAGATATGAGGCGTATTTTACAATTTCTATTGTACTTTCTTAATAAAGCATCCCTTCACTACATCTCAATTTTTAAAACTGTGCGGACTGCAAGAAATAAAGCACTGACTATCTTAAATAAAAGAAAAAAATTCTTACTACATTTTCATTTTTTTCACTAGGTCACTGGAGGGAAAAATAACCACTTACAACTGAATATTTCCTTCAAAATGTACATGGCTTAAGGCAATTAAAAAATCAAGACTTGGAATATTCTAAATGGTGTTAATGAGACAGGTATAGTTAACTGCATTCTGAATAAACATTTCAACCAAATGAGGTCAAGAAGGAGTTCAATTCTCTTGCTCCTTTGATTTATCTAAATCTCTTTCACAGAACATCGTTCTTCCTCCGTCCATTCTGGGGTAAGATAATATCACGCACTACCCGGAGTCACATAAGACAAAAAAACTCCATATCTGTGTAGTCACTTATGTGCAGCTGCTGAACTCTCCAACAGCTGGGCAATTATGACTATCACCCTTGTATTCTAGAACAGGCTGAAAATCATTTGTATTTAAGTTAAAGCTTCAATGCTTCTGCTATGTGTTAATTCTCTCTTCTTTTTATCATGGCCCTTCCCACTTTGCATTCTGCCCACCCACTTCCCTGCTTTCTCATTTCTCAATACACAATTATATCAAACCCACTAAGCATCATTTTCCCTCAGAGGAAACAATGCTAAACTTTAGTGCCTGTACAGTTATTTTGGCAACTTAAAATAACTTCCAGCTTGGATTTTTCTGTCAAAAATGAATTTTGAAGCTAATTAATACAAGTCTTAATGTGTATCTAGAAATATTGGGGACTTAATCTCACTCTTAATTTTCAAACTTCTTCCATACATATTTCTTATAAAAATTAATGTGAATGAACATAGGATTCTGAATTGTGTATACCTAGAGAAATTGTAAACTTCAAGAATTACGTGAAAACTATATATGACTGTCTATGAATTTATTCATATGAATTTTATACTCCTCACTTGAAATACATTTTTAGCCTGTGCCACCATGTTCTTTGATCTTGAAGTTACGCCCTTAAAATTAAATGAGACAGAACTCCTCTTTCTGTACACCTCTACAATCATTACACTTCATCAAAGAAAGAAAACCATAAAGCTCCTGACTCCAGTCAAGGCATGGAAATTTTTGTGACTGGGGCCCATCAAGTGTAGACAACTGACTATCACAGTGTAATGGTATTCTCACTGCCCTCCTGACATCCCCCAACTCATTTCATTTGTACATATACCCAAGCACCTTTCTATTTCTACTTCCCAACAACAGATGAAATAGAGAGAGAGAGAGAGAAGGAAAGAAGGGAGGGAGGGAAAAGAAATAAAGGAAAAGGGAAAGAAAGGAAAAATGAGGAGAGGAGAGAAGAAAAAAAGACAAGAAAAACTTAGGTTGCACACCTTTTTGTAGAATGAACAAGGAGATGGAAGAAGTAAACTACAGACATCGTAATGGAATTAGAATACTATGTATCCTTTAATCCTTATACCAACCCTCCGGCCTTTCTTATTTACTTGTTACAGTTGAGGAATTTAGGAAATTGATTAATTACCATAGTGTTTGTGCAATATGCCAGAGGTCACATCCCTAGAAAGTAGGAAGTGGAAGGACCAAGGCTGAGGGTCAGATCTGATAGATTCCAAGCCCCAAACATTTTCAGTCTATCTTCCTTGGGATGTTTCCATTTGCAAATGAAAGTGTGAAGAATTCTGTCTAATTTGCAGAACCACGTAGGCACATCTCTGCAAGTTTGTGTGACGTTGCTATCAGCAGAGGAGCAGCCAGCACTATTATTTGGGGGTAACACTGATCGAGAAACACCAAAGAAGTTATCTGCTAGTGTCTCCTCAACACCTTCCCTTCCAACCCCAAGAAGAGTCTTGTCTACCAGGCAAGGGAATCCCAGTAGCCAAAAACTTTCAACAGTCAGCTATTGGTAGGAGCTGAAAGGGAATGAAGGAAGTTGAAATGCAGTTAGAGAAACCATGCAGTGGGAAAATCTGCAGACACAGTCAGAACGGTGCATGAGTACCCAGTGAGGAAGCGAGTGTGTGAATTACTGTCACAACGAAGGCATTGATGGTGGTCAACCAGTTTTAGCCAGAGAAAGAGCATGAGAAGACTATTTCAAAGCCAAGCTAAGTAAAATGACTTGTGTTCTTTGCTCTAGTCCTTTCTCCTTGCTCCCAGACTAGATTAGTGGAAATGTAGAACATTCCCCATCATTGGCAAGCCTGAACTTGGGCAGAAAAAGTTGACTGAAGTTTTCAACTGAACTATATGGACATTTCAATAGCTAAAAATAACCACAGAGGAGTTAAAACTGCCTCATATATTGAAGAGAAATAAAGAAAGATTCAGCCTAGCATAGCTGGGAATAGAGAATGGAGAAAAATTAAACCTTATATTTGTACTCATAAAACTTCTGCTTCTACAGGACCCTTTATAATTATTGAATCCTCAGAAAAAAAGTGAAGTGGGTACAGTGTTTTTGCCACTTTTCAGGCTGGATAGGTGGCATTCAGAGATGTAGAAGAACTTGGCAAATTAACAGTAAGTGACAGAACCTGGATTCAAACTTGGGACTTTCTAACTACACGCTCTGCTGCAAACCATTATGCTATACTGTTTGGCAGGTTAACACCACACACCTCAAACTGTTTTCCATTTTAGCTGTGTTCACAGTATTTGAGCTCAATTATGCACTACTCTGCAAACACCAGAGAATATTTACAAAGAAGTTTTTATCTGATTTGAAAATATATATGTTGCAAAAAAGAAAATAAATATATACCATAATATCAAGCATTAAAAAAACACACAACTGAAGGAACTACACCATTATGTCCAAATGTTTGACAATGGGAAGTGGAGTAGGAAATGAGTTATGGTTCAGTTTTTTCTGCTTGTTTACATTATATGTTCTACAAATTCCCTGAAATGATCTTGTCTTTATAATTACAAAAAAATCTAAGAGATTTGGGGGGGGAAGTTCTGCTATTCTACTACACATTTTATACAAATTGTATAGGAATTTTACTGATTTAGCTGATTTTGAAATTACTAAAAATAGCCCGAAAGTTTTAAAAGTTAGATGTTTATAAAACAAGAAACTTAATCTAATAAGGAAGATTTAAAAGGGCAGCTGAGTGATTTTCAATTCTTTGAGAGTTTATAACTTCCATTCCACCTCTTAAAACTTGATGCCATTTTTAAATATTGCCATGATGCCAAACTGTGGTTACAGATGTTTATTTCAGTTAGTAATAAAGAATGTTCAGTAAATAACCTTACGGTACAGAGTTCTGTAAGAATGCAAACTCTCCCAAAAGGCGTAAACTCTATTAGCAGTTTTTTCTAAAGTTACAAAACATGAAGCCGAACTTACAAAATCACCGATATTATACGAGAAGTGTAGCTTTCCATGGGCACAGAGCAAGCACAAATTTCATACACAGAACGACATGAAATCCATTCACACACGTCGCAGCCACACAGTAAAGCTACTGGGGCCTCTTGCAGCTGTCTGGAAGCCACAGAAAAGCGATTACAAGTCAGAAAGCAGTGAGAGTCACTGAAAGTCCTTTTGTTTTAATGCCACATTCCTTTCCAGTGCCTCTCGGTTTCATTCAACCTCACACAGTATTTTTGGTAAAGATCCCTCTGTGTATAATACCCCTCTGAGGTCAGAAAAGCAATATTGTAATGACCATTTGGGCAATTGTCTTATTACAAATTCCCCCTGTAATTTTGCCTACAGACCAGAACATCTGGCAAAATCATTTGAATTAGAATGAATCTAACCTGCAAAGCATACCTCAGGAAAGCAACAGGGCTTGAGGCACATGCGTGTTCAGACACTGCCAGGAAGGGGAGCCCTCATCTCACTGGCTTCCCCTTTCAGCTCCATTTCATCTTACTGTGCCTTGATTTCCCTATTTGTAAAATGAGAAAATTAAGACAAACATCCCCGTCTGGGAATGTGTATGGATCTGCACTGTATTTTCCTGAGCATTCTTGAAAGACTTGATATCACAGGATTAATAGATACAGAAGATACTGAAATTTTTGATTCTGTAAAATGGAGATAATAGCATTATTGTTATTATTACTATTACTATTATTATTATTATGTGCTGCAGCCTTCTCAATACTGGCTCTTGTACGAAATCGTTAAGTAGAGGTAAACTTTAAGCATGTGCCCAGAAGTGGTTTTATTCAAACAGCAGTTGTCTGAAATATGATCCTTTGGGGAATTTTCTCTCCATGACCCACGCTCCATTTCCCTTGACCTCTATATAGTCTTTGCTCCTTGCAGTTTTATGGTTTCACTGATGACAGTATTTAGGTTTTTTCCCCTTCCTCTAAAGAATTTGTAATTTAATTATTCTACTTTTTATATAACCTGTGTATTTAAAGACAGGAAATATAAATGCTAGCTACAGAAATTTGTTGTGCTATGTTTAAGATGATCCAATATAATTTAGATTTGGTGGACTCAGTTTACTAATGGATAACACATCATATATTTTCTCCTCTCTTTAATATAGTTTTTGTTGAATTTCTGGTCTAAAAAAGTGGTAAGGAAAGCAAAAGTCAGAGAATAGTGCTTATTTAAAGGAAGATTAAAAAAAAAAAAAGATTTTGGGAAGAGGAAAGAAAGGTAGCCCATAGTTTGTAAATGGAGAAAATAAGAGCATCGTGGAATCTTTGTTCTACAGAGTATGATAGCAAATGCTAGTTCATCCTAAGGGTGAGAAAAAAAAATGGATTAATATTTTGTATCTTGGAATTTACAGGAAAAAATGTGAAGCGGCCCACAAAAGGAAAAGTTGGTAGTAAAATTGTTGCAACGGGATATGTTAAAGGTATATGACTATATTTTTTAGACACTAAACTCGAGTATTGCTCACCAAATAATAAAAATAAATACTCATGCATCTTACACTCTTCAACAGGTCAGTAGTCAGTCATAAGAAAGACAAAGGAAAGTTGGTTGACCACGATGATGTCAACTTTTTCTACATGATTAAAGAAACAAATATCCACTCAACATGAAGCATTTCTCAGAACAGCTGGGTAACTTTATAGCCCTCTGTAATTCACATCTTTTAACACCAACACTTTGTGTCTGAAGACTTACAAAAAACGATAAACAGGCAAAATATACAATAGTGAATATGGCCTCATCTCGCAGCAGATCAGACCATTCATCCATAAAACACTTTATGATCCATGTAAACAGTTCAGGCTCTTAGATACTAGCTGAAAGCAACTAGCTGAAAGCTCTAAAATACTCCAATATTCTGGCCTTGAAGCTTCAAAGATTCAGTTAAGGTCCATGTAGTATTTAAACCTCAAAATAAATCTTAAATTGTTACTACCTGTTGAATAATTTCATCCTCCAAATGCTGTTTAGTTCCTTGAAATTCTTTGTTTTCTAGCCATCTTTTCACCAATGAAGTAAACGCCACTAAAGACTTTGCTTTTCATTCTTTCCCTTTGAAAATAATTCTGACTGGGTCATAGTACATTTCCTGATGGACGATTTCTGAAGAGTTTGTGTGATCCTCCCTGCTCTATTTTAGAACCATCTGCTTTGCTCACAAATATTTTCTTTCCTCTGTAGGACTGTTTGGCATGAGATTCTGCATAATAAAGGGAGCACTCCAGAGCTTATAATAAAGAAATTAAATCAGGTCAGCTAACAGCCCAATGTTTAATTACGAATCTTAGAATTACCAACACTGAAAAGCCCAGAGAAAAGAGGAGACGACATCTGGCATGAAAGCTTCAAGGTAGAAACATCAATGGCAGAAGATGGCTTAGCATTTAGTTTACAAAGGATTAGCTAATTCTTCCATAAAAGGATATTTTTAATGTGCACCTGAAAAATAAGATACTGAGGAAAGAGGAAGGTGAGTGATGACAGAGTTACTGCCTGAACACTGGAAAGTATGGGGATGGGAATTTAACTCCCAAATACCCCTGGACCTCCCACCACCCACTCCATCCACCAAGAATAAAGCACCCTCTGAGGGTGACACAAAGCCCATGGACGATTAGGAGCTAAGAAGAGATTTCTGTTGGGGTGACCCAGACTTGAACTTAGAGGAGATAAAAAGAGAGCTGTGATAGATACTTTCAATCCATTCAATAACAACTCAAGCGAACATAGTTAAAAGAAAGCATCCTCAAGGTCAGGTTTCCTGAATAGTTTTTATAACCATATCCTGATGAACACAGACTGATCTTCAGAATGAATGGTGGTCTCTAGCTGATTAGCGGTTAGTGCCATATGCTTAAGTAAACTGAAAGAGAAGACAAAGTTGATGAAGGAACACATGGAAAGAGTGCCTAGGTGAGGAAGAAAAGGAAAGTATGAAGCAAGAGGGGAAGTATAAGAAATAGTAAAGAAAAAAAGAACGAAGAGAGAAATAAGGATGAAAGATGGAGTATAATACAGTCCAAATTTAGTTTCAAAGAGAAACTAAAAATATGAGAAAATTTAAAACTTTTTCTTAAAATAAAGCAAGTTAAAAAGAAATGTCATCTTTAGTCAATTGTAACATTAATCTAATTTAGTCTAATCTCAAATATTTAATGAAAAGAAATGTTTAAAACCACTTCTCCTATTCTCACCTGATCCCATTACTATTTCATAGTCTTCTCCTGGGTTGGGGAATTACTCAATTTTTATCTATACTGCTTTAGAGCTTAAGGAAAAGCACAATGGAAATCCAAGCTTCATTTACACATAGGTTTTATTTTTAATAAATTTATTTATTTATAATTTTTGGCTGCGTTGGGTCTTCATTGCCGCATGCGGGCTTTCTCTAGTTGCGGCGAGTGGGGGCTACTATTCTTGTGGTGCGCGAGCTTCTCATTGCAGTGGTTTTTCTTGTTGTGGAGAGTGGGCTCTAGGCACGTAGGTTTCAGTGGTTGTAGCACGTGGGCTCAGTAGTTGTGGCTCGCAGGCTCTAGAGTGCAGGCTCAATATAGTTATGGTGCACAGGCTTAGTTGATCCGCGGCATGCGGGATCTTCCCAGACCAGGGCTCAAACCCATGTCCCCTGCATTGGCAGGTGGATTCTTAACCACTGTGCCACCAGGAAAGTCCCTACACATAGGTATTTTTAAAAAGAAAAAGTGAGTATTTCCTAGTGCAACCAAAAAGTCCATACATTTTTTAAAGTAATTGCTTCAGAGTCTGTTGATTTTCTTACTCAGACAAAAACAAAGAATGAGGTGCTAAACATGTTGGTGTCACTTTCCTTAAGCTTTGTAGTTACAGGATGGTTTTAACTCTGTCATCATCCCCAAAAGCAATGTGAGCAGGGCTGAGCTCAGGAGATCAGTGGTATGTTTTCTGATCTGAAAAAGTGACTGACTTTCATCAGCTATCCACCTTCCAGACCTCCTTGCCTGCCAATTGAAGATACGGCTCAAACTTGTCCAACCAAAGGAATCCCTGGGCTTCTTGTTAAAAGTTCAGATTCTTAGTGCTGTTCAAGAATTAATCATTTTGAATCTAGGGTGAAGGGAAATTTGACTTTTCACTAAAGGTCCCAGGTGATTCTAAATTCAGTTATGTTTAAGAACCACTGCAATAAGGAGCAATCCTTACAGAATAAATCATGTGTGATTTTGTTTTCCCATTTTGAGTGATATATGACAAAGAAATATTGTGCCATGGGAACTATTGCAATACACATGTGAAACGTTCACTAAAAGATTTTTTAAATTGTGTATCAAACTGTCGTTCGATCACCTTTAAGAAATCTGTATAGAAGCCAGATAGTATCCTAATGGAACAAGTAGACTTGAGAAAAAAACTGCACCCCTGATTGCTTATAAATGTAACCAAGAGCCAAATGTTCGCTCCAGCCACCTGTGAACAATCCATGTTTGACATGTGACATGGAGAGTTGTCATTTGTTTTAGACTCTGTGGCCAGCACCTCTGTAGATTTATGGTGATAGAGATAGAAATTCATTTCCTTACCTTTTAGTCCAATAGAAGTTAAATTCTCAATTTATTACTATTTGACCTTTGCCACAAAAACCAGTTGAACACTATAAACAGAAAATTCTTTCTTTGGTTGTATAATATGCAGCCACAGAAGATGAAGGACTTGAAGAAACCAGAAATGACCAGCATGGTGTCTCATGTGGCATAAGGAAATTAAAAAAAAAAAAAAAAACTTGGATAACCTAAGAATTGATTACAGTGTTTTCTAAATTCTTCCAGAGCTGTCAGCTACTCTCTTAAGCTTTTTAGACTGGCACCTTAAAAACTAACTGGCTTAATTCTTTTTGAAGTTCATCACCTATAATTAATGAACTAAAAGACAGGGAGCATGAAGATTTTCAGGTCTGCAGTTTATAATCCCTCGGATTTTAAATTTACTTCACCTCTAGCCTCTCCTTCCCTTTAAACATCACATTCCGGCAAAAAATGGAAGAGAACTTGCTACTCATTGTACTGATTAGCTCTGAATCCTAGTAAATAGTTGAAATGTTGTATCCTTAGATATTTTTAGCCTCTTTGTCCCAGGTTTTGTTAATTCCTCCCTAGCACTAGCATCATTCTCTTCAACAAAACATTAATTCTCATCTTTATTTTGCTCTGACCCCCCCCCCACCACCGACAGCAAAGACTGACTTAAGTCCTCCATAATATCCTCATAAAAATTATTTGCTACATCCAACACTGAAGTAGACACTGAAAGACAGTCTTAGGTTAAAAGATTTCTCCTTAGCTTTACAATATAAATAATCTGATGTTATACATTTAAATTATAATAGAAAATAAAATCTGAGCCTAAGTAGTAATTCTCAGAACACTGTGATAATCCTAACAAATATTATGTAAAATACATTCTATTAATATTAATATCTGGCTACAATAATATTTATGTAAACTAGTTTGAGATTACTCTTTTAAGAGTAAATAAAACATCAAATTAAAATAATGAATTTAATATAAAAATAAGATTGTTTATTGAGCACATGCTGTGTACCAAACACTATTCTAGAACTTTATATACATAATCTCATTTTATACTCATTTTACAGATGGAACACTTGTTTTGAGAGGTTCAGTAGTTTGCCCAAGGTTGTCATGCTGCTTGATAATGAAATTTAAACTTAGGTCTGTCTGATCACAAAGGTCTCTCATCTTCTTAAATATTACATAAACTCCCCTCTCCCATCCTTACATTTGAATAATTTTTTTAAACATGTCTTACTGGATTAGAATGAACTTTCTCAAGAATTAAGAAATGCTAGCTTGTCTCTACCTGTGGTAAAACAAAAAGATGCTGTTTTTAAAGTTAGAAGGCCTACTTTGTTTGACACTGCCATTTACTCGTTTTTTATGACCTGAAAAGTCACTTGAGGTCTCTCAGCTCAGGTTTCTTCTTTCATAAGGTAATGAGGGTGGGCAGGAGATGGTACTGTTTCACCTGAACTGCCTGGTCCATCCAGACAAATGTCCATCCAAAGCCAAACTCAGTAGTTATAACCACCACTACCCCACATGAAGTACACGGCAGAACAAGTTTAACTGCTGACTTCATATTTTATAGAAAAGGAGATGCATCTGAGTGTACTCTCCCCCAGAATGTGAGCTGTTGTCATGGTGTAGAATGATTTCTGATACCAGGGAAACTAGCACACAATGAATTTTCACAGTGAGAAGAAACCAGTCTCAACATTTCTGAAATTTAAGAAATTTTGTATTACTCAGTCTTAGAATACAAACCATAAAAATGAACACAACTTTTGGTCATCATTAGGAATAAAACTTAAGCAATTCTTAAAGTGTTTGGCAAAATTTTGCCTGCGTCGGCACAGATCCACTCAGTCACATTTGTCTGTTGGTCCCATGCAGTTGAGGTGTTATGGGTCTATTTTGAAATAGTGGTATTATAGTTATATTAAATTTAGCTTGGGCCACCATTTTGAACTTAAAACGTATTCTCAGTATACAACATATATGCACACATGAAACCTTAAAATCTGGCCAGCTGAATTTGCTATCAAGATGTCTCCAAAGTGAGAGATTGCTATTATTCTGAAAGGCAGTATGACTTAGTAGGGACAGAAATTTGAATAAAATAATAATAAAGTAATGTCAATATAATAACAATTATCTACCAAAAGAGGAATTTGGCAAACAGTAAATGCTCTAAGTCTTTTGTGATTTTGTTTTCTTGTCTTGCTTTGGTTTGGTGTTATGTGACTATGACAGGACACCCAGAACAAATGTTAATAAATACAAGGGTAGCACAGATATTGTCATTAAAGTCAAAAGCAAATAAAAAGAAAAAGATGTTTTTTTTCTTAAACTAGTTAGACACCAGTACGAGAGACCTTTTCCATCTATATGTTAAGAGGCTAGACATAAGATAAAAAGGGTTTGGCCCATTGCTTGGGGTAAATGAGTTAAAGGCTAATAGTAAGCAGATTACTTTTTTCCAGGTAGGCTATCAAAGAGGATAATCTTTGCCCTGGAAAGTGTAAAACAGATGGGGGTAAAATAAAATTGGAGCCCACGATAAGGAAAATGATAGTAGGTAAACACCCAACTGTTTAATGAAGCTGAGTCTTTAGCCCCATACAAATTACTTCTAAGCATATGGAGAAAATTTTGAAGTTGTAATCGGCTGTCCTACTCTTGATTATCTTTGAGGAATCAAGTGAGTGAGTTTCCACGGGTGAGTGTTCCACAGTTCAAAGGACAGATTTCAGACTTACAAATAGACTTGATACAGATACTTGCAAAGTTCCAAAATCATTCTTGAGCATTTAGAAAAGGGTGTAGTAAGCACTAAAGGATTGCACAGGTATGCTATGAATAAGGAATGAGACTTTAAAAATAAAAATAATATACTGACATGGCAAGGCAAAGCTGCAGACACAGTGAATTATAATTCAAAACAGAAATCTGATAATATCTCCAACAATATTCTTGTTTACAGGATGAGGAGACATTGCTGAGATGAAAGCAGGGTTAGTTATACCCTCAGTCTTACTCAAGAAGTCACTGTATAGCAAAACACCAGTGACATGCCATGTATTTCTGCTACTGACCATCTCTTGATCAACATTTATGTTAAATGGCATAAAAGGAACCTTGGAAAGTCAGCTCATTGAATTAATACATGACAGAACTCTTGGTGGGATGCCCAGTTTACTCAATTATAGAAGACTCATTTCAATAAGATAATCAGGCTGGAATAATGAGACTATATTTTTAAATGGAAACACATATATATGTATATATAGGTGTATATTTTATACAAACATACACATATATATACAAATATTTATAAAATTATTTGCTTAATAGATGAAAGGGGAAAAGTTAGGGTAACTTGGTTTGAGAGCAGTTAGGATAAAAAATAACTAGAGGACTTAGTTAACTATTAGCTTACCGTCTAGACAAGTGAAGGAAGTACTAGGAAGCCCATTTAGGATCAGCACCGTCTGTGCTCTCTAGTTCAGCTTCGTCAGCAATAAAGCTGATATTTTTGTTCCTGGTTTATACCTGCATCAATTTCTCAACTGGATCAAAACTCACGGGGGAGAAAGGTATTTTCAAACTCAAATGAGTGGTTTATATACCTGATTACCTTTTTCCCCTCTCATTCTCATTTTACAGGTGAGAACACTGAGGCTTAGAAAACGTGCCTACTTACCTCAAGTCAGCCCCTAAGTAAAAGAAGGACTTGAGCCTGGATCTGATCTACTCCAAAGCCCTTACCATTAACCACACTTCTCCAGCCTTCCAGGAGGAGGGAGATTAGGGTCCTTCCCGCACTTGATAGAACTCTTTTTAAGAGAAACATGGACCAGCTGAAGTGTAGCCAAAGAAGGAAGTGGGGAGAGGTGGGGCGAGGGTGTTGGGGATTTGAGAAGTATGCAATATGAGCACCAGCAAAAGGAGGTAGAAAAGGTTTACTCTGAAAGGAGGAGACACAGAAAGGACAAGGACACTTTACCCATCATTTCAGGGGATGGAAAGCCAAAGGAGATTCAACGTTTTCATGCTGTAAACAGAAAGTGTATTCTCCCACTGGGAGAATAAATGGAAACTATGGGAGGCTGATTTTCATTAATATTTAAACAAACATTGTAATTTAAACTATTCAAAAATATTCCTGGCTTCTTTGAATTCCATCTCAAACAGTGGCTGGATTGTCAACTTTTGGGAATCTGTAGAAGAAATATGTGTCATGGATTAATTTGTTTCTTTAAGAGAGATGAACTGAGCATCTACTATGACCCAGGCACTCTTCTAAATGCTGAGGATGCAATGTTGAACAAGAGATATGGAATTATAAAATTAAAAACACAGTGTTGAACAAGAGGCAGGACCCTTCTCTCATAAAGTTCCATTCTGGAGAGAGGGTGAAAAAATAAACAATTAAGCAAATAATGAATAACTTAATTTATGATACTGATAAATGCCATGAGACAACCCTACAAATGGTGATATGACAGAGTATGACCAAGGGTAGGGAACTACCTTAGACAGTTGTTCAAGAAAGTCTTCTCTGAATGACACTTGACAACCAAACTGAGTGTTTCATGACAAAACAGAGCTCACAAAATCTAGAAGAAGAGAATTTCAGTTGAGTTAATAGCAGGGACAAAGGTCCTTAGGCTTGAGTGGGCTTGTTGTACAGCAGGAAATTCACTATGAATAATGAGTCACAAGCTTAACTAAGAGGGTAAGTTTACATCTTGTTCTAATATTCTTGACTTGAAAATATGTCCTTGTCCAGTCTAAATTTCTAGATCATAGATGCAGCAGAATTCACTGGTATAAATGTGAAAAATTCATGACATCAGCTGTCAGTGGGAGACTAATATATTTTGTGACAAGTTTTTAAACTCTACTGATCAACACTTTGTCACTTGTAAACCTCTGGAGAGTATTAAACTCATTTTCCATTGATTTTGACACTGAAATCTTTGTCCAAAGTGTATTTTCAAAATAGATTAGAATGGTATATTCTATGACCACTCCCAGCCTAGGCTCATGTGCTGAACATCACACAGAGAGTTGGGAGGTCCCAGCTCTTGTCTTCATGCTGTCGCTAAGTGTATGATCTTAAATCAGGTCCTAATGTCTCAGAGCCCCAAGTTTCTGCACTTATGAAGAGACAGGGTTACAACATCCGCCTAACAAACTGATGTAACTGAGGATGATAATTTAGACAATGTTGTAAAGATGATTTGAACATTTTAAATTATTAAACAAGGCAAAGATCTTAACAGAAACTTCAGCATTATTTTTCCTTGAAAGGAAAAGAAATCCTTGTACTTTTTCTATGATTTGCAGAGAACTGGAAGCCCAAAGCATGCTTCTAATAAAGAAGACATAGGAAAAGAAGCAAATTGAAACGTAAGGGAAACACTGAAAGAAAAGAGACAACTGAATGACAGTTATCCAGAGGAGTAGGGAAGAGAGAGATGTGTCGCTTAGAGAAAACATCGTGGCATAGAAATTGTGATTTAGAACTTCGTAAAATGAAGAAGAGGAAAACTGCGGTAAAACTGCAGTAAAATATGAGAGAGGAATGTACCACAGCAGTAGATCCCTTAAAATTTTCTCTCTTTTTATTAAAAGGCAAAAACTATCTTGACACCTATACTTTGCGTATGACTCTGCCACAGTTCGGTTTTATCTGTAGAAACAGAAAATGTATGATTTTTTTATAGGTTTCACCATATTTATTCCCTGTATTCTCTGCTAGAATGGTATTATTATTAAACTTCTTTTCCCTAAAGAAGTTAGCATTGTTAATGTTGCAAATATGGACTTGGAACCCTCACTGCCACACTAAAATAAATCAATAGTTTTATTTCACAGAGAACATGATGGCTATCCAGTTTACACAGGTAGTTTATCACTTTTCAGGTTCTCTATGTACAGAAAAAAATGAAAATGATAAATTGAGGACACCAGGAGACAGACAAATGCATAAACCAGTAAAAGATCAATACTTTAGAGGGTAACAGAGGATTAAGAAGGTTGAATGCAAACAAGACTTTAAAATGCAACAAGTTTCCAAAGGCTGGTTAGTGAAAATTTATGACCAACTTTATGTAACTCACGTTTATCTGATATTCCTAGTCTTCATACACTTCATGACCCCTAAACATGTCTCCCAAAGCCTAGGCAGAAAATGAGATCTGAAGAGATGTCTCTACACCAGATTTTCTACCCTTCCCTCATTCTCATCACCTCCATCCCTGAAACTGAATTTCTATCATTTAAGAGTCCTTTTGTTACAGACTTTGTAGACTTTTAAGAATGTACTATCACAGGACAAATACCATGTTCTGAAAAGTCTAACTCCTAAAATACTTTATCAACTCAGTTTCTTGTAAAATGAATAAGAATGAAGTACAGGGCAGTTTTTTTGTGGGGGGTGGGGGTGGGGGGCAGTATTAGAAGACAAAGACAAAGATTGGTTTGGCAGAGTCAAGGTTCCAGGAAAAGCAAGTCTGAGTAAATCGGCATTTAGGCTTCATGAGTTTCATGACGATCTAAATGAGAGTGAGCAAGCAAAAAGAAAGGATGCTGAGGGGGATACAAGTGTCAAAGCATGACTTATTCAATATCACATTTATCCTCCAGGAAAGGTTACCGTAGCCTCATACCATAAAGAATAATCATTAAACTCTCATCATACAGTATTGACAACAGATATGAAATGGATACTTGAATTTGAATGAAGAGAGTCAGATAAGAAAAATGTATAATAAATCATGTGTCTTTAAAGGTCAGAGGTGGAGTCAAGATGGCAGCCTGGTAAGACATGGAGTTCGAGTCTCCCCACAACTAAGGCACCTGCCGGATGCTGGTGGGGGAACTTGAAGACCAGGGAGATGGGAGGAACCCCCAAACGACAGGGTAGGACATGGGGGGGGGGAGTGAGGGGGGAGGAGAAGTGGAGGCTAGACAGGACTGGCACATTTGAGGGGTGGCTGGGAGAGGGGAGGGGTTTCCACACCTGGAGGGACCCTGGGGGCTCAGAGGATCAGAAGGGAGTGCACCCAGTATTTCCCCAGCCCACTTGGGCCCCAGGAAGCCTGCTGGGCTCCTGGGCCTGGTCTTCCATTCTCTGGGGCCCCCTCTGGCCTCGTGCATCCTAGGAGCATGGGAGGGAGGAGGAGTAAGAGGAGGAGAGGTGGATGGGGGAGACCCTCCGGGACCAGGGAATCAGGGGAAGCGCTGTGGGCATTTCCCCCATGCACTCAGCTCCAGGAAGCCTGTTGGGCTCCTGGGTCTGGTCCCATGCCCTCTGGGGCCCCCTCTGGCCACATGAGTCCTAGGGGCATAGAGGGATTCGGGGGGAAGAAGAAGAGAGGCCAATGGGAAGGGACCCTCCAGGAATGGATTACTGGAGGGAAATGTGCCTAGTGTTTCCCCCGCCCACTCAGACCCAGGGAGCCTGACTGGGCGCCAGACCTGATCCTCCACCCTCCAAGGCCAGAGGCACTCCTGGGTCCCACCTGCTGCATTCAGCTTAAGCCCCACCCCCTACTCCCCCAGGGCCTTTTCCGGCCCGTGGGTCCTAAGCATAGTCCCAGCCCCTGCCTAAGACCCGGCCCCCGCAGCCAAGGCCTTTCCTGGCCTTTTTTTTTTTTCCTCTTTTTTTGCTATTATAGCTCTGTTCTACCTTCTGGTTGTTTCATCTATATTTTTATTTTTTTAATTTTTTCTAATACACCTGTTAGTTTTCTAATCTTATTTATTTTTTACTCTTTGTTATTGTTCTGCTAATTTTTTTTCTTTCTTGCTGCCCTATGCAGGATCTTGGTTCATGAGTCAGGGGTCAGACCTGAGCTCCTGTGGTGGGAGCTCCAAGTCCAAACCACTGGACTAACAGAGAACCTCAGAACCCAGGGAATATTCATAGGAGTGGGGTCTCCCAGAGGTCCTCATCTCAGCAACAAGACCCAGCTCTACCCAACAACCTACAAACTCCAGTGCTGGAGGCCTCAGGCCAAACAACCAGTAAGACAGGAACAGAATCCCACCGATGAAAAAAAAAAATGAGATGACAAAAAATTATGTCACAGATGAAGAAGCAAGGTAAAAACCTACAAGACCAAATAAATGAAGAGGAAATAGGCAACCTACCTGAAAAAGAATTCAGAGTAAGGATAGTAAAGATGATCCACAATTGCAAGAATAGAATGGAAGCATGGATGGAGAAAATACAACAAATGTTCAACATAGACCTAGAAGAACTAAGGAACAAACAAACAGAGATGAACAACACAATAAATGAAATGAAAAATACACTAGAAGGAATCAATAATAGAATAACTGAGGCAGAAGAATGAACAAATGTGTTGAAAGACAGAATGGTGGGAATAGCTGCCAAGGAGCAGAATGAAGAACAAAGAATGAAAAGAATTGAAGACAATCTCAGAGACCACTGGGACAACACTAAAAGCACCAACATTCAAATTATAGGGGTCCCAGAAGAGAAAAAGAAAGGGTCTGAGAAAATATTTGAAGAGATTATAGTGGAAAACTTCCCTAACATGGGAAAGGAAATAGTCACCCAAGTCCAGGAAGCACAGAGAGTCCCATATAGGATAAATCCTAGGAGAAACACAACAAGACTCATACTAATCAAACTAACAAAAATTAAATTCAAGGAAAAAATATTAAAAGCAGCAAGGGAAAAGCAAAATAAAACATACAAAGGAATCCCCATAAGGTTATCAGCTGATTTTTCAGCAGAAACTCTGCATGCCAGAAGGGAATGGCAGGATATACTTAAAGTGATGAAAGAGCAAAACCCACAACCAAGATTACTCTACCCATCAAGGATCTCATTCAGATTCAATGGAGAAATCAAAAGCTTTACAGACAAGCAAAAGTTAAGACAATTCAGCAGCACCAAACCAGCTTTACAACAAATGCTAAAGGAACTTCTCTAAGTGGAAACACAAGAGAAGAAAAACACCTACAAAAACAAACCCAAAACAATTAAGAAAATGGTAATAGGAACATACATATCAATAATAACCTTGAATGTAAATGGATTAAATGCTCCAACCAAAAGACACAGCCTCACTGAATGGATACAAAAACAAGACCCATATATATGCTGTCTACAAGAGACCCACTTCAGACCTAGGGACACATACAGACTAAAAGTGAAGGGATAGAAAAAGATATTCCATGCAAATGGAAAGCAAAAGAAAGCTGGAGTAGCAATACTTGTATCAGATAAAATAGACTTTAAAATAAAGACTGTTACAAGACACAAAGAAGCACACTACATACTGATCAACGGATCAATCCAAGAAGAAGATATAACAACTATAAATATATATGCACCCAACATAGGAGCACCTCAATATATAAGGCAAATGCTAACAACCATAAAAGGGGAAAGCCACAGTAACACAACAATAGTAGGGGACTGTAACACCCCACCTACACGAATGGACAGATCAGCCAAACAGAAAATAAACAAGGAAACACAAGCTTTAAATGACACAACAGACCAGATAAATTTAATTGATATTTACAAGACATTCCACCAGAAAGTGGCAGAATACACTGTCTTCTCAACTGCACATGTAACATTCTCCAGGATAGATCACATCTTGGGTCACAAATCAAGGCTCAGAAAATTTAAGAAAACTGAAATCATATCAAGCATCTTTTCTGACCACAACACTATGAGATTGGAAATCAATTACATGAAAAAAACTGTAAAAAACCCAAATATATGGAGGCTAAACAGTTCACTACTAAATAACCAGGAGATCACTGGAGAAATTAAAGAAGAAATAAAAAAATACATAGAAACAATGACAACAAAAACACGACAACCCAAAACCTATGGGACACAGCAAAAGCAGTTCTTAGAGGGAAGTTTATAGCAATTCAATCTCACCTCAAGAAACAAGAAAGATCACAAATAAAAAATCTAACGTTACACCTAAAGCAACTAGAGAAAGAAGAACAAAGAAAACCCAAAGTCAATAGAAGGAAAGAAATTATAAAGATCAGAGCAGAAATAAATGAAATAAAAATGAAGAAAACAATAGCAAAGATCAATAAAGCTAAAAGTTGGTTCTTTAAGATGATAAACAAAATCGATAAACCTTTAGCCAGACACATCAAGAAAAAAAAGGGGGAGGACGTAAATCAATAAAATTAGAAATGAAAAAGGAGAAATCACAACTGAGGCCGCAGAAATACAAAGGATTATAAGAGACTACCACCAACAACTATATGCCAATCAAATGGACAACTATCAACAAATGGACAAATTCTTAGAACGGTACAATTTTCCAAGACTGAACCAGGAAGAATTAGAAAATATAAACAGACCTATCACAAGTAATGAAATTGAAACTGCAATTAAAAATCTTCCAACAAACAAAAGTCCCGGACCAGATGGCTTCACAGGTGAATTTTATCAAACATTTAGAGACGAGCTAACACCCGTCCTCTCAAACTCTTCCAAAATTGCAGAGGGAGGAACACTCCCAAATTTGTTCTATGAGGCCACCATCACCCTGATACCAAAACCAGACAAAGATATCACGGAAAAAGAAAATTACAGACCAATATCGCTAATGAACACAGATGCAAAAATCCTCAACAAAATACGAGCAAACAGAATCCAACAACACATTAAAAGGATCATACACCATGATCAACTGGGATTCATACCAGGAATGCAAGGATTCTTCAATATATGCAAATCAATCAATGTGATATACTATATTAACAAATTAAGGAATAAAAACCATATAATCATCTCAATAGATGCAGAAAAAGCTTTTGACAAAATTCAACACCGATTTATGATAAAAACTCTCCAGAAAATGGGCATAGAGCAAATTCATTTGAAAGAAAATCAAAATCAAAATCAAAATCAAAAATCAAAGAAATCAAAGATGACACAAACAGATGTAGAGATATACCCTGTTCTTCGATTGGAAGAATCAATATTGTCAAAATGACTATACTACCCAAAGCAATCTACAGATTCAATGCAATCCCTGTCAAACTACCAATGGCATTCTTCACAGAATTAGAACAAAAAATTTTACAATTTGTATGGAAACACAAAAGACCTCGAATAGCCAAAGCAACCTTGAGAAAGAAAAACAGAGCTGGAGGAATCAGGCTCCCTGACTTCAAACTATACTACAAAGCTGTAGTAATCAAGACAATATGGTACTGGTACAAAAACAGAAATAAAGATCAATGATATAGGATAGAAAACCCAAAGATAAACCCACACACATATCGTCACCTACTTTATGACAAAGGAGGCAGGAACATACAATGGAGAAAAGACAGCCTCTTCAATAAGTGGTGCTGGGAAAACTGGACAGCTACATGTAAAAGAATGAAATTAAAACACTCCCTAACACCATACACAAAAACAAACTTGAAATGGATTAAAGACCTAAATGAAACTCTTAGAGGAAAACATAGGGAAAACACTCTTTGACATAAACCACAGCAAGATCTTTTTTGACCCACCTCCTAAAGTAATGAAAATAAAAACAAAAAGAAACAAATGGAATGAAACTTAAAAGCTTTTGCACAGCAATGGAAACCATAAACAAGACGAAATGACAACCCTCAGAATGGGAGAAAATATTTGCAAATGAAGCAACTGACAAAGGATTAATCTCCAAAATATTCAAACAGCTCATGCAGCTCAATATCAAAAAAACAAACAACCCAATTTCAAAATGGGCAGAAGACCTAAATAGACATTTCACCAAAGAAGACATGCAGATGGCCAAGAGGCACATGAAAAGATGCTCAACATCACTAATTATTAGAGAAATGCAAATCAAAACTACAATGAGTTATCATCTCACACCAGTCAGAATGGCCATCATCAAAAAATCGGCAAACAATAAATGCTGGAGAGGGTGTGTAGAAAAGGGAACCCTTTTGCACTGTTGGTGGGAATGTAAATTGATACAGCCACTATGGAGAACAGTATGGAGGTTCCTTAAAAAACTAAAAACAGAACAACCATATGACCCAGCAATCCCACTACTGGGGGATATAGTCTGAGAAAACCATAATTCAAAAGGACACATATACCCCAATGTTCATTTCAGCACTATTTACAACAGCCAGAACATGAAAACAACCTAAGTGTCCAACGATAGATGAATGGATAAAGAAGATGTGGTACATGTATACAATGGAATATTACTCAGCCATAAAAAGGAATAAATTGGGTCATTTGTAGAGATGTGGATGGACCTAGAGTCTGTCTTACAGAGTGATGTAAGCCAGAAAGAGAAAAACAAATATCGTATATTAACACATATATGTGGAATCTAGAAAAATGGTACAAATGAACCTATTTGTAGGGCAGGAATAGAGACACAGATGTAGAGAATGGACATGTGGACACAGGGCAGGAAGGGGAGGGTGGGACGAGTTGGGAGATTAGGTTTGACATAAATATACTACCATGTGTAAAATAGATAACTAGTGGGAACCTGCTGTATAGCACAGGGAGCTCAGCTCGTTGCTCTGTGACGACCTAGATGGGTGGGATGGCAGGGGGGAGGGATGTCCAAGAGGGAGGCATATAGGTATACATATAGCTGATTCACTTCATTGTATAGCAGAAACTAACGCAACACTGTAAAGCAATTATACTCCAATAAAAATAAATAAATGAATAAAGGTCAGAAAAAGATGTTCCTATATGCTACCTCATTAACTTACAAGTCATGATTTGGGGGTGGTATGGGGGAGAGAGTATTAATGCAGTTATTTCTTTAGTCTCGAGTCAATTTTCTTTTTTTTTAATTATTACTTTTAAGATGTAAGAGGGGAAAGAAAAAGAAAGAACAAACAGAATGCCAAGTTGAAGGGGATGGGTTGAGAGGGGAGGCACCAGGAAGAGGGAGACTAAATATAATGTCAGAAGCAGCAGAGTCTCAGATTATACGTAAATTGCCAAGGGTGGCTTAATGATTCTGGCAACTTCCATTGTAGCATTTGAAACTCCTCTCTGAATATCTGTGCTTTCCCCCACCTCCACCTTCATTAACCTGATTTCACATTTTTTTCCCTAAGCAAAAGAATACGGGTTCTGAACAGTGATGGAATGAGAAAGAATAAACACAGGCCAAATTTTTAAAAATTAGATAGCAAAGTAATTAACCTTGAAAAATCTATGTAGGATGAGGGTGAGATTTGCTAGTAGAGCCTCAGTTTCCCCGTAGGGCTGTTGACATTCATAATGTAGGAAGCCTGAGAGCATTATTACCTTTGTACAGGGGATTCAATTCCCAATTCTCGATTTCTGTGAAAAATTTGATAAGCGTATTTTTAAACGGTTTTCCTGCTTTCTCAGCCTACTTTCTTTAAAAATGATTACCATATTCTTAATTTGAATGTGCAAGTTCATTTTCTGCAAATCTTAGAAAGAAACATGTGTGTATGAAAATGCCTTTTCATCCCCAGATATTCAAGTGTTGAAATAACTTTCCAGGCCCAAGATGAAGCCGCTCCTGCCTGGGGGGCCACTTCAGCAAACCCAGACTCAGATAACCCTCAGGTCTCTGTAAATGCTCTGCTTGACCGGAAGCAGCATATCCAGTCAGCCAATCCCCAAGCCAAACGACCTGTGGGCCTTCTCACCTCAAACAAGGCTGACTACGTGGCCCCAGCCAATCAGTTTCTATTTTTCTCTTCCTTGTTCTTTATTCTTCATCCTGTAAGACCTTCCTGCCTACTGCCCCACTGTACAGTGCTCCAAAATGAGATTGTCCACTTCATGAAGTGTTAAATCAAGTTCGTTTGTATCACCTAAATTGTCTTATTTAATCGTGTTTTAAACAAAACTTTGGAACACTAGTTGCTGCATTTTTTTTATATAATCCTTATCACATTACTATATTTTAAAAATTGAAAGCAGTATTAAATAATGATGCTTCTATTACTTTGCACATTATAAGTACGGCATTTTATGTTCCTAGCCTCATTTTCTTAGCCCATGCTAACAAATACTTAAAAAAATAAATCATGTTAGCTTCTTACTTTGGTTTATAAAATAACATTCCCTTTACTCAATTCAAATAGGGAAATGAACTTCTAACGGCATCCATTTACACTGCTGCTAATGACAACTCCCAAACTTTTAAGGACATACAGTATTACTGTATATTTAGACAAACTTAATATGCTCCGGAGAATTCCTAATGTTTAGAGATCTCCATTACTTCCACACCACATATTTATGATTTCTCTTTTTATTTCTTTCCTCTCTCTCAAGTTGTTTTCCCACAGCATTTTTTTTTGTCAGAACATCTCTGTTAGCTATAAACTTTTAGAACTCTATTTTTAACCCTTGCATTTGTACCCCAGTTCATTTATAGAACAGAAATCTGTCTTATATAAAAAAAGCCCCTCTTTTAACTTCTACACTGTCGTTTCAGACTGACCAGTTGGACAGACACTTCATTCAGTCACAGACAGTTTATTCTGGCCCCAAGAGTGCAGCTGGGGGATTAGAACTTTTTCTGTCATTGAGTAATTTTTATTTGAGAAAGATTTGCAGTCTTCAAAAGTGGGCTAATTTATTCCATACATCCTTAAAATGCCATAAGCAATCTAAGGATTGCCCAATCAGTACTTTGTTCCTGCTATGTAGAAAAAAAGTTAGTGGGAAGAACAAAGTGTAAGGAAAAGAAAAGAAAAGAAGAAAAAAAGCCTTGGGGAAAAATATCCACAGTGGTTTATGTTTACCATATTTTTTTGAAGACACTTTCACAACTTTTACTCTGGGACAACTGCTTTAAGACAAGTCAAATATGCTTTATTTGGCTAGAATTCACATAACTTCAGCAATGATTTATACTGGAACTAATCGATACAAATAGAAAAAGATAATGTTTCCATTCTCAATATTCTCGTGAGAAAACCGTTGACAACAGATAATTCTAACTGTAGTTTCCACTGTGTGCTACAGAGGCACAGAAAAGGACTTATTCCAATCTGGGCTATGTGGAGTGAGAGGGCAGGTCAGTGAACTCTCTTCTGAAATAACTCCTGACCTGAGCACTAAAGAATGAATAGATTTTATCAAGGTAAAGAAAACTCTTCCTTTTATCAAGGAAAGAGTATCCCAGAGAAAAATAATTGGCACAAAACTCTGAAACAGCATAATATTTATAGAAAACTCTATGCTGGTCAGCATTTCTGGAATTCAGAGTTGTGGGGTATAAATTTCAGGCAGGCAATGGAACTGAAGACATGAGCAAGGTCTGGTAGCAAAGGTCCAAGGACATCATGCTAAGGAATTGGAACCTTAAGCTGTAGATGAAGGGAAATCATCGTATAAACAAATATGCAGGGACTTCCCTGGTGATCCAATGGTAAAGAATCCACCTTAAAATGCAGGGGACACGGGTTCAATCCCCGGTCAAGGAACTAAGATCCCACATGCCACGAGGCAACTAAGCCCGCACGCCACAACTACTGAGCTCGTGCGCCTCAACTAGAGAGCCAGCTTGTGGCAAACTACAGAGCCCATGCGCCACAGCTACAGAGCCCATCTGCCCTGGAGCCTGTGTGCCACCACTAGAGAAGAGAAAACCCGCACGCCACAACTAGAGAGAAGCCTGCGCGCCGCAACAAAAGATCCCGCGTACCTCAGAGAAGATCCTGCATGCCACAACTAAGAACCGATGCAGCCAAAAATAAATAAAAATAAATAAATCTTTTAAAAAAATATGCATTTTGGATAGATCATGTCAGTGACAAAGACAAATTTTAGGGGGGTAAGATCTAAGGCAAAGATATGTAGGGGAGAAAAATATAATTTTTCTCTACTCCTCTTAGTTTTATTGGCTGGGGCCTTGCAAATTAGATTGACAAAAGACAGATTAACAAAAGGGAAACAGAAGTTTATTAATTGCATTGTTCCTATATGTGGGAGGATTCAGTGATGGGTAACTCAAAGGGGTGGTTGGAACTTGGGTTTATACAGCATCTTCGCAAAGAACAAAAAATTTATAGGGAAGTGACAAGACAACTGAGAGGACTTTGAGCCTTCAAGAGTGTAAATTGGAGGAGGCAAATATATGGGGGAAAATAATGGTAAATAAGGGCTGGTTGGAAGGTTTTGTTGAAGTAGACTCTTTCTTGGTGCCATGTGTGGGCTGAGAAGGCTCTGGAGTTGTCCCTGTGATTAACGGCTGCCCTTCCTGGTAGAGAGAGGAGGGGGGCCACCTTTACAAATTTATATTCTGCTTTTAGACAAATAGGAGAAGCGTAGACAACTTTTCTTGTATCTCCTTCTTCTGAATTGCCTTCAGCTCAAAAGAATCCTTATACCAAAGAGACATATTTTAGAGTTGCATATTCTGCTATGCTTCAGAAGCTAGTGTGAAGGAGATGGTAAATAACATGTCCAACAGGATAGGGTTCTAAAGAAGGTAGAGGTAGTAGGGATGAACAGAGGAGGACACAGTCAATGTAAATTTAGAAGACAAAAAAAATATATCAGTACTGACTAATTCTACAGCAAAGAGAGTGTGTAAGATTGTATGCATGGCAGTCCTATCAACTAAGGGGAATATTAAAAAAAATACTACATAGCCTTGAAGAAGATGACTCCATCTTTATATTAGAGATGCCCAGGAGGAAGTTGGATTTCTCAATATAAATCTCACGGAATGAAGCAAGTCTAAATTAGGAGTCTGTTATGAAAGGTAGTTAAAATGAAAAGTGTGACTGAGATCAAAGAGGGGGTGCTGAGTAGAAGTGAAACCAGAGATGGTCACAGAAAAGAGACTTACAGGGTAGCAAGGCTAAAAAATACCAAGGAAGACTGTCAGTGATGAGGAGGGACACTAGAAAGGAGAGAGTTATTGGAGCCAAAGGAAAGTGGGAGTTTCAAGAACAGAGTAGGCAAAATTGTTACTGGAGTGGCTGTCTCCTGTGAAATAAAAACTGGAACTTTTTCCTTTACTGATTTAGAAGTGCATGGGGATCTTTGGGGGTGGATGGGGGAGGCACTTTTGTTGCACTGTAATGTGTAAGTACAAGTACAGACAAACAGAGACTCATTACTCATTTTTAAAATATATATGATATCTAAAATATATATTCCACAGTCAGACTATATAATCAAAAAATTCCACTCCCACCTACCCTTCCCATGAAGGGACACACGCTTTTTGTTTTGTTATGTTTTTGAATGGGAGGAATGGAGTATGTTCACAAGGTGAGGAGAAAGAGCCTGTAGAGAAATCACATTGATGATACAGAAGAACAAGGATAATTAAGAAGGAGCGGCAACCAATTCAAGAGCCAATGTAGAGGAATTTTGCCTTACACAGGAGGAAGGCCACCCAGCCTTAAAACTGCAGGGAAGGGGGGCTTCCCTGGTGGCGCAGTGGTTGAGAATCTACCTGCTAATGCAGGGGACACGGGTTCGAGCCCTGGTCTGGGAAGATCCCACATGCCACGGAGCAGCTGGGCCCGTGAGCCACAATTGCTGAGCCTGCGCGTCTGGAGCCTGTGCCCCGCGACGGGAGGGGCCGCGATAGAGAAAGGCCCGCGCACCGCGATGAAGAGCGGTCCCCGCACCGCGATGAAGAGTGGCCCCCGCTTGCCGCAACTGGAGAAAGCCCTCGCACGAACCGAAGACCCAACACAGCCAAAAATAAATAAATAAATAAATAAATAAATAAGAAAATCCTTTAAAAAAAAAAAAAAACTGCAGGGAAGGAAAGAAGGATATGTGCTTAGGTGGATGCATTCATTGGATTAACCTATTCAGATTTAGTTTGCAACTGTTGCTAGGCACGGTCAAATGAATCAAAGCTACAAATCTTTATTTTACCATTTTGCAGGCTGCTCTCAAGAGCTTAAGCACAGATAAGTGAAATGCCAAGGTCAAAGTGTGCTAACAAAGCAGAACTGGAAAGAGAAAGCTAAAACTTCACACTTAGACACAGCATTAAGAGAAAGCAGCCTAGTAATAAATACTAAGTACCTACTATGTCCAAGGCACTGTGATAAGCATTTTGCAGGCATAAAGTATCCTCATTTATTATTCACAATAATCAAATTAATTAGTCCTATTATTGTTCCCATATCACAGATGAGGCAACTGAGTCTTACAGAAATTAAGTGACTTGCCCACCCAATGTTTCACAACCAATAAAAGCATAAAATGACAATTATTGTTTAGGTCTGTCTGACTCCAAACATATTTTCTTAACCACTCTATCATATTCCCACATCAAAGGCTCAACTCAACTTTCAATCCTGTCCCTCTCAACATGCAATCTCTCGGCAATGGACCTAATGTTGTGTCCCCTCAAAATGCATATGTTAAATTCCTAACCTCAGATGTGATGATATTAGGAGGTGGGGCCTTTGGGAGCTAATTAGGTCATGAGGGTGGAGACCTCATGAATAGGATTAATGCCTTTATAAAAGGAACCCAGAGAGCTCTCTAACCCTCCCTCTGCCCAGTGAGGATACAATGAGAAGACGGCCGTCTGTAGCCCAGAAGAGGGCTCTTTCCAGAACCCAACCATCCTCATCCTTGGACTTCTAGCCTCCAGAACTGTGAGAAGTAATCTTCTGTTTATAAGCTACCCAAGTCCATAGTACTTTGTTATGACAGCCTGAACTGACTAAGGCACTCTCCTTGTGGATATCAGGTGCAAATATCTTAAACGTGCCGACTTTCCTTCCTTTGGATGTTATTCTCTCCTTCAATCCAAAGTTGGCCTCTCATCTACTCCCTGCCACAGTGACGTGAGGAGTAAGGGAAGTCAACTTGATCTAATGGTCATCACAGCTTTCAATGACTTACTAGCTACCAATAATGAGAAAAGACTTAGACACAACTGAATCGAATAAAGAGCTATGAAGCCTATACAAATTAAAATCTAAGGAGCTCAAATAAAAAGAGGAAAATGTGTGTTAAAAGTATTCATATATTAGAAAAGAGAAAGTGGTGCCTTCTGTCCAGTGCATCTGCATATTGCCCAGGTATACAGAAAAATAAAAGAAAAATTAATCAATTTAGTACCTAAAACCAAAATTACATTTTATACTCCTTAATTTAGTTTCAAAGCAGTAAATTAATACATAATCTAGTTTTTAAATCCCCATGTTATAGAGCTGCCACTGAATTAAATATTCTTTCAAGAATCAGAGGATTTTATTCCATAAAACTTCAAGACGCATTTGTTGTTTTAATTCTGAAAAACAGAGCAGTTAATTTCATTGATTTTTTAAAATTCCTCAAAGTATTTTTTTCTCTACATTTACTGGTTCTCTCTGTGAGCTGCTTCTGTGTTGGTCTAATTACAGAGAGGTCATTCATCATTTAGATTTATGTACACACACACACACAATTTCTTCATATAGAACCATACGTAATAACGTGTATAGATTCACGTCATGGAAAAAATATAGGATTGAAACCTAATTATTAGCTGAGGATGGTAACGGAGAGGGATAAAGCGATGTTTACAACTGGTCCTTCAAGCCATGCTGCCTAGAAAGAGCTTCACAGAGAAGATACCTGATAGAGAAAGAAGGAAAGGGGACCTGTGCATAAGGAAACACTTTTCTGTTTCAGAACCTGCGAGCCTGGACTTAAAAAGAAAAATCTTCACCAGTACATTTCTTTTTTATTCACTATTACTGCTGGAATTTTTTTAATTTTCTTCATCTACGTGGTTAACTTGACACTGCTAAATTTCTAGCAAGTCTAATTTGAGAGGCCTCTTTCAAAACCTCTCTCCTTCCATATCCTGAGTAAGTAAGAGTTTTCTATCTTCAACAGTATGAGGTGTTAGATGCTTCAGTTGGTTCTGAAGGGCTCTGTGACATCTCCTTCTCAGCTTTAATTTGAAAGGACAGATTCTTTTCCTGGTTTAACTTGAATCTTCCCTGATGAGAAAGAGTTAGAAAAAAATGAGCTCTCAAGATCTTTTGATTTTTATAAATGTAAGTAGTCATTGAAGTTGAAGAGTTTGTTATTCTCAACATCTTGAAAATAATTTTCCAGTGAGCATCATGTCTCTGCCACTTTCAGCTTGTTAATAAACTCTACTCTGTCTTTAATTATAGCCTTTTTATTAACTCTCTAAATTAAAGAAAGGGGAACAACTATATCTTTTCAAGTTGTTGAAACTTCCTCCCTCTTCCCATTTTCACCATTAGTTTTTAAATCACAACTCCACTGAACCACTTTTGAGAGTAAGTAGTAACGGTTTAATAGGTAACTTTTGGAAGTTACCTTTAATCCAAATACCTACACATTTTGTTCATCACTGGGAGGGGTGTGGTTCTGACAAAGTGAATGATTGCAATCTCTTATCTGATGAACTCAATTTGAAACTTGCCCAGCGATGGAATTTTGTTAAGTTAAACTATGTAATTCCAATAAAAATCTTGATCACACGTTTGAAGAGACGGCAAACATTTATCAAATTTTAAATCACCATCTCAACTACATACACTTATTTATATACCAGGAAAGGGTCATTGTACCTATGATATATCCATGGGTAATAATTCTCCTTGGAATTGGATGCTAAATGAGCCCTATTTTATTCATTTTCAGACACAATCACAATTAGAGTCACGTGTACTCTTTCGCAGTGCATGGACATTAAAAAATAATGAAAGTAAATTTATTGGTTCTTATTACAGTTATGTGAGGCAATACTGTGGTTTATGAAGGGATTTCTAGGACAGCTGCACCTTTGGTTATATTTATTTTCTTGATAATTGTCCTACATAGACTGATATTTGCTATCTATTCACTTATTTCTTTCCTTTCATGCTTTTAATAAAACAAATTTCAAAAACTTGCCTCAATCCTAAAAGATAATACTACAGGAAAAGGAAGAAAAGAAACTAATAAAAGTCAGAAATTATTCATTTAAGATATCTGATTAAAAGAATTAAACTTCTCCCACCTGACTACATAAGTAAGCTACTCTCTGCATTCAAAGTGAAATAAAGGATTGAGGCAAATTTATTTGCATAATAAAAGCCCAAAATGTCACTTTTACCTAAAATATTCAGATTATTAATGGTAAAATGTTTCTATATCGAATTATGCAAACAATTACTCAAAGTCTGTCATTTATAACAAATCTCTAAATTGTCTTCCAGCTCCACACCTCCATGACATTATTTGAAAACTGACATTGAGGCTGTTTTTGAGAGGGTAAACATGGTAGCCCCTAGTTGTCTAAATATGAACATAAAAGTTAGTTTGTAAGATAAGATGTTGCAACATTATAAATAATGTTAGCTAATAAAAACTTTAGTAAATTGGTTTCTAAGGGATGAGGTAAGAGCCAAGTAAGATAATCCACCCATCTTTACTATGAATGAAATAGAAACGATGCTGATTACTAGAATTATAATTAATGATCTTTTTCTCAGGCTCTGAGACAAATGGACTTGAGGGTACCTCCTATCCTGAAAAGAGGCCCTAAAGGTCCTTAGCCTGGGCTGGTACAAGCCATGGTCTTCTTTCTTCTGTTACCTTGCTTCTCTACACCTAATTCTTCCACTCCTGCTGCCCTCCTGGATCCAAAATTGTCACTGTATCTTGGACTATTAAGATTATTCATGCCTTACAGGAAAGAGCTCTGTCTTCAACCTCTTGGTCTCCTCCACCTTGATTACCTAACTCAATAGATAGGGGCCACTGTGTGTTATTTGTCAAGTGTTTATTATCTTTGAGCAATAGCTCCAAAGGACTAACAACAGAACTTTATGTGCTATCACCTAGATACATCTTCGTAATAGTTACAACAGGGCTTACCAATAGCTTCATTTGGCATATTTTCTTTTCCCAGTTGTCAATGAAAACAGCATTGTTTTAAATACTTATACCTGACTTCAATAAGCTATCTTTGAGAGGTTTTCATACTCATTGAAAAACTTGGTGTCCTGTGCCCAAAACTGTTCAAATATATTTATCAGAATTCATGAACCAGCATTTGCATGACTTTGAGGTGTTAGATGCTCAGGCCAGAGAATGCTTATTTAATGATGCTTAACAACTAAAATTGTAACTAATGGGAGTTTAAATAGGTGGCATAGTGATTGTACACCTCATCGCACTAGTAATACTTATTGATCTCACCACGTACAAAAGCTTGGGTTTGAATCCGTGAGCTTCTAGAAAGGTCAAGAGAAAAAGAAAGCCATTCAAGATTCCAAACACTCATGTGAATAAGCAAAACAGGAGAAAATATTGATCGTCTCCCCCTCTCATAGAATATGGAACCAATACCAAAACAAAACAGAGGTACACAAAAGATTATAGAAAGTTTTAGAGATTTGAACATGTTCCATTAGTAGTTCTTCATATCACATCGTAAACAGTCTGTCCTGATTCCTGCCAGTGGCAGAGGGACTTTGCAGAGGGCCATGATGCTTGTATAGGAATTGAGAGATGTTACCTTAACTAGGTCCCACACTTAGAGCCAGAAGATAATCTAACTCTGAAGCATTATTTCTTAAAAAAAAAAAAAAAAATTTTGAAGGAGAATCACTTTCCTAATGAAGGAATCCTGATAAATGGTATGAATGTTTTTCTTAGAGTTTTTAGACCATGAAAACATAAGAAAATCACACAACAAGCAGGTTAACGCTATCAGCTTTTTCAGTCTTGAAACACAATCAATGGTTTCCCTACGAACAATGTCCATTTTTAAAGCTTTCTTTTGTTTTATAATGTGTTGCATAGATAATGAGGAAACACCATTATCACATATATAACTGACTTAATTCAATATACTATATAATACATATTAAAAGTGAACATATAGGGCTTCCCTGGTGGCGCAGTGGTTGAGAATCTGCCTGCCAATGCAGGGGACAGGGGTTCGAGCCCTGGTCTGGAAAGATCCCACATGCCGCGGAGCAACTAAGCCCGTGAGCCACAACTACTGAGCCTGCGCGTCTGGAGCCTGTGCTCCGCAACAAGAGAGGCCGCGACAGTGAGAGGCCCGCGCACCGCGATGAAGAGTGGCCCCCACTTGCCACAACTAGAGAAAGCCCTTGCACAGAAACGAAGACCCAACACAGCCAAAAATAAATAAAGTTATAAAAAAGAAAAGTGAACATATAGAAGGATTTGGTTACATATAAATGTATGTGTGTGTATATATATAAACTTTTAATTAACTTTGTTTTACTATCTCATCAACTTTAGTACCAACATCCACATCTGTAGCATTATGCATAATGAGAGGCTTATAGCACTTCTATGAAATGAGCAGGGGGACTTAATGGGACAAGCTTGTTGTAGCCTGAGTAGCCACTCTATTCTGACATTTTCCACGGCTCAAGTTACTCCAGTCATTAAACCCTTCCAATTCTACGCGTGAGTGCCCTATCGAGCTGGCCACTTGCAGACCAGATGAAAAGGTACAGGGAGGAGTCACTTTGTATGACCTTTGTATAGTCTATTATGTACCATACTCCTGCCTCTGTCCCCGCCAACACCCAGCATCATTCCTGCACAGCACAGACTGGGGTTGAGGTGAACCATTCCAAGGACCACATCCTCAAATGGAAAGGAACAGATGTAGCAGCATTTCTCAAGTGCCTGCATTCCACAATGAACATCTTCTAATCCAACCACAATCTGTGTAGGCAGTTTCACATATGTATTTATAAGCTATATGAATGAATGATCTAGTCCAAATGGCTTCTTCTTTTAAGTATTTCTCTTTCTCCCTGAGCAGGAAGGGTTGTTTGGGACTAAGAGTTGACCAGATGGACCACACAATGGTGTGCTGATACCATGTGTGCTGTGAATGGAAGAGATGATTTCAGAGCTCACCCTATTCTCAAAGGATCCAGGCCTCCATCTGTTGGGAATGGCCAAATTCAATCCTAATAGCCCAGTTGAGATACTAAATTCAGTCAGTTATTTAGAGAACTCCCTCATCAGTGCCAGTTTCTCACTAGCTTCCAGTTTTAGGTCACAATTTAGAGCCCATATTTGCAAGGCAGTTAAGGTCACAAGAGGAAACATAGGACACAAGTGTCCAAGTAAGGACAACATGTTTGCCCTCTTAGAGAAGAAAAGGAAAAGAGGCACACAGTGGAAAAAGCAAAAGCTTCTGTGATAAATCAAGGGCAGAGCCGGGAAGAGGACACAAGCTTTCTAGTTCTCACCTACGACAATGCCAAGCAGTCACACAAAAGAAAAGTTTTATGGCTTATGACAGCAGCCAAGTAAAATAAGAGACCAAGAACCAGCGGCTTATGTTTTTACCATTACCAAGATCCTTCCCACCATTGTTTTGAACAATAACATTTGGTGTTAACTCCTTAAAAGGCACCCATCATTTTTAGTAGAGGTGACTGTCTATTATTCTCTGCAAAAAAGTCCCCGCACAGTCTGTCTAGGTTGGAATTAAGGAGGAGCAGTTGATCTTGCCAAAATCTCAATTGTGCAAGTTGTCATTGAGAAAAGCCAGCAGTGGATTCAGGGCCCTGCCAGCTCATTCGAAAGAGAATCTTTGTGTTGGCTGGTGCACTCATAAGGAAATGAGGCTGAGGATGGAAAAAAGACCAGCTGGGATACACACTCACAGGAAGGTTAGAATCCAGAGTAAAAGAGGTTGACTCCCTGACAGCCGGGATTTACCCACTTCAGTAACTAGGGTGGGGTACTTAGCGTTGCTTCCTCACTTCTCAAATTTACAGGAGCATGCTGGAAAGGCAGAAAATTAGCCTTCGAGGGGGGCTGCTCTGTGTTTCTGCTAAACACAGAACCTTTTTTGAAATGGAATCAGGTGGAGAGTAATTCTCCTAGCTGGAGTTAATACCACCATGATTCATAATCTTAATGAGAATGAAGCCAGCATGGCAGGGTAGAGGTGACCTATACACAGAGAGCGACAGAGAAAGGAGTACTTCCTCTGAGTCTACCTGAGCTGCAGGGAACTTACTTTTATGCCCCTCCAAACAAAGATATATAGACTTTCTTATTTAATAGTTCCATTTGACTACTAACTAGGGCAACTCATCTATTGATTTAGTGCCCCTCAGTCAAATGGAACTATGTGTCTCCAGGACAGAATATATATGACATAGTCTAGAGCACAGATTCTAGAGCCAGGCTGCCTGGTCTACCACTTCAAGTTCTATAACCTTGGCACATTACTCCATCCCTCTGTATCAACCACCACATAGGACTCTCCTGAGGCATAAATGAGTTAATATGTGCAAAGAGCTAATAGCTGTGACTTTGTGCCTCTCTCCCCCATTCCCCTATTACCGGCAGTAAAATGTTTGGTGTAAAAGAGGCCTTCAACATACTTTTCATACAACTCTATTCACATTTATTGAGAACTTACTGAATTCGAAATTCTAGAAATTAGGATGATAGCGTGGCTTTGGAGTCTGACAGTCCGGATTCAAATCCTGACTTGGCCACTTGCTATACATAATTTTTGCAAGTTTCAATCCTTATACATGTAAAATAGGGAAAATAATGCCTAACTCTTTATTGTTTGTGTTAAATGAAATATCAGCTATTGCATATTCTCCCTAACCCTCAGGAACTAAGTAAGATGACCTCAATAGCCCATTTCCATACCCTCAGAGTTGAAAACAATTTCCAAGATGACAGGAAACTGATAAGAAAATTTTCTTTCTCATGGTCTCTTCTACCTCTTGAACAACCATTTCTAAATATGAGCGGTTACAGTTGCATTAAAAATGAGCAGAACTCTGTGCAGTGTTTGAATCTTAGAATTTGCAAAAAGCTGCTGGTTTTCAGATGGGGCCTATGAGGCATATCCCGAAGCAAGCAAATTCAAATTCCACATCATACACCCTTGTCCTCTCAATTCCTTGTTTGTTTGGGTTTTGGCTTGTTGGTTTCTTGGTTGGTTGGTTTTCACTCCCATTGGTCCTCTCCTGACACTTCCTGCCCCAACCAGATTTCAGTCTCACATCGCATAGTTGATGACTCTTTCCTTTCAGATTACTCTCCAAACACCAAATTCAGCAGAAACTTAGCACTGTGACTCCCAAACTCACATAACCTAATTTATCATATACTAAACATATAAATGTCTTCCCATGCAACAACAGCCTTCTTCTTCAGAAAACAAACATCATTACAAGAAGCATTTTCAGATAACTTTTAGTAAAATGTTTGTCACACATTGAACACATACTTTATGGTAGCTATATAGAAAATGGTAAGGTTGGATATCCAAAGCTGAATAGTCTACTGCCCACAAACAGGTCCCAGCTAGTGAGGCACAGTATGTTAGCTCCATATTCAAGAGTTTATGAAATTGTGCATCCATGTAGATAAACAGGTTGTCATGTGTGACAAGTAATCCTCTTTAATTCTATTGATGCCATATGCTATTACTTCTTCGCAGAGTGTGAGGACGTAAAAGAAACAAAATGTTCTACATTTTTTAGTGCACACTTTTCATCCTTAACTGAGGTGGACTGTATTCCAAAAATGCAATAAAAAGCACACCGGGCTTTAACTTGACTTTTCATAATATATGCAGTATTAATTGATGCTACTATTCCATTCTTAATCAGCTTCATGAAAGGGATGCAATAGCTTTACAAACAATCCCCTGTCCTTCATCAAGTTATTGCTGGTATATGCATATTCACAAATTGAACCTAAAATAAAGTTCACAAAAGCTGTTCACAAATGCATTTACTCAAACATTTAGATGAGAATTGGCTCTCTTTGGTTTAATCCTCCAGCAAACATTTATCCAGATGCACTTACTCCACCCTGTCACAGGAAGGAACTAGTAATTGTTTCTGTGTACTGATATGCTCTTAATATTAAGGCTTTGGGGATGTGGGTAAAAAGCTGCTTGGTGTATTTGATTAAAATTAGTAGAAACTTTAAAACCAAGCAAGCATTGTCAGTAGTACTTAGTATTTAATGCAAAGAAACCCAGGTGTTTAGAAATGTACACCAGAAGAAAGAAGAGACTTGCTATATTCAGAAAGAAACAACATGCTCTCAGTTTTCAAATTTCGTAAGAAGAACTATAGAATCTTGAATTTTGAGTGAACAGAACTATAATTTTGTAAATCAATAGACTAATCAACCAAGCTGGAATCATTTGAGTAACTACTATGGGCTTAATCCTGAGATTCAGTGTTTCATCTTGAAAGTTAGGAGAAATTGAAGAAATACAAGAAGTTATTTCTTATCTGGGAGATGATACTAAAGAATAAAAAATAGTTAAGTGAAAGTAAAAGTATTAAAACTAGTGCTATAATGTGCTACTAACTTCAAAGTACAATAAGAATTCAGAAGGGACAACAAACTTAGGAGCAGAGTCAAGAAAAGCTTCATCAATCAGCACACGGCAAGGCTTCAAGAATGGGAGCCAAGATGAAGGGGCCCCAGGGACCAAATCTTGGACACTGAGCAAAAATAATAATGATGATAATAATAATGGATTTTAACCCCTAGAACAAAATGGGAATCCATGAGTTCATGATAATATAAATAATGTTTAAAAACTGTGTAAGAGAGCAAGGACAAATTTTTTACGGCAGACTATTTTTATATAAATTTATTTTATTTATTTATTTTTGGCTGCATTGGATCTTCACGGCTGCACGGGAGCTCTCTCTAGTTGCAGCGAGCGAGGGCTACACTTTCGTTGCAGTGCACGGGCTTCTCATTGCAGTGGCTTCTCTTGTTGGGGAGCATGGGCTCTAGCCGCGCGGGCTTCGGTAGCTATGGCACGTGGGCTCCAATAGTTGTGGCGCACGGGCTCCGTAGTTATGGCGCACAGGTTTAATTGCTCTGCGGCATGTGGGATCTTCCTGGACCAGGGAATGAAACCGTGTCCCCTGCATTGGCAGGCAGATTCTTAACCACTGTGCCACCAGGGAAGTCCTTTATGGCAGACTTCTAATTGACAAATGCAAGAGAAATGGTGGAAATTGAATCTCATCATTTTGCTGCCCCACAGTAGTAATTGTGGCAGGTGAGAATCATTTTTGGATCCTAAAATTAGTGGGCAAAAATTAGTGGACAAACAAGATATTTGCATAATCTCAAAGTAACTCCCCCCAAAGTAACAAAGATACAAAAAGAAAAACAGTAACTCCATTGAACTGGATAGTATCCCTCCCCAAAATCTATGTCCTTCCTGACCTCAGAAGGCAGCCTTATTTAGGGTCAGTGTAGATCCAGTTAGTGAAATCACAGTGAGGTTACCCTAGAGTAGGGTGGGCCCTTAATCCAATTTGACTGGTATTTTAGAAGAAGAGAAAGACACAGAGACAGACACAAGGATGCCACATGTCCATGGAGGCAGAGATTGGACTTATACTGCCAAAAGCCAAAAAATGCCTGTGGCTACCAGAATCTAGAAGAGGCAAGGAAGGATCCTCCCCAAGAGGCTTCCATGGGGCATGTCCCTAAGCAAAACTTGGTTTCAGATATCTAGCCTCTAGAACTGAGAGAGAATAAATATTTGCTGTTTTAAGCCACCCAGCCTATGGTATTTTGTTATGGCAGCCCTAAGAAAACAATAGTAACTTTAGAGTAGAAAGACCTGGCAGACACCACCTTAAGTGATTGAAAGGAACATCACTAGTAAAAAGACATGTCAACAGCATGTACCTCCTGACACAATGTACTGAGAAGGGCACAACTGCACTTTTGCAGTACTCTTGACAAAAATATATAACATCAATCTAGTAAGAAGAAAATCAGACAAATTGAAGTTGAGAAACATTCTATGAAATAATTGGCCAGTACCTTTTGAAGTGTCAAGGTTGTCAAAGACAAAAAATGACTAAAATGAGGGAACTGTCCCAGATTTGAGGAGACTAAAAAGATGTGACAACTGAATAGAATGTGGTACCCTGGACTCTGAACTGGTGGGAAAAGACATCAGTAAGGACGATTTGCAAAATTTAAAGAATGTCTTTAGATTAGTTTATGCCCTGGTTTGGATGGTTGTACTATAGCTACATAAGATGTTATCATTAGGGGAAGCTGGGGAAGGGTATTCAGGGATTCAGTGTACTATTTTTCCAATTTTTCAATTCTAAAAGTATTTCAAAATAAAATAATTGTGAATAAAATTCAAGGGCAAAAATGGTCGGGTCAGACAAGATGGATAAGGAAAGGGTTTCCTTGCCACATAAAGGACAGGTGTGAACAAAGGCGAGATGGAGGGAGCAGAACCCAGCTGACAGGTCTGTGTTGCAAGTAGCAGGAGGGCACACAGGAGCGTGTATATGTGCTGCTGGAATAGGGAAGCCAGCCAGGAATCTCACGCTGATACAGAACGGAACCTGCATAGGGTTTTGAGCTGAAGAGTGATGTTATGAAAGCACTGTTGAATGACCATTTGCCTGGCAGGAAAATGCAGGATTGAATCCACTTATATAGACTCTTCCTGTCAAATGAATCTAATCCCCTTTAGGACAGTAGCCGACTGAGGAATTTGAAGGCAGCCCTTGTCAATATTTCTGTTGCTACTTCTGGGATGCTTTCTCTCTGGGGTCCTCCTTCCTCCTTCCTCAGAAGCAGAGTGGAGGTTTGTAATGAGGGGTGATATAGACATCAGAAATATTGTCAGAAAAGCACTAACAGGAGAATACAAGTGACAAAACAGTACTTAGGAAACAAAAATTAAAAATACAAAAATATTTAGGAAATATTGTAATATTTAGTGTTTAGGAAACAACAAAAATAATCCAGATACAAAAATAATAGAAATTGTGTGGGTTAAACCAAAGGAAGAACTTAAGACAAGAGCAATCACACTGTAGGTAGCATAATGATCCATATTCTTGGAGAATTAGTGGAATAAGAAGAAAAAACTCAAACCACCCTCTTCCTGTGTTTAGGACTGGTGTGATTTTTTCTAGATTACATTTCAAGATCTAGGCCACAGAGTAAAGACAGATATAAAGAACCAAAAAAGGCTTGAAAGAGGCAAGTGACCAAGAATTTAGAGGTTTCAGAAATAACTGTAAGTAACAAAAGGTCCTAAAATAATGAAGTTTGAAAAGATTAGGGAGAAAAGGGATTAAAAATGGACTCTATCATCATAAAAGCTCATTAATTTCAGCTCAAGTAGTGGAATTGGCAATCATTTACCATAGATTAGGTTGAAGTTTACCTTTACACTAACTCAAAGAAATATTTTGTTAAGCAGATTCATATAAACTAAATAAAGAACTATTTAAAAAGCTTTTTTGGAGACTAAGTATGACCCGAAAGGGAAGGTAATAATGTTACAGAGTAAGACTCAAACTTTGCTGCTGACCTATTAAAAGCTAAGCTTTCATTTATTTATTTATTTATTTTTTTTTATTTATTTTTGGCTGTGTTGGGTCTTCGGTTCGTGCGAGGGCTTTCTCTGGTTACGGCAAGCGGGGGCCACTCTTCATCGCGGTGCGGGGACCGCTCTTCATCGCGGTGCGCGGGCCTTTCACTATCGCGGCCCCTCCCGTTGCGGGGCACAGGCTCCAGACGCGCAGGCTCAGTAGTTGTGGCTCACGGGCCCAGCTGCTCCGTGGCATGTGGGATCTTCCCAGACCAGGGCTCGAACCCGTGTCCCCTGCATTAGCAGGCAGATTCTCAACCACTGCGCCACCAGGGAAGCCCCTCATTTATTTTTAAAGGTGTTTAAATCTCACTGATGAAGTTTAAATCTCACTGTTTAAAATCTCAGTTTTTTCTTTTATTGTCCCTATTGCCAGTCCTTAGAGAGCTCAAAGTCACAAAGCAATAAAATCTTTGTGAACCAACTGGAACTTCTTTCTCTTGCCCATCTGCCTCTAAGGAGTCTACCTGCCCCAGGTTAAGCGTAGGCAACTCAACATGCAAATATCCATGGGGATTTGTGGGATGGTGGGAGGGTAGCCAACAGTGTGGGGATCTGTATGAGGAAAAGGTGGGCCCCGTCCTTTCTAAATAATAGGAGAAAATGTTTCTCATACACAAGTAATAACCGAGGTCTGAGGGAAGTTTTCTAGAAATGAGAGAGGGACACTGAAAAAAGAAAACCTTGAACAGTAAAGACAAATGGCCTCCATCCAAGATTTTACACCAAACTAGAAAAGAAGTATCCCACTGGAAAAAAAATTTCAAAGTTACCAAAGGGTTGTTTTGTCCTTTTTCCCCTCCAGTTTCCTAATTTAGCAAAACCATTCCCTCCTCTCTCCAAAAATGAGCCCTTGCGCACAGCCAGCTCTTTTAGGTGCCCAGACTCCCCTGAGCCTTCCCACTTCATATACTTCCTTGGGGGAGAGAGTAAGTCGTTCCAGCTGGGCCCGGCCTTATGTTCCTGTGGCCCAGTTCCCTGGCAGTCCCCTAACAAGGACTTGCAACTGTGGAGCTTGCACTGATGCGTGAGAGTCCCCGCAAATCCCAACAGCCCACCCCCTACACTATGCTCCCAAGGCTTCAGAACCACAGGCAAGTACAACACACAAAATCAAGATGCCTTAAAATAATTCCATTGTAGCCTCTAAGCCCGCAGTTTGTCTCATTTTCCCAGTGATCCCTTATAGGAATAACTCTGGAGCTTGTTCAAAAATATGCTCACGCTCTGTGTGAGTTCTGACTCAGTTCCTTTCTTTCTGTTCCCTCAGGTATACACGTTTGGAGTTCTTGGTGATAATGAAGGCTCAAGAGAAGGCTTAGGTTATTCTTGGCTTTCGCTGTTATAGGGCAACAGACTTGCTGACAAAGGGTCTTTGTAATTGGGTGTCCCTAGGAATTCCCTAAGTACCTAGTTTTATGAAGCGCATGCTTTCCCTGCCTGAGTATGAATCTGAGGGGTTCTACCTGGAAGAACTAGATACTATCAAAAAAAATACACACACACGTAATCATTGGCCTCTTAATACTGGTGAAGCTAACATCACATCCTACTCTTCTCAAATTCCTAATTCAACAATCTCTAAAGCTCTCAGGAAAACTAGTAACTGATAGTTTTAAGAGGTCAAAGGCAGCTAGATCCACTTGTAACCAATGATTAATTTTATTGCCTAATGCCTAAGTTGTATGAGACATATGACTTAGTTTTGGAAAATTAATATTAATGCATGTATTTTCCAGAAACTTTTTAGTTGCAAATGATAGAAGTTCAACCCAAACTGGATGAGTTGCAAGAGAAGAAGAGCCATGTGGAGAGGAGTGGGCTGGAAATGGGGAGAAATGTATGACCTCATGTAAATGATAGACCCACACTTTTGCTGTTATTAGACATTGCCCTGTCATATCAAATGGTGTTATCTAGAATCTTCTCTATCTCTTAGGTCCACCTTGTTCTTGGTTGACTTTATTCTCACACAGATTTCCTCAAATAATAGGAAAATGTCCTCTCAAATTTCCAGATTTACATCCTCTTACCTGAGCAATCATGAAAGCAAAAGAGCATCTCTTCTCACATAGTTCCAACAAAAATACCCAAGTTTAGATCTCAGGGGTGAACACACATGTGCTTGCACACACACACACAAACACACACGGGTAAACCACAATACCACCACCACCAACAATAACAACAGTCACCGTCCACATATGACGGTGACAGTCATATGCCTGTCACTGTGCCAAGGGTGGCATGCTCTAATTGGCTTATCTGGTTCATGTGCCAACATCTAGAACTTGAAGTAGAAGAGAGAGAAGGCCACTTGCACCACATGACCATAGAATGGGGGTGGAGTCACTTCCCAAAGGAAAATCAAGGTGCAATTACCTGAAGAAAGGAGAATGGATATTGGGGATGCAAAAACTAAGATCTCTTGCAACTCAGATTTCAAGCTTCTGATCATCACAGCATACTTCAGGGATGTTCCCCCCTAATACCATTATAAAATCCTATCTATAATGAAACACCTTACTCCATTTTTAAAAGTTTCTTCTGTAAGATGTTTGTATGAACCACTATGATAAAATAACACCAATTTTTACAACCAGAAGTTGTAATAACGTATCTGTAGATGAATAAATGAATAGCCATTGGGGTCTAATAACCATTTACTTGGGACTCTTTTATATCAATTTGGGTTTGCATGACTCTGAGGTTTTATAAAATTATAGAATTCTAGTTCCCCAAATGTAACAGAGAACATAAACTGAAAACTCATCTGCTAAAAACATCCTGATGTACTAGATTAAGAAGACGTATGGATGTGCTTCTGTAATGGCAGTGGGAGGAGATCTGCAGACCTATTCCTCAGAAACAATTGTAATTAAAATTATTAGTGTAAAAATTACTAAAAGTATAAAACCATCCGAAGTTGCTGGAAGCTGTCCTAAGAGCATACAGCATGTGGTAGGCTGGATAATGGCTACCAAAAGAGGTCAGGTCCTAAATCCTGGAACCTGTAACTATTACCTTATAAGGAAAAAGTGTCCTTCCAGATGTGACTGTGTTAAAATGGGGAGTTTAACTGGATTATCCAGGTGGGCCCTAAATTCAATCACAAGTGTCCTTATAATAGTGACTCAGAAGGATATTTAATAATGACAAAGGCAGAGAAGATAATACGACCATTGGCACAGAGATTAAAGTGACGTGGCCACAAACCAAGGAAAGCTGGTAACCACCTGAAGCTGGAAAATCCAATGAATGGATTCTTCCCTAGAGAACTCAGAAAGACCAAAACTGCCGATGCCTTGGTTTCAGCCCAATGACACTAGTTTAAGACTTTTGGCCTCCATAACCGTAACAAAATTAATTTCTGTTGCTTTAAGCCACCGGGTTTGTGGTAATTTGTTACATCTGCAACGGGAAACAAATATACAGCAAATAAGAAAATTTACTTAATCTCAGAACAGGCAGCATCTGTGATACTTGAGCCAAGATCCAGTGTTATTTTGATATTCAAACCAGACAAAGTCAGCACAAGGAAAGAAAATTTTAGAAAGGTTAATTTAGTGTCTGAACTGACAGTTTTTTGTGAAGAAACTGAATTTTGTGGGAAGATGTGGATCAGAGAGGGTGGTCATAAAAAAAAAAAAAGAAGAAGGTGCTGTGTAATAAAAGTAGATCAAAAAAGAACAATGATTTTTATCCAAGCAAGAAGGAAATGCATCCAGGAAAAAAGAAGAAGAAAGAAAGAGAAAGCAACAGCAGCAGGCTGGAGTAGGAGTTTTCTTAAAGCAATGCTAGGTGCAGTTCACAAATGACCAACACTTGCTTAGAGTCTGGCGTCTGCAAGAGAACAAAGTTTTCATCTGATATCACAAGGTTACACCTGGAAGACAGAAAAGGATAGGATTCCACAGAGATGGAAGATAACACAGATGATGAATGTAGGGAACCAGACTGATATGTAAGATTTATCAAATCAGAGTCAATGGAAAATTTCTGAACTTCTACATTATCTACCTGGACATATTTCAACACCCATTCTTCCCACATTTAAAAACAGTGCTTTTGCTCCCTAACTCGGTAACTACGAGTGAAATGTGTCCAGGATCTGTGACAAAGAAGGCAAACACTCTTAGAAAGGGGAAGAGACTTCAATGTTATATCTAAATTCTGATTTAAAAATGAAAGAATAGGAAAAATCTGCCATACCACTGCTATGAATTTCAAAATGCTTATATTTGTACATCACCCTGCAGTATAAAAGTTTCATTAATAGGATGAGCCTCACAAAATCTCTTGAATAGAGAGGGCGAATACCCACAGATTTTTATCTGTTTGCTTTCAACAAAGGAAGAAGGCACATGAGTTGACTAATGACTGTGTTATTGAGGACTCCAGACTAGATTATCTGACACTAAATAAGGAAATCAAGTTCCTGATCACATGTGTCATGGCTACCAAAACATACTGGAGATAAACCCTTAAACCCTCCTGTTTGTTGCTCTTACCATCTTAATATTTATGACAGCTACTCTATTGAACATTGACAATCTGAAAATTACTATAACAAGACCTTCATTTACCCTCACATAATTAAATGAGTCAACTATCACTGTTCTCCCTTTACTTAAGAGAAAACTCACAGAGTGTCTTGTTCAAGTTCTCACTACTAATAAGCATCAGATCTAAAATTTGAATCTAGGTAGCTTTGGTTTCAAAGCTGGTATCCTTAACTACTATGTTATACAGTGGTTAACCAGTTCATTTCACTTTCAACCCAATATGGCTCGTACCCTGTACTGTCATTCATGACAATATAGGTCATTGTACTTTACAATTGAAGAGGTTTTACTATCGTACTATGACTGTTAAAATTGTGATATTTTGATCAATCTCCAAGTTATACTCAACTAAGACCAAAAAGAGCACAGTCATAAAGCCACAGCATAACAGAGTCAATCCAGAAAAAATACTGAGACAATGCTCCGCCCATATCACCTGTGCATTCATCATTATTCATTATTTTCACTGCAATCACTTGGTACTCCTTGTGCTGAGTCAAAAGGCAGGCCAAAAGAACTCCCAGGGTGGTTCATGCCCCTCGGAGCAGCCCTTAGCAAATGAGACAGGACTTCGTGTCTAAATACCCAGCTTCCTCATCACTGGTGCAAGAGAATTCTGGGGCATATTCTAAGCTGTGCCCCCAGGGTCCCAGTGGGAACAAGCTCCAGCTGCCCACAGCAGAACCTGCCCATCAGTGCTCCTTGAATTGGCTGCTTCCTCTTCTTCACTTCCTTACTGGCATTTCTGGGGATCACCTTTCTCCCAAAAAATACTTAGGTTTAGTTGCTCCACAAGATGAAGTCATCTATTTGGGAATCAGACATAGTTTTACACATCAAAAAGAGGCAGCAACTGCATTTTCATATTCCACAAAAATATATTCTTTGCCTCTCCTCCCTTAGAGTACATATATCCCCCAAAGATAATGAAGTAAACTAGACTGTTACTTATTATTGTAAGCCAACATTATGGGCTGAATTGTGTCCCCCCTGCTTCCCTCCCAACACCAAAATTCCTATGTTGAAGTCCTAAGCCCCAGTACCTCTGAATGTGACCATATTTGAAGACAGGATCTTTAAAGAGGTCATTAAGTTGAAATGAAGTCATTAAGGTGGGTCCTAACACTATATGACTGATGCCCTTCTAAGAAGAAAGTTGGATACAAACGTGTGGAGGCAAGGTCATATGAAGGTCTCCTCCTTCAAGGTCATATGAAGGAGAAGATGGCCATTCACAAGCCAAGGAGCAGAAGTCCTGAGCCAACACCTTGATCTCGAATTTCTAGCCTCCAGAATTGTGAGAAAGTAAGCGTCTGTTTAAAACACTAAGTCTGTGATACTTTGTTATGGCAGCCCTAAGCAAACTAATATAGTCAGAAACTGATTATATTCAGATATTATCATTGTATTAGAAGCACCAGTTAAATATACACAATAATAATAACAATAAAGAAACTATCATATATAAAGTACCTATTGTGTGTCAGCAGTGAGGCTGGGCAAGTTACATGTATTATTTATAGTCATGGTAGCAAATTTATATTTCAGAGAGGTGTGACTGTCCCCATTTTACTAATGAGAAAACAAGAACTTTAGGAGGACAGATAACTTGCCAGAGTCCCACTGCTTCTATAAAAGAGCAAGGCAATGAGATTGCAACTTAGACTGCAATCCTTATACTATTACTGATGTACAATCAAAGGTTAATAGCTTCATTTCTCCATGATGTAGTTTCTTCTTTTGTAAAAATAAAAAACTCATATCTATCGGGACAGGAATAAACCATAGGAATAAAAAAGGGTAAATTTCAGAACACATTTAAAAGACACTTGGATGAAACGGGAAAAAAAATTAGGTGAACTGAAAAAACTATTATTATTCAAGCCACTGTTATAATTTCACAGCAATGACAAAGCAGCCTTTCCATGTTCAGTTGTGTCAGTGTTCTCGGCATTACATTCTCCTCTTTCACTCTGAGCAATAAGTCATCTGCGTTCAATCTCTTCAAGCAAAGTCAGCCTAATCAGCCCACAACAGGGAGTTCACAAGTGTACAGGGGCTCATTATTCATCACTTCTGAGGAGCAGCTACTGTAGTCCTAGTTCGTGATTAAATATTTCGTATCAGTAATATAGGCAGCAGAGAAACGAAAATACTGCACTTCTTAAATGCCTTGGAAAGCATTTTGAAGGCAGCCAGTCAATCACATGAGTGACAGACTCTGACTACCTCATTAAAGGTGCTAAAACACAAAATACGCTCCAGATCCCTCCCACTTGCTCTCTCCCCATTAGGCACTATTTGGGACACTCTTGTTTGGATTTTATAACTAGTGTGAAGTGAAACTCACCACCAAGGACAAAGTAGAGGTATTATAAGTGATTTTCTTTGCCACCAACTCTAGGTGAACTTGATATATTGCCTGAGGTATCACAATGCTGGAGAAACTGAGAGCCGTCCCCCTTTCAGAGCAAAAGACAGCAGACTCAAGGCAAGACAAAGTAGAATAACCTGCCTCCACTCCACTGCCCTCCTCCCAAAATAACCTAACATATTAATGTGCTGGCCTCTAGCTGTTTCTAAACTAGACACATGCATAACTGCAACAAGATATAGGGGAAATATTTGCATCTTTATTCCTTGAAGCCAGTGCAGGCCATGTCAAGCTTGGGTATGAAATCATGGGTTCACATATCCAAATTAGACCTCTTCAGATTCCAGAAAGGGCAGAAATGATCCAGACACCCAGAAACTCAGGACATGTTGGATCTGTAGATTTTAAATCAGGCGCATGTGCTCAAGTTGGATTACTAGACATCGGTCAGGTCCTTCATATTTGGGGTTTAGGCCCCATTAGGTGGGCTTACTTTGTAGTTGTGACGGTCCACTGATTGTGTCACAGGCTAGAACTCTCTTCTATGTGTACTCAGGCTATACAAGGAATTTAGCTTTAACTGCTGTGTCCATCTGCTACGCTGTCTCAAACCTTCGTATTTGAACTCTGGGCCATTTCCCTCTGCTTCACTAGGGAAGCAGTGGTCTGTGCTCCTCTCTTGGCTATCACAGTTATTCTTTGCCTTGTACTGCCTGTCCCTACAAGTCTCAGGCATCCTGGTCCAACAATGAGACCCCACAGAAGAGCATGATCACATGAGCATGTGACTTGAGGTCAAGGACCCACCGCTGACTATTCCTGGAACACATTCCCCTTGAGCAGCCATGCTCAGTCGGGGCCCATTACCAGCACTGGCTTATACTCAACTATCCCATTTGCCACACCTTTCTGTTCACAGGGCTTAATGTTTCCTCCGGATTTCATTTATTATCTACTCCCGCCGAAGGGATTCTTTCTTTTCCCCTGACCTCAACAATCATTCCCCTATTTTTAGAGGCAAAGGAACAGCTTTAGGTCACCTAAGACGATTGTACTCTTAAAAATTAATGGATGCTCCTTCTACAACCTTTCCCAAGACTTTGAACCACTGTTCCATCATTTCCCTGAAGGTCACATTGGGAGTGGTCCTGAGTTCACACACTGTCCTCTGGGTCTGAAGGTCTTTGTTCCTGCTACACAAAGTCCCAATGGAGGAGGCAGCGATTTGAAATATGGTTCCACTAACTACGTAGTCACATGTTTTTATCACGTATACAGTTCATTCTGAAACAAAAATTCTAGCCCTGCACGTTGACCGTGATAAACAATCAGCATCAAGCAAACAGTTTTATAATTTTTGTGTACATGAAAAGAACAGTTGAATGAATCAGTTTATGGCCACATCATTAAATGTGCCTTTGTTAAATACTGCCTAGAAATCCACCTTTAAAAAAAAAATGAAGACTGCAGGGAAAGATGCTTTTTTACTGAAGGATCATTAACACATTTACATTTTAAAATTACATCCCTGAGGGAGCCTGGAGAAACTAGTTATTTTTTATTTTGAGTGTCATTTGGTATTCCCTTTATTGCTATCCCTTTGTAGGTCAGGACACCATAAAGAACTTGAGATGCAAACCACCTGATGACAAAGATATAAAAGTCAAAAAGTTCCAGGAAGGACAGAGATATTTAACTTGGGTGAGAAGTAAATTACCCACAAGCAATCTTCAGATTCTCTTTTCTGTGCTGTGAAACAAAGGTGTCTAAGTATAAATAATACACTATACTCAAAAGGAAAATCCCTCATCCCTTCAAGGAAGAAGTTTCTCTAATGGTTTTTTTAAATTGCGCTGAGTTGCTTTTGCAAATGGAGCCTGCTTTGTCCCACTGAAACAGAAGCCCTGTTTCAGAAACAGACAGTAAAAAAAAAAAAAAAAAAAAAAAAAAGTATTTAATATGACCACAGCTTGGGTTGACTTGCTTTAGCCCCAGGGTCCAACTCTAGACTTGAATAGAGTCTGTGTGGCTGGTTTCCATGGTCTGCTGCATCATCATATAGCAAAACTGAATTGTTTTGACGAGAGTTGGTGAATAGGCTATGTTTGGACAGACTGGGTCTGTTTTTAGCCATTAAAAAGGGCTATTAAAACTGCTGAGCTGTCATTAGAGCACATTGTGAGGTGCCCAAGACAAAGCAGCAAGAAGTAAATTGGCTTCCTGCATCCAGAGGCCCTAAGTCTGGGAGGACATTGCACTGTCAGGCGACTTCTACTTAAAGCAGAGCAGAAACCAACACTTACACCAGGTGTGAGTGAAAGGAGCTCAGCTTGAATTCTCTCTGGAAAAGTGCTTTGGGTTAAAAGAAAGAAAGAAAAAGAAAAAACACAGCTTAAAGTTTCAAGTCCTGGTCAGCAAATTGGGCAATGTTCTCTGGGTTCACTCTCTGCATTACAGCAAAACCTCATTCATTTGGAATAATTGGGAGAAGGAAAGTATTAGGCTCTCCAAGTTAAAATAAGGAATTATATAATATTTTTGGACCACTGCCATTGTATTACTTGATAGAGTCAGGCTAACAATTGTTACTAACCAAAGAGCCTATTTAATATCCATAGTCCAAAAGAGCAAGTTGTAATTAGCACATCACTGCTAGTATTCAAATAGAATGCTTTTCTTTTATTTTTTAAGACTTCTTCAGTGGGATAAACATCCCTCTCAAATTCTCTTTACACTATTGATTTCATTGGGAAAACCAATTAAAATATAATAATAAAACCTGTCAAAGATAAACTTTAGCTCTGTCCCTATTTGAATAATCCCAAATTCTGATGTAGTCTAATTATAAATTAGTAAATCCAAATAAGCAAAATCTTACTGCATATTAAAACAGATGAGACTTTTGACTCTGCTGAAAAATCAGAAAAGCAATATATCCCTCTTCCAGGGTCCTGAGCATATAGCATTGTTTTCCTGGCTTTTTCTTATCCATATTTGAACATATTTTAGTCTTTCCTACCTTAATGTTTAAATATCCCTAAACTCCATGCCCACCTCAAGGCACGCCCTTCTTTCTTCATCAAAGCCAGATTTCTTGAAAGAGTCATCTACACTCTTGACTTTCCACGCTGACACTCCACACCCTTAGGCCACTGAAATTTCACTTCCTTCCCCATCATTCTACTGAAACCAACCCATCTCACAGGGATTTCTGACATTCACTCCTCATCTCATCTGACTTTTCTTCCTGTGCTAGAGAGGACCTATAAGACAATGTTGAATAGGAATTGGAACAGCAGGTACTCTTAGAGTGTTTCCAACTGAAAAGAGAATACTTCTATTTTTTTTTTTTTTACCATTCAAATGATGTTAACTAGACATTGTTGGTAGATATCTTACCTCAGACTAAAGAAGTTCTATTCTGTTTTAAGTTAGTCAAGGCTTTTTTTTGAATAATGGATAAAGAGGAGGAGATGAAGATGCTGAATTAGGAGGATGCTGGGCTCACCTCCCCTTGTGAACACATCAAACCACAGCTACATATAGAATAACTCTCACTGAGATTGACCGGGAACGAGCAGAACAACTCCTCTACAACCAAGGCTGTAAAAATGATCCACATGGAGTCTGGTAGGAAGGGATGGAAAGCAATCTGGTTGGAACCCACATAAGAAATTGAGACTCTGCTTTCAAAGAGCAAGCACCCAGAATTGCTTATTCCTGGTCACAGCAGAGACATCAGATTTAAATGTGCCTGAGGCTCTGGCCGACTTGCCAGGACCACCATAGCACAGCCCCCAGCCCACACCATGTTTCTGCTCCAACCCCTCTTGCTCTGTCACTGCTCCCCACAAAGGCAGAGTCTGTCATTGCCAATAAGAGTGTGCACACATGGAGAGAGTGGAGCAGGCTCAGACCCCAGCCTCTGGCCAGTGTGTAGGCACACACTTAGAAGGGAGTGAGGCTAGATCCAGGGTGGAGATGACCACTGCCTGAGCACACATCCTGGTGCACACCTGGGAAGGAATGAGGCTAGCTCAATGGTATGTCACCAACACTTCAGCCCTGAAGCAACCTTTAATCAAGGTACACACATCGGGGGAAAAGTGAAATCACCACAGAAATGTAGCCCCAAGCCCTCAGGACCTGGCCACGTCCCAAACCAGTCTCCAAGGTGGAGACCGCCATCACACCCAGGAAAACCCAATTCCCTCAGGGCTTCTGCTGTAGCCCCTTGGCCCCCCACCACTTGCAGTTGGGCAGTTATGGACATTAAACATAGGAGAAACCCTATGCACTTAGTTCTGGTTCTAGCCCCTCCAACTCTAGCCCTACTTCCCACCAAGGCAGTTAATGCCAGCACTCCCTGGATGAAGAAATAGCCCATGCTCGCTTCAGATCCAGCTCTCCTACCAAAGGCACTGGGCACACACAGACTGCATAGGGATGCTCCCACACAAGGACATGACTTCAAGACAAAGATAGGTAACTGTTTCACCTAATTTCATAGAGAAAGAGAAGGATAAAATAAGAAGACAGATATATGTCAGGGGGATGGAATAAAAAATGTAGAGTTTTAAGACTGAGTCAGAAGTAAAATGAATACAGTTTAAAATAAGTAGATATAGTTATAAATCAACATGTATGAACTCAATGGTAACCACAAATCAAAAACCTACAATAGATATACAAAAACTAGAGAGTAAGGAACACAAACATAACACCAAAGAAAATCAGTAAACTACACAGGAAAAAACTAAAACATGAAGAACATACTACAAAAACAACCAGAAAACCAATAATAAAATGGCAATAAGTACATACCTATCAATAATCACTTCAAATGTCAATGGAATAATGTTCCAATCAAAATACATAGGTAGCTGATTGGATAAGAAAAGAAGACCCATCTGTATGCTGCCTGCAAGATATTCACTTCAGAGCTAAATATACAGACAGACTGAAAGTAGAGGGATGGCAAAAGATACTCCACACAAAAGAAAATGAAAAGAAAGCCGTGGTAGAAATACTCATATCAGACACAGTAGGCTTTAAAACAGAGCATATAATAAAAGACAAAGAAGGACATCATATAATGATAAAGGGATCAATAGAAGAAGAGGATATAACATTTGTAAACATATATGCACTTAAGATATGATTGCCTAAATATATAAAGCAAATACTAACAGACATAAAGGGAACAATTGACAGTAATACAATAATAGTACAGGATAGTAGTACAATAATAATAGTACACCCCACTTACATCAATGGGCAGATCATCTAGACAGAAAATCAGTACGGAAACAGTAATCTTAAATGACACATTAGATCAGTTGGACTTATTAGATATCTACAGGACTTTCCATCCCGAAACAGTAGAATGAGCAACCTTTTCAAGTGCTCATGGAACATTCTCCAGTATAGATCATGTGCTAGGACACAAAACAAGTCTCAGCATATTCAAGAGAACAGGAATTATATCAAGAATCTTTTCTGACCACAGGGTACAAAACTAGACATTAATTACAGGAAGAAAAATGGGAAAACACAAACAAGTGGAGATTAAACAACATGCTACTAAAAGACCAATGGGTCAACAAAGAAATCAAAGAAGAAATCAGAAAATAACTCAAGACAAATGAAAATTAAAACACACCTTTCCAAAGTGTATGGGATGAAGCAAAAGCAGTTCTAACAGGGAAGTTAATAGCAATACAGGCCTACCTCAAGAAATAAGAAAAATCTCAAACAGCCTAACTTACCATCTATAGGAAGTAGAAAAAGAAGAAAAAAAGAAGTCCAAAATCAGGAAAAGGAAGGAAATAATAAAGATCAGAGAGGAAAAAATAAAACAGTGTCAAAAAAAACACAGAGCTGTAGAAAAGATCAACAAAACCAAGAGCTGGTTTTCTGAAAAGATACACAAAATGTCTAAGCCTTTAGCCAACCTCATCAAGAAAATAAGAGAGTTATAAAGCAGAAGCTAACACACCATTGTAAGGCAATTATACTTCAATAAAGATGTTTAAAAAAAAAATTTTTTTTTAATTTAAAAAAAAGAAAATAAGAGAGAGGACCCAAATAAACCAACTAAGAAATGAAAAAGGAAAATTACAACCAATATCACAAAAGTACAAACAATGTTAAGAGAATACTATTAACAGTTATATGAAAACAAATTGGACAAGCCAGAAAAAAATGGATAAATTCTTAGAAAGATACCATCTTCCAAAATGGAATCAGGAAGAAATAAATTGAACAGACTGATTATTACTACTGAAATTGAATCAGTAAACAAGGAACTTCCAATAAACCAAAGTTCAGTACCAGATGGCTTCATGGGGGAATTCTACCAAATATATAAAGAAGAGTTAATACCTATGCTTCTCAAACTATTCCAAAAAATGTAAGAGGAGGGAACACTACCATATTCATGGTACGAGGCCACCATTACTCTGATAACAAAACCAGACAAAGACACTACAAAAAAACCCCACATCTAATGAATCTAATGAATACAGACACAAAGTCCTGATAAAATATTATCAAACTGAATTCAATAATACATCTAAAGGATCAGACACCATGATAAAGTGGGATTTATTCCAGGGTGCAAAGATGGTTCAATATATGCAAATCAATCAATGTGATACACCATATTAATAAAATGAAGGATAAAAATCACATGATCATTTCAATAGACACAAGAAAAAGCATTTGACAAAATTCAACACCCATTCATGTTAATAACTCTCAACAATGTGGTATAGCACAACATAACAAAGGCCATTTATGACAAACCCACAGCCAACATAATATTCAGTGGTGAAAAACTTAGTTTGTCTGCTAAAATCAAGAACAAGACAAGGAGGCACTCTCACCATTTCTATTTAACATAGTATTCAAAGTCCTAGCCACAGAAATCTGACAAGAAATAGAAATAAAAGACATCCAAATTGGAAAGGAAGAAGTAAAACTGTCACTATTTGCAGGTGATATATTCTGTATAGTAAACTCCAAAGTCTCCATACAAAAATTATTAGAATAACTTAATTCAGTAAAGTTGCAGTGAACAAGAATAATATATAGAAATCTGTTGCTTTTCTATGTAATAATAATGAACTATCACAAAGGGAAAGAAAAAAATCCCATTTACAATCATATCAGAAAGTATAAAATATCTAGGAATAAGCTTAACCAAGGAAGTGAAAGACCTATACTCTGAAAACTATAAGACATTGATGAAGGAAATTGAGAATAATACAAAGAAATGAAAGATATCTCATGTTCATGGATTGGAAGAATTACACTGTTAAAATGGCCATACTTCCTAAAGCAATGTACAGATTTAATGGAAGCCCTATCAAGTACCCATGACATTTTTCAGGAACTAGAACAAGTAATCCTAAAATGCGTATGAACCACAAAAGATTCTGAATAGCCAAAGAAACACTAAGAAAAAAAGAAGAAAGCTGGAGGCATCATGCTCCCTGACTTCAGACTATACGACAGTCATCAAAACACGAGTGTACTGGCACAAAAATAGACACATAGATCAACAGAACAGAATGGAGAACCCAGAAATAAACCTAGGCACAAATGGTCAAGTAATCTAGGACAACAGGGCAAAAATACACAATGGGGAAAAGACAGTCTCTTCAATAAGTAGTGCTGGGAAAAGTGGACAGCTACATGTAAAGGAATGCAATTAGAACATTTTTTACACCATATTAAAAAAAAACTCAAATTGGATTAAAGACTTACATATAAGACCTGAAACCACAAAACTTTTAGATGAAAACATAAGCAGTACACTCTCTGACTTAAGTCTTAGCAATATTTTTTTTGATCTATCTCCTCAGGCAATGAAAACAAAAGCAAAAATAAACAAATGGGACTTAATTAAACTTAAAAGCTTTTACACAGCAAAGGAAAACACAGATAAAACGAAAAGTCAACTACTGAATGGAAGAAGACATTTGAAAATGATAAAGCATTAATATCCAAAATATATAAAGAGCTGATACAAGTCAATATAGAAAAACAACCAAGGACATGATTAAAAAATGGAAAGAAAATCTGAATAGACATTTTTCCAAAGAAGACATACAGATGACCAACAGGCCTAAGAAAAATGCTATCCATCACTAATCATCAGGGAAATGCAAATCAAAACTGCAATGAGATAGCCATTCTGACAGGTGTAAGGTGCTATCATCAAAAGACAAGTAATAAATGTTGGCCAGGATGTGGAGAAATGAAAATCCTAGTATACTGTTCTTATGAATGTAAATTTTTATAGCCTACTATGGAAAACAATATGGAGGTTTCACTAAAAACTGAAAATAAAACCGTCCGGTTTTGTTTTGTTTTGTTTTTAGTATAGATTTTGGCTCTTGTTATCATAGGTGGATTTGTTTTTTGGTTTGGTTGCTCTCTTCTTTCTTTCTTTTGTTCTTTTTTTAAATTATTTTTAAATTTTTTAATTTTAATAATTATTTTTTATTTTAATAACTTTATTCTATTTTATTTTTTTCTTTCTTTCTTTCTTCTTTTCTCCCTTTCATTCTGAGCCATGTGGATGAAAGGGTCTTGGTTCTCCAGCCAGGTGTCAGGCCTGTGCCTCTGAGGTGGGAGACCCGAGTTCAGGACACTGGTCCACCAGAGACCTCCCAGCTCCACATAATATCAAATGGTGAAAATCTCCCAGAGATCTCCATCCCAATGCCAAGACCCAGCTCCACTCAACTACCCGTAAGCTACAGTGCTGGACACCCTATGCCAAACAACCAGGAAGACAGGAACACAACCCCACCCATTAGCAGAGAGGCTGCCTAAAATCATAATAAGGTCACAGACACCTGAAAACACACCACTGGACATGGTCCTGCCCAACAGAAAGACAAGATCCAGACTCATCCACCAGAACACAGGCACCAGTCCCCACCACCAGGAAGCTCACACAACCCACTGAACCAACCTTAGCCACTGGGGGAAGTCACCAAAAACAATGGGAAGTACAAACCTGCAGCCTGCGAAAAGGAGACCCAAAACACAGTAAGTTAAGCAAAATAAGAACACAGAGAAACACACAGCAGATGAAGGAGCAAAGTAAAAACCCACCACACCAAACAAATGAAGAGGAAATAGGCAGTCTACCTGAAAAAGAATTCAGAATAATGATAGTAAACATAATCTAAAATCTTGGCAATAGAATGGAGAAAACACAAGAAACGTTTAACAAGGAACTAGAAGAACTAAAGAGCAAACAACTAATGATAAACGACACAATAAATGAAATTAAAAATTCTCTACAAGGAATCAATAGCAGGATAACTAAGGCAGAAGAACGGATAAGTGACCCAGAAGATAAAAGAGTGGAAATAAATACCATAGAGCAGAATAAAGAAAAAAGAATGAAAAGAATTGAGGACAGTCTCAAGAGACTTCTGGGACAACATTAAATGCACCAACATTTGAATTATACGGGTCCCAGAAGAAGAAGAGAAAAAGAAAGGGACTGAGAAAATATTTGAAGAGATTACAGGTGAAAATTTCCCTAATATGTGAAAGGATTTAGTTAATTAAGTCCAGGAAGTGCAGGGAGTCCCATACAGAATAAATCAAAAGAGAAACATGCGAAGACACATATTAATCAAACTATCAAAAATTAAATACAAAGAAAAAATATTAAAAGCAGCAAGAGAAAAACAACAAATAATATACAAGGGAATCCCCATAAGGTTAACAGCTGATCTTTCAGCAGAAACTCTGCAAGCCAGAAGGGAGTGACAGGACATATTTAAAGTGATGAAAGGGAAAAACCTACAACCAAGATTACTTTACCCAGCAAGGATCTCATTCAGATTCGACAGAGAAATTAAAACCTTCACAGACAAGCAAAAGCTAAGAGAATTCAGCACCACCAAATCAGCTTTACAACAAATGCTAAAGGAATTTCTCTAGGCAGGAAACACAAGAGAAGGAAAAGACCTACAATAACAAACCCAAAACAATTAAGAAAATGGTCAAAGGAACATACATATCGATAATTACCTAAAATATAAATGGATTAAATGCTTCAACCAAAAGACACAGACTGGCTGAATGGACACAAAAACAAGACCTGTATATATGCTGTCTAAAAGAGACCCACTTCAGACCTAGGGACACATACAGACTGAAAGTGAGGGGATGGAAAAAGATATTCCATGCAAAGGGAAATCAAAAGAAAGCTGGAGTAGCAATTCTCATATCAGACAAAATAGACTTTAAAACAAAGACTATTACAAGAGACAAAGAAGGACACTACATAATGGTCAAGGGATCAATCCAAGAAGAAGGTACAACAATTGTAAATATTTATGCACCCAACATAGGAGCACCTCAATACATAAGGCAAATATTAACAGCCATCAAAGGGGAAATTGACAGTAACACAATAATTGTAGGGGACGTTAACACCCCACTTTCACCAATGGACAGGTCATCCAAAATGAAAATAAATAAGGAAACACAAGCTTTAAATGATACATTAAACAAGATGGATTTAATTGACATTTATAGGACATGCCATCCAAAAACAACAGAATATACTTTCTTCTCAAGTGCTCATGGAACATTCTCCAGGATAGATCATATCGTGGGCCACAAATCAACCCTTGGTAAATTTAAGAAAATTGAAATTGTATCAAGTATCTTTTCCGACACAACTCTATGAGACTAGATATCAATTACAGGAAAAAATCTTTTAAAAATACAAACACATGGAGGCTAAACAATACACTAGTTAATAACCAAGAGATCACTGAAGAAATCAAAGAGGAAACCAAAAAATACCTGGAAACAAATGACAATGAAAACACGTTGACCCAAAACCTATGGGATGCAGCAAAAGCAGTTCTAACAGTAAAGTTTATAGCAATACAATCCTACATTAAAAACAAGAAACATCTCAAATAAACAACGTAACCTTACACCTAAAGCAATTAGAGAAAGAAGAACCAAAAATCCCCAAAGTTAGCAGAAGGAAAGAAATCATAAAGATCAGAGCAGAAAGAAATGAAAAAGAAATGAAGGAAACGATAGCAAAGATCAAAAGAACTAAAATCTGGTTCTTTGAGAAGATAAACAAAATTGACAAACCATTAGCCAGACTCATCAAGAAAAAAAGGGAGAAGACTCAAATCAACAGAATTAGAAATGAAAAAGGAGAAGTAACAACTGACACTGCAGAAATACAAAGGATCATGAGAGATTACTACAAGCAACTATATGCCAATAAAATGGACAACCTGGAAGAAATGGACAAATTCTTAGAAAAGCACAACCTTCCGAGACTGCACCAGGAAGAAACCAGACCAATCACAGCACTGAAATTGACACTGTGATTAAAAATCTTCCAACAAACAAAACCCCAGGATCAGATGGCTTCTCAGGCGAATTCTATCAAACATTTAGAGAAGAGTTAACACGTATCCTTCTCAAACTCTTCCAAAATATAGCAGAGGGAGGAAGACTCCCAAACTCATTCTACGAGGCCAGCATAACCCTGATACCAAAACCAGACAAAGACGTCACAAAGAAAGAAAATTACAGACCAATATCACTGATGAACATAGATGCAAAAATCCTCAACAAAATACTCGCAAACAGAATCCAACAGCACATTAAAAGGATCAAACACCACGATCAAGTGGGGTTTATTCCAGGAATGCAAGGATTCTTCAATATATGCAAATCAATCAATGTGATACACCATATTAACAAATTGAAGGAGAAAAACCATATGATCATCTCAATAGATGCAGAAAATCTTTCGACAAAATTCTACATCCATTTATGATAAAAACCCTCCAGAAAGCAGGCATAGAGGGAACTTACCTCAACATAACAAAGGCCATATGACAAACCCACAGCCAGCATCACCCTCAATTTTGAAAATCTGAAACCATTTCCACTAAGATCAGGAACAAGACAAGGTTGCCCACTCTCACAATTATTATTCAACATTGTTTTGGAAGTTTTAGCCACAGCAATCAGAGAAGAAAAAGAAATAAAAGGAATCCAAATCGGAAAAGAAGAAATAAAGCTGTCACTGTTTTCAGATGACACGATACTATACATACACAATCCTAAAGATGCTATCAGGAAACTACTAGAGCTAATCAATGAATTTGGTAAAGTAGCAGGAAACAAAATGGATGCACAGAAATCTCTTGCATTCCTATACACTAATGATGAAAAATCTGTAAGAAAAATTAAGGAAACACTCCCATTTACCATTGCAACAAAAAGAATAAAATACCTAGGAATAAACCTACCTAAGGAGACAAAATACCTGTATGCAGAAAGCTATAAGACACTGATGAAAGAAATTAAAGATGATACATACAGATGGAGAGATATACCATGTTCTTGGATTGGAAGAATCAACATTGTGAAAATGACTATACTATCCAAAGCAATCTACAGATTCAGTGCAATCCCTATCAAACTACCACTGGCATTTTTCACAGAACTAGAACAAAAAAATTCACAATTTGTATGGAAACACAAAAGACCCCGAATAGCCAAAGCAATCTTGAGAAAGAAAAATGGAGCTGGAGGAAGCAGGCTCCCTGACTTCAGACTATACTACAAAGCTACAGTAATCAAGACAGTATGGTACTGGCACAAAAACAGAAATATAGATCAATGGAACAGGATACAAAGCCCAGAGATAAACCCACGCACAGATGGTCACCTTATTTTTGATTAAGGAAGCAAGAATATACAATGGAGAAAAGACAGCCTCTTCAGTAAGTGGTGCTCGGAAAACTGGACAGCTACGTGTAAAAGAATGAAACTAGAACAGTCCCTAACACCATATACAAAAATAAACTCAAAATGGATTAAAGACATAAATGTAAGGCCAGACACTATGAAACTCTTAGAGGAAAACATAGGCAGAACACTCTATGACATAAATCACAGCAAGATCCTTTTTGACCTACCTCCTAGAGAAATGGAAATAAAAACAAAAATAAAGAAACAGGACCTAATGAAACTTAAAAGCTTTTGTACAGCAAAGGAAACCATAAACAAGACGAAAAGACAACCCTCAGAATGGGAGAAAACATTTGCAAATGAAGCAACTGACAAAGGATTAATCTCCAAAATATACAAGTAGCTCATGCAGCTCAATATCAAAGAAACAAACAACCCAATCCAAACATGGGCAGAAGACCTAAATAGACATTTCTCCAAAGAAGATATACAGATTGTCAACAAACACATGAAAGGATGCTCAACATCATTAATCATTAGAGAAATGCAAATCAAAACTACAATGAGATATCATCTCACACTAGTCAGAATGGCCATCATCAAAAAATCTACAAACAATAAATGCTGGAGAGGGTGTAGAGAAAAGAGAACCCTCTTGCAATGATGGTGGAAATGTAAATTAATACAGCCACTATGGAGAACAGTATGCAGGTTCCTTAAAAAACTAAAAATAGTACTACCATATGACCCAGCAATCCCACTACTGGTCATATACCCTGAGAAAACCATAATTCAAAAAGAGTCATGTACCACAATGTTCACTGCAGCTCTATTTACAATAGCCAGGACATGGAAGCAACCTAAGTGTCCATCAACAGATGAATGGATAAAGAAGATGTGGCACATATATACAATGGAATATTACTCCGCCATGAAAAGAAATGAAACTGAGTTATTTGTAGTGAGGTGGATGGACCTAGAGTCTGTCATACAGAGTGAAGTAAGTCAGAAAGAGAAAACCAAATACCATATGCTAAAACATATATATGGAGTCTAAAAAAAAAAAAAAAAAGGTCATGAAGAACCTAGGGGCAGGATGGGAATAAAGACACAGACCTACTAGAGAATGGACTTCAGGATATGGGGAGGGGGAAGGGGAAGCTGTGACAAAGTGAGAGAGTGGCATAGACACATACACACTACCAAACATAAAATAGATAGCTAGTGGGAAGCAGCCACCTAGCACAAGGAGATCAGCTCGGTGCTTTGTGACCATGGAGAGTGGTGGGATAGGGAGGGTGGAAGCGATAGAGATGCAAGAGGGAGAAGATATGGGGATATATGTATATGTATAGCTGATTCACTTTGTTATAAAGCAGAAACTAACACACCATTTTAAAGCAATTATAAAAAATAAAAAAAATTTTTAAATAAAAAAATAAAAATAAGAAGCTGTGGTGTGTGTGTGTGTGTATATGTATATGTATATACATACACACACACACACACAATGAAATATTACCCAGTCACAAAAAAGAATGAAATTTTGCCACTTGCAACAACATGGATACACTTGGAGGGTATTATGCTTAGTGAAATAAGTCAGACAGAGAAAGACATACCATATGCTTTCATTTATATGTGGAATCTCAGAAATAAAAGAAATGAACAAACAAATAGAAATAGTCTCATACATAGAACAAACTACTGGTTACAGTGAGGAGAATAGTGGGGGGAGGGGCAAGATAGGGGAAAGGGATTAAGAGGTACAAACTACAAGGTAGAAAATAAATAAGATACAAGGATAATATGTACAGCACAGGGAATATAACCAATATTTTATAATAACTTTAAATGGAGTATAACCTAAAAAAATATCAAATCACTATGTTGTACACCTGAAACTAATATAACATTGCAAATCAACTATACTTAAAATTTTTAATATAAAAGTAAATCAATAAATAATAAATGGAATTTAGTAGAAAAAGGAAAGGAAGGAAGGAAGGAAGGAAGGAAGGAAGGAAGGAAGGAAGGAAGGAAGGAAGGAAGGGAGGAAGGGAGGAAGGGAGGGAGGGAGGGAAGAGAGATGAAATTTTATTAAATAATTTTTTTCCCACAGCTAAGATGGCAGGTTTCATGAATATCCAAATTCTGACAAGACAGGGCCTCAACTCTCCAGATTATTATTACCCAACTAGTACCTTAGATAAGATATTAATAAGCCATTCTATTAGTCTGGCTGCTTACTGGAGATAGAGTACAGATAAGGCCAGTGTATCCCATAGTTATTCTCATACCTCCTCTGCTATAAAATGTGTTTATCAATCCAAGACAATATTGTGTGGGATACCTGCTGATAAATGAAGTATTCTGTACACACTGTTTGCAGGAAAATCCAACTAATATCCAGAACAGACACTGATTCCAGTAAAGCCATTCTTTGCTTTCCCTCTTGCTTATAAATGGAAGGAATCTGGTTTAATTGATTAGCCTCTTGGTTAGGTTTGCCAGATAAAATAAGACCCCAATTTAAATGTAAATATCAGATAAACATGAAAAATTTTTGGTATGAATATGTCCCAAAATGCTTATACTAAAAAATAACATTATTTATCTGAAATTCAAATTTAACTAGGCATCCTGTATTTTTATTTGCTATCTCTGGCAACCCTACTCCAGGTAGCTGTCTGGTCTACCCAAAGATTGGTGACAGATGAAGGATACAGTATATATCTGCTGTTGGCCACTAGGACATTTAGCAGTGGCAACAGCTACATCAACCTCGGTGAGAGGAAACCCTTATTGTTCAGTACATGAATAGCCTCCATTCCTACCATCATGGCCACTGTCTCTGTGCCCACTGTGGTACAGGAGTGAATGAAGAGAGAAGATGTTTGACATCCATAGAATGAGCCATCCTGCACACTTGTTCTCTGAGAGTATCCTCTAAGATGAAACACAAAGATTCATATATTTCATGCCAATCCAATCAGCCCAACCTCAGGCTGCTTTTCTAGAATTCCTTAACCAGCTGCACAAACTATTTGCCATTTCCCAGGATTTCAGTATATGTTTACATCTCCAGTCAATTCTCTCTCCAAATAAAGTGAATGACCAAGTGTTTGTTCACATCTCTGCCTGATACGAAGGTTTTCATTTACACTGTCCTATGGCACTGGCCTTAAGGGGGAACTGTGGTGCAGCAGTGGTTCATTCCAGGCTGCCACCAGTCCTGAGTTTTCCCCTTTATGAGTTGGTTATAGAAAAACCCTTATAAAGCCATACTGTGGGCTGATACAGAGGGGTTGGTCTAATAGAAGTGGGGAACATACAGCTCTGGCTCAGCTATTTATGTGATTTGTTAGTGTCTTCTGATTCTACCCAGGCTTGATCCCAAGTATGCCATTTTCATCATTCATTGGATTGCCATTGCCTTGCCTGATCTCATGACTTGGTGCATCTGATAATACACAGTTCCTGATGGGTAGTTCTGGCTGCATAGACAATGGGTAGCCTCTGAGTCAGGCCCTCAGTCTCTACTAGGGTGAAGCATACCAGGAACAGTGTTTTTAACCCAGAGTACTTATTTTCTGCAGAAGGCACGAACTTGCTCCAGAATTTTCCTATGGACATTTTCCAGAGACGTGTCATGGCATTTTTATGCATAGCACATACCTTGAACTTCAATGCCATTAGATCTGCTGGGTGATACAAACTGAGCAGCAGAGCAACAACTTGCACCTGCTGCAGAAACCTCTTGATCCAGCCCTACTCTAATCTGTTAGCCTTGAGAGTCACACAGGAATGGATTAGAGCAGCAATCTCAAGTATGGCATAGGCTGACTCCATCACCCAAAGAGGTCCAAAAGGTAGAAGATCTAACAACTAGTTGTTTACTTTAGAGGGGATGTCCCACTATGCCCATATGATTGGCATAAACACTATCAATGAGAGTGTATTAGTTTACCACTGTTGTGTAACACATTGTCACAAGTTTAGTGGCTTAAAACAGCATATTTGTATTATCTTACAGTTTCTCTGGTTCAGGAGTCCAGGCACGGCTTTACTGGGTTCTCTGTTCCAGGTTCTTTCCAGGCTGCAATCCAGGTGTGACTGACTCAGGTCTCCTTAAAGGCTTGATGGGAAGATCTACTCCCAAGCTCCCTCAGTTGGTTGCTAGAATTCCTCTCCATACAGCTATAGAGCTGAGTCCTCATTTTCTTACTAGCTTTCAGCTAGAGTCCACCCGTAGGTCCCAAGGCTGTTCATAGCTCCGTGACAAATGGAGAGAGTTCACAACTTAGCCATTTGCCTCTAGCAGGAAAATTTCTCTCTCTTCAGGAAGGGCACTGTTCCTCTTTTATGGGCTTTCACTTAATTAAGTCTAGCCCAACCAGGATAAACTTTTTTCATTAACTCAAAAGCAACTGATTGGGCTTCCCTGGTGGCGCAGTGGTTGAGAATCTGCCTGCCAATGCAGGGGACACGGGTTCGAGCCCTGGTCTGGGAAGATCCCACATGCCGCGGAGCAACTAGGCCCGCGAGCCACAGCTACTGAGCCTGCGCATCTGGAGCCTGTGCTCCCCAACAAGAGAGGCTGCGATAGTGAGAGGCCCGCGCACCGGGATGAAGAGTGGCCCCCGCTTGCCACAACTAGAGAAAGCCCTCGCACAGAAACGAAGACCCAACACAGTCAAAAATAAATTAATTTATTTATTAAAAAAAAAAAAAAAAGCAACTGATTTAGGGCCCAATTACAACTGCAAAAGCCCTTCACCTTTGTTATATAACATAACTTAATCACACGAGTGAAGTTCCAAGATACTCACTATGTTCTGTAATCATTAGTCAAGAGTATGTCTACTGTATTTGTTTTTCTCTTTCTCTAAGGAAAAAAAAAAAAAAGGTCATGAAGAACCTAGTGGCAAGATGGGAATAAAGACACAGACCTACTAGAGAATGGACTTGAGGATATGGAGAGGGGGAAGGGGAAGATGTGACAAAGTGAGAGAGTGGCATAGACATATATACACTACCAAACGTAAAATAGATAGCTAGTGGGAAGCAACTGCATAGCACAGGGAGATCAGCTCTGTGCTTTGTGACCACCTAGAGGGGTGGGATAGGGAGGGTGGGAGGGAGGGAGATGCAAGAGGGAAGAGATATGGGAACATATGTATATGTATAGCTGATTCACTTTGTTATAAAGCAGAAACTAACACACCATTGTAAAGCAATTATACTCCAATAAAGATGTTAAAAAAAAAAAAAAGAGTATGTCTATGTGTTGTTTATAAAATGTCTGAAGCACTGAAGGGAACGTGACATATTTCATTTGTGAATTTTTTTTAAGGTTTGGAAAATTTGATTGAAACGGATGTTTGCGCGCCTAAGAATTTTTCAAATGTCCCCATTTCAATCATTAGCAGAGTTTAAATATTTAGGTTTCTGTGCTTGATCGATTTAAAATCTTCATATTTTGAACATCAGACAACAAAAAAGTAGTAGTAAATACCCCCACTCTACACAGGAAAACCACTGGAACATTAAAATCTTGGCAACTTTTAATTATCCACTAATTTTTAAAATTTTAATGCCCCTTTTTTAGTTTCTGGGAGTTCTTTACATATCTTTCACAAACCTGTTTTCCCCCCAACAGTCTATAGTTCTTTCATTGTGGTTTGTATTCCTACTTTTATCTCTTTAATCAATTCAACTTATTTTGAAGTGTTAGATTGCTTTACTCAAGCTCTTGGGATGTTTTGTCTTCTGAATCTTCTTCATGGCATGCATTCCTCACATGGTTTGTATGTACCTTTTGTTCCCATTGTGAGGTCATCTTCACTGTTATGTGCTCCTGGACTCACGCTCCCCCCAGAAAATTCCTGTGTGCCCTGTGTTGTAAAAGTGTCCTTCCAGAGTGGTTCTGTGTTTGCTTTCACCATGTTCCACATTTCATCAATGTGGGACCAGATTTTACACTGGTCATATTGAGTAAAAAATATACATTTGAATTCCATGTCTATGTGTAACAAAAAGCTTGAATTTTGATTTCCCATGGGAGATTTTTTTCTCCATCTTTTTTTCCTGCAGCCTTCTTGTTCCTTCCCTTAGCCTGTTGGAGACCTTCTTCTTATACTAAATGGGCAGCTCTTCTAGGATTCCATCTTTAGAAAAGGGTCTCAGTCAAGCTTTCTGCCTCCTGCCAATCCAAAACCACATCTGCTATCCCTCTAAGGATAAGTCCTCAGTCTCTTGCTCTTAGAACTCATATTTAGAGTTAATATACTCTGAACTCCCCCAGGATCAAGTCACATCCTTGATGCTCAGGCCATGAAACCCTTTGTTTCTTTCAAATCTGGTTATTTTTCAATGTAATTTTGGGCTTTTTTAGTGAGATGATGTTCAACAATACCTCAATCTGCCATGTTGCCCAAACTGGAAAAACAGATAATGTATTTGGAAATAAACAGTAATGGCATGTAGACTTTTAAAAATCATGACGATTATACAAAGGTGACTAAAGTCTGAGAAACATCTCCTGTTTCATGGTTTTACCTGTTGCCATGACCTATACCTCTGGCCACTAAGAAGCCAGTAACCCCACCACTGTGCATAGGCTGGAATTCTCGGAACAAATGGGCAGGGGTACTTACGTGTGAATGAGTTCAACTACAGAAAGAGAACCATAATCACCATTTAGCAAAAGGAAAGGTGTCCCTACTCTATATCAGAGTATTTTAGTGTCTCCCCATAGGCAGATAAGTGACTTGACACATTAGATAACAGAAACTTAGCAAAAAGTTGTATGTATCATGTGATTGCCAGTTTTCTGTGTCAGCCTGGTGAGACAATAGTGTCCAGTTATTCAATCAAACACTAATCTGGGTGCTGCTGTGAAGGTATTTTGTAAATGTGATTCAGATTTATAATCAGTTGACTGTAGGTAAGGAAGATTACTTTAGATCATCTGGCTGGGCCTGATCCAATCGGTGAAAAGCTTTAAGAGTAGAACTGAGGCTTCCCTGTAGAAGAAATTCCACCTGTGAACTGTAGTCTCAGCTCATGCTTAAGAGTTTTCAAACTGCCCTTCCAGACATCCTGACCTATAGATTCCAGACTTGCCGAGCCAGCCATCACAATCATGTAAGCCAACTGCTTGCCAAAAATGTCCTTACATGTATCTCCTACTAGTTCTGTTTCTCTAGTTGACCCCTGACTAATATATATGACATTTTGTACTAGGTTTTATCTTATATATGTACAAGTAAAGGACATACAAACATTGAAACTTGTGTTTACTTCTTATTCAAAATAGGCTGAGAGAGATTTTAAGGTCCCAAAGAATCTTAGTGGAAAAGTAGTCAATAAAATAGATGTCTTTATGTACAAAGAGTCAACTGCATGCTTTCTGGGAATGTGGACAGTCAATGTGGTACTCAATGTGGGTAGTACTTTGTGTAGCTAGGCTACACAAAGACAGAGCTCTCTCTACTCAATTACTGCTTCATTTCCCACCATGCCTCAGTTCCCTGAGGAAACGTCCTTCCAAGGACTACATCGGCACAGTTTCAATTACACACAACATTCTCTTCACTTTTCCCACTCCCCAGTTAGGGAGGAAACAGGGAACTGGTATAAAAATACAAAAAGGACTGAAAACATGTAACAAGGACTCGGAGTATAAAGCAGGAGAGGGGACTGCAGCTCAATCTTTACATGGCCTAGAAAAGAGGAGACCCAGCAGGCAACATGATTGCATGCTGTCCACAAAGGTTTTCAAGTAACCATATACATGAAACAGCGACTTCCTTACCCTGGGAGGAAATGCTAAGGCAAGGCAAAATGGCCTGAAGTTTTGGAATGAACAGTTCAAAACAACAACGAAAAACATTTTTGCAGGTAAGAAATTAGAGAATGTGAGTCACATGCCACTTAAGACATTCATAGAAATGGTGAGATGAGCTGTCAGCTGATTTGGTGTATAACAAGTATAAATACTACAAACACATCTTGATTGAAGTTATGCATTATTACAATACACATGCAAACAAAACAAAACAAAAACTCTTGAGAGGACTTCATGTTCAACCATTTACTTAAAAGAGATGGTAAATTTCCACATGTAACGTGAGAGAGCGTGCCTCAAAAGTTATTAGCCTGCCCTAGAAAGCTATGACACTCTGTCATTCTTGGTGTGGTCTTTCCAGTGGCAGCAGTAGCAATACCCAGAGGCTTATTACAAATGAAGCCTCTCAAAAGGGAACCCTCCTATATGTTGGTGAGAATGTAAATTGGTACAACCACTATGGAGAACAGTATGGAGGTTCATCAAAACACTAAAAAGGAGCTAACATATGATCCAGCAATCCCACTCCTGAGCATATATCCAGAGAAAACCATACTACGAAAAGACACATGTATCCCAATGTTCATTGTATCATGATTTACGACAGCCAAGGCATGGAAGCAACCTAAATGTCTACCGACAGAGGAATGGATAAAGAAGATGCAGTACATATATACAATGGAATATTAGTCAGCCATAAAAAAGAATGAAATAATGCCATTTGCAGCAACATGGGTGGACCTAGAGATTATCATGCTGAGTGAAGTAAGTCAGACAGAGAAAGACAAATATCATATCATATCACTTATATGTGGAATCTAAAAAAAAATGGTACAAATGAACGTATTTACAAAACAGAAATAGAATCACAGACTTTGAAAACGAACTTATGGTTACCAAAGGGCAAAGCTGGGGGGGGGGGGTGGAGAAATAAATTATGAGCTTGGGATTAACTTATATACACTACTATATGTAAAATAGATAAACAAGGACCTACTGTATAGCACAAGGAACTCTACTCAATATTCTATAATAACCTATATGGGAAAAAATCTGAAAAAGAATAGATATATGTATGTGTATATATATATATATATATATATATATATATATATAACTGAATCACTTTGCTGTACACCTGAAACTAACTCAATATTGTAAATCAACTATACTCCAATATAAAATAAAAATTAAATCTAAAAAAATGTTTTAAATTAAAATTTAAAAAAGAAAGAAATGTAGCCTCTCAGGTCCCACCTCAGATCTACTCATCAGATTCTGTATTTCAACAAGATCCCTTGTTGATATACATGCACATTAAGGTTTGAAAACAGCTAGAAGAAAATGGTAATGCTAATATGCCTGTGCAAACTTGAAGAAACTTAAAAGATATAAAGTAAGAAATTTCTCTAGTAGAAGAGCTTATGATTTAATTACCTTTTTGCCAAAATGATATATTGACTTAACTATGAAATGGCTCCCTAATCAATGATAATATTTTTTTTTAAAATTAATTATTTATTTATTTATGGCTGTGTTGGGTCTTCGTTTCTGTGCGAGGGCTTTCTCCAGTTGCGGTAAGCGGGGGCCACTCTTGATTGCGGTGCGCGGGCCTCTCATCATCGCGGCCTCTCTTGTTGAGGAGCACAGGCTCCAGACGCGCAGGCTCAGCAATTGTGGCTCACAGGCCTAGTTGCTCCGCGGCATGTGGGATCTTCCCGGACCAGGGCTCGAACCCGTGTCCCCTGCATTGGCAGGCAGATTCTCAACCACTGCGCCACCAGGGAAGCCCCAATGATAATATTAATATCAGTGTTTATATTAGTGTAATTTCAACATCATATATTCTGTGAAATATTAGTAAAATTAGGGTCTGTCATTGACTGACTTTGCTTTTTATTAATAATCTAACTTTTAATTTTATACTCTGCCAGTGGACACATATGGTAATAGTTGTCAAAAGTAGTAATTTGGGGCTTCCCTGGTGGCGCAGTGGTTGAGAATCTGCCTGCTAATGCAGGGGACACGGGTTCGAGCCCTGGCCTGGGAAGATCCCACATGCCGCAGAGCGGCTGGGCCCGTGAGCCACAACTGCTGAGCCTGCGCGTCTGGAGCCTGTGCTCCGCAACGAGAGAGGCCCGCGCATCGCGATGAAGAGTGGCCCCCGCTTGCCACAACTGGAGAAAGCCCTCGCACAGAAACGAAGACCCAACACAGCCAAAATCAATCAATCAATCAATCAATCAAACATACGCATCTGATTCAAGATCCTCATTAAAAAAAAAAAAAAAGTAGTAATTTGGCTAGGAGAAATACTCATGTTTCATAAGTCAGGGTCTCTGGAGCTATGTCACTGCATGGTTTTCCTTTGCAATACCTAGTAGGGATTTGGCAGAAGAGAACTGAACCACGTAAGTATGGCCCTGCAGGAAGAGGTTGGTTGCTTTGATGGAAAGCCCCTTGGCTTTCCAGGTCATTACTTACCAGCCATATCAACTTACTTCATCACTTCACTTTCGTGAGCTTCAGTTTACTTATTTGTAGTAAAGAAAAAATGTTTACCCTTGTAGATGAGAAACTAATAAAATGATGCATACAGAAGGATTTTATGAACTATTAAGGCCATGCATGGGTAGGTGGTTAACTGGCATCTCAGTGGAAGACTGGCAATCTACAGTCACCTGTAATCTGCCAAGCTCAGGTTCAGACAATTGGTTCCATCACAGAGTTCTGTGATCGCCAATTTCTCAGAGATTAAAAAGATTTCATGCTAAATTCTATTATATTTTTGGAATCTAATGTAGCTTTACTTCAAGTAGGATGTGAATCTTTGGCACCAGCGTCCAGCTTTCCCTTTGCCAAAGGAAAGCGTGGTCTTTGCCCTTCAGATAATCATCGAGGTCCAGGTACTTGGTTCCATCAAATATATGTTCCCAGAAAACAAAGAACCAAGACCACTAAGGTTATAAATATATCTGAATTCTTAAACCAAGTTTGCAACCTGGCATTTCAAATATGTATTTTATTTGTGCCACAACAGTGTGTTTTAAAAAATTATGGCCAACATCTAATAACAGAGATTCACATAAAAATCAGAATTTCTTACATCCTGAAAAATCAGACCTAGCAACCCTAAATCTAGTTGCCAATATGGTGGACAATACTCTACTATAAATGAACATTGCTATATGGGTCCCAGGTACCACAATACTCATTCTCAAGCTCCACTCACTCATTTGCTATAGGTAGAGCCATTTGACTTACCAAGCCCTGACCCTTCTGTGACTTCTGAGTTCACCTTAAGTTGCTCCAAAGTGATGGGAACTATCTGTAGCAATGTCAGGCCATTCAACTCTCAGGCTTCCCTGTCTGGCTCGTTGAAATCCACATGCTCCAGGATGGGAAGCCAGGAGACTGAACCCCTGAGCATCAAAGTATGAAGGGCCCCTGAGCTGTACTTGGACCTTAACTCATCTCACAGGGCATAATATTCTATCACCTGGATCTGTGCATATATCTTCAGGAATATCTGAAGCACTAAAAATACTTCTCTTACTTGTACCTTTACTTCTTTCCCTGAGCCCTTCTCTGCCCAGGTGGACTAACAGTTCTCTGATGCACATTGCTCCTCCTGGCTCAGAACTAAAGCCATTTAGGAACAAACTCAAAGAAGGTATATCCAGGAAAATGGAGGCGACTTAGCTAAGGGAATAGGACCTGTGAGTCATGCCGTCCTGCTAAAGAAGGTGATTTTCATGGCATCGCATCTCTGATAGAACAGATATAACCATATTTACCCATATTACTTATCAGCAATAATCATCAGAAGGGTTTAAACCCAGCATCAAATACAAAATGACTTCTACTTTGACTCTTCACATGATTTTACTTCTTCAGTTCTACCCCACAAAACAAAATCAGACAGCCATCTTTTAGTTGGCCAACAACAATTCTGATGTCAAAAATAAAATTTACCACAAAGAGAGAACTAATTAGTATGAAATTAATCACACAAATCCAGGGGGGAAAAATGTGCCTAAGATGGGGTATTTACACACTTTCCCCCAAATTTAATAAATGCCATGGGAATCAAGATAATTATATAGGGATTTATTCCTAATGTAATTAATTAAAATCTAGGAGCTGTTACCAGAGTTGACAATAACATCTCAGATTTGTTCCAGTTGCTAAAATGCTGGTGGGAGCACATGATGGCTATATTTGACTCTTTGGGTTCACACAGAAGGGCTTATGAGGAATGAATTCTGAATTAGCCACCAGCTCTGTGGATGTGTGAAGGAGTTGATGGAATGTGACGGGGGAAGTGTGATCTGTGCCAACTACTATAACATTGATTGTCTTATGACTGCTAGCAAGAATCTAAATAAATAGACTTTCCACGCTCCAAATGAAAGGAATAGTACCTACAGATGGCAGTGCTTCAAGTACATCCCAGTCAACACAGTTTTGCTATGCCTACCCCTATGCCAGGCACTGAGGACACATGAACCCTGTCTTCTAAAACAAGGCAATACAGTTAGAGGAGGCAGAGAGATTCAACACTCTCTTGCCCCCAGATCCCTTACCATTAGCATCTATGATCCATGAAAGCAGGAACTGTTGCCCCCCCCAATGTATACATAGTGCCTGACACATAGCAACTGCTCCGTAACTACGCATTGGTTGACTGAAGGAGTGAATGGAGAGATGGATGTGTGAATGAATACATGAATGACTGTGAAACTACATGCTACCAAAATACAGATGAGGAAGCTTTTTACTTATGAGTAAAGATTGAAACCCAAGGGGATTAATCATGCAATTGGCAGGCCCTGTGACACCCTTTAATCCAAGGATCAAACAGGTTGTCCTGGACCACACTCCCACTTAGGGCCCTGAGTAAAATCATCCATCCTCTTTTCTTTTGTTCATTGACTTGGATTGTCGGCACCAGAATATCTAATCCCCTGATGGTATTATGAATTCAAAGAAAGAAAAATTACGTTCTGTTCTGAAAAAAATGAGATTCTTAGAGCTAGATTCACAGTGAGTCTAATATTCAAAACTTCTAAAAATCTACAAAGGGGACAATATTAATCCGTTTATTTTTCACTGCAGTATGCCAGAAGTTTCCTCCATGCTGTTTTAAATTTCATACTCACCTAGGTGCAGTACTAAAGAGAAAAATCTCAGAAATGAATTTTGATATATGTAAATAGATTAGCCATCCCTGATCTGCCCTCCTCCTTTGGAAGAAGGTATCCTATCTGTCTTTATTGGTATCTGGAAATGGCCAAACTCTGATACAACTGAGTTATACTAGATTATTTCTCAAACATGGTTTTGCACCAAAATATTATCTTGATGAAGCAATCCAGGTGAGTGACATATGGGCATTAGGATCCTCGCTCTGGCCATCAGAGCCAAGCACCCACCCAGATGAACTGATTCAGCCTCTCCCAAATGACTGGTCTAACAGTTCAAACAAAGCAAACATGAACCACAATGGTTCAGGATGTTTGTGCTCCTGATGCTACATGGTTAACCCAAACCCCTTAACTGCCTTTCTCTAACATGGTTTAGGAATCAGCTGTTTGGAATATAGTTTTTTCCTCATCTTATTTTCTTTTTAATACTGTAAACTAAATTCAAAAAACATTTTCAACTTTCAAAAATAACTTTGACAGAAAAAGCTTTGCATCTCTTTTTCAAAGTAAACATCTGCTAATTACTCTGGTGCTGGAGCTGAAAAAATTCAGATTGTGTGAAGATTGTTCCAGTTTAATAAAACAGGACTGAAAAGCAGCCAACATGGCGGCACCATTAGACTGATTGTTTTCTGTAGATACACGGAATATATGAATAATAATGCTTCCCTTCTTAACTTGCTGACTTGAAGGCACAATCGAATAGTATATTTCTGATTAATCCAGGGCCCAGTCCACATAGGCACATGTGCAGAGTTCTGATAAGGTGAAGAAAGATGTGTTTCCATGTCAACAATTTAAAGGTTGGAACTATTTTGACTTGTTAATATAAACTTTGATATTAGCTCATTGACTCTGACGGTTTTGCAAAGAATAAATTCTAACACATTTACAATGACTGCTGAAATGTATTAAATCTCTAGAGAAGGTAGAAAAATGTGTACGCATGACAGGTTTGTCAATCATTTTTTGCTCTGGTTATGTGACATTAGCATGTGATTTTTGTTAACTACAAAAATGACAGTATAATATTTCATAATGGCCCCACACTAAAACATTCTATGACTCTTTATATGTTCTTCCTGTGTCTTTTTGTAATGACCAAAAAAAAAAAAAGCCCAGTGGCTACATCTTGAAGCATCATACCATCTCATCAGCTTATTAATACTCAGAACTTACAACATCATTATCATAACTACAGGCAAGAATATTTTTGGCAATAATTAAAGAGTCATGATGATTCTTGTCACTGGATATTATCCCCATCAGCTCTCTCCTGTTTTCTTTTCCTGGGACTCCCTTACTCAGAGACAAAAGGATGATTATCTCATGTCAGGAATCTTACAATATCAGTAGAAAGAACCAAAAAAACAAAAACAGAAGAGATAGTTTGTCAATGATTATGAAAAACCTAATGTTATTCTAAGGGATTTATAGAGCTCACGGCATTTAAGTGGGAAGAGAGGCCAGAAGAAAAGAGATTCAGGGCATGACTAAGAGCAGACTAAGGGTCAAGTCAGTAAAGATTTAACTGGGAGAGAAATGTGGGGTAGATACGGGAAAGAAGGCATAAAGGATGCTGGAAAATTTTAACTTATAGACTAATTATTCCCAAAATTCTCATTTCAACCTTCCAAGATTAATGAGTAACACATTACACTGATTAATGTCTGATATTCACAAGTGGTGGCTATAAGAAGGTGCCTCTCTGATCTCTGAGTGGAAGGCCCCAGGGGCTGCCCTCTGAAAATCTCACCTTCCCAGGTGCTAAGGCTCTGCTTCCCACATTACTCCCAGCCAACAGTCAAGCTTGGCAGGGAGACTCAGGCAAACCAGCTCCTAGGAGACATGGGACTCCTCAAATGGGCAACCTTGGCTCCACAGCTCTTGATAGCCCTGACAAACTTTCCTCAGAACTGCAAGATGGTCTAAAACTCTTGCATCCAGCCTTCCTTCCTTTCTTCCTTCTTTAAGGTCAGACCTCCATCATGGTCTGATGGTTCCACCAGCCTGTCCCCACTCCATCTTCTCTGAGAAGCATTTTTCTTAAGAAGTCTCTTATGTATTTATTCCATCATGGCATCTACTTCTTGAAAGACCCCCATTCACTCACCCACCAAGCGTATTCTGTATTCCCAATGAAGATTTTAGGATAAGCAGGTTAACATTTGTTGAATATCAACTGTATGCCAACTAATTTACAAATATTATCTAATTTAAATTAATTCCCACATCAACTCTGCTAGAGAGTATTATCCTACATTTAATACCTGAAAAAGCTATACTCGAAGAGTTTAGGAATTAGATTGAACCATATGAAATTGCCAGTCTTATAAGTCAAAAAAGGTCAAATGTTGGCAGTTTCATGATGTTTAACCTATATAATTTTGCCAAGGTTGCACAGCCACTAAGTGAACAAAGTAAAATTTGAACAATTTCTGTCTGTTTCCAAAACTCAAGTCTTTTCACTCTACCATAATGCTTCACAGTACTCAATGAAGACGGACTCTATGTGTAAATCTCCCCCATGAGATTATTCAACGTCATATTTGACATAATATATATTGAAGATATCTGAGAACATCAAACATACTAGGTACACTGATAATTTAAGAATTTTCTAGTTCTAAGTCTTTCCTCAATGTTCCTAATAATATGAGTTACAAAACAATGTGAATAATATATATGTGTAAATATGCATAGAAAAAGCCTAGAAGCCACCGGTGGTAGGAATTGGATAATTTTTGTTACTGTTTTCATTCATCTATAGTTTATCTTTTCCACAGTGAGCACATATTCTTGTATAATAAACAGTTATTAAAATAAAACATAAAGGTGTATTGCTGGCAAATCTTTCTCAAAATGCATCCATGATCCTAGTGCTATTAGTCATAGACTCTAGGCAGCAAGTAGACTAGTCAACAGGGAAGAAAACATCCTCAGGACTGCTCTGCCTCCAATATCTTCTGGCCATGGACCTTTCTGGCTGCACCACTCTGTGCTCGGTGTGAGGACCTTGTCCTCCCCCTGGCAGAGACAGTGTGCCTCAGTGTGAACAGGTCGGGAGAAGGCAGGGCACCAAGTCACACAGAGCTCTGATTCACACAGCTCCCTTTGGGGCAGAGGAAACCTGAGCTTTACAAAGATTCCTGTAGGAACTCCCAACTTTGTGCTACAAGTAATGGAGTCTACTTACTACCCTTCAACGAATTCCAAAGAGAGAATTCAAGTTTCTCTAACAGCTGTTTGTTAACGTGAGGTTAAAAAAACAGACATTTTTGTGATGACAGCCATGAAACAGAGTTGCACTGGGTAAATATTGACCCAAGTAAAGCCTAAACCAATATTTTACCTTAGGTAATAAATCTTGATATTGAGAAAACCTAGATTTTGTTTCCTGCTGTAAACATTATTATAATTTTAGAGAGTGATAATAATCTCTTTATCCTGACCTTGAAATTTAATTGGAGTAAAGTTTAGATTTAGGATCAATTATTCTGAAAGAAGGAAAAGGCATTTTAGCAATAAAATCATTTGTCATTTTCTTCTATTTCCATACTGCTTTGTACATTCCTGCAGGGCAGCACAACAGACTACAAAACTGTGTCCTTGTCTGTAATCTGTCACTAGAATTGGTGTTGCATGATGGCAAAAGCCATGACTAGACCATTAAATAACCATTCCAGTCCTTAACTGAATACGTGATACCTCATCCATACTTAATAGATATATACTAAATGGGCAAACAAATGGGTGAACGTGTAATAACTCATTACACCTTATGAAGAACTCTTCCAATAGCTTATCTCATTTAATTACAATGGGAAATGATGGAGAAAGGTGGAAGTAGCAAAATGTCTTCTAAATTCAATTACACCTTTCAACATGCTAATAGCAAATAATTTATTGCCCTATTACTTAAGGAAAGAACTTGATTTCTCTAACATTCAAAGCTTAAGGAAAGCACTTATTCAAAGAACAAAAATGACATCAATATGCAGATAGGCTTCTAAAAGTCCCTTACAGGGACTTCCTGGGTGGTGCAGTGGTTAAGAATCTGCCTGCCAGAGGGCAAACAGCATAAGCAAAAAGATCTACAATCCTGCAGCCTATGGAACAAAAACCACATTCACAGAAAGATAGGCAAAATGAAAAGGCAGAGGACTATGTACCAGATGAAGGAACAAGATAAAACCCCAGAAAAACAACTAAATAAAGTGGAGATAGGCAACCTTCCAGAAAAAGAATTCAGAATAATGATAGTGAAGAGGATCCAGGACCTCGGAAAAAGAATGGAGGCAAAGACTGAAAAGATGCAAGAAATGTTTAACAAAGACCTAGAAGAATTAAAGAACAAACAAACAGAGATGAACAAAACAATAACTGAAATGAAAAATACACCAGAAGGAATCAATAGTAGAATAACTGAGGCAGAAGAATGAACAAATGAGTTGAAAGAATGTTGGGAATAGCTGCCGAGGAGCAGAATGAAGAACAAAGGATGAAAAGAATTGAAGACAATCTCAGAGACCACTGGGACAACACGAAAAGCACCAACATTCAAATTATAGGGGTCCCAAAAGAAGAAGAGAAAAAGAAAGGGTCTGAGAAAATATTTGAAGAGATTATAGTGGAAAACTTCCCTAACATGGGAAAGGAAATAATCACCCAAGTCCAGGAAGCACAGGGAGTCCCATATAGGATAAACCCTAGGAGAAACATGCCAAGACACATATTAATCAAACTAACAAAAATTAAATTCAAAGGAAATATATTAAAAGCAGCAAGGGAAAAGCAAAACATAACATACAAAGGAATCCCCATAAGGTTATCAGATGACCCTTCAGTAGAAACTCTGCAGGCCAGAGGGAGTGGCAGGATATACTTAAAGTGATGAAAGAGAAAAACCTACAACCAAGATTACCCAGCAAGGATCTCATTCAGATTCCACGGAGATATTAAACCCTTTACAGACAAGCAAAAGCTAAGAGAATTCAGCACCATTAAACCAGCTCTACAACAAATGCTAAAGGAACTTCTCTAAGTGGAAAACACAAGAGAAGAAAAGGACCTACAAAAACAAACCCAAAACAATTAATAAAATGGTCATAGGAACATACATATCAATAATAACCTTGAATGTAAATGGATTAAATGCTCCAACCAAAACACACAGGCTCGCTGCATGGATACAAAAACAAGACCCATACATATGTGTCTACAAGAGACCCACTTCAGACCACGGGACACAAACAGACTGAAAGTGAGGGAATGGAAAAAGATATTCCATGTAAATGGAAATCAAAAGAAACCTGGAGTAGCAATACTCTTATCAGATAAAATAGACTTTAAAATAAAGAATGTTACAAGAGACAAGGAAGGACACTACATAATGATCAAGGGATCAATCCAAGAAGAAGATATATCAATTATAAATATATATGCACCCAACTTAGGGGCACCTCAATACATAAGGCAAATGCTAACAGCTATAAAAGAGGAAATCAACAGGAATACAATAATAGTGGGGGAATTTAACACCTCACTTACACCAATGGACAGATCATCCAGACAGAAAATTAATAAGGAAACACAAACCTTAAATGACACAATAGACCAGATAGAGTTAATTGATATTTATAGGACATTCCACATGAAAACAGCAGATGACACTTTCTTCTCAAGTGCACATGGAACATTCTTCAGGATAGATCACATATTGGGTCATAAGTCAAGCCTGGGTAAATTTAAGAACATTGAAGTCATATCAAGCCTCTTTTCCAACCACAGGCTGTGAGATTAGAAATCAATTACAGGGAAAAAAACGTAAAAACATAAACACATGGAGGCTAAACAATACACTACTAAATAACCAAGAGATCACTGAAGAAATCAAAGAGGAAATCAAAAAATACCTAGAGACAAATGACAATGAAAACACAATGATCCAAAACCTATGGGATGCAGCAAAAGCAGTTCTAAGAAGCAAGTTATAGCAATACAATCCTACCTCAAGAAACAAGAAAAACCTCAAATAAACAATCTAAACTTACACCTTAAGGAACTAGAGAAAGAAGAACAAACAAAACCCAAAGTTAGTAGAAGGAAAAAAATCATAAAGATCAGAGCAGAAACAAATGAAACAGAAACAAAGCCAACAATAGCAAAGATCAATAAAACTAAAAGCTGGTTCTTGAGAGGATAAACAAAATTGATAAACCTTTAGCCAGACTCATCAAGACAAAGAGGGAGAGTACTCAAATCAATAAAATTAGAAATGAAAAAGAAGCTACAATGGACACCTCAGGAACACAAAGCATCTTAAGAGACTACTACAAGCAACTCTATGCCAATAAAATGGATAACCTGGAATTAATGGACAAACTGTTGGATAGGTATAACCTTCCAAGACTGAACTAGGAAGAAATAGAAAATATGAACAGACCAATCACAAGTAATGAAATTGAAACTGTGATTAAAAATCTTCCAACAAACAAAAGCCCAGGACCAGATGGCTTCACAGGTGAATTTTATCAAACATTTAGAGAAGAGCTGACAACCATTCTTCTCGAACTCTTCCAAAAAATTGCAGAAAAAGGAACACTCACAAACTCATTATACGAAGCCAGCATCAGCCTGATACCAAAACCAGACAAAGATACTTCAAAGAAAGAAAATTACAAACCAACATCACTGATGAATATAGATGCAAAAATCCTCAACAAAATACTAGCAAACAGAATCCAACAACACATTAAAAGGATCATACACCATGATGAAGTGGGATTTATCCCAGGGATGGAAGGATTCTTCAATATACATAAATCAATCAATGTGATACACCATATTCACAAACTGAAGAAGAAAAACCATATGATCGTCTCAATAGATGCAGAAAAAAAGCTTTTGACAAAATTCAACACCCATTTATGATAAAAACTCTCCAGAAAGTGGGCATAGAGGGAACCTACCTCAACATAATAAAGGCCATATACAACAAACCCACAGCAAACATCATTCTCAATGGTGAAAAACTGAAAGCATTTCCTCTAAGATCAGGAACAAAACAAGGATGTCCACTCTCGCCACTATTATTCAACATAGTTTTGGAAGTCCTAGCCACAGCAATCAGAGAAGAAAAAGAAATAAAAGGAATACAAATTGGAAAAGAAGTAAAACTCTCACTGCCTGCAGATGACATGATATTATACATAGAGAATCCTTAAGATGCCACCAGAATACTACTAGAGCTAATCAATGAACTTGGTAAAATTACAGGATACAAAATTACTACACAGAAATCTCTTGCATTCCTATACACTAATGATGAAAAATCTGAAAGAAAATTAAGGAAACACGCCCATTTACCATTGCAACAAAAAGAATAAAGTACCTAGGAATAAACCTACCTAAAGATGTAAAAGACCTGTACTCAGAAAACTATAAGACAATGATGAAAGAAATCAAAGATGACACATACAGATGTAGAGATATACCATGTTCTTGGATTGGAAGAATCAGCATTGTGAAAATGACTATACTATCCAAAGTCATCTACAGATTCAATGCAATCCCTATCAAATTATCAATGGCATTTTTTACAGAACTAGGACAAAAAAAAATCTTAAAATTTGTATGGAGACACAAAAGACCCCAAATAGCCAAAGCAATCTTGAGGGGAAAAAATGGAGCTGGAGGAATCAGACTCCCTGACTTCAGACTATACTACAAAGCTACAGTAATATGGTACTGCACAAAAACAGAAATAGAGATCACTGGAACAGGATAGAAAGCCCAGAGATAAACCCACACACCTATGGTCAACTAATATATGACAAAGGAGGCAAGGGTATACAATGGAGAAAAGACAGTCTCTTCAATAAGTGGTGCTGGGAAAACTGGGCAGCCACAAGTAAAAGAATGAAATTAGAACACTCCCTAACACCATACACAAAAATAAACTAAAAATGGATTAAGGACCTTAATGTAAGACTGGACACTGTAAAACTTTAGAGGAAAACATAGGAAGAACACTCTTTGATATAAATCACAGCAAGGTCTTTTTGACCCACCTCCTAGAGAAATGGAAATAAAAACAAAAATAAACAAATGGGACCTAATGAAACTTAAAAGCTTTTGCACAGCAAAGAAACTATAAACAAGACGAAAAGACAACCTTCAGAATTGGAGAAAATATTTGCAAATGAATGGACAAAGGATTAATCTCCAAAATATATAAATAGCTCATGAAGCTCAATAGTAAAAAAAACAAACAACCCAATCCAAAATTGGGCAGAAGACCTAAATAGACATTTCTCCAAAGAAGGCAGAAATGGCCTCATGGCCAAGAGGCATATGAAAAGCTGCTCAATATCATCAATTAGTAGAGAAATGCAAATCAAAAGTACCATGAGGTATCACCTCACACCAGTTAGAATGGGCATCATCAGAAAATCTGCAAACAACAAACGCTGGAGAGGGTGTGGAGAAAAGGGAACCCTCTTGCACTGTTGGTGGGAATGTAAATTGATACAGCCACTATGGAGAACAGTATGGAGGTTCCTTAAAAATCTAAAAATAGAATTAGCACATGACCCAGCAATCCCACTACTGGGCATATACCCAGAGAAAACCACAATTCAAAAAGACACATGCACCCAGATGTTCATTGAAGCACTATTTAGAAGAGCCAGGTCATGGAAGCAACCTAAATGCCCATCAACAGAGGAATGGATAAAGAAGCTGTGGTACATATATACAATGGAATATTTCTCAGCCATAAAAAAGAACGAAATTGGGTCATTTGTAGAGACGTGGATGGACCTAGAGATAATCATACAGAGTAAAGCCAGAAAGAGAAAAACAAATATCGTATATTAACGCATATATGTGGAATCCGGAAAAATGGTACAGATGAACCAGTTTGTAAGGCAGAAATAGACACAGATGTAAAGAACAAGTTTATGGACACCAAGCATGGAAAGCGGGGTGGGAGGTGGTAGTGGGATGAATTGGGAGACTGGGATTGAGATATATATAGTAATATGTATAAAATAGATAACTAAAGGAAAAAAAAAAAAAAGAGAATCCTCCTGCCAATGCAGGGAACATGGGTCTGATCCCTGGTCTGGGAAGATCCCACATGTCATGGAGCAACTAAGCCCGTGAGCCACAACTACTGAGCCTGCCCTCTAGAGCCCGCGAGCCACAACTACTGAAGCCTGCACACCCTAGAGCCTGAATGTTCTAGGGCCCATGTCCCACAAATACTGAGCCCTCGTGCTGCAACTACTGAAGCCCGCGTGCCTAGAGCCTGTGCTCTAAAACAAGAGAAGCCATCACAATGAGAAGCCCATGTGCCGCAACAGGAGTAACTCCCACTCACTACAACTAGAGAAAGCCTGTGCGCAGCAGCAAAGACCCAACACAGCCAAAAAGATAAATAAATTTTTTTTTAATGTGAAAAGCAATTTAAAAATAAATATATAAAAGCCTTATATAGCTTCTCTAACAATTCTAGTTTTGGTTTTGGTTTGTTTGTTTTAGTATTGGATAACTTTACATACCTCATTAATTCAACAGTACATTCTCTTCCACCACAAAAGAGTATCTATTGAGTATGTTTCTGTGTTGGGTAATTTATAGATATTACTTTATATCATCCTCCTAATAATTCTATAAAATATGGACCGTCAATGTCTCATTTTACAGATAAGGAAACTGAGGCCATAGAACAGATATGTGATATTCCCAAGGTCACAGAGCTAGTGTTATCATCAGGATTTAGCCCCAGACCATCTGGTTCCAGAGCTCTTAAGTTTATGTGCTTAGCCATTAGGCTCTACTAAAATTTTGTTTAGCTCTGCCTTGCTTCTCATTCTGTCTAGGGTAGATATACAAATAGATGGCAATAACAACCATGCCAAAGAAATGCAAATACATACCATAATACTCGTGAAAATTTCCCCTAAACCTTGGTTCTTATAGGAGAAGAAAGAGCACACAGTGAGGTTCAATTATTAACCTAATTACTTAGGAGCTCACATGCAATTTACTCTTTATCCTGACGCTGTTCCATTTCTTAATATCTTTCTTGAAGTGTTTATCTTTTCTTGAAGTACTTATCTCTAAAAGCTTGTCTAGAAATAAGGTGTGGTTCACATGGGCCAATGGCATGTTTTCTATTCAGGCATAAGGAGGGAAAAAAACAGCAGCCCACATTGTACAGAAAAGTTATTGAAAACAAAATCTGGGACTTAGTTCTATGTCATTAAGGTAAAGCTAATTACTCTAACAAAGAAACTCTACCTTAACACAGAAGAAATACCTATCTAGCTCAGAAAGATCAGTTATTGGAAAAGAATGGACAGGGTAGAGAGAGTGAAAGGCTTGCTTCACACAGTCATCCAGAAATCCAAAGATAGCACCGCCATCTTCAAATATGGCTTCCAAAGCTATCTGTGGCATTGAAACCCAGTCAGCACACAAGGGAAGGAAGATAGGCACACTTGCTTCTTAACCTCTTGTCTCTCCAATGACTGACATCATTTCCACTCACATTTCATTGGTGAGATCTGGCCAAATGGCCCCATCTTGCTAACAGAGTGGACAAACATCTCTTGCTGTGCACTCACTTTCTGGCAATCACACTCCTTGTGTAAGGGAAGCTGGTATCTTTGATTTACAACCAGCCTTCTCTACTGTGCCTTGTAACTGAAGTCTCTAGGCCACCTCGCCTTATTTTTCCTTTTGTAAATTGTGGATGTTGAACTAGATGATCTCTATAGTCTCTCCCAGGTCATAGAAAGTTCTACGGCTCAAAGTTTTCAGGTCATACACATTTTTATTTTAGGATTTAATTTGAATCCCTGAGTATATTTTAAGATTTCTTGTGTACTACTATTTTACAACATATTCTTTGGATCATTAATGTCTCTCTTTATTGTCACTGACATTAAGTGACTGAGTGCTAACTGTTCATAGCCTTCATTTCCGCTTTGATTTCATCGTTTACCCATTGATTTTTTAATAGCATGTTTAGAACTCATAGACTTCACTGCCAGATGGAGAGCACTGTTCTTAGGGTACATCCATGTAGAGGGCTCCATCCTAAGAAAAATACGCCTTCAATGGCTTATCACAGTGTAAGTCTAAGAAAAATGAGGGGCTGCTAGCTGAAATATCAAAGTGAGATTGGATCTCACTCTATAAAAACGAAGATTTATCTGGTACCTTATATTTAACATATTTAATCTTCACTAACCAGCTGGTGAGGTAACAGTGCCAGTCCCCATTTTAGGGATGAGGAAAAGGAGACTCTAGGAGGAAAAATGGTCTGTAAGAATCACAGCTGGTACATAAACCCAGGACTCCTGGCTCTCGATGCCATTTTCTAATAAATCAAGATTCCTCTTACTGTGCTGAACTTCCATGTTTCATAAGCTTCTTTCCCATTTTATCTCCTCTGACTTGGTGAGCTGTTCCCTGATGCCTGTTTGCTGCATGCTTTGCAGCTGCCTCCCAATTCATGGTTAATTTCCAGCATTTTCTGTGAGCAGATGTTCCTGAGAAGCAGAGCTGCTTTCTCATCCCTGGCACTATCTCCCGCAGATTACTGGATTGAACACAGTAGCCGCTGGCCATCCTTTTGATCTGAAAAGAAAAGATTTCCCCACTGGGATATTCCTCATGATGATGTAATTAGTTTTCTAGACATACCTAACAAATTTCTTTCTAATCACAAGGGATGAGGGGAGAGGAGAAAGAACCATTCATCTTGGATCGTGTGCAATTGCTGCCATTAACATGCATGCCCCTCGTGCAATGTCTTCTTTGGTGACTGTTCAAAGGTTCGGGGGCAATAGGCTGCTCTTCAAAAGCAGTGGGGAACTTCACATTCATAAAGGGGCTCGGGCACTATTAAATTGCTTTTTCAAACCTGGCAAAGACATTAGAGCTGCAAGTCCTTTCAACTCCCCACTGTCCCCAGCATTAAGAACAGGTGAAGCTCTTAATAACTTCTGGAGATTTTGTTTGATTCAAAGACACAACATGGAACATTCGGTACAAACAAACCCAACTGTTCAAAATTTCCAGTCCTGGGCTTAGCAGTAGTATATTTTTGCCCACAATTATGTCTTGAGGTATTGTCAGGGATATTGTCTTTTTAAAATCATGTACCACACATGAAAAAAAAAAAAACCTTTAACTAACATATATACTACATCATTTTAATAATGAATCACATGAATAATCTGAGGTCTGCCTTTTACCATTAAATGTTTAAGCAAAGAATGGAGATCAGGAATGGCTGTGACAGTTGGTTCTGTGGATTGCCAGAGAAGAATACTGCAGAGTAGAAGAGGGGAAAAGTTGGTTAAAGCCAGTCTAGCTGTTAACCAATCAACCCTTCATTTGAGACCTAAATAGCATGCACCACCAACTCCTTTTAAAGGCATGCTTAAAACAAACGTTTCACAGGAAGAGAAGCAAAACGCTATCAGTTACTCCTGTTATAAATGAAGGCAATGAGAAAGAACATGGCCTGTAGCCAATTTCCACATCTCTTTGAATATAACACTTAGCCTTTTATCAGAAATAAGAACTCACTGTGTGCAGAGGGCAGTTCAAGAGGGGTGAAGAGGTTGGAGAGAGGATTAAGAAGAGTCAACTGAGGAAGAAACACTGGAAGACATTTAAAATCACTATGTCAACAAATAATACTTATATTCTGGGTTTTGTTCTTGAAGTTTGGATTAGTCTTCTGGTTGAGATAAATTTTAAAAAATGAAAAGTGTGATCAGTTATATGGACAGTGGAGCACCCATGGGACAACAGGATCAGGAAAAAATAATTCATAAAACCAAATGCTAAATTTTCCAGGCTACAGAAAGTTTGTCATGCTCCTCCCCCGTCCTAGAGACACTTAATCTAGGAGGCAGGGACTAATTTATGTGTCTATTTTTCTCCTCCTAAATGACCACCACGAGTTTTTAAGACTTGCAATAACCATGCCTGCTACTGTCCCCAAAAAATCACATTGCATTTCTTCTCACAGTACTTTTTAGAGTCTCCAAATAGGCGTCCTTTGGTTCTTTGTTTGATAATGGAGTTATAGATAAAATTAAATGAGATAACATACATAAGATCACTCAGTAGTTTGACATATAATACAAGCTCCATATATAGAATATATAGATGTAACATAGACAGATATAATAGAAGCTTTCTTTCTTTTTTCTTTGTCATTATACACATTCATATACACCCTAAACAGTCAAGGCCAGTTGTCAAGCTAATATGGCAAGATACCAATAAGAATCAAAACTGGAAATGGTCTCCAAGGCAGTGCTGAAGATTTCCTGAAAAGGAAATGACTGTTACATCCTCTTTGGCTGTAAGTCCCCAATTTGTCTTTCCCCTCTTTCTTATTGCTGTTCTTTAACTCAAAGAATCCCCCATATCGCATGTGTTTTGGGCCCTTCAAAGATCTCTCTGCCTTCTATGGTGCTTCGTTATTATTTTATTTAATACTATAGTATTATAGAATTTACAACCCATTTTTAGCATAGTTTAATAATTACTTCTAGATGAAAATTTTCCTTTGGGGTGATGAACCATACATTAATTTGATTAGCAAAACCTGTTAGTGTGAGGGGAGGCCCTGGGACTCAGTTGTCTAGTCAGGAGACACCATTCTCCTGCCAGTCAGAGAACACAGAGGACAGTCTGGAGATGTTCACAAGGACTCCGGGGCAGGGATATGGAGGTCAACGTGTTTGATTCTGTTTAATTCATAATCTTGTTTCCAAAATAACAAGTTTAGCCACTGAAATATCACTGCTGTGATTGCTCAGTCAGTTTTCTTCCGGACATTCAAAGGATAAATTGAATGAAAATGTATGAGATTGTTGCCACAGAGTTTTCTCTGGAAAACAGACAGTTTCAATTTGGATTGTTATAAAATTGTCTAGAAAAATTGGCATGTTTCCAACTTTGTGGATGTGTCTGGATGAAAAAAAGGAAGAAATGGTAATAAAGGAATGGAAACAAATTAAAATCAAGTTAATATCTGCCTTCCAGACATTTCTCTGAATGGCATTTGTAATCAAATGCAAGGTTTTTCCTCTTCCGGAGAAATTAGTGATTTAAAAATAAGTTCTCTGTGCAAATATACTAGTCTATACCTACACAAAATAAAATGAATTGTCAAGCAATATCTGAATAATTTGATCCAATAATCTCCTACTTCCCTTTGAAATTTAGAGTAGGTCCAAAATGCTGGAGTGTTATACTATAAATCTGGGCAGAACCCACAATGTGAAGTCAATGGATGGGTTTGGGGACATCAAAACCTTAGACTATGAAGCAAAATTCATTCAATCATAAGAGCATTTCAGCTTTCTGTAGACAAGAAGAGGTTATCCTTTCAAACAGTAATTATTTTAACACAAAGGTAAGTCCTGTCTTATCTTGTCACTATCTGCATTTGTATGAGATGATTTTCATGTCGGCATGGAGCATTCTGAAAGTCCCCTGAGTCTTTGGTGACTTAGAAGAAATCCCTAGTATCTCTACCTCAAATTCTGTAATACACTTCTCTACAATAAATTACCTCTACAATGAATTCCTTATTAAGTAAATCCCATTTGAACTGAGGCCGGGGAGCTAAGACACAGACTATCAATCTAACATTCATTATAGAAGATAAATATAGTTTTCATTCTAAATACTGTGCCCAGATGCCTGCTGTGACCATGTACCTGTGACTTTCCACTGTGAAGAGAAAATCAGATCATCTTCAAGGAAAATGAAGTAAAAATTGAAAAGATTCTCCAAAGTCTGTGTGTCCTTGGCATGATTGTGGTGAACAGCTAGTAGTAATAGCATGACATAACATCCCAAACCCAGCTAAAGACACATTCAGGACAATTTGGACCCAACTGTCCATTGTTATGGGTTATCTCGATTTCCCCATAAGTTACTACTAACTTCATAAGCAATTTCATTCTATTCAGTTTCTACTCTTAATTAAATGCAAAGTGATCAGAAGCATAACTGAGAAGTGCCTTTTGAGTAATGTTTATCACAGCACTACTGTTTAAGAGTCATTCCTGTACTATCCTAGTTCAGAACCTCCTTACTCCTTACCATATTCACCACCTGAAGGAGCTATGGAATATTCGCCTAACATCCAGTCTTTCTCTTCAATCTAACCCATTTTAGACCACTGAAAGAGTCTAAAGGATCTAACCCACACAATCCCTCTGTGATTTATTTTCTGGGTTGGGAGCAAGGAAGTAAGGTCCAGAAGCTATGGTAGCTGGTAGACAGGCACACAAAGTAAATGACCAGTGAAGGAAGTAAGACACCCAAAGCTGGAGAGGGGATTCCTTCCCAGTGTTCCCACAGAAGGCAGAGCACTGCCTAAGTGACCTCCAGAGAAGGGCATGAGCGACAGCTATCAGCTCGGACCCCAGAGATGAGCATGAAACACTATGGCTGCTGCCGCTGCCACCAAGAATCCTGTGTGCAAGCGCAGGTCACTATCCACACCCCCCCAGGAGCCTGTGCACCACACCACTGCCAGGGTCCCAAGATCAAGGGACAAGTTCCCCAAGAGAACACACGGTGCGCCTAAGGCTGTTGCAATGTCACGCCGGCCTCTGCTGCCTCAGGCTCACCCCACATTCCAATTTGACTACCGTATCCCTCACTCTCCCCAGCCTGAGTGAGCAAGAGCCCCCTAATAAGCCGCTGCTTTAACCCCCTCCTGTCTGGGCGGGGAACAGATGCCTGAGGGTGACCTACACGCAGAGGCAGGGCCAAAACCTAAGCTGAAACACAAGAGCTCTGTGAACAAAGAGGAGAAAGAGAAGTTTCTCCATGCAGCCTCCGGAGCAGCAGATTAAATGCCCACAATCAACTTGATAAACGCTGCATCTGAAGAATACCTGAATAGAGAACGACTCTCCCCAAAATTGAGGCAGTGGATTTGGGGAGCAAATGTAGACTTAGGGTTTGCCTTCTGTGTCTAATTTGTTTCTGGTTTTATGTTTATCTTATATAGTATTTACTGCTTATTATCACTGATTGATTTGTTTACTGGTTTGGTTGCTCTCTTCCTTTTTCTTCGTTTTTATATACATATATATATATTTATTTTTCCTTTTTCTCCTTTTGTGAATGTGTATGCATATGCTTCTTTGTGTGACTTTGTCTGTATAGGTATGCTTTTACCATTTGTCCTAGGGTTCAGTCTGTTAGTTTTTTTGGTTTTTTGGTTGTTTTTGTTGTTGGTGGTGGTGTTGTTTTCTCTCTTCCTTTTCCTCTGAGCCGTGTGGCTGACAGGGTTTTGGTGCACCAGTTAAGTGTCAGGCCTGAGCCTTCGAGGTGGGAAGGCTGAGTCCAGGACATTGGACAACAAGAAACCTCCCAGCCCAACACAATATCAATCAACAAGAGCTCTCCCAGAGATCTTCATCTCAACACTACGACCCAGCTCCACCCAACAGCCAGCAAGCTCCAGTGCTGGATGCCCCATGCCAAACAACTAGCAAGACAGGAACAGAACCCCACCCATAAGCAGAGAGGCTGCCTACAGTCACACTAAGTTCAGAGACACTCCAAAACCCACCACCGGATGCGGCCCTGCCCAGCAGAAGGACAAGATATAGCCCACCCACCAGAACACCGGCATCAGTCCCCTCCACCAGGAAACCTACACAAGCTATTGAACCAACCTCACCTACAGGTGGCAGACACCAAGAATAATGGGAACTACGAACCTGCAGCCTGTGAAAAGGAGACACCAAACAGAGTAACTTAAACAAAATGAGAAAACAGAGGAATACGCAGCAGATGAAGGGGCAAGGTAAAAACCCACCACACCAAACAAATGAAGAGGAAATAGGCAGTCTACCTGAAAAAGAATTCAGAGTAATGATAGTAAAGCTGAGCCAAAATCTCAGAAATAGAATGGACAAAATACAAGAAACATTTAACAAGGACCTAGAAGAACTAAAGAGGAAACAAACAATGATGAGCAACATACTAAATGAAGTTAAAAATTCTCTAGAAGGAATCAATAGCAGAATAATTGAGGCAGAAGAATGGATAAGTGACCTGGAAGATAAAATAGTGGAAATAACTATCACAGAGCAGAATAAACAAAAAAGAATTGAGGACAGTCTCAGAGACCTCTGGGACAACATTAAATGCACCAACATTCGAATTATAGGGGTATGGGAAAGGAAACAGTCAATCAAGTCCAGGAACCGCAGAGAGACCCATACAGGATAAATTCAAGGAGAAACATGCCAAGACACATATTAAACAAACTACCAAAAATTAAATAAAAGAAAAAATATTAAAAGAAGCAAGGGAAAAACAGCAAATTACATACAAGGGAATCCCCATAAGGTTAACAGCTTATCTTTCAGCAGAAACTCTGCAAGCCAGAAGGGAGTGGCAGGACATATTTAAAGTGATGAAAGGGAAAAACCTACAACCAAGATACCTCTACCCAGCAAGGATCTCATTCAGATTCGATGGAGAAATTAAACCATTTACAGACAAGCAAAAGTTAAGAAAATTCAGCACCACTAAACCAGCTTTACAACAAATGCTAAAGGAACTTATCTAGGCAGGAAACACAAGAGAAGGAAAAGACCTACAATAACAAACCCAAAACAATTAAGAAAACGGTAATGGGAAAATACATATAATTACCTTAAACATAAATGGATTAAATGCTCTAACCAAAAGACACAGGCTCGTTGAATGGATTCAAAAACAAGACCCGTATATATGCTGTCTAAAAGAGACCCACTTCAGACCTAGGGACACATACAGACCGAAAGTGAGGGGATGGAAAAAGATATTCCATGCAAATGGAAATCAAAAGAAAGCAGGAGTAGCAATACTAATATCAGATAAAATAGACTTTAAAATAAAGAATGTTACAAGAGACAAGGAAGGACACACATAATGATCAAGGGATCAATCCAAGAAGAAGATATAACAATTATAAATATATATTCACCCAACTTAGAGGCACCTCAATACATAAGGCAAATACTAACAGCTATAAAAGAGGAAATCAACAGTAAAACAATAATCGTAGGGAAATTTAACACCTCACTTACACCAATGGAGAGATCATCCAGACAGAAAATTAATAAGGACACAGAAGCCTTAAATGACACAATAGACCAGATAGAGTTAATTGATATTTATAGGACATTCCATCTGAAAACAGCAGATGACACTTTCTTCTCAAGTGCACAGGGAACATTCATCAAGATAGATCACATCTTGGGTCATAAATCAAGCCTGGGTAAATTTAAGAAAACTGAAATCATATCAAGCCTCTTTTCCGACCACAGGCTGTGAGATTAGAAATCACTTACAGGGAAAAAAACGTAAAAACACAAACACATGGAGGCTAAACAATACACTACTAAATAACCAAGAAATCACTGAAGAAATCAAAGCGGAAATCAAAAAATACCTAGAGACAAATGACAATGAAAACACAATGATCCAAAACCTATGGGATGCAGCAAAAGCAGTTCTAAGAAGCAAGTTATAGCAATACAATTCTACCTCAAGACACAAGAAAAACCTCAAATAAACAATCTAACCTTACACCTAAAGGAACTAGAGAAAGAAGAACAAAGAAAACCAAAAGTTAGTAGAAGGAAAGAAATCATAAAGATCAGAGAAGAAATAAATGAAATAGAAACAAAGCAAACAATAGCAAAGATCAATAAAACTAAAAGCTGGCTCTTGAGAAGATAAATAAAAATGATAAACCTTTAGCCAGACTCATCAAGAAAAAAATGGAGAAGACTCAAATCTACAGAATTAGAAATGAAAAAGGAGAAGTAACAACAGACACTGCAGAAATACAAAGAATCATGAGAGATTACTACAAGCAACTCTATGCCAAAAAAATGAACAGCCTGGAAGAAATGGACAAATTCTTAGAAAAGCACAACCTTCCAAGACTGAACCAGGAAGAAATAGAAAATATAAACAGACCAATCACAAGCAATGAAACGGAAACTGTGAATAAAAATCTTCCAACAAACAAAAGCCCAGGACCAGATGGCTTCACAGGCGAATTCTATCAAACATTTAGAGAAGAGATAACACCTATCCTTCACAAACTCTTCCAAAATATAACAGAGGGAGGAACACTCCCAAACTCATTCTATGAGGCCACCATCACCCTGATACCAAAACCAAAGATGTCACAAAAAAAGAAAACTACAGGCCAATATCACTGATGAACATAGATGCAAAAATCCTCAACAAAATACTAGCAAACAGAATCCAACAGCACATTAAAAGGATCACACCCCATGACCAAGTGGGGTTTATCCCAGGAATGCAAGGATTCTTCAGTATATGCAAATCAATCAATGTGATACACCGTATTTAACAAACTGAAGGATAAAAACCATACAATAATCTCAATAGATTCAGAAAAAGCTTTAGACAAAATTCAACACCCATTTATGATAAAAACTCTTCAGAAAGTAGACATAGGGGAAACTTACCTCAACATAATAAAGGTCATATATGAAAAACCCACAGCCAACATCATTCTCAATGGTGAAAAACTGAAACCATTTCCCCTAAAATCAGGAACAAGACAAGGATGCCCACTCTTGCCACTATTATTCAACACAGTTTTGGAAGTTCTAGCCACAGCAATCAGAGAAGAAAAAGAAATAAAAGGAATCCAAATCGGAAAAGAAGTATTAAAGCTGTCACTGTTTGCACGTGATACTATACATAGAGCATCCTGATGATGCTACCAGAAAACTGCTAGAGCTAATCAATGAATTTGGTAAAGTAGCAAGATACAAAATTAATGCACAGAAATCTCTTGCATTCCTATACACTAATGATGAAAAACCTGAAAGAATAATTAAGGAAACACTCCCATTTACCATTGCAAGAAAAAGAATAAAATACCTAGGAATAACTCTACCTAAGGAGACAAAAGACCTGTATGCAGAAAACTATAAGACACTGATGAAAGAAATTAAAGATGATACAAAAAGATGGAGAGACATACCATGTTCCTGGATTGGAAGAATCAACATTGTGAAAATCACTATACTACCCAAAGCAATCTACAGATTCAATGCAATCCCTATCAAACTACCACTGGCATTTTTCACAGAACTAGAGCAAAAAATTTCACACTTTGTATGGAAACACAAAAGACCCCGAATAGCCAAAGCAATCTTGAGAAAGAAAAACGGAGCTGGAGGAACCAGGCTCCCTGACTACAGACTATACTACAAAGCTACAGTAATCAAGACAGTACGGTAGTGGCACAAAAACAGAAATATAGATCTACGGAACAAGATAGAAAGCCCAGAGATAAACCCACACACGTATGGTCACCTTACTTTTGATAAAGGAGGGAAGAATATACAATGGAGAAAAGACAGCCTCTTCAATAAGTGGTGTTGGGAAAACTGGACAGCTGCATGTAAAAGAATGAAATTAGAACACTTCCTAACACCATACACAAAAATAAACTCAAAACGGATTAAAGACCTAAATGTAAGGCCAGACACTATCAAACTCTTAGATGAAAACATAGGCAGAGCACTCTATGACATAAATCACAGCAAGATCGTTTTTGACCCACCTCCTAGAGAAAGGGAAATAAAAACAAAAATAAACAAATTGGACCTAATGAAACTTAAAAGCTTTTGCACAGCAAAGGAAATCATAAACAAGACGAAAAGACAACCCTCAGTATGGAAGAAAATATTTGCAAATGAAGCAACTGACGAAGGATTAATCTTCAAAATATACAAGCAGCTCATGCAGCTCAATATCAAATAAACAAACAACTCAATCCAAAAATGGGCAGAAGACCTAAACAGACATTTCTCCAAAGAAGATATACAGATTGCCAACAAACACATGAAAGGATGCTCGACATCACTAATCATTAGAGAAATGCAAAGCAAAACTACAATGAGGTATCACCTCACACTGGTCAGAATGGCCATCATCAAAAAATCTACAAACAGTAAATGCTGGAGAGGACATGGAGAAAAGGGAACCCTGTTGCACTGCTGGTGGGAATGTAAATTGATACAGCCACTATGGAGAACAGTATGGAGGTTCCTTAAAAAACTAAAAATAGAACTACCATATGACCCAGCAATCCCACTACTGGGCATATACCCTGAGAAAACCATAATTCAAAAAGAGTCATGTACCACAATGTTCATCGCAGCACTATTTACAATAGCCAGGACATGGAACCAACCTGTGTCCATCGACAGATGAATGGATAAAGAAGATATGGCATGCATATGCAATGGAATATTACTTGGCCATAAAGAGAAATGAAATTGAGTTATTTGTAGTGAGTGAATACAGAGTGAAGTAAGAGTGAAGTCATACAGAGTGAAGTAAGTCAGAAAGAGAAAAACAAATACCGTACGCTAACACATACATATCGAGTCTTAAAAAAAAAAAAAAAAGGTTCTGAGAACCTGGGGCCAGGACAGGAATAAAGATGTAGAAGGTAGAGAATGGAATTCAGGACAGGGGAGTGGGAAGGGTAAGGTGGGATGATGTGAAAGAGTAGCATTGACATGTATACACTACCCAATGTAAAATAGATAGTTAGTGGGAAGCAGCTGCATAGCACAGGGAGATCAGCTCAGTGCTTTGTGACCACCTAGAGGGGTGGGATAGGAGGGTGGGAGGGAGGCACAGGAGGGAGGGGATAAGGGGATATATGTATACATATAGCCGATTTGCTTTGTTGTACAGCAGAGGCTAACACAACATTGTAAGGTGATTATACTCTAATAAAAATGTTTAAAAATAATAATAATAAAAAACTTACTCTGTACTGAAACAGAAAATTATCAAGTATTAAATTTATTCATGTAATAAAGTTGACTTTACATGTCAACACTTAGATAGGAAAAAAACTAGTCATTTTGTCCTCCCTATGACTTTCTCAGTTCTTTTAAAATCATCTCACTGTGCTCCTGACATCATACTGTTTTACAGATGAATCTGGGAAACTTATCTCACGGTTCGACAGCCTCCACAGATGAGCAACATGATCTAATAAATCTCAAAACCTATGGATTACATCAGACATAGAATTATTAGTCAGTCATAAAGTAAGCAGGGTGGGCTTCTTCATGCTCAGAGACATTTTACTACATGGATTTTACCCAGCTGGATTAATCAGAAAGGGAAAAAGAGAACCTCAGAAATGCTACCATTATATAAAATCAAGTTCAGTAACAAAACCTTAGAAAAATGAAGCAGGAAAGTAACTTGTATAGCCATATCCAGATACCTGTTGTTTGTTTAGTTTTTGTTTTGTTTTCAGATGAGCAAATTAAGGCTCAGAGAGGTGGAATAACTTACGTGAAGTCACATAGCTAACTATCAAAAGTGGATTCCATAGGAGTTTTAGGAAGCAATTCCCTGTGCTCAAACTTACAAACCCTCAGTTGGTCTTTACTAGCTTTCTTTTTTCTGTTTTGGTAGAGATCCATATTGCTATGTTTAAGCAGCTCCCCTGCACATTTTTATTACCAACTTTCTTCAAACAAACAAAAATGCTCTATACGCTTTTGTGCAGTTTATTATAGTTGGCACATGGGGAAATGTAATTGGTCATAGGAGAACGTACTAGTAAATGAGTGAATATGAGGTTTACTTAAAGATTAAAAATAAATATTCTGACTCTGGAATTTGCCCTAAATCCTGGGAACTGCCTGAAAAATTGGAACCAGGGACACTGGAGTCTGTGCAGCTGTGTAACTACAGGGTATGTTTCTAGGTAGGGGAAGTTGGCTCTTATTTTCCTAGGAGTTCTTCTTTCCCTGGTTGCTAGTACCACCTCGTATTCTATGTATTACCTCAGAAGTGAGGTTAGCTGACCTTGTACCTCCTGAAAAAGCAGAGCCAGTGACAAAGTCTTTGTAAGCAGAAGCTCCACTTCAGCTGGCCTGGGGCACCTGCTGTTCCTGCCTACAGGGTATGACCTCTGACCTCTCCTGCAAAGACTTCCTGGCCAATGCGGTGCTTACCAATTAGCCTTGCCTAGAATCTCTGTCTGACCTTTTGCCAGGCAAACCTCCACTCTTTTCCTGGATAGTGTACTGGGAAATATTACACAATACTTGATATCAGTCATTTGCATTTAATTATAAACATATCCCTGCATGTTCTTAGAGCTGAATTTAAAGCAGAAATCACAGGGAGGTCAGGAGGTCTTCAGTGACCCAGCAAGGTATCACTCTCAGAAGGGAAAAAAATATTAAGGCCGGAGGGCACAATAGGTATAGAGTGAAATTAAATTAAATTAAAAATAGAATACACAGACATGAGTTGTTCTATGAAACTAACGTCTCAGTTATACACAATGAATCCCAGGGATTCTTTATCTGTGTATATAATATATATTTCTTTTTGTGGGACACAATTTAAAATTTTGCAATGTCTAAGAGAAATATATAAATTCAATTTTTTTTTTTTTACTTTTTTATTCTTTAAGAGTTGACCACTCTTACCTTAGTGATATTCTAGATTAAATTATCAAAATTTCCTGACAGTTGTAGTCAGGTATTAAAATTGTTAGAAGCCCTGCAGATTAACTAAGTGTTCTTAAATCAGTTATGGACTAGGGGAATTAGGGTTAAGGTTTACACTGATGTGATTCAGGCATTTGGTGTCATTGATTTTCTTAAAGACAGATGCATCTGTACACTGTATTAGATTTTATATATATGTTCTAAATAGTTTAACCTCAGAAACTTAACCCTATTTAAGAATTACCATTTCAACTTCTTTTAGCACTGAGTTGAAATAGCGTCCTGTTTAATTCAGTTGACTGCAATGGCTTCCCAGTTAACGTGAAGTAAAAGCCGAAATCTTTCCTGTGGCTTAAAAATCTTGCATAAACTGGTTCCTGTTACCTTTCTTACATCCTTTCTCACTACTGCCCTGTATCACTCTGGTCTAGGCACACTGGCCATCTTGTTGTCCCTTGAATACACCAAGTATGCTCCCACCCTAGAGCCTTTATTCTAATCGTACCTCCTTCAGGGACTCTATTCCTACAAATGCCCTCTTGAACCAAAACCAAACGAGGATACTTCAAGAAAATTACAGGCCAATAGCCCTAATTAATATAGATGCAAAAATCCTCAACAATAACATTTGATTTTTCATAGACAAAAGAATGACAGAATCTATTTTTTGTATTATTTATGGTATTGCTTGACTTTTTATAATGAATGTATATTTTTGTAATTTTTCCTAAAGTCAATAAAAAGTACATAGTAAAAGGGAAGAGGCATAGACAAGGTAAGCATATCCGTGTACACGTGTAGGGGCAGTAGATAATGATTCACTGAAACCTTTAAACCATTTTAATAACCTTTAACACCTTAGTTTGGTTTTATAGCACTGAATTCATTGTGTTAATATGAGAGTCTGATAACATTTGGATGATTTCCCATTTTTCACTTGAATAAATACTTGGAACAAACTTCCTACTTTCAGGGAATTTTCATACTAGTGAAGGGAAGCAGACAATAAACAGGAAAATAAATATTAAAAAATGATGCATATTATAAAGAAAATAAACAGTTAAGAGGTAAAGAGAATGATAGGCAGAGGTAGAGAGAGTGATGGATGGGAAGGTGCAATTTTATACAGGATGGTTAGGATACAGATGGTCAAGGAGGACCTCTTTTAAAGTGACATCAAAGCAGAGACCTGAAGGGAGTTATGAATCAAGACATGCAGATAGCTGTGGGAAGAGCATTCCAGGCAAATGGAAAAGAAAATCCTAACGCATCAGGATTGCATCGGGTGCCTATTTCTTCACAAGTCTGCTAACACTGAGTTTTTTCATTTTGACCAGTTTATTAGCTATATCTAAGTTTTAATATGGTCTTATTTTGTCTTCCTTTTTCATTTTCAATTAAAGTGTTGAGCCAAAACCTAGAAAATTTTCTAGATTTTTTTCTTTAGTGGATAAGGTAATAAATTCACTAAACGATCAAACATGCACACAACAAAATAGAAAAAGGTTATGAACAACTTTCCTAGATACGTTCTGTTCAACTCTTTAAAAAGTAGTCATATGTACTTGCAGTGCTAAGAAACATTTGTGTGGCACATTTTGTCCTGAGCAGAAGCTGAAAATACTACTTACTGATTATTTATCACATGCCAAGGATTGTTCTAAACCTGTGCAGTCAGGTAAGGTAGCCACTAGCTATATGTGACTATTTAAATATAACTTAAATTAACTTAATTTAAATTATAAATTCAGTTACACAGATAGATTAGCCACATTTTAAGTGCTCAATAGCTACATGTAGCGAGTAGCTAAATTATAGAGCAATTTCATCATCACAGAAAGGGCTAGAGTAAGCATTTTAATTCTTTCAACAACTGTAAAGCATAGTTATTAGTATTACTTATAGATGAGAAAAGTGAGACAGAGAGATTAAGCAACTCGCCCAATATCTATTATACACCCAGTGGAATTTAGACAATTAATCTACCTATATTTTTCCAGAAATAAAATAAGCCAATACTCAAATATTCTAATTTACTTAATTTTACATGGATATAGGAATTTTACCACTATGAAAGACAGTAGTTAAGAGTTTCTCAGACATGATACAAAATCACCTTCTAACATTGCTTCATGCTGTTTCAACTCCAGAATAAATGTCTGCCTTGAAAAGTGTAAATATTCAGTGGAATGTTGTCCTAATAAATGAAAGAGGTGAGGATGCTTTATTAGTTTATTATACTGTGGCATTAACTGGAGGTAACAATGTATTTTATAGGATATATGTTTTCTTATCTACATACTTGTGGATTTTTGAGTTATCAACTGGTAATGTCTTCTCTCTGGATTTTCTGGTGACATGAGATTTATAGCCAGAAACAGGTTTTCCATGTTCTTAACGGCTGTGAAGGAGTTAGGGGTACTGGAGTACTGCTAAATTCTCTCTTCATAGGAGATATCAGATCCTTTGTTATTAGACATAGGGATGAGCCCATAATCTTTGCAATTAAATTAATGACTTTCCTTGCTAGAAATTCATGCCAATTTTTAATTCTCAACCAGCCAAACTCTAGAACTCTCATTCATGATAATGTTTAGCTTCTTTCAAACCAATCTCTCACAAACTCAAATTCACTCTTTAAAGATTGACTTAACATGCTTTTTGTCTTCCAAGTGCAAATGTACTACTACCCTATAGAGAAAAATGGGTTGTAATATATGAAATCTAAATCCAGACAAGATATGGTAATTCGAGGCACTTCCAACATATCACCATAGACTATTTAATTTTTTCCTAGATTATATTTACTGAGAGAATCTGATCCTCCCCCCAATCTTTTTTTTGGTTGCGGGAAACCTATTTCTATAGATTATTCTGCTTATGAAGTTAGATGCAGTTCTTCTGTGGTAGGATTATAGAAAAGGAAGCTGGAAAAAACAGAAACACTACCAGGAGGCTGCCCAAATTGAAAACCCTATGGTTTAACTCCCAGAAGAAAACATAGGTGGAATGCTCAAAAACAGAATTTTTTTTTTTTGGATCTGTCTCCCAAGGCAAAAGAAACAAAAGCAAAAATAAACAAATGGGACCTAATTAAACTTAAAAGCTTTTGCACACCAACAGAAACCATCTACAAAAAATAAAGACAACATACTGAATGGGAGAAAATGTCTACAAATAATAGAACTGATAAGGGGTTAATATCCAAAATATATAAACAGCTCATATAGCTCAAAACCCAAAAATCAAGCAACCCCATTAAAAAATGGGCAGAAGACATGAAGAGACATTTTTTCAAAGAGGACATGTAGATGGCCAACAAGCACATGAAAAGATGCTCAACATCATGAATCATCAGAGAAATGCAAATTAAAACCACAATGAGATATCATCTCACACCTGTCAGAATGGCTATCATCAAAAAGTCTATAAATAACACATGTTGGTGTGGATGTGAAGAAAAGGAATCCTTGTACACTGTTGGTTGGGATGTAAATTGGTGCAGCCACTGTGAAAAACGGTATGGATATTCCTCAAAAAACTAAAAAAAAGCAAAAACAAAAACAAAAAACAAACAAAACCACATTCCACTCCTGGGTATTTATCCAAAAAACAAGAAGACTGATATGAAAAGATACATGCACCCTAATGTTCATAGCATTATTTACAATTGCCAAGATACTGAAGCAACCTAAGTGTCTATCAACAGATGAATGGATAAAGAAGACATGGCATAAATATACAATGGAATACTACTCAAGTCATAAAAAAGAATCAAATTTTGCCATTTGCAACAACATGGATGGACTCAGGGTATTATGCTAATTGAAGTAAGTCAGAAAGAGAAAGACAAATACTATGTGATATCATTTATATGTGGAATCTAAAAAAGAAAACAAGCTAGTGAATTTGACAAAAAAGAAAAAGACTTGAGATATAGAGAACAAACCAGTGGTTACCAGTGAGGAGAGGGATGGGGGAGGGACAAGATAGAGGTAGGGGATTAAGAGATACAACCTACTAGGTATAAAATAAATAAGCTACAAGAATATGCAGTACAACACAGGGAATATAGCCAATATTTTATAATAACTGTAAATGGAATATAACCTTTAATATTGTGAATCACTATGTTGTACACCTAAAACTTAAATAATATTATACATCAACTATACCTCAATAAAAATAAATTAAATCAAAATAAGAGAAACCAGCTTTCGGGGCAAATCATCATCATCTGTCAGCTCAAAAAAGCTATCAATAACACTGATAACTGAAAGAAATGCTACTGTGCTTCAATCAGTTGAAACCAAACTGTCAAACCAAACTATCTACCAGGTATTGTTATCTTTCATAGCAAAATTGCCTTACAGCCAATTAGTTATGCAATGAAAATGTTTGTGGCGAAGATGTCTATGGCAAAGAAGCTTAGAGTGAAGGTACCTAGAAATGGTAAATTTATTCACAGTAACGTGAATTATGATCACATATTCTAATGTTCTATCATTCTGATAATGATATATTGCAGGATGGGTAATTTTATTACTTCTCCCAGAAATATTTGCATGTTTTTCCATTTAACGCAAAAAAAAATATCAACTGTAGACTTGTAGGCTTAATAGGTAGTGGAAGGAAGGAATCTGGGGATGAGCAAGGATCCAGCTGCCATATTCCCCAAAATAACACCAAGGAGTCCATCTCCTATCCTGCCTTCACATTCTACACTACTCGCTTTACTGCCTTCTCTGAATGGCAAAGACCTAACTGACTGTTTTTACGAAAGAACTACCATACAGAAGACTGATATAAGGAGGATGGATATTTTCACTCTGCCCTAAGGATTGTTCATATGAGAAAGAGGGAAATGAAGTGATTAACCCACTACCATGTAATTATCCTTTTTGTTAACAGAACCTTTCTCAGGAGCTTCTTCCTTCCCGCCTCTACTTCTCTTGTGGGCCCCAAGGATCAGAAAGTCATTACAGGGAGCCAAGCTAACGTGAGGTTAGAATCTGGGCAAGGGGCCTAAGATGAGCAAGGGGCACCAACAGACCATAAAGAAAGAGTTGGGTTTGATAAAAAGCCAACAGTCTGTTAAGCCAGAGGCTCCCTATGGACCTCTTAAGTCATGGAACATTCAACACTTATGAAGTCCTTACAGACTGGGGAATGGGGACTCAAAAATAAGAAGATAAAATATTTTCCTGTTTCTCAAAGCTTAGTGGAATAGCTCATCAGCCCAAGGCCAAAACCATAGAGAAGAATGGTTGGGCCCTGATAATAGATGAAGAGGAGTACTGATTGGTACTACAAGGGCATGGGGGAAATTAGCGCCTGAAAGCTTTTGCTTTTTATTGGACCTTACTCTTAGTGACATGGTCTTTGATACTGCTTACGATTTGTTTATCCAGTTTTACTTACAACCTCCCAGGTGTATTCAGGAAATTCCGTGGGGGTATTTAAAGCTGAGAATGGTACTCTCTCTAGTATTCTTTGGAATAGACATCTCTGCCACTGATTTTTTTTTTTTTTAAGTCAAATGTGTTCTACTTTTTAAAGGATAATATATTTTCCTCCTTTTATCCTGCAGCCTCCAACTCATTTCACAAAATGTGAAGCTTTCTTCATTATGTTGCATACCGGCTGCAAGAAATGTCATCAGAATTGCAAAGTTAATCCAGTGTCTTGTGACTGTTTTGCAGTATTTACCCAAGTCTCCTTGCAGATCTATCCATGAATAAATTTTGCATGCTCTATAAAGCTAACTGCATTCTCAGATACTGCCATTCACAGTTTTATGAGATATTGTAAGAAGTGGATGTTTCCCCTGTCATATATATGCCCTTGTTGATTCTGGAGTATTTTACTGCAGAAAACAGCTAAATGGGAATAAAAACAGCACGTAAACCAAGCAGTTGCCAGCAGGGAATGACAGGCTTAATTACTGCTGGCTGTGGTCCTTTCAACAAAAGAGATAACCTTTGTATCATTAAGAACACACCTACACATATTAATTCTTTCCAACACCAATCACGTCTAAAATGCAAAACAGTTAACCATCCTTTCCAGTTCTATCAAATCTACGATCCTTTTACTTCCAGTCTCGCTCTGGGAGACAGCTCAGGTTTTATGTTTAAGCTCAGCGCTAATGCCTCTCTCATCAGCACTCTTGACTCATAGAAATGACCAGGAGCCGTTGCTATGTTAGTACAGGGCCCATCAGTGCGCCGAAACTGGCTTGCTTCCCAGATGCTCCTGCCATCTGTTGGAAACATCACCCAGTAGAAACAGAAGGTAGTCTAAAACATGCACTTCTCCTCATATCTTTGAAAAAGTATGCTTATCATGCTTTAATAATTAGCCATGTAAACAGGTTTTAAATCATGGCCTCAGATACTAAAATAAACATTGCTTGTTGTTTTGTTTGTTTCTTCCCTGCTGTAGGGAAGCTCTGCCTCATGATGTATTTAAAGAGAGCTTCAATCTCTGTCTCCCAGCTCCATAAAATACGACATTATCCATTAAAAGAATAAGTCATAGGAAGGAAAATGCAAAATGAGAGAATACTTTTTGCAGACGGAAGAGGTCAATTAAGAGAGAAGGAATGAAAGGAAAAGCAGTTTGTGAGCAAGACAGGAACTATTTTATTTCTCTTACCCCATGGTACAGAGCTCTTGGAAAAAGTCACTTTCAGAATTTAGATGTGTATCATAAGTAATAGTCGATTCAGTATCATGCAGATACACTTAATAAACAGAGTTTTTTCAGCACTCATATTCTGAACCATAGAAGATATAACTTGTATTAGGCTTCACCCCTGCCCCAAATATGTTAAAAGTATGCAAATAATCAGAGCCCTAGACCAGTTGTTCTCAAATTTTAGTGTGTATCAGAATCAGCAGAGATTGCTGGGTCCACTGCAGAGTTTTTCATTCAGTAGGGGTCCCAAGAGTTTAGATTTCTGACAAGTTCCCAGGTGAAGCCAAAGTTGCTCTTCTATACTATAAAGCATGAAAAGAAACATAGTGAAAATTCAGAGATGAGAAAGACATAAGCAGGCAGAAAGAGAAGGCCTCCGAGGATTAGTGTCTTAGAGCTGAATGGGATGTTAGTGTTAGTTGTCTCTAAATGCCACTCCCCCTAATTAACAAGTTATAAAACTGAAGCCCTTGGGATCCCCTGACTTGCTTAGAGTCACTTAGTGGGTCAGTCCAAAACAGGGGCAGGTAAAAACCTTGGCTGCTTTTACCATGACTCTGAGAAACAAAAACATACCAAAATGTATATGCTAGTTGCACTATCTCTGGATGTTTTTCCCATTAGAAAAATTTAGGACAATGCACAAAGCATGGGGGGGGGGCGGGGAAAGAGCCTGACCCCTGACCCCTGGAAGGTCATGTCCCTTTACACAAGGGAAGAATAAGTGTCCTAAGTAGGTCCATTCACCTGGTGAGGAGAGTGATGCAGAGGGGGGTTTGGCAGAGGGAGATGCTAATGGACTGGATTCATCCACCATTTTCAGTGTCTCTCTCAATTTGGTCTGCCTTTTCACAGCAAACTGCAAAAAGGGCAAAACCCTGTTTCTGCTGTAAATCGCACAGGGCCTGGTGCTCTGACTGTCCCAAAGAGCTGCAATAATCTTCCCAACAGCAATCAATTCCCGTCTTAGTGGAAGATGCTGATGCTGAATGAGATGGCCGGGGTAGCACCCATGTCATCCTGCAGAAGTGCCCAAGGCGTCTTTATAAACGTCATTTCCCTAAAACACAGAATACCAAGATGTTGCTGCTTTTAATAGGAAAATGCTTGCTGCCTATAAACCCTGAAGGTGTGGTATGTGGGTTAGTAAAACCTTGTTGAATGCCTCTAGCATTGCAAAGTAAGTAATTCCCTCTTGTTACTAACACAAGGATTCATTTCCATGGGAGGAATACCTTCACGGTCAAGGCTCATTTTTCCACTAATCAACCATTACTTAAATTTTGGTTCTACCTGAACCACACGCCCCTCGTGGAACTTTGAACAGCAAAGGTTGAGTAAATGCAGTCATAAAATTTCACCTCACTGCGCAGCTCTCAGGCGGGCCGAGCAAACCCAATGACAAGAAACGGGCAGAAGACTGTGGCAGAGGCTACCGTAGTTCAGCCAGATCCTAACTTGTTTCCATTTGAAAACACTTAAACGTTGGCGACATAATGAGCCCTCGTCGCTGCTTGCTATTTCTGGGTAGTTCTGAGAGGCCCAGGCTCTCCAAGGGCACAACGTGGTCACACTAATGGCTCTCAAAGGCAGGGTATTGCCCTGTGTGGCAGGGCCTGTGGAGAAAACGGCAGGGCGCCTCTTGCCCCCCAGGGTGCCCAGATCATCACAAAACCGTCTGTGGTCCCGGCCATTTGCCTATGCAGAGAAGGGCACTGGAGCAGAGGCCAGGTGCTGGGGGTCAGCCCAAGGCACGGGTTTAATGAAAGGCAGCTGGAAGCCGCATCAAACAGCAGCTTGAGCCCACAAAGCCGCTCAGCAAGGTAACTTGGAGGGCATCTGTCTCAATCCTTTCCCCTGATGCCTAGCCCTCGATACGCCCAGAGAAAACTCCTTGCAGCATTTAAAAATATTTACTGTCTACCTCTCACGTTGCCTCCAAACAACTCTGAAACTGGAACACAGGGCTCATCTCTCTCCTCTCCTGGGTGTCCACATGGCAGGTGTCCAAGCCACCCCACACACTGAGGAAGGCAGAGCATGCCTTCCGAAGCTCTGGTTGAGCGGAGACGAAACTGTTCACGCGTCACCCCTGTGCTGAAGTCAAGCTCTGGAGCCAAATGGTGCACTCTCCTGCGGCTGCTTTTCAGAGTCACTCTACGGCCTGAACTGCTCAGGAGGTGGAGCATTTAAACATGGGTCTTACACACACTGCCGAATTCCCAAATACAAGAGTTTGTGTCACATTTCATGGACGAATTGCAAGCCATTATGTACTTTTAAAAATACATTAAATTTGTGTTTTTATTTCCATTTCTCTAGGAGCTGGGTCAAAAAGGATCTTGCTGTGATTTATGTCATCGAGTGTTCTGCCTATGTTTTCCTCTAAGAGTTTGATAGTGTCTGGCCTTACACTTAGGTCTTTAATCCATTTGGAGTTTATTTTTGTGTATGGTGTCAGGGAGTGTTCTAATTTCATACTTTTACATGTACCTGTCCAATTTTCCCAGCACCACATATATACACTACCAAATGTAAAATAGATAGCTAGTGGGAAGCAGCCGCATAGCACAGGGAGATCAGCTCGGTGCTTTGTGACCACCTAGATGGGTGGGATAGGGAGGGTGGGAGGGAGGGAGATGCAAGAGGGAAGAGATGTGGGAATATATGTATATGTATAACCGATTCACTTTGTTATAGAGCAGAAACTGACACACCATTGTAAAGCAATTATACTCCAATAAAGATGTTTAAAAAAAATAATACATTAAATTAATTGTTTCCTCTATCTGCCCAATTCTATAATTAAGTCTTTTAAAGGGAAACATTTTTTAAGTGATTTTTAGACCACTGAGTAAAGCATATTTTATGCATGGGCACATTTCCAGTTTGCCACCAAAGGAAGGAAGCAAAATAAAATATATTCAAAAACAATATACAAGGCACTCTCAAGACCAAAATTATAGTAACTCAGATGTAGCCAGATACTGCTTCTCGTATGTGGAATGTGTTAGATGTTAAACTAGTATCAAGATGAGCTAAAACCAGACTTTCAGGCTTAAACAGCTCTCCCCTACCATATTGTTCCCAAGGAGAAGAGAACAATTAACTTACGCCAAGGATTCATCAAGCCCCATATCCAAGCTACCCAGGCCCTGAAGAAGATTCATTCAGTGTACCGAGAAACTCCTTCTCATGTATCAAGCAGAATTTATTCGCAGCTTATTTGACTGATTTGCATTCTTATTTATATGTTCTCAGTGTGCCTCTACGTGATTCATCTATTCCTGAAGTGAACATTAATTAAGCACCCCTAATGTGCAGATGAGTGGACTACAGGCCGTGAGAGATGCAAAGAATCATCACATTATTATTAGTTCCAAGAGTAGGAATGTGCCTTATCACATAGCTAGATGAGGATATATGTGCCCACCATCTCCTGGCCAGGTCCTGCTGGCTGGGGTCATCCTGTACCTCCCATCTCCCTGCCTCCAGTGGTCCTGTGATGTCCTCCTCCTCTGCCTCTTCTTCTCAGAGAACTGTTTCTGGGGTTTTCCCTTCTCTCCCTCCAAGTTCCTTAGCCCCTGCTGTTTTGAGAAACCAGATGTTATCAAGTAAATAAAGGATATACTAAGGCCAGGGACTCGGTGTCAGCTCACTAAATATTTGGTGGATGAATGAATGAATAGGCTAATGAGGGAAACAGAGGCTCTATTATGAGTGATTTCATGGTCTAAATGAGATACGTAATATCAATGCATATATTTAAGAAGACTAGAAAAAAGTGATGCATCATAAGGAATTATTAAGCACAAGCGAATCAGGGAGAAAACCGTAAGATCAAATTCAATTTAATACTGCAGTCTGGAATTACTGCAGGCAGCACTCATTTTGAGACGTGACACACACTGTCACCATCTAGCACTTCAAACCACCAAGACATGATTTAGATCAAGAACAGCAGAGAAGTTTAGGCACTCAAGCGCTCAAGTTGGAATGGCTGGATTCATACTGCCTTCGATGCTTGCTGGCTGTAGGAACTTGGGCAAAGTAGTAACTCCAGTTTTCTGTTCCTCAGGTTCACAGTTGTAAATAGTGGCACCTACTGCATAAAGACATGGTGAGGATGAAGTAAGATGATCCAGGCCAAGCATTTAGATCAACAATTTCTCAATAAATATTAGCCATTATTGTTACTGCAAAATACTCTACATGGGTAATATCTCACACAGGGAAACAAAGAGACTCTTCCAGTGCCTTGTTAAAAGTGTACATTCATCTTCCTTGGTTTCCTGGAGTTTTATGCTTCTCTCCAAGTCCTTCCTGAGCAAAGGTTGTCTGGTTAATGAACACAAATTTACAGAGCTATGTACTAAACCTGACGCAGGTACAGTGAACCAGCCAGCAACACAAAGATCCTGAGGGAAGTGTTCTTTGTACAGAGGAAGAGAATTTGGGGAACATATTACACAGTGGAATATGGAAGAAAACCCCCAGAGATCCTGTGTGAATATGAAACAATTAGATTTAGCACTTACTGAAATTGCTTTCAATCACCCAGATAAGCCGCCATGGCAAAGTTTAAAGTGAGAACGTTAAAAATGTAAGATTTATGTGTTAACTTTTGAGCTAAGGTCTCATACTCTGGAGGGAAACCTCACCTCTCTTTTTGGGAGAAGAAATTAATGTATGTTTGTTAAGTACTGTGATAATGTAAATTACAATCATGCCTCTCAACCAAAAGAGTATTCATTCCAAGTGGTGATGGTGAGTAAAATCTCTGTAGAGGGCTGTCATTTTCAACTCAGTGGGTTTCACTAAGGCTAAAAGCTTTGCATTAAAGTAAGCCAAAGGCAAATTCAGAAAATGATTTTAAAGAATTTATTTTAAAATGGATGAAATAACAATAGATGAAGTAATAATAATTTCATAAATCTGTCTTGATAGAGAACTAGCTAACTTATCACTTTTCAAATGGGAAAAAAATTGGAAACTGTCCAGCGCACATATAGCATTTTTTGCTTCTAAAAATTAAAAATGGGTGAAGCTACTTTTCATAAAAGCAGAAGAAGAAAAATTTCAGACTGAGATCAAAGCCTTCAAGCTTGAGTCTAGAAGGAATTTTAATCCCAAAACAATTGAGAATGATTTTAAAATATTTTAATCATGCCTACTTTCAACAATGGGAACCTGCTCCAATGCCAAAAGGAAAAAAGTAGCTAATATTATTTTGTTCCTGTCTCCAAAGTGATAATTTTTCAAGCACTCTAGAAGAGTTAAATGAGGGCTGTTACAGAATCTCACACAGGATGATCAACAATATAAACGCAGAAAAGAATCTCATAATTACTGAAGGAAACTTCCAGCTGTGGGCAATTAAAGATTTTTTACATATTAACAATGCAACTCTTCCAAACGTGGGAAAAAAACAAGCAATTCACAGAACTTACAACTTCAGTGAAAACAATAGTGTAATCAAACTTCTGACCCAGAGACTTCATGAAGTAGCTGTGTTGAATTCTCAGATGCCCTTGACTCTGGATCAAATACCACATAAACTCAAACATCATTCTGAGTACGAGAATGGTTAAGTTTTCATAAGCACAGAACATTTAAAAATGTTGACTCCTTACAGGAGTCCAAAAGTAGTGGTGGGAGGGCTTCCCTGGTGGCGCAGTGGTTGAGAATCTGCCTGCTAATGCAGGGGACACGGGTTCGAGCCCTGGTCTGGGAAGATCCCACATGCCACGGAGCAGCTGGGCCCGTGAGCCACAACTGCTGAGCCTGCGCGTCTGGAGCCTGTGCCCCGCAACGGGAGAGGCCGCGATAGTGAAAGGCCCGCGCACCGCGATGAAGAGCGGTCCCCGCACCGCGATGAAGAGTGGCCCCCACTTGCCGTAACCAGAGAAAGCCCTCGCACGAACCGAAGACCCAACACAGCCAAAAATAAATAAATAAATAAATAAAGTAGCTATAAAAAAATTAAAAAAAAAAAAATAGTTTAAAAGTAGTGGTGGGAGATTTTCCACTCTCCTCCCCCCAATTCACAAGTAGGTGAGGAAACAGAATTCCCTAGGTAAACTATTCTTGCCCTATGTGCCTCAGGCTCAAAATTTCATTTCCCTTCTTTTCTTTATGGCAGTACTACCCATTTAAGTGACTAATAAAGCAAGCACTTTTTCTGAGTTCTTTTATTTTTTTTACGCAGTTACTCTTGAACACTGTAAAATAAAAGCTATAATAATTCTAAACATTTGCAGGCTTGAGCTGCAAATAATAAAAGTCCAAAATTCATGATCTGGGAACAGTTATTTTGAAGGAATATCCATGTATATTATGAGTAGCTTTCAATGGACAATTTCTCTGTATATATAAGTGTAATGGGGTCCCAAATCCACTCACACCACAATTTACATAGGTCCCTTAATTAGTCAATGAACAACCTACTTTTCTTACTGAGCCCCTACTGGCTGGCTCGAAAATTTAGTTCAGAGAGCTATTCAATTTAAAATACATTTTGTCCATTCTTTAAAAAAACCCTTTAAAATAATATTGTTTCATCTATTTTAAAGTGTTCTAGATTTCGCCCCCTCATCAGCGCTGCTGGGCATGTCTGAGGTACAGGGGATAGATGAGGGCTATGGCTTAAAACCTTCTTGTGAAGAGAAGAGGATGCTTCCTCAGGCAGTCCTTTGTTCCTCTCAAATCTGGGGCAATGGTAGGTAGTGGTATTGCTTCCTTCTCTTGGCTTGGTTGGGGCCTAGTTTTGGTCAAGGGGACCTAACCTGGGCTCTCATGTGTACAGAGACTCACAAAGTCTTGGACAAACCTCCATTTCATCTCCCAACTGAGTGTTCAACTCGCTACCTTGGCTATATGATCGCATTGCTCTTAACCAAGGCAGGCTCCATGACAGTCCTGTTGCTTTCAACTCAGCTGTATTCCTGGACACACTCGGGGAGAAAGAACACATGGGTCCCTGCCACAGCCTACAGAAACAGAAGGGCCTTGGAGATTCCCTCTCCAGAGCCACCTCAGTTACCTGTCATGAGGCAGTCTAGACTCTCCCTCCCACCATCCCATGTGAGTGGAAAGAGACTTCCTCTATCCTGCTTCTCCTGGACTTCAGCTCCATGGTTAGGCCTTAAGGGCAATGATAAGGAGGGGTATTCTCTCTACACCTTGGGAGATGTCTACCATCTGTCACTTAACTTTAAGATAAGTCACTTAACCTCTTCTAATCCTTTGTCTCTCTTTGTAGAAGGAACAGGGTAATACACGTTCTTTCTACACCATACTGTCCTTGTGAGAAAAGAATGATTTCCGGGGGCTGAAAGCAATTTGTAGATGACAAATACAGGAAATGTAAGTGTCTCTCCTCTCAAAATACAAAACTGGTCATTCTACGCTGGAAACATATAAAGCCAGTCGTGTGACAACACAAGCACTTAATATCTCATTCTATTTGCAGAGTTTTGTCTCCAGAATCTGTATCTTTACTTAGAGAGTCTTAAACAGAGTCCTCTGATCAGAGATTATCTCACACCAGGGTGTTCTAGCAACTACCATTTTACTAGAAAGTCAACTTCCTACAATACATTAAAACAATTCTCCTGTGCCTTCAAATCACCATGAAAAGAGAACTGGATACCAGTGAGCATCCACAGGTTTCGTTGGTTCACTGCTAAGTAACTGACTTCAAATCAGGTCCTTGTCCCTGATGACTTTGTTCCGGTAGTGATGGTCATGTGGGGTTAAAGAAAGTTAAGAGTAAATAATTAAAGGAATGTTACTTTAGGATACCTATGTTTTACATAGTGGAGGAAATCACAGCTCTGATCTGGAAGATTCCCTGTCTGCAAAGACAACCAAGTCCTGAAACTAACCACTCTCTCTGGTCTGTTCTAAATTGTTACAAAAATAAAGAACACAAATTATTCAATTCTTTATTTTCCTTCTCGTTAAGCTTCATAGCACTGAATAGTACTAAATATAATATTACTGAATATTACTAAATGTAACACAGACATGAGGGAAATTTTTCTAATTTTTAATGCAAAAGAAGTCTTTAGTTGTTCTAATGTTTCTCGTGTCAAAATGATTATATGACAACCAACCATAATATATAATTCACTAGGACAATTATTACCTACTAGAGTTTAAAAAATATATCAAGGGCTTCCCTGGTGGCGCAGTGGTTGGGAATCTGCCTGCCAATGCAGGGGACACGGGTTCGAGCCCTGGTCTGGGAAGATCCCACATGCCGCAGAGCAACTAGGCCCGTGAGCCACAATTACTGAGCCTGCGCGTCTGGAGCGTGTGCTCCGCGACAAGAGAGGCCGCGATAGTAAGAGGCCCGCGTGCCGCCATGAAGAGTGGCCCCCAGTTGCCACAACTAGAGAAAGCCCTCGCGCAGAAACGAAGACCCAACACAGCCATAAATAATTAAATTAATAAATTAAAAAAAAAATCAAGATGAACACATATACCATATATTTGCTTGTCGGAGATGCAAAAGAGAAAAGAAAAAATATTGCTTATTTCATTATCTAAGCCAATATCTTATTTTCTAACAAAAACAAAAGTGAATTTTAGGGAAGAATCACTACCTGTCTTAAGGTGATACAGCCATCTTGTTTTATTGAAAACAGTACTTTTGTCACACATACCTACATTCTAAAATTTATTCAGTGATTACTTAAAACCCATGATCACATTTCTTCAAGGCCCACAAGGAGTTATAACTAATTCCATCCAATTATTCCAAGTAAGTTTTCCCAGGTGGTTCTAATTATCAGTCAAGTTCAAGAACCTCTCCTCTTATCTGGCTATTCCTGGTTATGTTCAAATCTCTTTTTCCTTAGCCTGCATCCCCTTCCCATGGCCTTGGGAGTGTAATGAAGTATTGAATAATCCACCTCCCACTCCTCACTATTAGTTTGTGCTTTTAATTTTAACTTTCCCTGAGTATTTGTGTTTTAATAGAAGACTCAGTAAGGATAAAAAGGTTTTTATAATCAAAGTAACGAATCCCTGCTATAAGTTGAGACACCTCAGTCAGTTAATTCTGGTCTTTTCCTTATGGCCATGTAACATTCTGCTCATAAGACTCTGTATTTTTATTCTGAATGTAAGGGAAGTACAACACCATCACCGACAAAACTGAGAATCTCCAGACTGACATTTCAGAAATTAATATTCTTTCCCAGAAAACAATCCTCAGTCAGGAGACAAACATCTGGAATAACAGAATTTGTAGTTTAATTTACAATGGAATGCAAAATATTTTTTGGTCCATTTTTATTGAGAGGGCCAGATGTAATGCATTACAAATTGTTTGCCTAATTCAAACCATAAAGAAAAATTCTCTCTTTCCATAAGACATCAAATTGAGAAGAAGGAGGTTGGGTGTGGAGCAGTAATAATTCCCACCTTTAAAGATTGTGGGACCGCACTCAGCAATTCCTTCAATGTTACATGAACATTCTGGAGGTGGTTCTCAAGATAAGCTTTTGCTTTTTCACTCCTCTAAAGTAAGTTATTACACACGTCACAGATTTTACTCATACGAAGGCTACATTATACATGTAGCATAAATAGGTGCTCTAAAATGAGAAGCTACTTCCATAAATTTGATTAGTAGAACTTATTAGAGAAATGAGAAAGATTTTATAATTCCAACCTGATATCATTTTTTCCAAGGTGAATTATATTATGCATTCCAAAAAGATACTTTAAGATACTTTTTATATCTTTAGTTAAAATGGTTTGAATACATAAAAGAGAATAGAGAAAATTCTTCTGTGAAGTTTTAGTTAATAGGCTCATCCTCTCTACCAAGTTCTTCACTGACTTGTAAATTCCTCCTCTGGCTGACTTAACCATCTATGAAAAAACTAAGCCCACATCAGTTGTAAAGTTTCAGTGGAACAAGGCAGCAACTGATAAGTTCACACATTGGGTCTATAGTTTCCTTTAAATGTAACTAAGGAATGAATCAGATGCTGAATTCTCCTTTACCAGATCTAGTACTTAGTCTCTTCCTGCTAGACTAGCAAAAGAAGCCATTATTTCATTAAAACAACACTATTATATTAATGTTTTACACATCTTAACACGTTTTGCTCTATCTGGCACTGTGTTATAATTGTTACAAGAGTATAAAGAAGCATATAAAACCCAAGCCCCATCACTCTCTCAATAGGGACAACTTAAAACATCAAAATTAATACGATGTAATACTGATTTGGTATATGTTACTGAAATTCACAAGAAGAGTAATAGGTGTGGACAAGAGATGACAGAATATTTTATGAAATATGAGTATGATTGTTGAATTGCTAATAAATAGACCAATTTGGGGAGCCTAATTTGACATAGTCGAATTATTCTAGGACTGTGATCTATTATATTAAGTGTCTTAATTGGAAACTTAATAAGAGCTGATCTGAAAAATGGTGGTTCAACTATTCAAGATGAGGTAGCACTCAAAAACTATCCCCAGTGAAAGCAAGAGTTATGGTTAAAGAGGATCAATAGTTTATAATCCTGGCTAACATAAAATTTGATAAGTTTAGCTAGAGATTACAATTATTTTACATGGTAAGGTCCACATGAAAACAACTTTATCCAGCACAGCTCAAGTTGCATTTAACTCTCCCAGGACAAGCAGACAGGTTATCTTCACCTGAATGAAACTGCCTACAGAGGCTGAAGTTCAAATACCAGTGTAGCCTTCAGTGTGCACACCCTGTGAAGCCCTGCCCCAGGTCCCAGTCTGGGCTGCCGTTCTAAGCTCCCCTCAGCTTGAGGCTTACACTGGTCCATCCAGATCCCGGAAGCTACTCCCAGCTTCATGGCCTTCAGAACACCTCCACAGCCATCTGGCCAATGCAACAGCTGCAGCTTGGGAAGCAAAGAACTGCCTGAGTCAGGATGAAAAGTACTGCTTTGTTCCTTCCTGAGCCCTTACCTAACTGACAAATACAAATACGCAGCCACTAATACTCCATTTCAGACACTTAGAAAGTGTGATACCATCACTCCTGCTGTGTGGTACCCAAGCAAGAGCCTGACAGTCAATAACAGAATTCTTTCCAACTGAACCCAGATACAGCCTGGCTTATAGGCCTCCCCCCATGGTTGCAGGCAGGCACTCTTGCTTATTCACAGTTGGCGTATTACACAGAGTCTGTTTGCCATTTCTGGCCTAAGTACCACTCAGGGATGACCCAGGGACAGCCCTAGCACAAACAGACTTGGGGACAGTCACATGGCAATCCAAGATTTTTGAGGTGCTACATTTACTGAATGTGGATCAAACTGCATAAGCTGTTAGAGACAGCAGTTGCTATGGAGATAATTATAAAGTTCGAAAGACTAACAATCTGAGAAGAGAAAAACCAAGCGTTGGGCTTGGGGTTATCATTTGTCAACTGCAGAGTACAGGAAAGGCCAATTTTTTCTTTTAATCCTAAGGAACCTACACATTGACTTGACCATCAAAATTCTGGAAGCACGCTTAGCTGTCATGGGGAGGAATGTCTTGTCAAAGTCATCTAGAGACTCGAGAGTTGGACCTTGAACTTACCATCCAGAACCACAAAACAACTGAGCTTGTTGCAGTGAGTGTTACCTCCACAGACAAAGTCAGCTCCTGTCTCAGTTTCCTCTCCCTTTGGAGAATTCATCCTTTAAAGACCTCTTTCCGGAACATCATGGTTAACACAAAAACCTTCTACTTAGTAAGAAATGCCTTTAAGGAAAGTAGAGTTGAGTACACTGTGAAAATTCAACTGTTTTGCCTTTAAGTCAATTACAGATAGCTAAATCTCCAGCTGCAGCTGACCATAGCTAAATGTGGTTTCCATTCTCATTGATCTCCGGCAGTCTTGTCACTGTCGATGCCATGAGCAGTATAAGCCCCAAGGAAGAGAGATACAGAGAGCCCATTGCTGCAGGTGTAAATAAAATCAATCTGCTCCTTTGGGCAAATGTCTTATTGATTTGAGCTGTTAAATATACGCTTCCACTTCTGTCTTCATCCAGAATGTGGATACTTTTATGCTTGCAACATTACGTATCAAGCAAGCAGTGTGTCTGCACTCTTGTCAGAATGGTTACAAGCACCCGTAATAATATGGCAGCAAATAAACTGAAACTTAGATGTGTTAAAGTGAGAAATCAATGGGAAATATGGGGACAAAAATAAGCACAACATGAAGCATGATTAGTCAAAGGCTAGAAATGCAGGCATTAGGAATTGCATCACCATTCCCACATGCAGCTTCCTCTGTCACCTCACGTAAGATTGAAGCCAAATGAGAGATTCAAGTTTAGGAAATCCCCCAGTGTCCCTGAACCTCAACTTCCACTGCCTTAAATCTAGGCAGCATAATTCTTACCTCTGAGGATTGCCTGAGGAGTAAATGAGGTGATATATGCAATGTTCTCCATAGCACAAGGCACTTAATGAACATTTGTTTCCCTTCTGGTCTGAAGCGTCTTTATCTGCAGAGGAGCGAGGGCATTCCCTCCAGGGCAAATGGTGCTATGATCTAGGATCTTCTATCAGTCAGAACTTCGTCAGTTTCAAGGGAGAGAAAACCCAGTGCAAGCAGACTTAAATAATAAATACATTTATGGCTCCTGTAATCACAAACTCCAGAAGCAATATTGGTTTCAGGCAAGGTTTGAACAAATGATGTCATCAGGAAACTGCTTTTTCTCTGTCTCTCCCCCTCTGCTCATGAGTGGTCTCCCAGCAGCTCCAGGCTCATCCCTCAGGCAGCAGAAGAATGAACACATCTTCCAGGCACATGCTATGTCATCCCCCCACTGTCTGGAGGAAGAGAGGGCACCTCTTCTGCTTCATTACCCATGAGACCTAATATCCATTATATTGTATGCGCCGCCATCCCTGAACTAATCCCCATAGTCAGGGGGTGGGAAATATCAAACCCAAACAAACTGCAGATCTGAGAAGTAGACAGGTATAAAAACCCAGGAGAATGGCAAAAAATGAAACAAACGTACAGCGTGACTGTCAATTATCTGTTAGAACTGATAGGTCCTAAATGCTGACCTAACAACCCATACTCATATGAAAAAATGTTTGTTGTTGTAATACACTGTGTTTTGAGAATGGTATGTCGCACAGCATTACTGGGGTAATAGCTAACCAAGAGAGTCAACAATAGGCGACTAGTACACGGGACATATGACAGTGGATTAGATGTGAGTGAAAGCCATGGAAGAGACAAGATATTATCAGATTTGAGTTATGTCTTAAAAGTAGAACCCACAGAATAGAATTGAATTGATTGAATATGCTACATGAGAGAAAGAGAAGAAACAAATAGTTCCTATGTTTTTGGCATTAGCAATTCAGTGAGTAGTGGTGCCACTTATTAAGATAGAGAACCCTGGGGCTTCCCTGGTGGCGCAGTGGTTGAGAATCTGCCTGCCAATGCAGGGGACACGGGTTCCGTCCCTGGCCCGGGAAGATCCCACATGCCGCGGAGCAACTAAGCCCGTGCGCCACAACTACTAAGCCCGCGTTCTAGAACCCGCGTGCCGCAACTACTGAAGCCTGCGCGCCTAGAGCCCGTGCTCCACAACAAAAAGAGAAGCCACCACAATGAGAAGCCCGTGCACCGTAACAAAGAGTAGCCCCCGCTCACCGCAACTAGAGAAAGCCCGTGCACAGCAACGAAGACCCAACGCAGACAAAAATAAATAAATAAATAAATTTATTTTAAAAAAAGATAGAGAACCCTGAAGATGGGACAGATTACTGGGGAAAGTAATAGTAATTAGAGATCCAGTTTTAGCCATGTTCATTTTAATTCTGAAACGCCTTCAGACTTCCAAATGGAGATAGACTAGAGGGTATTGGATATATGCTCTACCTATAAAATGGCAGGTCAGACATTCTCTAAATTCATTTCTAGTTTTAACATTTTGAGAATTTTTACCACATTTACAATCTTTAGATTTTGCAAGGTTTAGCACAGATGATTTCTATTTCCAATTTTTTATGCTGAGGATATTGTTTTTACCTGAACCAGACAGAGAGCCAACAGTAGGAATCATCACAGAATACAATGTCTCCTGGACAACAAATCGCCCAGTCTACCATATCCATAGGTTATGGATTAGCCCTCCCCACGTGGCATCCAGAGGTAAAATTCATTTTCGCCCAGTGGGCTGCCTACTTCCCTAACAGAGGATAAAATACTTACCTTTGGATTGGCATAAGAAATAGAGGCACCTTTCTAAACATTGACCCTTCAGAAGTGCCTATCATTTCTTACTTCAAAACCTAAACCTGTATGATATAAAGGGCTAGGTTGCCATTCAAGCTCAGCCAGTATGCAAGCTGAGTCCTGGATGATGGTGAGTTCTCCATGGGCTTCAAGTCCAACGGTCTTAAAACTCTTGACAGCCGGCAGCTGGAAGCCCTTTTGTTCCACTACTAAGTGCCACCAGCCCACACGGTCCTAACCAAAGGAGACGCCATCTAACAATTGTGGCGTGCATGACAAATAGATCTATGCGGTCATGCTAAGCAGCACCCTTCATACATCCCCAATTAAGAGGGAAGAGAGAAAGAACTAAGCAACAGAGAAACAAAGTCTGAGGCCATAACAGCAAGTTGCAGGTGAAAAGAGCCTTACAGTAAAGAAGATGCTACATTTTTTCACAATATAATTAGGCCTTTTAGAACTGTTAGAGACCTGAGAGAGTTTCCTGGAGAGGTCTAAAGGTTGGAGTGTCTTAGATTTCACTCTTCTGCCCTCTTCTCTTCTCCGACTCCACTCTCTCTCCCTAGGTGATCTCAGCCCATTTCATTCTCTTAAATATCATCTGTATGTCAGTCACTCCCAAATTTATATCACTCTGACCTTTCCCCGATTTATATGTCAAATTTCCTACTTGACAACTCCACTTGTATGTCTAAAACAAACCTCTCTTTCTATCACCCCAGCCTCTTTCTTCCCCAACCCCAGTTAATTCAATAAAACTATCCCATTTATCCAGCGGCTCAAGTATAAAACTAGGCTTCATCCTCTATTCTTCCTTTTCCATCACCCCACTTATTTACTCCATCAGCAAGTCTTGTTGAACTTATCCACAAAATGTATCTTTTTTCCTATTTCTTTGCATCTATACTGCCATCACCGTTATCTCACTGGATCCTTAGAAAACCCTCTCAACTCGTCTCCCTGTTTCTATCCTCCTCCAACAGCTAAAGGAACCATTTAATGCATATCGGATATTACAATTCCCTGATTGAAATAAAGTGCTTTCTCATTTGTTTTTATGATAGAGTCCAACTTGAACATGGCATAAAGCCTACCGCTGACCTGGTCCCTGTGTATCCTATCTCAGATGTTAGCTCCACCACATCCCCACCTCATTCACACTCTGGCCACATTGGCCTTCTTTCTCTTCCTGAAACAAACTAAGCTTATTCCTCCCTCAAGGTCTTTCAGACCCAGCTTAAAAAGTCACCTCTTCAGTGACACCTACATGTCTAACCGCACTGAATGGTGATATCCACAGGCCTGCCAAGGGCTACCATGGTACCCTACTTATGTTCTTCTTATCATTCATCCATCCTCAAAGTTACCTTGTTTATTTATTTACTTGCCTTTTCTTCTCTCTCTACTAGAATATAAGCTTCAGGAGAGCAGTGACTTTGTTTTGCTTTATTATCTCACTATTTTGTCCCCAGTGAGTGGCACATAGTAGATGCTCAATGACTATTTTTTAAAAGACTCATCTATTTCAGTGGTTTTTTAAGATACATTCTTTGGAGTCCTGGGGCTTGCTAAAGTTCTTCAGTGGCAGAGGGAAGGTGAGGAAAGAGGCAGAGGGAAGGTGAGGAAAGATGCAGAGGGCAAAACCATGCTGGCTAAGTTTGGAGCCTTCCACTGATTCAACTGGAATACTTCTTCTTTTATCTGTTTATACAGTGGGCTCCATATAAGATCTTATTGTTTAAAAATGTATGCTATTCAAAGCATTTTATAATGATTAGTCCTTTGCCATCATCTTGATACATGAGCTTCTTGTCTGTGGCCTCAAATTATGTTGGTTCAAACTCCAACCAAAATCCCCTAACAAGGATGCAGTCTGCACTCCATCAAGTGTGTTCCAAGTATCTAAGGCCAAAATGCAGCTGTTGTTTCTCCCTGCTATTAAATAATAAAATCACACTTTCCTTGTTACTGTGAAAAACAACACACTGTCCAGTCTGCTGGATTTTCTCCTAAACCCACTAAGAAAACTTAATTTTAAATGGCAGAGCTGGTGATCTAAACCAAATCCTAGTTAGCTATTTACGCATGGTTTTCTAAGCAATAGTTAAGACTAAAGGAAGAAACCAAGTGAGATTTTCTTCACATGTAATGTCTTCCTCTGCAAATCAAGCTGTCAAGTGATATAATATACCTCATAGCTACAATGTAGAATAAATGTCAAACAAATTGTAAATTATGATAATCGTTTTTACAAACCAATATACAAGGATTAATTCAAAAGTATTAACTTTAATTCATAAAGGCATTTATGAATATAAGATAATAAAATATATGTCCCCTGCTCTATAATACTCAGTCTTGAAAGGGTTTATTACAGTAGGAAGTGTTAAACTATCAATCTCTCCCAGCCTATTAAGGATTAAAATTTACTACATTTCCTAAAATACAACAAATTGCATGAATGCCACAAAGCACATTCTGCATGAGGCAGATTTGAAATAATGCTTAAATCTGGAAAACTCAATTTATGGTCGGTCAAACTCAGCTCTAGGAAAATATATGCAATATTCAAATATGGGAAGTAGCCTCCAATAGAAATGTTAATAAAAACTGTTATAAATAAATAAATAAACTATAAGAAGAGATAATACTGAAGAATAAAAAGAGAAATTGTGATGTACTGGAGGGAGCATCCTGGAAGTTAGAAGTCTTGCATTCTGGTACAGTTGGTAATCAATGGACAGGCCATTCTGATGTCTCTGTCTCAATTTCCCTATCTGTAACTTAACTACATATTGAACATTTGATGGCTGCCTTCATGTCATCCATTTTCCTCTTCTTTTCATTGAGGAACCATCCAATGCCATCCTCCTCACTGAGGTCTAGATGTGGCAGATTCTGCCTACATTCCAGGGGTGGACCCTTGATGACTCAGGCCGATCAGCACATTCCATCCCCTAGTCACAGCTATCAGTCGAAAAATGGGTCCAAACCCCAGTTAGAGCCAGTGAGCCATGGGGAGACGTTTGCCAGAGTTTCCGGTATCTTAACTCCCTCTCTGTCCTACGGTGACCAGAACGGAAGCCCTCTCTTCCTCTAGATGGCGTGGTATTAAAATATAAAGTTGAAATTGTGACAGTCAATGTTGCTACAAAGAAGCCAGCCTGAAGACAAAGATGAAGGTGGCATTCAAAACTGAGGAGAGTCCAGAGACTCAGAGAGATGAGGCTGAAACCTCGTGATAATGATATACTATATATATTATCATGATATACTATATCATGATAATATCCTGAGCCTCTTCATATAAATATGCCTGATACCAGTCTACACCTGGTATTTTCAGTTACTGAGCCAATAAAATTCTTTTGCTGATTAAGCAAAACAAAATCCAACCTAAAATGGCTTAAAGTATAACATATACAGGACTGCTCATATCTGAGGCCATTTTTTTTTAGCAGCAACTGCTGGGTGCTATGTAAGAGCCAGTACCCCCTTCTTCCTTGCTCAGTCTGTGTCTCAATGCTGCTAGACACGATCATGTGGTTCAGACAAGGCTGACCCCCATCCCCAGTTGGGGCCGGGGGTGGGGACTGGTTAATCTAAACCAATCGTTCCATCCAATGCTTCTTGCCAGTGGTTTACAAAAAGGGAAATACATAAGGAGAATCTTATTAGGGATGAGATTAAGATTTTAGGGAATGGCTTTTTAGACCTTAAAAAGAGACAGGAGGACACTTCTGTATAAGGCATCTACTATGGACTGAAGGTTTTTTCTCCTCTCCCGAAATTCGTATGTTGAGTTTGTATTTGTATGTGATTGTATTTGGAAGTAGGGTCTCTGGGAGGTGATAAGACCATGAGGGTGGAGCTTTCACAAGAGAGTCTAGGATCTTCATAAAGGAGCCCTGAGAGAGATCCCCTGCTCCTTCCACCATGTGAGGACACAGCAAGATATCCGCAGTCTGCAACCCACAAGAGGGCTCTCACCAGACACAGAATCTGTTGGCATCTTAATCTTGGACTTCCCAGCCTTCAGAATTCTCGTAAATAAATTTTGTTGTTTATAAACCACCCAGTTTGTGGTATCTTGTTATAGCAGCCAGCACAGAATAAGACAGCATCAAACTCCTGGAGAGATGCAGCCATATTTGAGCATGAGGGGAGCTAGCTGGCAAGCTAAAGGTGGGAAGATTTTATATAAGGGAAGTGCCAGGATCCATGATCATGCCACTGAACTACTGAGTTAGCTAATCCTGTAGCTACCCTACTCCTCGACTTCTTGTTAATTAAGATGATACATCTCCTCATCTTAAAGCCACTTGGAACTGGGGTTTCTATTACCTGCAGATGAAAGCATCTGAATTGACATACCATGCTAGTACTCACATATTTAAAATAATCAAACCTCACAATAGTATAGCGCATTGCACTTTAAAAAAAACTGTTTTTAGAAACATTACCTCATTACTCTCAAACATTTTCTATCAGGATAGGGACCTTCAATCGTTTTCTACAGATTAGGAAAACAAAGACTTGAAAGTTTCCCTAATATTCCAAAGCTTTCTAACCCCTAATTTAGTGTTGTTTCCACCTCAAGTTATGAAATTATAAGCACATCTTACCATAAAATCAAACATTTAAATATACTTATTTCTCACCAATCACAAATAAATGGTGGGATAGTTGTCACAAAATTCTGAAACACAAACAGTGATAAATGTCAACTAGAAATTTAATTGAGTAATTCTAAGAATGCCTAAGTACTATTGATCACTGCCTGAGGTAAATTCATGCTGGGCTTGCTAAGAAATTAAAATTTACAGTTACAAAGAGAAAATTTAGTTGAATACAGCTGTATTTAGAAGAAAGCAAAATGGATGCGCTTATCATTAATTTTATGGAATGCAAACTTATTCCGATTGTTCAATGTACTTTTATAATATTAAACTGGACTTCCTTTCCTTCTTAAAACAACAACTAGTCAGCTGGTACGGCAATGATTCCCCACAGTATAACAGCACACAGTATGGACTCTGGTACAAGTGGGTGCTTACACCTCTCCTCCAGTTACATGTTCATGTGATTGTCTGCTTTGCAGGCAAATGTTGCATCAAATTTTCGTTCTGCCCCCCACTCATATGCATGCAGAAATGAAAACACTGCATCGTACAGGGTGGTGTGAGGAAGGTGATGAACTTGTTTGTCTCTGTGCTTTTAATATAGGATAAAAAATGTTTCCTAGTGTTCATCAGTTGCCACAATATCAAAATGTATCCCATGGCTTGGTAGTATGTCCACCTATGTTGTATACATGTATTACATCATTCTTATCCTTCTTGCAACAAACTCATCTGTTTTGTGGACGTTGTTAAGTTCTACCCTCCTTCAAACTCCTCGTTTAGGACTTTATAAGTGATTCTACGTCCTTACGTCCTTCCTTTCTAGGATCCATGGGCTGAATGTGACTCTGGCCTTAGTATAGCCATAATATCAAACTTCGGAACTCCCAGGTTTGGGGCAACAGGGACTGCAAAAACATTAAATTTTTGTAAAAGAGCTTTTTGGCCACAGTAGTTAATCTATAACTTTTTACTTAAGCTACTTCTGTTCAGATTTAGTTTGAAATAAAAAATTTTAAAGAAACAGCTGCAAAAAAGAAAAATGTAATATTTATCATTTACAAAAGCTGGGCCCTAAATTATCAAAGAATATCTTCTGAATAAATTTCCATGAATTCATTGCCTCAAATCCCACGAGAAAACTGAAAGGCATTTTTGTTTCTCTCCTTAAAAATCCCCCCTTTTTTTTTTGTTTGGATTCTCCTTTGGGGCGAGCAGGAAGCGTTATTTCATAGGAAGGTGGGACGACTGGCGCAAACCCACAGGAGCATATAATTCAGACAAGAGGGCTGAAGCCCAGTGAAAATCACTAAAAAACCTCACTGAATTCTGAGCACATTGCATTTCTTTCCTTTATTTTTGATCTGTATCTTCTACTTGCACATCACCTAGACTTTATCTCAAAATTTATTCTGTCTCTCATAATTATTTTATGACATACAGTCTGAACCCAGATTATTGTCTCCCAGAAACCAACCAAATTTCGGAATGCCTGATTGAGATTCTCTATTTCAGAATGCAATAGTTATCACCAGAAAGATGGTGAGTGTTTTAAAGGATAAATAATATGAGATGTAGCTTCTATATTCTAAAAACAAAAACTAGAAATATAAAAATATTTTAATATAAAATATGGTTAATAACATATGCTCTACATATACAAAAATGAACATGCAAACATAATTAACTACCATATGTACAGTTATCCACAGATTAACTGTATTGTCTATTACTATATACTGTATACATGTTTATACATAAATATATACATAAAGATATACATGTATGCTTTAAAAATGGCAAATTCCAAATCCCAGCTAATGGTATGATTCACCAAATATTATTGTCATCAGGCATTTATACAAAGGAGAGAAAAACTGACTGAATCTTTTCCATCAGTTTGGAAGCTGTTTCCTGAAAGTAACAGTAAACTCAAACTCCAAGTAATTTAGGCAGTAAAGAAATTTATCTCTCAACAAAGAGCCCTGACTTTGTTGATTTCATGACTCAGTGGTGTCATAAAAAGCCCAGGTTGTCTTCCTGTCTCTGGTCTGCCTTTAATAGCATCTTGTAGGTCCACTTTTGATTGGGGGATGGAGGCCAGTAGCAACTATAGCAGCATTCAGTGAAGAGAAGGAGAGATTTCCACAGTTATGAAATTAAAGTTTTTCCCTTCAAACTGATTAGGCCAATTTATACTAGTACCCATGCCTGGACTAAAAATAGTTCCAATTAGCTGATTAGCTCTTGCCTAGGTTCTGAAAGAGGTTTGAATTTAGCATCCCTCAAGTCAAATGGGTTGACTGAAAGGTCAAACCTAAAAAAAATTGAGGTTCTGTTAGAAAGGAAAAGGTAACTGAATGGTTACTGAGTAGGGAACAAAGAGGGCTCTCTACAATTCCATAAATTAAAAAAAAAAAAAAACAGACCAAAAAAATGTTAAATGTCATGTATTTAAGTAGTATCATCATCATAAATGGTCACAATGACTGACCTGTCCACAATCAGTATTTAAACCATCATTTTCTGAACCATGACCTGGGAATTAAAAGAGACTAAGTTCCCTTCCCCATTGCTGGCTGTACCAGCCTGCTCTGTCTCCAAACGGATCTGAAGCAGTGGAACTCAATTCTCTGAGTTACCGTGATGAGATGGCAGACCCAGCCCATCACAGAGGGGAGAGGATTGCCTTTGGAGGCACTTTGAGCTGAGTTCAAATCACAGACCTCAGGCTCTATGGCCAATGCCTACCAGATTGCCTTTCAGTCTGAGGTCAACCAAATCTGCCTTCCACCACTGTCACCACACACACAGAAGCACACATCTAAGACCGTGCGGCAATACTACACGAGGCAGGACTGCAGCACTAGTAAAACTGCTGGCACTAGGATTAAGAAAGATGGGCGCCCCCAGTGCCCAATTTAATGAGGCACTTGGGCAACCCTGAGAGTTGTCCTAGGCACCTCTTCCACCTCACCCCCATTCCAGCCCTGGTACACACGCCTGTTTTCCCCAAATTCACATTCAACCACTTGCTTATCACTCGGTCCCATAAGCTTTCAATCCAGTTAAGTCATCCCTGTATTTTCATCTATTCCTTATCTAAGAATATTTTAATTTTATACGTTTTAATTTCTTTTCCTGAACAAAGTAGAACACGTCACTGCTGCACGTCACCTCACCCTCACCTCCAGCCCCAGCAAGAGGGGGTTGGGTGATTATGTGAATGTGTGACTTATTCTTTTTGAAGTGTTTTGCGCTTTGTGGATGAAAGGTGTTTCATGAGTTCAAAGCATTCCCATTATTATTTGTCCATTATTCAGGACAATCAGGGTAATTTGGCAACAGCTTTTCTCTCTGGCAGAAGAAAAGGCTGATTGCAGGGGTTGGGGTGGGAGTTTATGTTCAGTTGATGCGAGGTTAAGGTCACAGGCATTGCACAATAAAAAAGCTCTTTGTTTTATGAATAAATAAAAGATTTCTGATTTATCCCCTTATTTCAGAACACCAGCATACACTCAGTTTTTAAATGTTTGAAATACTTTTTTTCCCACAGCATTATAAGGAAACTTCCTTAAGTTATAAATTTATTATCTGCAGTTTATATTTTGCAGCCATAAATCTTTACTGTCCAAGCAAACTTTGATGCAGATTTTGATATTCATTATAAATTATGTCATCCTCAGTGATTCATTGCATTAAGCTGTATTTGTTGTTTAGAATAATATCATGACTGATATCCACAAGTTAATGCAGGGACACTGGACATCACTAAAAAGAGTAATCAGAATCTCAGGACTATTTGCTTCTAGTAGAAAATTAAATAGAAATCAGTCACTGGGGAACCTAATTTACTTTACTCACATCCTAGATGTATGTCCAGTAATTCTTCAGCTTGTGCTGACAACTGAAATTCACTGCCACTGCTGGAAATTCAGCTCTCATTTTCCCCAGAAAAAGTTTTCAGGAAGATAAATTTCACTCACACATATCACAAGGAGCTTTTTTGGTGGTGGTGGTTATTTTAAGGTATTTTACTATGCATCTCTGTTATAATTAATTTTCGTATAGATACCTTTCTCTTTGAACAGCCTTCTACTTTTTAGAAGGCAAGTCTTTTCTGTTAAACATGGTGGCCACGTCACACTTGGAAAAACGCACTGACTTCACTAACATCTGGTCTAAACACTAGGAGGTGTGATAATAGATATTCACACATTGGTCTGCAAGTTGTCAGTGTGTTATCTACTGCTCTGTCTACTCATGCACGAACAGGGATAATTAGAAGATGAGGGCGTTTCTAACAAAGCTAAAACAAATTGAATTTCTACTTTGTCTAAAGGAGATCAAGTAAACACGTTTTCAAACAATGTTACACGACTTTAAGTGCTATTCATGTTATTAAATGAACAGTTTGCCACGCTTATATAACTAGTCTTTGGATAATAATATAGCAATGTATTCCTTTTGTAACATTTATTTCTACAGAAAATAATATATAATAATTTGGCATAATCATAGAGGATAGTATTCCCTCATTCTCAGCCTCACACACACTCAAAGAGACATGATATCCTGATCTATCACATTCATGCTTAACCATGTGTTTACATTCTATCCCAGGCCCATAGGTATGTAAGATTCTTCCCAAAGAGTAAACCATACTTCATCTGAGTTCAAAGTAGGACTCTGTGTCCACGTCTTTTTAATTCTAGCCTCTTGGATGCTAAAAGCCTTTGTATTCTGTGACCTTCAGCAAGTCTCTTCAAATTATTGTCTCACTGTAGAACACAGCGTTCAACTTCACAGGAGACTACTGATGACAATATGATTCATAACAGATCTGGAGTTTCAAGATGAAGGATAATAGTGGTGTTTCATTTTTACAACTCCCTGCACCCATTATGTCATATTCCTTCTGATGTCATTACAGAGCTGAATTACTCTGTGTCTAGAAACTAGGTGTGTGCATAATAAAACCTATATTAAAGAAAAAAAAAACTATCTCCAAGTTCATTGCCATATAATATTTTACTTCTTTAGTGCAAGACCTGAGAAAACGACAACACAACCACCAAACAACAGTTATCCAAAGCTGCCCTCCACTCTCAACTACCCTGCAGCTGTGAGAGATGGGCTCCTGACTTGAGATTCCAGAGAGACTCATGTGAAACCCAAATCTTGCAATGCCCATTCCTTTAAACTTATACGTTATTTGATACCAATTATGGATGTCCTGTTTCTATCGAAAATACAAACTTTTTTTCTTTTTAAATTCACAAATGCTGGTTTCATGGTTACAATCAAGAGCAGCCTTGTTTGGCCACTGGTCTTGCCATCTTGCGGCAGCCAGGAAGAAGACCAAGATGAATTACGTTCAAACCAAAGTCACCACAGTTGAAGGTCATGGCCCAACCTTTCCTTGTAATGGCTAATAGTTTAACCATAGCAAATTACTCATTAGTAAAATGAACAATAGACTTTTATGTTGGGCTTTGTCAATAATTTATTTCACTTTCATTGTTTAATAAAAGTGGAGGCGGCTATTTTGTTACAGCTAATTTGGTTTTTTTCCCCCCAGGACAAAATGGATGCATTCTTCCTTTGTGTTATAAAATTTGAGGCCATGATTATCCTATGTCTTTGCATCGTAGTAAATGCAAACTCTCTTTTAAAGAAAGGTTTGACTATGCCTGCTTGGATTGATTGCCTCTCTTCCCAGCAGAAGTACCTGGCCTTCTATTCATATACCTATCTTTCTAGGAATCCTGGATTTTCGCAGAAAGATGTCAACCCTACCCCAGGTTTGATGATGATTAAAGTTCATGATTCTATATTTACCTCGCAAAGTTAGGTATACTTGGTTATATGTTTGAATATGTAGTTTTTTTACACAACAAAAAGACTGATCAGAAGTTTAGTTTTGGTTTAACAATTATTATTAAATTTATTAAAACTAAAAAGTTTAAATCTTCATTCTTCCTTAGGATTGTAAATTTACATAACCAATCATACCATCTATTTTTACATGTAGCAGATTTTATCAATTATTTCTAAAAGGCTCTTTAAATATTTTGTTGTATTAACAAACCTAGCTAAAAATGTTTAAGCACGTTAAACAGCATTTATTAAATTTGTGACTTTTCCTTCTGTCTTCAAGTATTTTTTTCTCTGACTTAATAAAAATGGCCAGTATTTAAATAACTTGTGAACATAATTAAGCTTGTAAATATAGTTACTCTCATATTATTAATAACCCAACATTGTTTATTCTCTTGGTAAAATTTCTTAAAATCCTAAGACTGAATCAACTACACAGTTACACATTTTCCATTAGAGTTGCAGGTGCTGCCAGGTTTATGCCATTTTCTCTTACGTATTTATAACTACTAAAAACATCAAATATACAAAATTTTTTAACAAAAGATTAGTACTATGATTCTTATTTTTCTTAGCCTGATAAAAACACCTTCATTATTATTTTAAATCTAATATTTTAAATTATTTATTTATTTATTTATTTATTTGGCTGCACCAGGCCTTAGTTGCAGCATGCGGGATCTTTAGTTGCTGCACATGGGATCTAGTTCCCTGACCAGGGATCGAACCTGGGCCCCCTGCATTGGGAGCATGGAGTCTTAGCCACTGAACCACCAGGGAAGTCCCTAAATCCAATGTTGAACATTTTAACTGAATAGATGTAACAAATATATTAGTTGTAAAGCATAGTTGCAAAAATGAATACCTATGAACCTACCACTCAAGTCACAGGTACAACACAGTGATCTCTACACTGAAATCTACCTAGGAGTTCCACCCCCATCCCATCACCCTACTTCAGCCCAAACAAACTAAAAAATATTTGAATAGTGATGGTGGCTATCATCCCTTTGCCTATCTTTATGTATATAATATTTTACCACATACGTATATATTTCTAAACAAGATATTTCATTTTTCTCTTTTGGGGTCATACAATTTTTTAAATTATTTGTACATAATTCTAAATCATCCCATGGTTATAAGATGCATATTCATGGAAGACTCCAGTAAACTATGGCTACGCAATTCTTATTATTTTCAAACCTAGAGAGTCTTATTTCCACCAACTGCTATACTGCAATCCTTTTTATATTCCCTGTATCATGGGTTTCAAAACTTTAAGAGGGGTTTGTATCTTAGAGCACATAATGGAATTATGTGAGGATGAGAGAATTTTCTTTTTTTTTTTTTTTTTTTTTTTTTTTTTTTTTTTAATTTTTTAATTTTATTTATTTTTTATTTTTGGCTGTGTTGGGTCTTCGTTTCTGTGCGAGGGCTTTCTCTAGTTGTGGCAAGTGGGGGCCACTCTTCATCGCGGTGCGCGGGCCTCTCACTGTCGTGGCCTCTCTTGTTGTGGAGCACAGGCTCCAGACGCGCAGGCTCAGTAATTGTGGCTCACGGGCCTAGTTGCTCCGCGGCATGTGGGATCTTCCCAGACCGGGGCTCGAACCCGTGTCCCCTGCATTGGCAGGCAGACTCTCAACCGCTGCGCCACCAGGGAAGCCCAGATGAGAGAATTTTCTGCTCAGAGAAGTTTGTGACTCTCACCAACACTAATCATTTGATTAGATTTTATATTTTATTTCCTAAAATATGAAAACTTTTGTTTAACTTTAAAGATTCTTGAAATTTATAAGATCATGCTTTATTTCATGTCTAGGGGTATTTGAAATGATATTAGACTGATACTGGAAGATCTCAATTTGCTTTGCTCATTTGGGATCATTTTCCCACACCAAAAATTCTCATTATAGAAGCTTTTAACTTACTCTTACTTTCAATCATAAACAACTTCTACTATCCATCAATCCAAACTAGACTCCACTATTTTACTTAATCCTTACAAGAACAAAATAATTTATTTACATGCATTTAATGTTCTAGATGTTTACTCTTAAAATGAGGTAAGCAGAACCCTGTACCTCCAGGCCCACATTAGTAATTTCCACCTTTACCCTACTTAACCTAGGAATTGGACAGTTTAAACAGGACCATTTTAGAAACCCAAACATAGACCTTCCTTTCATTCCTTTTAAACTCAAGTGTTCTCAAATTTTAGTATGTTTGAGAATTACAGAATAGGCTTGTATATACAAACATGGATATTTTACTTTATAGGAGATTTAAGAGATTTTCAGAAGTCTATGTAACTGTACATGATTTTAGCTATAGACACTGACTGTAGAACCCAGCCCCTTGCTTAAAGATGCTATTTTAAGCATCTACTCTTAATTTTTAATTCACTCCTACCAAGTACTTTTCAAGTGCTCAGCTGAGCGAAACAATTTTTGTGAAAAATTACCTGAAGCCTGTCCATTCACTAAAGCAGAGACTTAACTGGGGGAGTTCATGAGTAGTTTTCAGGAGACCTAAAAATGCCCCCAAAGTATATGTAACATTGGATTTCTGTGAATATTTTTCAGGAGAAACAGCTCAATGCTTTAATCAGATTTTATAAGTCAGCACTTCCCAACATTTTTTCATGTCGTGGTACAAATAGAAAATTAGATTTTTTTGTATAGGACGCTGAGGGATTTGGGGGAATCTAAGCTGCAAATGATTTTAAAATTCATCGTATTTTCTTATATTATGTAATTATAAGCATGAAATGCAAAGCATTAGAGAAGATAATAATTAGATGTGCATATAATGTCTAAATAAAAAACTTTCAAATATTTAATGAGACTCTTTAGCTTGCTTTTGTGAACACAACTTTTTAATATTCTTAAAATGGCTAGATGCAATTCTCAATTAAATTTTTTAATAGTGATGTATTCAGAATCCCGAGAGTCACCATCCATCAGAAAATTTGTACAAATCAGTAACAAAAAGTGTAAAGCCAGTCCAAGATGAAGTAACAGCGACCAGATTTACTTTCCCACTTGAAAGAAACAGTCGTTACACACAAAATATATTAAGGAATAATATCCAAGAAACCGGAAGTCAGGCAACAAGGACAGTGATGTCTGAGAGACAGGCTTAGCTAAGCCTACAGCCTTGAAAGAATTTCAGGGGGAGGTGTAGAGAGAGGAAACCCAAGTAGTATGCAGACAACTCCCTGAGTTGAGAAGATGAAGATAAGAACTGAGGGAGATTCAAGGCAGCTGGAGTTTGTAGACAGGCCACCAGAGATAAAACTGTACACAGAGAACCCTGGCGATCTGCAGATGGCCTCACACAGCTACTGAATAAAGTACAGATCAGTGTATGCATGTGAGGAAAACTGTCCTAAGCCAGGAGAAAACCATCTGAAAGAATAAAAGAAAACTAATAATTCACAGGGAATTGGGTAGAATCGTGAAACAAACTCTGACCCCATAATAGGGGACAGTTAGCCCTAGGCTGACCACTATTCTGGACCCACCTAACAAATCATAAAATCATGACTCAAAAGGATCAAATGTTTCCCAGAAAAAAAGTACAACAAAATTTATAAGAATATAAAAATATTCAGCATCTGAAAAATAAAATTAACAAGGTTTGGCATCTAATCCAAGATTACCAGTCACTGAAAGAGGACGAAAAACACAACCTAAAATGAGAAGATTAACTAATCAGCCAAAATAGACCCAGTACTGACACATATGTTAAAATTCATTGGCAAGAACTTTAGAATGGCTATAATTGTATTTACATATTTTTTAAAAGTTAAATAGAGACACAGAAGATGTACAAAGCATTCAAATAAAACCACTAGAGACAAAAACTACAGTGTCTGAGAAGAAAAATACACTGGATGGGATTAATGGCAGATTAGCCATTACAGAATAAAAGATTGGTGAACTGTAAAACACAGCAATAGAAATTATTCAAAACAAAACACAGACAAAAAACTAATTTAAAAAGTGAAAAGAACATCAGTGAAAAATGGGGAAATTTTAAGTAACTCCATATATATGTAACTGGAATCCCTGAATGAGAGCAGAGAGGTGTCAGACAGAAAAAATATTTGAAAAAATAATGGCCTAATATTTCTAAATTTGGCAAAAACTATGAACCTACAGATGCAAGAACCTCAACTATCTCCAAACACATAAATCATGAAGAAAAAAAATACACCAACAAAACCAAATGGCTCAAAACCAGTTTTAAAAAGATAATCTTAAAAGCAGCCAGGAAAAACAGATATGTTTACTACAGTAGAAAAAATTAGCATGATGTCAGGCATCTTGTCAGAAACAATGCAAGTGAAAACACAATGGAACAACATCCTTTAGTACTGAAAGAAAAAACAAGCTGTCAACATAAAGTCCAGCAACAATGTCGTTATAAACAAAGGCTAATTAAGGACATTTTCAGACAGAAAGTTGAAAGAAATCATCACCCTCATCTCACTTAATATAAATGGAAATCCTTTAGGCAGAATGAAAATGATACCAACTGAACTATGAATCTACACTTAAGAGTTGAAGAACACCAGAAATGGTAAATACATGGGTAAACATATAAAATTGTTTCCTATCATTTTGATCTATCTAAAAGATAATTGACTGTTTAAATATAAAAACCACAATGGGAGATGGAATTATTCTATTACAAAGTTCTTATACATGAAGCAGTATAATATTGCTTAATAGTAAACTGAAATAAGATAAATATATATACTATAAACCCCAAAGGAATGATTAAAATGTCCAAACAAATGCTTGTACCTAATAACCCTCAAAAAGACACAAATGGAATTATAAAATATATTTGATTAATCACAAATAAGATAGAACAGGAAAAAAGTGAAGGAAAAACAGATAGGATGAATAAAAAGCCAATACCAAGATGATACAGTTAAATCTTAGCATATCAATAATCACATTAAAAGTAGATGATCTAAACACCCCAATTAGAAGTTAGAGACTGTTAGATTGAATAAAAAAGTAAGACTACTATATTCTGCCTACAAGAAATGCACTTTAAATATAAAGACGCAAATAGATTAAAAGTAAAAGGATGGAAATACATATATCACATTCATACTAATAAAAACAAATGTAAGGTAGCTATACTAATACTAGTAGACCATATTCTAGACCAAAAATCAAATTTCAATGTATGTAAAAGACCTCAAGTCATCTGAAATATGTTCTCTAACCATAATGAAATTATAACAGAAATTAATAGCAAAAAGATCTCTAGAAATCCCTAAATATTTGGAAACTAAATAACACTCCAAAAAAAAAAAAAAATCCAGGAGTCAAAGAACACATTAAAAGGCAATACAGAAAATATTTTGAACAGAATAAAAGTGAAAGCAAAACACATATGAATTTGTGAGATGAACCAAAATACTACTGGGGGGAAATTACAGCACTAGCCTACATTAGAAAAGAAGAAATCTCTCATAGTAATGACCTTAAGTAACTAGAAAAAGGAGAGCAAATTAAACCCCAAGTTAGCAGAAGAAAATAATAAAAATTACCGTGGAAAGCAATGGAATATAAAACAGAAAGCAACAGAAATAATCAATGGAACCAATTTTACTGAGAAGATCAATAAAATAAACCTCTAACCAGACTGACCAGGAAAAAAAGAAAGAGGACACAAATTACCAATATCAGAAATGAAAAAGATAATTTCATTACACATTATACAAATGATAAAAAGATGGTAAGTGAATGTTATCAACAATTTTATGCCAGTAAACTGAAAAACGTAAATGAAATGGACAAATTTCTGGAAATACACACACTATCAAATTTCATTCAAGAAGAAATAACATAGATAGACCTGTATCTAATTAAGAATGTAGTAAAAACATTTCCACAAAGAGAAATCTAAGACAAGATGGCTTCACTGGTGATTCTACCATATATTTAAGAGAGAAATACAGTTGACCCTGGAACAACGTGAGTTTAAACTCCAAGGAAGTGTCCACTTAAAACTGGGTATTTTTCAATAGTAAATATTATAGTACTACACAGTCTGTGGTTGGTTGAATCCACAGATGTGGAGAAACCACGGATACAGTGGGCTGACTCTAAGTAATATGTGGATTAACCCTTGCTTTGTTCAAAGGTCAACTCTAATACCAATTTTACACATTCTTTCAGAAAACTGACAAGGTGAAAACATACCATAAGTCATTCTATGAGGACAGCATGAACCAGATACCAATATCAGACAAAGACATTACAACAAAGGAAAACCACAGACCAATATACCCCATGAACACAGATGTAAACATTCTGAACAAAATTTCAGCAAATCAAATCCAACTCCCTATAAATAGTATAATACATCATGACAAAGTGAGATTTATCCTGAGAATGCAGAATTGCTTTAACATTAAGAAGTCAATCAATGTATTTCAACCTATTAACAAACTAGAAAAAAAAAACTATACAATCATCAATATATACAGAAAAGTCATTAGACAAAATCCAGCACTCGTTTCTGCTAAAAAAAAAATAAATAAAAGCTGATCCAACTATGAACAGAAGAAAATTGTCTCAACCTATTAAAGGGCATCTACCAAAAAACAAAAACAAACAAAATCTACAGCTAACATCATGCTTAATGATGAAAAGCCCAAAGATTCCCCCCTAAAATCAGGATAAAGGCAAATGATACAAATGATCTTATTTACAAAACAGAAGCAGACTCACAGACTTAGAAAACAAACTTATGGTTACCAGGGGTGGAAGGGGTGGGGGAAGGATAGAGAATTTGGAATTGACATGCACACACTGCTATATTTAAAATAAAATGGCTTTCCATTAAAAAAAAAAAAAAAAAAAGGCAAGGATGACTGCTCTTACAGTGCTTTCTTCAACACTGTACTCCAAGTTCTGGCCAGTGCAGTCAGGCAAGAAAAATCAATTAAAAACACCCAGATTGGAGACATAGAAATAAAAGCTAGTTGGACGTTGTCATCTACATGGAAAGTCAGTTGAAATCTATAAAAAGCTACCAGAACTAAAGAATGAACTTAGCAAGATACAAGAGCAATCTACAAAAGTCAATTGTATTTCTATATATTAGTAACAAACAGAAACTGAAATTATAAAATGAAGTATAGCATCAGGAAATATGAAATACTTAGGAACAAATCTGACAAGAAGATGTGCAAGACCTGTATGTTGAAAACTACAAAACATTGCTGAGAAAAATTAAAGATGACCTAAATAAATGGAGTTACAGGTCGAAAGAGCGGTAGAAAACAGCTATTAACTTTTTTTTTTTTTTTTTTATTTGTAATGCTTTATTTTGTCCTCCTTTATTTTTTTTTTTTTCCACACACACACACTGTATTTTATTTTTACAAGAGATAGATAGACTGACACCAAGCATTGTACATGGATGACCACAACAAAAGCAACAATGATTGCAATTACCAAACATGAAACACACTTATACTATGTCATAATATTGACATTCAGTCCAGTAATCCTCCACTGTAACAGCTCCTTTACTTTGCAGTGAAAATTGATTTGTATATTCTTTTCCTCTGAGTCCTTGTGGGATTTTTTTTTTTTTTTTTAATTCAGACAGAAAGTCACAAAAATTATACTCATCCTCATCAGTTCACTCAGTCCCATGTAATTAATTTCTTTTTTTTCATCTTGATCTTTTGTTAGCACTTTTATGAGTTCATCAGTTTTTCATTAGAGTTCTGAAAATGCTTATTCATTCAGTTCAGCAGTACAGTCAGTTACCAGAAACCTGTACTTGTCAGAGTCTTTTCCATGAATTTCTTGAAGATGAAACTCTTTTATAGGAACATATTTGCAAAATCATCAGAGTACACCCAGAACTGTCTGTAAATGACAAAAGACTTAAAAATGACCATGGTTAAAGATTTGATGAAAGTTCATAATAATGCAGTTGACAAGAAAATTAGTTATTTCTGAGCTATACATTTTAAAGTAATAACTAGGATTATTACTTATAACATTATACCAGAACATATAAGATTTTTAGAAATTTCATGTAATGTCTGAAACATTTATATTAACATATTTCCATACATATTTCCATACAAATACAAATATAAGATTTTTAGAAATTTCATGTAATGTCTGAAACATTTATATTAACATATTTCCATACATATTTCCATACAAATACAAATATAAGATTTTTAGAAATTTCATGTAATGTCTGAAACATTTATATTAACATATTTCCATACATATTTCCATACAAATACAAATATAAGATTTTTAGAAATTTCATGTAATGTCTGAAACATTTATATTAACCTATTTCCATACATATTTCCATACAAATACAAATATAAGATTTTTAGAAATTTCATGTAATGTCTGAAACATTTATATTAACATACTTCCATACAAATAACCCAATGAAAGTTTAGTATTAGTTGTTTTGTTTGTTTTTTTATACTGCAGGTTCTTATTAGGCATCAGTTTTATACACATCAGTGTATACATGTCAATCCCAATCGCCCAATTCAGCACATCACCATCCCCACCTCATCGCAGTTTTCCCCCCTTGGTGTCCATATGTCCATTCTCTACATCTGTGTCTCAACTTCTGCCCTGCAAACTGGCTCATCTGTACCATTTTTCTACGTTCCACATACATGCATTAACATACGATATTTGTTTTTCTCTTTCTGACTTACTTCACTCTGTATGACAGTCTCTAGATCCATCCACTTCTCAACAAATGACTCAATTTCGTTCCTTTTTATGGCTGAATAATATTCCATCGTATATATGTACCACAACTTCTTTATCCATTCGTCTGTTGATGGGCATTTAGGTTGCTTCCATGACCTGGCTATTGTAAATAGTGCTGCAATGAACATTCGGGTGCACGCGTCTTTTTGAATTACGGTTTTCTCTGGGTATATGCCCAGTAGTGGGATTGCTGGGTCATATGGTAATTCTATTTTTAGTTTTTTAAGGAACCTCCATATTGTTCTCCATAGTGGCTGTATCAATTTACATTCCCACCAACAGTGCAAGAGGGTTCCCTTTTCTCCACACCCTCTCCAGCATTTGTTGTTTGTAGATTTTCTGATGATGCCCATTCTAACAGGAGTGAGGTGATACCTCATTGTAGTTTTGATTTGCATTTCTCTAATAATTAGTGATGTTGAGCATCTTTTCATGTGCTTCGTGGCCGTCTGTATGTCTTCTTTGGAGAAATGTCTATTTAGGTCTTCTGCCCATTTTTGGATTGGGGTGTTTGTTTCTTTGATATTGAGCTGAATGAGCTGTTTATATATTTTGGAGATTAATCCTTTGTCCGTTGATTCATTTGCAAATATTTTCTCCCATTCTGAGGGTTGTCTTTTCGTCTTGTTTATGGTTTCCTTTGCTGTGCAAAAGCTTTGAAGTTTCATTAGGTCCCACTTGTTTATTTTTGTTTTTATTTCCATTACTCTAGGAGGTGGATCGAAAAAGATCTTGCTGTGATTTATGTCAAAGAGTGTTCTTCCTATGTTTTCCTCTAAGAGTTTTATAGTGTCCAGTCTTATATTTAGGTCTCTAATCCATTTTGAGTTTATTTTTGTGTATGGTGTTAGGGAGTATTCTAATTTCATTCTTTTACATGTGGCTGTCCAGTTTTCCCAGCACCACTTATTGAAGAGACTGTCTTTTCTCCATTGTATATCTTTGCCTCCTTTGTCATAGATTAGTTGACCATAGGTGCATGGGTTAATCTCTGGGCTTTCTATCTTGTTCCATTGATCTATGTTTCTGTTTTTGTGCCAGTACCATATTGTCTTGATTACTGTAGCTTTGTAGTATAGTCTGAAGTCAGGGAGTCTGATTCCTCCAGCTCCATTTTTTTGCCTCAAGACTGCTTTGGCTATTCGGGGTCTTTTGTGTCTCCATACAAATTTTAAGATGATTTGTTCTAGCTCCGTAAAAAATGCCATTGGTAATTTGATAGGGATTGCATTGAATCTGTAGATTGCTTTGGGTAGTATACTCATTTTCACAATGTTGATTCTTCCAATCCAAGAACATGGTATATCTCTCCATCTGTTGGTATCATCTTTAATTTCTTTCATCAGTGTCTTATAGTTTTCTGCATACAGGTCTTTTGTCTCCCTAGGTAGGTTTATTCCTAGGTATTTTATTCTTTTTGTTGCAATGGTAAATGGGAGTGTTTCCATAATTTCTCTTTCAGATTTTTCATCATTAGTGTATAGGAATGCAAGAGATTTCTGTGCATTAATTTTGTAACCTGCAACTTTACCATATTCATTAATTAGCTCTAGCAGTTTTCTGGTGGCAGTTTTAGGATTCTCTATGTATAGTATCATGTCATCCGCAAACAGTGACAGTTTTACTTCTTCTTTTCCAATTTGTATTCCTTTTATTTCTTTTTCTTCTCTGATTGCCGTGGCTAGGACTTCCAGAACTATGTTGAATCGAAAGAGTCAATATTGACAAGATGTCACTTCTCCACAAATTGATCTATCGATTCAATGAAATCCCAATCAAAATTTGGCAGGCTTTTTTTGAAAAAAATAAGTTAATTTTAAAATTCATATGGAAATACAAAGAACATAGGATACCAAAACAATTTTGAAAATTTTTGAAAAAGAGTAAAGATGGAAGATTAGGGTTATCTGATTTTAATACTTATAAATCTAGAGTAATCAAAAGAGTGTGGTACCTTTGTAAATACAAATAGATAAACAAAAAGAACAGTGTCCAGAAATAGTCACATGAATATGCAGACAACTGATTTTTAACAAAGGTTGAAAAGTCATTTCAGTGGATAGTCTTTTCAACCAATGATATGGGAAAAAGCTTCACTGAGCCTTCGTTACAGATCGACAATAGTGCGTTCTACGCTGGATGCTAACGTAGATGGCAAGGTAGTAGCACTTCCTTGGACAGGCTCGGGGAGTTTCTGAAGAGCAATTACAGCAGATATTCTCAGTTTCTGCCATCTGTTTAGGTCACCATCCATGTACGTGAGCCCTGAAGCAAACAGCCCGGGGTTGTGGTTACCCCAGACACACTAGCTATCCTGAGCACTTAGGTGTCAACCATTCACAGTGTAAGCAAATGCCCAGCAAACTGAAACTCTGTTCTAAAGCGTTGGTCCAAGAAGAGTTCAGCACAAAAAATACATTTTTTGACTCTTGCTACAATGGTGGCCATTAGGATTGCTTTTGCATAATTCTGCCTGACTTGATTTTATTGTACTCTATTGAGGGGACGTGTAAGAAGCAGAAAGCTCCCTTTTGAATGTATTCCAGCACTTACTATATGAAAGTTCTCAAGAATGTGTGTGATTTGGTAGTCAAAAGGGCTGGCTGTGGCCCAGAATAGATCTGGGTTGAAATCCCAGTTCTGCTACCTACCAGCTATGTAACCTTCAACAATTCACTTTACTCTCTGTTCCTCAATTTTCCCATATTCAAAATTAGAATAATTCCCAATTGCCTCTGAAGATTAAACGGGATAATAGAAGCAAAGTATTGAATTAAATGTTAGTGATTAATGCTAGTATTATTTATGAGTTCCCCTTGGAAAAATTCACCTCTCATTATCAGCAGCACTTGAGTTTTTCCATAAGTTACTTTTTTTTTTTTTTTTTTACTTTATGGACTCTATGAACCTTGTAATTTGCTTTAGTTCCTCCTTCATATTGGTTGCTAATTTGGCCCATTTTTAACAAATGTGCCTATTTGTTTACTTTCGTTTTGTTCATTCTCCTTTCTCTGGCTTCTCCTATTTTCCTAATATATGCTCACTTTCCCTCATTTTCTTTCTTTTAAATTTGTTTTATTATGCTGTATTTTATCTATCTTTGCAAGCAATCTTCTATGTGTTTTGTTTTGCTGCTGTTATTATTCTTTGGCATAGGCTGAGGTATATGTGAAGAAACTAAAATAGTGAAAGAGTGGTTCTTGGAATCAAACGTAAGAGCAACAGTTTACCCTTTCTTTATCTTTAAAATGTTTTCTCTTCTGTAAAACTGAAACAATGACATTACCTACATCATATGACAACTACAAGGATTAAATAATACACTTGGAGCACTATACAGCCCGGCGTGTAACTAGTAGTCAATTAATGTCAGCTGTTATTATCCTGAAGTACAGCCTATATTTTTCTAACTCTTGTTTATTTTTCCTATTGAGTTGTCTATGCCACACACCTCCAAATAGTCTACGATCCTCAGTACAGTGTCCAATATCTTAATCTGTGATACCCTTCTTCTATCCACTCTTGTCCCTGTATAAGTTATATATTTCATTTAAAGCAAATGAAGATCAGACTGATTACAAGCATAAATTCATCAGAGTCAAACTAATATACTTCATGGTGAAAACCACCAACCTCTCACACATCCCAGGCATACTTTTGCATTCAGAGAGTAGAACACAATACTAAATAGTATACATTTGTCCCTGGTCAACAGGGACAGATTGTGTTCAAAAGTCTAACCATATAAGGGGTATTTGGGCATAAGGAGATGGGCAATGTATCACTATAATGAACTGGAAAGACATAAACAATGGAAAAACTCAGATCGTACCTCTCATTTCCCTTTCCTTAACTTTGTGCATTTAATTGAGGTATCTAACCTGTCTCAAAACTTGGCTGCTTTGTATGTAAAATGCAAGTTGCCCTACATCTAAGGTTGCTTTCACAACTTGAAAAATCTCTGGCTCTCCTAGAGCAGTGCTTCTAAACCTTTAGTATGTAGAGGAATACACAAAGAGCTTGTTAAAACGGATTCCTGGGCATCAGACCATATATTCCCATTTAGCAGGTGTGAAAAAAGTGCCTGAAAATTTGTCTTTATACCAAGTTCTCCAGTGATGCCAACGTTGCCTCTCCAAGAACTGCACTTTGAGCAGCTCCGTCCTACAGTAGATCTCTTCTACTGCTCAGTCTTTCCTTGCTGGACTTTCTCTTCTCTCCATATTGGCTTTCAGAGGGTTATCACCAATACAATTCTCCCTTAATTATCATCTTCTTTTTTTAAAAATTTTTTTTTAATTATCATCTTCTTATCCAGGCAATAACACAAGTAATCTATGCAGTGGATTAAAAAAAAACTCTCCTAATGCCATTTTTATCACATTTAAAGTAAAGGTGTATGTGTCCTCTTTCTCAATGTCTAGCAAGCATATTTTACTTTAGGATGGATGTGTCAGGAATAGTTCTCAGATTACCCATGGTCCTGGTTTATGCCCGGTATCGCAGTGCAATTATGAATAGTTTCTGCTTTCATTCTCAGAAGTTCCCTGGCTTGGATGATAAATTACTTGGTCACCCTAACCAGAAAGGACCACAGAAAGCTGTTTTGATAATAGCTCACCATTTCTTATACATTTAGAAACTGGACTGAAACACTTTTCACAAATCGTATGTCTTAATACTTCCCAATGAAACCCTAAAAGCTAGGTATCATTATGACCATTTTTACACTAGGAAACATTTTGAGAGTTGACAGTAATTGCAAAGCTAGGTCTCTCTGACACCAAAGTCCATCATGTATCTCATTGATTAGAGTCAAAATGTGATAAATGAATATTTCCAACTATTAACTGACTTGACTTTAGGGCAATATCGCGGTTCACGACGGGCAATAAGAAGAGGTCTCTGATTTAGCTGAATGTGGAAATGGAAAATGAAATTCCTTATGACATTTTTAAAGTTTATTACAGACATTGAACTTTAGATGCCATCAATTTCAGCATTCTTCTGTTTATTTTTCAATTCTAAACACTGGAGCAGATCCTGAAGAATGGTTCCTAAGCTTCTGATTTCCTTGAGTTTATCATATTGGCTGAACAATAATTTTCCCAATACATTTCATTTGTTACGATGAAACAAAAGATTAAATAATGTAACCATCAGAAGATGAAAATACAATGCCATTGGGTAAAAAGCCTCCCTTTTCATTACCAGGATCCAGTCTGGTTTTCCATTGCTTTTATTGTGCATTTTTCCTTCTGTGCCTTCACTCATTCCAAAACCATTGAGTGTCTACTACATGCCAGGTAAAGCACTTTGTAAAGTGCTTAACAGGGTATAAAGCCTTTTCATTAAAATTGTCGCTACTATTAAAATCTATCCAGTTCTAGGTCAGAGAAACCTCTCCTTCACAATGGAGAAATCTCAAGTAATTGTGAATGTAAAAAAGCCTGTTTCCAAATTTCTTCAGAAACATTGGTATCATCCTTAATAAAATGTCGGCTAAGACAACAGATGGCCCAATATTCTCAAATTTTAAGTGTTTCCTATCTAATCAGAAGTATTTTGGAGAAGGACCATGTTTCTTACTGTGTAACAAAGACACAAAATGTCACCAAAAGAGAAAATGGCATTGGCGAGTGTGAATTTAGAGTCTAGGTAAAAAGGTATTTATGTGAGCATGCTTCTGCTAACATTGATTCCCTTAAAACATCTAGCTATTTCTTTTTAATTGAAAGTTGTAGCAGAAAATTATATCTGATTTACATTTCAAATTTCTAAGTATCTATAAGCTTTTATAGTGGTGAACAGATGTTGATGTGAATTTCACAAAGCTGAGAAATACTTCTCAAATTCATGTCAGAACAATGTCAAATTGGAACAAGGAAAAGAAATACTAAAAGATGAGCAAAATTGCAATGTTTACTAGGATTTGCTTAGTGTGACATGTCTTTTTTCAACTAAAATCCTAAGTGACTAATAATTCAAAGAAGTCTTCATGAATGTATTGCAACTTTACACATCCAAGCTTGAAACCAAGCTTAGAGCTATACAACTGGTAAGCACACACATAAACCTATACACCTATACACACACACACACACACACACACACACACACACATATCAAGATTACAGGCACTTGTGCACACATTTTTGGATTTCAAAAACAATTTTTAATGTTAATCACAAAGTTGTCAAGGATTAAGCTTTAATAAATCTTGACATCCATGACAGCAATCTTTTCAAAAAGAAACTAGCAGCAACTGGCCAGTCTCAGAAGAAACACTGCCCGATCTTGCCTCTGATACATCTGATCAAGTTTAAAAAAATGTGGACATGATAGAGCTGGTGTGAGCTCAGAACTGACCCCTTAGACTCTTCCCTCCCCCAGTCTGCATTCATTTGAATTAATTCTAAATTCATAAGGAACAACTCTTAACAAGATAGGAGACAGGCAAAGAGATAAACAAAGGAGTTTATCTGAAGAACATTCTATGAATAGAAAAATAGTCAGTGCTAAAAATTCAAAATATTTAAAGTCATTTTATAGGCCATGTGGAAAACACCAAAAGGAAATTTAGGACAAAAGCAGCATCCAGTTTCCTGAACTTCCTTTAAGATGATGAGTATATTAGCCCTTGGCCTCTTAAGTCTGAGAACTGTTGCTTGGATAACAGACCAAATTCAGGATTTTCTTACTTCACTCTGCTTCTTCCAAAGCTCAGATTTATTCTGACGTATTTTTAAAAAGTATGCTGCTGATATTTAAAGAAATAGATAAGGATACCGGATATTGCCTGCAGAGTATCATCTGCTAATTCATAGATCAGTAAGATCTAGTAACAGGCTAGACTCTTAATTATGTTCGTCACAGTCTGGTAAGACCTGTTTTGCACCAAACAATTTTCTATAGCTGAGCAAAAACATTCACAGGGGTCCTTGTTGAGGGTTTGATCTTCCACCTAAGATCCCCACATAAAATTCCTAATAACCAAAGTCATTAAGTCAGTTGTGAACCTACTTCACACTTTAATACCATTTTATTGAGTCTTCTATTTTACTTCCACTCATAGTTTAATCATTTCCTGTTTTCTCCACTCCCATCCAAGGAAGCATCTCACGGTATTTACCAGGCATTCATTGGTCCTGAAGGGTTGCCATAGTCCTGACACCCAAGTCATAAAGCATCTATGTGGAAGCAAATGGTACTCCAACTGCTGCTATTTTACATACAGCAAGAATCACCCAAGGGGCTTAGAACAAACACAGCATTGTGCAACACAGGGCAGCTGGGTGGCTAAATGTGGCCCCCAGCTGTCAGTGAGACAACTGATGATAATTAATTACTAGAGATTCAGAAAGATGCTGCCTGTGTTTAAGTCCCTGGTCATATGACAGGCTCTCTAGGAAGGTCTGTTTTCATTTCTTTCAGACCAGTAGGGGAAGTGTGGGGCATGAAGGCAGAACAGCAGATGAATCAGCAATTCAGATTTATCTCAAATCTGCTGGTAAAAATAAATCTGTACAATGTGAATTATAGATCTCTTCACATGTAAGGGGAGTTTTTAAAATGGTGACCCGACTGAACTCATTTGTTGAAGGTGATGTCTAACTATGTTCATTTTCCATGCATATACTTACTTTTTTTTCTTATAAAAGTTTCTTAGTACATGAAGGTACCCATGGAATGTGGGGAAAATTTTGATTCATTTCTAAAGCAGTTGTGTAATAATGAACAATTACCGGAAAGAAATTTAGAAAGTTTCCAATGGTAGGTAAAAATTTACACCACTCTCAGCAGAAACCTATAATAGTGTGTCTCTGAAGAATGACTCATTCTTCGTGAGAGAGAGCTCTGCCCTGTGTTCTTTGAGGCTCTCCATGCACTTTTCAATCCTGTAGCCAATGTTGTTGATCTCTTGTGACCTGTCCAGAAATCTATGACACCTCTGGGCATTTTTAGACTGGGCTGCATGACCACTGAGATTGTCACTGGGATTTTAGGTCATCATTTGTAAATGCTTGAAGCAAGAAAGTATTCTTTCCAGTGATCTCTTTATGTGATACGTGTGTGTGTGTGTGTGTGTGTGTGTGTGTGTGTGTGTGTGTGTGTGTGTTCTGGGCACCTTTCATATGTGAATTACTCCTGATCTCAGCACAGATAATGCAAGACCACTTTTCAGTTTATAGGAAATATGCTTGCTCCTATTGTTTTGACATATGATTATGTATCACCTTGTAGGCCACGTTACATTGTATCTTTTTATCACCAGTCTCAACTATAAGAAAGAAGATCTTTGCAAATAAATGAATCTTAATTAGAATATAACAATATTAAGAGAAAAAGAAGAAAATAACTTTTAAAATACTCATTTTTTTCAACTTAGTAACAGAAATGGGATAGAGTTTTCTTCTATTTTGCTTTGCTTTTTATCTTAGCTAGCTTGGATTTTGTCAAGGCAGAGCAGAAAAAAAAAATCGTAAAGAAAAAGTCTTTATAGCTCCCACACAATGATAAACTTTGTTTAGCACATGTTCTGTTTCCCATTCTCATCTTTCTCATTATGCCCTGCATAGACATGGCACTCAGTGATATTAGGTATGAAATATCAGAGACTAAGTACAGGAAAATCTCTTTATGAAGCATTCTATAATGTCAGGAAAGGCTAAATATCCTGTCTACAAAATGAATGCCTTCAATTCACCACCAAAAGCATTACCATGGGTATTGCCACACCATCACAGCAGTGTTATTTAGTTCAGTTCCTACTTCCCTTCCTTATTGTAGAAAGAATAGGAAAAAACATTTCTATTTGCATTTTGTTCTCAACCTTGCCTTGCCTTATAATATATTCATTTTGTTCATTTTTCTTTTAACATAGATTTGTCTTTACCATACTTTGCAGAGAGATGCGTTAAAATATGGAACCATTTAGGAATAAAAAGCCAAATGGGTTTTGTTGGCAACTAAGGTACTACTTACAGATAAAATAGCTTTCTCATTTCTCTTTATTAAATAAATAAATAAATAAATAAATAAATAAATAAATAGGCCCAGTGCTAATCAAAGAAGAGTGTTAGGACATAGACTTTACCAGATTAACAAACATTCACATGAGGTAGAAAAAAACCTAAGCCATTCAATTTTATTTAGATTTGCTGTAACACCAGCAATTTTAATTTTTCAGGGCAATTTTGTTGTTATTAACAAATAAAGAAGTCATACTCATTATGACTTCCAACAAATTACATTAAAATCCATGACATTTTGGAATTATTTGAGGGAAATTTTTTCTGGAGTGAAGATTTCATAAGGAAGATTTTTTTTAACAATATTTAAAAAATTACCCCTGGAAATGTCCTGTTGGAAGCATTTTTTTCATATTTACCCTGAGATAGAGAACCATCAAGTAGGTGCTCTTGAGAATTTCTACACTAATTCACTTGTTTTCTTTGGAATTCTCTTTCTAGAAAAAGCCTTAGCAATACTTATTTTCTACTTACTCTCAGTGATCACAATATATCCTGGACAAAGAAAGAACGTAGGGATTCTAATAATTTTCATTCCAATCTGTGGTTAGGGACTGGTTAAAACCTGTGTAGTCCAATAGGATTCAATTATAATACTATTTGGCTCAAGAAATGGAGAAGGAATGCTACAAAGGGAGAAGAGTGATGAGGTAAGAACAAAAAGAAAGAGACAAGAAATTATAAAAAGAAGAATGATAATTCATGGGAGAAAGGTAGAGGAGGAAAGAGGAGAGACAAGTCAGGAGAAGTTGGGAGTCAAGCTCAAAACATGTGGAATTGTACTTCATCAACTAGGGAGATGAAACATCCCAAGGAGTGGTCCAAAGTATCTTTAGCAAAACATAGCATAAATACAGGCATACACACACATACATACATAAAGACCTTAATGGAATCAGGATGAAAACATGACAGTAGGGGTATGCTGTACTCATCTCCCCACAGGGAACCAGTATTCATGTCTTCCTACTGGGCTTGAAATATTTTCTTTCTATGTAACCACAAAGAATTTTACTAAGGGACTTCCCTAAATTCAGCCTTTCACTTTCATTGGATGGCCTGGTGGAAGGATAATAGTTTCCCAGTTAGATTTTAACCCATTTTGTCCATAGATTCCTATCCCTATCCCTGGGCTCTGAATTGTTACATAAATGAAGTAAGATACACCCTCCACAAGGATATATGGCAAAAATTATATATATTAAAAAAACTAAGATTTACCAACATATACTTCAGGGAAATGAGCAGATCTCTTAATGCTTCCAGAATGCAGGGAGCACTTCTGAGAGAAAGTCTTTGAAAGAACAGAAGGATTGGCGGGATGGAATAGCAAGGGCAAAGGAAACAGCAGGTAGGCAAGTGCAAATGAGAAAATCATCTCATAATCATGTCTGCATTACTGACTAGAGCAGAAGGCCCAAGTAGGATAATAATGTGAAAATGATAGTGGACATCTGTTGTTTGTGACTGTCCAGGATTCCAATTTTCTTTTCTAATAGCTTCCTGATTTTCCCGTGGACAAACACCCTTCCTCCACTTGTAATTGACATGGTTTGGGTAAGGCTAAGCCTCAAAAAGTTAGCATGTGACTCAGGCCTGGCCAATGGGAACGACACACCCTCAAAATCCCAGAGATTAGTTCAGGGATGAGCATGGCACTGAAACCAACCCATAAGAATAATACCAGGAAGAAGTGTAAAGTTTGGGGATACACACACTCTTTCATCTTGTTATGCATAAACCTGGAGCTACTAGCGTTGACCCGTGCACTACAAGGGGACAGCCTGCCCAAGAAGGAGGCCAATACAAATTAAATAATAACCATGCATAGAAAGAGGCAGTTTCCTGACAGCTTTCCTCAAACACCTTGGATTCGACTATGCCTGTATTCCAATATCCCCCAGATCTTTTGATTATGTGAGCCGATAAACTGCCTTTTCTGTTTAAGCCAATTTGAATTGAGTTTCTGTTACTACCAACCCAAAGAATCCTGACTGATACAATGAAATATATACATGACATGGGGGAAACCTGATGATAGAGGACTTTGAGCTCTAATCTGAGGCATTGGGCCATAAAATCTAGGAATGTAGGAAAGACTCACATGTTGGTAGAAAGAGGATAAGCTCTGGGATTTGAAAGGTTAAGGGTTTGGGGAAAGTTTATATATATATATATATATATATATATATATATATATATATATATATGTATATATATATATATATATGTGTGTATATATATATATATATTTCTGGCACTTTAGTTAGCAATGTAACCTTGAGCAAACAATTCAACCGTTTAGGTCCTCAATGTTCCCATCTGTAAGTAGGGAGAATAGTACCTACCCTAAAGGGTATTGATGAATATAAAATGAGATAAAATGTATGTAAGCACATTGCTCAGTGCTTATCATAAACTATTTCTCTTCCTCATTCCCTTCCACAAGTGCCGTTGCCAATATCCTTACACAGCCTCTAGAAATTCAAGTTATATTCTATTCCCAGCATAGCCCATCTTCCCATGATCATGCTCAAAAATGATATCCTTCACCATTACAACTGTCCCTATTCCTACTCAATGTAGTTTTATTCACAAGGTGTTACATCTACCGAGGCAGTTTCTATTTTAAGGAGGGTCACTTAAAATAGAAACATTTAAACCTATAAGAATAATTTCCTAAAGTTGACAGTTTAAGCACAATTGGGGCAAGTGTTTTGAGACAGGCAATGAAACTCACCTAGATGTTAAGACAGACTGTGAAGAAAGAGAAATAGGTCACCAAACAAGTCACAAACACATAAGAACTTTAGGTTTAGAGAAAAATATTTAGCAGGAAATAATTTGGCTAAATTAAATAACTAAAGCCACAAGTCTTAAAATTATAAAGTATGTTGTACATTTAGAAATGAAAAGACTGCCAAAGAAACAAACGTATACTAAAACACTGAGGTAAATATTGAAGGCAACTAATCATTTAGAAATTGTTTGTCCTGCCTCATCTTTCCCTCACCCATTTAACCCAAGACTGACTACCTGAAACGGATGTAACTACACTGCAATGATCTAACTTGCCTAACCAATCTGGAGCTTCTACACAGCTTACATCCACCTTGCAACTTTGTCCATCCCCAGTTCCTCTGTTTCACTTTTACCTGGTTCTCTTCTCCCAAGTCTTTATTGCTCAGTCTTCTTGAATATCTTAAGAGCTAATTGAGCTCATGCATTCCGTTGCTACTTAGTTGCTGGTCTGCTTAGTCCCAAATCATTACAACCGGTTTAAGATTTTTGAATGGAGTCAAGGGCACCTCCCCCCTGGATTTCCCATAGATGTTTTAAACACAGATTCCTCTAATACTGCTCCTTCTGCTTCATTCCTTTCTTTGTGACTAGCACTTCCATCCACTATGTGTCTTAGCCAGACACTTAGGAGTCATTCTTAACTTCCTTTTTCTCGGCCTAACACCCAAGCAGTCAGTGAGCAGATCTTGTAAATTCTACCTTCTAAGCCTTTTGCATATCTAACCTCACATCTCTATTCCTGTGCATGCCTTTTAGTTTTAATATAGGCCATTAGCTCTCACCAAGAAATGGATTCTAATATAATCTGCTGCTCTAATCTCAAATTCCTCCAATTCATTCTCCACATCACTGCCATGGTATTTTGTTTTTCTAAAATGCAAAGCTGTTCATGTCCCCTACGTCCATCTGTTTCATGTCACCATGGCTTCTTTCCCTCTATCTCAAATACCCTGCCACACTTTAACTCTTGGATAATCTCACTTATTTCCATGCCTCATCTCTTGTCATTTCTACTGTTAACCTTTTGGTGACCACACCCCGTCCTTGCTTTTGTACCAAACCACCCAGAAATGACTTCTTCTTTCATTGTGTCTTTACACTCCACTATGTATGTTTGGATATCTGTCTTCCCTACCCCATTTGTTAATTGTAATCATTCTAAGGACATGAAATATGTTATATTCACCTCCGTAGACCCAAGGGCTAGATGCATGGTAGGTGTTTAAAAAATATTTATTGAAAAATATGTTACATTTATACAGCTTGGATACATGATGTAGAAGGAGAAACTGTCGAGCAACTTGAGCATGAACAATACAGTGACAGAGTAAGCAACGGTGCCGAGTTCATTTTGTAGCCATAGCACAATAGGGTGACACGGGTGACGTCTTAACAGAGGGTGGGGTAGAACCTTCATTCCCAAAAGATAACACATGTAACATACTATGGCAGACAGTATTTTCCAAAAATGTTACTAAATATCTCTCCCATCCGGCATGGCCTTCTGCGTTGTTACCTTGTCACTCCTCCGTCAAGAACTGGAACGTCTAAGTCTTTAAACCTGGGTGGGCCCCATGACTGGTTTGACCCAAAGAATATGACAGATTTAATGCTGTGCCAATTCTGAGTATAGCCCTTAACTGGTCTGGAAATTTCTGTTTCTTCCTTCTTAGAAGCTAGCTACCTTACATGAAGTATAACCGCTAGACCACCATTCTTTAAGAAGCCCAATCCACATGATGAGGAAATAAATAGTGTGAGGGCCAGGAGCACTGAGGCGCTTGACAAGTGAATGAAGGAGTCATCTTACATGGTATGTATGTATATATATATATATATATATATATATATATATATATATATATATATATATAAAATATACTATATATATATATACAATGGAATACAATGGAAAAAGAATGAAATAATGCCATTTGCGGAAACATGGATAGAACTAGAGATTATCATACTAAGTAAAGTAAGTCAGACAGAGAAAGACAAGTAAAGTAAAGTAAGTCAGACAGAGAAAGACAAATATCATATGATTATCACTTATATGTGGAATCTAAAATATGACACAAACGAACTTATCTATGAAACAGAAACAGACTCACAGACATAGAGAATAGACTTGTCGTTGCCGGTGGGGTCAGGGGGAGGAATGGAGTGGGAGTTTGGGGTTAGCAGATGCAAACTATTATATATAGGATGGATAAACAAGGTCCTAGTGTATAGCAAAGGGAACTATATTCAATGTCCTGTGATAAACCATAATGCAAGAGAATATTGAAAAAGAATGTATATAGAGGAATCACTTTCCTGTACAGCAGAAATTAACACACGATTGTAAATCAACTATACTTCAATTTAAAAAAAAACTCATCTTAGACACCAGCCCAGGTGAGCTTTCAGATGACTGCAGCCACGGGTACCATCTGCCCACACGGCATGAAGGATCCCAAGTGAGAATCACCCACCAGTGCCCAGTCAACCCACAGAACCAGAGAAAGAGTAACAGATTGCTATTCAAGGCCCAGAATTTGGGGGGTAGGGGTGGTATACCACAATAGATAACTGAAACACATAATTTCATTTTCAGTCTTCTCCAGCATTGTTAGAACTTCTAAACTGGATAAATAATAATAGAGGCTACCTTTCAAGTACTAAGTCATCTAGCAACTTCACGAAAACAAAATGAGAATGCAAAGACAACAGCAATAAAAGTAGAGCAATATCTAAAGATCTCTTTAATTGAAAATATTCATTGCCTTTAAATAACAAAAACAGAAAAAAAATCAGTATCCACTTATGCTGAACTGGTCAAAATAAAATTACGATATCCCCCCAGTGGAACATTATTTACTATAAAAGGAATGTTTTAGCTTATAAAAATTGATATGGAATGATGCCAATATAATAAATTAAATTGCAAAACAGTATGCACAGTGTGGATCTCATTTTTTAAAGGAATATATATTTATAAATTCAGAGAAAAAAAATCTAAACATGTGCCTACAAGGACATGGTTACCTCTGTGAAACTAATACATTTACAATAAATATGTATCACAACTTTTGTAAGAAATATGCAAATCTGGAAAAAAAGTGTTTATTAAATGTCTGATTTTGTCTCTTTCCTACCCTTCCTTCAAGATGGCCTTATCTAGTTCTATCTTTAATTTCTGTACATTTTTTCATCTTTAGCTTAAAAATACCATAGAATTCCAGAGTGTACATAATTTTATTATTACTAGGAGTCAAATTATTTGACAAATTCAAATCCAAACTCCTTAACCTGGAGATAGAGCCGGCCACAGTTTTATTCCAAACTATCAACACATTTTTTCCAGTTCCTTATATGCTTGATTCCAATTGAGCAAAACTACATCTGTTCCCAAAACTGTAGCCTTTTTTTTTCAGCATCTGGACAGCTTATACTGTTCTCTTCACAAAATGCATTTCCTCTGGCATCACCCCACATCCACACATACACCACCCATCCTTCAAAGCCAATGACAATGCCATGACTCTAAGTAGAAGAAAACAACACTTTATGTGCTTTTTTTCTTTACATGTGTCACTTTTTGCCCAGTGTTTTCTGGAATTATTTTCATTTTAACTAACGTTTTAAACAACGAATTCCCATAGTTCAAAGTCAAAATGTAGTTTTCAAGATACAGTGAACAAGCTCTCCCTCCAGCCAGCCTGTTCATTCCTCCATCAACCCGTGATTTTTTTCCTTATGATCCCTTTCAGGGAGGTTTTATGTATGTACAAGGAGACACATGTTTACTTTCCCCACCTTTCACACAACTAGTGTCGTACTGTATACTGTGCTCTGCATTTGCGTTTTTCACTTAATACATTTACCCTTGAACCACACACACTGACAAAGCACATACTGTTTATCAAGAACTGTTCTGGGCACTGGAAAAACTGAAATAAATGAAAAGAATTCCACTCTCATGGAGCTAGTATTCTAATGAGGGAGACAGACAAGGAACAAGACACATATGATATACAGTACGTTAGAGGTTAAGTGCTAAATTTAACATAACAGTAATAATAAAGCGGATAAGGGAAAATAAGTATTGCAGGGGTCACATTTTAGATAAGGTGACAAATAAAGGCCTCACTGAAAAGGTACTTTTTAAATACTATCCTAAAGGCAGTTAGGGTACTAAGCATGTGCTCTCTGGGGAAACAGCGATTCAGACAGAGGGAACAAAGGCAAAGGGCTGAAGCAGGATTGTGCCTGGTGGGTTCTAGGAATAGTACAGAGCTTACTGTGGCTGTAGCAGAGGAAACAAGTGACCTACTCGTATTTTTATTCACGTGTTGCTTATTTTCAAGCCTAAAAGCTTGTATACTTTAGTACAATTAGTATCCATGGTTCACCTTAGTTTCCTTTAGAACATAATTCAAAGCTTTATAAATATTAAGTGCTCAAGATGTGCCTAAAGATAAGTGGATATATGAATGAATGAACTAATGAATGAATGAATGATGCATAATCTAACACCAGTGATATTTACTAGATTTAGGGCCTTTGCACTTGCCACTTTCCCAGCCTGGAATGCTGTTCTCCCACATAACTATGAGACCAGTGCCCTGAGTTCTTTAAGGTTCTTGCTCATAGACCGCTTCTCAGTGGGGCCTCACTGGACATTTTATCGATAATTAACCAAACAACAGAAATAAGCAAAGAAAGACCAAAAGGTTGACTAATAGCTCTGCTGATGCTTCTGAACCAGACAACCTTGGCATCGCTACACAATTTTCTAGCAAGCTGATCTGGAAGCAGAAGGTACACTACAAAACAGACACAGCACAAATAACTCCCTATCCTTCCACCATGAAGGTCATGTAGATGTGTCTCATCAGTTCTGAGGAACTTTAGAATGTTGATTAGGTGGTGAGTTTATGTCTGTAATATACTGACAGGCATGATCCAGTTTTCTCAAACACAAACCTGCCGTCCCATGACAAATCAATGAGCTTGGGGTATTTTTCAGTGTGACTTCAGGAGATCTAAATACAAAATTTTTCATTTGTCTCTTACATGCCATATACATATATTTTCAGCCTCTCTAATGAGACTTGTATCTATTAAACTGATATCAACTAGGTCTCTCCCTCAAAAAAATTTCAGAAAGAGAAACAACTGCTGGATTTAACCACCAAAAAGGTGATAGGCAAAGAATGTAAGTCTTAATAAAACCTCAATTCCAGGGTTCTTGCGCTAGGTCCCCACTGAAAGCAAAGTTAGCTCTCATTTGCTGAATCACTGCCAAATCTGACTCTGTTTTTATCTTATTGAAATGGAGGCTTCATGAAAGAAAGCTTTAAATTCTGAAAATTGTTTTCCTTGCAATGTGCATTAAGCAAACTTGTACAATAAGCACATCTGGTCCCATTCAGCATGCTGTGAGGAGAATCTATACCTTATCTCAATGTCCCAACATTAAAACTTTTGAGATGCTCCTGCTTCACTAAACACATCCAAGGACAGCTCATGTCAATATTTCCAAACCCTTTAAACCATCATGTTATCCTAGGATGCACATTGTATTGTTTTTCTTGTGGTTTCTCATCAGGGCATACAAGAGGCCTGAAAACGCTGTTCCACTTTCTTCAGTATGTCTCAAGTAGAGCACACCATTATTCAACAGATGCTACAAAAGCATGCACTGATCTCCAAGGTATTTAGTACATAGAAGAAAGCCAAAATTTCGCCTGTAGTCATACGTTTTTAAATCCTTAGTTTACATAGCTGTTTACAGGCTCCTCCATTTTACTGCCCTGAAAAGTGTATTTCTCAACAGTAAATCTACTACAAGAAAAATCATGGGCTAGAAATGTACATGGAATAGTTCTCTATACACGCTAATATTACAGCATATTCGTACCTTTTTGAGATCTAATTTGTGACTAAAAGTTATTTTCTTTTTTTAATTACTTTTTATTGGAGTATAATTGATTTACAACGTTGTGCTAGTTTCTGCTGTACAGCAAAGTGAATCAGTTATAAATATACATATATCCACTCTTTTTTAGATTCTATTCCCATATAGGTCATTACAGAGTATTCAGTATAGTTCCCTGTGCTATACAGTAGGTTCTTATTAGTTATCTATTCTATTTATAGTAGTGTGTATATGTCGATCCCAATCTCCCAATTTATCCCTCCCCCTACCTTTCCCCCTTGGTAACCATAAGTTTGTTTCTTACATCTGTGACTCTATTTCTGTTTTGTAAGTAGGTTCATTTATACCATTTTTTAAGAATTAGATCTAAAAAATAGATTTAGATATTTTCAATATCTTCTGTATTTATATTGTCAAATATACAGCATGTGCTAAAATTACTTACCTTTATTTGATTTTTATTCATTGCAAGTTCTTAGTCCTAAAAGAGTGAAATAAGTGTAAATTTGAAAGAAATGTTTTAAGTGACTATACAGGTGTACAAGTTATTTAAAACAGGAAGATAATTTCATTTGGAAAGAAAGTTGAAACGATCAGACATATAAGGAAACAAAATCTATGACTTTATAAAGGGATAAATTAAAATTTTTGAAAAGAATAAAATAGATTTTGATTCAATGGATAATTCAGTTATAATAGCAAGAAACATTAAAATAAATTTTGAATTTTTATCTACATTTTCATTTTTCTACATTTCTTTTAAAATATTTCTACATATTTTCTCCTTATTCTTCAAACCTTAGAAAGAAGTTTCAGTAACAAAATTCATTTTGTCAAAAATGAATTATGTAATTACCAAATATTCATTCAGAATGCAGAAATAATCATTGAATCATGTGGAAGTCTTCATAAAATTTCTCCTAACACATCCAGTTATAGAATGTGGTTTTCTGATATACTCTGTTTTCATAATACAGAGTTAAAAGGTTAATTACTAAATGAAATACAACTAAATAAACTGAGGGTAAGTATTTTATGTTCAATTTCTACAAAATAAGGTAAGCACATTTTTCCAAGGCCAATACAAGGGCATACGCTCATGAAGATTCAGGCTGAAATAACCTTTTCTATATTTACAACCTAAAGCCATTTCAGGTGAGCTGCTCTGTAGCACATTAGCCAGTATCATTTAATAGATAGGTGTTTAACCCAGGGTTGAAGGACCTTAGCAACTTCCTTCCCTTTTTATTCATTTAAGCAATATTGTTTAAGTACCCCTCAGCGCTAGTCGCTGTGCTAGCCAAGTATAGGGGCAAACCACAGTGAGAGGCTCACATCTCTCAAGGAGTTGAACTTCTAGTGAGAACGGGGAGACAATGAATAAACAAATGAGATCATTGCAGGTGGTAATGAAGGCCATGAAGAAATAAAACAGTGTACTGAAATAGAGAGTTACTAGAGGGTCTCCTAGTACTTTAGATCCAGTGATCACAGAAGGTGACATCTGAAAGGAGATCTGAATAATGATAAGGAACACCACACTCCCCGCCCCCCAAAAAAAGGATACAGAGGCAAAAGCATTCTAGAAATAATAAATACTTAGTAGAAAGGGACTTGATACAAATTTAGCATGTTTGAAAAGATTAAATAAGCAACCTCCAATTTTGGCTATAAAGTTCTAATGGGTATCAGACTTAAAACTCCCATTGTAAGTAACTATAAAACTTGACAAAACTATGTAAAACAACTTTGCAGTCAGTGCACAATGGACGGCACTTGTGTGTGATCCTTGAGGGCATGTGGGTTGAGCTCCATCTTCGTCCTGTTTCTCGGCCAGGGACACTCTCCAAATCATAACACAGAGAAGGAGACAGGAGCGGTCTGGCTAGGCAGAGGACTTAGAGCTCTGAGTTCAGTGCTACTGAGAAGGCTGGAGTTTGTGGACCGGAAGTTGAAGCGAAAAAAGCTGCACAAAAGTCTGCCTAAGAGTCCGCTTGAGTCTTAGGCTTAAATACTAAGCTATGCATGCACATGTAGGCAATACTCCATAAGGCATGGCAGCCAAAATAAAACAACCACTACTGTGGTTGAGGAGCTTAAAAGAGATTCCGGAGGTTTCACAGCACTAAGACGTGGGAGTTCTGACCAGCCATGGTGGAAAATCCTTGCTGAACACATCAAAGATGTAATTCAGACTCCAAAGAGGATGTACTTTTTGAATAGAGTTGCCCTCATCCTAAATGCTATTCTAGAACTGCCATAAAATGAGCCTAAAATCAAGTCTTGACAAGTTCAAGTTAAGCCTCCAATAAATTTACTGCTATCCAGAGTAAGATCCAACAACCATTAAACAAAGATCACACAATCAAGATTCTCAATAACATAATATCTATAACAAAGAGCAAATGATAATAAAAAATGAAATTATTAGACAAATGAGGCCAAAAATATAACCTAAAACTAGGGAGAAAATATCAATCCACAGAAACAATTCTAGAGATGACACAGATGTTGAAATTAGCAGATAAAGGCAATTTTAAAAATTATTATGACTATGTTCAAAGATTTAAGGGAAAAGATGAACATGCCAAGAGAAAAGATAACGGACCTCAAAAGAGAAACAGAAATTTTTTTTTTAAAAGAAACAAACAAATGTAAATTCTACAACTGAAAAATATCTCAAGGGGAAAATTCACTTGAGTGCAGATGGAAGACGCCAGAAGAAAAAATCAGTGAACTTGAAGGCAGATCAATAAAAACTATCCAAACTTAAGTACAGAAAGAAAAAATGAGCAGAGTGTCAGTGACATGAAAAACAATGCCAAGTAATAGTTTAACATACATGCAATTGGCATTCAGGAGCAAGAAAAAAAAAAATGAGATAGAAAAAAATTTAAAGAAAAAAGTCAACATAGTCTCACACATGATTTTTAAAAATAACAATGCAGAGACATAAGCAGCCCAGTAAATCCACAACACACACACATACACACACACACACACACACACAACACATGGAAATGTTTAATTTGATGTTGTACAGTTTCAGTTTTTTATTTTTGGTTGCTGGATTTTCTTGTATTACTTTAAATAGTGTTAGAATTTTTCTGAGATGCAGTTACTTGAAATAAGCTGACTCCTTTCTAGGCTTCCTTTTATTCTTTGTTTTGAGAGTATCTGGGGTTGTCTTTAGTCTAGGGCTAATGTACTCCTACTTCTTAGAATTTGTCTCCGGCACATGCTTAAATAATAAATGTTAACTGCTGTTATATTATTACTTACTCCTTCAAATTAAAATAGTATGTTACTCAGATATTCCCTATTCAAATTCCAAAAAGTTCATTATCTGCCTCTGACACTCAGAGATGATAGGCTATACAGTTACTATATTTTCACGACAGGTAAGAAAAATGTTGAAGTCCTAAGGAGGATGTGAGAAGACTTTAAAAGCACATAATAACTTTAGCTGCAATTTTTAAACCCATATTCAGATAAAGTGTCCTTTAAATGTTTATTCTGCTTGCATTCTGTATTGTTAATTGGTTTATAATTTAAACCCCAATTCCAAAAATATATAGCGACTTACTTACAATTTCAGAATGCATAATAAACAGGACAGCAAAAGCAAAACTATGTGAATAAAATCTGTCAACTTTTATAAAAAGCCCTTAAACCATATCCTTGTCTTGGGTTTAGTTTATTTTTTTTTGGTGGTTATAAAATAGATTTAAATTGTTTTGAATATAAAATTAATATATGCTGATTACATTCCGAAAATTCAGAGAAGAATTTTGAAATACAGCTAATCCTTGAACAGCACAGGTTTGAACTGTGTGAATCCACTTATGTGCATTTTTGTCAGTAGTAAATACTACAGTGCTACATGATCCGCAGTTGGTCGAATCCACAGATGCAGGGGAACCATGGATGCTGTTTGACTATGTTGCACGTGGTTTGTTGACAACACAGGGAGCTGGTGACCCTAAGTCCCCACAATGTTCAAGGCTCAACTGTAGATCTATCCAAGTGTGTTTCTTCTTTCTGTTTCTCCCTCACCTCCCTCCCTCATTCCCTCTTTTTCCTCTATGTGTATGTACTTTTTTAAAAAATTGGATTATACTGCACAGAATCTTTTTTAAAGTTAAGCCAACCTATATAGAATTAATAAAGCCTCAGCAGTGAAACAGTGTCATAAGCAGATGAATGGATAAACAAATGGTGATATATATATGAAATGGAGTATTATTCAGCCATGAAAAATATCAAAGTACTGATATATGCTATGTATGATGAGCCTCGAAAACATTATACTAAGTGAAAGAAGCCAGACACAAATGTCACATATTATATGATTTCTTTTATACAAAATATCTAGAATAGGCAAATGCATGGAGACAGAAGGCAAATTAGTGTTGTCAGGCGCTGGGGTAGAAGGACATGGGGATTGATTTCTCAAAGGGGATGGGGTGGGTTGTTCTGAGGCGATGGAAAAGTTTTGAAACTAGAGAGCAGTGGTGGTTACACAAATTGCAATTGTACTAAATGTCACTGAATCATACACGTTAAAGTGGTTAATTGTATGCTATTTGAATTTCACCTTGATTAAAGAAAATCCATCTATCACAGCAATGGTTCTTACTTTCATTATAGTACAACACATTACTGAATAAAGATGTATTTTTAAAAATAATGGAGTTGTACACAGTCACTGAGGATTATGTCACTGACAATTAAATCCATAATCCTGGTGTTGTCACTGGGCAAAGGCTTTTCTGGTGACCCAGAGTTTACTGTACCACCTGCAGCTGCCTCTGATGAACTACAGATCCACCAAAAAGGAATATTGCTACTCAAGAGGTCTGCAGACCAGTTTGAAGTCTTTAATACAACAAATGCAAATGTCTAAGCTGTTTACCTGAAATACCTACTGTTAATGGTGGAGATTTTTTATTGTCAGATTTATTTGAAAATCACTTTTGATGTGATAACTTTCCTTTACCGCTATTTGACTCTTGAGAAACTAACTCAATCCAGGTGAGTCCGATCTTTTTCACATCCTTAGTATTCCAGCGCCAGACCTCCCAGAGCTGGTCAATACCTGTGACATACCTGTGAATCTTAATACTCCATGTCATATGTAGTGTGAGGTTAGTGGGTATGTTGGTTTATTAAATCTGAAGCAATTTTTAATGTTAGGTCTGCCCATGGAAACAGTCTGTTTTTGGTTTTCTCTTCCACTATTTACACAAATTCTGACCCATTCGAGGATTTTCAAAGCAAAAGATGAGCCTTTTATTTCCATTAGCACCTTGCACAGTGCTAACAACCTAATAGTTTCTTAATAAAAAAATAACAAATTAATTGTTGACAATATTGGTTCCATGTGCAGTAAAAATCAAGTTCATGTTACACATCTAATTTTTAGTTCCTTCAAATATATGATTCCATGGTTTTTTCTCAGAGAAAATGTTCAGAGCAGCACCAAAAAATATGAAGAGAGTAAAATTACAAATACAGACATCTTAGATTTGGTATCTTTTGTAGTAATTTTTATCGAGATATAAAATTAGACCACAATTCTGAAAAGAATCAGATAATTTCCGAAGAAAAATCTCTGCATTGTGTCAAACTATGAACATAGAAAAACCCTACTGACTTTCTACTAGATGTATACAGCAAAAGGACTCATCTCCAGGGGTATAGTTAATTATTCTTTAGAAAAGGAAAAATCCATAGAAATGTAGCAAAGACCACTGTTTCCTGCTTCCATTTTAGTAGGAGTATGTCTGGGGCACATTGCCGGCCTACATTTCCCAGTCTCTCTTACAGTAAGACAAATGCCTTTGTTTGCTCAAAGGGAATGAAAGTGTAAATGGTGAGCACCACTTCAGGGTAGGGGCTTTAAGAGGGAAGGTACTTTTCAACTAGTTACAAATTTTAGTCAGGCTCTAGTAGAGGGCAGTGATGCAAGTTGGAAGAAACTTAGATTCCTAAATCACTGAGTGGAGAAAAGCCACCTTGTAACCATCAACAGCTGCCTTGGACACAAGCAAGAATTAAACTCCTATTCTGTTGAGCCATTATAGAGTTGAGGATATATTTGTTATAGCAGTTTAGTTTATAAGATGTTTTTTAAATAGCTAAGAAATAGTAACAGCAGGGATGAAAGAGAGTAACTGGGACAGACCTAAAAACTTGGGTCAAAATGCAAGCCGTTACAAAATACCATCCCATAATAAAAATGACGACTCAACAGTTTCCTCAAGCACTAACAATGAACTTACAGTTCACAAAGGCAGATTCATCATTCTGTTAGCAATACCGATAAGGATCTGGTTTCTGCAGGCTTAGCTTACACATCATGCTAAAGCACATATGACCGCAGTGTCTCATTGCAGAGAGCTGAAGAGTTATTGACTTTGACAAAGTAAACATTGTAAAATAAAGCACGTTGTTATTGGTAACTAAGTGTAGTTATTTTGTTTCCAAACTGCTTTGCAAAACACCTAAATGTTATTTGCTGTTAACCTTCTAGGAAAAGATATGCAAAACAAATCCGCTTTCAGCAAGTGCCCATTCAGAGGTCAAGTTATTTATTCTGATGAAAACTGCATTTATCTGAAATGATCTTCATGAGAAGAGAAAATTCTAAGAAGACCTTTCTGAGTAGTCAAAGCTTCCTCTCAAGTAGTGCCACTTTAGTTATGTGCCATGGCAATTCACTAGTCCTAATTTCCTTCTTTGCCCTTTTCCTTCTCATGTCTCTCCTTGCAGCTATCAGTTCTTCCTTTTTTTCCCCCTTGTGTTTGCTTGCTAAGCACTTAATTGGGTGCAAATGTTAAGTACTAAGAGACAGAAAAACACTCAGACCTGGCATATTTTCCAGAGACAAGGACTGGAGATACTAAAACTACAGTCTGCCAAAACATGGGAAAGGCAGAGAGAAAGCATTGCTTCTATAATATTCGATGCCATTTGTCAAGGCTACTGTATATGGAGTTAGCGAACTGGGGGGATACTGGGCAGGAAGCCCATTAGGACACTCCCAATTCTAGGCTCCTGGCTCTGCAACAAACTCAGAGAAGCAGAATTGCTGTGTCCATCCAAGAAAAATGATTTTCAATTGTAAAGAAATACATTTTTATGAAGTTGAAAGAAGAGCTAGAGATGCTGGTATTAAGAAGAAAACATGTATTTTAAAAAACTGTTCTGGGGGAGGTACTGATTTGCAGAGACACCAAAAGTACAATGTGCAGGATTAAGAGAATTGATAAGAAATACATGTAAGTAGGTATGAGAGAGCAAGCTAATTAGAATAAAATAAGGGCCACTGTCGCCGGACAGTGGACCCTGGTTTATGATAACAAAGGATAGCAGAAAAGAGAGAGATGGACGTTGATGGGCAAGTCTTGAAGGAAAGGGTGGGGTTGGAGGGAGTCATACAGGGGTAAAGTTACCTTCAGCAAAAAGCAACCCAGAGACCAGAAACGTCAGTATTTCTGCTTCAGATCTTATAGGAATATGTAAGTAATCAATTTCAGAATAATTCACAGGCTAAGTACGTGCTTGAGGACCACCTAGAGCAGATGATGATGCCCACATGTGCTATCTGGGAAGAGACAAGAAAAGCAGGAAAATTGCAACAGAAAGCACAGGGAAAAAAAAAAAAAAACTCGGAGGAAGTCATAATAGAATCACTTGTTGCCTACCCTTAGTCACTAGAAGGTTGTTTGAATGATCGGAATATTGCCAGCAAGAAGGGGCATTTTTACCTTCCATATGCCACAATCTGACTTAAATTGCCTGTTATTTTTATGTTGATTTTTTTTCCATTTAATCACCTGGCAAGAGATCTAAAAAGAAAATTTCATAGACCTTGTCTTCTCCATGTATTAGATTGTCCCAAGATTGCTTGGGTGTAGCAGACATAGGCTGAGGGTTTAGAGGTTTTGAAAAGGTATGTCACCCAAAATAATGCCTGGTACACAACACTATTACTGTGGTTATTGCCTTGTTGTAATCCCGTTTTGTTTTGCTTTTTGTTTTTTTTTTTGAAGTATTTCTTGTTCTCCTACTCGACTCTGAGCTCCATGAGGCCTGGAAGGCATCTTATTCTTATTCCCTCGGGTAGCCTAGTACCTGGTACAGACTTGCAACTCAATAAATGCTTGTTAATTGGGTGAATGAAGGTATCAATCTAGTTACCCAAGGATCTTATAGAAAATTGAACAAACATTTGTGTTAAAAACGTATGAGGATTTTCACTTCCAGGGAAATGGAGGAGATGTATTTTTCCTTACGCCTCTCACCAAGTACAACTGAAATACCTTTATCTTTGTTAGAGAACAAACATAGTAAAACTTTGAAAAGTAGGAAGAAGATAGACAGCCCAGAGAACTCAGAGACCCAAGGAAAGTTGTGGTGGTGATTTCCAAGGTTTTTTTTCTCCCTTCATATATCCCAGACTTGGAGCTGAAGAAGCCAGATGGCTGGTAATGCCAACAGGCACAGACAAATCAAGTCCCAACATAAAGCTTGCTCTTTCAAGCCAAAGGACCAGGAAGGGACAGCCTAACAATGTAGGAAACTTTTAGACAGTAACGGTTTTACTCTAGTCAAACACCACAGGAAACTATCAGTAACGGTTTTACTCTAGTCAAACACCACAGGAAACTATGTCCTGATCCACACCCAGGCTGGAAAAGGCTGAGTAGGGCACTGAGATTACACTCTGGCCAGGTCATAATTGAAACCGTGCCCCACAGAGTTAACAAAGCTGATGGCTAACACAAATTCTTCAGTTTGTCTTGCAGAGCAACAGATAGAGGAACAGCTTGTTAGAACCCCTCTGCTTGTAAACTGCCTTGGTATGCTTCCTTTAGTTTAGTTTTGTTTTCTCCTCTAATTGTATGCTTTCCTGGCTTCACATAGCACAGTTATTTTACAGGAACGTAGAGTCAGCTCTTGTTCAGAGTGAGCTGGCTAAAGCTCCTTGGGACCACCAACCATAAAAATGGGCCAATGCAGGTGTCCAGTGAATGGCCTTCTGATGTTGAAGGGCCGGAAAACTCCACCCTCAGATCATGCTAAGTGCCTCCATTTTCGCTTATGCATGTCACCTAGATACACTTGCACAGAACTCCAATTACCTTACCTTTCCCCTTGCCTCCCATAACCTTTCCCCACGCCTAAGACCACCCTCCCTTCTTATCCTATAAATATTCCAACAGCCTCACCTTCAGGGAGGCAGATCAAAGACGTGTTCACCCATCTCCTCGCTTGGCTGCCTTGTGAATAAACTTTTCTGGGATGCAGGCTTTGGCATCTCAGCACGTGGCTTTCTGCACATGGGATAAATGGACCTGGTTCGGAAACATAACGAAGCACCGCAATTCCCCTGCCAGAGTGGCATTAAGTAAGGTTGAATAGAGAGCCTGGACTTAACATCCCCACCTAGCAGCAATGAAGTGGCCATCCCTTTCCCCGATTGGGTGGTATCAGACAAATCTAAGAAGGAGTAAGGATTTTCACCGCTGCCTAGTAGTAATGAGGCCACTCGCACCCCATCATATGCCCCTTTTGGTCAGTGGAGGCCATGTGGGGAGCAGTAACAAGACACTCCTGTCCCTACCAAGCGGCAGGGGGGTATCAGTGGAGCCTAGGGGAGAGTCTGCACTCCCAACCCCACCCAGAAGTAAAGAAGGTGGGAATGTAAAAGTGTGCAGCCACTATAGAAAACAGTCTGACCATTTCTTTATAACTCAACACACAACTACCATACGATGAAGCAATGGCACTCCTGGTCATTTATCTCATAGAAAGGAGAATTTATGTGCACATGAAATTTTTACTTTTTGCATATTTTAGCAGCTTTATTCGTCACAACTAAAAAACTTGAAATGATCCAGACACCCCTCAGTGAGTAAATTCAACATTCTGGTTTATATCCATACCATAGAATATTACTCAATAATGAAAGGGAATGAACTACTGATACACAAAACAACGTGGGTGAATTTCCCAAAAATTATGCTTAGTAAAAAAGCCCATTCCAAAAAGTTACATACCACATGATTCCATTCACAAAGCATTCTTGAAATGACAAACTTATCGAAATAGGCAAAGATTAGTGATTTCCATTAGTTAAGGCGCGGGTGAGGGCAGAAAGAAAATTGTTGTGTCTACAAAAGGGCAGTGTAAGGGATCTTCGTGGTGATAAAAATGTTCTGTATTTTAAATGTACCAAAGTTACTATCTGGTCATGATACTGTACTATAGGTTTGCAAGACGTCTCACTGTGGGAAATTGAGAAAAGGACACATAGGATCTCTCTGTGTTATTTCTTTGACCAGCATGTGAATCTAGGATTATCCCTAAATAAAAAGTTTAATGGAAAAATTGTACTTTCTTACAGAGCAGAAACAATACATAAGGCCAAGTTAACTAGAAATGTAAGGGTCAATTTTTCATGGAGCCATTTATTCATTGTGACTTCCACAAACCTAGGTATTTCTTTTAATACTATTTTGTCCTTCACCACACAGGATATGTCATTATGATTACTTTTGATATTTTTGCTTTACAAAAACTTTAAGATTAGTTTTAATATGTTCTCACTTTTCACAAGAAAAAAAAAAGATGAAGATTACATGTATAAAGTCTATATTAACTGGAAGTGGAGCTATAATCAAGATTTACAGCTGTGTCAGTACAGAAGCGTGACAAACAGTACAGAAGCGTGACAAACAGTACGACATAAAATGCCAAAATTCTCTTGCCGTGAGCATTCAAATCTACTGTAAATCAATTTTTCAATCCAAGATACAACAGTTTTCAACTATTAAAATCTCTAGTTTATACCACTGTTAAGTGGTCTTCTGAATGAGAACCAGTTTCTATTGAATTTTCTCATTAAGTTCATAGGGTCATGTGATTTTTTCGACAGCTGCAGTCCTGGTTTGGGAAGCAAAAGTTATTGAAATTTTTACTCCAAATCTGACTCAGACTCAATGGCTAACTTTGAACAAGATATAGTACATCTTTAGGATTTGCTTTTCCTGTCAGGTTTATAAGAATCACATGTTCAAAGTTTCTTTAGTGTCTCTTTTAACCCTTTTATCCTTCTCTTGGCCAGGCTGATGAAGAATAAACTGAAGAACTCCAACCAGAATCATGGTCATGGTTGATGCAGAAACAACACAACAGGCATCCAGTGGGAAAATTAAGACACAGCCATCATTCAAATGGAAGATACATGCCTCCCTTTTGTAAAATCAATTTCTGTAAGGTCCCATAGAACCTGCTCACACAAAGGGACAGATAGTGCCCATTTCTTCTGGTACTTTAGGAGGACATACAAGATATTCCTGGACTAATTTTTTCATCTGTTCACTTCTTCTACGGGGGGAATGGAGAGAGACAGGGGAGGGTTGGGTCTATAAAATATTACATTTTAACCCACTGTTAGGTCTCTGACAAGAACATCTCTAAGATCATCAAAACAGGGGAATTGCCTTAGTGAAGAAATGTTTCACCTTACAAATACTCTATAAGAAGTCTCAGATGATTGCCTACTGGGACTGTTAGGAAACAGTTTAGCAGATCCCTGGAATCTACAGATGTAGATTTAGGACTTCCCATGTTTGAGCCACACTTGACTGAAGAATATTTCTGACCATGAACTACCCAAGGCTCCCATAATCATGGTCTCTGCTCTGCTCTCCTTTCCCAAGGAAAGGAAAACAAGCAGAACTATTAAATGTTGGGAGCTCAAGATACTATCGGATGCCTAACAAGGGTAATCTTTTTTAAAACTAGAAGACTTGAATTAGAATCATCATTTCAAAGAACCAAACTAGACTTGGTAAGAAAAGGCTTGTAAGGATATGTATCTTCAGAAGGTAACTATGCATCAACATCTAGGGGATGGAAGGAAGTAACTCCACGTCATGTGTTCTAATCTTGGGATGGAGACCAGGGGTATATTATTGAGACTATAAAAGGTGCTAAACTTCTTTAATTTCTTCATTTGTTTTTATAATGGGTATATACATATATGAGCGGTTGGGTGGGGAGCGCACACGTTTCTACCACATTTAGTCAGGAAAATTGAAGTACAAATTATCATTATCTTAGAATGGTGTTTCCAAAAAGTATTTGAGGAATCATCTCATCACAGTCACCTGGGGGACAAATTAGAAATCTGAGCTCCTAGGCCCTAGTCCAGATTGACTGAATAGAGCCTCTGAGGCCCAGAACCCGGGAATCTGCATTTTAAAGAAGCTACTGTAGTGATTGCTCTGTACACTAAAGCTTGACAATGTCTTTGAGGTTATAACTTTTTTTAAATTTGAATTTTATTTTATTTTTATACAGCAGGTTCTTATTAGTTATCTATTTTATACATGTCAGTGTATATATGTCAATCCCAGTCTCCCAATTCACCCCACCACCCACCCCCTGCTTTCCTCCCTTGGTGTCCATACATTTGTTCTCTACATCTGTGTCTCTATTTCTGCCTTGCAAACCGGTCATCTGTACCATTTTTCTGGATTCCACATATATGGGTAAATATACGATATTTGTTTTCCTGTTTCTTACTTTACTCTGTATGACAGTCTCTAGGTCCATCCACGTCTCTACAAATGACCCAATTTCGTTGCTTTTTATGGCTGAGTAATATTCCATTATATATATGTACCACATCTTCTTTATCCATTCTTCTGTCGATGGACACTTAGGTTGCTTCCATGACCTGGCTATTGTAAACAGTGCTGCAATGAACACTGGGGTGCAGATGTCTTTTTGAATTGTGGTTTTCTCTGGGTATATGCCCAATAGTGGGATTGCTGGGTCACATAGAAATTCTATTTTTAGTTTTTTAAGGAACCTCCATACTGTTCTCCATAGTGGCTGTATCAATTTACATTCCCACCAACAGTGCAGGAGGGTTCCCTTTTCTCCACACCCTCTCCAGCATTTGTTGTTTGTAGATTTTCTGATGATGCCCATTCTAACTGGTGTGAGGTGATACCTCATTGTAGTTTTGATTTGCATTTCTCTAATAATTAGTGATATTGAGCAGCTTTTCATGTGCCTCTTGGTCATCTGTATATCTTCTTTGAAGAAATGTCTATTTAGTTCTCCTGCCCATTCTTTGATTGGGTTGTTTGTGAGGTTACACCTTTTTTACTGATTGCACTCAAGTTTCAACCAACAACCTTTGATGGTAAATATAGTCTTTGCCTTCTAGGGAGGGCAGAGCTCTCGACTGATATTCTCCTACTAATACCGATTTCAAGAATATTTAAAATAAGTAGAACTACATTAAAATGTATTAAATTTACAGCCTTCACACTCAAATCTTCCATAAGTCTCTGCGTGATTACTGAGTAAACGTCAGTGAAAATCTAGCAGAAGATGCCACTTTCTAGGGAGACATTTGTCTATAAACATTCTTTAAAGAAAACTTGGTTTTTCTTTAGCCTTTGCTTTGTGACTATACTAACTGACGTGTCTAGTTCAAGTTGCAAAATGATACACAAATTTCTTTCCTTCAATCGCATGATTTCTCAGACAACCTGACCATGTATAGCTAGCAAAAGTCTTCATAAATGGGATAAGGAAACTCATTTGGATCAGGACATATTTGAAGACCCAGGTTTGAAGGAAAAAAAAATCAGGTTTGTGAACATCATGCTGTTCCTTCCACTGCTTATAGTAAGACAGGTGTGAATGCCCCAGAAACATGACATGCAGGTCAAATTTCTCTTTATATAAATGGGATTTCAAATTACGGAAAGGCAATGCGGCTGTTGCAGAACATCATGTGTCCTACACAACCTGCAATAGTTTAAGTTGTTTCTATTTACACTATAAATTGCAGTGGTATTAAAAATTCAGACTGTCAAAAATTCAGTCTCAAATCAGTCAACTTCGAGGTCTGTTAGGGGAGAAAGGAGGGACTCTTGAAAAGTTCTCACCAGTAGTAAAGACTGAAAAGGGACAACACTTGACATGAGAAAATCTGCCAAGATACAAATCATCAGTGAACCCATAAGGACTGCCTCCAAAGGATTTGAATCCAAAGATTTCCATCTCGGAAATGTTTCCCATCTAACGTGTTAGTAGGGGTATGGTACGTTCCTGTAAATTAAGAAATATATAAAATTCAAAAAAAAATGCACACAGTAAGTAAGCATAGTTGAGAACACAGGTAAGTAAGATGGCACTTTGGAAACATGAAGGTCTTCTCTCTGTTCTTGGAATATAAAGGCACGTAGGCATGTGTCACATTTCTGATAAACAATACAGAAGTTAAATCTTCCCCTGAACGATATCACTTTACCATAAAGAGTAAATAACTGAGTTTTGAAAACAAGTTGAACTTATAGACTAGCCAGGCTGTCTTTATGAGTGTAAGAAAGTTTAAGTTTGAGAGATTAATGGAAGACTGAACTGTAGCTTCTATAAACACTAAAATGCCTTTTTCATGAGTGACATCACAAATGCAGTTGCTACGTATAGATGAGGTGGTTTGATTTACACATGTAATATTCTACAAAAGAGTTATGCAGATTTTTGCTTTTTGGCTTTATCTGTTAGGAACAGGGCAACTAAACCTCAGTCACTGAGTCTTGAGTAAGTGAGAATTTCTCCCATGAACACTAAAAATTATTTCAATAATTATATTCAGACAAGAAAAGACATGAATTTAAATGCCAAAGTGATTACCTTATTAACCACATCTAGTCAAATAAAGCTGCCAATCCTTGTATGTAATGTCTTTTATCTCGTCACTTAAAATGATGAACATAGGATTTCATCTTTATAAACGAACAGTGACATCGTGAGAAGGATCCATGTCATTCCAGAGCCCTAGATAGTAAAAAACCTTCCACGGATAAGTGCTTTAAAAGCAGGCCAGAGGCTGAGTGAAGTCTGACCCACTTACTAGGGTAGTAAAAATGTTACTGACCAACATTTAATGAGAAAGTGATTGTGGTTACACCAGTGGTCAAGTCCACTGCACAGACAAGTTTAAGCTCTGAGAATCTGTTATGTTTTTCAATATGCCAAAATGCACTCTCATTGGTTTCTTATTTCACTTCTCCCCAGGGGACAGGGAAGCTTACAAGAAAAGCAATATTTATGCAGAATTCAGGAGTGAAACTTCCAGGGAATGAACTATGTATGTTGGCCAGTGAAAAGGAAACTGTCTTCCCAAGATTCATGAATAATCCATGTTTACCCCATAATAGCTATGAATTTATCAAATGCACACACACACACACACACACACACACACACAAATCTGCAGAGATCATGACTGAGGAACCAAGTGCTGCCATCTTGCTGGAAAAATTAAATAATATGATTTGTGTTTCGAAACATTCTTTGATAGCCTAGAATTATCAAAATTAAGGATGGTAATAATCTGGTAATTAACAGCAATTTCTTTCATCACCACAGAAATGGCATGATACAAACAGCAGTGACCTATAATTTCTCTCACATGAGATTTGCATATACTATCACCATATTTGTAACTACCCCAGCAGTCACCCAAAATATCACTCATCGTTTGCTCGTAAGGTGCCAGGGATGTTAAAGTAGACTGGATCCCCTTATTTTCCAGAGCTATCGAACAAAAGGTCATTGCAAAAGGGAAAGTTAAACACAATGTGACATGAACAGTAAAAAGGTAATTAGCACCATTATCTCTTTCTTGCCAACTCTCGGGTAATACAAAAGTGTGCGTGTATATATATTTATGTATATAAATATAATTTTTAAAAGCTAATTTATGTTGCCTTTTGTTGTTTCTACTGGAATTAAATAGCAGAGGGTTATGAAGTTAAACAAAATAAACAGTAACTGAATTCTAATGGAGAGTGATTCCTCTCTGGATCTATGCCTGGATCTTCCATCGGTGTGGAGGCGACTTATGAATGAACACCTTGCTGCCAAGGAACTTTTTATCTCAGCCTCTAGCAGTCAGATTTCTAACTCCTCTAAGGACACTCTACTTCTCTGCCTTCTTATGAAGTAGCCATTCAATCTCTCTTCCTGTGGAATAACAGTACAGGACTACCATATCTTGAGTCACAACTTACAGCCTAATGTTACACATCCATGTTCTATGCACATTTCTAGAGCATCCATCCTACTACCATTAAAAGAAGATCAGTACCACCTCATTACGTTGAAACTGAACACTGTAATAGGGAATAACATATCTGACTCCATATTAGATCTGTTTAACTTTTGTATTCTGTTGCAAAACTTGTTCTCCTCAAGATTGAGGAGTATCAAAGAAAAGGGGGGAATTGCAACCGAGCAGGGCCCTATGGGGCCTTCCCTGGACAGGCCTTCCCCCATATGCTCTGCTTTAGCTCCTCTCTGAAGTACCGAGAAAAGAGAATTTGATGCACATTTCCTGAGTTGTTTTACAGATGTGAACCACCATCCACCCACCACCACCAAATGGAAGATGTTAACTATTTGATGACCATGAGCACATAGCCCCAGGCTTCCTGGAGCCTAAGGACTGATAATGTTAACCCTTGTGACACTGACACTGCCCTGTTACCTGACCATCAACCAATCAGAGAATTGTGCAGGAGCTGATCACACTCCTCCTTGGTGAGGAACCACCACCCCCCCCAACCTGACTTTTAAAAACGCCTGGCCGAAACCTTTTGGGGAGCTTGGGTGTTTTAGAGCATGAGCCACCCCTCTCTTTGCATGGCCCTGCAATAAAGCTTTCTCTGCTCCAAACTCCCATGTTTGGTTTCTTTGGCCTCACTGTGCATCGGGCACATGAACTTACACTAACAACATCATGTTATGTGAAGCCCCTTCACGTAGGTTTCTATCACATTTGACAGCACGCCTGAATCCAACAGGGCAGCGTGGGAGTTACATGTCCACTTCAGAGGCAAGACAGCCTGAATCTCAACCTACATGGTCTGCCTAACCCAAGAGAGTCAGCGAGGGGTGGACCTTGGATATTTCATGGTTTTTATTTGTCCACCATATTTATGTCATCGAAAATTGAGTTTAAAGAAAAAGAAATTTGACTGGATAAGATCCTTTATCATGATGACGATAATGACTTCCCACACGATAAAAACATAGATGTCACTACTTACAGAAAGTTAATGAAAGACAAGATTTCAAAAACTAAGGTGTTATTTACCTTAATTTTGTTAACTCATATGCCTAAGGTAATAAACATAGAACACGTCTTATATATAGTTACATATCCCAACAGAATAAGATCATACACACACACACACACACACACAACCTGAATGTATGGAGGGCATCATTTCAAACAAAAGGTAGCACACTATACACTGTTTTCTTCACCTTGTTTTTCACAAAGCAATAGAGCCTAGATAGTTTTCACTTTAGTATATAACCTGCTTCTTTCTCTTAAGCTCTACAAGGTTTCTATTTTATGGCTGTACCATGTTTTATTGAACCTGTACCTAACAAAGGAACATTTGTGATATTTCTGCCACTGTGCTATTACAAATAATGCATCAATAAATATCTTTATGTAGACATTTTTGTGTAAGTATGCAGATACCCTGGTATTACAGTAGTAAATTATATATATATATTTAAAAAATCAGTGTTCATAAGTATGCAAACCCAAAGAATTTTGACCTTGCAATACAGCCTTTATTTATTGAGACTTCTTGAAATTGATAAGAAATGTAGTGTAAAAGAAAATAAGTCAAATTCATATAAACAGAGAGAATAGTGATTGCCAGGGGCTGGAGGTGAGGGAAGGGAGAGATACTGATCAAAGAGTACAAGTTCCCAGTTACAAGATAAAGTTCTGGGGATCTCAGGTACAGCATGGTGACTATACTTAATAATAGCATATTGTACACTTGAAATCAAAGAGAGTAGACCTTAAGTGTTCATACCACACACACCAAAAAAATGGTAACTATGTGAGGTGATGGACGTGTTTACTTCATAGTAGTAATCATTTCACTTGTATGATATGTATGACAGACCAACACATTGTACACTTGAAATATATACAATTTTATTTGTCAATTATTTACCAATAGAGCTGGAGAATAAAAGAAAGGAAAAGAAAGAAAAAATTCTCAGGGAGAAATGAGATTCAGGATTTTAATAGTTTAATCTAAATGTAACCTATCATTTTCTAATTTCACTTTTTACTTTCTTCCTATTTCCGTTTAATATTTGAAAAACCATGATGTTGGAGAAAAAGTTTATCATTTGTTTCATATACATACATATAAAATTTCTAATTGTGTCTATTAAACATTAAGAAATAAAAACCCCACAAAATTACCATATAAACTGTTTTGATGTAAAAAATATGTATATATGATTAGTAAATTCATTTTTTAAAAAAGTAAAACCTTCCTCTCTCATAGACACAGCTCTGATAGGACCTTCTCCAAAAAATAACCACTGTAAGATTCTTATAAATCCTTCTAGGTAAAATCTAGGGGGTGGGGGGGGGGGGGGAGTAAACACAGATAAATAATCTATATATGTGTATATGTATAAATGTATGTATTTTCACACACAATATAAAAGTATGTATATTAGTCATAATTTTCTGTATCTTATGTTTCCATTTAACGATGTACTTTGAAGATATTTACATACCAGCACATACAGATCTACTTCCTTTTTTTTTTTTTTTTTTTTAATTTTTTTTTTTTCCCCCTACTTTATTTATTTATTTATTTATTTATTTTGGCTGTGTTGGGTCTTCGGTTCGTGCGAGGGCTTTCTCCAGTTGCGGCAAGCGGGGGCCACTCTTCATCGCGGTACGGGGACCGCTCTTCATCGCGGTGCGCGGGCCTTTCACTATCGCGGCCCCTCCCGTTGCGGGGCACAGGCTCCAGACGCGCAGGCTCAGCAGCTGTGGCTCACGGGCCCAGCCGCTCCGCGGCATGTGGGATCTTCCCAGACCAGGGCTCGAACCCGTGTCCCCTGCATTAGCAGGCAGATTCTCAACCACTGCGCCACCAGGGAAGCCCCTACTTCCTTTTTAAAAGAAGTATCTGGTACACCTTTACATGAATAGTGAAGCGTAATTCATTCATCCAGTTCCCTCTGAAGGACACTTTAATTGTATCAGTCTTACTGATACTCTAAACAATTCTTCAGTGAACATTGTTCACTGGGATAATTTTTGCAAATATATCCATAGGGTAAATTTTGTATCAATGTACATTTTTATTTTTAATATATATGTTTTTATCTACATATACTCCTGACAATGAAACATGAACCTGCACATTTCTCCAAATCCTCACTAGTACTTGGTATCATCAAATTTTGCATTTTTTTGGAAAGGAGAAGAATGACATTTTATTCTTGTTTAGATTTGCAATTAATCCTGAATGAGTTCGAGATTCACCTTTCCCCCCTGCCCCCGACACCAAATTGCCAGTTCAAACCTCTCACCATTTTCTATTGGGTTGAATTCGATGTCCTGCTTAGCAAGTTCTTTGGCCCTTCTTCCTTCCAGAGTCATTTCCTTTCTAACTTTTTTCCATTTGGAATTTATGTTGGTATAGGAGTGAGGAAGGAATGTTGCTCGATTCTCTTCTATCTACACAAGCACTGAATGCTTTCCAACCAAACCGCTGAGTAATATCCTTTTTTCCTGAAGATCTGAAGTGGCACCTGTATTGCAAACTATACTCCCATACATATTTGGAACTACATCTGACCTCTCCATCACAGACATTCCTAGTATCTATGCCATTCCTAACCAGTGCTTCTCAACTCCCTGAGGTTAGGCCTAAGGACTTCATTGCCAGGCTGAGACAGGGAGAATAACTAACTATGTGCCATTCCTCAGACTTGCTCATCCTGCTGTGGAGGCGGAAGAAAAGCTCTGTGTTGCAACTAACGCTGCTAGAACCTACAGGAGTCCACATGAGACAGGGTCCCTGAGAGAAGCCACCTTACTGCTCCGCTGACCGACAACAAACTCAGAGCACGAGCAAAGACAGAAATCTCACTGTGTATGTGCCTAGGATTACAGGTTGTTTTTTATTTGTTTGTTTTGTTTTTTAACCTAGCCTATTCCCAGTTAATGCACTCTGATTTTCCGTGATCTATTTATCTAGTTCTTCCCTATGGTCAAATATATAGTTGTAGTCATTTTTTTGAAGTATCTTTCAGCTTATTCTCCTCTATTTTCTTCTCAGAATTTTTCTAGCTGGTCTTCTTATTATACTTCTCAAGATAAATTTCAGCATTGTTTCAGGTTCTGAAAAATCACTATCGATATTTTCATAGGGATTAGATGGATGTATAAATTCATCTAGACAAAGTTGACACTTTTTTTTTCTGTGCTTTTTTTTATTTTTTATTTTTTTTATTTATGGCTGTGTTGGGTCTTGGTTTCTGTGCGAGGGCTTTCTCTAGTTATGGCAAGTGGGGGCCACTCTTCATCGCGGTGTGCTGGCCTCTTCACTATGGCGGCCTCTCTTGTTGCGGAGCACAGGCTCCAGACGCGCAGGCTCAGTAGTTGTGGCTCACGGGCCCAGTTGCTCCGTGGCATGTGGGATCTTCCCAGACCAGGGCTCGAACCCGTGTCCCCTGCATTGGCAGGCAGATTCTCAACCACTGCGCCACCAGGGAAGCCCAGCTGACACTCTTAATAGAGGTTCAAAGCAGTTTTCCACATAGCTCTTCACAATTTTTGTTATGTTTACATCGTAATATTTTAACTTTTAGGTTGCTTTTAGAAATGAGATCTTTCAGCTATATTTTCTAACTAATTATTGTTTATATATCAGAAAGCAACTGATTTTTAGATTGATTTTTAGAACTGTTAATTTACGGATTTCTCTTAATCTTATAAATAGTTCCCCACTCAATTATTTCGATGTGTTCCATGTAAATAATATCTCTGCAAATAATTATTTCTTTTCTCTTCATTTCAAATATTTTACACCCTATTTCTCTTATCTAACAATATTAGCTACTATTTTTTAGAACAGTGGTGGAAAATAGTGTCACTAGAAACAAACTCAAAGGAAAGACAGACAAAATTGGAAAACACAGGGAAAGAAGAAGCAAAGGAAATCCACATATGAAACAAAAAATGTGAGCTTGGGAATTCATAGAAAAGACAAGGACTTGATTTAAAACTAGAGGAAACAGGCTTCATACTCATGAATTCTTCAGGTAATGGTTTATTTGTAATTGACACACACTGAAAAAGAAGAGGTAAAAAGGTGCCAAAAGCTAGAGTCAATATAAAGCAAATGATATACTCAGTGCTGTTACTGTTAAAGCATATCTAATAAACCGTCTTTTAAAAAATTCCGTTTAACTCATGTGACCCACATTATTTAACAATGTGTTTTGATTTCTCTCCTTAGTTCCTGACTCTCCTGGTCTGTGTCTCCTTCCTTCTTTGCCCATCTCTCTCTCCTTTTACTTTCTCTACGAATTTTGGTGCTATTTCTACTTGCCTCCAATTAGCAGCTGTTTCTTTTAACATTATGCCTTTTTGGGGAAAAAAAAGAGTCCTGCTTTTATTTTTTTCCCTAATGCTTCCATTTTGAAACTTTCAATAATGTGGTTTTAGGCAGACTATACTCCCAGATTTGCCCTTGCATCGTGATAGAGAGCATTTCAGCCCTAGCCAGTGGTGTGCCCATGGAAACTGGGAGTCATTGTATCCTAGGAAACTACGGCAACCAACAGAGACAAACTGAAAACAGGCCCACTGTCATTATTTTTTTAACAAGTAAAAGATGTGAGTATTCTCTACAATGAATCCAACTGCCATTTGCCAAAAAGAAGATGCAATTTAAGTCAGCCCCAATGATTAGAACAATGAAGTATTTGAAAGTGTACATATATGATTTTATCCCTAATGTTTTATAGCAATCAACACTTATTAAGTTGGTTCCTAAAATAACCAAGATTATTAAACAGATATGATCAGCTGTTATGAGCAACTTCTAACACAGTTATTAAATACACTGCACCCTCCAATGTTTTAGCTGTTTATCGATATACACAGATAAGTGGTTGTTAATGTAGCACAAAGATGTCCAGAGATAATTCTGATTTCTTCTGTGGCTCTATATATCTGAAATTATTTGAACAGTGAATTTACATTCTTACCACTCAGTTTTGGCCTCTCCACATGCATTCAACATTTAGCCCCCAATTTTATTTACAATCTTCCTCAGACTCAATAGTTTAGCTGCCTAATCAAACCAAGTTAATGAGAAGCCATATAGGTCATCCATGTAGACATAGCATCTATTATTTTGACAAATGAGTTTACAGCATGAAAGCAGAACTCCCACTGCATTGCAGTTTGTCTGAGTTCATTTATTTTGCATATCACAGGAAGTTGGCCTCTAAAAACTTCTCTCCCCAAGAAAATCTGGGTCATACCTTTCCTTTTCCCTTACAGAGCTGGGAGAAATGCTTACAAGAGTCGTGTGTGTGTGTGTGTGTGTGTGTGTGTGTGTGTACACATGTGTATTAATGTTTTTAACCTTACCTTTTTTCTTTACATGTCATGTGACATTTATTAAGCTCTAGTGGCTCCCAGAAAACAAAGACAAGAGAAGAGTGTAGAGTATCAGTGGTGGCGCTTTGTAAACTGAAGGGTATACCCCCATAAGTAGTGCTACACAAAGGGAAAAATCAGTAAGATCCTTAGTAGAAGCCAATGATAGTAAACAGCTACTACGTGTAGAAGCTCATGCATTTGATAAAATCAGGTCTATTCCTTGGTTAGAGCAGAAAACCAGAAAAGTTGAACATATGAGCATTTTTAACTTAAACGTATTTTTAAAAAGTAATTCACAAATATTAATATGAGACCAAAGCCTTTCCTTTGATAACGAGCCCACTGATTAGAGTTCCCTATCTTCTACCTTGGAATAATTACATTACTTATAATCTCAAGTTTTAGTTCGTTAAGGAACATTGAAAAACTTAATACCCTTGTAAAATGGTGTTAAGTATAAAATCTTTATAGATTTTTACTAGTTTCAACCTTTCACAATTTTCTTGCCAATATCTATTTTGGCAGCATTATTTATTGGCAATTTTCCTTTCCAAAATTATATTTCATAGAAAATATTGTCTTTATTTCCAAACATATGTATTGGTTTATTTAATATTCTATTAAATTACATAAGTTTAATCACAAACGACTAGAATAAACAGGTTTGGGAGCAAGCACAATTGATTATTAATAAGTATAATCAGGAGGGAGCAGAATTATGCAGACACACTAGGGAGTAGCCTACTGTCCATGAACACTCAGAGTAGAATGAAAAATAGTGTATGTTTTAGAGTGGAAATCAAAAGGTGTGAGTTGTGCTGACACTAGGAAAAAAAAAAATTCTATTGCACACACTCAATTTGGGGGTGGGAGGCTGTATAAGTGGTACCTCAGTGGTGCACAGGTTCCCATGTGAATGCAGGGTCTGGGCCAGAAGTTTTGCACATCAACCTGTTCTCCAGTTAATGCTTAATAAGCTTAGGAGACAATCATAAACACAAAGTAGATAGTCCACAGATGTGTGTTCACAAACACCAAAATATGTTTTCCTTAGGTGTAGCTCAATAAGGACAAAATAAAGAATTGGGTCTATTCAAATAAAGTACAAGCCATGAAAGAAGAAATAATATTCTGAAGATTCAAAAGGAAAAAAGTGTCTTTGAAAAAATGGTCTGTATCATCAAGATAAAAATTTCTAAAAACTGGCTGGCTCACAATAATGCAAAATAAAGCTGAGGATAAAACTTTTAAGAGATATAACAGATACATGAAAAAAGAATGCTTTGAGTATGTGGTGGGCTGGGCTCTGGGGCTGCCTGCGCAGCCCTTGGTGCGGGGGCAGAGAGCTGGGCACAGGCAATATGGTGCTGGCGCCCTATGAGGAGACGGTAGGAATGGGGCTAAAAAAATTTTTTTTAACAAATGCTTTTAATTAAAAATTTTTTAAGTTTTTTTTTTAAAAGAATGTTTTCCTAAGGAACTAATGTCTTAAAAGAAAAATACTGAAGTTCACTTTGGAGTCAACAAATAGAAAAAGAGCTTGTGAAAATTCAAATCTGAGACATAAAAGGAAAACTCCAATTATGTTTCCCAAATTCAGAAGAAAATAATGGGAAAAAAGTTTATAGACATAAAAGACAGAGAAATAAAAATAACTGGATAATTTGCGTTCCTAGAGAATAGAAGGGAATGAGTGGAACAAAAACAATATTCACAGATACAATAGAAGAAAATTTCCTGAGCTAACTAAAAGATCTGTGTAGGCAAAGTGAATGGCTCACTGCATCTCTGGGGAAAATTGTGTTCATACATATTGGTTTTGCCCTTCTCCACCTTATCCTATTCCTTTTTTATTTATCTAAAAAGAAGAAACAAAGCAACACTGCCTATCATGTCTAGTATTATCTCATATAATGCTAAAAGTACTAGCCAATGAAATTAGAAACTAAGGTAAAGAAAATTATAGCCTTTATAATAATAATATAAAATTAGTAGTATTCTCAGATATGATGTATCCTTGAAAAACTCATAGAATTAACCACCATCATCATAGTAAAATATTAGAACAAGTGACTGATTAAAAATACAACACTAAAGTCATACTGCTTTTTCAAATCCAAAGTCTGTTATATACTTATTTCTAACATCAGACAATTTAATCTTTTCAAACTTTAGTTTCTTTATATGCAAAATAGATCTAAATTTGTACCCAACTCAAGAGTGTTGGCAGAATTAAATTATATAATTGTACAAAATTCCTTGCCATAGTATTTCACACTTGAGTAGAGTTCAATGTTAGCTCTTACTAATATTAATAATTTCCTATATGCCAACAATACATAGGTGGAAAATATGGAGGGAATATTGTTCATAAGTAACAAAAAAATACATATATAAAAATATTAAAATTTTGCTGAAAGGCAGAAAGGAAAGTGGAATAAATGTTGCACACTCCTGAACAGAAAGACATTGTTTTAAAATGTTATTTTCTCACTAGACTGCCTTAAAGTTTAACAGAATCACAATTCCAACTTCTGAAGAACATGAAAGATAATATTCATGATCATCTAGAAAAAAGAAATGCAAAAATAAACTAGATCTTTTTTTAAAGATGAGAAATGAGGGGGAAATTATCCCATTGCTTAAAACATATTATAAAGCTACAGTAATTAAAACTCAGTGACACAGTTAAAAAAAAAAAAAAAAGTAGAAGACATATCGATAGATCAGAATGGAAAACCAATAAACAGGCCAAAAGTATATATATGAAAGTACTATTTCAAATAAAAAGAGAAAATGACAGATTATTTAATAAGTTATGCTTTAAAAAACTGTCTAATTATTTGGGGGGAAAAAAGATTATTTACTTTAAATCTTACCCTAGCGTAAATTCCAGATAGATTAACAATCTAAATATGAAAAGAAAACTATGAAATATTTTAAAACATACAGATAAATATTTATATAATATTTGGTGACAAAGGTTTTTCTTTCCTAAAAATGTAACCATAAGCAGAAATCTTTAAGGAAAAAAATGAACTGATTTGACTATGCACAAACTAAATATACACACACACACACACACAGAGTTTCATTTCAACTTAGAATACAGAAAGCTGTATGTGAACATCACTCCCAACTTAACAGTGAGAAAAAGATAGATAATCTACAAACCAGTAACTTTTCTGGAGCTGAACATGTTAGGCAAACAAATGAACAAAAAGTTCCAAAGAGTACCAAGCCCTTCCTAGGAGAGGCAAAACATATCAACTGTTTCAGCTCTGACAGAGTAAGAAATAGCCAGCATACAAGCAAGGAAGGAGAAATCATCTGATATTGCTAAAAATTCATAAAGGCCAACGATGGGCTAGAGTTCAAGATGAAATAGCTGGAAACTCCAGACTCATGGGAAGTTGCATTCTCTGGCTAGCTCCTTTCCCACAAAGAAGCCTGGATGCAGGGCGGGGGAGACAAAAGAACTCCCACCACCAGTGTGAGGCCAGCCTGTGGGAGGTGATCCACAGCTGCTGGGGGAGAGGCACAAAATACTACCTACTCCCCCTGTCCCTTTTCTCCTAAGAACTGAATGCTGGCAGAGGGCACAAACCTTTGTCTCTCCCATCCCCAGGGCCCAGGCAGTCATCCACTGCTTTCCAGGAGGGTCAGGAAGCCCTTCTTCCCACAGGATATTGCCAAGGATCTATTTCCATTGGACAAGGGATAGAAGCAAAATGTTCTGCCCTGGGGGAGGCACAGAGAACTCAACTCCCTCCTTACGACTGTCACATGTACCCACCCTGGCCTTTTATGTTCACATAACATAAAATTAACCATTTTAATGTATACAGTTCAGTGGCATTCAGCACCTTTACAATGTTCTGCAGAAATCACCCTTATCTTGTTCCAGAACATCTTCATCAACCTCCCAAAAAATCTCTGTACCCATTAAGCAGTCACTCTCCATCACCCTAGCCACCATTAATCTGCTTTCTGTCTCTTTGGATTTACCTATTCTTGGTATTTTATATAAATGGGATCTTACACTACATAGCCTTTTTTGTGTCTGTCTTCCTTTACTTAGCCTAATGTTTTCAAGGTTCATCCACATTGTAGTATGCATCAGTACTTCATTCCTTTTTATGGCTGAATAATATTCCAATGTATAGATATACCACATTTTGTTTCTCCATTCACCAGTTGATGAACAATTGGATTATTTCTCCCTTTTTGACCTCAGCAATTTAGCACTAGCTGTTGCACTAACTGGAATACTCTCCTCCAAGATCACTACAAAGCCAGCTCCTTGTCATTCAGGTCTCAGCATAGATGTTATCTCTTTAAAGGAGTCTTTCCTGATCACCTTTCCAATACAGCTTCCCAATCATTTGCTGTCCCAATCTCAACATAGCACTTCTCGCTATCTAAGATTACTTTGCACGCATTTCAGTTCCCCCTTCTGACTGCAATTATATCCTTACCTCACGTAAGAAGGGAACTTTCTGTCTTGTTTTACTCTGACACCCCCATCCCTTGAACAGTCCCTGGTACATAGTAGGCATTTCATAAATATCTATTAAATGAATGAATAAACACAATAAAATACACAATGTGTTTTGCCTATCAGCTTGCCAAAATTTTAAAAGAACTCTACTAATCTAAAGAACACAGTGGAACATAAAGAAAAGAGCAGTGCCATACTGCTGGAGAGAAGTCAAAATGACAAACTTTCTTGAGGGCAATTTGGCAATAAGTATTTAAAAGCTGAAAACTGCATATTCTTCCGTGCCAGCCATCAATTTCTGTATATTTATACTAAAGAACAAGATTTCAAAGATGTGAGCTGAAGGATATTTTGCAGCATTTTAAAAATAGCAAGATGAAGAATATCTATAATACCCAGCCATAGGAAACTAGTCCTGCTACAGGGCATGAATACAAGGAACTCTACTGGCCATTAAAAGAGATGATACGTATCTATTGGTGTGAAAATACATTCATGAATTTTTGTCAATGAAGAAAGCTGGTTACAAAAAAGTACAGAGAGAAGGATCTAATGTTGGTAAAACTTACGTATATGGTAATGAGAAAGGCAAAGTAAGAGACCAAAAGGATCAAAGTTATCGTTGGGCTATGTGATGGTAAGCAATTTTGTTCTTTTGGCTCATAGTTTTTGTTCTTAAGTCTTCTAAAAGTTTTATTATAATTGTAAAAACAAATGTCAATAAATAGGAATAACCTCAGGTATATAATTCTTCTCTTGGAGACATGAATCAGAAGTAAGGCATTTATCTGGGCATGTACATAATTTAAGCAAACACCAAACTGTGTAGGAATTTTCTGAATTTCAGAATATTTAGAGTCTCTGTATTGACTCTCACCATGATTAGAGCCCTAAGTACAATGAATCATTATTTTTCCTCTTAAAATTTTCCTGTTCTAAGGGGTGGGGGAAGGATGGACTGGGAGTTTGGGGTTAGCAGATGCAAACTAGTATATATAGAATGGATAAACAACAAGGTCCTACCGTACAGCAGAGGGAACTATACAATATCCTGTGATAAACCACAATGGAAAAGAATATAAAAAAGAATGTATATATGTGTATGTGTGTGTGTGTGTGTGTGTGTGTGTGTGTAACTGAATCACTTTGACAACACTGTAAATCAACTATACTTCAATTAAAAAAAGAAAAAAAAAATTTCCAATTCTAACAACAGCACATTATAACAAATTTTCCCACATTACACACAATTCCCTTATTGTCCAAAACCTTTGAATGTTATAAAGTCTGCTCATGATTTCACACCTCAGGGATCCTTTTGGATTCAGTCACTAAGCCATAGATACACAGAGCATATTCAAGGCATTATGCCTATCCTGTCTCCAGGCCAAACTCAAGTTAAAACTTTCTTGGGTAGACTAGAGTCTTACTTTCTGCTACGCACTTCACAGGAGGAAAGTACATGAATACCCTTGGAAAACAAAACCCTAGAAGCCTGAAAGAGTTCAGCAGCTTGCAAAGACATATCTTTACCTCAGGGTGTAGTTTCAAAGGAAGAAGAGCAGCTCAAAGCACAGTGTCCAGCTGGACCAGGTCTAGACAAGTCTTAGTGTTTACAAGGTCAAAACAAGTTGACAAGGTGAAGTGTATGGGGGCGGAAGGGGTGGCAGCAGGCTAAAGGACTTAAGGAACTTGACAATTCTGAGCCACCCAGTGGGTGATTCGTTAGGACACTGGGAAAGAAACCAAGACTGAAGCCTGGGTACAAAGTACACATGAACACTCTGGGACAGGAAAAGTCTATGGCCTGAGACACATCTCAGGCAAGGAAAGGGGATGGGTTCATCTTTGATCAGGTGAGGAAGGGAGGGAGTCATAAGTGATTTCTCCCAGTAGGGGCAAAGGAAGGCAAACATTGACACTGTAAATGACATAAAGGTATATAAAAACCGATCCCTGACCAGGTAATCACAATCTAATTAGAAAAGAAAGACATACGCAGCAGAAATTTAAAACCTTACATGTAGTGAAAATGGGGTGAGATGCATTTTGATTTGGCGAGGAAGATTAGCTGGGCAAGTCTTGAAGGCTGAATGCGGTATTTATATTTTATCCTATAGATTTGGGGAACCATTGAAGTTTTTGAGCATGAGAGTGACTTCACAAATGTAATGTTTTAAAGGGATGGGTCTGATTGTACTGGGTATGGAGAGACAGGCACGTTTTCTTAAAGATGTATTTTTTAAGCACAATTTCTCTTCCCCTCTTTTGGGTTTTTCTATCTTTCCTTTGATGTTTTCTTAGAGATTCCTGGCTCTGCCCTGTCATACGCATAGCATTCCCGCATTATAGGGTCTTGATGTTCCAGAAAGGAATACAGTAATAAAAGCTGCAGGTGTGATGACAGCAGTAACAAATATTTTGTAGCCAAGTAGAGCGATGGTTGAGAACAAACTTCAAATTTATTTAGGGATTTGCTAGAGGCAGACATAATCTGTGACTCTTCACATCTCATTTTCAGAGTTCAGGGACTCTAGCCACTAATGAGAAAATGCCCAGAAGTAACCTTAAAACATTTTATCCCTTGTTGTAAAAGAATAAGGGAAGCCAGAGAATCACAAGAAAGATTCTCTGCAGCGACGCTAACCCAAGTGTGAGTTAACTACATCTCATTAGGATACTTCTCTAGAGAACCAAGCAATAGACCTCACAAAATGTAATGTCACTGGCCATCTTTTGTCCCACTAGAGTCTCTTGAAAATATATTTTTAAATTTTATTTATTTATTTATTTATTTTTGCCTGCGTTAGGTCTTCATTGCTGTGCCTGGGCTTTCTCTAGCTACAACAAGCAGGGGCTACTCTTTGTTGCGGTGCGCAGGCCTCTCATCACGGTGGCTTCTCTTGTTGTGGAGCACGGGCTCTAGGTGCGTGGGCTTCAGTAGTTGTGGCACATGGGCTCAGTAGTTGTGGCTCCCAGGCTCTAAAGCATAGGCTCAGTAGTTGTGGCACACGGGCTTAGGTGATCCGCGGCATGTGGGATCTTCCCGGTCCAGGGCTCGAACTCGTGTCCCCTGCATTGGCAGGCAGATTCTTAACCACTGTGCCACCAGGGAAGCCCAGAATATTTTTATTTAAAACAAACATATCCTCATCCCCGCATTGCATGTTGCATCTGATGGTCACCTGCTGGAATTCCCATCAGTCCCCGATGTCTTTCTCTCTGGGATTTTGTCCATCTTCCCTTTTATTTCAAGTGTCTTTCAGACTCGTAGACTTGTTCTGCCCTATGCCTATGGACACTGCAGGGTCTCAATGTTCCAAAAAGTAGTAACAATACTGTCAGGTTGACAATAGAAACAGTCATCAGTAATAACAACTGTTCTGTACACACACTATCACTACATCATTAATTGCAACATGATTGCAAAGCTCTGGGGCTTGAAGGAGGAAAGAGAGGATGAGGTCATCCAGAGCATTCGTCAGTCTCTCTAATTGCTAGCGTGCAGTTCCAAGGTTTCCAATAGAAGCCCTATTTTCAGGATTTTATAACTTGGCACTTGTGATCCACTGTCGACTTAAACTTGACGTGAAAGGCCCCAGGCGTAGGACCATCATCAGCTCATTCTGAGTTATATTAAAAAAACGGAGCACCAAACATAAACTCCAATCGTTCATAAATGGCACTGTTTAAAAGTGACATTTTACAAGTGACTATTCCTCAGGTGACCATTCTGCCATCAGTGCCATGGCCTTCACCATCCATCACCCACAGAGAATTCTGGAAAGCAGGAGCCATACACACCGGCAAATCACCTCTTGGGCTGTTGGGGAGAACGTGTGATTTCAGGCCAGATCTCCACTGTTTCAGGCACGTGAAAATTATCTACTATGTATTAAGGATTTTATTACCATTTAATTTTTCAAAATGTGTATTTGTACCAGCAATCTGATTTCAAATGCATTTTGCAGGGGTTCCAGCACTTTTCTTCCCTCATCAGTGCTGGTCCCCTGGTGATGACTGGAGGCCACAATTAACCAGCCAGCTGCCCTTGGCTAGCCTCTGCTCGGGGTGTTCAAAGCCCCTCAGACGATTCTCCACATGTCAGTATCATCGCTAAGCAACAACTGGCTAGAACTGACCCTGCCTGAGTGAAGCGAATGGCGTGTCAGAATTTTACAGAAAAGCACTGTCGTGCAGAGACCTAGCCGACCACCTGAGGAAAGAAAAAAATAATAAAGCAATGCTCATGAAAATAATAATGACTGTAGGGTCTATTTCAGGATACACATGTGAAAAAGAAGGTCTGCAATTCCCCACTACCAGGTGCCAGTCAAGCTGACCGGGGTACATTTTCTTAGTCTACACACATTTATTGGTCATTTTACACACAGGCAGAATTGTGAAAAGTCAGGACAGAATTCCCATCTAAAGGGGTTCATGATGTAGTTATAAAGATACTACTGTACAGGCAATCATCCATGAAACATCAAGATAATTATTAAATGTTAATTTGTGAGAGTGGAGAGGAAAGAAGATGCCCAAGGCTGGAATAGTGAGGGAGGCGTGGATGAACAGTGGGATTCTGATGCATGGAGCGAGGAGCAGACACTTTCCAAATGAGAGCTGCCTGCTTAGAAACGGTAAGAGACGAGTATGTGTGGGGTGGAGGTGTAGCTTTCACTCCACGGAGCACCTAAGTGAAGCACCTGGATGTCACTGTCACACAGTCAAAGGGCTGCTGCATTCTGACATCCGAAAGCCGGTTAGAAATGGAGTACACCCGGGCCTTGTCCCAGACCTAATGAATCTGGATCTGCATTTCTACAAAATCCACAGGGCATCCTTACACACATTCAAGTCTGCTAAGGGTCCCTATGGACCACAGAGAACAACTGGGAAGTGTGGCGTGGGAGTGGGTGGGTGCACGTGGGAGGAGACAGGAGAGCTGAATTCACCACCCAGTTCCTTCACTTATTTGCAGAGAGAACTTGGAAAACCATTTAACTTGATAGGGCCTCAGTTTCCTCATCAATAGAGTAAGGTTAACTAGAAATGTTCATCAGAATTCCATAACAGAAGAATGCTGACTGCCAATCAGAGTCTTACATGAAACCTGAATGTGGAAGACAGTTCCAAGTCAAGCGCCCACTCATCCCACATAAAACGCACCGTGACACCAAAATCAGAGGGCTGTGTATTAATCCTGCAAAGTACTATTTTTGCTGATTTTTGAGGAAACATCTTGGAATTCTTCTGTTAATCAGAGAGAAGCAGATATAGAAGAAGCAGTAGGGAAAATGCCAGGCAGTACTTCCGTTCTATGTTAGGGTACTTCCAGCCATATTTTCCACCTGGGGTTATGTATCAACTTCGTTATCCACTTCAGATCGACAAATATTTGAGTTATTATTTTGCCTAGAGCAAACCCATGCTCTAGAAAAGAGTTAACCTAAATATTAAATATAAACATAAACACAGATACACATCTGTTTTAGAATGTGGCTGTCCAGGGGGAAAGGACATTAGGAAACCCACACGTATCGAGCATATACCAAGTGCCAGGTTTGGTGCTTAACACTTTCCATGAATTATCTCATTTAGTTTATCAGCAGCCATACAGGAAAGTGCTATTATCATCATTTTAAAAGGAGGACACAAAACCACAGAGGTTACTTTTCCCAAAATCACACAGAGAGAAAGTGATGGAAACACCCTTGGATCCCAAGTCTCTCTTTCTCTCTAAGCCTTTTCCTTAGTTTCCAACTCACGCTGATGTCAATAAACCTAACCGTCAAAGCGGAAAGGATTACAAATTTCCCCAGCAACAGGGCATCATGATTGCCTATGACAATTCTATCTACATCAGTGGTTCTCAGACCTGGTTGGACGTAAGAACCACTTGCAGAGCCTTTGAAAATCCAGATGGCTAGGCTAAACCCCAGCCCAATTAAATGAGACTCTCTCCTGCCTCTGCTCGAACGGAATCCAGGTTTAGCTCTCAGAGACCCAGGTGAAGTGATATGGAGACTGAAGATCTCAAAGATTGGTTTACTTTCTAACTAGGAAAACTTCTCTAGGGAAAGCTTTACCAGCATCAATGACTACATAGACAATTACATACACCTCGGGAGCTAGGCATGCTAGGAAGCCCTGACTTTTCCATCTAGTTCTTCAGATCAAAACGTTCCATTTTAAAACATTTTCTAAGACTTCCTAATTCAAGTATAAATGTCTTGCACTCTTAACTAACCAAAGGAACACACATGAATAGGTCCGGGAGGTGTTTGGCTGAGCCTCACTTGAAAAGCAGTTTCAAAATGAACTGAGTTCATTCCAACTGTTGCCACAACTGCCATCTCCTGTTTATTCCCTTGGCAGCTGCCACCAATACACACGTTCAGTGTCTGAGATCAAGAGGAGGGTGCCCACTGGATTCTGAAATGCCAAGAGGAGGAATCAGAGGATGGACAGCAGAGAAGACGGTACGCTCTAAAACCTGAGCACCTTCAAAGCATGATCTCCGTTTGTCCCAATTAAAGCATCACTTGGCATTGATGGGTAAAGAAAATCTCAGACGGGGATTGTGGGCAAGCCTGCAAAACAGCCATTTATCCTATTGCTTTGTGTTCTGTTAGGAGCGCTGGTTCCACCTCCACCCACAATGAGGCACAGGGTTGCCGGTTCAGCCTGTGGGTTCTCCTGAGCTGCTCTGATCACCACTGCTTAAGCAGCCTACTCTTTTTTTCCAATTCCAAGTTCTTAATTCAGGGTCATAGAATCCAGTTTACTTTTATACGTCATTTTTTAATCACTTGTATCTACATTTTCAGCAAGAGTTCTAAGATTTCTCATTGAATTCTGTGATTAGATTTCCATTGTCCAATTCTCTAAATTTATCCTGGTTTCAGTGAACCCTGCCGATCTGTTGACACTTGTTGTTTTCTTGTGTTTTCCTTTGCTTTTGGTCAGCCGGATCCACTTTCAAGCACTCTTCCGGGAAAGGGCACGCCGTGTTCTATCCTTTAAATCTAGCAGGGGCTGGAAGACACTAAAGAATAGGCTGCTTAAAATCTGGAGGATGGTATGCCAGTACAAAGACTCTGAGGCAGACGGGGATTATTCAATTATCACCAGACAGTGACTTCGAAAAAAAATTCCCAAGAGGAGCCTCCAGAGAGGGGAGGTAAAAAATGCATGTAAGGTTAACTGTGAGTGTGGCATTCATTGCCTCATTCAGAGAAAAGAGAATGTTCCCAGCATCAAACAAGAGAATGGGCAGGCTGACCTAACTCTAATGGGCACTTTGTCCTCAGAGAGTCACAAAGCACTCCTCTCAGAACCCCACCAGTTCAAGACCTGGCTCCAACACACACCAATTACGTGGCCCTTGCAAGTTACTGACGGTCTCTGAACCCATTGTTTACGATGGGATTGTAGTAGTTCTTATCTCATAGGGTTGGTATGAGGTAATGCTTAGAACAGGGCCTGGCCTATAGTATATGCTCAGTAAATCGCAGCTTATTATTTCTGTCAGTATGTTCCAAACAATTCATCCCTCTAGGTCTAATCTGCGTACATATGACAAGTTAAAGTACTGGTGGTCTACTTATTTCCAATTATCCTTGGAAGCTAATGAGGCAGTGATTTTCTGAAGACCACTAAGTTGAATGTAGCTTTGTTTGGGGAAAAAAAATCAGAACAAAATAAAAGAACTCAGAAAGCCAGTCGTGTGTGCACAGGTCTCTGGGAACAGCCTCTGCTGACCGTTACTACACAAGCAAAAGCAATCTCAATCCTTTCTCACTCTTGCCACTGACGTGTGTGCTCTCCCCTCACCCACATTCTTCTCACTGCAGCTGCTTTCTTTGGCCAAATCGGCCAACTTGATGGGTATGTTCAAACAAAAGGATCAAGGAAAGACTAAAACCATGGCACAGACACGCTTTTAACCCTCAGCATTTATGCATTTAAGCCTTCAGAGCTTAATCAAAGTTTTGGCTTTTTATAAGAAGTGTTTGATGAAAAAAATGGACATATGCGCTGGGTCAAATGCCCTCAGTGATAAAAACAAAGTTCCAATTCTCTTTTGCTTAACAAAGTATTCTTAGCAATGAAAATCAATTTAGTGCTGCATTAAAGTACGAGGTAATAATGGTATAAATGAGTCAGACTGACTGATACTTTGACCAAGTAGCATTTTTATTATTATTTTTTAAGAATATTCATAGGTATATATAAAGGAAGCAAAAGCGGGTCACCAACTTGTAGTTCAAAAGTAATCTTTCATAAAACATTTAGATAGACCCATTGCATTTTAATGAGAGGCAGTACTGTACTGGTTGGTAATGGCAACCTGGGTTCAAATCCCAGCTCTGACACTGCTATGTGACCTTAGGTGAGGTAATGACTCTTTGGGGCTTCTCTCTAAAATTGGGACAATGATACTAGTACTACCCTATAGGATTGCTTTGATATGAATTATCTTTAAATGAGTTAATTTGAAGCACTTAGAATGGTGCTTATTAATGCTATTTAAGTATTGGCTTTCATTGTTATTTCATAAAATATTGAGGAAGTCAGTCTTTTTTGGAGATGAGTACTGCTGCAGTATTGGCTTGGGGTGGTGGTGGTAGTTCCTTCCTAAGATATAAATAACCACAATCCCTCTTGGGCTGCAGTTCACAATCATGATTTCTTCTCTCAACTCCTAGATCATTTAGAAGGTTTATTTTTCCATCTATCATTTGCTGTTCTGTATGTTTTTACTTCAACATTTAGATCTCAAAGACACTCCAAGCTTTTTCAAGGAAGCATGACTTTTTGGTTTCCTAAACCCTTTAACATCTAGTACAAAGTAATGCTCTATAAATCTTTGGATGGCTGGATGAATGAGCCTTATTCATTGCTAATTAATATATTTGTAGATAATTTGGAATGAGCCCATAGGTTCATTAGCCAATTAATTGATGACCTAAGACTGTTAGCTTCTTGAGGACAATTTAGGTCATGGACGCGGGTCCTAGACAAGTACGCAGGTACCTCCATGATCAACTTTCTACTTTCTAGCCTTCTTTATCATTTCAGTCTTAGTAAAACTAAACTGCTTATATTTTCCTAAACATATCAGAATGTTTATACCTCTGTACTTTTGCTCCTACCAATTCCCTTGACTTTCTTCTATGGATAACTCAAACTCATCTTCTAACTCAAAATAAGTGACCAACTTATGTAGAAGAAGGTCATGTTAAGCAATATACCTTTAACTAAGAAACCTTCCCTAAAACTTGAATAAGTAGACCAGTTATCTATTTTAGCATAACAACCACACTGAAACTGTTAGTGGTTTAAAACAAGATTGTTTTTATTATTTCTCATGTTTCTGTAAGTTGACTGGGCTAGTTGGATGGTTAACATGCAGAATGTCCTCTAAGGTTGCAGTCAGATGTCAGTAGGGCAGCAGTCATGGAAAGGTCCAACTGGTCAGAACACTGAAAATAGCTCTTTCTCATGGCCAACAGCTAATTCTGGCTGTCACATGGGAGTTCAGCTGTGGCTGGTGATGAAAGCACCTGTACACAGGCTCACTAGGTGAACTGAGATTCCCACATCATGGCAGATGGGCTGCCCAGAGGGTACACTGCAAGCGTAAGCCTTCCCAGACCGGAAGGGCAAGCTGCCAGTACCTTAGTCACAGAGCCCAACCAGAACCAAGGGCAGGGAACAAAGACCTCACCTCTCAATGGGAGGAGCACCAAAGAATTTGTAGCTGTCTTATCTGGCAAAATAGTTACATGTGCTCCTTTAACAATCCACATATACCTATTTTTAACATGGATTATGTTTTAACTAGAATACTTAAGAGTATAACATAAAGGAGCTTACAGTGAAAGAGTCTAAGTGGCTAGCACTGTGCTGGATACAAATTAGATCACAGCCAAGTGATCAGGAAGGAGGTTAGTTCAAGGGCCAGAGAGCCTGGTGTGGAAGCTCCTCGCCTCTTTGTTCCTGGCAATATCACCTTGATCGTGTCACTTAGGAATAAGAACCTGAGGCTCAAAGTAACTAAGTTTTATATTTAAGTGAATTCATACTTAAGCTTGATGCCAGGCACCGAATACGCCTCTTATAAATGGTAAATACTACCTTCTCCTAAAATGCTTAATACACTTTTTCAAGACTCATCTAGTCCTGGTAATATATTTATTAGCTAGCTATGTTCTCACACTTATGTGAGGACACAAGCTTTCTTCAAATATTTGAAGAGCCCTAAAACAACTGCTGTTTTATATGAACAGCTTAATCATCTTTTGTATTGCTCTGAGATGTAGAAATTACAGGTATGCAGATTTAATCTCAAGGTAAGAACTTGTAGTCCATTTCCTCTACAACATAATCCTCTAAAACATAATGAGTTTCTAATCACTAGAAATGCTTAAGTGAGACCAAATGATTATCTTCAGAAAGAGATTAGACTCATGATCTCAAAGGTCGCTTCTAGTCTAACGTTTTATGAATTAGGATTAAGTACTTTCAATTTATTCCCTTTTGGAATACAACTTCCCCCTTTTCCCATGCACCATGGTCAAAGGAATCCTTTCAAATGGAGCAGAGGGTTTTCAAAAGTCATTTGAAATAACTGAATAAAAAACAGAACCAAAGTAAAAAGTATTTCTTGAACTTGACCTTAGTACTCAGATTCCCAAGAGTGTATCCAAAATAATGAGACATTCTTCTTTAAAAAAAAGAAAAACAAATACCGTATTCTAACACATATATATGGAATCTAAAAAAAAAAAAAAAAATGGTACTGATGAACATAGTTGCAGGGCAGGAATAAAGATGTAGACCTAGAGAATGGACTTGAGGACATGGGGTGGGAGGGGGAAGCTGGGGCGAAGTGAGAGTAGCATCGACATATATACACTACTGAATGTAAAACAGCTAGTGGAAAGCAGCAGCATAGCACAGGGAGATCAGCTCGGTGCTTTGCGATGACCTAGAGGGGTGGGATAGGGAGGACAGGAGGGAGGCTCAAGAGGGAGGGGATATGGGGACATATGTATGCATATGGCTGATTCACTTTGGTGTACAACAGAAACTAACACAGTATTGTGAAGCAATTATACTCCAATAAAGATTTTAAAAAAATGATCAACTTTCTCTCTATGCCTGGGCTCTTCAGTTGTAGATTTTATGGTAATATATGGCTACAAAAATCCTGTGCCACCTTGTCTTTGTGAGCTAATCCCCATATCACATATTACCTGATATCATCTTTCTATTCAGAAGCTCACACAAAGCAGACAAATGCTGGGTCAAAACCCTGAATTCACAAGAAGTTATTTAGAGGGAAGGGATTAGGGAGTCCCTGTCAGATGTCATTCAACTCTCAGAAAATCCTTCAGTTCTAGTTCTTCCCATGGAAAACATCAGATAATTTTTATTATTTGTTATTGTGCAGAAAAAAAATGCTAGATATCCAATACGGTTCCTACCAAACTAGCTCTCCAATGTGGTATGTCGGATGCCATAATGGAACATTTTTAATCAGTTCCCTTTGGATGTCACTTGGTTACTCAGAAGCATGTTGGTACATGTCTCTATAAGAAGGAGCAGTAGTTCCTGTCATCTGTCAATCAGGATTTATTCTTCTTTGAAAGAGAAAATAAACAAAATATTTTCAAAATTAACAACAATCACTTCTAGAGCTTGATGTTAAGAAGCAAAGCAATAATTTGCAGTTTCAAGCAAAGACTTCAAAAGCATCACAAATGAAATGCACCAAGTTTCTTCCCATGCATTTGACTGCAAACTTGGAGAAAAAGATAAACATGACATGTATTCTCTCTTCTTTATGCCTAGCTTTACTTATTCATGTGGATTAATTTTGATGAATGGATTAAATTTCTCTGAGTTATATCTTGTCTCTTTTTCTTTGCTTACAGCTTACTTCAGTCAAAGAGTTTAGGGATATAGACTCTGATTATCCTCAGCACTGGAACAAATTGTATTAGCTACTTATGAATAGTCAGGGAAACCAGAGAAACCTGCTTTTTCACTTTGTTCATTTGCTGCTCTCTCATCCATCCTGCTATGAGTTTGTCAGTCTAGTTTTTGCCCTTTTTGTAGCCCTACTTATTTTGATAAACCTCTACAGCAATTTATATGTACAAAAAACACATACTCAGACTTCTATTATTAAATAGAACAGATTTAAATACCGTTACAAGGAAGACAATGGCATAAACACACCATTTGATTGAGGTAGTTGTATGAATGTACCTAAAATAAATTGTTATTCTTCAGAAAATAACCATCTCTCCAAAATTAGAGTCCAAAATCTTGTTATAGTTTGTTGGTGTTCATGCCTCTAGGAAAGCTGATCACAGGCCTGTCAGGATACATGTCTGGTGAATGAACCATTGAATGCACTCTCCAGGGAAGTAGTAGACACACTCTAGAAGATTCCCATGTAGAAATGTTTTAGTTTTCAACTTTTCTTTGCAATACTGAAGGTACCACTAATTGATACAGAAGACTATTTAAACAACTATGTTTAATTGTGCTATTAATATACACAATCTGTGATAAATGCATATTCAGTCCAAAATGGTTGTCAGCTACTGCTATCCCTTCCAATTTTCTGATATAACAGGTATAAAATCATTGAGAGAGATCAAACTCTTAACACTGGGAGAAAAACTAGTAAAAATAAGAAAGAGCTATAAAATCTATGGAGTGAATTTGGATTAGTTATTGGCAACGGACACAGGCTTCCCAAGCAGAAAGCAATCTGATTCACCAGCTTGAAAGCAGTCAGAGAGACTCCTTTGGTTGGGCTATTCTTTTGCCTGTCCCCTAACTAGGTAAACCAGCTCTGTACCAGTCAGTTCAGCCACTGTCCCACAGCCAAGAGGTGGCTAGAGAAGTACCATCTAATAGAAATCCCTCTTATAGCCACTGGACAGTTTCAACAATCGCATAATAATAAAATAGGAAGCGAAGGGAGGAAGGGGTCATGTCCCCTTACGTGTGCATAGGTTTAATTCCTGAAGAGTACTCAAAGAATTGGAAAGTCAAGAGTTTTTAAAAGCCTCACAGCAGGACATTCCTGAGATGATGTATTTTCAGATGCTCTGCTGGATCAGACTGCCAAAGAACTGGTGGTAACATGGGAAGGAAAGTTGTTACTATGTCCACTGGCAAACACTGGGTCTGCAGAGATTCTCCCTCATTCCAGGATGAATAAGCAAGAAAAGAGCAAAAATAAAAAGATACTTAAGAAAATATACATTAGGACAATGAGAGAACTATCATCCTGAAAATTCAGAAGATTATAATGGCTATTTGTTGGGTTTGACTACCAAAGATCTAATTCCTCTCCTTAACAGATCCCCTTAACATTTGAGGAACTAATACCTTCGTGGCAGAAAATGTGTTTGGGGGTCCTGCTGGTCCCTAGCCAAGAGGCAAGTTATGACTCAGTTAGGATAAATTAGATACTCTTGCCTGGTATTTCTATCTTCGAGGGTGGTTAAAATTTCCATCCCTGCCATCAGTTGATGGCTCCTCCCATCAGCCTGTTACTGTGGCTCGTTCCAATCCCACTGCTTCTTTGAGCCACTTACAGTGTTGACTGTGTTCCCTCTTCCTTAATTTACCAAGAACTCTCTGTTGAGTTCAACAAAAGAACCAACTGACACAAAGAACACTCTGAGAATCATTTCTGAGGGCAACCAGAATCAAGCGTCTTTTACCTACAAGCATGTAGAGTAACCTTCATACATTGCTGGTGGGGATTTTAAATTGCTGTGAAAACTTTAAAACAATCTTCAGCAGTTTCTTATAAAGTTAACATTTTCCTGCAACTCAGAATTTCACTCATAGGTATTGACCCAAGAGAAATGAAAACTCATGTCTGTAAAAAGTCTTGTAGAAGAATGTTTACACCAGATTTTTTTGTAATGGCAAAAAACTGAAAATAACCCAAATGTCTATCAATAGGAGATCGGATAAGCACTTTATGGTATTCATATAAAGGAATACTACTCAGCAATAAAAAGAAACTACTTATATACACCACAATATGAATGATCCTTAAAGACATGCTGAGCAAAAAAAAAAAAAAGACAAAACTAATTTATAGTGATAGAGTTAAGAAGTAGTTGACCATGAAATTGAGGATCAACTTCAAGGGAGAATAAAGGGACTCCCTGGGATGATTAAAATGCCCTATATCTTGATTGAGGTGGTAGTTACACAGGTGTATACATCTATGACAATTTGTTTAAAAAAATTTAAAAGCCATGAAAATTCATATTTCAAATAGTTTTGCCCCAAAATATAAGAACAAAGTTAGAGAAAACAGTCTTTAGCAGATCCCTATACACATTTGACAGACCTAGTAGATAATAATTTTAAAACTTGAATAATGTAGTTTTAAGTAATGTTAAATGCTTAGATTACCAAAAGAATTTTTTAAATTTTATTTTAAAATTATTAAAATTTTAAATAAATATGAACTAGTTTTAAATAATTATTTTAAATAAAGTTAAATAAAAGTGATATCAACATGACATCAAAGGCACATGCTATGAGAGAACTGAATGTGTAGTCAACTGAGGAACAGTTCTTAAGGGGCTTGCACGGGCTCACCTGGCTACCCCTCAGGGCCCAGTACAGAGGCAGCACACTGAAATGTGCCGTCTTTCTGTGGAAGAAGCCTATTTGCTTATCTCAACACTTCGGCCCAAGTTGCAGGCATTCAATTCAACACACAACTAGGGGCCTACTGAAATACTCTCCAAAAGAGCAGAGGTTAGCAAGTACCATCTTTGCATTCTTTCTCTGCCTTACCCCAGGTCAGTGGTATCTCCAAGAAAGGAGCTTGTACATGTATCTGGCACCCTAGCTTCTGTGGCTGCCGTCCAAAAGACACACTCCTTGATAGCCTGGCTCTGGTGGCCAGCAGGACTTGGGTTCATTGGGATGGGAGCAAACAAGGAAACAGTTCTTAACCAGCTATTAGACCAGGGTTCAGTGCAGAAGGAACAGACAGAAACACCCATCTCCCAGTCTTGCCCTGAAATAGATATATTTGCAAACTTTATAAGCTGCAGCCTGAGGATCCAACAACCAATTAGCTTGAGTCTATATGCTTACTGAGATCCTCCCCTGAGGAACACTGATAGGTCTTGGCACACCCTCAACTACTAGCAACAAAGTAGGCTGCTTGGGTCATCACAAATGTTGGAGAGACAACCAACACCTAGGCAAGGTTAAACGAAAAGTTTCAGTTCCTTAATCGTTGAATCCTCAACTCAACAGTTCATTAAAAGGATCACACACCATGATTAAGTGGGTTTATTCTAGGAATGCAAGAATGGTTTAACATTTGCATTATCAATGAGCTTTATCACAGCAACAAAACGAAGGATAAAAATCACACAGTTATCTCATAGATGCAGAAAAAGCATGTGACAGAATTCAACATTCATTCATGATAAAAATTCTCATTGGGTATAAATAAATACTATACTCTCAGGGAGTATAAAGAGAATGTACCTCAACATAGGTAAAGGACATATATTACAAGTCCACAGCTAACATTATACCCACAGGGAAAAGCTGTGCTTTTCCTCTGAGACTAGAGATAAGACAAGGATGTCCACTCCTGCCACTTTTATTAAACATGGTATTGGTAGTCATAACAAGTAATTAGGCAAGAAAAAGAAATAAAAACATCCAAATTGGAAAGGAAGAAGATGGTGTGATCTTATATATAGAAAAACCCTCCACCAAAATACTCTTTAGAACTAATAAATTCAGTAAGGTTGAAAGATACACAATCAACAAGCAAAAATCAGATCTATTTCCATACACTAACAATGAACTATACAAAACAGAACTAAGAAAAAAATCTAACTTACAATAGCATCAAAAAAAATAAAATATTACTTAGGGATAAACTTAACTGAAGAGGTGAGAGATCTCTATACTAAAAACTCGAAATCACTGATGAAAGAAATGAAAAAAACACAAATAAATGAAGAGCTATCCCATGTTCATGGATTGAAAGAATATGGTTAAAGTGTCCTTATTACCTAAAGTCATCTTTAGATTCAATGCAATCCCTATCAAAATCCTAATGCATTTTTCACAAAAGTAAGGAAAAACCCGAAATTCATATGAAACCAAAAAACTGTAACTAGACAAAGCAATCTTGAGCAAAAAGGACAATGTGAGAGGCACCACACTACCTAGTGATTTCAAAATACACTACAAAACTATAGTAATCCAAACAGCGTGATACTGGCATAAAAAGAGATATATAGACCAATGGAACAGAATAGAAAGCCCAGAAACAAACCCATACATATATGGGTAATTAATATGACAAAGGATCCAAGAACATACAATGGGGAAAGGACAACCTCTTCAATACATGGTGCTGGAAAAACTGAATAGCCACATGCAAAAGAGTGAATAGGACCACTATCTCACACCATACAGAAAAATTAACTCAAGATGGATTAAAGACTTGAATGTAAGATTTGAAACCATAAAACTTCTAGAAGGAAACACAGGCAGTTAACTCCTTGATTACAGTCTTGGAAATGATTTTTTGGATTTGACACCAAACACAAAACTCAACAAGTGGAACTACATCAAACTAAAAAGCTTCTTCACAGCAAAGGAAGCCATCAATAAAATGAAAAGGCGACTCACTGAATGGAACGAAATATTTGCAAGTCATGTATCTGATAAAGAGTTAATATCCAAAATACATAAAGAACTCATACAACTCAGTAGCAAAACCACTCAAGTGATCAAATTTTAAAATGAGCAGAGGATTTGAACAGACATTTTTCTAAAGATGATGTATAAATGGCCAGGAGGTACATGAAAAGGCATTCAACATTACTAATCATCAGGGAAAAACAAATCAAAACCACAATGAAGTATCACCCCACACCTCTTAGTTGTCTTTTTAGTAATAGCCATTCTAACAAGTGTTGGAAAGGATGTGGAGAAAAGGGAATCCTTGTGTACTGTTGGTAGTAATACAAATTGGTACAGCCAGCTTGATGGCCAGGTCAGCAGGGTCCCACATTTGGTTTAATGCCCTGCTATTGCCATCTGGAAATTCTTAATTTTGAACACCAGCTCCAAGTACTCATTTTGCCCTGGGCTCTGAAAATTATGTAGCTGGTCCTCCAGGGCAAGCTAAGAACTCAAAGGTAGAAAGGCTTTCCAAATAGTGAAGTTTAACAAAGTTCACACTCTGAAATCTCAAGGATTCATTTGCTTGACTTCAAAGGAAGTTCCCTACTAGTATCAATTCTGCAGAAGGTGGAGAAGGCAAGAAAGGTAAAACAAATGGAAAATTCTTTTTATTTCTGAAAAATAGATAATTTAGTTATTTTGTTCCTGTTAAACATGTCAGAAATAGCCAGATTGATTATTTAAGACAGACTTTTCCTCTACTCTGAATTATTTTCCTAATAAGGTGAATGGAGGACAAATAGGCAGCATAATTAATGTCAGCTGTAATATGATAAAGAGGAAAGAAGGTTGTCCTTTTCTTTTCTAAGCCTTTGGAATAATTATAATGCAGGTAGGTAACACATGGACACAATATTATATCAGCCTCATGGCTGAGAATTTCTTTACTTGCCACATAGCCCGAATCCTGAGCCCTTGGCAAGTGTTACCTCAATTCCAATAGATTTAAGTAGGAAACCTAAAATCAGGAGAATGGTTCCATCGTAAAACATTAAGGGTTGTAGAGGAGCAGATCAAAGGGCCGATCAAAGGAGATCTTACATAAGATCAGCAGAGTGGGTGTGGGTCAAAATAGAAATAACCTACCCTACGGAAAACTCCAACCCATTCTCCCATCCCTTTTCCTGCTCTATTGCACTTTTCCTTTTTACCAAACTTTTTAATGTAAGCTCCAAAAAGGCAGCAATCTTTCTTCACTGATATATCCCGAGCTGTTAGAACAATGCTTGGCACATAGTTGGTTGAATGAATGACCAGACCACTGGGAGGATTCTTCATTGTACTTGCCTTGTTCCTGCTGGGCGAACAGCTAGAAATCTAAAGCTCAGAGAGGAAAAACAGGCTGTAGCAAAAAGAGTAGTGACTGATAATTATAGTGTAAAAAAAAAAAAAAAAAAAAAAACCCCCGAAGAATTTGAGCTAGGTTTGAAAATGAGTAGGACAGAAACTGCAGGAGCCTTCTGATATTCATCATTTGTGCTCCCAAACTCTTTTTAAAATGTTAAAACCTGAAACATGTAACCACAAAGCCTGCTTTCCATTTTAGAATTAACTGGTATAGGTCAACGCATGAGTTAAAGTAAAACTGTCTTCTAAAAGCCAGATACTTCTAAACTAACAGGTTAGCTAATGGTACTTAATCCTCGCTGGATGCCCCTGGCTTACTTATGGCTTTGTCGGCTTATTTGTGACTGCTTCTCACATCAGGGGCCTAATTACCTCTTTAGTGCTCCCTGTCATCCTTTCTGGGGGCGGGGCTGAGAGCTCGTAACAGCTCTCAGCCTGGGCCATTCTCTGTCCTGCTCCAACCCCTTCCTTCCCACTGTCTGACCTGAATTTAGTCACAAAATGCACTGGTCCCGTTATTTCTCCTGCTCAGAACCTTCTATGGTGAAGCAGCTTTCATAACCCGGCCCTGCTGGGGTTGTTTAGTTCTATTGTGGGTGTTTGTTTTATACAACAGAATTGTACTGAGCAGAATGCACTGGGAATCCAGAGCTGCTACCACTCTCTTAAGTTCAGTGTCTTCGTACGCCAAGTACGGGTCAAAGCTCCTGCCCCCAGTGCCTCGTAGCTCATCCTCCCGTGCAAGGTTGGAATGAGATAATGTGATAAAAATATTTTGCAGGTTGCAAATGCTAGCCAGGAGGGAACCGGTCTGAGCCTCACTGTTCCTAGGCTTGACTGAAGAACCCACAGTTTGGGTCTGTAGGACTCTTTCATGACAAATAATATTAACCAAATCAAGTTTATGTAAGCAAAAAAAAAACGGGAACTTGTTACATTCATGATTGGGAACAAAGAGCCAAAATACAGGCCTCAGGAAGGACCAGAAAGTGGACAGCCTTGGGAACATGCTTCATTCTCCTATCTGTGGGTCCCCTTTTTTTTTTTTAATCTGCAGACACTTCCTTTGTGCCTCAGTTTACTCCATGCAGTGTGGTCCTACCCACTCCTGAATTTACATGTGACTACTCCATCTGCCCACTGCTCTGGGTCCCAATTCCCCCATCTCAGTTGACTGGCTAAGTCAGAGTCAGGTGTCTACCTCTGAACTTCTCTATTAAAGCAGGGTAAGTGACCATGGCTGCTAGGGACACACCCCCTGTACGGACACCCAGAGTCCCTTCACAGGTTCTAGGGAAGCCCCTGAAGGGTAATCACAAAAACTTGAACCTAAGGGAAGAAGAGAAAACTGAGGCATATAGTATGGCTCAGGGTCAAGGAGTCAGCATCTGATTGAGGCCTGATTTTGAGACTGTCATATACCATGCCCTAAACCCAATCCCCAGGAATGGAGCCAAGAGGTTGAAATAAATAATGTCTGAAAAGTCCACCTGTATTACTTTCCTAGGGCTGCTTTTACAAATTTTCACCAACTCGGTGGTTTGAAAGAGAAGTTGATTCTCTCAGTTCTGGAGGCCACAAGTCTGAAATCAAGATGTCCGCGGGGTCACACTCCCTCCAAAGGCTCTAAGGGAGAACATTCTCGAAACTCTTCCAGATTCCAACAGCTCTAGATATTCCTTGCGTTGTGGCAGCAAAATTCTGATTTCTGCCTCTGTCTTCACATGGCCTTTCTTTTTTGTCTGTGTCTTCTGTCTCTTATAAGGATATTGTCATTGGATTTAGGGCCCACTTGGGTAATTCAGAATGGTTGCATCTCAAGATCCTTAACAAATACCCTTTTCCAAAGTAAGGTCACATTCACAGTTTACAGAAATCAGGACATAGGCATATCTTTTGCAGGGGCCACCATTCAACTCACTACAGCATCTGTTTCACTAAAGAACAGCATTCCAAAGCTCAGAGGGCTGAGGAAGAAGAGGACTCTTCTGCTTGGGGCTTGTGATTGGAACATGTGAAAACATGGACGGAAAAACCTCGAAAATCAGAAGCTAAGGGTATCGGATACTGGGCCTTAGAGGACCTTACTGGCTCCAGAAACAGGATAAACAGCAGGCCTAATGGCCATGAGGACAAAGATTGGAAGGATTCCCCTGAGGAACCCCAAAGTTACTGAATACAAAGATGAGAGGGTGAAGTGCCTCCCTGCCACAAAAAAATGTTTCTTCAAGTTTTCTTATGATTGCTGCTCGTCTATTAACCTCCATAGGCTGGTGTGCTCCGAGCCATCTCAGTTTCCAATACATATATGGAATTAGAGTTTTCATTTGCTTTTTCTTCTAAATAGCTTAACATGAAATAAAACATCCTAGTTTTGTAAAGGACATAAAAATTTTCTCCTAAGGGAAGCAATATATTAGTCCCCTAACACCTTGATGTATATTTGGTTCACTGGATAATTTTTTTCCCCGAATGGCAGTAAAAACAAAGCCAATAGGCAAGGGATAAGCAGACATCAATGGGACCAACATTTATTGCTCACACCCTGCTCTTTAAAATCCCTGTGTAGACAAACTGGAGGATTACAAAGAAACCACACCCATTACCTTTGATCGACAGCATCCCCATCCTACAAAAACAGCTCTAGAATATTTGCATCTGAGGGAAACATGAACCTAGACGTGTAGTTAAAAGCAGAGGAATGGGGTGGCTAGAATATAGATTTTGCCTCTTTCACAATTTTGCTTAACATCAAGTTTTATTTGATTAAGCAAAATATAAAACATCAACAACAGTATTTCTAGGTATGATGAGTACAAGAGATGCAGAGAAACTGTTGCCCTCTTCATGAAGGAAAAAAACATTGCTAAGAGAAGAGAGTAAAAATGCAACTTTTGAGTTTAAGATTTTCTTTCACATTATCTTCACACAAACAATTGTGGGTTTGTTTGGGTTTTTTAGCGTTTTTATGTAAGTCCACTATGTTATGCAAATACCTGGCTATAAACCTCATAATGAAAACAGTCAAAACTGTTCTTACATTTTCATCTTTGTCAAGGGTGACCAGACTGTAGCGAGAGTGGCTTTGGGTTTTGCTGATGGAGAAAATCTCCTTATTTTAGTTATAACTCCATCTCTAACAGGCATACTATTAAAAATAAAACCTCACATTTCTCTCAAAGTATATTCTCGCATTTGCAAAATCTCATCTGACATGAGAAGGCATTTCCCAACATTCCTTCTCGTTGGAATGTCTGGGCTTGTAACTTTGGAGAGTCATGGTTCATTGTCTGAGATCGCAGACTATAATCCCAGTGGAACAGTTTGAGCCCATACAGCTGCCGTATCTTGTCACACAGAGGACCAGAAAAGGGACTGTGTAACTGAGTGATGAGGGTGGGAGTGGCTGGGATTTGGAGTTGAGGTGGGGCAGACATCAGGGAAGCAATACAGGACACGGCAAGGAGTCCTGTCAGGCAGACAGGTACCCAGAGCCTATGATCCGAATAGTCAGGAGGATCCCACAGGCAATGGTCATCTAGAAGCATGGGAGAGGCCAGGATGCAGGGAGGCCGTAGGCACTTCATCTGGCAAATGGCATCCACTCATATGCCTCCCTCACAATTACTGTCATCACCATGGACCTACTTTTCCACACTGTAAGTACTTACTATTTTCTTGAAATAGGTATACTTTATTGAAATAAAATTTTAAAGAACTTTATGTTTGTAAATGAGAACACAGAATTACCTGCCATCATTAGTAGGTAACCAAAATTATCAATGTTATTAAATGCTGGCCAACCCTGTTTTTCTGCAGGCCTTTACCCTGCTCTATAGACCTCTAACAAAATGAGATCTTCTCTCTTTGTGAACAAGAGATTAACAGGTTTTAGAGTGTTTGAAAAACATAAGCTGAGCAGCAACTTTCTCCTGGATTTATATGGAAATGTTAAAAGCCGACTGAAATAGACAATGCCCATCCGTGGACCATCAATAGTCTGCCCAATCCACACTTGGGAAATTCCAGACTTAGCATTAACAAGCGTGTCAGGAAGTAGCACGTTGCATGCACACCAAGTCAGTAACAGGACTCCAGGCCTGTAGATAAGCAGGGCTCTAGAACAAGGGAGGGGGCTGGTTTGCAAAAGAATGGAAGCAAAGTAGCAGAAGAGGAAACAGGGAGGGTTCCAGTGATAAGTTAGAATATATACCAGATCTCTAGTATGATTCACTATGTATTATATATTATTATATACTCACTATGAAGTATATATTATATACTATACATTACTATGTTACAGTATATAGCTAGTATAAGGTTATGATTAAGTGCCTGGATTCTGAAGTCTGCTACTTAGGATGGAATCTGACCTCTTGTACTTCCTAGCTCTGTGAATTTGGATGAGTTAACCTCTTTGAACCATAGTTTACTCATCTAAAAATCCACCTGAAAATGGGCATATAATTAGGATCTATCTCAGAGAATTGTTATGAGGTTTAAATGAGAGAAGTATATATAAGGAACATTAAGAACCTGCTAGATAGTAACCACTATGTAAGTGTTTGCTGGGAGTGGTAGACAGAATAAGGCTCCCACCCAAAGATATCCACATCCTAATCCCTGGAACTTGTGAATATGTTACTTTATATGGAAAAGGGGACTTTGATGGTATTATTAAGGTTAAGGACCTTGAGATGGAAAGATTACCCTAGACTACCTAATTATTTGGGTCCTCAAAAGAACCCTTCCTGGCTAAGGTCAGGGTGGGAGGGAGATGTGACCATGGAAGAAAGGTCAGAGAGATACAACATTGTTGAATATGAAGACAGAAGGGGCCACAAGCCAAAGAATGTGGGTGGCCTCTAGAAGCTGGGAGAAGGAAACTAGTTCTACCCTAGAATCCCCAGAAAGAACAACCCTGTCAACACCTTGTTGTAGTGTCCAGTGAGACTTGTGTTAACTTCAAACCTAGAGAACTATAAAGTAATACATTTGTGTTATTTCAAGCCACTAAGTTTGTGGTAATTCGTTACAGCGACAATAGAAAATACATTGTGATTATTACAAGGTGAGGACTTGGACTCAGCTATATGGCAGGAGCCGGTAAGAAGAATGAGATACATGTTGAGTCTATACTGTGGGTATGGACTACACTTTCTCCTTTCTCCCCTGACTTTTAAAGTCATCAGTCCCAAACCCAGAGGCAAGACCACGTCTTTACATGGAGGTAGCAGGGTAAAGGTTAATGCTATCTATTTAGAATTTTCTTTTCCTCCAGAGGAGGAAAAGAAAAAAAGTGTATTTTTTACCCATATTACATCTTGGTAAACTATTCTGGACAATGAATTATGGAGAGAAGTCAAGTTTGCCACTTCCAAGCCTGGCCCGAAATACCCCAGATGACCTTCTCAGAGCTCTTGACCCAAGATGCTCTCACTACATAGTCAAAAAGGCAGCAGTACTGAGATTCCTGAGTAAGCACTTAGAGAACAGATGCCTCAGGGGACCTCCCAAATCCACTTCCAAATGTGACTTAAGCAAAAAAAAAAAACACATTTTTTAATTGTATGGATGGGTATGTTTCTCTTATGATACTTCAAATTCTTATACCAATACAGAACCAGAGAGAGGGAAAGAGCATTATTTTCCTTGCATCAGCCTTATCACAGGAACAGCTGCAGAACCTAGAAACAAGGTAAGGACTGCAGTAGCATCTGCTGATCTGTGATCTGTCTACCCCTCCCATGACTTATCAGGCAATCGGTAGCACCTCCCCATGTCAGGGTCCCATTCTGTTTGTGATGAATCAAGTGAGACAAAGAATAGCTCCTCTCTAGCCCCTCTAAGAACAGACCCCTGATTTAAATACTGCATAGCTAACAAGAGGATAAATCTTAGCAAACCTATCTAGTTTCCTTCTGTGACAGCATTGATGGCCTCCATAAACAATACGTGCAGTCTGATTTGACGTCTCATGTGACCTTTTCAATCACAGAACAAGTAAGGATGGTCCAACTACAGTCTTGTTGATGTGACTAACCAACCCGAGATTTGAACTAAAAGAGTAAGTATCAAGACAAGGAGATCTGCTTGGGTCTCTCCCATGCGCGTGAATCACGTCAGCAATTCTGCCCACCCGGGGACATTTGACTTTAAACATATTAAGCGATAGTAGAGGAGGTATGTGTATACAGCAAAGAGTTTGGAAGATGTTACATATGAATGAATGAAATAATAGACAATGTTTTCCATAAAATTTTCTCAGTGTTTCTCATAAAATTTTCATATAATATTTTTGATATTGTGCTATAGTTGATAAAGTGCTATAGTTAGAACTCTGGAACAGAAAATATTTTAAATGTCAATAACAATTGATGGATTTCAGTCAGGACAAGCGTGAAGTAATACCTAAAGACAAACACCTGCAGTGCAAATAGTAGACTAAGAAATAAAGGCTATACAGAAGTACAGGTGGAAAATATCTAGGCAACACAGTGGACTTAAATAACAGCAAGAATGGATATTCAAAAGGTCCCTTTATGTGGAAATGTTAGCAAGCTCATTTCACACCCCTCCCCTCCAGCCTTGTGAGAGGCAATGTTATGTTGATGCACGTGACGAGGATTCAAAGGTGGGCACACAATTTTAGGTCACCAAATGCCACTGGAGAGAAAGAACTGGAAATCCATGAGTGGGTCTAGGCACAATTTTTCTCACCTTTTTCAAGACTAGGTTGAGAATGGGGAGGAGAAGGCAGCCAGTGACATGTGGTTGAGAAACACCATTCAGGACATTGGTAGAAGCAGCATGAAGATGGTAGAAAACCAATTCATGTGTGTGTAACCAGCAACTAAGATTCAGAAGATGAGAGCTGATGGCCTACGGAATGCTAAGAGTAATGCTGACAAGTGAACAAAGATGTGACTCAAAAAACCACCGTAGGGGAGGGAGCAGATTGACATGGTAATGGTGGGGGTAGAGAAGGGGTTGAATTGGGGAGTTGCACTTTTCCGGGTGGTACACTAAGAATGGAGTAAGGCTAGGAAATGACTGCATCCCTTGCTCATGAGGAACCTAATGGTCCCACTAAATAAAAGTTACCGTTGCGATACAGTCATCTTCATGAGACGTAAATGTTTAATAAAAGGAAAAAGTGGGCCTTCCTTTGTAATATCCTAACAATGATTTCCCCATATAATTTGTGTACTTTGTTATGAAGTATTAATGGGATTTTTCCGTCAACTAAATACTGTATGCAAATGCCATCAAAATGTAATTAGTGGTAAATTCAAAGTGGCCATGAAACGGAAACTGGTGTGAGAATAACCTATCCCCTACGGATTAATAAGAGCTACCATTTGTTGAGTGTTTACTACGTACCAGGCAGTGTGCCAAGGACTTAGAGCCATCATGTTATGGCATTTAGTCCTCCCATCATCCACATAAATGTAGACACTAGGTTTCCTCGATTTAGGAAAGAAGTTGAGACACAGAGAAATCTAGGGAACCTGTCCCAAATCATTCAGCCAGTAACAGCGGAGTAGATCCAGTCCAGCTTCCTGACTCCAAGCCAGGCACTTAAACATTGCACTGCCTGCTTCCCTACAGCTCTATCACCGTGGTCTTAGGCAGGAGGAGAGACTGCTTCTTTCTCCCCAGCGCTCCACTGCTCTTGCATGGGCTCTGGAGTATTCCAAGGAAAGGCGTATGCTGACAGGAAACAAGTTCTGCCTCCCATGAATGAACTCTCTGCTAACCTCCAGCAGAGCAGTCGAGCACAGAAGTTACAAGTTGGGGTCTACCGGCTTTATAACCCAGGGAAGAACAGCTTTTGGTTCTCTATTCTACACCTATAAAATAGGGAAGATGATAAAAGTATTTACGTCCTAGGTTGTTGAGATGATTCAAATATTTAATGTGTATAAAACTTACAACAGTAACTGCACAAAGCAAGCACTCACTAAGTTTAGTCATTGTTTTCACAAGCATCAAACTAATGCTTATTGCACTTCAGGATACAGATTCTTTCCCGCTGACTTGAAATTCCTGGGGCCCCAACCTGAAGACTCTTTCAAAAGGTATTCCTCACTAAATGCTAATACCTTCTCTCTCAGGTAGGAGAAGACTAAATACAATCCTGGGTAGCCCTTCTGAAACATAACATTACTCTCCCCTAACATCTCCTGGGGTTTCTCCTTATACCCAAACTCAGGTCAGGCTTTCTAGATCACTTAGACATTGTAGCACAAGTTTAAAAGAAGCACTTATCACAGCCCTCTTATTTCCATCTTCAATCTTATTAGCTTCCAAGATACTCAGCCCACATTCAGCCCCCCAGGCCCTCTCATCTGCCCACCTGCCCATCGTTCCCACTGCATTTGTCCCCCGAATAAGTCAATCTCATCCACTGACCTAGGGCATGTCTATGTGTTATTCATCTTTGTTCTTCTCCCATTACTCGGTCTTCTCATCCCGAAATAAATTCCGTAGGCATTATTTGTTCAAGAAATGATTTTTTAAACAGAAATCATTAAGTTGTCCTGTGTCAGGTATCCCCAAGACCACCCCAGGTTCAGCTGACTCACAAGACCCAGCACAAAGACATCAGTGAAAGGATACAAAGCAAAACCAGCAAAGGGAAAAGGCACATAGGGTAAAGTCCAGAGGAAACTAGGTGCAAGCTTCCAAAAATTCTCCAGCAAGATCACAGAAGACATGCTTAATTCCACCAGCAACAAATTGTGACAACAGCTACCAAATGTCATCTAACAAGGAAGCTCAGAGACTCAGCATCCAAGGTTTTTTGGAGGCTGGTCACATAGATACCCTCTACCTAGCATGGACCACAATTCCAGACTCCCAGAAAGAAAGCAGTTTTTCCACATAAAGTGTGTTGTTTGCACAGTCTAGACACATTGAGCCACCCTTACCATTTAGGAAAGTCCTCCTAATCAGCGTAGGGAACTCTTTTTCAGTCAAGTTCCCAGATGCCAGCCAAAGGCCACCCTTACAAACAGACCTTTCAATAACAGCAATCTCAGGCCTGGCTATGTTAACCTTTTTCTGCACTGGCAAAATAAAATATGATATCTAGAATGTTCCTTTCAGCTTCTTGGAGTTCTCCTTTTCAGGAGTAGTCTGTAAAAATGTGAGAAGATCCCAAGTAACTTAGCACTAATAATCATTAAAATCACACAATTCAATTACATAAATTAATGAGAATTCAACACCATCCAAGAGTAGTGGTACTTGATTGCTTTCTGCTAAGATTTCTTTTATAGGAGAGAAAGAGCTTCAGGTACAGTTAGTGCCCTGAGACTCGCACTGGGCAGGTCATCATACTTCTCATTTGCTGCAGAAAAGGTAAGTTCCAAGGCTGATTTAGTCAAGCTCCCCAGTTAAGAGATTTAGAAACTGAGGCTGAAGAAATGCTTTCCTCATTCTCAGGTAGCTAATAAGGGGTAGGTACACAGTGACAGGGATGTTGCCTTTGAACCCAAAGGAGTCCCTTATCTCTAGACCTTTCCTTATTTTTATTATAGGGAATAGTGGTTTTGCTTGTTTCCTTATTTCAACAGTCTCTTGGTGATAGCTTTCCAGAATTTTTTCAGGTCAACTAATATTTAACAAGGGAGCCAAGATTATTCAGTGGGGGAGAGGATAGTCTTCAATAAATGATGTTGAGAAAACTGGATAACCACATGCAGAAGAATCAAATTGGCTCCTTATTATACCTCTCATAAAAATGAACTCAAAATGGATTAAAGACTTAAATTTAAGATCTGAAATCATATAACTCCTAGAATGAAAGGGGAAAATGTTCCTTGACACTGGTCTCCACAGTGCTTTCCTGGATATGACACAAAAAGTGCAAAGAAAAGTGAAACACCAAGTTGGACTACATCCAACTAAAAAGCTTCTGCACAGCAAAAGAAACAATCAACAAAATGAAAAGGCAACCTATGAAACTGGAGAAAATATCTGTAAATCATGTATTTGATAAGGGGTTAATCTCCAAAATATATACTGTTAAAAACAAGATACCAGGCCCGAAATTGAGTCACTGATGCTAAACCCCACGTCACCAAACCAAGACTTACAGTTTTGACTCTCCGAGAAACTGAATCTTAAATGAGTCCATCAGGAATCCCCCGATCAGCACTAGCTAGGTAATCTGCTTCATAGCCCCCTGCCATCCCCTAAAGAAAGTAACCTTACCCTAGACATCAGAAGTAGGTTGATTATGACAGCTTCCTTGTTCCCACTTCCTTTTGCCTATACAAGTCTTCCATTTCATACTGCTCCTCAGTCAGTGCTCCTTTCAACCTGCTAGATGGGGTGCTTCTTGACTGAATTAATTTTTGCTCAAATAAACTCCTAAGATTTTTAATATGCCTCAGTTTCTTTGAACAGCTCTAGTTTTATAAGAAGAAACATCAGACTCGCAATGGCCCCCACAAGCAATGAGCAACCAGGTGAAGGTACATGCTGAGCCCCTTGAGCTCACAGCTTGCTCACTGCCACTGGAGGTGGTGGCCAAGTCCCTCATGGACCCTAACTTCTCAGTTTTTGTGTTATGAGCTTTCCAACTTGGAGCATTTCTTGCTGACACAGGAGGGCATGACACAAGGGGGCCCAACACAAGGGAGCCTTAAATTTTAGCCTCAAGAAGCAGATCAACCTTACCAAGGATGATCTTGGACCACAGTGGCCACAGTGAAGAACTTTCAACCCAGGTAATTCATCCATTTATGAGGTGCCCAAGAGAAAAAGGAGTCTCAGCAAAGCCCTCCCCATAAAGAGCAGAAGGAAAATTCTGCTTCCTCCTCTACAGTTTCTGGAGATAAGGAGGAATCCCTCTGGGACACCCCACTCACTCAAAAGCTGTAGACAGGATCCTGGGAAAACTTGCAGAAGCTAGCAAAGGGTGACAATTCTTAACGAAGTCAGCTCTCTCCAGATCTTTATCTGTGGAGCTTGGTTGGGAGAAGAAGGTAAAATTTCACTTGTCCCTACCTTCCCAAATTCAGATTGGCAGGCCAAAAAAAATTAAAAATTAGACCTTTGAATTTGCTTTCGGGTGCCCCCTGGTTATGGATCCTCTCTCCCAGGGACAGCGCTGCCTTCCGGCCTCACTCTGTGTCCTGAGAACTTGACCTGGCACATCAGGTGGGGCCCAGAAATAGGAAGAGAAATGTGGGTTGCACCCCATTTGTGGCTCAGGTCCTCCTGACTGTTGCTGGCTCTCAGGAGAATTGTCTTTCTTTTGGTTATCTCTGGGAGTGGCTCTGGATCTTGGGAAGGTAGCATCTTTTGTATCTCTTTAAGGATGCCTGTGGCATCCATGAGTTTGTTCAATACTCTGCCAGGGATGTTTACTGTTTGTCCTGGCTGAAACCTGACAAGATGTTTGAAAGACTACGGCCAGGGACTTCCCTGGTGGTCCAGTGGTTCAAAATCTGCCTTGCAATGCAGGGGACATGGGTTTGATCCCTGGTCAGGGAACTAAGATCCTACATGTCACAACTACTGAGTCCGTGCACTCTAGAGCCCGTGCACCACAACTAGAGAGCCCGTGCGCTGCAACTACTGAGCCCGCGCACTCTGGAGCCCACACACCACAAATAGAAAGAAGCCCTTGCGCTACAATGAAAGATCACGAGTGTCGCAACAAAGAGCCGACACAGCCACATTAATTAATTATTTATTTATTTATTTTAAAAAAGAAAGGCCATGGCCAGAAGTTGGCCATACTGGAAGCTGATATTAAGAATATCCACCAAAAAAGAAGAGTCAATTCTTAAGTCTTTAAGTCTTCAATGAATGGGAAAAGGAAATAAAGCCTAGAGAAAGGAAGGGAAGAAGGAAAATGAGTGGATACAGGAAAATAGAAGAGGTTCTCCTGTTATTTAGGATCAAGTGGAAAGAGGACCTAGGATTGTATGAAAAAGTGAATTCTCAGGGAAGTTCAGTGAAAAGAACCATACCCACTGCTCTCTTTCGTAAAGCTGCTGGTCACTCTTTTTCCTGTGGTCCCATAACACTTTGTTTATTCTCCTAGTTACATGCAGTCATCACAAAAATAATGTATTATGTCTGTCTCTCACACATACACTCACACAAAGCAGGGGCTTAGTCCTAACAATTTTGGGTCATCCAGATACTACCACAGAGCCTGCAAAGAGGAAGGAACACCTAAGGCTCTCATTAAAATGAACTGTTAAAGTAGGATAAATACACAAACAAATGAAAATCATGGATGAATGAAGAAACTGAATGGTGCTTTGAAAAAAAATGCCTGAATGGAGTCCAATGGGACACCAATTCTCTACTGTGAAGAACACAGTAATTGTAAAAACTGCTAAGAGAGAGGCTTCTGGAGCTTTTCCCCTCCTTTCCTAGACATCTTTCTTTTGACCTCAACTGTTCCTTTCATTTAGATCTATTGGAAATGTTTCTACTTGGTTCTCTTTAACTCTAGTTCTGAATCCACACAATACCGTAACTGTGTGCATGTGGGTGTGTGTGTGTAAAGGCAGGAGCGAAGGTGTGTAGGCGTAAATGTCTGCACATGTGTTTTAAAGTCTCATTTTATTTCTGGATTGCTAGTGCTAGTCATGCTAATCAGAAAACCATACAGTTGTTTTTAAGCTTAAGTCCCAAGAGTAAGCACCTCCTACAGCTAAAAATGCATTCCAGCCAGCATCCAGAGGTCTACTCTAAATAACCATGCATCTGTCTGCAGATGGCTGTAAATCACGAGACCAACTTGTACATTCTGCTCCTTGGCTGAGGGAAAGTCATTTTTAATATAATTTCTCTCTGAGTTTCAATTACAAATGAATTTTTTAATTTCAAGTAATGAAAAAATAAGCAAAGCAGCTGGGCTTGCAATAAATCACCAGATATATGTGCAAAAACTGTGTAGACCAAGCAAAGAGACAAGCACAGCTGCCATCGCTGGGACATTCCATTCCATGCCAACAAGGCTGATCTGAGACACCAACCACCTCACAACGAACAGCACTTCTCAGGTCACTGGACCCTGAAAGATCTACTTCTATAGACAAAAATGATACCAAATCAGAAGGAGAGTGCTATTCTGAAAAAAAAAACCAAAAAAAGTCAGCTAATATTTGAAGTTTCTCTGGCTTTCTTAGCCCATACTTCTATCTTTAGTTAATACACAAGAGAACACAATCTTCTTTGGCTTTTTAAAGTCATTAGCACGGTGGAGGCAACAAATCTGAAAAGACAGAATAACCTAAAGCAGGTTCACTGAAGATGCTTTCTGCAACCTGCACCCACAAGGATGTCCTCAGGTAGAGAATAAGACTTTGTAGACCTAAGTTCATTCCACACTTCCCCCTGTTAGCTGGGTTCACCACTGTGGATCACAGCCAGCACCTTTATGGTAGACAGCTCCAAGACATACAGGACTTCTACCAGGCACTAATGGGAGATAAAGGGCACTAGCAAAGGGAGAGGAAAGACAGGCATGGCTGATGGTTTACACCCCCTCTTCTATTTCAATCCACTTCAAGGCAATTGTAAAACTGGCATTTCCTACCTTCTATTTCCATCAATCTGCTGAAGGTAACATTGTTATTGTATAGCCAGAGGGGTTATGAACAATTAGAACCAACAGGTAAAATAGAAGAGACAGGTTTTTCATTTCAAAGTTACTAAGAAGCTACATATTCCACGTGTTAATGCTTTTCAAGCCGTATTCTACCTAATCTGACCTGAGTTCTGATTATAAAAATAAGGCAGTTTGCAGATAAAATTAGGAAGATTATCAAAACCCACATGTGCTTAGCACATAGTGAATACATTGTATCAGTTCAGTGAAATAATTGGTTTTAAATATGTTTAAATATGTTTAAATTCTCATGACACACGATAGTTGATAAAATGTGAACCTTTTATAAACATTCTGTTAGAGAAGACTAGGTCTGTGTTGTCGAGTAGAAATTAAGACGGTATTTATTATATTTGATTAAAACAGTCAATTGGTATAACTAAAACACATGTGAGCACACACATGCCCGCTTTTCCTCAAAAACTTTTAACTCTTTCAGGCTAAGAAACCACATACACAAAACCAGAAAGCTGCTTCTTAACTCACTCAAGGGAGTGTTTTAGGCACTGAAGGAAACTGGCTCCTTAAGTAGCTTTTTATAAATTACTAGCATGCTGCTTTTGAAATAATCTCTTTTCTCCCACGTTAACTAACATACTTCCCGCATTTCCCTTCCTGCACATAGTGGCTCAAAGCCCTGAGTGAGACGCCAGAGCATCTTTAAGACAGAAGAGAGCTGTCAGCCACAGCTGAGAATGCCCTTCCCTGGGCAGAGAGCAACTATGCAATGGGAAGAAATGGGGTGGATGAGAAATTTCAAACGAACAGATATTCTTTTAAGAGTGTCTTTAGCCAGAAATATGTCAAGCTCAAAACAGCATTAAAGAATTATCAAGCAGACCATCAGAAGGGAGCTGTCCTTTCAGTTTGGGGGGGGCTTTGTTTTGTTTTTTAAGAGCATTAAGTTGATTCTTTTAAAGTAACTTTTGGTATTAATACTGACAGTCCCAAAACCAAGCTCTTCAACATCGTCAACTGTGTATCCTACCCACCCAACCTAGTTTGTTGTGACGTAGTTTAGAACCATTTCTCTCAGGACCTCATTTCTTGAGTTGATCTGATTTTTCCTACTGTACAGTCCAGCCACCAAAACTCCTTTTATTCAAACCTGATACCCACAGTAACCACAGAGAAACTCACATGACATTTTTATTTGCGCTTGGATGAGTTCCTTTTAATACATAAGTTTCTCAGGAGTTGTGTTCAACTTCCTACGTGTTCAGTAATGAGGGAGTTCTGACACTGACTTAGGAGACATAATCTCAACATTCTAAGAAGATTAAGCCATCGAACAATACATTCACGATTTGAATTGCATCAAGCAGGTGCAGGAGAAACACTTACTTAACTGAAAAGCATATGTGTTTGTGTTCTCTTTTCAAGTCAGTATATAAAGATATGCCCCCATCTAAGTTCTAGCAGAGAGATGATGGGCATCTAGATGTGTGAGCTCTTATTTCTATCCAGGAAAAAGGCAACCTCAGAGTCAGTTTCTCCCAGTGTACATAACGTGATGACAAGAAGTATGGGTATCAAACATCCAGTCTTCCCCCATATGGTGCTTAAACGCAAAAGGGTGGGGGGCTATTCAGAATTCTGGCAAAGCAATTTCAAAATCTGATGATCAGGGGAAAGTCGCGTCAAGACCACAAAGTGTCACTCACCATTCACCATGCTGCATATTTTGACTTGTATAAAAGGAGGTCTTAAAGCCTTTAGAGTTATAATAAGCCAAAGAGTTCAGATCCCCTATGTGTTATATTCCATTTAATTGCAGCCTTTGCAAGAAACATATTGGAAACAGACTACACTTTGGAGAAATACTTTAAACACTCAGAAGGACAAGCTTATAAGAAATCTTGATTTGAGTATGTAATCTGTTATGATGACATTTCATTTTATGGAAGCTCATACTTAGAAGTTAACATTGGAAGGTTTATCAAGCCCTTGAAATAAACATGAAAGAGAAAGGAAAAATATACATACTGTACATTTATATGTATATGCATATTTTAAATATACATATACACATAAACATGTGTGCAACAACATATAGTTCCACATGGAATGGTCTTCAACTTTCAAGTAACTTTCAGCAATGAACTAAATCTTCCCCTTTGAAAAAGCAAAGTAAGACGCAGAAGACCAAGATACTCAGATTTTTAAGTGAAGTGTTCTTGAAACACCAGTACATCTGACTTTAAGAAAAAAAAAAAAAAAAAAACTAATAGTCTTATGGGTTGACTTTAAAAATCATATTCTAAGTTTATTCTTGGGGAGTGAATAAAATAGACAATGGTGAGTTTTCATAAAAACTAATTGAAAGAATTTACATGGAGCTTACATCTGTGCCATGTACAATTCTCTTTCATTTCATTCAAATAATTTGAATTTGAGGGAAAATGTACTCTATGTTATGATTCATTTCCATACAAATCATAAAAAAACACTGAGTGATGCAGTTTCACAAGTATTTATTAAGTTTTTGTATTTCTTCCTTCAACCACAGGAGGTGGCACCTTGCCAAGAAGACAAGAACTTACATATGGTGTAACTGCTGCTCACCTACCCAGGGGGTGGGAAGTTTGTGGGCTACTGAGGAAGGGTGTTTTGAAGAGTAATGATGTACCTATGGGTACACTTTGAAGTTTGTAGCATTTTCAGCTCATGGGATTGGTGGTGTTGAAAATCTAAGAGCGTTAAATAATATTATTCTGGTTGGTTCCTGTATACTAATATATACTAGGGTTACCAAAGTATATAAAAGGAAATACTTTACCCATGAGAAGTGACAGATGTTAGCTTTGTGAATTATGTCTTCTACTTGAAATTAATCATGTCTTTGTTATTGGTCGGTTTTCATTTCACTTTTAAGTGAGACTTTTATTCCTGGCGGAAATGTGCTCACCCACCCGAATTCATTTATCAGGGTACATTAAGAGTGGGAGAGCCCTCTGATTCACAATGCAAGAAGCTTATTAAGAAAAATGATGGGGCTTCCCTGGTGGCGCAGTGGTTGAGAATCTGCCTGCCAATGCAGGGGACACGGGTTCGAGCCCTGGTCTGGGAAGATCCCACATGCCGCGGAGCGACTAGGCCCATGAGCCACAACTACTGAGCCTGCGCGTCTGGAGCCTGTGCTCCGCAACGGGAGAGGCCGCGATAGTGAGAGGCCCGCGCACCGCAACTAGAGAAAGCCCTCGCACAGAAACGAAGACCAAACACAGCCATAAATAAATAAAGAAATAAATAATTTAAAAAAAAAAAAAGAACCTAAAGCTGGAAATGGGGATGACGGAGTATATTTAAAAAAAAAAAAGAAAAGAAAAGAAAAATGATGGTAGAGAATCCTTGTAAGAGCCTCGCTAACTCATGGTAATCTCATCATCAGAACTAAACTAACCAATTGCTTTCTCTCCATAGACTCTTAGCACCTATTCCAGGTTGCTAAGTGACCTGCACTTGACGGTAGAGAAGGTAAGAAGCAATAGTCTCTAGTCCCTGATGCTTATACAAATTGGCTTGACTTAACCACCATGAGTCTGAACCTCATTTTTTGTGCTGTGATACTCCAACACTTGATAACACTACTACTGAGGGTAGAGGGAAGAAGGAAGAAAGAAGCCTTTGTGACCAATAACAGAATAAGGTGAGGCTGAAATAGAACCATATCAGTTATAATCATCACAGTTTGGTATTTGAATTATACTCCAAAACCAAACCCATGTATTCTGAGAGGATCTAAAACTTAATTAACAGCAAGGCTAACATTGCCCTCTGCTCCAGATTTTAAAACTAGATTCAAATGCCCTTTTAAACACTTAGGAAGCCCAAGAAACAGACCTCCTTAACATAGTAAGATGGCAGCAGGAGTGAATGCAGCCTGAAGGGAGGTCCATGTGACATGGAGGAGAAACTCAGGAATTCATGGGAGCTCCTTATTAGGCAGCATAACTCTCTCTGGGAGGTGGGGGACCTTATTTCAGACCGAATCATGCAGTCAGGGCTTAGAGAGGTATCGATGGGAGGGAAGATTTGCAACTGAGACCTGCTAGCACATGCTAATACCACAAACTCCTTGGACTGGAGTTGTCTTTATCCTTAAAATTATTGAGGCTCCTCAAAGAGCATTTTTACATGGGTTCTCAGTATTTACCATATTTGAAATACAAACTATTTAAAATTTTTATTCATAAATTTTAATAAACCTATCATGTTACCACAAATAAGATCTTTTTATAAAAAGTATTTCAAAATGAAAAAATTTAGTGAGAAGGGTGGCATTGCTTTACTGTTTACATCTTTACAAATTTCTTCAATGTCTGCATTAATAAGAGATAGCTTTCTATTGTATTTTCTTACTTGCTTCTGCATTCAGTCTATTGCAACATGTTGTTTTGATGGAAGTGTAAGAAAATATAGCCTTATTAGAAAAATAATTGTGTATATTATTTTTGGATACCCCACTAAAACCTGGCAAGTGGTAGTTGCAATTTGGAAATTTGAAGTGATAGAAATTAATTTCTCATGCTTTATTATATGAAAATCCATTTGTCTGTCTTGCACTTGGAATGGATCCTTTATATCTACTTGATAGGTTCTGGAAGTCACGCATCAGCCACTTTGAAAATATTAGATCCCTGTGTTCAGAGGTAGATCTTCCAAATGTTAGCATATTATACCTTATCAATTATACCTTATCAATAGAAATCACATTTGTTAATATTAACATCAATGTCATAGGAAAAAGCTTTAAGTATTTCAAAAATGTCAAGCTCATTTTTGAATGCCACTTGAATCTATCATAGTGATAGATTGAAGTTTTCAAATAATTTTTATTTGAAAGCTTAAATTTTTATCATCAGCAACACTGTCAGTTGTTTTCTTTGAAGTGGTATTTTGCATAAATTTTATTTAAAAAAATAAACCTAGGTCTAAGTAACCATAGTTTGTCAGTTACACTTTCAAATAAGAGTATACGGTTCTTAAAAATAAGAAGGTGCTAGTTCAACTCACAACTCAAAAAAAAAAAAAAAAAATCAGATGTCTCTTCCTCAGGATAACCATCATACTTCACTTGCAGCAGAAGTGTTTGTGTACTTCCCACTTTGTCACACAGAATATTACAAGGATGTTTATTCATGTGTCAATTAATCCTTTAGACTGCTTTATCAAGACATTACTTCAAACTAGCCCTTTTTTGTACTATGAGTACATAATATTGAGTTTGTGCTAAGACGTCAACAGTTTTACCCACCATTGGATTTATACCATTAGTGCAAATGTCTACACAAAGCAAAAAGCAAGTTAGGTCTTAGTATTACTATAAAGACTGTTTTGACCCCCTACAAGTTTCCTGGGCAACGCTTGAGAATCACTAGCTTATATAAAGCTTTGGGATGGATGAGACTTGCGTGCAATGGGAGGGGTGCCATAATATAGTGCCCAACGGATCTTCCTTTGATCCTTTTAATTTTTCAGTTAAATAATCGGCTTGCAATAAGAACTTGATTCTTTCTTCAAATATTATCATCCCTTTTGTTGTTATAGTATCTAAGTGCATTAGCGAGCATACCCTAAACATGGTAAGTCACAGTGTTGATAACAAGCTCTCTTCAAACTACGTACTATTGACAATTCATCACGTGTTTCACCATTAAGCTCTACACTACCTGTTAGTTTGAGATCCCTATTTTTTAATGAATTTTTCAATTACAGTTTTAATTAAAATTACTTTGAGAATAGACATTCAATTATATTAAATGCATTTTTGGCATTTAAAGAGCTGATCTAATGTCTGTTCACACCTAAGACCATAATATAGTAAATACAGTAAAGTCATAAGAAACATTTTAATATCTAACCAGATATGTAGTCTTAGAACAAACCCTTCATAATGGACATACCATATTAATGCACCAGCATCCCTTTCTTTGAGAGGCTACCTCTCCCCCATTCCATGTTATTTTACATGTTTACTTTTTACATGTTTACTTTGCCCCTCAATTGTTGCCAATAGAGAAGGGCACAGAGACAAAGCCTAGAAAAAAATTAAGTGGGTTTAATGAGACAGAAGCCAGCATGCGACACTAAGGTCAGAGTTCTCTCCTAGGTTAGAAAACACGAGCAACAAGTTGCTTTCAGCCATCCTCCCTTCCCTACAAAGGAAAAAAGGAAGGTGTCATCAACTGTTAAAAGATAAATTTTGATTTGCCGCAGTTAAGAGTTTTATTTAAGCATACACCAATTCCAATCAGACTGCACCAAACCAGAAGTGGTTAGGAACCCTTCAGTGATAGGAGCGGGGGAAGAGGTTTTTATAGAGACTATGTAGAAGCAAAGCAAGGAGATTATTCGACTGCCTATCACTTAGGCAGTTGCCTTATTTGGGAAAGCCTAGTTGGCCGTTTGTCCTGGTTGTTCTTAAGTTTCATTTTCCTAGATTGGAGTGCACTGACTCTGGCTTATGTAAGCCAATGAAAACCTAGGTTACCAAGGCATTAGAACCACCCCAGGCTAATGGCCTCCTTGTTCAATTACTTTAACACAAAGGGAAAGCAGAACTGATAAATAAAAGAACACACTGTTTGAGCCTATGGATACTTTTATGTCTAAAGCCACACTGAAGCCTGGGCCTGCTGATTCCGTAAACCAATATGAAACCTTGAAGGTCTCAGTCCACTCGTTCACATACAATCACAAAAGTTGTAATATACCCTATTTGATTAGGGTTAAAATTTTTTCTTAAATTCTATTTGAAATTTTTCTATTTAGAGTTGTTTTATCAACATTTGTGAGTAAGAGTAATCTATTCTATGTAGGAGTGGGTAGGTGGGTGGGTATTGATGTGGTCAAGGTAGATTTCCTGGGTGGAGCTGGGTGGGGCGGAAACCAGATAAAACAAAAGGAGAACAGTAGAAATAACATAGGGATTATTTGTTGCTTAAATGTTTAAAAGAATTCCTCTGTGAAATCATATGGTTCAAATCTTTAAGGTTTTTGTTGGGTTTTTTTTTTTTTTTTTAATATTCTCATCCTTATGATTATTGGTCTAGTCAAGCTTAACTTTTCTTGGTCTTGGTAATCCATATTTTCCTTGAAAAGGAGTTTTTCATCTACATAAATTCACCTATTTTTGCATACATTTTTGGCTATATTCTCTAATTGTAGGTATTTCACATTTCTCATTCCTAATTATGCGTTTGGGTATTCTTTTTCTTGTTTAGATGAGCTAATGACTTAATGATAACAAATAAGATTTAACTGTTTTATTATAAAAATAGATTACGATACTCTTTTTTTCTTCTAATTTATTGTTTCCTGAGCTTTATTTGTCCTTGTTCATTTCCTTTGACCTGCATGGTTAGTTCTTTGATCTACATTTAACTTCCTCTCCCGAGAGTCATCTTGACAACTTAGAGCACCCCCCATACAACTTATTCCCACCCATATTCTACTAGTTCTTTTCTAACTTGTTTCTGACTAACCACATGAAAAAATAGTGAGGAAAGCATTACCTATTCCAGCTGAAAGGACCAATTTTCTATATTTAAAGAACTTTTCTTAATGCTTTTCAGAAAACCATTAAGCCAGGAACCAACCTCAACAGAAACACAGATGGATCAAATAGGCCACCTTGGATTCAAACCCTGCACGATCAGGAAAATAGCTCCAAGAAATATACAAATAATTTTGTCAAAGTAGAAGCCAATTTGGGGCTTGGGAGTAAAGAGGAAAAACTAAGACCCTTGCTAAAATATGTTACATCACCTCACTTCGGGTACTGGGTTTAATCCTATGCTGTTTATTGAATTAAACATCCATTAATCTGCCTTTAATGCCTGAATGCCTTTAATGCCAAAATGCCTGAATCTGTTAACGGAAAAAATTACACAAACACATCAGAGAGAAAACCAAGGACCTGTCCAAGGGCAAATTGTTTTCGTAAGAATTAAATATAAAGCAGTTTGACCATTTCTAAGAGGCATTGCAAAATCAAAAAAAAAAAAAAAAAAAAGCTTACGGTTTTAGCTACTATGAGAGATTATTTATAATAGCTCTGGTTATTCCAATGAAATCCTGTGCGAGACAGGTCTCTAATGCAGATGTATGGCTCCCTGAAAGTTCCAGGGGAAAAAAAGGTGCTTCAAGGTGGTGTACTGTTGTCTGTATCCTGAAATAATTATCAAAATCAAAAGAATTTTCAGTCAGTTGAGTTGGGATTGCTGAACCTCAGGGTTTTGTCATATATTCAGATGGTTTCCAAAGAACCATTTCCAGGGTATTGTGTATTAATACAAGGATTGAAGTGTCCCCAGAAGGCCTCTGACAAGATAGATCATAACTTCTCCAAAACAGCGATTATATTCTAGTCCGTTGGTGATTCTGAGACTGAATGCCTGGGTCCTAAGGATGGGTAGCCGGGAGAGAAGGACCATGACTGAACTGGATTTCTTTTGTCATGACACAGGTAGGAGTCGTTCATCTGTTTTTGCGTTCTGTTTTGAACAAAGGAGAGGAAATGATTCCGCTCTGGAAAAACTTCTACCCCCTCCTTAAGTCCTCTGTGATTACAGTTGAACAAAAAATTTGTCCTCCCTTTCACAAACCAAGACTGCTGTCTCCCGTTCTGGGGTATTGAACAGCTGCTGTCTGCTGTGCCAGGGGAGAGAGCTGCCATTCAGGGATTAATTGAAGTCATTTCCCTAGAAACAGTAGAATTTGTGTGGCTAAGTCAGTCTGCAAAGACCAGATGAACCCTGTGAAATCATACCCAGCCCGCATTTACTTACAGTAGAATGTTAAAAAGCTTCCAACCCAGGGTGAGTCTTGGTAATGTTTTCAAGGTACATTTCCATAGTATATGTGATTCCAAGTTACTATTCCCATTTTAGATATAAGAAATCAGAACTCCAGAAGTTAAATTACTCAAAGTCACTGTTTTTTGTTACTTTCAAGGCCAGTGGTAGGCCTGCAGGTATCAAAGCGCATGCTCTTTCAATAGCATCTAAAGGGCAGAGCTATGTAGATGACGAGCAATAAAGAAAGAAACCAACTGGCACAGTCTTTCTTGATTTCGCTCAGAGAAGATAGGCCTTTATCTTGATCTCTTTTTTTCCCCCCAGCTCCAGCTTCTTCTATACAAAAGGACATCATTACAAAACACTTTTCTCTAGTTTAAGTATGAGTCTATTTGAAGACTAACAAAAGTTAACGTTTACTGAGTGCTTAGTATGTTAGGCATTGTTGTAATCACTTGGTATTTATCGTCTATTTTAATTTCCCCAACAGCCCTATGTGATAGGGTAATAATATTACCCCCATTTGAAAGGTTAGGAAACCGAGGCAGAAAAGTTACCTTAAGAAGTTCACAAGGATGGAAGGTGCTAAAGGTGAGATTTGAACTTCTATGAGATCTGGACTCAGATTCAACTGCGGTTCAATATTTTTTTAGCTTTGGGGTTTATGGGGTACATTTAGGAATAAAAGAAGAAAGGAAGGGAGGGAGAGTTGAGAGAGGGTTAGAGAAGAAGGATAAAGTCAAGCGCAGACCAGAGGAGTAGCACTACCTAACCTATTAATTTATGAGGAATTATTGGATAGTTCGGAAGATTAGATTCATAAATCCAATTTTTTCTTCCATTACTTCAACACTATTGGTTTATTTCTGTGTTCTCTCTCTAGCATTCAAATATTGAAACCAGGATTCAGAGTGTATCAAAAATATTATCAACTAACCATTATCTAAAAGGTACAGGAGGTTTGTCAAAACTTCCTTTTAGGAAGAACAATTTTTTTTTCCTTAAATATGGAGTTAACTTGTCTAAGTGATGACAAGAATTAATTACCACCATCTACAAAAAAAACAACAAGAAGAACCCAGAAGTGAGGGAAAAGACAAGAGTGTGTTTTGAAAAGCTGGCAGCTGAAAACATAAAGATACATTCTTCCTTGTTTCAGAGAAGGCTACATCCTTATTCAATGTAATTATGTGTACTTAGTTAGAAGCATGAAATAACCATCAATCTCACTTGGCCTGTTTCAGAAGTAAAGGGCAAGGCCAGAGCAAGGTTGACAGCACAATGGTGTTGTCCAGTGGCAGCCAAGACTAAGAGTCCAAGCAATTATGAAAATCAGCATGAATACTAAAAGTTAAATGGCAAGAGGTCCCGGTCCAAAGCAGTTAATATGATGGAAGAATCAGGGAGCTACTAGATTACCTAGGTGTAACGTAGATCCCAGCTTGATCCTCTGACCAAAGGTCTCTGCATTCCCTGTGACTTCCCTACCCTTGTCCCTTCTAGCTTCAAGTTGCCATTCCTACAGAAATCTACATCTTACTCCTCTCTCTAGATTTGTGGCTTCTTCTGCCCCTCCCCCCTCCGCTCTCCATCAGATGTAGACAACTGTCTTAGTTCTCATACACAACAACATACACAGACGCTAAAAGCTTTTCTGTGTAGCATGCATTACTGAAGGCTTAGCCAAAGAGATGGATTTACTTCCTAACAATTAAAATAAACTCTACAAGTTCTCTAGCCACCTCACCATGTGGTCCAGGCATCCTCTCTCCCCTTATTCCCAGTTCCCTTCACCAAAACTCTCCCCATCCCTCCAAATTCCTTCTTAACTTCCATGGACGGCAGATTAGCAATTACATTGTTTCCAATTTAAATACCAACGGGGGCTTCCCTGGTGGCGCAGTGGTTGAGAATCTGCCTGCTAATGCAGGGGACACGGGTTCGAGCCCTGGTCTGGGAAGATCCCACATGCCACGGAGCAGCTGGGCCCGTGAGCCACAACTACTGAGCCTGCGCGTCTGGAGCCTGTGCCCCGCAACGGGAGGGGCCGCGATAGTGAGAGGCCCGCGCACCGCGATGAAGAGCGGTCCCTGCACCGCGATGAAGAGTGGCCCCCACTTGCTGTAACCAGAGAAAGCCCTCGCACGAACCGAAGACCCAACACAGCCAAAAATAAAAAGAAATAAATAAATAAAGTAGCTATAAATACCAACGGGACTCTGAAAGTTATTTTGGAATCTGTATCTTGTAAACAAAGCTCCCCACCTAGTGTTGGGGGTCACCCTTATCACCATCACTATCATATTTATCTAGCTCTAAGGTCAAGTTGTCTCCTGGTTTTTCCTCTCATTTGCTGAATCCTCTTCTTTCTGACCTCCGAATGTCAGAAGGACACCAGGGTTCAGTATTTTGACTACAATGGGACAGAGTATAAAAAGAAACTGAAACATTACAAAGCCTCAGGGCTTTAAATGACAAATATAAAATTTGGGAGTCAATAGCTCATCTCCAGCTTTGATCTCTCCCTAACCACAAGCTCCTATATCCAGTGATGTCCCCTGCATCTCCCCTAGATGTCAACTGGACACCCAAAACAGTATTCTTGATTATAGTCCCCCAACCTATTTTGTACCCCAGTGTTCTCCGTCCCAGTGGACTCTTCTCCTCCCAAATTGTATCCAACCCACCAAAAATCCAGTGGATTCTGCCATCAAAATTGTCAATCTGACCATTTATCCCTACCTCCACCACTAAATTAATCATTATAATCTGTCTTGGGTATTTTAATAGCCTCCTAACTGCTCTCACTCTTTCATCCATACAGTTTAGTCTCTACACAGAAGCAGAGTGATTCTTTCAAAACAAAAATGAACACATGCCACTTTTCCTCAAAACCCTAAAATGACATCCCTTTACACAAAGTGAAATCCAAAGTCCTTGCCACCTCTCATACCCTACTTTCTGTGTACTTTTCTGACTTCGAAGGAGACACTCTCCACGGGTTTTTTTTTTTTCTGCATGTCTTTGCATGTGAGGCACAAACTGCACTTTGTTCCAGACGATATTTAAGGTGTTCGTACAGCAAAGAGTACATTGTACTATATTTAAGGTGTTAAATACTTTAAGGTTTAAAAGTTAAAGAGTACCTCCCTGTGGGGCAAAGGGTGGGCATGCTTACTTCCCATTATAAAAGAGTTGGGTTCCATGAGCTCCGGGTTCTTCTCCTCTGACACAACCCATTGTATGTGTGTAAGTGTCATCTATTTTCATATTGCCCTACAGAAGTAGCACCAAAAAATGTTGCTGTTCTCGCTAATGCTAATTGTCCTTTGTCTCTGACCCAGGAGCACTGTATCTTCAACTAGCATCCACCTCACTGTGGCAGACTAACTTATTAGCTTGTAAGGAAAAAAATCTGACCCTTATTAATTTTAAGTCCATAACCTAACCACCCATCTCAAAGGCTCAAATTATTAAAGTCAGTAATAAAAGTGGGGATATTACTATAAACTCTCCAGAAATAAAAAGAGAAAATAGTAAATAGTTATATGCCAACAAATTAGATAACCTAGATGAAACAGACAAATTCCTAGAAACTCACCAACTGCTAAAACTGACTCAGAAAGAGAGGAAATCTGAATACACCTATAGCAAGTAAAGGGATGGAGTCAAGTCAAAAACTTCCAACAACAAAAAATCTCAGACTCCTAGAAGGAAACTTTGGTGAAATCTACAAAGTTGGATTAGGCAACGGTTTCTTAAATATGACAAGTAAAGCAAAAGAATCAAGTGAAAAAATATATCAGACATCAAAATTAAAACTTATACATAAAGGACATTATCAAGAAAGATATTTACAAAAGATATTTGATGAAAGTCTAGGATTCACGGACAAAGGATTTGAATACAACACACAATAGCCAATAGGCACATGAACAATACTCAATCATTAGGCATCAGGGAGATTAAAAAAAATAGCAACAATGAGATACCAGTCCATACCCACTAAGACAGCTGTAATTTTAAAAAATTACAAAATAAAAGTTGTTGGCAAGGATACATTAAAATTGTAACCTTAGTATAAGTGAAAATGTGTACTAGTACAGACACTTAAACAATTTTGCATTACTTCAAAAAATTAAACATAAAGTTATCATAACCCCCAGCAGTGCTATTCTTATGTATATACCCAAAAGATTCTAAAATACAATGAGGTATCACCTTCACACCAGTCAGAATAGCCATCATAAAAATCTACAAACAATAAATGCTGGAGAGAGTGTGGAGAAAAGGGACCCCTCCTAGGCAAATAGGCCTAGGCAAATCCATAGATAGGTGGTAATGTAAGTTGGTGCAGCCACTATGGAGAATAGTAGAGAGATTCCTTAAAAAACTAAAAATAGAGCTACCATATGATCCACCAATCCCACTCCTGGGCATATGTCTGGAGAAAACCATAATTCGAAAAGATACATGCACCCCAATGTTCACTGCAGCACTGTTTACAATAGCCAGGTCAGGGAAGCAACCTAAATGTCCATCAACAGAGGAATGGATAAAGAAGATGTGGTACATATATACAATGGAATATTACTCAGCCATAAAAAAGAATGAAATAATGCCATTTGCAGCAACATGGATGGACCTAGAGATTATCATACTAAATGAAGTCAGACAGAGAGAGACAAATATCATATACCACTTATATGTGGAATCTAAAAAGATGATACAAAGGAACTTATTTATATAACAGAAACAGACACAAGACAGAGAAAAAAATGTCTATGCTTATGCTTATCAAAGGAGAAAGATGGGTGGGGAGGACAAATTAGGAGTTTGGAATTAACATATATATACTACTGTATATAAAATAGATCAACAAGGATGTACTGTATAGCATGGGGAACTCTACTCAATATTCTATAATAACCTATATGGGAAAAGAATCTAAAAAAGAACTGATATATGTATAACTGAATCACTTTGCTGTATACCTGGAACTAATACAACATTGTATATCAACTATACCAGAATATAAAATAAATTTTTTAAAAAAAGATGGTCATACAAGCAAGTATACATGGATATTCAGAGCAGCATTATTTATGATAGCCAAACACTGAAAATAGTCCATTATAGAAAAATAGACAATATGTAGTACATTTAGTGGAATGTTATACAGCCATAAAGAATAAAGTACTGACACATGTTGTTACAACATGGATGCATCCTGAGAATATTATGCTAACTGAAAGCAGATAAAATCCATCTACAGTATGGTTTCATTTATATGAAATGTCCAGTAGAAAAGGCAAATCCATAGAGAAAAACTAGTGGTTGACAGGAGACGAAGAGACCTGCTATTTCTTTTGAGGGTGATAGAAATATCCTGGAGTTAAACAGTGATGTTTGTGCAATATTATGAAAATAATAAGAAATCCAGTTTTATCAAGTATTTATTTATTAAATATTTATTTATTAAAAAATGACACTTTTATTAATTTTATCTATTTTTTAAAGGATAAGACATTATACTTTTTCCCTAGAACCTAGCACAGTGCCTAGTATATAGGATGTACTCAAATATAAATATACTGATAAATGAATCAAAGATAAAGTCCAAAGAAGTAGAACAATTTAGATTAAGTTCTACACACACTGAAGCTGTACCTGCCAAAAAAACAATCCTGGGAGACTAGATTAGACAGAAAGAACCCAGTGGCGTGCTAGTAAAGGTTTAACAGCCGGTCTTCTTTGGGGGGAAGAGCCGTATTTGCAAATACTCCCAACTTGGCGGCCACCTGCCATCACTGAACATGGCATTAGGTGATGTGCACAGCGTTGTCTTTTGTGAGCCACCTCCAACACACCCCTGGAAAAACTCAAAGTCAGGGAGTGGAAAGAGAAGCACTGGTGAGCAGTGTCTGGTGAGCTAACCTCCTAGGACTGAGGCACTGTTTGCACAGGTGTGAATTATAATGAGAAAAACATCAGACTCTTACAGGCATGTGCTGTTCCTGATTAAGATGCTAGGACTTCCTCACAAAGAGAGCATGGGAAAAAAAGAACAGCCACTACACCTTCGGTCACTGCTGCCTTGATCCACATAGACACCTGCTGGCGGACACCTACAGATACATCACAGAAAGTTAATACAAATTAGAGCTCTGCTTTCAGAAGAGCAAACTCACTTGTAGAACACTGTGGAAGGAGCTCAGGTCTCAGGGTACAAGTGAAATTTCTCTGTTGTGTTTCAAGTTAATTTTATACTTGACTGTCCTGAGCCAGTGGACTCAAGCTGCCTATCCCACACCTGCTCATTTATGGCTCCAGGTGGTTAGGCTTCCAGATCACCATCGGAACTAGCTTGGAGAAAGCAGTTTAAATGCCTGTGTAACATCTTCTGAATGCATTAAAATTAATACATTCTCTCTAAGTCTCATAAACGTCTCCAGAAACTACCAAACGTGAACAGGGAACTGTTGGCTCAGAGTAGAAGGGTAACGTGTATCCCAGAGTCATTGAGTGAATCAGTGGTTTGGGATGAATCAGTCTGGGCAGTACAATCACAGTTCTAAGCACAGTAAGTGATTTGTGATTAGGAAAAAAGTCCTTTTGGAGGCTAAGTCCCCATAACCTCCAAAACACACACACACGCACACACACACACACACACACACAGAGCGAGAGACCCTTGCTCAAGCATATTTATCATGAATTCACGCCGCTGATGCATTTCAAGATAAACTTCCTAATACAGCCAAAAAACACTGCACGGGATAAAAGCTTCTTCTCCACATATGTGTCACACCACTTCCTCCACCCACACACACAAGGGAAGGTGGGGGAAAAAAACAACGCTTTTTGTATATAATGCACATTTTTTTATAAGACCACAAACACTGCAGCAAAATTCTTCCTTAGTTATTAATGAACTAAACAAAGTTGACCATGGGATAAGAAGGGAAGAAGGACAATGATAAGTTAGAAGACATGTTAATTAACAGCACATCTTTCTTAGGATGTATTGCTGTTCTGCATCAGCATCTTAAATAATTGACCCAGCTCTGGAGGCAGTCTTTGGAGGCTGCTTTTTTAAACAGCAACAGTGTTGAAAACAATTAGAATGAGCAGTTCTAGTCAGTGGAATGGTGTGAACGTAGACTTTGAAGCCACAAATTAATAGTGTTTCAACAAGGTGAGCAGAGCTGCAACTAAGTGGATGGAATTTCCTGACCCAACTGTGCAGAAAGACAAATCCTGCTTATTTAGAATTATTTAGGACCATGTTGTAGCAAAATAAAGCAGGGGCTTAACTTAGGCCAGCATGTCCCAATTCATGCTCCCACAAAAAAGTCATTATTCCTCAAAAACCATTTGGGTTAAAAAAGTTTGGAAAACACTCCATGCTGTATTTTCTTTTTAGAAATGGAGGATATTAAATCTGAGAGATTGTATAGAATTACGAGTCTATTACATCATTTACCAAACTTATTTTTTTATATATACAGTCATATCTAAAGGTATACTAGCATTTCTCAGAGTACAGTTTGCAAAACCGTGGTGTAAGACACTTTGAGGCATTACACAATAGCAAGTTTTTGTAACCTATTGCATGTGTACTTTAAATGTGGCTTCGCCACGCTTACGCCCAAGGGAATCCAGTAGAATACTCAACCAGTGAGTGATCCCAATTCTCCAGACAGGCCAATAGGAAATATAATGCCCCACAGGGACAAATTTTATTTACACTCGTGTGTATTCCACGTGGGCAGTGACCACAGAAACGGCCCACCATATCATGTAGAGCCAGTGAAGGCGAACTCTACTGTGGAGGACCAGGTAGTATGTATTTCAGGCTTTGTGGACCACAGAGCCTTTGTTAAAACTACTCTGCCTTTGTAACACAGAAGCGGTCATAGATGATACGTAAACAAATGGACTTGGCTGTGTTTTGATAAACAGGCCGTAGACATGACTTAGTCTGTAGGTCATACTTTGCCCATCTCTAAAGTAATATATAGTATTAGCTGCTGCCACAGACTGGAATCAAACTTGCTAAACTTAGACTGCCCATTCATTTTTTATCATGTACAGTATAATGTATATTTATATATATATATATACATATAGACACAGAAACAGCTTTTTGATTGATCGATAATAATCGTTTCCTAAGAACTGGGCCACCCAAAAGCATACCATTCTAGTTATTTAAACAAAAACTCATTAATTGCCACCTAAGGGGTGCTTAATGGTGTCATGACCATGTGTAACAGGGAGATTTCTAAATTAGGACTCCTACCAAAAGTTATGCTTCTTGTAGAACACACATTTTTTTTCTTTTACCTTTGTGTACCAAAATGAACACATGAGGATAAAGAGATCACAGGCAGGAGAGGACATCAGGTAAGAGAGAGGCTTTGAGACCAGTTAAGTGGCAAAAGCTATTCTTGGTGTTTAACCAACAAAGTAAGCAACCGCTATTTTATATGAGTAAAGCTTTGGCAAAGGCTGTACTCAAAATACACAAATGCAAAAAATAAAGCAACTAGGGACTTCCCTGGTGGCGCAGTGGTTAAGAATCCATCTGCCAATGCAGGGCACAGGTTCAATCCCTGGTCCGGGAAGATTCCACATGCCATGGAGCAACTAAGCCCATGTGCCACAACTACTGAGCCCACGTCACTACTACTGAAACCTGCGCGCCTAGAGCCCGTGCTCTGCAACGAGAAGCCACCTCAATGAGAAGCCTGCACACCACAACGAAGAGTGGCCCCGCTCGCAGCAACTAGAGAAAGCCTATGCGCAGCAACGAACACCCAACACAGCCAATAAATAAATAAAATTATTTTTTAAAAAAAGAATTTCAAGAGTGTATGTATATACCCACTCATCTTTGCAAGTTGGTATCTAATTTTAAGTCATATATTACAAATAATATATGACCGTGCACAGCAATGAAAGACCCAACGCAGCCAAAAATAAATAAATTTTAAAAAATAAATGAAATTTAAAAAATAAAGCAACTAATGTTTCTCAAAGTGTGGTCCACATGCATTTGAATGATCTAGGCATATCGGTTAAAAACACAGCAATCTGGGCCCCTCCCAGACCTATTAAACCTGCATCTCTGCAGCTGGGGCCAGGAAGCTGAAATTGTTGTTTTTTTTTTTTTTTAAATCAAGATCTCTAGATCATTCCAAGGAACACTATCACTTGAGAACCACCAAACTAACAGGGAGGCAGTAATAAAAATTCTACATCATCTTATGAAGCAGCATAGAGCAACAATGACCTCAGCTATAGAAGGGGAAACCCAAATCTCAGACAAAAAAGAAAAACGTACAGATGATATATAGGAAAGCAGCAACTACGCTTCTTACCACCTTAAGGTATCTGAAGGCTTTTTTTTTTTTTTACCAATTTCTTTTTTTTTTTTTTTAATTAAGTACACTCATTTTTTTTTAAATTTATTTATTTATTTATTTATTTATTTTTGGCTGTGTTGGGTCTTCGTTTCTGTGCGAGGGCTTTCTCTAGTTGCGGCAAGCTGGGGCCACTCTTCATCACGGTGCGTGGGCCTCTCACTATCGTGGCCTCTCTTGTCCCGGAGCACAGGCTCCAGATGCACAGGCTCAGTAGTTGTGGCTCACGGGCCTAGTTGCTCCGCGGCATGTGGGATCTTCCCAGGCCAGGGCTCGAACCCGTGCCCCCTGCATTAGCAGGCAGATTCTTAACCACTGTGCCACCAGGGAAGCCCCTGAAGGCTTTTTCATAGGGAAAACCTGAAGTTGCTCAATGTCCACCACTATGCATGTGGGTGTGTTTATAGATGTATACATGAAATGTTAATTAAATGTATACTATGCTAATGTTGATACCCTGTAAAATGCACAGAGTTTGGACTCTCAATTGCTTCGTCCTCATCTTCAAAGACAAAAACATTCCTACTGTTTGATGTAGATGCCCGAACTGAGGGCCCAAATGAGAATCAAGAACTCTCTCTACCTCCTAGAATGGGCTTGTTGCGCTAAGGGCCAGGGCAAACACCAGCAGTGTCACCTGGTGCAAGCTGGAACTCGAAGGAGAGCCCTGAGAAGGCACACAGGTCTCCCTGTAGGGAGGGGTGCCTGGCCAGTAGAGTTGCGCCCACACAGGGCCACACTCAAGGTATGCTCCGTGAGAGGAGCCCACCCCCCTGCTGCTCTCCCTTTCCCTAAGACCAGTGGGAGAGTAGCCTTGCAAGCGGCAGACAGGCAGCCTGGGCCAGGCACCTGCCTTTCAGGGAGCTACTTGGGAATGCCAGGTTCTGGCACTTGCTGTGAAGTTAACTGTACCCCTTCCATTCAGGGAGGAAAGCTTCTTGTCCTGTGGAAAGCTGAGTTGAGGTGTAGCCCCTCCCTGAGGGGAGCCTCTGTTCCCAGCTAACTCATGACCTAACATATGCAAAAAAGGTGACCGTTCCTACTCCAGGGCATTCACTGGTCACCCTCTCCACAGGGCAAAAAGTCCAATAAACTTACAGAATGCTGTCTAAGCACGAAAGAATCCTATCTCAAGGTTAGATATGTGTTCAGAAGCATACACACCTGTGCTTACACGCCCACACTCCTTTCAGGATTTATCTGTATAAAACGTAACAACAGGGGCTTCCCTGGTGGCGCAGTGGTTGAGAATCTGCCTGCCAATGCAGGGGACACCGGTTCGAGCCCTGGTCTAGGAAGATCCCACATGCCGCGGAGCAACTAGGCCCGTGAGCCACAGCTACTGAGCCTGTGCGTCTGGAGCCTGTGCTCCGCAACAAGAGAGGCCGCGATAGTGAGAGGCCCGCGCACCGCGATGAGGAGTGGCCCCCGCTCGCGGCAACTAGAGAAAGCCCTCGCACAGAAAAGAGGACCCAACACAGCCATAAATAAATAAATAAAATTAATTTAAAAAAATACTTTAAAAAAAAAAACGTAACAACATATCTTTCCCCAATTCCCACTTTTTTCTTGTGTTTTGAATAGGTTAGGTTGACGCAAGGGCTAGACTTGGTTGTCCAAGTTTAAGATGTGGCGACAGGAAAAAGCATGACCCCAAGGTCAGGAGACCGAATGAGTCTTCCGCCCTTCACTTCACTGCACCCAGCCTCAGGGCTGCAGGCTAATGACTGCTGGCTCCTATCACTCAGTTTTCTCATCTGGAAATGGGGGTGATGGGGTGTGTGATAAGCATTAATTAACATTTGTGAAGCATTCTGAGATCCACTGATGAAAGGGACGAAGCATTATTTTTCTCAGCATGAGCAAACAACCACTCGGTACAAATCCAGCTAAATCGTGCTGAGTTAATTACCTGTAAGACTTAAAACTGTTGTCTCAAATCTGTTTTGCACTTTCCTGCCCCAGGCAGATTAGCACCTGTTGTGTCTTACTGTGAAATCACCAAGAGAAGTAAGCAGACAAATTGGGTCAAAGGATATGACTGTAGTTCAGGTAGACTCCTGTTTGCCCGAGATAACTCTTTGAGTAGCAACAACAAGAACAACATATTTTAATGTGTGATTAATTTGGGGTTATATAGGCAACCTGAAGCAACCAATAGCAAGCCTATTATTTCAAGTAATAAAAGTGAAAGTAAAGATGTCAAACCATAAAAAATACATTCTTTTACTTATCCCAAAGGTTATTAGGTTGTTAACTTAAAAACATTTCTTAAAAGTCCCAGACCAGCTAGCCATTTGATACAACAAACACAACTTCCCAAGTAACGCTGACTTGTATTTCACTTCCTACAGAGATGAAAGCAATGCATTGCAGCCTCTGAGTAAGGCTGTTTAAATATCATTTGTGAGCCAGTGGACACCAACACTGGAATTCAGACAGCGCAACAAGAAAACCCAAGCAAAAGAAAAAGAAGTCTGGGGTAGAGGACTAGCAGGCTACCAGTGACCCTTCAGAGCTGCGATAAAACAAGTCATAGTTACCCCTCCAATTAAAAGTGATTCAAAGCACAATTCGAGACTAAAACATTTAACCAAAAACACTTACCAGCTCAAGAAGAACTTCAGTTTTGTCTTACAGAAGGTGGGCAGATATCTCTTCACGTCCTTTGGGGGGTCAGAGAACGCTGGTTTTGATGTAAGACGACGGGAGAGAACACCCACCGGAGAAAGACTCAGGCACCTTAGTAGAGGGCAAGGCAGTGGTTTTTAAAGTGCGTGGACCCGGATGCGAAATCAACATCACGTGAAACTTGTTAGAAGTGCAAATTATCAGGGCGGCTCCAACCTACTAAATAGGAAACTCCTGGGACTGAGGCCTGGCAATTTGCGCATTAACAAGCCCTCCAGGTGATTCTCATCTGAAGTCTAAAAAATTCTGATTTTAGCCTGCTGAAGTTTGAGAATCAGTGGTTAATAATTGCAAATTGGTATCACCCTGAATGTGAATAAGACCTATAATTCAACTGATATAAATTATGGGAAAGTTAATAAAGTGAGAAATGTAAGTCAAGCAAGCGGATACCCATGAGACTTCGCTTTCTTGAGTATGAATGTTTAGTGCACAGAATCTGTAGCAAATAAAGGGGGGATACTTTTTTGCTAATGGAATCATTCTCCCATCAGCATGTAAAAAAACAATAAAAAGCGGGAAGCAGTTAAGGCAGAGCCCTCTAGCTGTCCATCAAAATACACCCTCCCCTTCTCTGGGGGCACAACTACATTTCCCGGCCTCCCTTGCAGTTAGGTGTGGCATGTGGCTGAACTCTCTTTCCTGGACATATTAGTGGAAGTGATGTGTGCTCCTTCCAGACCAGACCCATAAACAACATCCAAGTGTGCCCCGCCATGCTCTTTCCCCATTCAGACAGACTGCAGTGGCAACACTCAGGATCACCTGGAAGCCACACGTTAAAGACGTCAAAGCAGCCAGCAGCCTTGATTTCTGAATCAAAGCATGGAGGAGAGCTTCCCTACATCTGAATTCCCAGCCTGAACCTAAGATGAGAAAGAGATCGACTTTTTGTTCTTTAAGTGACTGAGCTTTAGGGATTTTTTTTTTTTGGCCATGCCATGCGGCATTTGAAAGCTTAGTTCCCCAACCAGGGATCGAACCCGCGTCCCCTGCAGTGGAAACACAGAGTCTGAACCACTGGACTGCCAGGGGAGTCCCCTAGAGATCTATTTTTTTTTTTTTTTAAACCTCAGTTTACCTGTCCTAAATAATATATTGGTTCTCAGGTCCATGATCTATCTTCCCACAACTAATACTGAACATGAACATGTTCTTACATTTTAAAAGTATATTCTGAAAGTTTGATACTTCTATAAATCTTTCCCTAGAGAACACGCACACATCAGTAGAGAGGATGTAAATATTGCAGGCCTTACTTTAAGCTTAGGTATATTCACACTTACATTAACAAAACAAGACATTCAGGCTAACACATGACTTTTCTTTAACAATCATGATGTAAAAACATCTCTGAAAAGAACAATGTGTTATATCAGTAGCTTTATATTTACTTTTTCAAAAAAGAGAGAACCAGCTATAAGTATCTTGCACAGCTGATGTAATATTTACTCATCTAATTTCAATGCACCTCCAATTTAAAACACCAAACTTGGACTTCCCTGGTGGCGCAGTGGTTAAGAACCCACCTGCTAATGCAGGGGACACAGGTTCGAGCCCTGGTCCGGGAAGATCCCACTTGCTATGGAGCAGCTAAGCCCGTGCGCCACAACTACTGAGACTGCACTCTGGAGCCCGTGAGCCACAACTACTGAGCCCATGTGCCGCAACTACTGAGGCCCGTGCGCCTAGAGCCTGTGCTCGCAACAAGAGAAGCCACTGCAATGAGAAGCCCACGCACCGCAATGAAGAGTAGCCCCCGCTCGCCGCAACTAGAGAAAGCTCACACGCAGCAACAAAGACCCAGCGCAGCCATAACTAAATAAATAAATGTATTTAAAAAATAAATTAAAAAAAATTAAACACCAAATTTAAGTTTGTTCAACATAACTGTTTTTACATGTAGCTCTAACTCCTGAAAAAAGGGCCTAACATATTCCTGTCGACTGGGTACATTCATGGTGTATCTTTATTTGAGGTTGTTTGATCTTGTTCTCACACAGGTCTGGGAGTGACTTGCCGGGTGACTTCAGTGAAGTCAATATACCTATAACACCATGTATTCAACTACTAAAAGGGAGATATATTACAGCCACTTCTGTCTGTAATGTAAACGTTAGTAAAATAACTGGTGACATAAATTTTGGGTTCCTTGGAAAAGTAGAGAGCTAGGCAAAGTGGATTCTGCACCTCCCAAAGACAAGGCAGGTAACCACTGACCAGGTTTCCCTAACCAGAACAGCACCCACTTCACAAAGTTAACTGCTCTGCAGTAACTAACATCACACCCTTACATATGTAGGGGGAGTTCTGGTGTCATCAAGGTTCAGAGGTCAGGCAAGCTTGGGCTTGAGTCTTGGACCCACCACTTAGTAGCTCTGTGGCCCTCTCCTGGAAGTTTCTTACCTTCTCAGGAGCCTCAATTTTCTTACCTATAAAAATACACTCCCTCTTAAATCCCTCAGGGCCTCCACACCATCTTCAAGAAGTGAAATGTTCTTCTAGCGGTAAGCAAGGCTCTTGATGATCTGACCCCAGTTCACCTTTCTAACCCATCACCTCCTTTGTCCCCTTTAGGCACCAGGCAAAGCTCCTCTTTCTTCCTGAATGTGTAGTGCTCCACTGAGCTACTCCTCTGCCTCTGGCAGCCCTCCCCATCCTCCTGAATACTTCCTGTATTTAAGGAAAGGAATGAAAACACCACCTGCTCAGCAAGGCTCTTCCAAACGCCCCTGGGCACTCGGTTCCTTTGCTTCTGTGATCTCATCACATGAGGCACACCTTCTCTTTAAGATTGATTACCCTCAACGACAATGATTTATAATTACTTTGTTTGTTTATTAGTTTTTTTGCCACAAGAGTGTGAACTCCTGGAAGGCATTGTCCTTACTCCACCTTAAGGCCTTTGGACCAGCTGTTCCTTTGACCTGGAACATTCTTCTCTGAGAGATCCTCATGGCTCACTCCCTGCTTCCTCGCATCTTTGCTCAAATGTCAGTTTGTTGCTGAGGTCTCATCTGAAATCCGTTTACATGTACAACCTGGCTTTCCTCCTTCCTTGAGCCCCTTGGCCAGGCCCTTTGACCTTTGTTTTTCCATTTCAATTAACACCTCTTAAAACACAATATAATTTACTTATTATTTTGTTTATTGATGATGGTTTATCTCCCTACCTAAAATATAAATTTTATGAGTGTAGGAGTCTTTAACTGTAACTTACTGATAAAGTATAAGCACCTAGAACTGTACCTGGCACGTAATGGGGTGTTCAGGAACTATTTGACCAGGTGAATGAGTGAATTTTTTGTATCTTAAAGGACCTAGATGTTCAATAACTATTGATGGATTGAATGAATGCATAAATGCCTGTCCCAAAGTTGTCTTCATGCACAAGAAAGGGAACCAAATGAAATTAATCAGGAGAATATTTTTATTTCCTTTCTCTTTTCCTTGAGAGAGGCATGGGCTAGGAGCATGCACTCTTAGAGCAAGACCTGGGTTCAAATCCCAGCACAGATGCTTTGGTACCCTTTAGCCCCTCCTGATCCTGAGTCACATCAATGGAAAATGGGTTTGGTAATATTATCTACCTCTTGGGGCTGCTGTTCAGAGATTACACTGTAGAAGTCCTTAGCCACAGGCTGCAGCACATTGCAAGTGCTCTGTAGGCAGTAACTGCTATTACGACTGCATGCTCGGTAACGGGGAACTCTTCTTATGACACACTTGACTCCCAAAGACCTACTTCTGAGAACAAGAAGCCCGAGATCGGGTTGGCCACAGCCTCACTCTCTGCTCCTCGAAGCGTGGACTCGCATCTCTAGGGTAGCAGAGAAGGAGGATGGTCACACACACAGTTCTTCCACATCTGCTTCCCTGACCGCCCTTTTCTCTTCCATCTACCATACCACCTCCCAAACAACAGCAAAAACAACACCCCAAAACTATGTGCTTCCAACTAATGCACCAAATCAAACTGAAACCCTCTAATTTTATTCAGGCAGTGATATTTATTCATTTATTTTTTATTTCACTCCTTCACTTAGTCATCCACTCAACAGTATTTACAGATGCTGGCCCTTACCGCTAAGCACAGGGTGTTAATATCAGCGGATCAATGGGACGAGGCACCTGCTATCAGAGCTTCTGATCTAATGGGGGTAGCAGGCAATAAGCAAGCATACAAATATAGAATCACAGGCTATGATAGATGCTCTGAGGGTTATAAGCAAGGTGTGCTAAGAGATAATAACAGATGGTGAGGACAGACCTAATTAAAATAGGGTGGAGAAGGGGAGGTTACCTTTAATCCTGAATAATGTAGCATATAATATACTGCTAGATTTGCAGTTGCCTATTTCATACCAGTCTCTCTGCTTCTCAACCAGACTGCAAGCTCTTCAATGGCAGGGAAGGGTCTTAAACTAGATCTACAAGTTCTACGCTACCTGACCAGGGTTGCACATACCTTAGGGGCATTAAATAGTGTTTACCGAGTTGGCTTTTACTGACCTTTAGTATGTTCAGGAGAGAATGGAAAAACGAGATTCCTAAAATCTATAATGTTATAAATGCTATGAAATTTTAAATATAGTATCTCATCTGATTAATTTCTTTAAAACCTCTTAACTTTTAGCTCAATTGTTATAATTTTGCTTCTCATACTGAAAATAGAGCCATCATTTCTTTTATGTCTATGACTGTGGTTAGTTATTAAGAGTGTTAAACAGATTGAACAGGAAGGAATATGCTCCAAAAGAAATATAAACTCCTAAGCTTTGAGGAAACTGACCTTAAATGAAGTTGACATAATAAAATACTTTCCTATGACTATTGTTATTTTACGTAACAGATAGACTTGCGTTTATAGTTGATGTTTTATGAAATGAGACAGGGATCTTGGCAAGGTCTGACAATGTTTTTAAGATCAGCTTACACAAAAAGAGAAGAAAAGAGCAAAGCCCAAGAAATAGGACAATATGACCACTGGTATCTTTTGTCTTTTTTTTCTCTACTGAAAATAAAGACAAAGACAATTGGGATCCACTGGAAAGAAAAACTGCCTCATACTGTTCATTCATGAGTTTTTAACTGTAATTAAACATCTAATGCTTCAGATGGCTAAGTATTCAAAATTAGTACATTTCAGCTCCACTGAAACAGTTTATTTTGAAATGTTCAAAATACTATCCAGCGGTGCTTAACAATTGAGCAAAGGAAACTTTCAAAACTCTGAAAGGTATGTTTGAATTTCGCATGGAGAAATTCATAATTCAATAATACTTCCTTACCATTTTCTTCTTTTTCTCCTATTGAACTATCAGTGAAAATTCCTTAAAATTAGATGTGAATGTTCTTATCTTGCACATAACTCCCATCCTACTTTTAGAATCCCTAATATTTGTCAGCTGAGAAAGCAGCGTCTTGGTCTCAAGAAGTAGAGTGTATTTCCTTGCCTCTTGATTTTAGATCTGGTTGTGTGATTTGTTTTGGCCAAACAGCCTATGGGCAGAAGTAACAGCATGCCAGTGCTGGCCTAGGCTTTCACTACATCATGTATTTCTGCTTGCAATCTCATGCCTCTGCAAGTGCCATGAAAAAGGTCCCTCACAGAGTAGCTCATGTCCCTTCATACTGTGCCCCAAAATGAATATTCAGGCAGCAAAAGTAAGCACAACCCATATCAAAAACTCATGTCCAGCTGGACCCTCAGTTTGAAGCAGAGTTGCCTAGCTGACTGAGCTCAGCCCCTATCAGCAGACCCCCAGTTTGACAGCAGACACATGAGTGGAAATAATTATTATATTAAGTCACTGAGTTTGGGGGTAGTTTGTTAGGCAGTACTACCTAACTGATACACTGTCACAGCCCTATTCTCTGAGGTTGTGGGGGAAGGAAACTGGAAAGAAAAATATGCAGGCTACATAAAAGAAATATCAAAAATTATTATTTTGAGAATATTTGTCTTACAGCAACCCCCTCAACCAATTTTAGACTTCTTGGGTCCAAAAAAGCTTGTTATTCATCTTTGACACATCAACAGTAGCCACTTAAAATTCTGTTGACTTGGTTTTATTAAAAATTCTTTGGTGCAAGTATCAGTACAACTATTTTCTTAAACATAGACCCATGGTCTACCATTTTTCTCTTCCCTGCAAATCCTTTTTGGACCCAAAATTTTAGAGAGGGTCACTTTTTTTTTTTTTAACATCTTTACTGGAGTATAATTGCTTTACAATGGTGTGTTAGTTTCTGCTTTATAACAAAGTCAATCAGCTATACATATACATACATCCCCATATCTCCTCCCTCTTGCATCTCCCTCCCACCCTCCCTATCCCACCCCTATAGGTGGTCACAAAGCACTGAGCTGATCTCCCTGTGCTATGCGGCTGCTTCCCACTAGCTACCTATTTTACATTTGCTAATATATGTTTCTGCTAAATGAAAAATTTGGTTATGTGACTAAGCACTGTGACTGTTTTGTCAAACATTCATTTATGGTATTACCTACCACTTTTCTACTGGACACTTCATAAATGATTTCATTATGTATTTAGAACAATATCGTGAGGTAGGTTGTTGTCACTTTCAAATTAGTGAGTGGATTCATAATGTTAAATAACATGCTCAAGGCAACATAGGTAGGTAGAGTTAGGAGTCATACCAGGACAATTGAGCACTTGTATTGTGGCATCTTAATGTTAATTCTGAAACCAACAGACACCTTCTCATGTCCTTTGGAGAGAGGTAAGTTTCTTTGAGATGTATGTTGTCTTCCAAATGGTCAGAATCACTTTCTGTGTGCAGAGTGAATAACTCTGCAATTACATACTTTATTTGTAGCCCATTTATTTAATGTCTATCTTCATATAAAAGAGTAAGCTTCATAGAACAGGGCTGTGTCTATTACATGCACTGTGGTTTTGTTCAGTACACTACTGACACACATAAAAATTCAGTGAATATTTGTTGAATAAAAATGAAATGGATAGCTTCTCAAAGAATTCACCTAAATCTCTCCTTCTCTGCCTCTACTCATTCCCTAGCACCCCATGGATACAAGGACACTGCCCTAGAAACTCATTCCAGTGTACCCCAACCTAATTTAAGATCTGTTTTCTCTATTGATTATATCTTACCTCAATCTGCACATTGCTTCTTTCTCTATCCAATTAATTCATTCTGATTTGATCGTTTTCAACCTCTCAGCCTACACCAAGAAAATGCATTTCACTGAACTCTTACAACCTGCCCTCAAACTTATCAACCTTCATGACAACCTATACAATTGAAGAGAACTGAAAGAAGAAACCACTATCGAGTTACAATTAGCAAAGCTTCTTATGCCATGGAAGCAAGTAGAAGAAAAAGGAGAGTGAGAAATCTGAATAAGGGAGCCACATATTTTATTCTTAAGCCACCTGCCTCTTTGGCTTTAGAATAAAAGGTGAAATATAGAACATTAGGACAGTAGAGGACATTCAAGTTTGTTAGAAATAGAGAACAAAGGCAGAAATCCTTGAATGGAAAGAAGTCTTGGTTCAGTACCTAATAGCAGTTGCCTGAGGGGTAAAGAGCAAAAGAAGGATTTGGATGTTGAGAAGAATCACATGGGGTACAAGAGCTCAGTGGAAGAGAATTCCTGGACAGGCATTGACTGATCTCTGTAGCAACTGCCCACTGGAACAATTGGGGGAAAATGTGGACAGGAATCCAGCTTTTTATTACTTTGTAAGTTTTAACCACGCATTGATACTGCTGTTCATCTCTCCCTCTGTGGGGACTCAACCACTCTGGAGCTATGCCTTGTCTTTTCTCCTTCTGTGCTGCAGTTTCTATCTCTGCCTCATTCTATAGAGATGGGTGTGTGTGTCTCTCTGGGTAAACTACATGTATGTAGTGGTCACAACAAAGAATGGTCAGGGGGACCATTACAGATTATAGGTGAAGGCTGAAGGGTGGCATGGGGTGGGGAACCACAAGATTTCTCTAGGGTAGAAAATAAGGTAGATTCTTTCGTGAAAGAGGCAAGGAGAGAAGAAATATTGAAAATTATTAATTACAAAGAGCACTGCATCAGAGGTTATCTAGCCCAACATCCTCATTTTATTGATTATGGAAGGATAAAAGGGGAGTGAATTCTAAATGTAAAACATCACTTTGAAATGTTATTTTTAAAATACTAGCTTGAGACCCTTAGAGTAAATCAGTGAATTAAACACATCTTACATTACTCACACGGTAGCAGTAGACAAGTTTAATTATATTGGGTCAGATTTGATGTGGTTTTCTAATAAAGCAGATTCTTGCTTAGAGTGGCTGTGCATTAAATCCATTAAATATGTGAAAACACTGTGCATTTGGGCAAAATTAATTTGAAATTTGTCATGTTGCTTTCCTCTGTTTTGACTTTGGCTATTCATTTACATTTAGAAATAGAGCTTCAAGGATGGGCGAGTTCTTCCAGTGTTCGGATAATTTAATCTGCAACTATGTTTTAAAAGTAAGATCATCTCATTCATGTCATTAAGAGACTGCTGATTTAAATTTAAACACCTTGGGCTCACGTCACCAATCAATCTTATAAAAAAGACATAGGGGAGCTGGATTCTTCTCTCTTTGGAAATAACGACTATTGTAACCTGATACAATCATTTGTTAGACCCTGTTTTCTAAAGTGCCTAAGTATATTGTTTTTACTGTGAGCTACTTCAAATCTTCTCTGGGAGTAAGAAGAAAATAAGTCCATAAATAGAGGCAAAGTGAGTCATGTATTAGTCAATAGAGAAATTGTCAAAGGATTGTGCATATCTATGTGGCCAGAACAGTTCTGCTGGTTAAGATTTAGGATGAAATACAAAAGTACCACCCACTTCACGAACTGAAAAAAGAATACAGAAAAGCTGTAACACCTGGTGGCTTCCTAATTTGAAAGAGAAAAAGAGCTAATTATGCCTTGCTGATTGTGACTCACAAAATCTAAAGATTGGAGTGGACTTTCTGGGTCATCTAAATCTATTTTTCCATCTGATGCTGGAATGCCCTAGCTTCTGTACTCAATCTGTAGTTGAACACGTCCAGTGAGAGACCCTGGGCCCACCTAAGGCAATGCATACCTTCATGGTCTGGCTCTGATTTTTACAAGGTCCTTCTGGAAAATAGGCCCAAATCTTTTTCCCCTTCATCAGCATCCATTCATAGGGCAAGTCCAATTTCTCTTTTACAACCTAAAATCCAATGATGTATATCTGCTATCAGACACCTCCTGCCTTAGGATGAGTTCTGGCGTAAAAGACAGGGAAATTTACCTCCAATGAGCTATCAGCTATTAAGTACCATTATTTTATGGATATGTGCTTCTCAACCTCTTTGTCTTTTTCTGTTTTTCTCTTACTTTTCCCTTGTAACAAAACTACACAAAGCGTATTGAGGCAGAGAGCTTCTGTAAGTTATCTCTAGTTATTTTTTCAGCCCCTAGTTAAGGGATTAAGGGCTTGCTTCTCTTTAGACCTTGACCTTGGAGTAAAAGTCAGGCCATTCAGACTGTAGCTTGTAGAGCTGCTCTGTCAATATGGTAGTCACCAGAAACATGTGGCAATTGAACACTTACAATATAGTCAGTGTGACTGAAGAACTGAATTTTTATTTAATGTTTAAATTAAAAAATTAAAGCAGTGTAAACTGTTTCCATTAAACACTACTGTTTTAGCAGATTACATTTTGCTTTAATCACTGCATTTTGTAGGATATAATTATTGTATGGTAGTGCATGTTTCTGGCTCATGCGCCATTTCGAGCATACATGGAAATGCACGACCAATCTCCTAGGTGTCAACAGTTTGGTTCAGTTTGAATAATTTTTTTTTTCCTATGGACTGATGTAACATTGTAATATGTTTATTTGAATATTTTATATAGACAGCATAAATTACAGTTATATCTATGGAAGTCCACTTGATAATTAAATTACTTTTTTAAAAAAAAACATAATAGAATTAAATCACATTTCTAGTACAAAAAAATAAGTATGGAAAATTTTTCAAATTTAAAATGAAGACATACTACTCATACAAAATCAAGTGGAAATTAGGAGTTAGTATTATGACCGTAACAGTAGGAAGGAAAAAGAGACTGGAAGAATATGTCAGAGTTTTCACAAAGAATGACAATTACAATTTGCTGCAGCAGAGCAAAATGAAAAATCTGCTTCTTTGCTGTCTTAAAAAAATTATACAAAATTAAGCAGGCAAAGTTGAGAGCCATTTTCAGCAAACACGTTGTTAATTTGATAAAAAAATTTGAAACTGTCAAAAAGTATTCAGCGAGATTAGTTTACTGACATCAGATTTAATGTCCAATAAAGGTTTAAATGATTTTTCAGTGGCATCTGAGTTTATACGTGAGTGAGTGAGTTTGTATAAGTGAGTGAGTGTAAGTGAGTTTGTAAGTCTGACCAGCTATATATCCATTTGGATCCTTATACAAAATAGAACACCATTTTTAGATGAAGACATAGTAAAATAATTATTATTTGTTATTAAAATTTTATCAGAAAATTATGAGGAAAAAAATCTGTGGTTATCACATACAAACTATTATATATAGAATGGATAAACAACAAGGTACTACTGTATAGTACTGGGAACTACAGTCAATGTCCTGTGATAAACCATAATGGAAAAATATATGAAAAAGAATGTATATATATGTATAACAATCACTTTGCTGTATAGCAGAAATTAACACAACACTGTAAATCAACTATACTTCAATAAATAAGTAAATAAATAAAACTATGAGGAACAAGGTTTAAAAGATGTTTTACAAAAAGTGAAAGATCTTCAGTTAAGCCACCAAATGATTGCATATAGAATCCAAGATCTTACAAACAATATTAAAGATTAACTGATTCAAAATTTTTTAAATTGCAAGTTTTTATTACTTATTGAGTTATATAATATGTCACTGCCTGATTAATATTTTGATTGTATTTTATCTCCAAGGACTTCCAAAAATACAAAAAAAAATTGTTATTTCCCAGCCTAAAAAATCCAATTCATGGCATAGGTATTTTTTAATCTTTTAAAATTATCAAGGAATTTTAGCTGGATATGAAAAAAATTAGTTCCTATTATGACAGACATTGTTCTAGCTATATTATAGGTCAAAAAAATCTGGATTTATGGGAATTTTAAAACAAGAGACTGGTGTTTCCTTTACTGTTTTATACTAACGTATGATACATATTGAAAGTATCTGTCATCAGTTTTCCGAGGCAGACTTCATGAAAAATGTCATCTATAGAGTTCTTAAAATCATTCTGTACATAGCAAATGAAAAATCATCCATTTGTGAAACTGTTAAAAGAAATAGAAAACAATTTAATGATCTTTATTCTTTGCAAATGCTCATGGATTGAGTTGTGGAAGAGTTTTACAGAGATTTGCTATAATGTTAATTCTAATTCAAGATTTTCTTGAAACAAAAGAAATGCTTGCCAAATATTCAATAATCAAAGACAAAAAAATGGCAATATGCTTCATGTTACAAAAAATAAGTGTGATTTATGTTTCCTCACTGATATTACACTGCATATAAATGAGCTAAATTTGATGCTCCAAAGAAAGTAAAACTAATTCGTGACCTAGTAGTACAGTATGGGAATTTGTGGTGAAATAGAAGCTTTTCATAGTAAAATTCAATAATACTTACTTTGCAGTTATTTCCAATATGAATCGATTTAGCAAAGATTTTAATCATAACCAACAGTGTTAGGTAAATTGCTGCCAAAACTAAAAGAAAAATTGAATAGTTGAATAATGCTTTGTTAATTGTGATAAATTTAAAGATGCTTTTCATTTTATGCAATACTGTAGAATTTGATGGCGATAATACTGAGCTGACACAGGAGTTAGTGAATTTAATTAACTTGGACATAGTTTTGAAACTATGTCAAATCAATTCTTCTTTAAAAAAAACAATTTTATCAAATAGATGCAAATATTAAAGGAAAATGACTTTTGTGCACCTGCTTTAATTACTGAAAAAATTTTAGGTATGTTTAGATACTTGGGTGTGTGAATCTACTTTTTCAACTGCAAATTTTATGAAATCTAAATCTAGATCAAGTATTGCTGATGAAAATTTAACATCCAAATTTGATGTGCTATAAGTGTAAATTACATGCCAGATTTTGAAGACTTTTTATGAAAACAAAATGAAAAATATCTCATAAATGTTTCATATTGATTATGAATTGAAATGATAATTTTTTATCTATGGGGTTAAACAAAATATATATCTAAACTAATTTTATTAAATAGTCATGTATCTATACTGCTATAGATAAATGATGCTTTTATTTATTTTCAATAAAGAAAGAAATGAAGGACAATTGATAAATTTCTCACATGGAATTCCAAATGGTTTATGTAAATACTCCCCACTCAAGGAAACAGAACATAACTCCCCACCCCTTAAGCCTTCCTTCCAAAGAGTACAGTATAGAAAGGGCTGGGGGAGTAACTTTACAGTGGAGAAACCTGACAGGTGATCAACGTTAAGATCATCTGTGGTAAGTCATGTAGGTAGCATATACCTTTGATAGGATGTGATGAGAATGGCAATATACTTCAGTGGTCTTCTCCCCAACACCAACAACCCCTATGATACGTGTGCTTTGCAACACTACCATCAAGCAATTAACTCGATTCTAATACTATCTACCTGGAGATAGCATCAGATCTGACAGATTAAGGGCACAGTTTTATAAGATTGAGCCCTCCCCCACCCCACTTCAGACACCAATCACAAGTCCCCACTGTTACCTGTGCTTCTGACCAACCGGCTATAGATCTGAGATTCCAACTACCCTCTTCTTGGGTTCGATTAATTTGCTAGAGGGGCTCACAAAACTCAAGAGAAACATTTTACTTACTAGATTACCAATTTATTACAAAATATATTAAAGGACAGGACTGAACAGCCAGATTCTTCAGTCCTCGTGGAGTTTGGGGCAAGTGGATGAGTTCTGATGCACCAACCTCGAAGCTCTTTGAACCACTTCCTTTGGGTTTTTATGGAGGCTCATTGTAAGGCATGATTGAGTAAATCATTGGACATTGGAGATCAACATCCAGCCCCCTCCCCTCCTTAGAGGTCGGGGGTGGGACTGGAATTCCAATCCTCCAATCACATGGTTGGTTCCCCTGGCAACAAGCCCCCACCCTTAGATGCTTTCCCAAAGTCACCTCATTAACATAAACGGAGGTGTGGTAGAAAGGGGTTTGTTACCACGAGACACCTCTATTGCTCTTATCACTTAGGAAATTCCAAGGGTTTTAGGAGCTCTGCCAGAAATGGGACGAAGATCAAATATATATATATATCTTATTACAGACAATAATATCACAATCCCTGTATAATCAGGAGAAAAACATCACACAAGCTCCAATTCAGGAACTTTCTACAAGATGTCTGACCAGTATCCTCAAAATTGTCAAAATCATCAAAGCAAAGAAAGTCTGAGAAACTGTCATAAAGGAAGCTAAGGAGACATGATGAATATCCTGGATAGGCTCCTGGAACAGAAAAAGGACACTAGGTAAAAACAAAGGAAATCTGAATAAAGCACAGATATTCCTTAATAATAATATATCAATATGGATTTATTAGTTGTCACAAATATACCACACTCATGTAAGGTGTTAGTGTTGGGGAAATTGGGTACAGGGTATACAGGAATCTCTACCTATATTCACAACTTTTCTGTAACTCTAAAACTATTCTAAAATGGAATATTATTGCAAAAATTTAATTTCACCCATTTCATTTTTTTAACACGGCTACTAAAAATGTTTAAATTTCACACGTGTCTAAAATTATCCTATTATAAAGCACTGCTCGAGAGAGTGGAGCTGCTATGGCAGAAATAGCAGTGAACCTGTTGTCTGGAGACCTCTGGTTTGAAGCCTTTCCCTCTTACCACACATATCACACTTAGCTCAAGGTCCTCGTATGTATGATGAGAATGAACAGGTTGCTTCAAGGATTGCATAAGATGCTTTATTTGAAAGAAACTAGCACAGTTCCTAGCCTATAATGAACAAGCATTGATTGACTGCTAACATATGCTGGATTCTTGCTCTTGCAAAAGGAGGAATATAATTGCAAGGCAGTACGAAGCCCTGGGGATTGCAGAGAAAGGAATGACTACACAGTCAGGAAGGTTTCCCAGAGAAAACAGCATCTGACCTGGATCTTCAAAGACTGAAGAGCGGCTCCCACACAGACCCAGAACGCTGTGGACTCCCATATGCGTATCTCCAGTCTAAACGTTAAACATGTCATGTAGACTTATTTTCTCCTCCCATCTTTAGGGCTCAGTTCCTATCCTCTTGGTCACTGCTTTCTCTGTTGCCAACCTACCTTGTTCTCCTTAGACTTATATAAAACTGGTACTCTAAAATTTCCACATTTGATATAATTTCTATATCACAGCATAAATTTTTGCCTACACCTTAGATAAGGATAATTTTAATGCATAGGAATATAGAGGCTTAGTCATCATACACTGCCTAATCTATTCACATAATACGTACATTTGTTCAAATTTAGCTGTATGACTAAGAAATATGGCCCACAGTGTTCTTCCCAGCGGGAGATGGACAATTAATTCCATTTCGGCAGAATACTTCCGTGATGACAGTGTTTGCTGCTGAAGTACTTGACTTTCTACCCATCCAACCATCTTCGCTCTACCCATTCATTCCTGTACTTCACGAATGTTGTTTGAGTGCTTGACCTGTATCAAGTACTTCTGACACATTCTTCTGCATGAATATGGTTTCATGTCTTTTTCATGTGTTTGTCCTATTTTCCAAGTACAGTATAAACAATTTAAAGACCTGACTGATGGCTCCTCTCTCTTCTGCAATCATCATACTTGCTGGCCTTCCTTCCCACTCTAATCATTCCCCACACTCGCAGTCACCACCATCATTACCAATATCCATACCTCGTATGCTTTCCTACATAGAAAAGGGAGTATGACGTGTTTTAACTGAATTGCAGATAAAAGAGAAAAGGAGTGAAGAAGTGTAAGATGACCTCTTTTTTTTTCTTCAGTCAGGCCTTCTACTCTCACCTTCTGCCTGATTCTAGACTACAACTTTTATTGTTACACTTTGACGATGAAATCCAGCTTTCAGAAATTGTGACTAAATTCAGACTTACTCTTGGCAAGCTATTCTCCTTTATTTGGTAAATCGCAAAAAGTTTCTCCTAAATATGGGCCAAAGCAAGTTTACCAATCTTGAGAAAGAGAGGCACATTCTCAATCACAGGAAATGAGGTTTGGGAGGGGTTTCAGGACCTCCCCATCCAACACTTGCCCTGGTACTAAACCCCACCGTGGTTCCAAGGGAGGGCCCGAGGTAAGTTCAAGGCACCAATCAACAAACCTGAACTAGTGGTTGATTTGAGTTTGACACAAACCAGATCTCAGGCACTGAGAGCTCTCTAACTTAATTACTCTTCCAGTAAGGAGCAAAAGGGGAAACTAGGCACTGCAATCAGGGCCAGTCTTCTTGACTGATCTGATTGTTAAACTGCAAAGGAAATCAGTTACGGAGCGGGAGGGGGTGTTACTTGGGTTCCTTCCTACTCCTTGGTTGTTATTCTGAGGAATGCATTTAATTATAGAGAGAACTCGGTTACTTGCTCTCTAGTCACTGGCTCTTTTTTGTGGATATTCCTACTGGCGGCGCCTTTCCTTTGCTGAAAAACAAAGGCCTGTTTACAGCTAGACCACATCTTTTGGCTTCCATTGCCGAACTCTCACCCACACCAAAGGAAAAGCAAGGTAGTGTGATGCAAATAGCCCCACAGTAGGCTACCTTTGCCAACCAGGGACCTATTTTCAACTGCCATGCAAACTAGAACTCTCCGAAGACCTGTGAACTGTAAATAACTCGGGCTGTGAAAGGGGTCAGCTTGGTTTAATTTAGAGTTTCACAGAGCTTTTCTATAGAAATTCAAACGCCAGTGAACAAACTCTTCTGGGGCCTTTAAAAAAAGATTCCAGGGCCAGCACGTCTATTTACTCTTTAGACCCCTGCCTGTCTGCTGGAGGTCTGCTCTTAAAAGCTAATCAGCTCTTCTATGGTCGCAGTCCGGGCTCTCAGTGGCAGGCCGCCTCCTCCACACAACCCCTGAATTAGGCTGTCCCAGCACAGGGCCAAGTGGGGAATGGGGTGGAGGAAACAGTCGCAAGAAAAGCAGCGCTGAGGTTAACACTGAGGCCAGGCCGAGGCTGGGGACCCACGGATAGTGGCCGAGCTGAGCCAACCTCATCTGTCCCCCGGCACAGTGCTCTCCTTCTGCAGTGGAGGAGCATGCCCTGTCCTTCCCCATCACACAGCGGCTCCACCCAGGGCCCCTGAGGATTACCTTCATTGCCTTCTTTCCCTAAAAAGCTATCCTCAATTCTACAGTGGCCAGAAAAGCCAAAAGGATTACTGAGCATCTTTACTGCTGTCTGTCTCCTCTTCAGAAGTCACTGATGGGGAGACCCAGAATCCCAAAGGACCACAAGGAAAAGTCATCCAAATGGATAGATGGTAGGACCAGAAAGGTTTTAAGGACACTTCGCATTCTGCTCAGGTCTCTGCAGACATATTGGTCTCCCTCAAGCTGTAGAAAAAATCTTAAGTTCTGGACACTCACTTTAGCCATGCTCAGAAAATGGCTGAAATTGTGGCCAAAAAAGATTTGAGTTACCTCTTAGGTGGGACACTTTTACTGCAAGAATGTGTGGCATGGAATACTAAATAAGATTTTAACATGTCTTGTTCTAAGGATATTTAAGAGAGAGCAGAGGATTTTGAAAATTTTTCCTGAGGTTTTAAGAACAGTTCTGCTTTGAACCAGATGACTCCTCAAAAGTGGCAAACTTCGCAAGATTTATTGGTAAAGACAGATGCCTGCTCTGGCAGGAGAAAGAAAAATATCCCAGCATACACCATAAAGCAAATTAATACCCCATTATGATCACAAACCTAGAACGGCTTTCCCATGAAAGAAAGCTGAACTCTTTGGTGCACATGGCTTAATTCTGTGATCTTCCTTTATCGATTTATCCTGCAAGGAGATACCCTGACAGGTTTCTGAGCATCAGTGTTGATTCATCTGATGAGGGCAGGAGGTCCTGTATAATTCAAAAGCAGCATAATCTTCCACTTGATCAGGCAAGTATCTGCTGGGTTGATTTCAATCATGGACCACTGAGCCTTTATGGTGTGGTATCAGAAGCCATGGAAAGTCGGTCTGCCTCAAATGTCTGTTCTCTCCAGCCCCAACACATTACAGTGTCAGATTTTTCAAAAGGTCCATCTTTGAACCAGTCTTTGGTTAAAACATTGCATCTATAGTTAAGCAAAGACATTACCTGGAAAGGGAAATGTTTAACCTGTTAATATCTATTCTCACTATGCCGAGGTGATGAATACCTACCCTCCAGAGCTACCTAGGACTACCTAGCAGAAATCAAAAGCCAGAAAGCACTGAACTAGGAAGGGGTGTGCGTTGGGGGCGGGGGAGAATGAAGAGAGAGGGAAGAAGAGAAAGAATGAGAATATTGGTGAGAAGCATGAAGACTGAGTGAGGTGTGTGGACGGAGGGGAGCAACAAAGAAGACAAACTTATTCCATGTTGTAGCATCGTTTTGTTTAGGACAGTCTTGCCCTGCTCTGCCATGTGCTTGCTTTGACTTTTGCACAAGAAGATGAGGACCTAGAAACACCGAGGTATGAGAAGGTAAACCTGGACGGGCAACAAGAAAAGCTATCGCAGTTTAGGGACTCCAGCAGGGCAGGGAGGCAGGGCCAAATGTTTCTCTAAGGAGGATCACAGAAATCTGTCACCAGCGTGACTGAACAAAAAAAGAAGCTCTGAAAAGCAGCTGTTCTTTACTACGATATGCACAGCCCTGCACATATGATGCCTCCGCCTGCCCACACAAAAATGAGTGTACTTACAAGAATGCACACATATGTGTGTATATATTTACAGTAATATATTGAGCAAGGAAAGCTATGTGTGCAAACAGTTGGCTCTTTTTCCTATAAAGAACAAAAGAATACACACAGTGATAAAGACAAAAAAAAACTGAGTTCTAAATCACTTCTGGAAACATGTAATCTCAATATTTCCATGATTCCTTTCTCCTGCTAAGTTTGACTTCCCTCAGTTGGTTTCACAGCCTTCGGATTTGATTCCTTGATGGTAAAGGCTGCCAAATGCCCACAGTGGAGCTCTGTTTACTTTGGTCTCACTGTACTGGCCTCCCACCATGCATGTGAGGGTTTGAGACCTGGGCGCATTGGGTTCACAGACCCCTAATGAGATTGCAGATCCTGCCCTCCAGGGGCAGGTGACACATTCTCATTCAACAGTTAGCTGCGCTCCTGAACTTAGTAGCCCTCCTGAGAACCCAAAGTGACTAAAAGCCAGACCTCCATGTCTGCATTTTATCCATGACACTACCTTAGCTTCCAATCCTAACTTCCCTTGTAGCTTGATGTGAACCAGGTTTTTTCTTAAAATTCATTTATGTTGAATGTGCATCCTATTCCCAATTCCTTTCTTTCAATCTCAACAGTTCGATACCCTTTGACACCCTCCCTTGACTTTGCCTTTCCCCCTTCTCACCCACGTGTGCAGTTCCAGCTCACACTTTTGACCCATCAGCCACTATGCTCCCATCTCCAAGTAAGTTCCTCTGTCTTTAGAATCTCCTCCCTCAACAATAACTTGACCTTGCAGAATTCTTGACTATCCCAGGTAAGACTCTATCTTGCCCATTTCTATTCCTCTGGAAGTAAACAGAGAATAAACTGGAGGAGGAAAGCAAACCAAGATTAGTTGGAAATGGAGAGGAAAGAAGGAGATGTGGCTGAGTAAGGTAACCTTCAGGAGAACAGAGCAGACGTGTTACAGAGGAAAAGACAAGAATGAAGGAAAGCAGGAATGCACGGGACGGGAGAGTAATCAGCTAAACTAGTTAAAAGATTACACCAAGGTAGGCTACCTAAAAGGGGACGTGAACAAAACCTTGGCCTAAGCAACAGCGACTTGGATTTATTTAACCCTAGGAAGCTGTCATTTACCTCAAGCAACTAAGGGCAGGGGAAAAAAGGTGTGGAAATAAAAGACTTAGCAGACAGAGGCATGAGAGAAATCAAATTTCCTAAATGCCTAGAAAAAAAGGAAATGTGAGAATCTGAAGACCATCAGGGGGAAAAATCCACGATGGGGAAAGACTGGGAGAATGTTTGGAGAAGCGTCGGAAGGGCAGCAGTCATCCAACCTCTCTCAGGGCACAGCCCCTTCACAACAAAGCCTCTGCACTTCATCCGTCATTCATTAAAAGTGCACCAAATGAGCCTTTAGAGAGACAGATGGCCTTTCATATTTTTTCATGAATAATGTTAGTGATGGTGCCTTTCATCAGCACAGACCTACTCAAGGCCTCAAATAATTTGCAACTCTCTCTGTCCTTAACAGAGAATGGGCCTCATGGCAGGAGCACCAAGAATGCTAAGCATCGGTTTACTGGTTAATTTTACCAGGGCACCCAGTCTTTACAAGTCACTGTCTACTGTAAAATCTCTCTGGTGAGTCAGCATGTTGCTAAATTCTTATCTTAAGCCTTAGAACAGCTGTGGCATGGACGTAAAAATATAGCTTCTTAAACTATACAAGTAGAGTCCATGCTCCTATTGAGAAATAGCTCAAGAGGCTAAGATTTTTTTTTCTCTGCAGTATCAGAGTACTGTCAGTAAAATTAAACATCAGCCACTAAACAAGATTCTTGGAACTTGACAACGAATAAATGGAATTTTAAAAGTGGTGAAAGGGCATAACTCAGATGATTAGGAAGCTCTGGGCAATAGTGTGCTACATAGATACTAAATATTAATACTGTAATGGAATTTTAAGTTAATTTCAAGTTCAGATCTCCTAGAATTGGTTCAGGCTATATTCAGTATTCCCTTTCTGATTAGTTCTTAGTAAAGTTATTTTCTCTTCTTAATCTAAGCAAAAGAAAATACTTAGAAAATGTTTTAGTTGGGGTTAGTTTTTCTTTTAAACCAAGTGTGAAGAGTAAAAATCTGAACCTTGAAACCTTAAATAATCACTATACTTGTTCTTTGTTGTTTTATGCAGAGATAACATCTTCCCGTCACATTGTTTGAGTACTTATCTTTAGTTTATCAACCTAAAAGCATCTGCATTACTGAATTTGCTATGGATGAGAAGATCCATCCATGAACAAAGTATATTTTTATATAAAATAATTAATAAACAGACAGTTATCCAACTTTGGACCACCTCATTCCCCAATATGTCAACAATTGCTCAGTGTTTAGACAGGAAAAGATGATAAAGCTGTAGTAATAGAAAAAAGAAATAAAGGAAAAAGGATAAAAGAAATGAAGAGAGGAAGGGAGGGACCAAGGGATGGAGGGATGAAGAGACAGAGGAAGAAAAAGAAAATAAGTTAATTTGAGGCCTCTGATGAAGCCTACTTATGACCCATTCATTCATGCTTTCTCCTCCTGGAGTCAATCTCTAAAGCGCTTTGTGCCCAAAATAACTAAAGTGTGCACACAGTGGGTCTTCAAGAACAAAGACAGAAGAAGTACCGCTGTCCCCATCAAGAAGGCAATTATTCATATCTTTCACACATCATAAGCCTGTCCAGAAGCATTTTTTTCTTTCATGAGTGCAACTGAGGAGATGGGAAAGAAAAAAGCTAGAGATTAATGGTAGTAGTAAAGGACCAGCCACATTGATGTTTGTCATAAAAGGGCATAATTCAAAGAGACTGAAATAGCTGTCTTTATCTCCACACATACGTCCCAGCGTCTAAGTTCTATCTTTAGAAATTGCTCTGCCTCATAAACATTTCTTAGTAAAGACTTCTTACTGTACATCTTCCTCATTAAAAGTAGATTTATTAAGGTTTACTTCAAGTACAAAAGAATATTTAAGCATATAAATTGATCAGTTTTGATATATATGTACATATGTGAAACCATCACTACAATTAAAGATAATGAACATATGATGGTCTAACAGAATGAGTTGGAAAGTGTAATATTCAAGGTCGAATGAGGACACATATTTAAACAGGGAAGTTTAATATAAAGCATAATTAGGGCTTCCCTGGTGGCACAGTGGTTCAGAATCCACCTGCCAATGCAGGGGACATGGGTTCGAGCCCTGGTCCGGGAAGATCCCACATGCCATGGAGCAACTAAGCCCGTGCACCACAACTACTAAGCCTGTGCTCTAGAGCCCGCGTGCCACAACTACTGAAGCCCGCACGCCTAGAGCCCGTGCTCTACAACAAGAGAAGATGCCACAATGAGAAGCCTGTGCACCGCAAGGAAGAGTAGCCTCTGCTCGCTGCAACTAGAGAAAGCCTGCGCGCAGCACTGAAGACCCAATGCAGCCATAAATAAATAAATAAATAAATAAAATAAATTAGGAATAATTACGTAAAACAGGGGAATGGAGTAATGAGGTACTGGCAGATAAGAAGTAAAAGAAGTCTAAATAGGGATAGCAGTCATTAGGAGCAACCAACAATCCTTAGGGCTGAAATAGAGCACTCAAGGAAGATTCACCCCTGCTTTGTGGCTGAAATCCAGACGTTGGTGGAGAAGGCATGGTGTAGCTCATCAATGACAGACTAGTCACTGTGGTACACATTAGTAAAAGTTGAGAGAAATCTACCCTCCAGGGAAAACCGTTCATGGAGACATGTCTCCCGAGGGGGTATTCTACTATAAAACTGCTGAGGGGGAATCTGCTGGCCACAGAGCGCTGCTGACCACTGTGTACTGCGGGAGCCAGGAATGAGAGAAGACCGCCCTGCTTCAGGAGCCTGCTGCAGGAGGAACCCCTGCACTGGGCACCGGGGAAGCAGTGCCCGCCCACTCCAAGGGCCAGATGCTTGAAGCTGTTTCACAGCTCAGGTTTTTTTAAAATTCTCTTTTCTCTCCATTTCATTTTCAATAGTCTCTATTGCTATTTGTTCAAGTTCACTAATCTTTTCTTCTGCAATATCTATCTTCCATTAATCTCATCCAGTATATTTTTCATCTGACACATTCTACTTTTCATTTAGAAGTTCAAGTTTGGTCTTTTTTAATATCTTCCATGCCTTGATGACTTTTGAACATAGGGAATATAGGACTTCTATGTTCATGTCTATTAAGTCTATCATCTGTGTCATGTCTGAGTCAGTTTTGATTGATTTTTCTTTTCATTATGGGCTGTCTGTTCTTGCTGCTTTGCTTGTCTGGTGATTTTTATTGGATATTATGAATTGTGAATTTCACAGTTTTAGGTGTTAGAAAATATTTTTTTCCATAAAGATTCTTGAGCTTTGTTCTGGAACACAGTTAAGATACTTGGAAACAGTTTGATCCTTTCAGGTCTTGCTTTTAAGGACCAAATAGATCAGTGTTTAGTACAGAACAATATTTGTTCCCCTACTAAGACAAAACCCTTCCAAATACTCAAACTTGAAGCCCCATGAATTATGAGATTGTCTGCTTTGGCTAGTGATAACAGGAACTATATGCCCTGCCCTGGGTGAACACCAGAGATTTTTCCTTTTATGCTTTCCACATGGCTCTTTCCCTGGCATGCACTGAGTAATACTCAGCTGAAGACTCAAGTTGGACCTTCAACCGTTCTCTGAAGTTATCTCTTTCTGTACAGTGTTCTCCTCCTGACTGCTATTCCCTGCAAACTCTACCTGCTTTGGCCTCCCTGGACTTCTAGCTCTGTCTCCTCAAATCAAGGAGACTGCCAGGCTTTACCTGCATTCTCCATGCCTGTGCTGTGTCCTGTAAACTCTCTCCAGGCAGTGAGCTGGGGCAATTACAAGACTTCTCTCAAAGGGATCACTGTCCTTCACTGCTTGATAGCCAATGTTTTGTAAACTGTTGTCTGAGATATTTTGTCTTTTTTTAGTTCTTTCAGGCAGGATTATAAATTCAATCCCCGTTATTCCATCTTTGTCAGAAGCACACATCGCAGCATACCCTTTCTTAGAACAAAAATATCTGCATGGTAATACCCAAAGCCTCAATCAACCAACATTTAATATATTAGATTAAAGCATCATTAAGAACAAGGTTCTGCTGAAATGAGACCCAGAATTACATATTCACTGGTGTATGGGGCCTGGGGGCCGGAAAGCTGAACACCAGAATTAAAGGTGATACTGGTGTGGGAGGTGAGATAGGGGCTTTACCAGAAACCCTTTGTGCATTTCAAGTCTCCTTGACTTGACTCATTCCACACAGTCGTCCCCTTTTCACAGTTGAAAACTGACAATGTGTTGTTGTAGGACTAAACTGCTGGCCTCCTACTTCCTGCTCAAGGGCTTCTGTGATACCAGGGGAGGGGGCACCCCCAGGAGCCTGCTTGGCACTCATACATGTGTAACCCAGAAGGAACTATGGAGAGACACGTTCCCTTTCTTTCACTTGAGCAAATGGTTCTAAGGCATCTTTTACAGTACTTCTCAGGAGGTCCTGTAGAATTTCACACCGACTGCTTACAGCAATGGCCAACTTAGGAATAGGTTATTACATTAGCCTTCTCTCACTTCCTATTTCACTCCCTGTGGTAGATTGAGCTATTGATTTCAATTCTTCACTCCTCTTTAGTAGTTTTGTATATCCACATCCATGCTGGTACTCATCGCGGGTAGATTATCTTTTCCACACTTTGATTTTCAACTTGGCCGTGTGACTTGGTTTGGCCAGTGGGATATTGGTGATCGTAACACCAGCAGAAGCTTGAAATATTCCCTCTTGTGCTTCAGCCATCCCCATGAGAAAAAACATACCCATGTACCTGTTTCCCTTTCAACTCGGGTCCCAGAATGAGACACACAAAGCGGAACTATCCCAACTGGATCCAAAGATATGTGAGAAAAAATACATGCTGGTTGCTGTATGCCACTGGAGCTCTGTAGTTGTTAAAATGCTGTAAAAGCTGGATGTCGTAAAGAATGGTATCTATAAGTAGGGGGCTGCTGGGACAAAACCTAAAATATGTGGCATTGATTTTAAGATGCGATAGAAAGCAACAAAGATGCTGCTTTAGGACCCATATCCGTCATTAATGGTGCATGGGCATTTTAGTGATCACAGCCCAATAAGACCAAGGCAGCTAAAGCCTCATACCCTCAGGGATGAAGTTCTGGGCCAATCTAACAGACAAGCAACTCAGACCAGCCAAACTGTTGGTTAAAAGTAAAGGAAATCTAGAATGTGGGTGAAGGAGCAGAGACTGTAGTCATTTTACTTGTTTTAATTAAGTCTCTGCTGATATTGTGACTGCTCACCAACGTGAAGGGACTTACTGTAGAGCATGGTGAATCTGAGGGAATGGACTATATTGAACACCTCTTATGTATCACTTCAAATCCTCCTGGCCTTACCTCTTATTCCAGTCATTGCTCCAGCAACTAGTTCTGGGCTATGACCAAGTTTGTGCACGAGTAACTTACCAGCACCTCACCTTGGCCTGTGACATGTACTTCTGGCTTCTTATCTCAGGGCTTCCCTGATATCATCATGTGAAAATCTAGTGCTTACTCACTTGGCACTCATATGCAAATGACCCAGAAGTTCAGGGGAGTTAATGCCTCAGAGACTGTGCTAAACCAGTTGGGGACGGATCTTACTCAGGAGGTCCTGTGGGACGGTACCATCAGATGCTGGTAGCTGTGGATAAGTTATCCTTATAACAGCTTTCCCTCCTTCGCTGCTTAGTGTCCGCACCCCTCACTCCTGCTCCCAAGATCGGGTTCCCAGTAAGCTGTCTATACACAGTCTTTATCTGAGACTCTGCTTTGGACAGAACCCAGACTAAGACTGTTTCACAATTTAAGAATACGTAGTACCAGCGGTTGGATTACCAAAGCCTCTGAAAAGAAGTATAGGTATTCACGCATTCATTTAGTCACTCAACAAAAAGGCTACTGTATCTCTGATACAGTTGTAAACAGACTATTTTTTATCAAACATACATTCTAGTAAGAGAAGGCCAACAATAAACATACATATATTATGCCAAGTAGTGCTAAATGCTAAGAAAAATAAAGCCAAGTAGTAAGAGAAAGAGAAAGATGGGAGATTGATTTTTTTTACAGTACAGTCAATAAGTCCTCTTCAGTAAGGTCACATTTGAGCAGAGAAGTGAAAAAAGTGAAAAAAACTGGTCACGAATGTGTATAGGTGAACCACATTCTAGGAAGATGGACTGGTAAGTGAAAAAGCTCTGAGGTAGAGACATATGCAGCAAAGAAAGAAAGAAAGAAAGAAAGAAAACATGCGGATTGGCTGGAGAAGACACAGTGAAGAGGAGAGTGAAAGGAGGTAAGTGAGAAAGATGGTGCTGGGCTATATTGCACAGGACCTTGTGGCCTACGAGGGGAGGGTCTGGAGTACAAGAGTACTATTTAGAAGGGAGAAAGAGGAGGAAGCTCTCAGCAGCCCATGGCAATAATGTAGGTAAATGAGGATGGAGACCTGCTCTGTGGCATCAGTAGCAGAGCTGGTGAGAGGCAGTTGAATTCTGGAAACATTTCAAATATGGAACAGTCTGGATTTCCTAGTGGGTTGGATGTGGGTTATGAGAGAAAGAAAGCAGTCATGAACCCTCTCTGATTTTTGGCTAGAGCAACTTGAAAAGTATAGTTGTCTCCTAGTGAGATGGGCAATTTCATTCTTCAGACTCAGATGGGCAAGGAATAGGTGGCATTCTCCTCAACCTGTGCACAAGTCCTCCCCTGGCATGGCTCTTCCTCTCATCTATTTTCTTTCTCTTCCCTCACCTTTCTTAACAAGGCCTGCCCTCAAAGGAAACTATTTTACCAGAACCTAATTGACCTGAGGGGAGGGAAATAACCAATTCAGACTCACTAAAAGCCTGAGAGTCATGGGACTACAGATGCTTTCTCTCACACATGTCTTTCCACCATATCAATAGGGCTTCTTTATCATAATAGGGGATTACAGCTAAAAGTACTCCAAGATCCAGACTCTGTTTAAGATCTCTCTAGTGATACCCAAGGGAAACAGAGAAGACAAAACCAAGGACGTTAGGGGAAATTTTAGCCTCTGACTCTGCAGGTACAACAAACAATAAACATGGCCTAACTCCTAGCAGGATCACGTCTGGCTTTCAACCCAAAATTACAAAACCTGCTAAAAGGCAAAAAACACAGTCTAAAGGGTCAAAGCAAGCATCAGAAGCAGACTTAGATATGGCAGAGGTGTTGGAATTATCAGACCAGGAATTTAAAATAACTTCGATTAAGGGCTATAATGGAAAAAGTGGACAGTACGCAAGATGAAATGAATAATGTAAGCAGGGAGATGGAAACTGTAAGAAAGAACCAAAAGGAAATTCTAGGCAAAAATACTGCAACAGAAATGAAGACTGTCTTTGATGGGCTCATCAGACTCGAATTGGCTATGGAAATGTAAATCAGACCATGTCCTTCTCAGTTTGAAATTATTCAATGGTTCTCCTCACTTAGAATAAAAGTGGAAGGCTTACAGTGGTCTGTAAAGCCATACATGATTTTCCCCCACCCCACGCCTTACATCTCTGCCTCATCTCCTATTGCTCTCCTCTTCACCTACTCACTCCACTACACTGGCCTTCTTGCTATTTCTCAAACACACCAGGAATAGCTCAACATTGGATGTTGCTACCTCTGTCTGGAATGTTCATCCCCCTGATATCTGCACAGCCATCCCCTCTCCTCATTTTAATATGCTACACAATGTACTTGCTAATTTTGTTCAGCACTAATTGTCTTTCTCTTTCCCAAATCCCCTGCCAAACCCACTCGCCACTAGTATATAAATTCCACTAGAGAAATTTGTATTTTTCTGTTTTGTTCTTTGATGCATCCCAAGAACCTAAAATAATACCTGGCATGTGATAGAGGCTTAATACATATATTTAAATGAAAGAGCAATGTATCAGAGCAACTAAAGATATCAAGCAAATATTAATAGAACAGAGGGGAAAAATAGATAGCAACACAATGATAGCAGAGGACTTCAATACACCACTTCCAACAATGGATAGATCATCCAGACCCAAAATCAATAAGAAAACAGTAACTTAAACAACACTATAGGTAAAATAGAACTAATAGACATATATAGAACATTCCATCCAATAGCAACAGAATATGCATTCTTTTCAAGTGTACATGGAACATTCTCCAGGATAGATCACATGTTAGCCCCTAAAACAAATCTTAACAAATTTAAGAAGATGGAAATCACATCAAGAATCTTTTATCACCACAATGGTATGAAACCAGAAATCAATAACAGAAGGGAAATTGGAAAATTCACAAGTATGTGGAATTAAACAAACACACCTGAACAAGCAATGGGTGAGAGAAGAAATCAGAAATCAAAAGGAAATAAAAAATATCTGGAGACTAACGAAAATGGAAACAGAACTTACCAAAACTGATGATATGCAGCAAAAGCAGTTCTAAGATGGAAGGTCATAGCAATAGACACCTATACTAAGAAAAGAAGAAAAAACTTAAATAAATAACCTAATTTTACACCTCAGGGAACTAGAAAAAGAACAACAAACTAAACCTAAATTTAGCACAAGGAAGGAAGAATGATCAGAGAAGAAATAAATAAAATAGAGACTAGAAAAGCAGTAAAATAGATCAATGAAAATAAGACACAGAGTTTTTGAAAAGATAAACAAAACGGACAGACTTTGGGCTAGACTAAGAAAAAAGAGAGAAGATCCAAATAAATAAAAGCACAAGCATACCTCAGAGATACTGCAGATTTGGTTCCAGACCACTGAAATAAAGCAAATATTGCAATAAAGTGAGTCACACAAATTTTGCATATAAAAGTTATGTTTACACTATACTCTAGGCTATTAACTGTGCAATAGCATCATGTCTTAAAAAAACAATGTATATACCTTAATTAAAAAGTACTATATGGCTAAAAAATGCTAACCATCACCTGAGCCTTCAGTGAGTTGTAATCTTGTTGCTGGTGGAGGGTCTGGCCTCGCTGTGGATGGCTGCTGACTGATCAGGGTGCTGGTTGCTGAAGGTGGGGAGTGGGGGTGGGCGGCGGCAATATCTTAAAGTAAGACGACAACGAAGTTTGCCACATCGATTGACTCTGCCTTTCACGAGAACACTTAGAGCCCACTGTAAGGTCATTAACTGGCCTGACTTCAGTATTCTTGTGTCTCAGGGAAGACAGGTCTGAGGAGAGGGAGAGAGATTGGGGAACAGCCAGTCAGTGGGGCAGTCAGAACTCACACTACGTTTATTAAGTTCATCATTTTATATGAACATGCTTTGTGGCGCCCCAAAACAATTACAACAGTAACATCAAAGATCACTGACCACAGATCACCATAACAAATACAGTACTAGTGAAATAGCTTGAAATACTGTGGGAATTACCATAATGTGACACAGGGACACAAAGTGAGCAGATGCTATTGAAAAAGTGGCAACAATAGACTTGCTTGATGCAGGTTTGCCACAAACCTTCAATTTGTAAAACAAAACAAAACAAAACAAAACTAATATCTGTGAAATGCAATAAAATGAAGTATGCCTGTATAAATAAGGAGGAGTCATTACAACTGACATCAAAGAAATACAAAGGATCATAAGAGACTACCATGAACATTTATATACCAACAAGTTGGATAATCTAGAACAAATGGATAAGTTCCTGGAAACATACAACCTACCAAGACTGAATTATGAAGAAATAGAAAATCTGAACAGACCAATAATGACTAAGAGACTGAATCAGTAATCAAAACATTCCCAACAAATAAAAGCCCAGGACCTAATGGCATCACTGGTAAATTTTACCAAACATTTAAAGATGAATTAATGCAAATCCTTCTCAAACTCTCTCAAAAATTGAAGAGGAGGGAACACTACCAAACTCATTTTACAAGGGCAGTATCATTTGCATACCAAATCCACATAAGGACACTATAAGAAAAGAAAACTACAGACTAATATCCCTGATGAACACAGATGCAAAACTCCTCAACAAAATAGTAATTCAACAGCACATTAAAAGAATCATACACCACGACCAAGTGAGATTTAACCATAGGATGCAAGAATGGTTCAACATACATAAATAATGTGATACAACACATTAACAAAATGAAAGATAAAAATTATATGATCATCTCAACAGATTCAAAAAAAAAACATTTGACAAAATTCAACACTCTTTCATGAGAAAATCTCTCAACAAATTAAGTATAGAAGGAACGTACCTCAACAAATAAACACAATATATGGCAAACCCATAACTGCTAATATCATACTCAACTGTGAAAAGCTAGAAGCTTTTCCTCTGAGATCAGGAATAAGACAAGGATGTCCACTCTCACCACTTCTATTCAGCATAGTACTGAATGTCCTAGCCAGAGCAATTAGGCAAGAACAAGAAATAAAAGGCATCCAAATTGGAAAGGAAGAAGTGAAACTGTCTCTGTTTGCAGATGACATAATCTTATATACAGAAAGTCCTAAAGATTCCACACAAAAAAAACAGTTGAAACTAATAAATGAATTCAGTAAAGCTGCAAGATACAAGATCAATGTGTGAAATTTATTTGCATTTCTACACACTAACAATGTACTATCTGAAAAAGAAATTAAGAAAACAATCCCGTTTACAGTAGCATAAAATAAAATAAAATAAAATATTTAAAATAAATTTAACCAAGCAGGATAAATCTGTACACTGAAAACTATAAAACATTGAGGAAAGAAATTGAAGAAGATACAAATAAATGGAAAGATATCCTGTGTCCATGGGTTAGAAGAATTAATATTGTTAATCTGATTATACTACCTAAAGCCATCTACAGATTCAATGAAATCCCTATCAAAATCCCAATGCATTTTTCACAGAAACAGAAAAAAATCCTAAAATTCATATGGAACCACAAAAGACTACAAATAGCCAAAGTAATCATGAACAAAAAAGACAAAGTTGGAGGCATCACATTACCTGATTTCAAAATATACTGTAAAGCTAAAGTAATCAAAACAGCGTGGCACTGGCATAAAAATAGATACATAGATCAATGGAACAGAATAATATAGAGTCCAGGAATAAATCCACACATTTATGATCAATTGATATTCCACAACGGTGCCAAGAACATACAGTGGGGAAAGGACAGTCTCTTCAAAAAATGGTGCTGGGAAAATTGGTTCTCCACATGCAGAAAATGAAATTTGACCCTTATCTCACTTCACATACAAAAATCAATGCAAAATGGATTAAAGACTTAAATGTAAGACCTGAAACCATAAAACTATTAGAAGAAAACAGAGGTGAAAAGCTTCTTGATATTGGCCTGGGCAATGATTTTTTTGGATATGACCCCAAAGCACAGGCAACAAAAGCAAAAACAGACAAATGGGACTTCATCAAACTAAAAAGCTTCTGCACAGCAGAGGAAACAAAGTAAAGAAGCAACCTATGGAATGAATGAGAGTAAATATTTGCAAACCATACATCTGATAAGGGGTTAATATCCAAAATATGTAAGGAACTCAAAAACTCAATAGCAAGAATCGAGTTTAAGAATTAAAAAAACAGGCCAAAAAAACCTGGGTAGACATTTCTCAAAGAAAATACACAAATGGCCAACAGATATATGAAAAGATGCTCAACCTCACTAATCACCAGGGAAATGCAAATCAAAACAACAATGAGATATTACTTCACAACTGTTAGAATGGCTATTATCAAAAAGACAAAAGATAACAAGTGTTAGTGAGGATGTGGAGAAAAGGGAACCCTCCTACACTGTTGTTGGAAATGTAAATTGGTACAGCCATTATGGAAAACAGTAGGAATATTCCTCAAAAAAACAAAAATAGAATTACCAATCTTGCTTTTAGGTATTTATCTAAAAGAAATGAAATCAGTATATAGAAGAGCTATCTGTAGTCTCATGTTCATTGCAGCATTTTTCATAATAGCAAGATATGGAAACAACTGAAGTGTCCATCAATGGATGAATGGATAAAAAAGATGTGGAATATGTATACATGGGAATACTGTAGAGCCAAGAGAAAAAGGGAAATCCTGCCATTTGCAACATGGATGAAACTGTAGGGCATTACTGAAGTGAAATAAGCCTGACAGAGAAAGACAAGTACTGTATGATCTCACTTACATGTGGAATCTGAAAAAAAAAAGTTGAACTCATAGAAGCAGAGAGTAGAATGGTTACTGGGGACTGGGGATATGCAGGAAATGGGGAGATGTCGGTCAAAAGGTACAAAGTTGCAGTCAGTACACAGAATGAATATGTCTAGAGAATTACATGCATGATGACTATAGTTAAATTAATACTGTATTGAACACTGGAAATATGCTAAGAGAATAGATTTCAGATGCACTTACCACCAAAAAAAAGGCAATTGGGTGAGAAGATATGTAAATTAGCTTGACTGTAGTAATCATTTCACTATGTATATGTATATTAAATCATGCTGTGCATCTTAAATACGTACAATTTTTTTTTAAAGAAGAGAATAATGTGAAGGTCAAAGTGGAAACCAGATATATTTAGCATGGTAAAATAGAGAAGGTGAATTTCAAGGAAACAAAGTCAGTTCTCTTTCCGTTTGCAAAACCAATAAAGGCTCAGTGCAACAAGCACATGATAAACTCAACTAAAAAAGGAGTATATCGGGCTTCCCTGGTGGCGCAGTGGTTGAGAATCTGCCTGCCAATGCAGGGGACACGGGTTCGAGCCCTGGTCTGGGAAGATCCCACATGCCGCGGAGCAACTAAGCCCGTGAGCCACAATTACTGAGCCTGCACGTCTGGAGCCTGTGCTCCGCAACAAGAGAGGCCGCGACAGTGAGAGGCCCGCGCACCACGATGAAGAGTGGCCCCCGCTTGCCACAACTAGAGAAAGCCCTCGCACAGAAACGAAGACCCAACACAGCCATAAATGAATAAATGAATGAATAAATGAGTATATCCACTGAAGTAGTCAAGGTCCCAAAAGGCAGAGAAAGGAGGATCACAGAAGGGTGAGAAAAAGCACTAATACAGAAGCCAACAGAAAGAGAATTGGAAAAAACCATTTTGAGGAGTTTGAGTACAAGGATTCTCCCAAACACACACATGTTATCCATAGGCAACCCTGGCCATAGGCGCTGACTTATACCCAGGATCAGAAATTTGGCCTCATGGAAATGATAAAGGAAAAGGGTAGCTGGTTTTATGTACCAACAGCTCAACTGGTCGTTTTAAAATAAACTGTTAATATAATATAGCTCTGAGGTAATAGATGCCACAGCCCCCCACTTATCTAATATTTACCGACTGTTGGGTAAGAAATTACAATCTGCCACCTCAATACATTCTATGACGTTAACTGCATGAGTCAGTTGTGAAGACCCATCCTGCCTCTGGTGCTAAGTAAAACTGCAGTGGTGTTCCTACTGTCTGAGGTTTAGTGCTCCTGAGAAAAGATCAATATAGAAACGGTCCTGACCACACCGCACGAACATAAACCCCCAAAGCAATTTGTTCTAACTCCACAATGGGGGTTACATGTTTCCACACCCATATAACACTTTCATTTAGTATTTTCACTACCAAATTCAGGCAGGAAATTATGTATAAATCAACTCCATTATACAGCTGGGATCTAGAAATCTGGTAGGATAGGGTGAAGGGCAACACGTATGCAAAATGATTGTACTTCTGAATTTTAATATATAGAAGTCATTCCCTGGTTTAAAAAGAACATTACCATTTATAGGACAAAAGAGTGTTTTTCTTAATAAGGAATAAGGTAGCAAATATACTGCAGCAGAACAATCTCTGGACTGGGAATTAGAAGATCTCTGTTCTATTCCTCAATCCACCACTCATAAACTGTGTCATTGGGTAAGTCACTCAGCCTATTTGAATCTCATTTCCCTCCTTTGTAGCATACAGGTGATTATATCTGCCTTGTATATTTCATATTGCAATTATATTCATATTATAATCAACTGAGACAATGTACATGAACATGTTTGGGAAACTATATAGTTGATATTTTTCTATTTTTGCAAAACATTCTGCACCCACTATTACATTTAATTATGAAACCACCACAAATAGACAAGTTATTATTTTATACAGTCTTTAACACTGTGAACAGAAGTCATGACATGATTCAATATATCACATGTGATTGGCACATAAATTCCCCAACATACGGAATACAGTCATTTAAGCTGCATTTAAAGAAAATCATATTTTAAGGCATCATTTTTTTCCTTTCAAAGAAGACACCCAAAGTGGTCTTCAAAAACACACTAAGCAAGGAATAAATAGAGGTAGGACATAAATTGCTTCATAGAACTCTAATGTCATGGAGTGCAGTCATAAGTAGTGAATATATTTTCTCTAGCTATCTACACTGTTGTAAAGACACAGTGAAATATATCTTTATCTTCTGTGATAACACTTGGTAAATATTGTTCACTTAACAGATGTTATAAATTACTCACTGCCACATAGGAAAAAGAAAGTCAGCCTTTACAACGATGAAGTAATCAAACGGCTGTATTTAAAAACTTGGAGGCCATAGTCATAAAAATGTAATTTAACTGAGGATTTTATGGTATACTCATGAACAAGTAAATCAGATTCTGCAATGTTTATCTCTGATAACTTCTGGTTTCACAACCCATCACCCAGGAATGGGCTGCTATAATTAACCTCTAATACAGAGATAACATAAGCAGCCCACAGATAATAAAAACGATAATAGATTCCCCATCTTTTGGTGTCAGTGAGGGGACACTTTTGAACTTTCTTTCCTTGATCAAATATCAGATCTTGAAGGGGGAAAAAAGGGACAATATCTGAAATATTGTGGATCTTTTTAAGATTCTTGTTTATGTAAGAAAAATTATTTTTCTGAAAAAATTGTCAAAAGTTATTCATGGAGTCAAAGTATAACTAGATCTTAATCCACTTAGGGTTCTGCTATTAAATAAAAATACTTACGTTATCTAAGGAGTATTCTAAAACAATTGTTGGCAGACTTTTTCCATAAAGGGCCACATAAGAATATTCTAGGTTTTGGGAGGGCCGTTCAGTCCTTGTCACAACTACTCAACAGCCACAGACAATACGTAAATGAACAAGCATGGCCAGGTTCCAACAGAACTTCATTCATGTGCACTGAAATTTGAATTTGCTTTTGAATTTGACTTTTCATGTCCTATGAAATATTTTTGTTTTGATTTTTACCTACCATTAAAATGTAAAAAATATTCTAAGCTCTGGGGCTCTACAAAGACAGGAAGCATGCAGGATTTGGCTTGAGGGCTATTGGTTGCTAACCCCTGGTCTAAGATAACACGGACAATACTACCCCAGTGGACAAAGACCATTTTTCCTGAAGCCTGTGGGTTTCTCTCCATTTATTCAATTTTTGGAAGATAGAAAAAGAAAACCTATGCCCTGCTTCTATTATAAGCTCTGATAATGAAATCATCGAATCATCATTGCAGCTGACTTAATCTATGTGGAGAAAGCATGTATAAACTACAGTTTACAGAGCAATCCCATCACCCCCAAAACCTCTTCATGTTTTCCTTTTATAGGGTTCCATCCTCTCCACCCCAACACATACACCACTGTTCTGTTCTCTATCACTACAGGGTTGTCTTTTTGAGAATGTCATATAAATGGAATCATAGAGTATGTAACCTTTTGAGATTGACTTTTTTCACCAAGCAAAATGCCTTTGAAATGCATCCTAGTTTTGTGTGCATCAATTGTTTCTTCCTTTTTACTGCTGAGATGTTTAGTGTTCCATTATATGAAGGCACCTTGCACGGTGTGTTTATCCAGTCACCCACTGAAGGACACTTGGGTTATTTCCAGTTATTAGTGATTACAAACAGAGCTTCTGTAAATATTCATGTACAGGATTTTATGTGAACATACGTTTTCGGTTCACTTGGAAAATTATCTAAGAACAGAATTGCTGGGTCATATGGTAAGTATATGTTTAACTTTATCAGGAACTGCCGAACACTCTTCCAGAGTGGCTGTACCATTTTGTATTCTAGTTACTTTACATTCTCACCAACACTTGATATTATCAGGGTTTTTTTTTAGTCACTGTAACAGGTATGCCATGATTTTAATTTGCACTTCTCCAATGGCTAATGACATTGGGTATCTTTTCCTGTTTATTTATCACCCATATTTCCTCTTTAAGTGATGTGTCTGTTCAAGTCTCAGACCCACTTTTAAACTGGATTGTTTGTTTTCTTCATGTTGAGTTTTGAGAGCTTTTGATATGCTCTTGATACAAGCTATTTGTTGGATATGTGATTTGCAAGTATTTCCTCCCTATCTCTATCCTGTCTTTTCATTCTCTTAAAGTTTTTGGTTTTGATAAATTTTAATTTATGGGTTTTTTCTTCTCATGGATCTGTTTTTGGTACCATCTCTAAGAACTCTTTGTCTAACTCCAGGTCATAAAGATTTCTAATGTTTTCTTCTAAACATCATACAGTTTTATATTTTACATTTAGATGTTAGATCCATTGTGTGTTAATTTTTGAATAATATGAGAGATTTAGATCAAAGGTTTTCTTTTTACAGACAGAGGTCCAACACCAAGAGACTATGCCTTCTCTATTGATTTGCTTGGCACCTCTGTCAAAAACAAATTAGCTATATTTGTGTGTGTGTCTATTTCTAGACTCCCTGTTTTGTTCCACTGGCCTAGTTCTTCATAAATACCATGCTGTCTTTATGCTGAAGCTTTAGAGTAAGTCTTAAAATTGGGTAGTATGATTTTTCCAACCACAGTTCTCTGAGACTTTGTTTCTTTTCCTGTTTTTAATACTATTTATCCCTGTTACTCTGATTGGGTAATTTTATCTGTCCTCAAGTTCACTGATTTCTCTGTTATTGCCATTCTGCTCTTATGCCAACAGGTAAGTTTTCAACTTTGGTTATTATATTTTTCAATTCTAAAATTTTCATTCAGTTCTTATTTGTATCTTCTACTTGCTTAAACTTTCTGCATTTCCTTTCTTTTTGAGAGTATTCACCCTTACTTGTTGAAGCATTCTTATAATAGCTGCTTCAAAGTCTATGTCAGGTAATTCCAACATGTGTCACCTTGTCATTGGCATCTATTGATTGTCTTTTCCCATGTGAGTTGAGATTTTCCTGGCTATCTCTGTGCCAAGTAATTTTGATTGTATCCTATACATTTTGAATATTATAAGACTCTAGGTCTTACTTAAATTCTATGGAAAATGTTGAAGTTTTTGCTTCAGTAGACAATCAACCTGGTTCGATTCAAATCTCAAGTTATGACCAGCCTTCCACTGGGTTTGTGGTTCCAATGTCAGTTCTGTTTTCAAAGCCTCTGTAATGCTCTTGGGATCTATCCTCTGTCTGCTATCCAGTGACCAGTCTGGGATCTGGGCAGTGTTCTATCTTATAATTGAGTCTTCAAAAATCTACAGTTCACTGTTTAGAGTAAGATACTCACATGTGTAGGTTAGACGTGATCCCCAGAGTTCATAGGAGTCCATAAACAACTTTATGGAGTCCCCTTCCCAAGCTCCATCCTCTCTTGAGATCTCTTCCGTTCTCTTTGGTTCACTGAAGCTCCCCTTTTGGACCCATTTATTAGAAAAGGGGGCTTTTTTTACACTGCTCTGCACTTCCTGAGACTATGTCACATCAGGGCCAAGCTGTAGGAAGACAGGGAAAGAAATAAAATCAATAAGTGTTTGTCCCACCCTCCTGAGACCACAGGAGGGAACTGCCCCTCCCTCGGAGCTCCACTGGGAAAGGACAACTGGAAGGTCCACCTTTGGAGCCCTCCTGGACTTGGCCTCGGGCATCTCTCCCCTCATCTGATTCTGATCCTTCCTTGTAATAAAGCAGAACTGGGAGCATAATAGAGTTCAGTGAATCCTGTGAGTCCTTCTGGTGAATTATCAAAATGCAGGGTGGTTTTGGGGACTCCCTAAATTTGAAATTGGTGTCAGAAGTGAAAATGGTAGACTGTTCCCTAACTTCACATTCTCTGTCCCCTAATTGGATATATTAAAATTGGGGTAGGCCAGAGAAGGGGTTGTCTTTGAATATAGTTTGTGGAACTATCCAGGCGTCCTCAAGACTCTGGCATTGTCCCAGAACCAGAGAAAGAAGGTGTAACTGAAAAGCCTTCCCAGGGAATCCTGATAGGCTCCTGGATTTAAGACCACTTCCACTGGGATTCTTGATATTTTCTAAATAAGTAACAAAACAGAAGACAGCAGGGAGTTGGACAGAGTTTATAAGTTGATTGCTTTATCACTGTCCTGCTTAAAAAAGCCTTCCCTGGCCTGCCATTACCTAAGTAATAAATCAAGTAAATTTCACATTCCATATTCTCTGTGATCTAACCTCAAACCAGTTTTACTTCCTGCTTTTTCCTTCCACACCATCCCAGAGGGTCCTATCCCACTACTCTGATTTGATCGTTTATGGTGGGGCTCTGGCATCAATACATTTTGAAAGCTTTCCAAACGATTCTACTAGGGATCCAGGATAGGTAAGCTTCTAATGTTTTATTTTATAGCCAAATAAGATCACTATTTATTATATAAACCTAGGATAACATCACATTTTTTACCTCTGGAAATCCATACATTCTTGAAGGTCCAGCTCAAATGACAAATTCTTTCCTGATCACACTAGAGCAGAATCAATGTCTATTTCTCTGGGTTTCCACAGTGTTTTATTTGCATGACTCCGCAGTACTTTTCACAGTCTGCATTGTAATATACCTAAGAAGTTGCAATGTAAGAAAAGTATGGTCCAAATATCAGCTCTGTGAATGACCCTGTGATTTTAGTGCAGTCAGTTTTTAGTTCTCAAAGCTTTAAATACTTCACCTGTAAAATCTGAAACAACAAATGGTTCTCTCACAGTGTTATCATAAGGTTTAAATGAGACATTTCTGTGCTCCCCAACCTTCTCTACATCATAGTACATAGAAAATATATTTTAACAGCTTACTGGTGGAGAATGCTTGTGGCCAGAGCTAACAGGCTGTGGGGTTCATCTACTCCAGGCCTTGCACAACAGCTCAAAGAATTAACAAGATCAGTATCTGGACATACCTATAACTCATTCACGAAATACTGATTGGCTGCCCATTGAAATCACATGGAGAGCATTAAAAACTACTAATGTTTGGATATCACCCCCAGATTTATGATTTAATTTGTCTGGGGCACAGCCTGTGGCATTAAGAGTTTTTAAATCTCCCCAGGTGATTCTCATGTGCATCTAAGACCGAGGACCACCATTCATAAAAATATGGATCAGGAACATCATTAAGTAAACGTCTAGGTTGCAAATTTCTTGAGGATGGAGAATGTGCACTGTTCATTTCTATAGAACATCACCCAATCCCCAATCCTCACCAACATTACCACTTCAATAAAATAGATGTTCAATAAACATTTTTGGAATTCAATTTAATTCAACAGAGAAATACCATTTAAAAGTTCAATGTGGGTTGTGGAGGTCACTGGAGAAATCATTTCCACGTGGGGTGGATATTACCTAGTGGACTCAGGACCCTCAAAACTCCGATTCCCACACACTACCTACCTCTTCTGCACACAGTGTCAGCTCCCAGACTTAGTAAAGCAGACCCATATTGCCATATCATCAAGATGTCACTATTGTTTCTCAACCTAACTATAAAAAGTAAAGTAATAAAACAATGTTAAAGAAAGGAAACGTTTCATATAGCTAGGAATGTTTTCAGGCTTTGTTCTTTAAATGGAAGAAAGCTGAGCATCTGCAAGGCTTTAGAATGCATGCTTCTCAACTTGTTTATGTTCTTGGGTTTCATGGTAAACAGGAGTCTCTCTTAAGGAATTTGCCTCCAATGTTTGGGAACCTTGAAATAAAGAGGCAAGAAACTTCTCAGTGATTCTGATTCTGGTTACTGAAATTACTTAATGTAAGGGGTCCATCTTTTTTCAATCATCAGAAATTCTAAAACTCATAATGAATTTCATTTATATTCAAAGATCCTAAATACATGTCTACAGAATATGTTCACGTAAGTTAACAGGCTCAACTAACCATTAGCCAACCTCACCAAGAATAACAGAGAAGCAATTGATCCCAAAAGAAGCATTCTAGGGAAGAGATATGGGAACATATGTATATGTATAACTGATTCACTTTGTTATAAAGCAGAAACTAACACACCATTGTAAAGCAATTATACTCCAATAAAGATGTTTAAAAAAAAAAAAAAAAGAAGCATTCTATCTCTGTTCAAAAGCTTGAAATGCATCTGGGCAGGTCATGGAAACAAAATTATGTAAAATATGTAAACCACTGTCCCTCCCCCCTCCTCGCCATACACACTCATACACACAAACCTCAGTTCTTATTTGTGTCACGCAGTTGGTAGGCGAAGTACTTGCGTTTAAATTTGACTCTTCTGTTAGCTCTCATGTAATACTGGACATATCATTCAAACACGTTTCTGGGACTCAGTTTCCATACCTGAATAATGAGGGGGCCATGACCTTACTCATGCCCTTTAAGCCCTGTTTATGATTTTATGTAACTCTTAAAGTAAATGAAAAGGAAACTAGCATTTGGTGAGTGCTTGCTTTCCGAAGTTAATCATGCGATTGCAACAAAGGAAAACATACCTAAGCTAGGTTAACAAAAAAGAAACTTTTTCAGCAAGTGTAAGGAATACCCAAAGGCAAGCATCAGAGTAGGGCCTGATAAGGCACTAGGTCCAAAAAATGGGCACTGCAGAGCCAATATGACACTGATCAAATTCTAGTTCACACAGGCTCTTGTTGCTCTTACTTTTCTCTGGGTGTTGCCTTTATCTGTCCTTTCTCTACCCAATGGTTTTCTTTGCACTACTGAAAAGTGGCCTCGATGGTAAAAAAATAGCCAGCACATCCCTGGCTGACCACTGACCTCTTACCTTCAGAGCCCAAGGCCAATAGAGTCTCTGTGTCCCAATTACAAATGACCAGAAAAGAGAGTCTGATTGGTCTAGCTTGGATCAGCCACCCAACCATGGTTGAGTCACCAAGGGAAGGAAAGAGTCCCATGGTTCTGACGGGGAGGCTGAGGCCCATCCCTACCCCAAGGGTTGTGAATTACAGATACTCTTGCAGAAAGTACCGAGAGGTATCTATTCCAACTTCTGGTTGCTAGGCCTTTTCACCTGTTGTCTCAATCTTTGCAGCAACCTTATGACACAGGATTTTAGCCCCATTTTGAAAAAATAAATGATGCTCAAAGATTTTGAATGACTTGTTCAAGACCATATGGCAAGAGGCAGTTTTGGAGCCCATGTACTTTCCAGTGAAAGATCAGCATCTTTGGTGGAAGTTATACAGCTTGGTTGTATTTGTTATATATTTCAGTTAATAAAGCAAAGACTTTGAAATGATATGGCTTTTCAATGGTTTTGTTTGGGCATTCTAGGCATCATAAACAATATCTTGATTATTAATTTTTTTTTTTTTTTTTGGCTGAGTTGGGTCTATGTTGCTGCACGTGGGCTCTCTCCAGTTGCGGCAAGCAGGGGCCACACTTCGCTGTGGTGCGTGGGCCCCCCATCGCTGTGGCCCCTCTTGCTGCGGAGCATGGGCTCTAGACAAGCAGCTGTGGCCCGCGGGCTCCAGAGCACAGGCTCAGCAGTTGTGGCACACGGGCCTAATTGTTCCGCGGCATGTGGGATATTCCCAGACCAGGGCTCGAACCCGTGTCCCCTGCATTGGCAGGCAGATTCCCAACCACTGCACCACCAGGGAAGCCCTTAATTTTTTAAAATGAGAAGCAATGGTGAGTATTATTGTAAAAGCTGATAGTTTCCTTTCCTTAGCACAGACTTTCTGGGAAGTAACAAATGTTCTGTATTCAGGAAGAATAATAATAGTTCCAGTTGTCTAACACTGCTATGTGTCAGGCAGAGTGCTAAATGTTTTACCTACATATCTCACTGAGGCCTCAAAACAAGCCAATGATGGAGCTACTATTCTTATCCCCATTATCCAGATGAAAAAACAGACTTGAGAGAGGCTAAGTAACTTAGGTCTCCTGCTATAAGGTGGTCAAGCTCGCATTTGAACTCAGGTCCACTTGACTCCATAGCTCTTAATCATTAGGCTTTGCAGCTTCCCAGACTTGGGCTGGTAAGTATATGAGAATGAAATCTGAGTACATACAGATGATCACTAATACAGATGTATTTCAAATTTTACTTTCTTTTATATCTGTCTCTTTCACATGTTATGTATACAAATATGGCATTTATGACAGCACACATTAAATCTATAGCTAATATTTGGCATATATTCAAAAACACCAGGAATAACATTTTGCCAGAAGTTTTTCATCCAAAATTTATTGGCAGTCTGTTCTGTATCAAATACTGAGCTAGGTAATTTATATTTTGATTTCTTGTAGACAGCTAGAGTCAACTGATCATTTTTTTTCCCAAGATAGTGATCTGATTTCCTAGGAAAAAATTAACATATCTTTCAAAGGAAACAATCTACTTTCTTTTTCTTTGTCTCCTATGAGAAAAGGGAGTGAAAGTCTGTCAGCTGTCAGCAGATGTGCCCAGCTTCCTCTGGAACAATTTATAAAGGACTATAGCCCAGCCTTTGTCCTGATACAGAGGCATCTCGAACTCCTCCCTGGTTTCTTTCTTCAGTAATACCTAAACTAGGGATATATAAATCAGCAAAATAGAGTAGGAAGACGAATGAACACATCAGTAAAAAAAGCAACCTAATTTAACTTTTGTCATATTTAAAGAAAGAGAAACAGCAGATGCTTCACCTATCTGTGTTTAAAATTAAGAAAAGACCATTAAACTGGCATGTATTTAGTAAATATTATTTATAATAAATTCTGTGGAACATTCTGCTAAGGTAAAATGACAGAAAAGAGAAAAGAAAAAGAGGGAGGAAATCAGAGTAAACACAATCTAAGAAGGATTACGTTAACAGAGACAGAATAAAGCGTTAGAAAAAAGGGGAAAATTATACTCTCACAGATATTAGGAAAATTCTAAATTAAAATAGAAAAGAAATAAACAGAGATCAAGGGTTAGAAGCAAATTAAAAGACAGAAAAGAATACTGAAAAAAAAAAAAAAAGATGGACCAAGAGACTCATCACTTCAAATGAGCGTTATTCAGCTTGTGCTCAGAGGAGCATGAAAATTGCCTGCAGCACTTGTTCAGACCCAGACTGTTGGACCCGCCCTAAACCTTCAAGTCAGACTCTCTGGGGGCTTGGACCCAGAAATCTGTAACCCAGATAATCTCCTCAGTTAGTTCTCAGGCACGCTAACAATTATGAAGCCCCACTTGATGATTGACGTAAGTGGACCCCATGGTGCCAAGATGCAACTTCAGAGTTTTACTAAACCCACAGTCAAAACTCTGATTGCTTTCATAATACTTTCCATCTTGAATAGGGATGAAGATTCTATTTTTTTAAATAGCACAAATTCATGAATTTATAACACAAATATTTTATTCCCCCCTAATTTTCAGAGCATTTTGGAGTCATTTTTAAGAGGGAAACTCCCACTTCCTGGCTGGACAATGTCAAACATTAAATTTCATTTTCACAACTAAGATTATTTATTTCCTAATCATTTACAACAGAAAACATCTGTGAACATCCTAAATCATATGTGAAATTTTATGATAACATTTTTTTGTTTTACTTTTTAATTGTTAAATAATGAGTATATGGACATGTGCACAGAGTGCAAAATTCAACAATTTATCACAAGGTGAACATCAAAGCAGCGTAACCCAGGTCAAAACCAGAAAACTGTCAATACCTACAAAAGGCCCCTTTTGCTCTCTCCCAATCACTGGTCTGTCTTGCTTCCAAGAAGCCACTATTGCAACATAATATGATCACTTTTTTGCTTTTCTGACATCACCAAGTTTTGGCAAGAAAATGAGTCAAAAGGATATCTTATATTCTATTGATGGGAGTATAAATTTTCACAAGTCTGAACGTCAGTTTGGCATCATTTACTAAAGTTAAAGATTTGCATATGCAGTGATTTCAGTCTTAAGCATATACCTAACAGAAATGCATGCATTCATGTATGTTATTCATATAACAAACATATAACCACCTAAATGTTCACCAACAGAAGAACGCATAATTAAATTGTGATATAGTCAAACATAGGAAAGAATAAAGCATTGTAAATGAGTGCAACCACATAAAACAATGATGAATTTCACAAACATGTCACTGAAAGCAAAACCAGACACACAAAATAATCCATACTATATGATTCAATTTACAGAAATTTAAAAAATATATATATATATAGTTTCCAGAAACATGTTTATTTTTATGAATAAAATGTTCAGAGGATTTATCAGATTTTCAGATTCTGTTATTGACTCTCCCCCAAATCAAGAACACTTCTTAAAGTTAATACCAAGATTTTTAAAAGTAATGTTGCATTTTTGCTACTATTGTCATGAAGAATATCTTGGTTAATCCAATTGTTTTCTCTGACTGGTTAGCCAAGAATTTCCTCTTCCTTGCCTCAAACAGGAAGTAAGATCTGAAAACCAAACTTCGATATTTGGTAGATCTGGATATTTGAACCTGAATTTGAACCTGAAATCAGATAATTTTGCCAGTTTAATTAATCTTTGCTTTGCTCCTATGTTCCAGTGTCAGTTCATGTCTACAATCTCCTCCTGCTGTAAAGAGCTCGAACCCTTTCCTTTCATGTACCCATGTTTACATCACTGTCTAGAATTTTCTTTTGACACTGGAGGAAATGAGTATTTTTTAAACACTCAAAGTCCAATGGCTCAAAGTGCATGCTGCAAAGCTAGCCAATTTCCATGTATGTTTAAAGTTCACAGATTTTCCATTCTTAACACAGATTCATAAAAGGAAATTTCATCAATTGTAAGTAGCATCATTTATCAAGTTTATTGCACCAGCAAGTCTGATTTCAGAATCTACGTGGCTGAATGACTTTTACATGGTTTTATTCTTCTGGCAAAAAATCATTTTTAAAATTTTGGCACAAGATAAGGGTGGAAGAAATTGTATTTATTCAATATGTGCAGTTCTCAGTATATCACTTATACCTCAATAAAGCTGTTTTAAAAATAAAAAGCTAAGGAAAAAAAGATGAGAGGGCAAGATACCCCAACAAGCACACATTTACTCCGCAAATTTATTTAGGCTGTGAAACAGTAGATGGCAGAGATCAATCCCTTGTTTTCTTTACCAAGTCACTCCTCCTCCCCCTTTAGTTATAAGAATATACTGCAAATCATATATTCCAGCCACCCTACAAATTAACCAGAGCCCTTACGAAAACTGGAAATCAGTTCATATTTCATGCTCCCAGAGAATACCCAATTAATCACACAAAAGGATTTTTAATGTACCTGCCATACCTTTGCAGCCAACACCTGCTCACCGCTAAGTTCCCTGAGCACTTTTCACAGACACAAGTTGTGTTTTAGAGTTGGTCTCAGCTTAATATACGTTTTTATAATTTAAAAAATAGTATAATCAGTCCAGTATGTGGTTTTTTTTGTTGTTTTTTTAATTTGTTTATTTTATTTATTGATTTTTGGCTGCGTTGGGTCTTCGTTGCTGTGCGTGGGCTTTCTCTAGTTGCGGCAAGCGGGGGCTACTCTGTTGCGGTGCGCGGTTTTCTCATTGCGGTGGCTTCCCTTGTTGCGGAGCACAGGCTCTAGGCACTCGGGTTTCAGCTGCTGTCACATTCGGGCTTCAGTAGTTGTGGCTCACGGGCTCTGGAGCGCAGGCTCAGTAGTTGTGGCGCATGGGCTCAGTTGCTCTGCGGCATGTGGAATCCTCCCGGACCAGGGATCGAACCCACGTCCCCTGCAACAGCAGGCGGATTCTTAACCACTGCACCACCAGGGAAGTCCCCCAGTATGTGTTTTGTGTGTCTTTTATTTGCAGTGACAGCAGTAATGCTTATTTACAGTTGGCCTTTTCACAATGCAGAAAACATATGTTTATTACTGATATAAGCAGTTTCAAAATATTTCATTTCCCTTTTCTTCTCCCTGCAAAACAAAACTTTACCAATACTTAGGGTTTTATCAACATTTCCTTTCTGGGGATGTCTTCATCATCTCAGGGACCATGCTCAGGCTGATACTTTGACTTCATAAAGAGCCATTGGGACGCCCAAGGATATGACTATGTAGCTGCATCTGACAGTGCTTTTCCATTCTAATGCCAGAATTTACAGCTGTAGCAGAGGACAGATTCTCATCATTCTAAGAAAAATTTGCATGGCCTTCCAGAAAACAGGAGGAAAATGTATCATCAGTCTCCCAGATGCTGGTCTGACAGCACCATCCATGGCTAATGATCCCCCTTCCCATCCCCAGCCTCAACCCCCAGCATGAAGATTCCCCTTCAGGAGCTCTGAGGTAGGGCTCAAGAATCGGGATTTTTAGAACACCTCTCAGTGACACTGATAAGCAGTACATCTGGGGACCCCATGAATTAAATGACCCTTGAGAGTTTTCAAAATCCTCGTCTTCATTGTTTGCACTTACTGAACAAATCACAGAAATAAATGTGTTCCAAAGTAGAGGCTGGAAGAAAGGATTGCCCCGTTCCCACCTCTGCACATGCAACGGCAGTGTGCTAGGATACAGGGTGGGACAGTGCCTGCTGGATGTTGTTTGTGGCATTCTGTGTCTTCCTTGCCTTCATTGCTCTCATCTATCCTTCAGGAGCAGAAAGCTTGGCAATTACGTTTCTCAGCCTTCCATACCAGCAGGGCTCCAGCGAGACTCCATCAATGTCTGGCAGTTATGCTCAATTTGGAGGGATGAGAAAGAAAAGAAGAAGCCATGTTTCTCCAGCAGCAGTTCCTGGCAGGTGTGTAGACATGGGTAGATAGGTGACTATGGTGTTTGCCTCCAACTTCTAGGAGCTAAAGATACCCAAGACCTCTATGGTGGCGTTCTTAATGTTACCCGTCGCAAGTTCGTGTACCCGATGCACAGTGACGCCAAATAGACCAAAACATCGGAGCTTGGAGCAAGGAAAGGTTTACTGCAGGGCCAAGCAAGGAAAACAGGTGGCTCGTACTAAAAAAAACCCTGAACTCCCAGAAAGGGTTTCAGCAAAACACTTTTAAAGGCTACGTGGGGGGATGGGGGCGGAGTGGGGGAGTGGTCTCATCATGGACAAATCTCTGACTGGTTGATGGTGAGGTAACAGGGCGGTTAACATTATTAATCCTTAGGCAGCAGTAGGCCTGGGGACTCAGGATCATCAAGTAGTTAATTTCTTCCATTTGGTGCTGGGTTTAGCATCCATAAAACAACTCAGTAAGTGTGCATCAGATCCTAGTATCTAGGTACTTCAGAGAGGAGCTAGAGCAGAGGATAGGGGGGAAGGGTCTGTCCTGGGAAGGCCCCATAGGGTCCTGCTCAGTTACATTAAGATTTCCCAAAAGCGACCTTCTTAACCTAAACCCCTCCCCACTCCTCACATTTGCAATGGTTGTGTCAGCCCCTTACTCTCTGTATTCAATTTCTTTCTCCCTGAACCTGAAGTGGCCACTGTTTTCTTGACATGGTCATAGCAGTCATGGTTATACCTATTATCCTACAGATTCTCTTGGAGCTGAAGATATCAGCCCAGGAATTCGCACTCTGAGCTCACGACAGTTACAACTAGGCAAAGATAGAATTTCCTAGAAAATGCACAACAAAACTTCACAAACCCCAAAGCTCCAATGGGACAATGCACATGAATCAACTCACTGAAAATTTGTAGGTCCCCTAGTGTGGGCCACAAGAGCAAAGGTGGCAAATCTCTCCCACCGGCGGCTGGTTGCTTTCCATACTAATAAAGTTTCAGGAAATTTGGTGAACTCCATCCTGGTGCAAAGTGGACTCTAATACTATGCCCACCCCTCACCTGGGGCACTTCAGGGTTCTCCTATGAAAGTCTGGGGCAACTTTAAAGAAAGGTTTGACTCAAACAAACACTGGAAATATGAGTATCTCCAAATACTAAATTTTCATGGGTTTGAGAAAAAAATTTTCTTCTATTAACTTAAGAAATGTTAGATGATGATAGATGTAAATATATGGATTTTTCCCTTTCATTGGTCAGAGTTAATACATTTTATGTTTTCAAAAGCAACCCACAGGGGCTTCTCTGGTGGCACAGTGGTTAAGAATATGCCTCCCAATGCAGGGAACACGGGTTCAAGCCCTGGTCTAGGAAGATCCCACATGCCAAGGAGCAACTAAGCCCGTATACCACAACTACTGAAGCCTGCGCTCTAGAGCCTGCGAGCCACAACTACTGAAGCCCATGCACCACAACTACTGAAGCCTGCACGCCTAGAGCCCGTGCTCCACAACAAGAGAAACCACCGCAATGAGAAGCCCGCACACCACCATGAAGAGTAGCCCCCGTTCGCCGTAACTAGAGAAAGCCCACGTGCAGCAACAAAGACCCAATGCAGCCAAAAAGAAAATAAATAAATTTATTTAAAAAAAAAAAAAAAAAAAAAAAAAAAAAAAAAAAGCAATTTCAAAGGACAGGAGAGAACCTGGAAAATAAAATCGTTTGGACAATCACTGTTCAATAGAACTTTCTGTGATGATAGAAACATTCTATATCTGTGTTCTCCAGTACAGTAGCTCTTAATCACATGAGGTTGCTGAGTATTTGAAATATGGCTAGTGCAACTGAAAAAATAAATGTTTAATTTTATATAATTTTAATTAATCTAAATTTAAATTTAAATAGTCACATGTGGCTACTGTATTGAAGAGCACAGATTTTTCACACCTCTTGGACATACGTCTTACAACGATACAAAAATTATATTTAATTAAATATATTTATGAAAAGAATAAAATTACATCAAAAAATAAAGTTCTTTATGCAGAATCAGTAATAAATGGATTGCTTGCAGAAAGTCAGTATGGATTTTACTCATAGCTATATGTATCTCTCCAATTTAAAAATTAATTGGATTTCAATTTTGAAACTGTACATGAGAGCATTCTCATAAACTCTTCAAACAATGCAGGGTAACATGAAGCCTCCCCACTCCCACCCCATCAGCCAATTCCATTCCTTACATCCTCTGGGGGGCCAGCAGAAACACTATTATATTTAGGTTGGATGTGTCTATTTTCAGAATTTTTTCTATGTATTTAAAAACATATTTGTATATAGATACAATATAATCTATATATTTATATATCCATGTTAGATTAAATTAGAGCATATTTTATTGTTCTCAATATGCTTACATATATACCAAATTCTTTTTCATGGCTGTGTAACATTCCTAAGCATGGACTCTTTTTCTTTAGCCTATTTGACCATTTTGACCATTTTTCCCTTGCTAGAAGTTTAGTTTATGTACAGCTTTTTTCTATCACAAACAATACCACAATAAGCTTTCTTTTATGTGAGTCCTTGTGTATAATTTAAATTTTAATAGATTGCAAAATTTCCCTCTATGATGACTGTATAATTTATATTTACCATTTCTCCCCTGATATTATCAACACTGATGAGCCAGGAAGGAAACTGATTTAAGTTTTTATTTCTCTATTTACTACTGAGGTTAAGCAATTTTCCATATGCCTGCTAAATTTCATTTTTGTTAATTGACTATATAACTCATGTCATTTTTTTTGATCAGGAAAACATATACTAAAATACAGCAAGACCATGGCTAAATTATTTTTCCTGGAATATACAGTGCCTTGTATATATATCTCCATAAATAATTATTGAACAAATGAATAAAACAGCCGACATCATGAAAATCTCTCTCTCAAAAAAGAAAAGACAAATTGAGTCCACATAATTTTTAACATAGGTTCCATATTTCAGAGTATCAGGGGTAGACAGATAAATGATAAGTTTATATCACTACTCCTAGAACTTCCATTATTCTATTAGACAAATAAAATTTAAAAATCCAACTAAATATTCATTCTGTAACCCCTTCAAGACGTATTTCTGATAGGACTGTTATTCTAACTCCAAGCAATTTTTTCTCTTGACCTCAATCTCCCTAACATCCCCATAGCAAAATAAGAATGATATTTTAATTGATGTGCTTTTCATATTTTATAGTATTGATTGCCATCTAGTCAATCAGGATAATTCAAGCTTCTTTCTATCACAAATACCTTCAGAATGTTTCCACTTCTGCCTTGCCAACATTTGCTCTTTTTCTCGTAAGAGTACCCTTATTTTCTTTGTGAATGCTCTCCTCCCCCATCTCAATTCCAATGGCATCTATGAGGCTGACTCCAATCCCAGCCCTAAGGGTGAGTTTAGAACCAAAAACTGGCCTGAGCAGCCAAGTAGAGCCAATCATACCTAACCCCATATCTTTTGCAGGAACCGTAGAGAGAAACATTCTCTCTCCAATGTAAATTCAAAGTGACTAGCAGATATTTTGCTATTTGGTCTGGAAATCTGTTGGAGGATGAAACCAATGCAAAGGAAAGCAAAGTCCAGATGGAGAGGGAGGGGAGGGGAGGGAAGGGGAGGGAAGGGGAGGGGAGGGAAGGGAAGGGAAGAACCACGTCCTGATACTGACACTTAAACCATTAGATAAAGTTACACTTGAAGCCATATCTACCCCTGAACTTTTCAGGTATCCTAAATGAAAAATAAAATCAGAGCCCTTTTTAGCTTGAGATCATTTGAATTAGGTTTCTGGTCACTTGCAATGGAGAGAAACTCAACTAAAACACTGGGACAAGAGGCATTTTTAAGGGACTGTTCTGAATTATCCAATATCCAAATTACCTTAACTTTACTCTGGCTCTCTGGTTGTTACAGACACTGCCTGAATCTGCATTTCTATGGTTGACAACAAACAGCATCATTTCTTACATGTGAAACATTTTCCCCATTTTACATTCTCTCATGGAATTAATTACACAGAAGCTATATAGCTCAAATGCTATTATCCTTGTTTCATTAATGAGAAAAACGGAGACACAGAAAAGGTAATGATGTTCAAGGGCTGGGACAATATTCAAGACTTCCTACTGCTTGCCCTTGTTTGAGCCCATGCATTTCCAACATGATACTAAAGGTGAAGTGCATAAATGTAAGACCCAAGACACTGTGGACAGTGTGTGATGCCACCCTGGACATTTCCTGGCCTCATGCAGTGGAAATCGGCTTTCAGTTTACACTCTAAATGAAGTCACTTTGCTGTGAATGGTGTATGAAACCTCTCTCACCCGTAGTAATGGCACAGAGCAGAGACTGTCACCAATCACAGTCAATGCTGATCCCACCAAATGACTCCGTGAAGAGACACTGGAGACCGATAAACAGCTCATTACCTAGAACAATTAGCAGTTACTGTGGACCTCTGGCATGCAGCTTTTTAAAGGAAACAGGGTAAACGGTGTAGTGGAGAACTTAGGAACACAATTGGGAATTAGACAAAGTGGTGTTTGAATGTGGTCTTTGTCACTTATTAGTTTTGTGTCCATCAGTATGTCATGTATGCTCTCTATTTGATCCTTACTACCTCCTCTGCGTTGGTTCAACCCTCCCAAGTTCTGGGAAGTGGCAGGGATGAGAGCCATGTGAGCAACTGCTCCAGCCTCGAGACAACCCACCAGAGCACCAAGGAAACGAGCCTGTGTCATATCCCTGTCCTACCTAGCTTCCTTCCAGGCAGTGATGACATAACAAAGGGTAACTACACAGTTTGTCAACTATCTTAACTTGTATTAGAGTCAGAGATGCAAGAGCAACCTGCACCACGCCCAGAAGCTGTCTTGACTATAGGCTCAAAATAACCTCACTCTTTATCTGCATCACAAACCCTTCCAGAGCTCCTCCCCAGGTTTTCACATTACGTGAAACTAAGAAGAAAAATGAATGCGGCTCTAAGCACCATTTGTATAGTTTGTGCATTTGTTTTCATTGGAATGCCATGCATTTGGAGAGGGGTTCCCATTGTCAGGAAACAGTTGCAGGGCACAAACAGTCATTTTGGATCCTTTGCCTCATTTGCCCAGACCTCAAATGGGTCAAATGTAAACATTCTGCAGTCCTCTTCCACTCATTATTTGGTTAGTTCCTCCAAAAGGCTCTGGAGCTGCGGACATCTTTCAGTGACTTCACTCACCTCATGTATTTTGTTTCCACTAACTAACTCAGAAATCTCCTCCTTCCCACAATATGGTGATTTTTCCTACTAATGAACATTACCCATTCAAAAACCCGTCCCCTCTGAACCTTGATATCACCATCTATAAAATGGGCATGTATATGTATAACTGAATCACTTTGCTGTACACCTGAACTAACACAACACTGTGAATCAACAACAATATAAAATAAAAATTAAAATAAAAACATTAATTCTTCCAATCCATGAGCACACACACACACACACACGTGTGCACATACACACACACACACACACACACACACACACACACACAGATGGGCATGGAGGGGAAATTATGTGCTTAAGTGGAAAACTGTGCATTATCTAGGGGATATCCCTCCAGGGGGCTGTTCTACAACTCTGTACGTCATAAATAACTGACAGCAATGCAGTATATTTGTCTGTAGACATGCAAATTCTGTTCAGTTAAGTACAAGTTCAATGGACTTTCTTCACCCTGCTATGGAAAAAAAATGTTCTGCTTCCATTTGTACACTCATTTCAATGGTTCTGATCTGCAAATGTGTTTGTATTTTGGATTCTCTTTTGCATCACCTGTAACATCTGCCTGGTTCTCTCATTGATTAATGAATAGAATAAAATCTTTAATAGACGTTCTTTTTTATATGTGTATGATAGTCATGACTTTACCTTTTTTGAAAATGATTCTTAACAGAAATAAGAACGTTACCAATCTCCGAAGGCTAATTGAAGATTGAGCAGAGTTGGAAATATCAAAGAGAGGCAGCCACTCTGTCAGTGAAGTGATGGTTATCAAACTTAGCATGCATTAAGCACTCAATAAATGTTACCTATTACTGTTTCAAAAGAGCAGGTCCGTCATTTTTCAACCAGTCCTTTTTTACATTTAAATAAAACTTTAGATAAAGGACCTCATATTAGAATTGCTAACTATAGACATCTGGGGAAAAGTGGACATTCCCTAAAAATTATTAATAATGTTGACTCTCAGCCTGGCAAACTCAGGATTAGCAGCCCACACCTTAGGGAATAAGGCCTTAGTAAAGCTTTTTCCCATCTGAACACACTCCTCGTAACACACTGCAATCAAAACACCGTAACAGAAATTTCACAACTGGCAACAATAGGGAATCAGTGCGAAAAGTGGAAGTAATTATTGCTAAGTACAAAATGAGAATGTGCCTCTAAAAACAAATAGAAAAAGGTTAATTCTCTGGCTTCTGGCAGATCGGTACTGTATTTTTCCAAGGTACAACAACCTAACTGAAACCCCAACGATAATGATTTGTTCAAGTTTTAATTCATAAATTTCCAGCTAAAAAGACATCGCCCCAGACATTCGTGGCTGCTTATTACCAACTGCAAGCTTTTGTTTAACCGAGGACAGAAGTTACTTCTGAAGGCCAAGGTAACAGTGAACAATTTGAATGATATTATTACTTTTTTTTTTTTTTTTTTTTTTTTTAAGGATTTTCTTATTTATTTATTTATTTATTTATTTATTTATTTTGGCTGTGTTGGGTCTTCGGTTCGTGCGAGGGCTTTCTCCAGCTGCGGCAAGCGGGGGCCACTCTTCATCGCGGTGCGGGGACCGCTCTTCATCGCGGTGCGCGGGCCTTTCACCATCGCGGCCCCTCCCGTCGCGGGGCACAGGCTCCAGACGCGCAGGCTCAGCAATTGTGGCTCACGGGCCCAGCTGCTCCGTGGCATGTGGGATCTTCCCAGACCAGGGCTCGAACCCGTGTCCCCTGCATTAGCAGGCAGATTCTCAACCACTGCGCCACCAGGGAAGCCCAATATTATTACTTTTTTTTCGTAACAAAACAACCTTGTATGTGATGAATGATTATTTTCCCTGCCACTGATGTAATGTAAAAGTTGTATTTCACCTTATTTTCCTAAGTGTTAATATTTTCAGTATTTGAATTTCTGTCTCATTTCTCATTTATCTAAGGGGCTATTGTTAAATCTTTATCTTTCACAGTAACCTCAGCCAAAGAAAACTTCACTATAAGAATAACAGTCACTCAAATGTTTTATACGTAAGGTCCCAACATTACAAAAATTCCAAAGAGATTTTGTGCTTCTCTCACTTTTATTTTTGTTCTCCAACAAACATATCCTGACTCAAAAAAATACCTTAAATTTTTACCTTATTGATTTAAAACTTTTCTATTAACACGATTTGCTTTTCAATGATGATGTCCAGTCTTTATGACCAAATCTATTTTTGGCTTGTCAGTGTAGATGTTTGGGTTCTAACAGCAGCCAGTAAATAGAATGGCCATGTGTTTAATTCAATTAAATGTTTTAAATGTCACAATACCCTGTCACATTATGCAGTTACTCTAATCCTACTGAATCAAATGCACTATGCACATTTCATTGATTGCTTCCCTGATTAGTCATTATTATGGCCTAGAAATGTCATCAAAAAGAAAATCATCAATTCAAGCACACCGTGCAGACCATTGACAGGATAGATATTCTGGAACCAAGTTTAGCCTGGTGAAATTCAGTATAGTTGGAAATATCAAAAAGTTTGCAGCCACTCTGTCAGAGATTTATATAAGAACATTCTCAGTTCAGCCTTAAAGTAGCTTGTACTAGACGTCTTTGCCTCCCCGCTACCCCTTTAGACACTACTCACCATATCCATCCCCCGTAGAAACGGCACCACCAAAGCAGAGCGTTTCAATGATACACGCTACATGCAACAATTAACTCTAACTTACAATGTTTTCTAATAAACCTTAATTTGATAGAAGTGACTTTGTTCTCATTTCCTTATCATTCATATGAAGCATATTTGAAATAACCATAAACGAGAAGAGAAAGATTAATGTGAACTGTGTTGATCAAGGAAAGCTTCTTTAAACACAGAAATTAGTCCTTGGTTCTCTTATACTGCTTTGTACGTATTTTTTTTTTAATTATACATATACCTGTATATGTGTGTGTGTGTGTGTGTGTGTGTGTGTGTGTGTGTGTATTTGATGTTTAATTGTCCTCTTGCACTATCCCATAAAAGCATCTTATCCCCCTTTGTTTTCTCACCTCCTAAAACCTGTCACACCCATAGTCGAAGCTCCCTTAATGGAGTGACTCATGCCAGAGCACACGGCATGTTCCAGGCAGGTGGTACTCCTCTTAGACTTTGGTAGGCTTTTGCCCTCTGCACCTGTTTGTACCAATTGCACACTTTATTATCCTTAATAAAGAAATAAAAGTGGGATAAGAGAAATCATTGTCGTTCTCATGAACATCAAAGGCATGCTTTGAAAAACTTGATAAAGATGAGTCACCAAGAAAAAAAATGCTGTTAAGTTAGTTATGGGCCAGACAAATGTAAATGATTAGGGAAAAATACAGATTTCTGCACTCAAACTGCTTTGCATGTATACTTGAGCTCTCGCTCCATTTTAAGCAAATCCCTGATAATGGAAATCAATGAAATGCATTATGGTCTAGTTTAGATGAGAAAAGCTATGGAAAACTCCAAAGAGGGGCCCGTGGGCCAATATCAAAGATTATAAATGAACGTATATTTATATATGTCAGATTAAAATAAAATATTCAAGTTAAAAAGGATATTTTTGTGTGATTCCCTGCTTTGACTTTAATTCACTGACCCACTGCCAGTCGCCACTGCTTCAGATAAAAAGCTTCTATTGTAGGCAGTATTCCAAAAACTGTTAAATGAGGCTCTCTGATTAAATTAATCTAGACCATGAAGGACATACAGACATAGGAAGGTAGAGTAGTAGGATGTCACAGTGCTCAGGATGAGGCTCAGTGAAGTTTCACAGCAATAATCCTTGCCTTTTCAACATGCGCGGCTCCAAGGGTTTTGCTGTGCTCAGCTGGCCTCATTTCAAGGGACAAAATCACATGTCATTTTCTTCTACTCTCGTCTTCCTCCTGGGGCATTACTTATCCTGGCCTCACTTTAAATTACTTGTTCATTAACTTGAGCCATTTAGAGGGATTTAAAAATTTTTCTTAGTCATTTTATGTCAAAATATGCCAAAATGTCGATATGGAGCACATCTGGATCCAGCATTTGGTGACACACTGTATATTTTTAACACTTCATATTACTTATTAAGAGGGAAAGATTTGGTTTTGCTCATTAGTCGTCTTTTCAAAAAATGTTCCATTTTGATTGTTTTATGAGAAATAACTCTTTCAACATTTCTTAACTGGAAATGTTTTAGGAAATTCCAGACCACAGTATCATATAAAAACTTTTTTGTAAAACTGTGTCTTTCCAACGTTTGCTCTGAGAAAAAGAAAAATGCAGTAACAAAGGCTTTGATAAAGATTAAATAACTGAATTAATTAAAATCATCTTTTACCTCATTATGAAGTTTACCTTTCCAAAATATAAGGGGATCTATCATAGTGCTCAGAACTGAGATTTAACTCCCCCCAAAGTCCGCAGATCAGAGATGCCTGCAAAGATCCTAGATATGTATCTTTCCCACCCACTTTCTATTTGTTCACTGCTCAAAAACTTTTTCTTTAATGATCACTATGGGTCAGGCCTGGGAGATGCAAGTAGATCTTCCCCAAAACATTTGGATGTTGACTCTCAAGACTGCATATGTGAGCCCAATCTCTGCCTTAATATCTGTCGAGGAGACACAAAAAGGCAGGCTGGAAAGAGGGCCACAGTCACACACATTCATTCGCGACCATAAGTGCAACGGACTTTTTATATTCCACATTTTAAAATGTTGGTAACCCTGTTTAATATGATGCCTTTATCTCCTTCAAAAATATTTGATTTTGGGGACTTCCCTGGTGGCACAATGGTTAAGAATCCACCTGCCAATGCAGGGGACACGCGTTCGATCCCTGGTCCGGGAAAATCCCACATGCCGCGGAGCAACTAGGCCCGTGAGCCACAACTACTGAGCCTGCGCTGTAGAGCCCGCGTGCCACAACTACTGAAGCCTGCACACCTACAGCCCGTGTGCCACAACTACTGAAGCCTGCACACCTAGAGCCCGTGCTCCGCAACAAGAGAAGCCACCACAATGAGAAGCCCGTGCACCGCAACGAAGAGTAGCCCCTGCTCGCCCCAACTAGAGAAAGGCAGCGTGCAGCAATGAAGACTCAACGCAGCCAAAAATTAATTAATTAATTAATTATTTTAAAAAATTTGATTTTTACTTTAGGTGTAGCATGCATAGAGTTTTAGTTTGTCTTTAAGCAATCCTTAGGAAGTGGGTCAGCTCCACTATTTGGGAAACAGTAGATGATAGGTAGATAGATGATTCAAAATAAAGATAGAGATCCATAATTTGTTGTTTGGGGAAAAAAATAAATAGATGATAAATGATAGATAGACAGATTATTAGAAATAAAGATAGAGATCTATAATTGGTTGTTTTTGTTTATAAGAAACACCTACCTAAGGCATGATGTCGAACCACAGGTGTATTCCAAACATAAGTAATATAGATGCCATTAGTTCTTAAAAAACTGCTCTTCTCAAATTATTAAAGTTTCCATATTACCCAACTCTCCCAACAATGGTAGGTTGATCAAAGAATTTGAAATTGAAGTACCAATATTTTGATAATGATTTCCATAAACAGTTCTGGGTAAAAAACTCATAGGGAGGAGCTAGCATCTTTTTTTGTTATATCTGTAGCTGTGCTAAGCATCCTACAGCAGTTCGAGTGTTCTCGCCTTTTCCCCTATTAATTGAAGGGCAAAGCATACACTGAAGCCTGCAAGACATTGGGTCCCACACAAGCCTTCTATTTCAAAGGCACTGGGCTCCTGTCTTTTTGTCTGGTTCAAACTGTCTGCTCTTATATTCGGTTCTTCTCATAGACATTTGGGGGGATGAATTTAACCCTAACATTTTATTATTTGTCATTAGCTACAGGCCATTTACCTTTAAAATTTGTCTACATTGTCTTTAACAAACCATATCTACCACATTTTTGATGCTGAATTGTAGACAATGGTTCAAGCAATAACTCAGTATGACTGATGCTAACACCATCCAAACTTCATTGGATTATATTTACTTGGTCTAATTGGTCTGGATATAATGTGATAATATATATTCACAAGAATGCAAGGAGTGGAAACTACATTTTCGGTGAAGCTTAATAAATATTTTAGAGTTTACATAGTGTATAATAAATGGTTTTTTTGCTCCAAGCAAATAGCTAATAAGGTTTTATTCAACAGGTTTTTCAGAAAAAGATAGCCCAAAACATAATTCCTCTTGCATAATAAATAGATGAACATGCCTTGAATGTGTGCAGTGGTTCACTGACTGTACTTGTGTGAATGAAGTTTAGAGCTAGAAAGTGTGTGTTGACGTCTATCCCGGGCTCTTGCCCTTTTGGTTCTAATAGCCCCTGCCCTAAAAGCAGCACCTCCAATGGACAGAGCCCCAGCTGGTGGGCCTGCAGCCAACTAGAGAGCTTCCATGGTAGTTTCTGACCTTCCAACTATGTGAAATCAAGAGTATCTTAGACTCAGTCAAATTGCAGTTGGAATCTCCAGGATTTCCAAATAGGGTAGGCTATGGATATATTTATGAGTGATGTTTGAAAGACTCGGAAAGGGTTGAGAACAAGAGCAGGGATGGCAAATCCATATACATCCATCACCACTATCCCTCTCTTTCCTTCTAACCAGAGCCAGCACTCCAAGCCCTTCTTAGAATAACTGCAGGAAGTCTCTGCCGACTGATCAAGTGTGGCACTCAAGAAAATACCTATTTGCTACTCTGCCCAAATGCATTTAATGACACAATCATTCCACACAATACTGGTGGCCCAGAGGAGAAAAGCTTTCATGATCAAGAAAAGTAAGCAGTGTTGCATCCTCCATCCCACTTTTGGGGACTTACGTTTTTAGAAACTGGCGTTTTAAGGACCTAGAGAAGTCCTACAGTAAGGAAGCCTGTTTCCTGTGCTTAACCCAGCACTTCCCACACTTTCAAAGTAACAGAAGGTCCCTTAGAACGTACACTGCAAAATCCTCTTTTAGCAACTCCTTATCCTACATGGGTGAGGCCAGTCTGCACACACAGCCTCTTGAGCGGGGTGATTATGGAAAGAAAACACCGTGGTAGCCTCTGTGCCTCCCACATTCAACAAGCAGTTCTCTAGGACTCCCAAAGTCCTCTGGAGACTTTTGCATATAAAAAAGGAGTGTACAGAAGCCCCAGGACAGTCAGCAAGCACTATACGTAATAGCTATACAGCTTCTGGCCTATTGGCTTCCTGCCCTGGCAAGTGCAGTGAACGTCATTGTGCTGACTCCCTCAATACATGCTGTGCTTCCTATTTACTCAGAATCTTTAAGTGACTATGGTTGTTTTTGAATTGTTGGTCAAATACCATAAAATTATACTCAAATACACCAAAGCCTTAGTCATCTAAATTAAACTGGATAAATTGCAGGTTGAATTAGTGAAATTAAATAACAATTAAATCAGAATTTTCTGCCTGATAAAGATCTCAAAGGTCTAAACCCTTCATTTTACAGGTGACAGAATGGAAAGCCAAGGAAATGAAATATTAAAGGTCAAAAGAAATTGATTTAAGCACCAAGAATAACGCGAACTAGATGGTGACAAATCATTAGCACATAGAATGGGTTTTTAGTATATTGAATATTAGATTAAAGGACCCTTGGTGTTGAGAAAAATCTTAAAAACTGATTACTTATCAAACAAGCATATAACTCTCCTTCAGATATATTTAATTATATTGATAACCTTTTTATCCCTTTACATTCAATATATGTATATGGGTATGTATAATCTTGGTATACATATATCTACAAAAGTAAGCTTTTTGGTGCTTAGCACCTCAATTTCTTTTCATATAACAAATCCTGAGCCTCTCCCATTGAGTACATGTATTTACCCAGGTTATGGGTTTGCTTTATGATGACAGAATTATAGATAGATAGACAGATAGACAGAAAGAAAGACAGATTTGTCAGGTTGATAGACAAATAGATATAGAATTTGTCAATTGTAAATACTAATGCTCAGAGATAATTTAAGCCTTTCTTAAATTATGAACATTACATGGGTTCCTAGCTTTATAATTTGTAAGTGGTTATAAAAATCCCCAGTATTGCCTACGAAAATATCAAGACAAATATCAAAACTCATTGCAATAATAACATAGAAGCTACAACAGCAAGTTGCAAAGCAGAACCTCATCTATAGTTTTTACACATTGCATTCAAACCTATGATTTTTCTGTGTTGAAGAGTGAAAAGGCATCAGAAGGTCGGGTTTTCAAGGATCAAACTTTCCATTGTTCTTTGAATCAGAGATTGTATGCAAGTACAGAGCTTTGCATAAGAATTAGTCCTCTTCCGTGTATCAAGTCAGCTATTTTCAGCTCAGCCTAGCAATCTTTGATTTCTTGGTTTGTAACTATGGCAATAAGATTAAATGGCATTCAGTAAAATTCATTTTACAAATTAGCTTGGGAGGGTGTCCATGACTGTGATGAAGGAGCAATGCAAAAATACTAGGAAACAAGAGGGAAATTAAATTGGGTTTGTAATATTCTTCAAAATAATCCTCAAAATCATCTAGTGCCATATGGCAGTTTGCGAGCGATGTATGGTGACTTGAAATAAAAACGAGCAAATAACTGCTTGATAGATTCCTTGGCTCAGCTTAAGCCACCACACCTCTCCACTTCCCCCTCGACCATCATACGACATCCTTTGTCTGTGGACGCCTATGTGTCTGTGGGCTTGCCAGAGTCTTTGATCTGGGACTTTTTATCCTAAATAACAGTCAAATCAATTTCAAACACCTTCATTACAGTACACAGCTCATTATGTTCTAGAAAAATGTTTAGCTCCAAGCCCCAGGCCACGTTATAATGAGGACAGGAATGCACACTAGTACACATGCTCTACAGAGTGTCTCTGCATTTCTAGGTGATACACAATCACCACTGGCCTAAGCGAAAAGCAGGCATTCATTTGCAGACTTTAAAGATGGTTTCCTAAAGTTTTAAATCGTTTGCCATAAAACACAGTTTTAATCTTGCAATGCTGTTAATGTTTTTCCTTTCTGTCGGTAGCCTTTTGAAAAAGTACATAGGCAGACATGGGAAAGAAAAACCTGCATAAATATGTTCTCAAATCCTTAATGAGTGACATACAAATTTTTTATATTATATGCATACTTTATATATTTTATACATATATATGTATATATACATAAGTATATGTATATTTTATACATATATAAAATATATAAAGTAATTCTCTTAAATCAATTTTTTAAAGATTATATATATATATATATATATAGACATAGGAGTATTGTATATACAGACAACTTCTTTAAAAAAAAGAACAGATTTAAGAGATTTACTTTATTTGAAAAAATCTGAGGGTAGATTTCCATCTTATCAATTGTTCATTTACAAAGAAACTCAAGTGCCTTGTTAAGCAAATAGTTTTATTTATGTTTACCCTTCTTATTTTGGGAAGGCAGGAAAATGAATATAAACCCTCATGGCCTCATTTCTGTTCTCTAATCTTTGTGCTTTTTCAATGCCTCAATGACCATCCACGAAATTTTTGACATTACACTTGAAATAAATGTGACACAATGTTGGCTGTCAGTGTTTTTTCACTGATTTAATTATAAGGTCTTGCTAAAAACCAGTAATAGGGAAATTACTTCACTGGACACACAAGACATTATCAAAATTACTTGTGTTCCTCTGTTGTTGGAAAGATAAGCTAGTGTGGTAGAAATTCTTTTTGCCATCACGATTGAGTATCATAAATTAATTGTATATAACTAGATGGAAACAAATGCATACTGGCATATAAATAATCACAACCTGTTTTCTTGCCAGCAAGCCACAGTCTGCTTGGTATCTGAGAAAACACTAATGTAGCAGAGGAATGGCAATGGCTTTTTAAATAAAAGGATTATTACAAAGATAAAACGGATTTTTATGCAGCATAAGCAAGTGATAACTGTTCTCATGTTAACCTTGAAACTCTACTCAAGAACAAGATTCAGCAGTATTTTTAGTTAGCCATGAATATCTTAGAGGGATCGCTGGGAAGAAGACAGTCCTTATGTAAAAGAAGTGTTTGAACCATCGGTTATAATGTAGTATGACAGCCAAGGTCTGGCACAGGGGGCCAGATTACTAAAAGCGGGATATTATCTGCATAATCCAGGGTCAGCAAACGGAGATGAAACAAGCCAAAGGGAAACCTGCAATCAAGCCTTATCCTTCAACACATGTCATTAGGAGCCTTGGTTTCAAGTTGCAGGGGTGATAGTATCTAGGGAAAGCTCCCTGCTCATTAAGGATGCTCCTCCAAATTGGTCCATGCAGATGAGCTGGACCCCTAACTTCTTAGCAAATGTTGAAACTAAAATGCCAACTAATGTCTGAAAGAGGAAAAAGATTAGTTCTTGAACTATCCTTCACATTAAGTAAGCACAATGAAGAAATGAATCTAAATGTACAAATTTTTTTTTTATCTTAAAAATAGGTTTATCTTAGTAGCCTTATCTATTGTGTTTATAAGAGAAGGGTTTTACCAGTGGAACAACATTTGAGTCACAAAAATTCATTCCATACCTAACACCTTCAGGTCAAGTATAAATAAAAGATAAATACACTTCAATTCCAAAGACTAAATGTTAGTCTGCTTACAGTAGCTGTTTTATAACTTGGCCTAAATGTTTCTATGGATGAAGAATCAAATTGCTTGGAATCGGTATGAAATAAACAGTATGTCTTGAAATGCAAACATGAACTTGCTTTTAAAACAGGCATTAATGACCTGTAATCAAGGTACAAATTAGTAAATAGCAAAACACTGAAGAATGTGCGTTTTAAAAAGAAAGGAACATTAGTACTCTAGAACATATATACATAGAAAGCTAAATACATACAGATTCTTCTGTAATTATTAAAGACGATTATAAATCAAAGAAGAAATTTGTATTCCTGCTTCATAGGCGATAGCACCTCCTCATTAGACCAACAGAAATGTTTGTATTTTGGGAAGAGAAAGGAGACTTCCTAAATAAGTGTCAAAATGAACTACCTGCTACATTTCTAATCTTTCACAGGGCTTTAGATCCCTAGAAACAGGAGAAAGTTGCAAAAAGATAGGTGTCACCCTCATACATTGCTGGTGGAGATGTAAAATGGACCAGCCATTTTGGAAAACAGTTTGGAAGTTCCTCAAAATATTAAACATCAAGTTACCATATGACCCAGCAATTTCACTCTTAGTTAAATACCAAATGGAAATGAAAATACATGTCAACACAAAAACATGTACACGTTATGTTCATGGCTGTGTTATTCCTAATAGCCCCAGAGGGGGGAAAATCCAAATGTCAATCAATTGATGAATGGATAAACAAAATGTGTTCTATCCACACAGTGGAATAGTATTTGGTGATTTAAAAAGAAATGAAGTACTGCTACAACAGGGATGAACCTCGAGAACATTATGCTAAGTGAAAGAAACCAGTCACCAAAACACATGTACTGCATGTTCATGTATGAAAGATTCCATAGACAAATCTATAGAGACAGAAAGTAGATTAGTTGTTGCTTAGGGCTGGTGGGGGGAGGAGGGAACAGGGAGTGACAACAAATGGGTGCTGGGTTTCTTTTTGAAGCCATAAAAACTTTCTAAAATTAGATTATAGTGATGGTTGTACAAATTCATAAATAAACTAAAACCCACTGAATTATATATTTTAGGTAAATTTAATGGTATGTAAATGATATCTCAGTAAAGCTGTTTTTCTTTTTCTTTTTCTTTTTTTTTTTTTTTTAAGACATGCCTTACCCAGCTCAGGAACAGAATGCTTACTATAGCAAGGAAGCTGCTATAGTAAAGTAGGAAGAGGTTTCAAACAAAAACTTGATTTTAATTAGCGGTGGTTCATCCCCACCCCTCAAGTGTTCCTTGTGTTAGCAATACAGCTCAGTAGTCTATAAATTCTCTCTCTCATTTTTTTTTTAAAAACAAAGTAGACAACACTGTATAGACAAAAACTCAAGGTTTAGTTGGGATAGGGTGTATCAGTAACTTGTGTAAATGTTGGCTGCTCCCCTTCTTTTAATTGGTGAACGTGCTGTGTCCCCAGAGCCCACCTCTGATGGGAGCGGGTGTCTGCTGGTAACAGGAGCCTGTGGATAAGGTGTACTCTCCCTTCTGTTTGGCACAGAGAGAATAATGCACAAACTGAGCCATTCCTTAGCTGACAATAGAGCAGATCCGAAAGAGCTGATGCTTATCTGTGGCTGAGAAGGCGCCACCACAGTTTTTTTTACCTAAGCAATTTTAAACCCCTTTTAATTTTTTTAATCAGTAAGAAAGGAAGCTCTGCCGTTGAACTGAGGGAGCAACATACTTGGTACTACTGAATACCAGAGGGTGGGACTCTTCACCCATCCTTGAAAAAAGATAGGTGTTATCTGCTCCTGAAGGCAATACTTCAGGGGAAGAAGTTTTTTGTTGTAGTTCCTTGTGTTTTTTTATTTTTCTCTCACGGGACAAACCTCATACATTCCATTCATAGAAAAGGTTTCCCAGGAAACTTCCATTCAGAGCTAGAAAATGGAGAGAGAGATGCAAACTGAGAGCAAGGAGAATGTTAATGAAGAGAGTGAATGTTTCTGCCCTGTTGTGGGATTTCCATGTTGACAATGACCAGGACTATCACTTAACAGGAGGCTTCAGAATAGTGTTTCTTTGGTACTCCACTGTCTGGGCTGCTTGACTAGAATGGTTTGAACACTCCGCTTTATCATTTGGGCCATAAAATGTCTCTTCTTACCTGTCAACACGGAGAGTCAAGTCCATCTCTTCCCTCTTTGTCTCAAAGTCACTGAACTTGATTCTCTCCTTCCAACATTAATGACCTGACCTATAAGGAAAGGAATTCCATCATGCCTCTTCTGCACTCATTTTGCCTACAGCCTCCTTTCTAAGTATTTTTATGCATGGCTTAAAAAATTAATGTAAGATATCAAAGAGATCTAGTTCTTCGAAATTCCTTAAGTGAATTAAAAAAAAGAGAGATTACATACTTAGATAACACAAAGATACTTTACTTGCTGTGAAAAGTTTGATTTTAATTGATATTTCAGGATTCTCTTTTTCCCTGGAGAAAAAGAACCTTCCATGATGTCTGAAAAATCCAGAGGGTACGTGTATCAATACTGCTTAAGAGAAAAATCATGAATGATTGTGGCCATACCTTACACTGGTGGAGTCATTCACAAAGAATTCTCATGTCCCAGGTCTCACTGGAAACTACCAACAGTTCTTTGAAGTCCAGAAGATAGAGTGGTTTTACAGATGAGGAAGGAAATGAGCCTAGAGAAAGGAGAATGCTCATCAAAGACATAAAAACAGTAACAAGAAAAGCCAAGACCATAACCCACATCCCTGACCCCTCATCCGAAACCAATCTGCATCTCTCCATGAATGACCATCACACCTAACTCTGCCCCAAATGCAGCCTCGAGTTCTTTTCTCCTGGTAGAAGGAGGGGCAGTATAGGGGTAGGGGATTAAGAGGTACAAACTATTAGCTATAAAATAAGCTACAAGGATATATTGTACAACACAGGGAATATAGCCAATATTCTATAACAACTATAAATGGAGTATAATCTTCAAAAATTGTGAGTCACTATATTGTACACCTGTAACTTATATAGTATTGTACACCAACTATACTTCAATAAAATAAATAAATAAACAAATAAAAGATTAGTCCTGCATTGGACAAAAACTGCAACAATTTCATCAATAGGAAATAGGATTTCCTACTTGGAAAGCTGTCAAGAATAAGTGTTGGAATTAAGAAAGAATAAAAAGATAACATCTGCAAGGGACCAGAAGGTCACCTATAAAGGGGCTCACTGTGCTGCCTCCTCAGTCCACGGTCAAACTTGAGCCTCCAGGTGTACAGCTAAAATGCCAAGTCTGCCATAGAGCCTCTAGAATTCTGCAGCCAGAAGTAATGCCCTCTCCATGGACTTCATGTGCCCTTTACCTATTGTACATGCTACGTACCACTCAGAAGGAAAGCTGCATGGCATCTTGGAAAGAGCACTGGGTTTGGAGCCAGATGATTTGAGTTGCAACTCTGACCTTGGGTGTGTTGCTTAACCCTGCTGCATTCCTGTAAAAGGGGATAGAATTCACAGAGCTGCTGTGAAGATTAAATTAGCTAATGCTTCCAAAGCACTTGACAAATAGTACATAATCAATGTTAGCCAGTGTTATTATCAGTATTAATCTAACATTCCCATTTTATAGAAAACAAACTGAGGCATAGACAAAAGAAAAACTTCACACTGAGGTAAAGGTGTATAATTAATAACAGTACCCAACTCACAGGATCGTTGTGATGATTAAATATATGTGACATATGCCTTATGAAACGTAAGTTATTTGTGTAAGTATGCTAACACACAATTTGGAGTGCATACCCTTGAAAGCAACTACAGTATCTCCTTTATCTTTTCCCTCCTCCATAGCCTCGAAGAGGCCTTCCACAGAATCGGTGCTAAATAAGCATTAACCAAATTAACATACAGCTGATTTGAAGGATGTCAGACATCATATCCAGAGGATATAAATTATCTAGTTTATTAAATTTATTGAATCTATGCTTCCACAGATTCAATGAAGACTGACTTTTTCATTATATTATCAACAAAACACCACTGACCATTGATTTGGTCAGTGACCGGCCTGCCCTCCAGTGTAGGGAGCCCTGAAATCACCTGGAGCACCTCAGTTGCTAAGGAGATAGTTTTTCTCCTGTCAATTGGGTCTAAATGTCTAACTCTCAAGCATTCATCCAAGTGGAGAAGAGCTTCTTTGTCCAGAAGTTCCTCTCTAGGGAGACTAGGAAGCCAAAGGTAGGGTCCAATAAAACCTCCTCAGCAATAAACACTACTCTGAATTACAGTCCTTTGATACCTGCAACTCACTGATTTCCTCCAAAACCCAGGGCTCAATTTCTTTATTGGCCCCTAGCCAACATATTTTACTTGTTCAGGACAGTTCTCAGTTGAATGATTTCCAGTGGGCCTTGCTAGGGAAGGGAGTTATATACAGGTGCCACTAGATATATCAGGATGTCCCCAGTGCAAAATTGCTCAGAAGAGGCTATGCTGGTGCTGTGTACCAGGGAAGAGATAAAGACAGAAAGGCTTGGGAAACTTAACAAGTCTTTTGTTCGAGGTGAGTCCTGATACTAGATTTGAAAGCCCTTGTCAGAGAGCTGTGGGTGAGCTGGCAGAGTTCATTCCCTTAAGCTGGTATTGTTTGTTCCCTTGTTCATACCTGGTCTGTGGAAATTCATCTCAAAACTCCTTTGAAAACCGTAATTTTGTCCAGGAGTAAAGCCAAACCCAGGACACCTACCCTGGGTATTCTAGACATTTCAGATGTAATGTTCATTATGGTTGAAAATAAAATTTTCGATTTTTATGCCACCTTTTCTTCTTCATTGTCAGAACTGCCCCAGCATCCAGAAGCAATGGTCTTTCACATTGTAATCACTGGTTCCAACACCTTAGAAAGACAAGTCAACCCGAATGTGGTTATTTATGAGCAAACTGGAAATAGAACTTTGAGTCAGTGGAAGAAGGAAGAAATCTATTAATTCCCTTTTCTGACCAAAAAAAAAAAAATCATTCCCTGAGTTTCACACTCCAGTCCCTCTTAGAAATTATTCTAGGAGCACAAAGCCAAATTATGGGCGTCCAAGTTCACCCTGGCTGAACAACAAAGAGAAGTAGGTAAGCAATGAACCTTATTAGCATGTGTCCTCTAAGGCTGAGGACTGTCATTAGGCTGCTGGAGGATGACATCATTTTCTCTAAGAGGCAGTCAGCTCGAAAATGTCAACTATCTTGGTGAATTAATTCTTGCAGCTGCTTTATGTTGCCTTCAGCTCCTTGCTAAAGAAAGGGACATATTTCATTTCTGGGATCTGTCAGACATGTTGCTGTTTTAAATATTGCATTTGAAGCCCAATCCAATCCGAACATATTGTGTTTTGAGAAGCATGGTGAAAAAAACATTGACTTCAAGAAAGTAAAAGGCCAAGGTGTAAAACTCTGTAATCTCGTTTGAAAAGAAATCCTGTTTTGGGATTCAACTTGCTTTCATTTTATAACGTCATTGTTTTCAAAGACTTCTCTAGTATGAAATTGGTAGGAACACTTATACTACACTGATTCAGTCATAAAATAGTCATATGGGGAGGCGAGGGTAAGAGCAAGAAGAAAACGAGATGGTTTTGAGAGCACAGATAATATAACTGTAAAACACAAACCATCCAAAAGTTCTTGCCTCTCTGAATGTAGCTCTTTTTCACTTCACCAGCCACATAAGGAAAAAAATAGTGTCGTTTATTAATTTTTTCAATAAACATTATTGAATGCCTATAATTTTTTCAGATCCTGTGCTGGGCACTGTGGCAATGACTTTTTACGATACTTCCCACCCTTAAGAGAGCTCCAAGTTCAATGTGGGAGAGAGACATGCCAAGGGAAATCATAAAATAATTTGGAAGTTCCATAAAAGAAAAAGATTCAGCAGAAAGTTTTGAGAGTGGGTTTTAAAGGAAGATAATGTGTGTTTACGAACACACCTATACAATCTTCTGTGTAGGGGTAAGTGAGAAGAAATGGAAAAGAAAGGCAAACAGAAAACTATCCTTAACATATAACTACATAGGTATTAGCAATAACCTTCATAGGTGAATGAACCACCTGGCTGTGATATCAGAAGCACCAAAAAGAGCCTTGCAATACCCCCAAATATCTTTCCTGTCTTCTGTGTAATGTCTGAAATACTTTGACCTGAAAACAAATACTTTAAATCCACTATTAGACTTGAAAACTAGGAGATGTAAACCATCGATTGAAATAAACATTAAAGTGTAATTATACTGTATTGTCTTTCTGATAGTAAGTTTGCAGAGAGGTGATTGGGAAAGCATAATGCCTAAAGTAATAAGAAATAAGCAAAACTAAGAGCTAGAAAAAAAAATGACGTGGTTCCTTCCATGTTTTTTTTTTTAATTGTTTTAATTTACCTACAGTGACTGCACAGATCTTAGATGTTACAGTTTGATGTTTCATGAATTCAAACACTCTTCCATCATCTCACACAGTTTCCTCCAGCCCTTTTTAGTCAGTTTCCACTGCACACCTGGCCAAAGGCAGTCACTGTCCTCATTTTATTCACCATAGATTAGTATCACCTACCTATGTTCTTAAATTTTATATAAATGGAAATATTCTATATGCACTCTTGTTTCTGACATCTGTCATGGAGCACAATGTATTCACATGTTATGAAAACCAGTAATTGCTTCCTTTTTATTGCTGAGTAGTATTCCACTGTATGAATACACCACAGTCTATTTATCCAGCATCTCCTGATGGACATTCGGATTTTTCTCAATTTTTAGCTATTTGAACAGAGCTCTTACGAACATTCTTGTAACAAGTCTTTTGTGAATATGCGTGTTCACTTCGATTGGGTAAATAACTAGGAATGAATTGCTGGGCTATAAGGTCAGTGTGGGTTTTAACATTTTTGTGGGTATTTACCATGAAAGTTGGGGCATTTGAACTCAACCTTGAAGGATGAGGTAGAAAAGGAAATAAAGGCCACCCAGGCTCTGGGAAGAGGAGGAGCAAAAGCAGGGGTTGGGGAAGCACCTGTGGAATTTGGAAAGGTGAACAGTCAGATGTGAATCATAAGGTGCACTTAGGGTGTTCCTTTTGGCAAACAGCTCCTGGGATGTTTCCAATGTCTGTGTTATTGTTAGCAGAGTCTACAGAGTCTGAAATAATTACTGGAACTTCTGAAAGTGTTACGAAGCTTTTCAGAACATGTCATTGTTTCTGGGAAGCCTAAGCCTAACAGCAACAAAATCTTACCTCCTGTTCAAGTGTCTGTTTCCAGAAGAGCTGATTTGGTAGACCAGCTATCCAGCTGGGTGCTGAGCTGTGGTCCCATCGCTGTCATCCAGGCATCATTTCCATTGCTTCTTAAGAACAGAATCTGGACTGGAACAGGTCTTCCCCTGGTGGGACCCAGTCTCAACCACTTCGAGGGCACAAGCCAGTTTTCTGCCCCCCTTTGCACACTCAGGTCTATACCTAAGAGCTGTGGGATCTCCAGGCTTGCAGGTAACATGAGTCAGCTTGGCTGGAAATGTACACCATTCAAATACTATCAGTTCAGTCTATTTTGCCAAAGCTCCCTTTAAGTTTCTTATTAACTTCTTTCAATGGGTTGAGATTCTTATATATTACCTTTGATCATTAAAAAGAGAAATGAAAGGTTGTTGAATGACTCAATCTACCCTCCTTTGGTTTTTCTACTACAACACATTGTTCATAATTAAGGATAATAGCTGAGATTCTAGGTCTACATTATTTTCCTTGATTCTACTAACTATTCTTCAAGAAAATAAACTCCCAATCCACAAATTCCCCCAAAAAACTCTCAATCTCAAGAAAGATGTGTAATATCTATAAAATTAAATACAACATAACAACAACAATCACACACACACAAACACACACATACACTTAACCTAAGAGGCTCTAAAACAGTAGACAGTCAACACCAGTGCATGGAGGTATGAGTTTGGTGCTACACCCACCTCTTCCTTTCAGAGGAACCTTACATGTCCACAGAACTCTATTATTCATAAAATTAGTCATACAGGGACCAGACAGCCTGGGCTAGGATACACTGCAGTCACAGGGAAAAAGAAATGCAAGAGACATATAAAAACAGAAGCTTATTTCTCACTCTACTACTCACTGGTACTAGAGTGCTGTTGAAAGGAAAAGGCATTAGGAGCCTGGGGACCAGTGTTTCCAACACTAGCCACTGGCCCTGGGTCTAGATTTTAACTTCTGAACTAAATGACTTAATCTCTAAAATAAGAATGTTGTGCTAGATGATTTCTGAGATTCTTTCTAACACTGGAATTCTGTAACAAACAAAGAAAAATCACCAGATTACAGGAACACTCATCAAATAGGCAAGTACTTACTGGACTGAACCACAATTTGGCTGCTCCAATTATTTTGGCCATCACTATGATCAATAATATTCCCGGTGGCCCAATTAATAATGCTACTAACCGTGTGGATCATTAAGGTGACTAAGGTGCCCTGATAGACTGGGCATGGTCCTTTCAGCCCCATGCTCAGCTGTGGCTAAAGGGGAAACTATCCCAGCGTCCCTTTGACTTGGGTTCTTTTTTCTCATCTTGTGGTCCTGGTCCTCTTTTATTCTTCAAATGGAAAGGAGTAACAAGACCACATGAGTAAAAGAAAACAACTGAGAAGATGGAGTCAATATTCAGTGTTGTCGTCTTAAAGACCTCCTACCTGGCAGACACTGGTACAGGAAAAAACAAACTCCGAGTAAGATTTTGCCTCTGCCAGTCTACTGTGTAGGTCAGCAAAGAAACAAATAATTATGCTTTCAAGCCACAAAAAAGCATGGAGCGATACATATTGTTATGCCCAAAAAAGCCAGTCTGAAAAGGCTACAGACTGTATAATTCCAACTATCTGACAATCTGGAAAAGGCAAAACTCCAGAGACAGTAAAAAGATCAGTAGTTGCCAAGGCCCTGGGAGGAGGGAAGGAGGGATGAATTTGGGGAGCACAGGGGATTTTTAGGACAGTGAAACTATTCTGCATGATACTATAATGGCGAATACATGACATTACGCACGTGTCAAAATCCGGAGAGTTTGTAACACAAAGAGTGAATCCTAATGTAAACTATAGACTTTAGTTAATAACGATGTATCAACTATTGGTTCAATTGTAAGAAGAATGCAAGGGGCAAATAGTAACTGTATGGGGAGGGGAGAGGTAACTGGGAACTCTGTACTTTCTGCTCAATTTTCCTGTAAACCTAAAACTACTCTAAAAAATACAAATCTATTATAAAATACACACGCAAAATTTTCAAAATTAAGACAAAAACCCGGAACCCCCAAATGCTGCAAACCTGATTATCTATTGGAAGAAAGAAGGGATTAGGATGGGCCAAGTGGAAAAAAGAGCGGTGGACTTGTATATTGAAGACTAAGTTTCAAGACTTACCTTAGTGATAGAAGATCTCCACCTCAGAACTCGGCATACCCAGGCTTCAGTCCTGACTGTGCCACCGCCACGCTCTGCCATCCTGGACAAGCTTCGGAACCTCACTCCCAGATTTACTGTCCTCCTTTTTAAAATGCGTGTATTAGAAGTACCTCTTAAGGGCTCTTGCAAGAATAGAGTCAGATAAGGCATGTAAATCCTGTAGCAAAAGGTCTGGCCCATTGTAGGATGTCAATAAAGAAATATTATCACTAGTCATCTGAATTAAATTACTTGAATGGTTTAAACCTGTTGATGTGTAAGAATCAATGAGACTAAGTACAGGAAGCACGACGCAAGTTGTTTTGTCCTGATGTCGGGCCACCATCTAGGTGATTCTTCCGATTACTGTCCAGATAGTATGCATTTTAGAATCAGACTGGCCCTTTTCTGACCTTGGACTTCTTTATCGGCAGCACTTGCAGTTTTCACTTTTGTCGTGAGGGTCATGCTTTCCCATAATCAGCCAAATGCTGCCAGTTTGTGAATGGCTCTCTGGGAACAAGTTAGGCCCGTTAGCAAACAACATCAATCAGCTCTTTCAGGTCACACGGGTATTCACTAATAAATATTCCCATAGTGCATTAAAGAGTATCTTTGTAGTTTAGGTCAGTTACTAACACATTTCATATTTATTCCCACAGGGTAAATGCTTTGTATATGTAGAGAATATAACATTACTTTATGATGATAATCAGTACCAAAGTAGAAAGGTCTCTTTTTCTACAAATACATACCCAAGTTCCTTCAAATACTCTATGTTACTTATTTTATTAAAATAAGTTTAAAATAATCATCTCTGACTACAATCAAAATTGCCAGTTGTGTCATTTTTAACTACTCAGCATGCTTTCTTTGTAACCTTACCAAAACCATGAAATGTCTCAGCTCTTTTAAAAATAGTTTTTATTTACAAAATCATATGCACTTTTTCTATTGGGATCAGTTCAGTCACTGTGTTGAAAACAACTAATTAACTTCCTGGGTCCCTGATTATAAATAGCACCCAATACTAATCATTAGCATCCATGCTCAAATTTGCAATCTTGTTTCCTGTTCCACGACAGGAAAGACTTCATTGGAAGTACATGAGCCTTATCGTAGACTCGGAGTCATTTATGACCAAGAACTATGGCTTCTTTAATCAACCAGGCTTAACAGGCATTGGATTTGTCACAGGAAGTAGGTATGTACTTTCATCCCCTTGACTTACTCATTATATAATTAGGAAGGAAATAGTAAACAGATTCTTTGAAGAATAAAAAACTAGACTGAAATACTTTAAATAACATTTCTCTATCTGACACATCATATTACCTCTTTAAATGATTCTGACTGATATATAAATGTCAAGCAAAACATTTAAAAAATAAGGATAAGAATTCATCCAAATCTATTATTTTTTTTATTAGTTATCCATTTTATACATGTCAGTATATATATGTCAATCCCAATCTCCCAGTTCATCCCACCACCACCCCACACCCCGCTTACCCCCTTGGTATCCATACATTTCTCCTCTACATCTGTGCCTCTATTTCTGCATTGCAAACTGGTTCATCTGTACCATTTTTCTAGATTCCACATATATGGTTAACGTATAATATTTGTTTTTGTCTTTCTGACTTACTTCACTCTGTATGACAGTCTCTAGGTCCAGCTGATCTCCCCATGCGATGCAGCTGCTTCCCACAAGCTATCTATTTTACATTTAGTACTATATATATGTCAACTCTACTCTCTCACTTCGTCCCAGCTTACCCTTTCCCCTCCCCGTGTCCTCAAGTCCATTCTCTACGTCTGCATCTTTATTCCTGTCCTGCCCCTAGATTCCTCAGAAACATTTTTTCTTTTTCTTTTTTAGACTCCATATACATGTGTTAGCATACGGTATTTGTTTTTCTCTTTCTGACTTACTTCACTCTGTATGACAGACGCTAGGTCCATCCACCTAACTACAGATAGTTCTATTTTGTTTCTTTTTATGGCTGAGGAATATTCCATTGTATATATGTGCCACATCTTCTTTATCCATTCATTTGTCGATGGACACTTAGGTTGCTTCCATGTCCTGGCTATTGTAAACAGTGTTGCAATGAACACTGTGGTACATGACTCTTTTTAAATTATGGTTTTCTCAGGGTATATGCCCAGTAGTGGGATTGCTGGGTCATATGGTAGTTCTATTTTTAGTGTTTTAAGGAACCTCCTTACTGTTCTCCACAGTGGCTGTTATCAATTTACATTCCCACCAACAGTGCAACAGGGTTCCCTTTTCTCCACACCCTCTCCAGCATTTATTGTTTGTAGATTTTTTGATGATGGCCATTCTGACTGGTGTGAGGTGATACCTCACTGCAGTTTTGATTTGCATTTTTCTAATGATTAGTGATGTTGAGCATCCTTTCATGTGTTTCTTGGCAATCTGTATATCTTCTTAGGAGAAATGTCTATTTAGGTCTTCTGCCCATTTTTGCATTGGGTTGTTTGTTTTTCTGATATTGAGCTGCATAAGCTGCTTGTAAATTTTGGAGATTAACCCTTTGTCAGTTGCTTCCTTTGCAAATATTTTCTCCCATTCTGAGAGTTGTCTTTTCTCCTCGTTTATGGTTTCCTTTGCTGTGCAAAAGCTTTTAAGTTTCATTAGGTCCCATTTGTTTATTTTTGGTTTTATTTCCATTTCTCTAGGAGGTGGGTCAAAAAGGATCTAACTGTGATTTATGTCATCGAGTGTTCTGCCTATGTTTTCCTCTAAGAGTTTTATAGTGTCTGGCCTTACATTTAGGTCTTTAATCCACTTGGAGTTTAGTTTTGTGTATGGTGTTAGGGAGTATTCTAATTTCATTCTTTTACATGTAGCTGTCCAGTTTTCCCAGCACCGCTTATTGAAGGGGCTGTCTTTTCTCCATTGTATATTCTTGCCTCCTTTACCAAAGATAAGGTGACCATATGTGCATCGGTTTATCTCTGAGCTTTCTATCCTGTTCCATTGATCTATACTTCTGTTTTTGTGCCAGTACCATATTGTCTTGATTACTGTAGGTTTGTTGTATAGTCTGCAGTTAGGGAGCCTGATTCCTCCAGCTCCGTTTTTCTTTCTCAAGATTGCTTTGGGGCTTCCCTGGTGGCGCAGTGGTTGAGAATCTGCCTGGCAATGCAGCGGACAAGGGTTCGATCCCTGGTCCTGGAAGATCCCACATGCCTCAGAGCAACTAAGCCCATGCGCCACAACTACTCAGCCTGTGCTCTAGAGCCCGTGAGCCACAACTACTGAGCCAACGTGCTGCAACTACTGAAGTCCACGTGCCTAGAGCCCCTGCTCAACAACGAGAGAAGCCACTGCAATGAGAAGCCCATGCACTGCAACGAAGAGTAGCCCCTGCTCGCCACAACTTGAGAAATCCCACGCGCAGCAACGAAGACCCAACACAGCCAAAAATAAATAAATAAACGTAATAAATAAATTAAAAAAAAATAAAGATTGCTTTGGCTATTCGGGGTCTTTTGTGTTTCCATACAAATTGTGAAATGTTTTGTTCTAGTTCTGTGAAAAATGCCAGTGGTAGTTTGATAGGAATTGCACTGAATCTGTAGATTGCTTTGGGTAGTATAGTCATTTTCACAATGTTGATTCTTCCAATCCAAGAGCATGGTATATCTCTCCATCTGTTTGTATCATCTTTTAATTCTTTCATCAGTGTCTTATAGTCTTCAGCATACAGGTCTTTTGTCTCCTTAGGTAGGTTTATTCCTAGGTATTTTATTCTTTTCGTTGCAATGGTAAATGGGAGTGTTTCCTTAATTTCTCTTTCAGATATTTTATCATTAGTGTATAGGAATGCAAGAGATTTCTGTGCATTAATTTTGTATTCTACTACTTTACCAAATTCATTGATTAGCTCTAGTAGTTCTCTGGTAGCATCTTTGATTATCTATGCATAGTATTATGTCATCTGCAAACAGTGACAATTTTACTTCTTTCCCGATTTGGATTCCTTTTATAATCCAAATCCGATTTGGATCATTTCCTTTTCGTCTCTGATTACTGTGGCTAAAACTTCCAAAACAATGTTGAATAATAGTGGTGAGAGTGGGCAAACTTGTCTTGTTCCTGATCTTAGTGGAAATGGTTTCAGTTTTTCACCACTGAGAACCATGTTAGCTGTGGGTTTTTCATATATGGGTTTTATTAGGTTGAGGTAAGTTCCCTCTATGCTTACTTTCTGGAGGGTTTTTATCATAAATAGGTGTTGAATTTTGTCGAAAGCTTTTTCTGCATCTATTGAGATTATCATATGGTTTTTCTCCTTCAGTTTGTTAACATGGTGTATCACATTGATTGATTTGCGTATATTGAAGAATCCTTGCATTCCTGGGATAAACATGACTTGATCATATCATATGATCCTTTTAATGTGCTGTTGGACTCTGCTTGCTAATATTTTGTTGAGGATTTTTGCATCTATGGTCATCAGTGATATTGGCCTGTAGTTTTCATTTTTTGTGACATCTTTGTCTGGTTTTGGTATCAGGGTGATGGTGGCCTCGTACAATGAGTTTGGGAGTGATCCTCCCTCTGCAATATTCTGGAAGAGTTTGAGAAGGATAGGTGTTAGCTCTTCTCTAAATGTTTGATAGAATTCGCCTGTGAAGCCATCTGGTCCCAGGCTTTTGTTTGTTGGAAGATTTTTTTTTTTAATTTATTTTTAGCTGTGTTGGGTCTTCGTTTCTGTGCGAGGGCTTTCTCTAGTTGTGGCAAGCGGGGGCCACTCTTCATTGTGGTGCGTGGGCCTCTCACTATCAGGGCCTCTTGCTGTGGAGCACAGGCTCCCAGACGCGCAGGCTCAGTAGTTGTGGCTCACGGGCCCAGTTGCTCTGCGGCATGTGGGATCTTCCCAGACCAGGGCTCGAACCCATGTCCCCTGCATTGGCAGGCAGATTCTCAACCACTGCACCACCAGGGAAGCCCTGTTGGAAGATTTTTAATCACAGCCTCCATATCAGTGCTTGTGATTGGTCTATTTATATTTTCTATTTCTTCCTGGTTCAGTCTCAGAAGGTTGTGCTTTTCTAAGAATTTGTCCGTTTCTTCCAGGTTGTCCATTTTATTGGCATATAGTTGCTTGTAGTAATCTCTCATGATCCTTTGTATTTCTGCAGTGTCAGTTGTTACTTCTCCTATTTCATTTCTAATTCTGTTGATTTGAGTCTTCTCCCTTTTTTTCTTGATGAGTCTGGCTAATGGTTTATCAATTTTATCTTCTCAAAGAACCAGCTTTTAGTTTTATTGATCTTTGCTATCTTTCCTTCATGTCTTTTTCATTTGTTTCTGATTTAATGCTTTCTTTCCTTTTGCTAACTTTGGGGGTTTTTTGTTCTTTCTCTGATTGCTTTAGGCGTATGCTTAGGTTGTTTATTTGAGATGTTTCTTGTTTCTTGAGGTAGGATTGTATTGCTGTAAACCTCCGCCTTAGAACTGTTTTTGCTGCATCCCATAGATTTTGGGTCATCGTGTTTTCATTGTCATTTGTTTCTAGGTATTTTTTGATTACCACTTTGATTTCTTCAGTGATCTCTTGGTTATTTAATAGTGCATTGTTTACCTTCCATGTGTTTGTATTTTTTACACTACTTTTCCTGTTATTGATATCTAGTCTCATAGTGTTGTGGTCAGAAAAGATTCTTGATAAGATTTCAATTTTCTTAGAGAAAAACAAATACAGTATGCTAACACATATATATGGAATCTAAGGGAAAAAAAAAAAAAGGTCATGAAGAACCTAGTGTCAAGACGGGAATAAAGACACAGACCTACTAGAGAATGGACTTGAGGATATGGGGAGGGGGAAGGATAAGCTGGGACGAAGTGAGAGAGTGGCATGGACATATATACACTACCAAATGTAAAATAGATAGCTAGTGGGAAGCAGCCGCGTAGCACAGGGAGATCAGCTCGGTGCTTTGTGACCACCTAGAGGGGTGGGATAGGGAGGGTGGGAGGGAGGGAGATGCAAGAGGGAAGAGATATGGGAACATATGTATATGTATAACTGATTCACTTTGTTATAAAGCAGAAACTAACACACCATTGTAAAGCAATTATACTTCAATAAAGATGTTTAAAAAAAAAAAAAGCTTTCAATTTTCTTAAATTTACCAAGGCTTGATTTGTGACCCAAGATATGATGTATCCTGGAGAATATTCCATGAGCACTTGAGAAGAAAGTGTATTCTGTAGTTTTTGGATGGAATGTCCTGTAAATATCAATTAAGTCCATCTTGTTTAATATGTCTTTTAAAGCTTCTGTTTCCTTATTTATTTTCATTTTGGATGATCTGTCCATTGGTGAAAGTGGGGTGTTAAAGTCCCCTACTATGATCATGTTACTGTTGATTTCCCCTTTTATGGCTGTTAGCATTTGCCTTATGATATTTATGTTATTGATATTTATGTTTTTTATTGATATTCATTATGATTGATATCAATTATGCCTTATTGATATTTATGCTCCTATTACCATTTTCTTAATTGTTTTGGGATGTTATTGTAGATCTTTTCCTTCTCTTGTGTTTCCTGCCTAGAGAAGTTCCTTTAGCATTTGTTGTAAAGCTGATTTGGTGGTGCTGAATTCTCTTAACTTTTGCTTGTCTGTAAAGGTTTTAATTTCTCCATCAAATCTTAATGAGATCCTTACTGGGTAGAGTAATCTTGGTGTAGGTTTTTCCCTTTCATCACTTTAAATATGTCCTGCCACTCCCTTCTGGCTTGCAGAGTTTCTGCTGAAAGATCAGCTGTTAACCTTATGGGGATTCCCTTGTATGTTGTTTGTTGTTTTTCCCTTGCTGCTTTTAATATATTTACTTTGTATTTAACTTTTGATAGTTTGATTAATACGTGTCTTGGCGTGTTTCTCCTTGGATTTATCCTGGATGGGACTCTCTGCGTTTCCTGGACTTCATTGACTATTTCCTTTCCCATATTAGGGAAGTTTTCAACCATAATCTCTTCAAATATTTTCTCAGTCCCTTCTTTTCCTCTTCTTCTTCTGGGATCCTTATATTCTAATGTTGGTGCGTTTATTGTTGTCCCAGAGGTCTCTGAGACTGTCCTCAATTCTTTTCATTCTTTTTTCTTTATTCTGCTCTGCGGTAGTTATTTCCACTAATTTATCTTTCAGGTCACTTATCTGTTCTTCTGCATCAGTTATTCTGCTATTGATTTCTTCTAGAGAATTTTTAATTTCACTTATTGTGTTGTTCATCATTGTTTGTTTGCTCTTTAGTTCTTCTAGGTCTTTGTTAAACAGTTCTTGTATTTTCTCCATTCTATTTCCGAGATTTTGGATCATGTTTACTATCATTACTCTGAATTCTTTTTCATGTAGACTGCTTATTTCCTCTTCATTTGTTTGGTCTGCTGGGTTTTTACCTTGCTCCTTCATCTGCTGCATATTTCTGTCTTCTCGTTTTTCTTAACTTACTGTGTTTGGGGTCTCCTTTTGCAGGCTGCTGGTTCATTGTTCCCATTGTTTTTGGTGTCTGCTCCCAGTGCGTAAGGTTGGTTCAGTGGGTTGTGTAGGTTTCCTGGTGAAGGGGACTGGTGCCTGTGTTCTGGTGGATGAGGCTGGATCTTGTCTTTCTGGTGGGCAGGATCGTGTCCAGTGGTCTGTTTTGGCGTGTCTGTCTGTGAATTTAGTATGAATTTAGGAAGCCTCTCTGCTAATGGGTGGCATTGTGTTCTTGTCTTGCTAGTTGTTTGGCATGGGGTGTCCAGCCCTGGAGCTTGGTGGTTGTTGAGTGGGGATGGCTCTTAGCGTTGAGATAGAGATCTCTGGGAGAGCTCTCGCTGATTGACAGTACGTGGGGCTGGGAGGTCTCTGGTGGTCCAATGTCCTGAACTCGGCTCTCCCACCTCAGAGGCTCAGGCCTGACACCAGGCCAGAGTACCAAGACCCTGTCAGCCACACAGCTCAGAAGAAAGGGAGGAAAAAAAAGGAAGAAGTAAAATAAAAGAAAGTTATTAAAATTAGAAATAAAAAATATTACTAAAATAAAATTTTTTTTAAAGTAATAGAAAAAGAGAGCAGCCAAACCAATAAACGAATCCACCAATAATAACAAGCTCTAAAAACTAAACTAAAATAAACATAAAAATCAGAAACTAGTCAGTCGCAGAAAGCAAACTCCAAGTCTACAGTTGCTGCCAAAGTCCACCTCCTCAATTTGGGATGATTCGTTGTCTATTCAGGTATTCCACAGGTGCAGGGTATATCAAGTTGACTGTGGGGATTGAATCCGCTGCTCCTGAGGCTGCTGGGAGAGATTTCCCTTTCTCTTCTTTGTTCACACAGCTCCTGGGGTTCAGCTTTGGATTTGGCCCTGCCTCTGCATGTAGGTCACCTGAGGGCATCTGTTCCCCGCTCAGACAGGTGGGGCTTAAAGGAGCGGCTGATTAGGGGGCTCTGGCTCACTCAGGCCATGGGGAGGGATGGGTACGGAATGCGGGGCGAGCCTGTAGCAGCAGAGGCCAGCATGATCTTACAACAGGCTGAGGCGTGCATGTGTTCTCCCGGGGAAGTTGTCCCTGGATCTCAGGACCCTGGCAGTAGCAGGCTGCACAGGCTCCTGGCAGGGGAGTCGTGGATAGTGACCTGTGCTTGCACACAGGATTCTTGGTGGCTGCAGCAGCAGCCTTAGCGTTTCATACCCGCCTCTGTTGTCTGTGCCGATAGCTGCAGTTCTCACCCATCTCTGAAGCTTGTTTAGGCAGTGTTCTGAATCTCCTCCCCTTGCACACCCCAAAACAATGGTCTCTTGCCTGTTAGGCAGGTGCAGAGTTTTTCCCGGACTCCCTCCCGGCTAGCTGTGGTGCACTAGCCCCCTTCAGGCTATGTTCACACAGCCAACCCCGGTACTCTCCCTGGGATCTGACCTTCGAAGCCCGAGCCTCAGCTCCCAGCCCCCATCCGCCCTGGTGGGTGAACAGACAAGCCTCTCAGGCTGGTGAGTGCTGGTCGGCAGCAATTCTCTGTGCAGGAATCTCTCCACTTTGCCTTCTGCACCCCTGTTGCTGCGCTCTCCTCCATGGCTCTGAAGCCTCCCCCACCGCCCACCCCCATCTCTGCCAGTGAAGGGGCTTCTTAGTGTGTGGAAACTTTTCCTCCTTCACAGCTCCCTCCCAGAAGTGCAGGTCCCGTCCCTATTCTTTTGCCTCTGTTTTTTCTTTTTTCCTTTTGCACTACCCAGGTACGTGGGGAGTTTCTTGCCTTTTGTGAAGTCTGAGGTCTGCCAGCATTCAGTAGGTGGTCTGTAGGAGTTGTTCCACATGCAGATGTATTTTTGATGTATTTATGGGGAGGAAGGTGATCTCTACGTCTTATTCCTCCACCATCTTTAACGTCCTCCCTCTCTTCTTACATTTTAAACTCATCAATAAATTTAATCTGCTAGTGTTGGAGGGTCTCCTGCAGAGGCAGGGCGTGGTTGTGGCTCAGCACAGGGACAAGGAGACTGGCAGAAGTTCTGGGAAGTACTCCTTGGTGTGAGCCCTCCCGGAGTCCGCCATTAGCCCCACCAAAGAGCCTCTGGGTTTGTTTTTGTAGGTCCTTTTCTTCTCTTCTGTTTCCCACTTAGAGAAGTTCCTTTAGCATCTGTTGTAGAGCTGGTTTGGTAGTGCTGAATTCTCTTAGCTTTTCCTTGTCTGTAAAGCTTTTGATTTATCCATTAAATCTGAATGAGATCCTTGCTGGGTAGGGTAATTTTGGTTGTAGGTTCTTCCCTTTCAACACTTTAAATATAGCATACCACTGCCTTCTGGCTTGTAGAGTTTCTGCTGAGAAATCAGCTGTTAACCTTATGGGAGTTCCCTTGTTTGTTATTTGTCATTTTCCCTTGTTGCTTTTCATAATTTTTCTTTGTCTTTAATTTTTGTCAATTTGATTACTATGTGTCTCAGCATGTTTCTCCTTGGGTGTATCCTGCCTGGGACTCGCTGCGCTTCCTGGACTTCGGTGGCTATTTCCTTTCCCATGTTAGGGAAATTTTCGACTATAATCTCTTCAAATATTTTCTCAGGTCCTTTCTCTCTCTTCTCCTTCTAGGACCCCTGTAATGCAAAATGTTGGTGCATTTAATGTTGTCCCAGCAGTCCCTTAGGCTGTCTTCATTTCTTTTCATTCTTTTTTTTTTATTCTGTTCCACAGCAGTGAATTCCACCATTCTGTCTTCCAGGTCACTTATCCGTTCTTCTGCCTCAGTTATTCTGCTATTGATTCCTTCTAGTGTATTTTTCATTTCAGTTACTGTATTGTTCATCTCTGTTTGTTTGTTCTTTAATTCTTCTAGGTTTTTGTTAAACATTTCTTGCGTCTTCTCGATCTTTGCCTCCATTCTTTTTCTGAGGTCCTGGATCATCTTCACTATTGTTATTCTGAATTCTTTTTCTGGAAGGTTGCCTATCTCCACTCCACTTTAATTGTTTTTCTGGTGTTTTACCTTGTTCCTTCATCTGGTACATAGTCCTCTGCCTTTTCATTTTGTCTATCTTTCTGTGAATGTGGTTTTCGTTCCACAGGCTATAGGATTGTAGTTCTTTTTGCTTCTGCTCCATCCAAATCTATTTAAAATCATCTCATCTATTGGGAGAATTGATGATTATGCACCCATCGCCTTAAGAATGAAAAATCCAGGGCTCCCCTGGTGGCGCAGTGGTTGAGAGTCTGCCTGCCAATGCAGGGGACACGGGTTCGAGCCCTGGTCTGGGGGATCCCACATGCCACGTGGCAGCTGGGCCCGTGAGCCACAACTGCTGAGCCTGCGTGTCTGGAGCCTGTGCTCCACAACAAGACAGGCCGCGACGGAGAGAGGCCCGCGCACCGCGATGAAGAGTGGCCCCCACTCGCTGCAACTGGGAAGGGCCCTCGCACAGAAATGAAGACCTAACACAGCCAAAAATAAATAAACAAAATAAAATAAATTAAGAATGAAAAATCCAAACAGTCTTCAGAACTAAAATTAAGGGACATACCTAAGCATTTAGTTAAAGCTATTCTTCGCGCAGACAAGTATACTTGCCATTGTCCTATTGTTTATTTTTTAAATGTTAGAACATACCATTCAGGATGATTGAATTGTTATAGCTACCTCTTCCCGGACAAATGGTATATGGCTTTTTTGGGCCACTTAGATGCATAATGGTGGGCAGTCTAGGAAGCTACCTGAACAGAGGAATCCAGTCAGTGCCCTGTTAGGTAGTCTAGGCAGGAAAGGAATTGGAGCCCACAGATTGACTTGAAGAAGAAGAAGAAGTAAATGAGTGTAAGAAAGTAAAACATTCCTGAGAAGTAAAAAGGTCCCATGAGCCCAAGTGGGTAAATAAAGTGCAAAGTCATAATACACCATCAAAGACACAGGAAAGAAAAAATCAAGCCATAATGTGCTGAGCTACCAAGCAGGGTTATTTTATCTAAGCCCAGATTTTTGCAGTTTCTTACCATTTTGCCATGAAAGTCAGGCAATTGGGTGCTTAATACACACCAAGTCCTGGGGAACAGCAGTGAACAAGATAAAGTCCTCACTCTCCTGGAGTTTATATTTTAGCCATAAAGAAAAAATAATAAGTCAGGAAATAAACAATACAATTTTAGAAAATAAGACAGGTTGTGAAGAAAATAAAACAAAATCAGGAACAAGTGACAGGTGACTCGAATTGGGGGAGTGTTTGAAACAGAGACTTCAATAAACTGTCCAGGGTTTCTTCCCAAAGGAACATCAGAATGGCAAGGACGGAGCTTCCCAGTAGCAATATAGGGACAATTTTAGGTGACTTATGGGTTTAAATAGTTGTGTATATCTTTTGTGTTATCTTTGTATGGCAAGGTATACTGCTTTTCTATTTTAAGATAGTGATGACAACACTTTATAAAGTTATTTAAAGAAAAAACAGGGAGTTAAAACTATTAAGTAAATAATGGTGCAGATAATATACAGGTAAGGGAAAATCATGAAAACAGTACAAGAATAGCTTAATTAGTCAACTGAGTGCATTACATCAGTTGTAATTAATATTATCAAATTGGAATCTACTGACAATATTAGTACTCCATTTGGAATGCCCTCCTTTTTCTTCAGATCAAGAGAAAGAGAAAGAAAATGTTGTCATCCAGCTAGTCAAAAGAAGAGAAGAGAAAACACTTTTTCATGGACTCTAGAAAAAAATGCAAAACTCACTGCACTGTATGTAAAAATTGCATGGTTCAACTAACATCTCACTTCCCTTTTGGGCTGTCCATTCACACCTTCACTTCCACAGCTGGGCCTCATACAGTCGTGGTCTTTGTCTTACTCAACTAAAGTGTAAGTTCTTCAAGGGCAGTGGCCATGTCTTACATTATTTCATATTTATTTTATGTCTTGACATAGTTTATCCCTAGATTATAGGTTAAATAAATATGTGCTAAATAAACAAACTAATTAATTAACATGATTTTATGTTTATGAACACTGGCTCATGATAAATAGAAGGGATTTTTGCAGACTTGGAACAATATGCCTAATCACAAATCAGTGTCAATTCTGGAAAAGCACTAACATAAGTTATATGAGTGTGTCAGATGCTGACATGGATGGCCATGAATATGCTAATCAAAATCTTTAGATGGGAGAAGGCTCAGTGTGATGGAAGGTGAGCAGTAGAATTAAAGTCAGAAGTGAGGCTTTGAAGAGAGTTTCACCCACCAGATAGAATACTGTAACCTCAGGTCAGGCAGTAGGATAGTTTTAAAACACTCTTTATTCAAAGGTCAATATGTTGTTGTGTGGTGTCCTACAAAGGCAAGTCTAATAGTAGGCAACAGATCCCCAACCACCAAGATGAGACTCAAGTCATGGACATCCAACACTGAGAGGAGGCTGATAGAAGGAAGTCAGGTAACATGCAAAGGGATACAGTACTACTACGTTTTTCACTAGCAACAATGATACAAGCCTTTAGTGAGTACCATACTATGTGCCAACATCTTTCTAACACCTTTATATGCCTTATTTAATTTAAAGCTCATAACAACCTTCTTAGACAAGTACTGCTATTACACTAATTTGACAATTGAGAAATCACAAAAACATTAAATAACTTGCATAAGGTTAAATAGCTAATAAGTAGAAGAAACCCAGGATTTGAACCCAGGCCCTATGGTCTAGAGTCACTGCACTAACCAGTACCTGTCATAGGCATTCATAGAGACAGAAACACAAGCACAGAAATTCACTTACCAGCACTTGGTACAAGGTAAAGACCAAGTCTTGGGCACAAGGCAGAAATCTACATGTCAGAGCCAAAGCATAAGTCCAGTGATAGACTATCATCAAAGATAACTTAGTGCTGCATCCCTGCATGCTGGGCTAGACTTCCAAAAGTTTCTTCTGACTCAGGTTAGGAACTGGTCCTGGAGACTTAGACAAGGCTAATTAGGCACAGACAAAGGTAACGTTGCAGTGACTGCGAACCACACAGGTCTTAAATAATAAAGGTCATAAAATGCTTTACCCCAGAAGTCTCTTCAAGGACTACCAATAAGTGCAGCAACTTTCAGAGATAGAGATAGAATACAAACTTAATCAGCTGTCATCATGATTCAAAGTAAACCATAAGTTTTCTCATCAAAGTCAAGAAGAAGACGAAAATAACTACAATCATTATCCTTAATTAATGTTGTTTTGAAAGTCTTAGCCAAAGTCTTAGCCAAAGCAATTAGAGAAGAAAGCAAAATTATAAACAACAACAACAACAACAAAAAAAACAGTTGTATGCATATAAGAAAGGAGGGAGGGAAATTTATCAGGTTAACAAACAATACTACTATATACTAGATTTGAGTGAAGGCTCAAGTCACCTGAAATTCCTAGTCTCAACATCTCATTTGTGTCTCTGACCCTATGTTCACAGGGTCCGAGGTGGTTCCTAGTTGATCTGTAATGAAGTAGTTGTGTGTGTCCTGTGATAACTAGAAGTAATCCCTTGTCTCTACCCAGCCTAAATAAAAAGAATATGTTGTATAGTCAGTCTCTAATCTAAAAAACATGTGACCAAATCTGAAAAGGCAATCTGTCATTTGAGTAACTCACTTCATCAAACAATGCTTGCTAAAAGCAATTCATTCTTCACCATACCACCCAAAACAATTTTCCCTGTTTCACTATTTACATTTAATTACAGTCTTTAATACCTAAATGTGGAAACATGGGGAGCTTTATTAGTCACATTTCTAGTTAAATATTATCGTATTCCTGCGTTTTATTCTAGTAATAGTTCTAAAATTAGATTGCTTAATAACAATAATGAATGTGCCTTTTTTCTAAATAGAGTTTCGCAATCTCAGACTGATAGCAGGCTAAATTAAGAGCCTCAGTGCATTGTAAATTTGGAAGCTATCCCCAAGCAATCATACAGAACAAACCTAATCTTTCTTCCTCAGGATGGGATATTCCTTCCTCTTGACCCAGACCTTCCTTTTCCAGGATGCTGATTTGCACGAATAGCAGCCAATTTCACTGCCCTGAACTGGCCTGCAGAGGACTGTGGGTGGAAGTGAACTGCCCTCTTTCTGCAGAGCATCCTGTACGTCAAACTATTGTACTCCACAGTGTTTATGTGTGAGTATGTGTATCTGTGTTTGGGGTGGGACTTGGTGCATTGCCTGAGTCGAGAGAAAGCTTCTTTTATTCAACTACTTACAGGTTACCAGCTGGAATAGCAGACAGAAGCAAAACACTGAACTTACGTCAGATCAAGGGAAGGAAAGAAAATGTTGGCACCAAGCTAGTTAAAAGAGGGAGGAAAACAAACACCTTTTCATGGACTCTGGAAAGAAAAATACATTCAAAACACACTAAATGATTGAAATGGAAGAGTAACTGTGAATATTTTCAAAGAAACCACATTTCTGTTTTTATGATATATGTATCAAGGTATATATGTTTGCAAACAGAAATATATTTCAATCCTTCCAGGTGTGAAAGGAATGCATAAGGCAGGCTTTGTGCATCTTCACAAGATAAAATTGCTGTCAACATGAGAATCTTAATCCAATGCTCCCTGCTGAACTTGTCACAGAATCACTGCTCCATGAGATCTGGCATCCTGCCTGATGCTGAGAGAGAGAAGGACTGAGCCCTGACGTCAGGGACGCTTCAGACCAGGTTCTGCATTATTCCTAGTACATTCTTGAACTTGGAAGATGAGCCTCCACCTCTGTGGGAAACTTCACAGAGATTTCAGAGAACTACAGCTCAAGTTTTTACACATAACCCAGAGGCAAGAGGCAAAGGAAACATCACCAAACTTGGAGTCTGGGAATGTGAATTCGAGGCCAAGAGCTGCCATTTAGTGGCCCTGTGCCTTGGGGCAAGTTATGCAATCTTCCCTCCTCTATTTCATGTGCTGAGGCAGCTGACGTCTAAAGAGAAAGTGGGAATTATCCAGGCAAAGAATAAATAAGATGGTGGGAAGAGCATTCCAGTTAGAAGGAACAGCAAGTGCAAAAACCCTGTTGAGGTTTAGTTGGTCAATAAATGAACTAAAATAATGTCCACATGATTAGGATGCAGAGTGTGGGGAGCACGGTGTGAACTGAGCCAGGGGAGACAGGCAGATCATGATGGCTTCGTAGGTCATGTTAGGGATTCTGGTCTTTACCTGAAGAGCAGAGGAAAGTCATTCAAGGGCTGTAAGTGTGTGGTAGTATAATAGGATTTGCATTTTGAAAAGATCCTTTGGCTCTGTCTAGAGAATAAATTCAAGAAGGTCAAGAGTGTATTGTTGGAGATTGGCTAAGATGGTAGCTCAGACCAAAGCTGTGATGACAGAGGTGCAGGCCCTCACACTGCACAATGCAGAGGATCGGTGCATGACTTTGGATGGGTTGAGTCCTAGGTACCTTTGAGATCCAAATTGAGATGTCAAGTAGGCAACTGGATATAAAAGTCTAAAGCTGAGAGGAAAGGTCAGGGCTGACAATAAAATTTCGAGCTAGAGCTTACAAATGAACTGTGAGACTCGGCCAGGAATGAGGTCATCTAATGAGACAATGAAGAGGAAGAATAAACAATCTCAGAATCCTTGTTTCTTCAGCAGTAAAATAGGAATTGAAACAGCTGTTGCACAGAATCTCTGTAGCTGAGTTGTAGTAGACAGTCGATAAAAATTCAGATTAAATCATTATGATGATGGTATTAAGAAAATTAAAAATTAGCCAATTACAATGCAATTTATGGTAGGGTCCAATTTTTTTCTATTTTTTAAAAGGTATCTTAAGTCATGGAAAAATAGACTGGGGCTTTACTTTCCATTTACTAATGATCATTGTCAGGTAATCAGATTAGAGTGAGTGATTTACATTTCTTCTTCATGTTCTTCAATAATTTCTAAATTGTCTGCAATGAACATGCATTTTTTTTTCTATGGCAAGAAAATAAAACGTTTTGCTGTCGCAATTATATGAAAGTACTTTTCCAAGGGTAGAGCCAAAAATGATGAAATGAGCTGAAACAACAGGACTGACACACGTGGCCGAGTGGCTTTGTTTGAGGCCAGTCTGTTTCCAGGTCTCCTCCACAGAGATGGAGAGGTGAGCTGTTGGGAATCGCACCAAAAGACTGTTTCAATCTAAGCTGACCTGGCTGGGTTTCCATGGCACATGTGGCCTGAGAACTATCAGCCTTGCCAAACCCTTTGTCTATAATTCTCCACAAAGAATCAACACAGCCCAGAGGTCCTCAGAGTCCCAGAAAAATCCATGCCCTACTGCCACATGCACACTCAGTTTTTACAACCAAAAATCTGGAAACTTGTGATAAGCTGCATGCACACTAGCACACTCAGGGTGAGCTCGCTGTCAGGGAATGTGGCTCTGAGCTACCAAGAACACGCTGTTTGTCTCCCTGCTTGGGTTTCCCTGGCCTTCGGCATAAGGCAGAAAGACCGGGCTAAGCTGCCGTGTCGAGGGTGCTTGGCTCTTGCAGATAAACGTTGTACAGTGTGATGGAAGGAGCTTGATCATGGGAGTCAGGAAACCTAGATCTTGGCCCTAACCTTTCACAAATCACCTGTGTGACCTTGGCCAAGCTCCTTGACCTCTCTCTTAGTTTCTTTTTTTTAATCTGTAAAATAAAAACCATTCCGTATGAAAGATCTCATGCAGTGCATTAGCTGAATCCATATGTTGGCACAGAACCTATAATACATGACTCTGAATGTTTTGAGGCAGGTTGACAATAAACACCCTATTAAAAATACTACCACCCATACCACCTTACCCACCACCTCCAACTCACTTCCCTAGACATCCCTAATATAGTCCCTTGCTCTGCTTCCTTCATAATGCTTATAACAATCAAGAAGTGTTTGTTTTTACACATCTATTTTCTGTTTTCCCCCATTTAAGAAGAAGGACTGACATTTTCTAACTGTTCATTGCTGTATCCTCATGTCTAGAATAGAGTCTGGCTCACAGTGGTGACCAAAGAAGTTGAATGAATGAATTTGAAGGCCATATAATGTCCTTTTTTGGTAACATGGGACACACAAGTTTCCCAGAGTAAAGAATGTATAGGATTTTGTTTGTTTCTTTGTTTTTGGCCATGCTGCGAGGCTTGCAGGATCTTAGTTCCGCAGCCAGGGATTGAACCCAGGCCCCCTGCAGTGGAAGCAGGGAGTCCTAATCACTGGACCGCCAGGGAATTCCCAAGAATGTATAGGATTTTGACTAGAGTATCAGCATACAGGCACAGGACGGACACTGCCCCACCCTACTCCTTTGGACACTAAGCCTAGAAGCATTGAGAGAAGAGGTGCACATAGTATATACAAAGATGTGACATCAGAAGGTCTGGTCTTGGCTCATCTACTTAACTAAACACACTAAAATCTGTGTGAACCTCAGCATCTACATCTATAAAATAGAGATAACAACAGTACTTACCTCACAAGATTGGAATTAAGTATTAAGGTGATCTGAAAAATTTGGGAGGGGGTTCCGAAATGGAAAAGCATTATCCAAATGCAGCTTATTGCTCTATACAGAACCCAGGACCTTCTATATGTCAGAATGAGAAGGTGATGCCAAGATAAAAACACACGTTAGTTTTGACTTGAAGATCCATGAACAGGCATCACAACTAAGTGGGCTGCAGTATATCCTAGCCCTTACAAAATGAAGACTTTGCAAGTCTTATTAGCATTTCCAAGGAGGCCCTTTTTTTAAGCTTTGAGCATTTATCTGAGTCTGTTTGCAAAATATTCCTTCCAAGATGGGCTAGTATATCTTGTTTCCTTCCATGAACTTACAAACATTTTTCATGTATGTCTGAATTTGGCAAATAATCAATTTCATGTTAAATCATTGGGATTTTATTTTTGTAATATAAATATTATAATTTAAGGTGGTCGTAGAGAATGATGTGTTCCCTGAACAGAGACCACGAGCCCAGAACTATAACTGGGCCACAGCTGGCTGCCCACAGGGCTCAGCAAAGAGTCTGTCCAATAGCACCAGCCATTGGCCGGATGTGATCACTACGTTAGAGAAAGAGGTATTTTGAAGGGAAAAAAAAAAATTTTGATTTGCTATTCTGTACCTATCAGAAATGTTAAGCCTCAATCTTTAGGAAAAAATTAGAAAAGCAGACATTTGTGACTAGACCAGTTGTTAAATAATGTTTTTAAACATGATCAATACGGGGAGTCTTAGTTTCTGTTTTTGTTTTTCTAGATCAAAGAACTCGCTAAAAGTAACCTTTTGGGAATTTTTTTTAAAAAAGACATTTGTAAATTTGGCCTAAACCATATGCAGTTGAAAGCCCTTGACTCTTGTCCTTTGTTTTTTCTCTCTTTTTCAAGAGAGCTTCAAAGTCAGAAGCTGGTGGCTTTGGCAGAGCCCTGCTTTGAAGAGTGAGGAGGAGGAAAGTCAATTAAAAACAGGTCACAGGATGCAGCATTTCAACTACAATGGCTGCTGATTTTATGTATTGGAAGCTTTGAGCGATCAGCCCCAACTTCTTAATTGCACGCACGTAATCAGCTGAAGATCACAACATCTTATCTTTCAGCAGTTTTGACTTGCAGTGACTTCCCCCCGTATTTTCTGACAAGCATGATTATTGGTAGAAAAGATCACAGTAACTATTTGCAGGATACAGTCAGATCATACTCTTTAAACCAGCTAGTTGTCAGTGGGCCTGGGCCCACCTCCTGCCTCCGACCCCTGCGGTACCTCGAAGGACCCTCCCAGGCTGCGTGAAAGACAGGTCGGTCGGTCGGGGAAGACAGATCAGAGGGCGTCCATATGTAAAGTATTTCTTTGGAGACAGTAATTTCACATAATTGTAGGGGGAAGCAGGATTTGTTTTATAAGCTGAAAACAATCAAACCAAGAAAAATCACCCTTCTCCTTCTCCCCCGGCTGACTCGAATAAAATTGTGAACCCTGAATTAGGACTGCTGTTGCCATGACCATTGGCTCTACTATTCGGATGGGATTCAGAGCCATTGAACCTGAAAGTTTTGTCAGTGTTGTTAACAATCCCTGCTTCCCTTCTCTGTCAGACATCCCTGTGTACCAGCCACACGGGGCTCCCAGTTTTCTTAGGTGTGGTTGGTCTCACAAGAGGCTTTTCTTTGCTCTGTGCCTAGGAATCCAGGGACTGCCTCTCCGGGGGGACGTACAGGACCCCCAGTGGGAATCTATGCTCTCAGCCATGTCCACGTTTTCACACAGGCTACCTCGTGCTCAGAGAGCCTCCCTCTCTCAGGGGCAGGTGGGCTCCAAGCAGTGACAAACAGCCCCGGTGCACATGGCTGACAGGCGCCACACAGAGAGCCTGCATTGCTGCGCCCAAGGGGCACTGAGGAGGGATCCAGCGAGCTGGTGGGAAGGTTCCAGAGGGGAGGGAGGAGGGCCCTGGCTGGCTGTGGGAGTTCTGCCCTCACAACACAGTTTTCACCCAGATGCACGTCTCTCCCCCAAGGCCCGCCCAGGACCTCACACGTTAAAGCCAGTCAACAGCAGGGAGAATCAGAGCTCGGCTCAGGGAAATGGAGATTTCCCTTTGTCTGTCCCACAGTCAGGAACTGCCCTTCCTCCTGAGCCACTCAAAACGGAATGAGAATCAATGTCATGGAAATTTCCTACATTCGGGAACCAAGTGATTAATCCGCCTGAATTCTGGGTACCTTTTCTGACTTCTGCATACTTATCAGAACCCTTGAAATTAAAAAAAGGTAGCCTCATTCTTTCTGATGGGAGTTCTTAATGACTTCGGGGAAAGAGGTTGGGACGTTGAGAAATTCTACCTGAGGCCCCTGGTCACGTGTCTGGTGAGACAGGTGGTGGGGTGTTACTTCCAACTAATGAGGAACACGTCCCCCGGCTGAGGACAAGAGAAAGAGACAAGCAATTGCCACTCTCAGCACATTGCATGGAGACAAGCAGAGAGATACATGGACTTGCCTTGAAGGAAAAGATAATAAAGTCTGGGACTCCCTCATAAGCAGGGGCAAACTCTCTCGTACATAAAATACAATCTAATCCAAATTACAGACATTTTATATGATCCAGTTAGTCTTTCTCTACCGTGTCCTGTGTCTTGGAGGCTAGTAGCTGGGGGGCCTAAGACCAACCATGTTGATTTTCCTTTAAATTGTAGTATAACTAATTATGAAGGCCACAAAGTCACATGGGAAAATGTTCACTAAGTCATGTTATGTGAAAAAAAGTCAAAAATCCTGGGTATAGGATGATTACAAGGACGTAAATCATGTCAGTGATTTGTTCAGATTATTGTTTTGGTTATAAAACAATATTCTCATTGTCACAATTTTGCTTGTTGGTCCTATCAAGGGTGTTTTAAGTGTTAGTGTGTTTATTTCTGCGTTAGGAATGCACTGGTCTACTGGCCCCAGATCACCTCCATTCCACTCATGAGTCAAAACAACATGAAGGAAAAAGGCCAGGCCCCAGTCTTACGAAGTGTCGAGGCCTGCAGTCACACGCTGCTCTGTCCCTAATGAAGCCTCACAGAGGATGCGGGGACTTGTCCTTGGCACGCTGGGAAGTGACCATGGCAACAGCGCAGAGTCTCCAGGCCCGCTGCTTGCTCTTACACATCTCCGCTCCTGGGGAAGCCAGGCTCAGGGAGGGAACAAAGTCTTTCCCAGCTTCCTGCAGCCACACACATGAGCCCACCAGGCTGCCAGAACAATATCAAGACTGGAAGGAAGGACATAATCCCTGCACACATTTGCAGCTTGGAAAAAGCCTGCAAGTTGATTCACGGATTGCTCGGCTGCTGAAGAGAAGGATGAGGGTTAGCTGTTCCCTTGGAAAGGGGCGAGTGGGATAGTTGTCCTGTACCCTGCTCTTGGTGGGGGGCCCACAGTACTCTGTACCATAGGTTTATTTTATTTTACATAGATTAGATACATACATATCCCCCATATATGACAGAGTAGGCCTCAGTTGGACAGGCCTGCTGCCTACTAGGGACTGCTCTGGATAAGAGAATTGACTTTATCTACTCCACCAAATAGGAGAGGGAGAAAATAAAGATGTATACCAAAACGTTTACCTTGTCTTTTAGATTTTAAACAAATCAACGAAAAGAAAAAACAGCCAACAAAACACAACCCAAGGAAATATAAAATTATCCTAGCCGCCTTTTATAGCAGGGACAGAGCTTTGTTTCTACGGCTTCATTGGTAGAAATAGCTTAAAATTTCCGACCAAAAAAAACAGAGTAAGTGAGTTAGTGGCTGTGTGGATGGTAAAAGATTGGGTCTGTCTTAGGAAACTTTCCCAACCTCAAGCTTATCTTTATGACATTTCTTCTCTCTCTTGCCTTGGATCTCCAGACAGTCCACCACTGCATGCTCTTGCTTTTGAGTTAAGCCGATGTCATCGGCAAATGGATATGTGAATTTCAAGTTTGGAGGGAATTTAGAGATCATCCAGATTCCTGGCTAACTGAAAGCTGAAGAAACTGAAGCTCAGAAAAATCAGACGACCATCCTGCCGCAAATCACGATACTTGTTGGCAAATCTGGTCCTACGACCAATCCAGTGACCTTTCCCCACATCCACAGACCAAAGATGACAGAGAAACAGGTAGACAGAAAATGCTCTCTAGAAAATAGTAATAAAAACAATAAATTGTATCTAATAGATAGTAATGATCACTATTTTAAAAAATTGTATCTATTTATGAAAAAGGTTGATAAAAAGAACTTTCAGGTCATTCCTTCTGTTTTATTGCACTAACATTCACCAAGCCCCTTCTGTGCTTCAAGCATTTGATATGTGTAATTTTATTCTCACATCAGTTTCAAAAGTTTTCATTTTTTTAATCCAGAAAAACATGAAAAGGAAGAAATATCCACAATCTTACTATGCAAATAAACTCTGTTGATGCTAAAAAAATAATAGTAATACATGGACCTGGCTAGAGAACTTAAACAACAGATAAAAATATAAATAGTGTAAACCTTCCTCCTGACACCTAACTTTTCATCCCTCTCCCTCAAGCTAACTTTTAACTGTTTCTTATGATTCCTACCACCCCCTGCTTGTTATGTACATACTAGGATGCATATGTCCCTAGGTAAAATTCCTTTATATTTACAGAAAAGGAATGCTAACATACACATTGCCCTCCATCTTGCTTTTATCCACTTATTATTTTTAGTCGTCTTTCCACATCAGTATATACATCTCTATCTATTTTTAGAGTTTGTATAGTACTGCCTACTGTAGATGTACTGCAATTTATTTCACTGCTTCCCTATATGCAGTCCTTAGGTTGTTTCCACTTTCTTCTATTAAGTAGGCATTAGCCACTCCATTTTACAAGGAGGGAAACTAGGGCTCAAAAAAGGATAAACGAGTTAATTGCTTGATATTGCTCTGCTAAAAAAGCACCAGAGCTAACACTACATCCATGTTTGTATAATTTCCAAGTCCCTGCTCTTTCCGTTATACTGGATGTTTACCCAGCTAACCCCAGGCACGAGGTCTGCCAACCAGCTGGGAGAGACTTTTGGTTGTTCCCTTGATACCTTCCCCTAGGAATTTTTTTTCTTTCTACTGCATCCATAGAAAGTGACTCAGAGGCTACGTGATTTGTCCAAAGTACTACTGTTAGAATGGCTCATGCGGTTACGAACAAGTTACTTAGAGAAGACTCCCCTCGTTTCTTTGTACTAAATAAAAATCTGACCCCTCCAAATGCAAGAGTTCCTTGCTGGAGGAGAAGGAGAAATAAGACTTCTGCAGCTCCTTCCGGCAGGGTGGGGGGGAGCGGGCAGCGGGGCGGGGTGGTGGGGGGGAGTGGAGAGAAGGGGAGGAGCAAGCATTTCCCCCTAAAGTCAAGGTGGGGAGGATTTGTGAGAGCTCACTTCCCAGCAGGGTGTAGAGACAGTAGCTAACTACACAACTCTGTGAGGAGGGGAATGAGGGCCCCCTGAGGAAGGAAGAAAAAGCTGGGACCTCAACTGTTTTGGCGACATGGGGCCCAAAACTCACTAATTATTCAGGAAGAAGGGGGAGATTGGTTCTCAACTGGCCAGGGGGGAAATGGCCTCAATAGGGCCACACAAGTTAACCCAGCCCCCAATACAGGATAATTTCACACTTTCCCGCAGGGTGTTAATGACTTTGTGTGTGGCTGTCCCCAGCCTTTAACTCCTGTCAATAAGCCTTCCGTTGCTACGCAAAGCTATTGAGCCTCTTGAATAATTCCGAGCAAGGTAAAACGCCCTGCCTCCCGACCCCTTTGTAAGGGATCGTGCTGCCCCTTGTCCTTGCTCTGGCTGAATATTCCACCTTCTTCGTGTAAACAGCTGTCACTTTAGAAGGCTTGTCGGGCAATCGCTCACAGCAAGGCCACCGGATGGCCAGCTGTACCGGGGTGCGCCACAACGTTCACCGGCCTGTCTGTCCACAGCCCCTGCGGGGCTCCCTGCCCTTCTCTGCAAACCAAACATGCTCACATGTCACAGCCTGGGTCCTGACACACCAAAGAAGTCAAAGAAACTGGGGAGCTCGAGGGATGAGAGCTATTCAAAGTAATAATTGTTTCCAAGACAGGATGGGAAACATAACAACTCCAGAGGTCATAACATGGAATGACATTTTAATATCTGTTGACCAAAAACTGAATAAGTTTGGGCATCATGTGACTAGACCATTAAGTGAAGAATAAAGATTTGCTCAGTGCCGTGGGAACACGTCTTCTAAGAACCTAAGTGGTTTCTAGCTTGCCATCAGCCCCAAGTCATGACTTCTGAAGTCAGTTTTTACAGCCCCTCTCTTCCCTCTAACAATAATAATCTTGCATAGCGATTTACAGTTTTACGACACTTTCACATATGTCATTTCATTTGATAGTAAAAAAAAAGTGGTTTGAGGGATTCCTAACTTGTATTTACCTGAGACTATTTCATATGGGAAAACACAGCTCAGGATTTGCTCAAGTAGATGATCAGAGACCATTCGTCAGCTTTCTAATGTTTGCTCACCTACTCCCCAAACTCTGGGAAAATGACTTATGCGCTGGTACTGTAAGAAAGAAAGTGCCTGCTCTGGGATTAGCTCCCCACGTGTAAGTGCTGGCAAGAAGTGAGAAGATATTTTGCTTCAAACAGAGCTACATCCCTCAAGAGCTACAAATCCTTGTTTTATATAATCTGAGGCCCATCAGGGGTCTGAATAACACTCAAAAGCTGTTCTTCTCGAGAGCATCTCCATTTGCCAAAAGCCCAAACGGGTAGACAGCAGACAAACTGAACAGTGCCAAGCAGGATGTTGAGTGGAATAAGTGAACTGCGAACCTGGGACAAATAACACATTACTTGAGTAGAAAAGCTGAGAGTTTTAAAGACATATGGTCCTTGCTGTCAGATCTTTATGAGTTATCCACTGGGGTTTTGTCTGTTTATATGTGCAGTTTACTCATTGTCTTTCCATTTATATTTGGTTTCCGTATAGGGGGCTTAACGCCTATGTATTTATATGGTTGGCCAGTCTCCCTCTGGTGTGTCTGTTTTTATTCTTCGACCTAAAATACTTCTAAAGACGTTCCCATTTTAAGTTCCACACTAAAATCGGTGGCTAAACGAAAGCCTCTTTTTAGCAATCGTCTGTCTCTGATTTATGCTGAGCTTAACCCATTCCATGTTTTAAAATGGGACTTGGAAAACAGAGTCCATAAAGCGGGGGGAGGAGGAGAAACATTTAGATGTATATAGCCAGACACCTATTTCCAAAACAACACAGCACGCTTTGCAAATGTACCCAGATGGTCCCAGTAATCTAAATTGCAGATTAGAAAATCACTCTGTGGATTATCAGAGAGGAAAGTTTTACCTTTAAGGTAAAGGGAAGATAATCTCTCAAGCTTAGAAATGCAACTAATAGATCCCATCTGCAAATTCAGCTCTCCAGAGGGATGTCAGAAGCAGCTATTTCCCCCTGTCTCAGACCCACTGCAGTTTTAGCTGGAGGGATGGTCTGGAGAAAGAAAAAATAATAAATATTAACATGAATGAGTAGATAACCTGAGTTCAGACTGTTTGTCCAGCACCCAAACATTCTAAAAGTGAAAAAATAAAGAATACTAAGTTGGGCTAGTGACTTTGTCATTTAACCCAGAGTCCAGTTGGCCGTCTTTACCCTATTACTAACTATTAAGACTTTAAACACTGGAAAGGATTCTGATGTCGGAGGAGCTTAATCTAGTTTGTCTCTCATAATAGGACTGCATCGTGCATTTTCAGTGAAAACTTCAGGGTTTCATAACCACTGAATCACAACTTCACCCAATTTACTTTTCTGCTTTGTTTTAACATTTTCACAGTTCAAACATAGTTTCTAACCTTGGGATGTCAATTACTCAAAGTTGTGTATATCCTATCCCTTCACAAGTAGAATCTAGCCCTCATGCTAACATTATCTAACTAGACGTGGTCCGTGCATGAACACTGCATATTCATTTAAAGCATCACTAGGGAGTCATGAATATTGTCTGCACAGAACAGCAGAGATATCCCTGTAGTCTGGACTTCAGCCTTTTGCTGCCTGCATCTCTTGGGGTCTTCAGGAAATCGCTGTGTTGAGTTTGCATTCCTGGACAACAGAACTGACATTGTTCCCTGGCTTCCAGAACTGGTTTGGGGTGTCGCTGCGGAATCTTCACCCTGTGTCTACAGCTGCTCCCTTCTCCTGACAATCACTTCCACATGCCCCTTTTCAGATCAGGGAGGAAAAGTCCTTGAGCATGGTTTGGCCACACACAGTGAAGAGGACACTCTCTCACGCTCAAGTGGCATTAAAAAATGTTTTACAGTATTTACTTTAAAGCTAGCTTTTCACAAAGGTCTTCCATCTAGGCAAACCCTAATGTCGTTCTTGTTGAAAGAGTAGTGTCTTGTAGCCAAAGAACCTTACAGCTTGTTCCAGAGAACTCAGTAAGAGAATTCACCTCTTAAGAGATAAACCTACAGGTCCAAGGTGTGTTTTTTAGCAAAGCCATTGTCCATAGTTCCTCTGGACCTGCACAGGGAATTTGGCTTAAAGCTAGAACAGAGACTCCCCAGAGGAGCTACTGGTCACTGGCTTTCTCAGGGATAACTAATAAAATCCCTGGAGAGCTAAAAATGTTGGTGAACAGGAGCTTTCATAAAAACATTCATAGCAACTAAGCACATTTGTTAGAAACAGCTTGGCCTCTGCTCTGCTACCATCAAGAGTGCCTTCCGAGGTGAGTGTAATACACTCACTTCTCCCCCCTGCTTTCCAGACAGTCTGATCTGCTGTGAAACAAAGCAGATGCAAATTAGAAAGGCTTAGCAATTAGGAGGGTCTCTCTCCTGGCATGCAGGTGGGTGAACTTCTAAATCAGACATATCTTGGTTTTTCCCCTCTCTTTAATGGACATCTCTAGGTGAATTCTAAATATGTGGGTATAAGATGTTGGTTCACACAGATGTGAAACCGTGCAACTCAGATTAGGACTTGAACCCACGTGCCGGGACCCAAACGCAGGCAAAATCCAGATTGGGACTTGAACCCACAGTTTTTTCACTGAGATCACACATCTGGTCTCAGGACTTAATGAAGTTCAGGCTCTTGATGTCTCATCGCAGAAAGAATCCAGTGACAGACAAAGTGATAGGTAAGAAGTGGATTTATTTAGAGAGAACCACACTCCACGGACAGAGTGTGGGCCATCTCAGAAGGCAAGAGTGGGCCCCGAAATATGGCATGGTTAGGTTTTATGGGCTGGGTAAGTTTATAGGCTAATGAGTGGGAGGGTTATTCCAATTATTTGGGGGAAGGGGCAGAGATTTCCAGGAATTGGGCCACTGCCCACTTTTTGACCTTTTATGGTTGGCCTCAGAACTGCCATGGCGCTGGTGGGCGTGTCATTTAGCTTATGCTAATGTATTACAATGAGAGTATAATGAGGCTTGAGGTCTACTGGAAGTCTAATCTTCCACCATCTTGGACCTAGTTGGTTCTAACCAGTTTTTGTCATGTCCTATGGCTATGTCATTCTTTTAAAAGTTGTCCCCTGCCCCCTTCCCTGTTTCAGGTGTATCCTATTTTAAGCAAAGGTAGTTTATTAAAATACATGTGGATGTGAAAAATGGTGTGAATTCATTTGCAAAAGGATCTTGCCTGCTTTACCACACCACTTATAACAGAACTCCTGAAGGTGAAAGTATTCTCATTTATATTTAAAATTTGATTATATTGGCGAAAATTGTCAAAATTTCTCCAAGTCTCTTTAGTGTCTTAAGCTAGATCTACCTATGTAGAGAAATATTTTTACTCTTATTAATGCTAAGAAATAAAGCTAAGCAAATGCCTTGAGCACAGAATAATACTTCTCTTTAAGAACTAACATCACAGTCATATGTTGCTGGACCCCTGCCATACAAAGAGCTTGTGCTGGGCACCATGTGGGAGAGGGAGAAAGGGTAATTCATAGTTGTGCAGGAGTAGCCCTTGGTCATCTGAGCAGACAGAAGGTAATACTGAAGATATCAAGTTTAAGTGATTTTTCCCAAGATCAGAAAGCAAGTCCATTACAGTCTGGCTTTTAATCAAATTCGCTGTACCACAATACCTCTCAAACACTTCTTGAAGTTTGTCATTGGTCTTCTTTGCTTTGGTCTTTGGTCAAACTGTTACCAAGGCTGTTGCCCCAGAATCATATCCCTGCCCCTCCCTCGAACAGAAACAAATTCCTCTTATCTAAGTTTTGGGAGGAAGTTGCAAAGAGACAAATCCAAGAACTGGTTAGAACCAACAAGGCCCAAGATGGTGGAAGATCGGACATCCAATAGACCTTGATCTTCATTATATGCTCACTGTAATATAACAGCATGCTAAATGACACACCCACCAGGGCCATGACAACTGACGACTGCCATGACAACAATGAGAAAAGCCCACACAAGGACTGAAGTGTTGCATCAGTTCTGGGTCCAAACCAAACCCCATGAGTATTCCTCCCACCCTTTCCAATTCCCTCCCTTTTACCTCGACCTTCCTATATATATCATGTCTCCTCCAGAATTGAATTGAGAAGTTGATTTGTGAACTAGGTTCCCACTTCTCCATTCTTTGGCCACTGAGTAAAGCTTGTACTGTCCCAGTCTCAGCATCAGTTTCATCATTGGCTGCAAGAAACCGATTGGAAAAATAACCTCCTTGGCACTGGTCCAGTCAACCAATTCGGTAACAAAACTTCAGCCACAGAAAACCTTTAGACCTGTGTCCTAAACATAAGGAAAAGTGAAAGACAAGAGGCCTAAATGTCTGGTAAGAGGTGAAGTGAGGTGTTGGTTAACAGGATACACTAGCAAAACTTCAACGGACGTATGAAACAATTTGGCAGGCCTCTTTTGAATGAATGGGTAATTTTAAATAATGATATACCTTTAATGTATATGCGGGTCACCTCTTCTTCACTGACATGCATATACAAGCCTGTTTGTTTGAGCCTATCAACTGAGTCTGGACTGGTTTTTCGGTCAAACTTTTTGTGCCGTAGAGCTTTGCTTGAGATATTATTTTCCTAGGAGCCCTGGACATCTAAATAGAGGAAAACATAATTTCTAACTCTTTTTTTTCCACCACCAAGTCATAGCCTTAAACAAGAGAATTTAGTGAGCAGTGCACTTGAGTCAGCTACTAAGGAGATACCAGCGAGCCCTAAGGTTTTGTATTTTTCACATTCCTCATGGATCCACATTTCTGTTTGAAGGGAAAAAAAATGAAACAGCGACTATCCTGGGTTTATCATTGTCCTAAGTCATGTCCCATTTAGAGAGAATCCCTCACCCCATAATGTCAAATGTCATTCAGTCTGACATACATAATTGTATTAGGCTACCATGATGATCTCTAATGAGACGCTGAATTTCCTCCCAAAGAATCAGTCACTAAAGCACATTTTTTTCTGATGAATTAATAAAATACAAGGCTCCTTATGCAAAATATGAAAAAATGGGTCCCAAGTGTGTCGATGCCCTAACCACTCTGAATAAAAAAGGCTGAGGCTTGAAGATGATGAGTGCTGATGCAGACAGCTTCACAAGCCTTCTCTTACAGAACAGGGTGTGCTATGCTGTAAGCAAGGCAAACAGAACACAGCCAGACCACTGCCAAGAGGGGCTTTCCAACCTGACACAGAAGAGGAGTCGCTCAGCCTCCCCAGTTATGTTCTTTAGACAACAAAAGGCATCTGCCAACATCGTTGTCTGGTTAATGTTGGCCAACTTCTTTCAAGGCTGCAATTACAAAGGATATTTTTAGAGTCAAATATACATAGATGCGTGTGTTTAACTGGAAAATACCTGCTCTGAATATACTCATATATGATTGCAAAAGAGTTATATATGTAAACCTCCATAAAGCAATATAAAATTACAGCCTTAAATATTTATCAGTCTCTGTTATTCTGGGGCAGAATTCGACCTTACTTGTCCCAAAGTGCTCTGCAAAGTGATGAGCTGGATGCTGAGAGGGCAATGACTGTGCAAGTGAAAATCCAGCAGCCGTTAGGTCCTCAGTGTCAAGAGGTACAGCCTTGGACCCTAGAGATGGTTTCTACCATGAGAGGATCGTTGCCAGGACTCCAGGATGCTCCCCAGCCATGCAGAGCTCCCACCTTGGACCCCAAAGGCTGCTGACACAAGTGTCTGCCCAGGTTCTGATTCTTATTTTACCCTCTTGACACAGAAGGGGCAGAAGTAGTTCTGGTGTCTAGCTATCGGACTTGGTTAAATGATGTAAAAGATCCAGAGAAGCTCCCCAAACCTCCCACAGCTTTGATTTCATTCGATTCTGTGGAAAGTCTTGTTTTACACATGGACAGGACTCTCAGGCCCCAGGCGTACCTCCTGTAGCATCAGGTGATGGCAACAGTGAATGTGAAAAGAATGCCCAGAACTTGCAGTTCTCTGCATCAGAGGTGAGTAATACTGGCTGAGTCACTGTTTCTTCCTGGCCTTTCAGAGCTCTCTCCAGAAAGCACCTCATAATGGACCATCTCAACGCTCACTGCATGCTGTGCTATTGATGAGCCATGTCTCAAGTATTCCCTGACAACATTCCTCGGGCTACCTTAACCTTCATCAATATTATCATCTGTACACTTTAAAGGTGCATTTCGTTTTTCGATTATTTCTTATATTTAGAGTGGGAGGTACTGTTCTCTCATTCTTGGGTTTTATTTTTTTAAGAAATCAAAACATAAGAAGGTCAAACAATTTCTCAAAATTCATGTAGCCTGTGAACTTTGAGCCTCTACTTCCTGTTCATTAAGTCACACCACCTCAATTTAAAATATGCTTGGTTGTATCAAATTTAAAGAGAAGGAAAAAAAAGCCTTCCCCAGAGGCAGGATAGTACACTGGTTATGTGCATACAGGCTTTGGATTCTGAGTCATTCCATCAATAACTCTTTACTGACCTCATGCTGTGTGCCAGGCCTACAGTAAACAAGAGAGAAAAGATCCTTGCTGTCACAGAGTTCATATACTTGGATGGGGGTGAGAGGAAGGGAGAAAGAGACTGTTATGTAATATGAACACACATACAAGACAGAAAGAAAATGAGAAAGAATGCCAGATAATGGAAAACGCCATGCCAGATACTACCATTGTGTCATATAATCAAGAAGGACCTAAGGGTTGCCCTCGGAGCAGGTTCCTCAGAAACTGAGCTTGAAGGAAAGAAGGAGCCAGCCAGGGTCAGAATCTGGCGGAAGAGAATTCCAAGCAGAGGAACCAGCGAGGGCAGAGGGAAAAGACAGGGAGTTTCGATCTCGGAGATCTCCAACTCGGTCTGGCGTGTGACTTCAAACATGTCCCTTTACACATTGAGGCCCTTTGTGAAAGGTCATCCTTTAAAAGGGTTGCACTAACTCACAGGAACGTATAGGATTATTTATTAAATGGCACATGGTAATTACTCATTAAAAGGGACTTGATTTTCTATCTTATCTTGACAAATGCTTTGAGATTTAAAGGCCACTAAACTCTGATCTTAAAATCAGATTTTATGCTTTTATTTACTTATTTATTGGAGCAGGGGGCACAGCCAAAAGAACATCAGGAAACTTAAAATCAGAGAAGAGCCAGATTAGGAGTTCCTGGAAAGCTTATGATTCAAGGCTAAATTTATTTATAGGAGAAAACAAAAAAGGTGTCAATCATCTGGGGCAGGGATGACTTCTCCATCAGGCACTGTAGCCAGAGTGCTTAGGGTTCACAGTACTTTTGCGGGGTGGGGGGGAGGGCCAGGGGGGCAGTCAACAAAAATGTTCTCACTCCTTTAAAATCAGAAGAAAAAAATGAAGTTTAAAATCAAAGAGTTTTAAGATATAATATATTTACCTTTATTCCAACACGATTGTTAAATGTAATGTTTAACACTATCTTTAGGAGGAGGGGCAACACAAAAGCAAAAGGTCTCTAGGACCCAGGAAAGTCAAAATGTGGCCCTTGGGGCAGCTCTCTGTCTACTAAGAAGAGTCAGAGGGTAGCCATCTGGTTGAAAGTGGAGCTAGTCCCGCAGCTCAGCTCACACAGAAAGTACTTTGTGGCCACTTAGAGTATCTGTTTATGGAAGTAGCTTTGGGGCATGATTGTCTTGGGTGAGAGAGAAAGCTGAACCTAAATTGGAAATAGCCTCAGGGATACAGCAAGGCCCCATCTCAACAAACTTGCACATCTAGAACTCACTCTACCCTGCTCAACCATCTCGTTCTCCTCCAGACCCTCTGCAGCTTTCGGCTCTTCCTTCACCTTCTCTGCTGCCCACTCTTCTTCCTTGCACCATTTCATCTTACTTTCCCACGTTCTCCCCTGCCCAGCTTTTTCTTAGACCAACCAGCCCCAATATTTGCCCAATTTCTCAATTCCTTCATTTCCCTGAGCTCAGAGATTTTGCAGCAAATCCTCTTGAGGCGGTGCGACGACCGTGAATCAGCCCAGATACACTGAAGTACACAGAGCATGTGGGCTCACTAACTTATCTCCAGGTCATTTCCACCAGGAGGTCCCAGAGATCCAGTTCCCTGGCAGACTGGGTGCTAAATGCATGCAGGTTTGCAGTTTCTGGATTGTATTTCAACTGAGATGACGTGTTTCTTAGTCATCAGAATTTACAGATTGTTGAGGTCATTAATAAGGAGACATACTGTCACCACTGCAGTGGGGTTGTTTCTTGGCTTGATGTTTGGTTTTGCTTTGGCTTCCCAAAAAGTCTGGACTCTATAAAAATTTACCACAGAGGTAAGCTGCTTGGACAGGACTTTGGGTGTAGACTCCAGCAAAAAATAATAATAATAATAAAATTTTAAAAACTGGGAAAACTCTGCTGAGAGACTGACCACTTAACCAGGGCAACCCCCAGAAGAAATGTAAAGCTGACTAAGTATTACACCCCAGGAAAACCAATGCTTCTTCAGCTCTGAGCCTGCAGCCCTGCCACCTCCCAAACAAAAGATGATCTCAAGGAAACTCTCACTCATTTACATTCTACTGGAAGGTGAGATCTCCTTGTGTCCTAGTCCAGGAAAACATACATTTCAATTCTAACTGTAGTTGTGAATAAAGGCAATAAGGGATTGTATGCACCAAGAAATAAGTAAAAGTCTATCTGGGAACCACCATAGCCTTTCCTAAAGCTGAAGTTATTCTTTTACATTTTTTAAATTGATCTTTAATTATAGAAGAGATCCATGAATTAATTTTTCTTTTCACATTAAAGCAATGTAGATAAGACTCAAATCCCCTTTAACACTGCTCATTCCTGGTACCTCTGTTCTCTCCTTCCTGAGGGTGTTGGTATGGCTTGGAATGCATCTTGAAAGATCTGAAGACCTTATTCTATTCATTTGCATCCATGTATGTGTCCTCACAGGGAAAAGATGTAGCATTGCTTGGTGACTGCTTTTTACATAAATGAAATGTAAAATGCTTTTATACATTTATACTGTGATTTTGCTCTACCATGTTAGAACTTACTTTGTATCTCATCATTTTTAACTATGCTATCACTTATATAGCATAAATATACTAAAGTTTGTTTTTGCCATTTCCCTACTGATTCACCTGAAATATTCCTTACAGATGAGTTTCTTTCTCAGTCTTCTTTTCGATCTAGGTAACTGGCCAAAATCACGGCAAAGAAAGAATCTAATTAACGTATTAGAAACATAAGATTAGAGTACCAGACTTTGAGAAAAAGCAACAAAGAAAGTACCAAAAAAGGATTCTGCTTGCATTTGTTGCTAAAAGCTGATGTGCATTTACAAAGGGAAGTTGTAAAAAGAAAATCTTTAAAGGGAAAATTAATTGCTGAGGGCTGGGGAGTGGAGAGAAGTGAGGGTAGCATAACACCATTTAAAATTAGTAAGGATTCAAGATGGCAAAGTAGTAGGTGGACGTGGAGTTCATCTCTCTCCACAGATATATCAGGAATACATCTACAGATGCAACAGTTCTCAGAGAACACCGGATGAAAACTAGCAGAAGACCTTGGACACCAGAAAGGACTATAAAGTTCCCTTCATAACTGGAAGGAAAGCATTTGAGGCTGTCAGAAGAGGGTGAAGCAGCCATCTGTGGCAGACAGGGCAGAGTGAGAAATACACAGATGGTCTGTACCACGGCCCTACATGCCCAAGACTGGGAAGTGTGTTCACAGGCTGCCAGTCCAAGAGCAGAGGCAGCGAGAGGACATGTGTGCACTGGTCTGCATGGGGAAGCAGTAGGGACCACCTACTGGGCACCACCTCCTGGTTCTCCCTCCAGGGACACCAAGAAAAGAAGAACTAGCAAGAGCTTGACAAACGCCTGGCTTTGAATTGGAGACCATTCACCTGCCTATGGCTTCATTCCTGGAAATTTCATTGCAACTAAGTAAGAAAAAAAAAAATACCTGAAAGAAAGAAAACAAAGAAAAAAATACCCCAGAATTCCTAAAGAACAGGTCTTGGTGCTCTGGCCAGGTGTCAGGCCTGAGCCTCTGAGGTGGGAGAGCTGAATTCAGGACACTGGTCCACCAGAGACCTCCTGGCCCCACATAATATCAATTGGCAAAAGCTCTCACAGAGATCTCCATCTCAACGCTAAGACCCAGCTCCACTCAACGACCAGCAAGCTACAGTGCTAGACACCCTGTGCCAAACAAACAGCAAGACAGGAACACAAACCCACCCATTAGCAGACCGGTTGCATAAAATCATAATAAGTTCACGGACACCCCAAAACACACTATCGGACATGGTCCTGCCCACCAGAAAGACAAGCTCCAGCCTCATCCACCAGAACACAGGCACCAGTCCCCTTCACCAGGAAGCCTACACAACCCACTGAACCAACCTTACCCACTGGGAGCAGACACCAAAAACAACGGGAACTACGAACCTGCAGCCTATGAAATGCAGACCCCCAAACACAGTAAGATAAGCAAAATGAGAAGACAGAGAAATACACAGCAGATGAAGGAGCAAGGTAAAACCCACCAGCCCAAACAAATAAAGAGGAAATAGGCAGTCTACGTGAAAAAGAATTCAGAGTAATGATAGTAAAGATGAACCAAAATCTTGGGAATAGAATGGAGAAAATACAAGAAACAGTTCACAAGGGCCTAGAAGAACTAAAGAGCAAACAAACAATGGTGAACAACACAATAAATGAAATTAAAAATTCTCTAGAAGGAATCAATAGCAGAATAACTGAGGCAGAAGAACGGATCAGTGACCTGGAAGATAAAATAGTGGAAATAAATACTGCAGAGAAGAATAAAGAAAAAGGAATGAAAAGAATTGAGGACAATCTCAGAGACCTCTGGAACAACAATAAACACACCAACATTCGAATAATAGGGGCCCCAGAAGAAGAAGAGAAAAAAAAAGGGACTGAGAATATATCTGAACAAATTACAGTTGAAAACATCCCTAATATGGGAAAGAAAATAGTTAATCAAGTCCAGGAAGCACAGAGAGTCCCATCCAGGATAAATACATGGAGAAACATGCCAAGACACATATTAATCAAACTATCAAAAATTAAATACAAACAAAAAATATTAAAAGCAGCAAGGGAATAGCAACAAATAACATACAAGGGAATCCCCATAAGGTTAACAGCTGATCTTTCAGCAGAAACTCTGCAGGCCAGAAGGGAGTGGCAGGACATATTTAAAGTGATGAAAGGGAAAAACCTACAACCAAGATTACTCTACGCAGCAAGGATCTCATTCAGATTTGATGGAGAAATTAAAACCTTTACAGACAAGCAAAAGCTAAGAGAATTCAGCACCGCCAAAACCAGCTCTACAACAAATGTTAAAGGAAATTCTCTAGGCAGGAAACACAAGAGAGGGAAAAGACCTACAATAACAAACCCAAAACAATTAAGAAAATGGTAATAGGAACATACATATTGATAACTACCTTAAATGTAAATGGATTAAATGCTCCAACCAAAAGACATAGACTGGCTGAATAGATACAAAAACAAGACCCATACATATGCTGTCTACAAGAGACCCACTTCAGACCTAGGGACACAAACAGACTGAAAGGGAAGGGATGGAAAAAGATATTCCATGCAAATGGAAATCAACAGAAAGCTGGAGTAGCAATTCTCATAACAGACAAAATAGACTTTAAAATAAAGACTATTACAAGAGACAAAGAAGGACACTACATAATGATTAAGGGATCAATCCAAGAAGAAGATATAACAACTGTAAATATTTATGCACCCAACATAGGAGCACTTCAATACATAAGGAAAATGCTAACAGCCATAAAAGGGGAAATCGACAGTAACACAATCATAGTAGGGGACTTTAACAGCCCACTTTCACCAATGGACAGATCATCCAAAATGAAAATAAACAAGAAAACACAAACTTTAAAGGATACATTAAACGAGATGGACTTAAGTGATATTTAGGAGACATTCCATCCAAAAACAACAGAATACACTTTCTTCTCAAGTGCTCATGGAACATTCTCCAGGATAGATCATACCTTGGGTCACAAATCAAGCCTTGGTAAAATTAAGAAAATTGAAATCTTATCAAGTATCTTTTCTGACCACAACACTATGAGACTAGATATCCATTACATGAAAAACTATGTAAAAAATACAAACACATGGAGGCTAAACAATACACTACTAAATAACCAAGAGATCACTGAATAAATCAAAGAGGATATCAAAAAATACCTAGAAACAAATGACAATGAAAACACAATGACCCAAAACCTATGGGATGCAGCAAAAGCTGTTCTAAGAGAGAAGTTTACAGCAATACAATCCTACCTCAAGAAACAAGAAACATCTCAAATAAACAACCTAACCTTACACCTAAAGCAATTAGAGAAAGAAGAACAAAAAAACCCAAAGTTAGTAGAAGGAAAGAAATCATAAAGATCAGATCACAAATAAATGAAAACGAAATGAAGGAAACGATAGCAAAGATCAATAAAACTAAAAGCTCGTTCTTTGAGAAGATAAACAAAATTGGTAAACCATTAGCCAGACTCATCAAGAAAAAAGGGAGAAGACGCAGATCAATAGAATTAGAAATGAAAAAGGAGAAGTAACAAGTGACACTGCAGAAATACAAAAGATCATGAGAGATTACTAAAAGCAACTATATGCCAATAAAATGGACAAACTGGAAGAAATGGACAAATTCTTAGAAAAGCAAAACCTTCCAAGACTGAACCAGGATGAAAGAGAAAATATAAACAGACCAATCACAAGCACTTATATGGAAACTGTGGTTAAAAATCTTCCAACAAACAAAGCCCAGGAAAAGATGGCTTCACAGGTAAATTCTATCAAACATTTAGAGAAGAGCTAACACCTACCTTTCTCAAACTCTTCCAAAATACAGCAGAGGGAGAAACACTCACAAACTCATTCTACATACGAGGCCACCATCACCCAGATACCAAAACCAGACAAAGATGTCACAAAAAACGAAAGCTACAGGCCAATATCACTGAAGAACATAGATACAAATTTCGTGAAAAAAATACTAGCAAACAGAATCCAACAGCACATTAAAAGGATCATACACCATGATAAAGTGGGGTTTATCCCAGGAATGCAAGGATTCTTCATTATACGCAAATCAATCAATGTGATAAACCATATTAGCAAACTGAAGAATAAAAACCATATGACCATCTCAAGAGATGCAGAAAAAGCTTTTGACAAAACTCAACACTCATTTATGATAAAAATACTCCAGAAAGTAGACATAGCGGGAACTTACCTCAACATAATAAAGACCATATATGACAAACCCACAGCCAACATCGTTCTCAATGGTGAAAAACTGAAAGCATTTCCACTAAGATCAGGAACAAGACAAGGTTGCCCACTCTCACCACTATTATTCAACATTGTTTTGGAAGTTTTAGCCACAGCAACCAGAGAAGAAAAAGAAATAAATGGAATCCAAATCAGAAAAGAAGAAGTAAAACTGTCACTGTTTGCAGATGACATGATACTATACATAGAGAATCCTAAAGATGTTACCAGAGAAGTACTAGAGTTAATCAATGAATTTGGTAAAGTAGCAGGATACGAAATTAATGCACAGAAGTCTCTTGCATTTCTATACACTAATGATGGAAAATCTGAAAGAGAAATTAAGGAAACACTCCCATTTACCACTGCAACTAAAAGAATAAAATACCTAGGAATATACCTACCAAGGAAGACAAAAGACTTGTATGCTGAAAACTATAAGACACTGATTAAAGCAATTAAAGATGATACAAACAGATAGAGAGATATACCATGTTCTTGGCTTAGAAGAATCAACATTGTGAAAATGACTATACTAACCAAAGCAATCCACAGATTCAATGCAATCCCTATCAAACTACAGTGGCATTTTTCACAGAACTAGAACAAAAAATTTCACACTTTGTGTGGAAACACAAAAGACCCCAAATAGCCAAGGCAATCTTGAGAAAGAAAAACGGAGCTGAAGGAATCAGGCTCCCTGACTTCAGACTATACTACAAAGCTACAGTAATCAAGACAGTATGGTACTGGCAGAAAAACAGAAATAAAGATCAATGGAACAGGATAGAAAACCCAGAGATAAACCCACGCACATATGGTCAACTTATCTTTGATAAAGGAGGCAAGAACATACACTGGAGAAAACACAGCCTCTTCAATAAGCAGTGCTGGGAAAACTGGACAGCTACATGTAAAAGAATGAAATTAGAGCACTCCGTAACACCATACACAAAAATAAACTCAAAATGGATTAAAGAGCTAAATGTAAGGCCAGACACTATAAAACTCTTAGAGGAAAACACAGGCAGAACATTCTCCATCACATAAATCACAGCAAGATCCTTTTTGACCCACCTCCTAAAGAAATGGAAATAAAAACAAAAATAAATAAATGGGACCTAATGAAACGTCAAAGCTTTTGCACAGCAAAGGAAACCATAAACAAGATGAAAAGACAACTCTCAGAATGGGAGAAAATATTTGCAAATGAAGCAACTGACAAAGGATTAATCTCCAAAATATACAAACAGCTCATGCAGCTCAATATCAAAAAAATAAACAACCCATTCCAAAAATGGGCAGAAGACCTAAATAGACATTTTTCCAAAGAAGATATACAGATTGCCAGCAAACACTTGAAAGGATGCTCAACATCACTAATCATTAGAGAAATGCAAATCAAAACTACAATGAGGCATTACCTCACACTGTTCAGAATGGCCATCATCAAAAAATCTACAAACAATAAATGCTGGAAAGGGTGTGGAGAAAAGGGAACGCTCTTGCACTGGTGGTGGGAATGTAAATTGATACAGCCACTATGCAGAACAGTACGGAGGCTCCTCAAAAAACTAAAAATACAACTACCATATGACCCAGCAATACCACTACTGGGCATACACCCTGAGAAAACCATAATTCAAAATGAGTCATGTACCACAATGTTCACTGCAGCACTATTTACAATAGCCAGGACATGGAAGCAAGCTAAGTGTCCATCAACAGATGAATGGATAAAGAATATGTGGCACATATATACAATGGAATATTACTCAGCCATAAAAAGAAACGAAATTGAGTTATTTGTAGTGAGGTGGATGGACCTAGAGACTGTCATACAGAGTGAAGTAAGTCAGAAAGAGAAAGACAAATACCATATGCTAACACATGTATATGGAATCTAAAAAAAAAAAAAAGGTTCTGAAGAACATAGGGGCAGGACAGGAATAAAGATGCAGATGTAGAGAATGGACTTGAGGACACAGGGAGAGGGAAGGGTAAGCTGGGATGAAGTGAGAGAGTGGCATGGACCTACATACACTACCAAATGTAAAATAGATAGCTAGTGGGAAGCAGCCACATAGCAAAGGGAGATCAGCTCGGTGCTTTGTGACCACCTAGAGGGGTGGGATAGGGAGGGTGGGAGGGAGATGCAAGAGGGAGGCGTAGCTATACATATACATGTATGTATATGTATAGCTGATTCACTTTGTTATACAGCAGAAACTAACACACCATTTTAAAGCAGTTATACTCCAATAAAGATGTTAAAATAAATAAATAAATAAATAAATAAATAATAAAATCAGTAAGAATACTCATGGAAAAAGTTACACTTGGGGATTTTGTGGGACCTGGGCTTTGTTTACCACCACCCTCACTCCTCATTTGAGAGAACAGTTTCCCTGAGTACTTTTCCAACATTCACATAAGTTGGTGAAATAGATTCTTCCTTAACTCACTCTGAACTTTGGGTGGTCAAATTTGTGTTAAATTTAATTAATTCCATTTACAGGTGCTAGATTGTGCTGAAATAAAAGTGTGCAGAGAGCACATTAAGTACATAGCCAAGTTTGTGCTGCTGGTGGTACCTAGGGTGTTATCGTTGCAAAGGGGACATACTCAGACCCAGTGGCCCACCTCTAAGGGCTCCCAAATATGAAACCGAAAATTCTGCCAAGAAGTAGAGTTAGAGCCCATAGACAGGGTGCACCATGGAGTAATAGAAACATGGAGGAATCCACACTCCAAACGATGGGTCTAGAGGTGGCAGGAGGTCAACACTTGAGCCTTTGCCCCAGATCCCTGAGTTTGAGTTCCAGCTCTGCCTACTGAGAGCTGCGTCCCTCACTATCTGTGCCATATTTGGCATATTACTTATCCTCTTCATGCTTTAATTTATCCATCTGTAAGCTAAGGATAATCATATTCTTTCATAGGATTGTGAAAATTAAGTTAAATAATTTATGTTATGTGCTAATTCAGTGCAGTCCCTGGCACATGATAAAACATTTGATAAATATTCACTTTTATTAACCTAAATAAAGCACTTGGTATTAAGCCACAAAAGTCCTGGTTTTTGGATGTAGAAATGATTTTCTGGTGAGTAAGTATTACTTCTGGTTTGTTTTTTTTTTAACGAAGAAGAAGACCTTGATAATATACACTAGGAAAAGCTGGATACTAACTTGCCACGTCATGACTCAGCCACTGTTCATCACAGCTCTGTAATTCCCAAACTCCAGGACAAGACTTTTAAAATTTGAGGCTTTCAAAAAAGGATTATTTTACATTGTAATCATTTCACCCTGGGTTCAGCCGCCAATTCTCCAGTATTCTCCACCACTCCAGGTCCATTTAGCTCTGTACACAAGCTTGAGAAATATTTTTTTTTTTAAAAAAAGCCTAGAGCTAAGTGACAGCAGGACCAGCAGACTGTCTCTAATGAGACTCCAGCCAGCATCTGGGCTCTCCACCACAGCCAATCTGCTTTCTCAGGAGGCGGAGATCTAATCCCCAGAAGGTGGAGAGGTGCAGAGTTCAAAAAGAAAGTGAATCACCTGTTCATCTGCCTTAGCCGTTAACATCCTTGACTTGTCCCATTTGCTGTCACCTCCTGCAAACCCCTGCATTACTGAGGGCACATTTGAGTGCCTGATTCCATGTCTTTGAAGAAGCAAAGTCACAACTACAGTTCCTCCCTCAAGAGCAAAATTTGAAATTTGCCAAGAAATAGTATTGTTTGCCAGTGGATGGAACTCAAATGTCAGACTCTGCCCATGCCCTTATCCCCCGACCACACCAATCGGCCTGAGTTTACTCAGTGCCTTGGTTTCTCTTTTCTTGAAGCAGGGAAATCAAATGTGCTCCTCACTGCTGGGTTTATAAGGAGCTATGAAATCCCTGAAATTGAGTTGTTTGAAGTAAAACTCTGTCGAGGCCCACAAAGGGTCACGTTGGGGAGGGAGGGGCTGCAGCTAAATCCCAGCTCTAACGTTTCACAATCAAGTTGGAGTTACAACTACACACACACACACACACATGGCGGGTTCCCTAGAAGTTTCTGCCAATAGAGTCCTCTAAGATGTGAAAATAAGGACTCCCTCTCTGCTTTGCTTTTTTCTGAAGAATAAAGCAGGATTATACCACCAGCTGTTTTCTTCGCCTTCGTTTTTGTTGACGGTTTCTTTAGCTAAATGACACCGAGAGGGTTGGAAGCATAAGGTTCTGTCATGGCATTTTTGCTGCATCACTTGATTCCATTAATCCTGAAACAGCAGGGCAGGTGGTTTCTTGGGGATCCCCTCCAGCCTGCCTGCTCACTGGGCTTTGGGAGCATGGGTTAGAGGGGCCGAGGGACACACAATCATCCAGCGCCTGAGCCTCTCAGCCTGCTTTTCTTTGTTGGGAGAAAAGACTTTACAGGCCTAGCTCAGCCTCAGAAGGCATGGATGGCCGAGAGCCCCAGAATGCAAGTCTGGGGGGCTGACTCCCAGGCACTGGACCAGCAGGGGAGAGTCTGGTTCTACCCCCTAAGGCTCTACTCACTAAATGTACAAAGTCAACTATTCTCTAAGTGCCCATCTAACTTAGTAATGACGATTATTTTACTGCAACCCTGAGTCCCATAGCACCCCAGCCAGGCTGTGATGGTTGAGAATGTTTTCAGTAAATTTGAAAAAACATGCAAGAGGCAGGACGAGGCAGCACAACATCTGCTGGCCACGTTGCTGTTTAAGCCCTATGATTTCAGCTTTCCCAATGGTGATATGGACAAAGTATCATGAGAAGGGGCTGCAGCGGACCTTCCACTCAGGTAAGTTGCAGCTGCTGGCACAGTCTGACCCAGGGCCTCCTAGCAAGACTCCAGGTCTAGGCAAGACCTCCAGAAACTTCCTGATTCTACTGCAAGTAGCTCTGCAATATCCTCCCCAGCAGAGGTCTCAAACTGGTGGCCCAAAAGATGTTTGAATCTCAAAATTTGGAAACCATCACAGTATTATTTGCAGAATCAAGATACTATAGCGGCGCTAATTGAAATGTTTGCGTTTCTGTTGTGTTCAAGATCTGCCAACACTGAGTCCTCTTACCTGCAGGGCAAGAATCACATAGAGCTGACTTGTTGTCAGACCACTTAGATGATGCCAGCACTCTCTCACTCCCCACACAGTGTCAGAGTGCCACTAGTCAGTCCCTCTTGGGTCCCCAGAGTCTTCACTGCTTGCTCTTATCTTGTGCTGTCTTGACTTCACAAATGCATGTTGCCTACATGTGGCATTTATTACATTCTGATTTTACTGCACGCCAAATCCTGTGGTATCTAGACTTTTTGTTTACAAGTAGACTTTCCTTTTTTGGAGGAGAGGGGATGCAGGATCACTGTATTTCTTCTGAACCCACCACCATGCCTTCTAAGTGATTGATTTATCTTAATACTTGACTGTTTTAAAATAATAGAACCATGGCCAGTCATTTCTACTTTAGTGTGAATGTAAAAGGCTAGGGTTAGATCTGTCAAGAAGCCCCCTTTTCCCTGGGAATTCAACCGTTATTTGTAAATGTCCACCTGCAAGAATCTTGCAATAGCTTACATGGAAATTAACTGGCAGAAAACAATATGCAGTTACTTGTAGGCAAAGAAAATCCTGACTGAATAAAATACCTGGCTACAGTTATCCGCTCTTTCTAGCTAATATTTTATCATTAAGATAATACCTGTTTGGTGGGGGACATGCAAACACAGCACCAATTTTCTTCTCTATTTGATGGGTATTGTTTTCCTAAAAAGAAAAATAGCCCTGCAAGAAAATGTTCTAGCTGGGACTTGAAACCCAAAGGTAGATATTAAGAACCTATTAAGTGAAAGTCAGAACGATGGAATGATAGACGTCATCTACTCCGGTATCTTAGCCTTACACACAATCTGACAGATTCAAACTGCACTTGATTACTTCTACAGATGAGAACCTCACTGCCTCTTGAGGTTCTTGGTTTAAATGGGCAACTAGCTCTACTTGATAGAAAGAGCTTTTGCTGTGGGAACTGGCATCCCTTCTGCTCACTGTTTTCAGGAGCTGGACAGAACACAAATGTTCCTTTCTTCTCCCCTGGAGCCAGGTGGATCACTTAAGGGAACCAAGTAGGTAGGAGATTGCATAAGGTATTGTGGGCACTGTAATGACTTGGCCAGCCTATGCTTTTTCACTTGCAAAGGTACTCTGCAGCTACAGAGGCTAAACATGCAAGTCTAGCGTTGCTTGCAAATTTTTAAGAAAAGTAGGAAATAAGGATCGCAATGTAAAATTCTCCTTAAAAAGAAAACAACAATAGCAACAACTCTGTGGGTCCAACAAAACATGTCTTTGTAAGATGTTTATCCAGACGGCAGAAGATAATTATTGGCGTTTTCAACAAAGTACCATTTTCTTTGGGCTCATCCTGAACTTCCTTTACAGTTGCTTGCAGACCATAGTGTCCTGGGTCCCAGCTAGAGGCAGTCTAGGCTCCGGTCCAGTCCTAGGCTCTGGTCTTGGATAAGCCTGGTACGAAATCCCAGCTTGACTTTATCAGTTGTATGACCTGCGGCAAGATTCTTGAGCACTCTGAGCCCGATTTTCTCTTCTGTGAAAGACTGAGAGCACATCTCTTAAAGCCTTATGAGACTGAAAAATGGGATGCATGTAAAATGCTTAGTAGAGAGCCTGGCCTAGAGTCAGTTCTCACTAAGAGTAGCTTGAAAATTCCTTGTCATGCTTCTCTTGACACACTCTTGTTTGTGCATGCTTATTTTGAAAATGTACTGTCCAAAGGAAAAATTGTTCCCGATGGGTTTTGAACAACAGAGTCCAACGGGCCCATTACTTAATTACATTACGACCCTGGACTTCTATTAAAGCCATGTGGGACTGTTGACACTGTTGACTCAGCTTGTGACCACAGATCTGGGGGCTCGAACCAACAATCTGAAATCAAATAGTTGTGGTAACAACTGACCTCCCAAGTTTATTAGAATAGAGTGTGGGTTTGAAGTCGGAGATCATGTGTTTGAATCCTGGCTCAGTTTCCCTTTCTGTAAAATAGGATAATAATAGAACCTACCTCATAGGGTTCTTACACAGATAAAATGAGATAATGGATATAAAGCCTTTACAGAGTGCCTGGAACATAAGCACTCAAGGTGCATTAGTGATGATGATGATGATGATATTTATGATATCAAAATATCAAAACAGGCAGATGACTCTGATACGCTAACAGAGCTGAGGAATGTTTGTTCAACAAGATATAAATCATCTGACAGAACTATTATGCAGTCTCTATTTGGCATGTTTCTTGGGTCACTCTGCCAAAACACAGAGTATGAGAATGTCCCCATGAGCTAGGTCTCATTTTAGGTGCAAATGACTTAATGGAACCCCTACCAGAAAGTTATCCCTAGCTTAAGACCCCATGCCCATCTTCTCAATGCCTTATATACAAAAATAACATCCTCTACAGCTCTCAGACTCCTGCCTGTCCCACTATCCAGTGTGTGTGTGTGTGTGTGTGTGTGTGTGTGTGTGTGTGTGTGTGTGTGTGTTTGGGTGGCAGGAAGGTGGGGGCGGGGACAGAAGTTGGAAGTGACCTTTGCTCTCCAGATCACAACACCCTTTGATGTTTGATCCAGATACGGCGCTAGGAGCTATGGGTACAAAATAAGATTATTTTTCTGCCTATAGGAATTATAGGGTGGAGAAGTTGCTGTTCCTCAGGAATGCCTCGCCTTCCCCCATTTCATTCCTACTTCCTCTGCTTTTAGAGGTATGTTCCTTTCTATTCTAAGAACTACTATTATCTCCATGTTTATACTTAGAAAAGCAACATGTGCTTCCAAAGCAAGTGAAGCAAGCCAAAGAAGCACAAAGAAAATGAAATCTCTAATCCCCCCATGCCACTCCTTCCTTGAGGTCACCACTGTTGACCCCCAGTATGAGTCACCCCACCTGTTTCTCCACTCTCAGACCAACTCTCATTACAGACACAGAGAGAGGGCATATTCTGCTTGCTTTGGGTTGTTGCTGATGCCATTTGACAAAATTTGACTTAGAATATACATATCATTTACATTTCTCTTCCCTTTTAACAATACCTCATGGCCATCCTTCCAAAACTAACTGGAATTTTAAACAGGTGCATGGCATAATAGTCCATATTAAACATGTACCATTATTTGGCTGTTGATGGACACTTAACTTGTTTTCTAGATTTTGCTGCTAAAAAAGAGTGCCACAGCCTGTGTGTGTGTGTCACCTTAAATACAGATTCTTTTATTTCTGAGGCTAGATTTCTGCAGAGACCACTGGGTCAAAAGAATATGTTACTGAACTTTATTAAGTTTTGTTGGAGTATATAAACCCACGCACATATGGTCACCTAATTTACGACAAAGGAGGCAAGAACATACAATGGAGAAACGACAGCCTCTTCAATAAGCAGTGCTGGGAAAACTGGACAGCTACATATAAAAGAATGAAATTAGAACACTCCCTAACACCATACACAAAAATAAACGCCAAATGGATTAAAGACCTAAATGTAAGACCAGACACTATAAAACTCTTAGAGGAAAACATAGGAAAAACACTCTTTGACATAAACCACAGCAAGATCTTTTTTGACCCACCTCCTAGAGAAATAGAAATAAAAACAAAAATAAACAAATGGGGCCTAATGAAACTTCAAAGCTTTTGCACAGCAAAGGAAACCATAAACAAGACGAAAAGACAACCTTCAAAATGGGAGAAAATATTTGCAAATGAAACAATGGACAAAGGATTAATCTCCAAAATATACAAACAGCTCATGGAGATCAATATCAAAAAAAAAATAAACAACCCAATTAAAAAATGGGCAGACGACCTAAACAGACATTTCACCAAAGAAGACATTCAGATGGCCAAGAGGCACATGAAAAGATGCTCAACATCACTAAGTATTAGAGAAATGCAAATCAAAACTACAATGAGGTATTACCTCAAACTGGTCAGAATGGCCATTATCAAAAAATCTAGAAACAATAAATGCTGGAAAGGGTGTGGTGAAAAAGGAACCCTCCTGCACTGTTGGTGGGAATGTAAATTGATACAACCACTATGGAGAACAGTATGGAGGTTCCTCAAAAAACTAAAAATAGAACTACCATATGACCAGCAATCCCACTACTGGGCATATATCCTGAGAAAACCATAATTCAAGAAGAGACATGTACCACAATGTTCACTGCAGCACTCTTTACAATAGCCAGGACATGGAACCAACCTAAATGTGCATCGACAGATGAATGGATAAAGAAGATGTGGCACATATATACAATGGAATATTACTCAGCCATAAAAAGAAAAGAAATTGAGTTATTTGCAGTGAGGTGGATGGACCTAGAGTCTGTCATACAGAGTGAAGTAAGTCAGAAAGAGAAAAACAAATACTGTATGCTAACACATATATATGGAATCTAAAAAAAAAAAAAAAATGGTACTGATGAACCTAGTGGCAGGGCAGGAATAAAAATGTAGAAATAGAGAATGGACTTTAGGACACGGTGGGGGAGGGTGAAGCTGGGGCAAAGTGAGAGTAGCATCGACATATATACACTACCAAATATAAAATAATTAGCTAGTGGGAAGCAGCAGCACAGGGAGATCAGCTCGGTGCTTTGCAATGAGCTAGAGATGTGGGATAGGGAGGGTGGGAGGGAGGCTCAAGAGGGAGGGGATATGTGAATATATGTACACATATGGCTGATTCACTTTGTTGTACAACAGAAACTAACAGTACTGTGAAGCAATTACACTCCAATAAAGATCTATTAAAAAAATATAAGAAGCAAAAATTTACTGAACTAAAGAGAGAAATAGCCAATTTTACAATAATGATATCAATAGAGTTAAAAAGACAGACAATAGACAAAGTATCTTCTCCAACAACAAAATGAAGTTAGAAATCAATAACAGAAGGAAAACTGGAAAATTCACAAATTTATGGAAATTAAACCACACACTCTTAAACAACCAATGGATCAAAGAAGAAATCCCAAGGGTAACTAGAAATTTCAGAAAGTTAAAAAATAGGATTACCATATGCTCCAGCAATTCCATTTTGGGGTATATACCCAAAAGAATTGAGAGCAGGGTCTCAAAGAGATATCTGTACACCTATGTTCACAGCAGCATTATTCACAATACCCAAAAAGTAGAAGCAACCCAAGTGTCCATCAGTGGATGAATGGATAAACAAAATGTACTCTATATGTACAATGGAATATCTTAGACCTTAAATAGGAAAGAAATTCCCACACATGCTACAATATGGGTGAAACTTGAGGACATTTTACTAAGTGAAATAGGTGAGTCACAAGACAAATATTGCATGATTCCACTTACATGAGGTACTTAGGGTAGTCAAATTTAGAGAGACAGGAAGTAGAATGGTGGTTGCCAAGGGCTGGGGAGAGGGGAGAATGGGGAGTTACTATTTAATGGGTACACAGAGTCAGTTTTGCAACATGAAAAGCATTCTGGAAATGAATGGTGGTGATGGCTGGGCAACAGTATGAATGTACTTAATTCCACTGAACTGCACACTTAAACATGGTTAAGATGGTAAATTTTATGTTACATATATTTTACCACAATAAAACAAAATGAACAAAGAAAATAAAAAAGTTTTGCCAGAGTATATAGTTGGACTCTGCCTGGCTTTAGGTTGTTTTTCCCCAGACAGTGCCTCCCTGAATATTCCCAAAGCTCCATGCACAGTGGCCCGTAGCAGCTTCTGCTTAGTACCTGTGCCAAGGCTGGAAACCCCAGTGCAGCCAGGGCCCTGTGCCATGGTTGCCAATTATCCTGGCTGGGCAAGAAACACTACTGTCGCAGTTATGGAAGCCCAGGCAGTCGGTCCCCAGCCCCACTGTTGAAAGGACAAGGATGTGTGTCTCCTGCATTGAAACTCCCCTCACATTGGGTGTGGAGAAAAGAGAACCCTCCTACACTGTTGGTGGGAATGTAAATTGGTACAGCCACTATGGAAAATAGTCTGGAGGAGAGTTACCATACGATCCAGCAATCCCACTCCTGGGCATATACCCGGAAAAGACGAAAACTCTAATTCAAAAAGATACATGCACTCCAATGTTCATAGCAGCACTATTTACAATAGCCAAGACATGGAAGCAACCTAAAAGTCCATCGACAGATGAATGGATAAAGAAGATGTGGTGTGTACATACACACACACACACACACACACACACACACAATGGAATATTACTCAGCCATTAAAAAGAATAAAACAATGCCATTTGCAGCAACACGGATGGACCTAGAGATGATCATACTAAGTGAAGTCACTCAGACAGAGAAAGACAAATATCATATGTTATCACTTATACATGGAATCTAAAAAAAAATGATACAAATGAACTTATTTACAAAACAGATATAGACTCACAGATACAGAAAACAAACTTATGGTTACCAAAGGTGGGGGAGGGATAAATTGGGAATTTGGGATTAACAGATACACACTACTATACATAAAATAGACAAACAACAAGGACCTACTGTATAGCACAGGGAACTATTTTTAACATCTTATAATAACCTATAATGGAAAAGAATCTGAAAAAGTGTGTGTGTGTGTGTGTATAACTGAATCACTTTGCTGTACAACTGAAACACTAAATCAACTATACTTCAAATAAATAAGAAAAAAAAGCAAACAGACAAAAGCAGTGCTGAACATGCCTATATAGTACTAAAAAAAAAAAAGAAAGAAAGAAAGAAACTCCCCTCATTTCCTAAAAGAAATAACTTTTAGACAGTAGTTACATGGAGTTGAAATAACATCACGGTAATACAAATACCAAAGGACATTTACATTAAAGTGAAGGATTTGTGGGCCAATGTAGAAATCTACCCACTGTTTGTACCATGGCTTTGATAGGAAAGTACACTTCAAATGCCAAACAGTGAACGAACTTTCAAGACTGCTGGCTTCTGAGCTGGGAACTTCTCCTAGCACCTTGAAGAGGGTATTTAGAAACAGTAGAGTTTAGCTTGTGTTATGAAGCTAATGGTAGACTCTAAGGCACAGTTACAGACATGGTCAGCTGATCATTTTGACCATGGAAACTCCCTGCATTCATTCACTGCATCCTTGTGACCAGGGGGACAACGAATCAGAAGGGCCCCTGCAGGGAGGGGAGACCCAGAGTGGGACTCCAGCAGACCCAGGAAGGAACGTGGAATCTGGACACCTCACTCTAGCCCCAGGTGTCAGCAGGACTCTTGAGAGATCTGGGGGAAAGCCCAGGGAGTCCCACATTTCACGGGGGGGCTTCAAGTGAAAAAAAAAATTTTCCATGCTTGGCACACAACTCCCTGAATAAAGTCACGGAAAGACCTAAGCTTACTCAGCAGAGCATGACTTTTGACAAGTGGTTAAGCTCTCTCAGCTTAAGTTGCCTTAGTCAGAAAAGGCAAATAATACCAATAGCCGTCTCATAAGTATAATGTGAGAATTAAAGGAAACAATGCACATAAAATGTTTAACATCACATACGGTGCATGCTAAGTGCTCAATAAATGGTGAGACAACTGCTCTCACCACTCCATCACTAAACCTATTCTTGTTGCTCCTCCTTCTCCTCCTCCAGAAGCCTCCTAGAGTTCTCTGGCACAAGCTTACTCCAAATACATCTCAGCAGGCTTATCACGCAATAATAGTCTCTCCGCGACAGAAATCTGCTAGGTGCTAGGTGTGGGCAGCGATAAGGAAGATAGCAGTGACATGACAAATAGCAGGCAAGCATTTTCCCAGGACTTAAATTAACAGGTAATTATGCCTCCAGAAAAGTATTGAGAAAAATAAAGACCATGACAATAATTATGGCTAGGGTGAGGGGAATGAGGCCATAGGGAGCAGAATCATGGTGAGATTGGCTCTTAAGAGTGGGGTAATAACCTATATGGGAAAAGAATCGGGAAAAGAATGGATATATGTATACGTGTAATTGAATCACTTTGCTGTACACCTGAAACTAACAACATTGTAAATCAACTATACCCCAATATAAAATAAAAATTAAATTTAAAAAAGTGGGAGTGTTCAAAATGGATTGGACTTGGATTCTGGAGACTGGCCTGGGGTCCTTCGACAGCACATCCGCCCCTCTGGAATGCTTTTTAATTCATACAAAAGGAAGACTTGGACCCATGACCTTAAGGTCTCCTCTTTCTTAACCATCTTTAATTCCTCGCAGCAATGCCATTCGGAGTCTGAGTCTGCATTGCTCATTGGTCTCTGTTGGCTAAGTTCTGATGAAAATGAGGCAGAGCACTGCCTGTTCTCCTTAAACCAGCTTGCTACCACTTCCCAGCAGGTGCTACAAGCTGGCAGAAAGTGAAGACAAGAGAGTCATCCTGACTTGATGTTAGGCTCATTTTCCCCTTTTGATTACTGTACGCTGGGTTCAATCACTTCTGGAAAGAGAATGACTCCCATTGCCATCATGTTAGTAACCACTTGGATAGAAATGGGACAACGTTTTCTTTTGTCTTCCTGCCAAGTTTCCAGCTCCAGAGATGTAGCTTTTAGGATTTCCCATGAAAGCCCAAAGTGGCAACATAAATAACCTCACCACAATAATTATCCACCTCCCTTCTCCAGCTTCCCAATGGAAACCCTTATCTTTCTTCTCAGTAGTTATCCTTCATGAAGCTCTCTCAGATTTATTACCTATGCGGGGCAATTCATCATCTAGGCTAAATACCACCTTCTTCCACAGGGCAGGCCTGTGCTTCAGGTGGCTGTCATTTCTGTATGGGATGCATAATTAAATTTGGGATCCAGGAAGAAGGAGCTAGTTAAGATAATGGGCTGTTTTCTTCTGGGTTGTGTATTCAAAAAAACAAGCAATTTGCAATGAACTTTATTTCCTTACTACATTCCAATGCTCTTGGGCTTCTTGAAGGATGTAACTACAGTGTATTGAGTCAATATGGTACAGTGAAAAGTGGGACATCTGGAAGTTGTGTGACCTTGGACAAGTAAATCAAGTATCTCTAAGCCTTAGCTTCTTCATTTGTAATATGGAGATGGAAATTCCCACTGGTAGGACTGATGTAAAGATTAGAAATACTATCTGCAAAGTATGCTCAGCACATAGTATGTCTAAATCACTAGTAGCTATTGTGACTTTTCATATGGTAAAAAACCAGATCATGGTCCTCTGAGGAGAGAGAATTTACAACGTATTAATTAGTTTTTCACTGCTTTATTTTCTATAAACTTTGCAAAAAATAATACACCTTTTAAAATATTGATATGTAACAACTAAGCCTGAAGTGAAAGAATCATCTGAAGACAGACTGGATGGAGACTCTGTCTTAGTCCCGTCCTTAGCAAGGGGCTTTCAAAGAGAAGTTTTGACATAGATCATCCCAAACCATGGAGTCAGCCCCAGAAGGGAAACCAAAATGGTGGCAATTTGGTAAAAAAATGAATATTGATCTAAGAGTGTTAAGTCTGATTGGTTATCTTTCTCTCTCGTTAATGAAGTAATTAACACATCAACAAATGTTTATTGAGCACCTACCCTGTGCCAGGCTTTGTTCTAGGTGTTAGAATAAAACAAAACAAGTCTCTGCTCTCATGGGTCCCCTGACCTCCCACAATATTCCCATCACCAGATCAAAGGCAGAGACCTTGTGACCAAATGTTCTAGAATGGTGCTGTCCAAAAGGGTTGGTAGCGACTAGCTACATATGGTTGTTAAAATTCAAATTTTTATTTTAATTAATTAGCATTAAATAAAATTTAAATTTCAGCTCCTAGTCACATTAGCCACGTTTCAAGTGCTCAATAGCCACATGTGGCTACCCTAATGGACAGTAGAAATATAGAACATTTCTATCATCAGAGAACGTTCTACTGGACAGTGCTGTGTCTGGAAGCTTTGCAAGCTGAAACCATGCACATGGCCACAGACCTACAGCACCTGGGGTGGAGTTACAGCATGTCCACAGCCATCTCATCTGCTGGAACTGCCCCAAATGTGCTCTCCATTGAGGACTGTGAGTCTGGATGTTCTCTGCCCTGTTCTACACTAACTCTTCTCCTTGAATAATCCTCAGGCAGTAGGGAGACGTATACCTACATTTGAATTTTCTTCCCTGGAAAAGCATCCCTCATCCCCTCTAGCCTCTCCAGCTCCTTCTTTAGATCTTATCTGGCTAAGCACCAAGCAAAGAATAGAAAGACCTTTTTGCTAAATCCCATTCTCCTCCGACTACCCTTCAGCCCACTGTGGGGCCACCATTGTGGTTTTTCCATGGAGCCCCTATCTTGTGGTTCTCACATTTCATTTTATTTTACCAATCCAGGTCTTTCTGCCTTGCTACTGTGCCTCGACACATATCACCAGCTTTGACTCTTGGCATGCTGTCTCAGAAACCACTTTGTACACACCTCCGGCCCTCACTGGCCATTTGGTGCTGAATGTCTCATACCACCAGGGAACAGTCAAGATGCATCAACTATTTCAGAAGACCAGGATATTCTTTAGTAAATCTCTGTGTCACAAACTATATGGTATCTATCTCATACTGGTCAGAATGGCCATCATCAAAAAGTCTACAAATAAAAAATGCTGGAAAGGGTGTGGAGAAAAAGGAACCCTCCTACACTGTAAGTGGGAATGTAAATTGGTACAACCACTATGGAGAACAGTATGGAGGTTCCTCAAAAAACTAAAAAGAGAACTACCATATGATCCTGCAATCCCACTCCTGGGCATATATCCTGAGAAAACCATAATTCGAAAAGACACATGCACCCCAATATTCATAGCAGCACTATTTACAATAGCCAAGACATGGAAGCAACCTAAATGTCCATGGACAGATAAACAGATAAAGAAGGTGTGGTATTTTATACAATGGAATATTACTTAGCCATAAAAAAGAATGAAATGATGCCATTTACAGCAACATGGATGGAGCTAGAGATGATCATACTAAGTGAAGTAAGCCAGACATAGAAAGACAAATGTCATATGATATCGCTTATATGTGGAATCTTAAAGAAAAATGATACAAATGAACTTATATACAAAACAGAAATAGACCCACAGACATGAAAACAAACCTATGGTTACCAAAGGGGAAAGTGGGGGGAGGGATAAATTAGGAGTTTGGGTCTAACATATACACACTACTATATATAAAATAAATTACCAACAAGGACCTACTGTATAGCACAGGGAACTATACTCAATGTTTTGTAATAACCTATAAGGGAAAAGAACCTGAAAAAAATAGATATGTATGTATGTATAACTGAATCACCTTGCTGTACACCTGAAACTAACACAACATTGTAAATCAACTATACTTCATTTTTTTTAATCTTTTGGCCACGTCACGTGGCATGTGGGATCTTAGTTCTCCGACGAGGGATCAAACCCACGCCCCTTGCATTGGCAGCACAGAGTCTTAACCACTGGACCTCCAGGGAAGTCCCAATTATACTTCAATTTAAAAACAAAAAACTATATGGTATCTGGGTTCATGTTCAAAGTGGTCTCAGATGAAAGAGGCTAATCATGCAGAATTGAACTCCTGACACATGAACTCACTGCTGTGTACACTGGACTAACTGTTCCTGTTTCTAATTAGCAACTTGAAAACAATGCAGCAAACTCAGTACAATCTCTCATAATGGAAGAGTGCAATGACTTGGATAAAAACAAAAAAATCTTTCAGTTTGATTTTAGAATGAGTAAAAGGATTGATTCTTTCATGTAACATATTTATCTTCCAAATTACTTTATGCCTGGGCTAAAATTAAGAACCATGCCCCTTGTTATGCACCTATCACTGCATAAGAGGAAAGGTGGGGAAGAATGTAACTGCATGTCAGAAAAGAGCAGGGAGTATGTGATTTTAAGGTTTCCTGGGGGGGGGGAAATATCCACAAAACTGATGATTTGTACAGAGGGAGCAAAGAGCTAATAGTATAGAGTTAAACCTATTGTCCAGGATGTAGAATATCCTTATTCCTAGGAGATGAATGCTTATGTATTCAGGGATGAACTGTCATATTGTCATAACTTACTTTCAAATGATTCAGCAAAGCAGGTAAAGTACTTGTGGTAAAATTTAACAGTTGGTGAATCTAGGGGGAGGTCATACTATTGTTCTATCCCTTCAATTTTTCTGCATATTTAAAAATGTTCAAAGTCAAAATACTTTTAAAATTCTTGAAATTCATCAAGATGATTAGCATAAATTCAACTCTTCTATGATCATGACTTGTAAAAATACAAAGTTTTAATCAGTCAGTCAATTAATAAATATTTATTGTGCTCCTAAAAGAAAGCTGTTTGTCCATCATATTTTTGTATTGCTCTTCTCTTGACTGTTTCATTACCTCCCCCTCTTTTCCAAATGCCACTTCTGTACTCCTCCAGATGGCCTGACCTGCTCATTTTGCCTTCCTGGTCATTTCCTCCTTTTGAGCTGGCCCAGCCTAGGCGGTACACAGGCACCCGGTGTGTCCCGGCAGATCCTTTCACTCTGAAAATCTGAATTCACTGCTCCATCCTTTGCAGTGAGTCCTGGCCCCCAGCTGCCTCTACTACTTCATTTCCTACCCTCTTTCTCTTGACTCACAACTGGCCTTCTGACCTTCCCTGAATGCAACAATCACATTCCCACCTAGAGCACTGGCATTTACTGTCCCCTCTCTCTGAAATAGCAGTCCTCCAAGTCTGCACAATGTTCAATCCCTCACTTCATTCAAGTATTTTTCTCAGCTGACTGTTCCCTGACTGCTCTACCTGCTTCTCTTTTACAAATTTCATAGCAGTTTCACAAGCTGAGATTATGCTATATATTTTTTATAGACTATCTCTCCCCATTAGAGTGTAAATACCATGAGGGCAGAGCGCTATCAGTTAACTCTTGCTGAGTTAATAAACCACCCCAAAACTTAGTCACTAAGAACAGAACCATGTATCTAGCTCCTAATACTATAGTTTGGCAATTTGGGCTGGGCTTAGCTGGGCGGTTCTCCAGTCTGGGGCAGGTTTGGTTGATCTTGACTGAACCTTACTCAAATATGTGCATTCATTAACTGAGTCAGCGGAAGGCTGGCCAGCTCTCAGTTGGCCTGTTTTGTTTCTTTTCCAAGTGACCTCTTACCCTCTGGCTGCCTAGCTTGGGCTTGTTCTTGTGGTGGCCAGGGTTCCAACGCACAAGTGCTTTTCACGCACTTGTGAGTGAGTCACATTTGTGCCAGTGCCATTGCCCAATCCAGATTCAAAGGGTAGAAGAACAGATTCTGCCTCTTAGTTGGGAGGACCTGCAACATCGCTTGGTCCTAGAGGCAGGGAGAGGAATTTGTGGTTATTTTTACAAACTATCCCAAGGACTATATCTCTTTTATTCACTTCTATAGCTCTACCATCTAAAACAGTGACTTGCTCAGAGCAGGCTCTCAACAAATACTTCTTAAAAGAATAAAATAGAGGAAACTCCAAAAGGCAAAAAAACAGGAAACACAAAGTCTGCCAGAACACCCTCACAAGTGGACGCTGCTGCTGTGACTGTCACCACTATATTCCACCATCACTCCTGGCCCCAGTACTCCCATGGAAGATATGCACCATAGCTTTGTCCTTGCATTGCTGGCGCAAGGCATGAGATTATCTGGAGCTTCTGATTGATCACCTAACTCACGTGACTGCCTTGGCTCCCACCTGTGGGGGAGAGAAGACCAGGCTACAAATACTCACATGCGCTGGGGAAATTCCCACAAAACAAGAAGGAGATGGCAGACTCACAGAGAGAGAGAACAGACAGTGGTTACCAGTGGGAAGAGGGCATGGGGGAGGGGTGATATGGGGGTGGGAGACTAGGAGGTACAACAACTGGGAATAAGATAAGCTACAAGGATATGTTGTACAACATGGGGAATATAGCTAATATTTTATAATAACTATAAATGGGGTATAACCTTTAAAAATTGACTCACTATATTGAACACCTGTAGCATATAATATTGTACAGCAACTATACTTCATTAAAAAAAATTTTATTAATTTTTAAAAAAAAGGAGATAGATTTTGGAGAGACTAATCCTCCCTAAATCCCCACGGACATCCAGTACAGATATACTCTTTAAAAACTCTCTCAATGCATTTTTTTCTGTTAATTGATAACAATGGCTGATATCCATCTGAACTACACACACACAGACACACACACACACACACACACACACACACACAAATTAAGTGGCAGATGAGGGAAGCTCTGAATTCAGCCAAAGAAATATTCTTTCCAGAAATAGCTGTAAAGTGAATGAATTAGTTATTTTGTTTCTTTTAAAAAAATCATTTGGATTGCATATAGAAGCTGCAAAGTTCTCCATGTAAAGAATACTTGCTACCCATTTGTCTCGCAAAGGGATCATTAGAATGAGTGGACAAAAACGTGCTGTAACTATCAGTTAAAGGAGGCACAGAGACCCAGCAATCCCACTCCTGGGCATATACCCAGAGAAAACCATAATTCAAAAGGACTCATGCACCTCAATGGTCACTGCAGCACTGTTTACAATAGCCAGGTCATGGAAGCAACCCAAATGCCCATCGACAGACGAATGGATAAAGAAGATGTGGTACATATATACAATGGAATATCACTCAGCCATAAAAAGGAACAAAACTGGGTCATTTGTAGAGACATGGATGTATCTAGAGACTGTCATACAGAGTGAAGTAAGTCAGAAAGATAAAAACGAATATCGTATATTAACGCATATATGTGGAATCTTGTAAAATGATACAGACGAACCGGTTTGCAAGGCAGAAATAGAGACATAGATGTAGAGAACAATTGTATGACCACCAAGGGGGGGAAGCAGGCGCGGGGTGGTGGTGGGATGAATTGGGAGATTGGGATTGACGTGTATACACTAATATGTATAAAATAGATAACTAATAAAAAAACATTTTTCCCCCAAAAGGCAAAAAAGAAAAAGTAGTCATGGAGAATAATGCACCAAGACCCTGTACTCCTGTCACTTGAATAAATATGTGCATTAAACAGTAGAATAACTAGAATTGGTTACTGCCATGCAGAGCAGTAGACAATTTCAATTGTATTACTTAGAGACTTAGAAGCATAATAAGATCTTGTGGCCTTTAAATCAAAGCTTCTTTAAATCAAAGAAGAAAAGGGAAGCTACAGAAAATACCTAACCCACACAAAACAGATATAATTTTTCATGATTTCCTCTAGGGTTTAGAAGACAGTTATATAAACACACACACACACACACACACACACACACACACACACACACACACACAAACACACACACACACAGAATAGTGCCCCAATTTGAACCCAATATCACTTTTTGTTCTTTTATCTACCTGGACCTAGAAAGGAAACACTTCCTGGTGAAACTGAGGCTCAGTTAGATGCCCATTCAGGATAAAACTCCCAACTTCAGGGCCTCTGGTTTCAAAGACCAAGGAAGCTTGTAGTAGGTCGGGCAGGACCCCAGCGCCCTGCCCCATCTCCTTGCCCTTTCCTTGCCAGTAACTTCTGGCCTCATTTCCAAGTGCCAGCACCTGCACTTCTCTGACTGAGGGCTTTCTCTAACCATGGAAGCCGGCTTTCCTGCCTATTCGGCAGGCCAAAACAGCAGAGAACTAACACTCCCCCACCGAGCCGCCCTCAACCAACCAGCGACCAAGGGAGTAGGATATAAATACCCGTTTTCCTTGCCCCTTGAACAGGATGATTCTGGGGCATATGTTCTTCCATAAGTGTCCCCAGTGGGGATGAAGTTCCGCTAGCCCTCTGAGGTCACTGCTTAATAAAGCAAGCTTTAGTGGCTGCTCCCCTTTCCTGTTTTTTGTCCCCCAGTCCCTTGCCAGAGACTCATTCACCTCCAAAGAACTGCTGACTCAGAGCTGGCTTATGGAGGAACGCAAACTAATACAAAGCTCCAGCTTTCCAGCCACCTCTTCTCCCCCAACACAGTTTTCCCCCTAATACCTTGGCTTGGTCTTTGAAGCTCCTTGGTCTTAGGATGAGGTCAGGTGAAAACGCAGAGCCCCTGAGGGAAGCCTCCTGACGAGCACTGCAGGCTATTTATATCTTAATAGGCAGACAGGCTGTGACTGCAAGCTGGGTGGATGGGCGCGAACGCGGAGCGTGGAGGAAGGCGCACCCGGGAAGGGGGAAGGAGGGTCCTCATCCCGCCACGCCCTCCCTCGGTTGGGAAAAGTGGTCCTAGAGTGGACATGGCTCTAACGCCAATCAGAACGCTGCAAATGAGGCCAATTACCTTGATTTCACTAGCAGCTCCAGTGCTTTCCCTAATCCTTGATTTCCTCACCTTTAAAATGGGAATAATAATAAAAATAATACCACCCACCTCTGAAGGCTGTCAGAATTAAATAAAATACTCCACATAAGCTGCTAAGCACAGTGCCTGACACGATAAACTTAACCATCATTTTATTATGAATTAATACTTTCTCATGATTATCTTTCTAATTTTAAATAATGTAGGTAAGCCTTGAATTTTTGATTTGTCCTCCTGACCTGCCAAGGAGCCAAGATCCAAAGCAAAGGGCAGCAAGAGGTCAGAGCTGCTGCTCTGTTTCTCTGGTTTCTCCTCACCCCTCTCTCAGGGTCGTGCACACACCAGCCCTGCTGACTGCTCTTGTCTATTTCCTTCCTGAGCTGTGACACGGGAACCCCAGGGCAAGGGTGTGGAGGGACAGGAATCTCATGTGCTTTGAAAGATGCAGGGCAACTGCAACACAAACAAAACAGAAGGGAGAAAGACCAGTCATACTCGTGGTTGCAAGGTTAAACTCTCGTGTAAAAAGCCCATTACTCCACATCCTCTCCTGCCCAGCTCCTCTTCACAGAGCGAGCCGTTCTGTGACGCTGGCAGCCTTCCAGAGCCATTTTTCAGACGCTTCGCAGCAGATGTGATAATTATCAAGTGCACCATCAGAGGACTAGGGTATTTATTTGTTTTCCTGAATTTCAACTTTTACCACCTTTCCTTTAAAGACAGCAAGACACAGATTGAGCCATGAACTGTCAGATTTCGTATCTTATGAGGCTACCAATTTCCTGAAATGTGAGATGTTTTAAATTTCCAATCAAACGGACAGATAGGAAAATGCACTGCAACTCCAGTAGGAGTTGCAAAGCTCTCAAGCCCTGTTTTCCCCCTTTTCATCTTTATTAGATCACGCTGTTGATGTGGACATAGGGAAAATAACTGCCCATCCAAAATTAGATGCAGTTCATCAGAACCGGGTCCTGGGCGGCCGGAAGTAATTCTGACTCCTCACCCACAACCCCCTTTTCTCCAATCCCAGTGGGTTTAGACCGACAATGTGCTAGGTGTGATGTCAAAAATCAAGGAGATTGTGCAAATGGCAAGTGAAGAACCAGGAGGCAGAATGGCCTGCCTGGAAAGTAGTTTTGGAAGCCCGCCATGTAAAAACTAACACATTTGCAAAGACCAATTCGGACAATTAGGACAAGTCCTCTGTGGGCAACATAACAGGTGCCACTAGTTTTTTGTTGCTGTTCTTGTTTTTGTCTGGTGGTTTGTTTTTTCCTTTGGATGGACAAGATGAGGGAGAAGGGAGGACATACACTTTTGAGCCTGATTTCCCAGATGGAACCCTTTGCCTGGCAACTTTAACACCTTGAAGCTCACCTGGTACTGGCAGATAAGGACTTGAATGCTAGTAGTTGAGCTGGGAAGTGATTCCAGGAAATAGCAGTGGGGAGCAGGAGAGTGAGGTGAGGAAAGGAAGGAAGGGAGCCAGAATATAATGAGTTAATATGCAGGATTGCTCTGGGAGCAACTGGCACTCACTCGGTCCTTCTGGAGCCCCCCAGACTCCAGCAAGCCTCAGAGTTGGCCCACTCCAGGGGCATCGAGGTTGGAGTATTTACTCACAGTTCCTGAGTGAGAGCTGCTTCCAGGGGCATTAACTCTGAGGATAGAGCCAGGCTGTGGGAGTCTGCAGTACAGTACTTGCTGAGGAGATACAGGCAGGGCACCAGCAGTATCTGCTCCAACCTCTGCTCTTCACTGGATGCCCTGCTCCAGGCGCAGGAGCAGCTGGTGGCCAGGAGCCAAAGCAAGCACCAGGAAAACCCAATTCCAGTAAGAGCCAGCAGCACCGAAAAAGGAAATGGTACTACGAACATGTGGTGATGTTTTGCTAGGAGCGCTATTGTGGGCTCTGGAAAGGGTCCTCTGAGAGGATTTGCAATGCCTATCAAACCGTCCAGAAAGGAGCTTCCAGCTCAGTGGTGTGATGGCGTTCAGTGGGTAACAGGCATGGAAAAGGGAAGGCCTCCTGGGACCTCCAGCTAATTAAATGCAATCCCGTTTCTCCTTTCTTCACTGCTGAAACACATCAGCCAGAATCTTCTAAAAAGCCCTAAGTTTGCAGCCATCTTCATCTCTTTAATTACTGTGTCTGGTTCACTTTATTTGCAATCATGGGAACTTTTTACAGCATTTTCACATCTTGGTGCAAGGTGTGAAAGAATCATAAAGACCCTGGGGAAGGGGGGAGGGGAAACGCTCACTCAGGCCAATGACTGTGCTGCTGGTCCTTTCTCTTTGTCACTGGAAAGGTTTTTAAACCACTCAAAATGGAAGGGGGCATAAGTTGGCAGAGCACTAAAGCTGGAGGGACCCTAGGACTAGATTTGAATTGCAAGAGGGACCGCCAGAGTAGTTTGTGCAGTGAGGACTGGGATATGTCATCAGATCCTCCCATCAGAAACTAGGGCTTCTTTTCCAAAGAGTGTTACGGGCTGACAGCTCATAGCCTGGTTCCTCTTTGGGAATTATCTTAGCTGAAGGGAGCATCCGCGCCCAAGGGTCCCTCCCCTCCCTGTGTAACCGAGTAGGACCCTATGGACCCTTCCCGGAACAGACACCCTCTCTCCCTCCCCCACTTTCCTCTTGCCCGTAGAAAAACTTTAGCCTCCTAGGCCTTCCCTGAGTTCCAAAGAGTACATTTAAACAGAGAAGTGAGCAAATGCAGAAAGGAAAACAGTCAAGCAAGACAAAATAATAATAGCTTAGCCATTAAACTAAGTCAAGGACCTTGAGTTCCTCCTCAAGGGCTCTAGATAATCTTCTGAGCCACGTCCTTTGAGCTGTTTTGCAGATACTGAAACCAAGTGGAAGAAGTTAACTGTATGCTGACCACCAGCATACAGACCCCAGACTGGCTGGAACCAGAAGGCTGATGATGTTGATGCTCGATTACCTCACCACGAACCAATCAGAAGAACGTCCACGTCCACGAGCTGATTACGCACACACCACAACCCCTCTCCTTCACCCTGTCTTTAAAAACCTTTCCCTGAAAGCCTTCGGGAAGTTCGGGCCTTTTAAGCACTAGCTGCCTGGACTCCTTGCTCGGCGCCCTGCAATAAACACTGCGCCTTCCTTCACCGCAACCTGGTGTCAGCAGATTGCCTTTACTGCTTGCGGGCAAGTGGACCCAAGTTTGGTTTGGTAACGCGAGGAGTAACCGCCATTCAATGACAAGTCTATGTGGGGTACAAGCCCCTTCCACCTTGCATCTCTGAAGGACGGTTCCAACTACAAAGCTCTCCGTGGCGGGGTCCCTGCTTGCAACTGCAGCAGAGTTCAACTGTTCCTCTTCCCCGCCTCCCTCACTCTCTCCCAAACACTGAGACCACTCCCCAGGGGACTCACTGTGTGTAAAGCACAGCCACAGAATCTGTGTCCTGGAGAACCCAAACGTAAGGCAGCTGAACACCAGGGATGTTGTATGAAATGGCAGATGTGCTGAAGCCCTCTCAAGGTGTTTCTGGAAAGCACTGCGTTGAGGAAAATGTGCTAAGGGCAGAAAAGACACACCAAAGGTGGTTGGGAGGCCCTGGATTCCTGGCATTTCCCTATAAATTATCCCACAGTGATCTCACAGCATTCTGAAAAATTAGCACATTCAGTACCACTGAAAGCGTTAATACATAAGACATTTTCAATTTCTGCATTGTAAAATAAAGAACTAGTACCATAAAAAGGGTAACAGGACAAGTGAGCAACTGGGGAAAGTATTTGCAACATAAATGATAGACAAAAGGATAAGTTTCTTAATATATAAAGAACTTCTGAAACTTAATAAGAAAAAGAGCAGCAACCAAAAAATTAAGAAGACAGAGCGAACTGAGTTTGCAGAAAAACTAATTACAAAGTGGCTTTTTCATCCATAGATAAGATATCCAACCTTACTCATCATAAAACAAATGCGAATTAATACTAACCTGAGATGTCATTTTCACCTAACAGATGAATCAAGATCAAAAAGTTGAACAGCGTGCTGTGTTGGCATGTGTGTGAAGTAGCAGATATTCTCATAAAATTCTGGCAGGTGTATAAATTGGTACAACCTCTTTGGAAGGCAAAATGGCAGTCTGAAATACACATATCCATTGACTCAACAAGAATTTGGCTCTCATAAGGATTTATAAATCCAAAAAGTGGGCAAAGACATACATATAGTCTTATTCATTTTAACATTGTTTATAGTAGCAAAAGACCAAAAATTATCAAACGTTCATCATTACATGCTAAAATAAATATATTTATAGTAAACCCATCATAAAATACTCTTCAGCCCAGCTCTGCCCTGCTCACCCTGCAAAGGATCAGTTCTAGGGGTCAACTGACCCTGAGGTCAGGAGAGCTGGCTGTCCAGGTGATAAATCAGGCACAGCCCACCCCAGGGCCTCCCCAGGCCCCCAAATTCTTCCCTGGGTTTGATCAACTTTACCCTCCCTCTGGGCAGCAGAGCTGGATTAAAAAACCTTTTCAATTCACTCAGCTCCTTATGATAAACAATGGATGTAAAAACACATTTTATCACCATTTATATTTTAACAGATTATGTAGTTGGTTGTTCTGACTTAGTCTCTCACTTTAAAGTTATTTATTAGTGTAAATTATATTTAATTTTTGGATGTTCAAACCAATCCAAAGGATTTTTTTCTCAGTAATCTTTCATCAGGGAGTTTATTAAATAGCTTTTAGTCATAGCATGATTTAAAAGCAAATCTTCCCTAGGTTCATCCTATTTGTTATGGTCTTGAGCATCTTTATATTCAGAAAAGTTCTAAAGGTTTTATATAATCTCTGTCAGCCATAAATTTCTGTGTTAAGGAAGCAAGAATCTTTGAAGTGAAACTCTCTTAAAATATTTTGCAAGAGACTAATTCCTGAAAAATGAACAGAGAAAAAAACCAGAACTGGCAAAGTCAAAAGCCTCAGAAATGTTCACCTGCTCCTTCTCGGCAGGAGTGAAAATTCTTTAAAAGCCCCTGGAAGTTCTTCAGAGACAAAATTACAATGGTGGAAAAAGAGATAAGCATCTCTATCCATTGCCCAGCCACTAATGCCTGCTGTCCTTCCGACACAGAGGCCTAGCTGTCTATTTCATGACACGTGTCATTTACACAGACATGTTTTTCCAATTCTGTCCTACGCAGACTGCATAGCACTCGGCAGAAAAACTTCCAAGGCACATAAACTCAGAATCACACACCCGGATTTCAGATCCCCGTAAACCAGGATTAGCACACATCGCTCACTGACTCAGCTGCACAGCTGAATCCCCTGGATGTTGCCACGAAGGACTGAAGAAGAGATGAATTGTACTGGGCCTCGTCAATCCATTTCAGATGATAAAATGACACAAGGAGGCACGCGGTTACTTCTTTCTTTGTGCAGCTCCTGAGATAAGACGGGGGAGGGAAAACCCCACGTTCTGGAGCACTGAAAAAACACCCCTCACGTGACACAAATGAACTATGCGTCATCCATCACCAGTATTTGAAAGGACCGCAGATCATGCAATGCATCACCCTCTCTGGAGGGTAACCTGTGTATTGTTAATTGCTCTAGCTAACTGCAGGAGAGAACGCTTGCCTGGAGTTCAGAGAGCAGCTCTTCCACGAGGTCTTTGGGCAGCTTAGGAGTGAGTGAGTGCTCTTGGCAAGGGGACCTTCTTAGCGGTGCGGTGCGTTGATTAATCACTCGCTCTGCCCAGCCTCATTCTCTTTCCTCGGCCCCTCCCCCCTTCTCCCAGCCCATTTTCCCACAAAGCCCTCGCTCCCTTCAATCCCAGGCCAGGAATTCGCTTCAAGGCCTGGAAGCTCTAGGGGGAGGCAGGGCTGGTGCTTAAGCCACAGCAAATGAAGTGAGTGCTGAGCGGCTGGCGGGGAGCCCGCTTCTGCCTCCTTGGGCCGGTGGATCTGTGAGAAACTGGGCCAGGGACTGGTGGACACAGCCCGTTTTATTAGGAGTCGAGGCTGCAACGTGAAGCCCTTCCAAGGCGTCTTTCACATGTCCCTGCTACTCCTCTCCTAAACCGGATTAACCCTAAGTAAAGCACACTGCGCGGGGAAAGAGCCTGAAAACGGTCACCTTGCACCTTGGCCCTAAAATGCTGGCCTGGCTTTTGGCAACCACAGAGCTAAACAAATGTGCAGCCGCTAGCTTGCGTCCCCTCCTCAAAGCGTGGAGCACACCTTCTGTGAAGCAGGTTTATAAAAGCGTGTCCTGGCCTGGGACGTCAGTGTACTTGACGTGGCTCCTGGGCTCTGAAACCAACACTTTGTTTCTAGGGCAGGGCCCCCTCCTCAGCACCAGCCCCTTCGTACCCGCCAGGGCCGGTGACCTGAGCAGCTGCACAGGGCCCCGGGCTCAGCAGGACTCCACACGTGGTCTCCTGCTTCGCTTCTGCCGGCTTGAAATTCTCGCTACTTCTTCAACAGGATGTCCTGCGTTTTCATTTTGCACCAGGCCCTGCAAATCACGTAGCCAGTCCTGCTCCTGCCTTTATGGATACTGACAACCTCTGCTGAAACACCTCCTGAGTTTGGTTTTTAGAGATGAGGGCTCTGGGGGCCAGCCGGGTTCTCACAACCTCACGGTGATGCATTCCTTTTTTTTTACCAAGCCCCCTGTGGCAGTATTTGGAAACACTGTAGAAATGAATACTTACTGAATGTTGAGTACGTTCCAGGCCCTGTTCTGAGCACTTTATGTGCCTTTTATCATATAATCCTCACAAAGGCATCATTACCCCAGGCACCATCATTACCCACATTTTAAATTTACTTTTTTTAAATTTATTATTTATTTTTGGCTGTGTTGGGTCTTCGTTTCCATGCGAGGGCTTTCCCTAGTTGCGGCGAGCAGAGGCCACTCTTCATTGCGGTGCGCGGGCCTCTCACTATCGCGGCCTCTCTTGTTGCGGAGCACAGGCTCCAGACACGCAGGCTCAGCAGCTGTGGCTCACGGGCCTAGTTGCTCCGCAGCATGTGGGATCTTCCCAGACCAGGGCTCGAACCCGTGTCCCCCGCATTGGCAGGCAGATTCTCAACCACTGCACCACCAGGGAAGCCCATACCCCCATTTTAAAGAGGAGGAAATGGACTCTCAGAGAGTTCAAGTAATTTGTCTCAAATCAAACTCAGATGCCGTTAACTCCAAAACATGTAGTTTTAGCCACCAGACCATATAGCTTGATTATAAAAGGAAAACATGTTCTTCATTTCACTGGCAGTAAGATTCATGATTGATGTGCTGATTGATTGTGAGTTTGGAGATGAGGACTGATTGGAAAGCTAAAAGTCGTAGAAAAACAGTCTTTTTTTCCCCCACTGAGTACACAGGAGAATATAAACTGATATTGCCAGAACGCCATAAAGAAACAAGATTCTCTCGTGACTTTTTCCTGTCACTTGGGTCTAGGCATTACTGTCAAGGCTCTCAGCTTGGATAACTGAACATTTTGGTCCTAGGACTGTGGGATTCATGACCCCAAAATGGCTCCCAGACCTCACAGTTCTACATCTTCTGAAGTACGTTCAGCAGACCAAGGATATGCCCAGAATCCAGCATCAAGCAATATTCTACGATAATAACCATCATCATCTAATAATAATCAAAGCCAATGTTTATTCATTGCTATGAGCCAGCCAGTCTACATATACAAACTTATTTAATCCTCACAACAACCATATAAGGTAAGCATGATCCCTGTACTTTTAAAGGTGAGGAAACCGAGGCCCAGAGAGACGAAGTAATTTGCTAAGGTCACTTAGCTGGTAATTTGGTAAGGTCGCTATAAGCTGGTAACTCTCAGAGCCAGGATTTGAACCAAGGCAGTCTAGGGCATAAAGTATGCTTGTAACCCGTACACTATAGGAAAACTTGAGTGTCCTCTGTCAAAGGCATTGTTCTGAGGACAGAAATCTAGAGAGATTAATAATCAAGAGCAGAAGGGCCAGTGGGACCTCCTGACCCTGGAATCACAATGCCCTTTCTCTCCTGACCTCCCCTTACTTACATACCATTGACTGAATGGGGTTCACCAGGAACACGACCCCTCAGGACACAGCACAGCCAGCACCAGGGCCTAAGTGGTTCATCATTGACCTTGATTAGATTGCAGACATTCATAACTCAAGACTCCAATCTTCCTCAACCTCATAACTGGACCTAGAGGGGAGGGGTAACTAGTTGATCTAAGGGAACCCAGTTCTTGACACTTATTTCCTGTAAAACCACTCGCTTCAGGATAGAACTCGTAAGTGAATGGAGAAGACATCTCATGAAGCCTGATACTTCTCATTCAATTTCTCACAGCCCCACTGAGAGGACGGTACCACTATTTCTACTCTACAGATGGGGAAGCAGAGATTCAGGAAGGTTAGTAGCTTGCCCCAAGTCCCACTGCAAGTAAATGATGGAGCTAGGGGTTCAAATCCCAGGCCCCTGAAGCAAAACCCAGGCTCTAAACCCCAAGCTGTGCAGTCTCTCCAGATACTGCGTGGTGCAGCCCCGTTCCAGCCACACTCTCGCGCAGAACTGTTTATCATCTTACCGCTCAGCATGCACCGTGATGTGCTGAGACGTGCTCCCACAGCCATGTACAGCTCCCAGTCCTCCAGGCCATGGCTTCCTCATCAATATTAGCTACTCATGGGGCGTTTCTCGCACCTGAAGAGGTTCTTCACAATCCTTTTTCCTTAGGACTGTTATCATCCTAATTCAGAATCATTTGAATGGGAAAGTTTCATGTTTTCAGAATATAGTCATAGCAACTTACCTTCTACCAAACCTGTTAATCTTTTTTCTTCCTTGGCATCCCTCTGATTCTGTGAATGTGGGAACTGAGTAATACTTTAGAATAAGCATCACGCTAGATGTCGTTAACTTTGCAGCTGTAGAAGTGGCTCTGAATTGAAGGCAAGCATATCAAGAGAGCTTTCCTCCCTTCTTCTGTCCACACATCACCATCATACAGATGCAAGCCCCAATGCATGCACACACACACACACTCATGCACACACTCACGCACACACTCACACAGGCAAACCCACAAAGTACACACGCCTGCACACATGTGTGCAAGCCACACATGCATGCACACAAAGGTCTGCATATACAAACACGCATGTGCATACACACACACACAAACACACACACAATTTGTTCACTCCCCGGGACTCACCAGCTGGATGTAGGGGTTCCTAGAAAGCAGGTCGTTCAGGTAAACAGTGCTCAGTTCTGGGAAACCGCTTCTGCCCTCTCCTCTCAGACACACCCTCTCTTTACTGGAAGCCCGCCTCAGGGAAAATGCACCCACCTGGTGCATTTTATTAAAACAGAAGCTACAGTTACTTTCCAACAAGGACAGCAATGTGACTCCACATTGTAAACAGAATTTTTATTTGTCGAGCAATACTTTTCTATCCACTGACAACTTTTTTCAGACATCTTTATAGCTTTAATCTAGATATGTTAATTATAAAAATCAAGAAGAATTATTACTTGCAAGTGGCAGGTAATTTTTATAAAGAAGTCTCTCAGTGCATACAAAACATGACTATGTTGATAAAATTTACTTCTCTGCTTGGCTTTTCAGGATTACCCTTATCACATTACGTTCTGGAGGACAGTTGCTACTGGACCCAGCGATCATTAAAACTTAAGGTTCTTCTGAATATACAAAAATTATGAACAGAGAAACAATTGACTTGAAATCAAAAGTGAAAATGTGTTGAGTGGAATTAACTTCTTAAAAAGAGAAAGAGGAAAGTTAAAGTTACTTCAGGAGACATTCGGAAATTCTAAGGACAAACTCAAGGAGGAAAGATAGATGTAGTCTGCAGACCTCCAAAAGCGGGGCAGTCCCTGGGGTTCTTCCCTAATAGCTGCAGTCTTGAAGCTATACCTCCATTCCTAACACCCAAATCTCTTCCTTTCTATGCTGCCAGCTGGCCCCAGGGTCATCAAGCAGTGCTAAACACAGACCAGCCTTTTTTGTTTTTCTCTTTGCTGGAGAAATGATCATATTCTAGTCCAGATGAAAGCACAGCAAATGACTGCTTTTCCTGGAAAGCATATGTTCTTAATTCCTAATTTTGCAAGAACCAAGCAGCGTAAGATTCAGTTTATTAAAACATCAATTTATCACATTTGCAAGAGTGGTGATATTTATTCCTACTGAACTTGAAATTATCTTGGATGGTAAAAGAGATCTTTAATTATGTATAGACACAGGACACTACAACACAATGCATCCGTTTTTTAATATTTCGCAAGAGCAAGCAAATGACAGGTTAAATGCTCAGCATTCCTGCAGCCTTCATTTTATTTCCATCAAGTTCTGGGGTAAGTAAAATTTTTATTTTAGCATTAAAAGAACTCCACTCTCTGAAATATATGGATTTACAATTGGCCTGATGTTTCTCCACTGGATTCAGGAGGATACTAGGAATTCTCAAGAATAGACTTCTCCAATTTTCCATGGCATCTGACTTTCCATCTGGAAATAGCCAGAAATGAATCATTGCACATGTGGGAGGTGCTGTTGAGTTTGCCCAAGACATTTACACAGAGCATCTCATTTTGGGCCTGACATAACTCTGTGATTTAAGCTTAATTACTCTCTTTCTGGACCTGACCACAATGATGGAGTTGGAAAAGTCACTTAACAGCAAGAAAACCAGGGGCTAGAGAAGCGAAGCAATTTGACCGAAGTTTCATGACTAATAAATGGAAAAACCGGAGCTAGAATTTAGACTTTCCAACTCCCAGCTCAGTCCTTTTTGACCACACTCACCATCTGAATCCAATTTTCCAATGGGGTCTGGTGGCCACTGGCCTGTGTGAGTGAGAGATTTCTTAACAGTGGACTTCCATAGTGGTGCTGGAGAGTTATTCCTTCTGAGGGGCTGAGTGTACCTCCAAGCCCCTTCCCCACCCGGCCTCAAACGGCACGTGCTCCGGGTATACAGGAATCGCCTCTCGTCTCCATCTCCCCTGCCAATCCCAGTGGAGCAGGGTGACCGCCGGGAGTGCCATGTGGAAAAGGTGTCTTTGGCCGATTATTCTAAGATCTGTGAGTGGAAGTGCCAGGCGTATGGGCCAGCGCACAAGTGTGGGAGATGGGAGTGCGACTCGAGAATCGATCTGTGGCTTTTGCTTTATGCGGAGTCTTTGTGACCTGAAGGGGCATCTTTTCTGACCAGCCTGCCTTCCGGTCCTGAGTACTTCCGCCGCATGTTATTTTGACTTCACATGATTAGGACTCCCTTCAGAGTCCAAATCCTTTTTATTTTCTTTTTGAATGGGGGGGGTGGGAGAGAGAGGGAGCACATTGTATAAATCATACTCATTAACACTGTAACTCCACTTGCCTGTAGCAGACTCTTGATCAGACCCGGCAGAGGTTTCAAACTGGGAGCCGTTGCAGCTGATGGACGCCTCTCCACAGAAGTGTTTTACTGGGCGAGCTCTGAAGTTAGCAGCGCCTTACACTTGGCTGCTCCAGACAGAGGGCCTGCTCCCCTGTACACGACGGCACCCGTGCTCCCGCCAGAGGGGACCACCGCTTGCCTGTCTGGACAGCTGTCTGCGCTTGTCCCCCTGACCTCTTGTGTCACAGGCCTAGGACAAGGCGTGGATATTTTCTGAGGAGAGCTGGACCACAGGGAGGCAAGAGGCTCAGATCCAGAGAGAATGGGGCATCTTCTCTGTGGGGTAACCCAGCTGTAGAGCAAGACTGAAAAGGGGTGTCTGCCAACTGAGACAGGTTACTGAGATACAATAAAAATATACAGACTTGACCGTGTTGCTGAGGAGAACCACCACAGTGAGCTTTTAGCCTTCCCACCACTGCTCCTTTGCAAACGAGCTGACCCTTCAGCATCAAACAGCATCACTAAGAGGAGGTCCCTCACCCTCTCTCCTCCCTGCCCCGCCACGTCCAGCACCAATGTGAACGGGATTGGCAACCAGCACTAGCCAGAAGGATAGATTTCTCTCCTAATCCCAAAGGCAGGGAGTGTGAGACCTGGTGACTACCTTCCTCCTTTATGGAAATGCTCTCTCCTCTACCTGCTTCATGACAAATGGTCTCTCTATAGCATCCCTGTTCCTCTGCCCACTCTGCACCACAGGGAGAGTCTCTTATTGCCTCTGATCTCTTTTTGATTAGCTCACCCCTCTGCATGTCCAGGTCTGATGTTTGTCTACACGCTTCCTAAACTGATGAAAAGGCAAAGGTAGAGCAATGCATTCTTTGATTTTCATCTCCTGCAGATGGAAGATGAATGCTAAGTGTGTTTTTTAGAAGGGACTTACTTCCTCCCAGATTTCATTTTCACGAGGCTAAGAAAGCAATTGCACAAGAAGTGAGGTTTGCAGGAACCACAATTGCGGCCAGGTATCAGATATGTGCGACACTCTGGCTGTGTTCAGAGTGGGTGCATCCAACAAACAGAAGTATCTTTTCCTGGGCACCTCTTTTCTTCACTTCAAAATCTGAAATTACAATGCGGGACAAGATTTTTGCTGTTTTATTATTAATTTATGTTTGTTTATTTATATCTGCTTTGTTCCAGGAAAGATTTAAGGCAGCATAATGTATGAATTTCTGATCTATGTGTAGGAGCAGTTCCATATGATTTTTTTTTTATCAAATCCACTTGTTAATGATTGATATGTTAATGATTTGATTAATCCATGGGGTTTGATTCATTTCCATCATCATTTACATTTCATCAGGACATGTTTTCAAGGAGACACTTGATGTCCTTCTCGAAATGCTCCATTTCTCAGCGTGGGGAATTTTTATTTTCCATAAGCAAATGAAATCTGAACCTTGGAAGTTTGACTGACAGGTAGCTGAAATCTAAGTGTGGCGTAATCTCACTAAGCTTTCACAAACTCTGGAGGAGCCCACTTTTTTTTTTTATATCTGTGTTTCTTCCATTAGGTACACTTCTCTATAAGATACATAAGTCTACACAATTTCTAAAAAAATTCTATTAGTGAACGACAGCCACCTAACCCCCAGCACACAGAGAAGACGCCTTGAAAGCCGCAGACCTCGGGCACAAGGCCTGTTCTGCACCCGGTGAAAAAGGTTCGCCCAGGAGTATCCTTTTGCTGAACTGCACAGTCAGGACATGACCTTCTGGGCATCCTTTGTAGTACAAGTTAAGTTAAATTCATGTGAAATAGAGTGGTTAGGCCAGAAGGGTTGTATGTGAGATTATTTAACAAAGAACATCAGAAAACTTGGAATGCGTGGTAAGAAAGTTGTTCTCTGCTTTCATTTTCATTTTTAATTCTTTTTCAGTGCTTCCAATTAGAGTAAAGTCTCTGCTCAATGTTAGTAGATATTTAACACCCCTCTCACTCCTGCTAAGTTCCACTGTCACCCAAGAGCCAGCATTAGGATAAGAACCTCGGGCAAGTCACAGCAGCCAGCTACAATCTAGCTAATCATGTTCCTCTTCTGCTGTATTCAGATTTACCTTTACCTTCTCTTTCTATCAAGTGATGCTAGTTGAACATCTGAAGTAGTGATATAAAGTTATCTTTAAAAATAAATGTATTCAAGTATTTTTTAATCGATTTAAAGAAAAATTAAATAAATAATTGTGTAGCTGATACATTAATGATTACATTTGGGGTAAGAGGAGGAAAAAGGTAAAGGGCCTTCAGTGAAAGAAAAGCAGCTGTTGTCCTGAGAAAAAAGTTGGTATTAACCCCTGAAGAGCTGAGTCTGAGACTAATACTCTTAATGACAGGCCATTAAGGAACATCTGGTGACTGGTTTCCCCACTGCTAAGCTGAATATAATAAAAATATTAACTTAATTCACAGATTTTTGGTTAAGGATCAAGTGAGAAATTATAAGGAAAAGGCTGTTACTAATTGTAAAGTATTATACCCGTGTTAAGTGATGATCATAATAAATGAGTGATAAGGGAGGGATAAGAGAGGATAAAAGGAAGTTACGTTGAAGCAAACTGGTTCATTAGCTAGAAAGAAAATTCTGCTATCGCTGGAGCTACATGGGCCTGGGGCTTGGAAAGGAAGGAAGCAACCCACGGTGTGATTTGTTTTGCACAAGGGTAGGGGTCAGAGGAATTTAAAAAATCAAAATCAAACAAAAATTGCTTTGGGAGTTCCCTGGCGGTCCAGTGGTTAGGACTCCGCACTTCCACTACCGAGGGTTCGGGTTTGATCCCCGGTCAGGGAACACAAATCCCTCAAGCCACGTGGCGCAGCCAAAAAACAAAACAAAACAAAACAAAAATCGCTTCAATGTGAAGACCCACCAGGAGAAAAGAGAAGATTAGGTAGAACGCAAGTCTGAGTACAAATATGCTAAGGGTAAACACGCAGCACAAGACAGGCTCTGTGCCCTGGCCCACACACACCCCTGCTCTGGCCTGTCCACACGTGGCTGCACCCTGAGAGGCCTGGCACCAGCAGCCAGGCGGTTTGGGTCCATTACACATCCAGCTGCTGTGTGGGCAGCTCAAGCTGTCCTAGATGGAAGGGGACAGAACAGCAGGGTGAACCCCACGAGGCAACGACGCTCTCAGCTTCCCCTGGCACTTAGCACCCAGCGCCTGGAACAGGGCCCGACAGAGTGGGTGCCCAGAGGCATTCGTTAAGTGAGTGAGATGAAGAAGAAAGGAAGCAGCGAGGGAGAGAGGGGCAGGGAGAGGAAGGCAGAGAAAAGCCCAGTTATCCAGGCCAAGAACCCAAAGAGCTCAGGGAGCAGAGGCCGGGGCTCAGCATTTCATCCCAGGCCTCCCGCATCTCTTCCTAGAAAGGAAGATGGAGAAGATGCAGCACAGCGTTGACCCTAAGCCTTTCAGTCCCCAGGAACCGAATTCCATTTCACCGTGACCTCTTACTAGGGTGTGACACTGGGCACGCACTTCCTAACTTCTCCAGCTGCCAGTTTCACGTGCACCATGGGAATGCCCACACCAGCTTCACAGAGTCACCTTTACCCCTCGATGAAATAAAATATGTGCACATGGTGGACAGGCCAGAACTGGAGCTTTAATTATTCTGCTGCTGTTGTTGTTTTTACATACCCTCTACAAAAATGCAGAGAAGTTCTTTTGATTCTGTTAAAAGTGTGACATGATATGGATTTTCATTCCATAAACAGATTCGTATACTTTGCTTCCTAATTAGACTGTATCTGTCATGTCTGTAATTTCTGTGTAATTAAATTGAAATTAAATGTCAATTTACTTTGAATTACAGAGTAATTCTATGTATACATGCCACGCAATCTGCATTTTGTTAGAAGATGACAACCAAAAATATCCTGACAGTCCCTCTGTAATTACACAGTGATCTGATTAAGATCAGCGTGACAAAATACCTGCCAAGACCTGAAGGAGAAAAACCACGAGCGGGTGGAGGGGTCGGCAGAGGTTAGATGCGGGGGGAGCGGGGAGAGTATGAGCTCACCCATGGCCTTGCCACTCCCCAGGAACCCACGAAATCCTGAATCAATGGCAATCACTGTTGCAGGCAGTGGAGGTGATCCTTCAAAAGAATAAAAAAAAAATACCTTAATTACAGAGCATGCTAACAGATACTGCTTCCTCTTCACTCCATCCCAGCTGTTTTAATTAGGTTGGTGCCTGAAGTCTTGAATCCCCTTGCCTCAAAGACAGTGATAAATGTAAAGAGAATACTTCAAACCTCATCCAGAAATTTAATTTTTTCTGTAATATACAAAATGGCTTCCATTCTCTGATTTAAAAAAAATAGAAAGACTTTATATTCTTTATAGTCTATTCTTTTATACCAGCCAGCACGTTGATATTTATATCATTCTTGAACACAAACGGCAATGGAAAAAGATGAGGTAAGCGGGTACCAGGGAAGGAGCGCTCAGTCTGCTGAGATGCTCACAGCAAATGGAAACGCAGCCACCTCTGCTTCCCCCCTAGTCTGCTTCCCCCAGATCCACTCCGTGGCCAAGGAAGTCACTTCCCCTCAGCCTCCCTTTCCTTGGCTTTGTCCCTGGGTGCTGTCGGCACCCAGGTGTGGCTTATTTCTGACAGTTAACCAATCTCTACCCTGGCACTCCTTTGAGATGAGGACCAGTTAGTTCCCATTCATTCAGCAAAAGGTTGCTTTTCTGCTCCCGAGGCCTCAGACACTCTCCTTCCTGGTTGAGTCTGCAGGACCCCCAGGGGCAGGCCTCAGAGATGGGGTGACAGGTCCTCTGAAATACAGGCCAGCAGTGCACCAGACAGAAGAGGCCAATCACAGGACCCTGAGTCACGCCCTACCTGCAGCAGGAGGCACTACGAAGAGCACGAAATCCAGAGTCCTGGGTTACAGAACAGGCTCTATCACTAGCTATGATGCCAAATAAGTCATTCAACCTTTATGAGCCTTGGTTCTCCCAAATATAAATGGAAATTAATATAAGTTATCCCAACTATTGCAGAGCGTTGTTGGAAGGACAAATCAGCTAATGTAGATGAAAATTTTGGAAAGAGTAAAGCCCTGTCCAGGTTTGTTGCTATTATTCACATCATGGGAGGTATTTTAGTCAAGAGTTCGCTCTCTTGCAGACGATACCAAATCCAGCCTAAGGACATGGGAGTAAAGAGAGGAATTGGGTTTGGGGAACTGTTGTAGATAAAATGACCAGGGTAGGTGCAGCTTTAGCCTAGCTGGGTTCCAGGATCACACCATGCCCTCAGACTCACTTTCTGGGCAGCTCTGGGCTCCGCCGGCAGCTGCGTGCCCTCACTCTCAGGCTCCATGCAGCGCCACAAGACTGCTCCAGCTCACGTTCTCCCCTGCTCAAATTCAGCGGGCCAGAGCATGTTCCAGAAGCTCTCACGCCAGTTCCAGGACTCGCTCTGCTTGGATCAGCTGGGTCACATGTGCACCCACAAACCAATCACTGTGGCCAAGGGGATCTGGAGTCCTCACTGGCTCTGATCCCGGCCTCGGGTCCTGGAACCCCAGCACCTGAACTAGAGACAGAGCAAGAAAGGGATGGCTCACCCAGGGGACTAAGAAAGCAAGAATGCAAGCTGAGCAGGATGGTCACACACACCCACTCAGAAGTCAGGAAACCTGCGGTTAGACACAGGCTTAGAGCAAGAAGTAAGCAGATGAGTGCTCCAGGTAAGGATGACGGAAGCACGACTAGAGAGACTCCTGATTGAAAAGAGCAGGTAACATGCGGACATGGTAATGAGCCAATGTGTCCCTACTTGGTACCACTTTGCAACTCTTACAGAAAAAGCAGCAAGAGCAGCTACTGATTGACACAAGCAGGACCCACGTGGTCGAACGAGCTTCTGACGTGGCAGCTAAGGGTAACTTGAACTTTGCCTTCACATCCAGACACGGAACCCCGTCTCTGTATTTCTACCCACTCTGAGCCCTCCTGCTACCGGCACCATCAGAGGGTCTTTCAGGCCCTCCCCTGTTTGCCACCTGACTCTGAATAACATGCCTTGCTTTCCACCATCATGTTCCCTTGCTTCCCTTTAAATCAAAAGCTAACGCACACCCCTCACCGGCTGCCATGGAGGCGGCATTGAACCAGCTGTATGCTGGCCCGCTGGCCAAGGACATCAGCAATGTGAAACGGATTCTGATATATCTGCCTGAAAAGTTTTAAGGTCACTGTGTTTGTTGCATGTGTCTCTTGTGTCCTGAATACTTCAGAATTTTGCACAATGGGCAACGTGGAAAAGTCAACATTTTTCTTTTCTTGTCTGCCAATTCCATGGAGGATCGAAAAAGTGCAACATTTCTATGAAAAAGAAGTTGGTATAGCTGAATGTCTTTTAAACTAAGCCTACTATTGCTCAAAATGTAAAGTCATCTATCATCTGTGATTGCCTTCTCTATTTGGTCATTTTGGAATTAAAGAGAACCCAAATGTAACTCTAGGACTTCGGCTCTGCTCGTTATGAGCTTGGGTCTTCCTTGAACACTAATTCTAACTCGGCATGGTTCTCTTCATCCAGAAGGCCAACTCAGCTGTTCACAAACCAATAAAGCTACACGTCTGTCCTCGTCTTTATGTTTTCCTTTTTGTTTGACTAATTATTATCTGGACATGGAAAGTTAAAATTCACAGGGTATATAAAGGGATACATTGCAAAGAAAGTACCCCCTGGCCTCCTGCCCAGAGTCTGTCACTGTTAAATACCTTGTGTGTCTTTTCACACACATGCATGTCCTTTGCCTATACAAGCAGTTTATATACATATTTCACTTTTTCCATAAAGGACATATAGTATATATTTATACTATAGTATATCTGCAACTTGCTTTTGCCTTTTATTTTTGAACACTGTGTCTTAGAGAGCATTCCACACCACCACTCATGAGATTCTTTTTTAAAGCTGCTACTGATGGACTGTATTTTGCTATTATAAATGATGCTGTTAGATTAATTTTTAGTGGTAGAGTTGTTTCATAAATTCCAATGTGTGTTTTATTGTATTTTTTAAATTATATTAAATTCTAAAGATTTGAATATATTCACATTATACAATATATATATATATATATATATATATATATATATATATATGTGTGTGTATTTAGGAAAAAGTAAGCTTCCTGAGTACCACTGTTTGAAAGCCATTCGGTTCCCGTTCCAGAGGCAACTTTCTGCTACCAGCTTCCTTTATATGTGCTGAGAAATGCAGTATTCTATACCTTCCTTTCTCATTTAGCCATATATCTTGGCTATATGACTATATACCAGCATGTAGAGAGGCTCTCATTCTTTTTTACGGTGAGTACCATTCTACAGGGGGATGTACCATAATTTCATTTAGCCAGTCCTTTTGATGGATTTGTAGGTTATTTCCAGTTTTTTATTAGTTCAAACAATGCTGCAATAAATAATCTTCTACACAGATCATTTGGCAAAAGAACAAATATGTCCAGAGGAGGATATATTTCTAGAAATAAAAATGTTGGGTCAAAGGGTAGCTGTATTTTAAAGTATGGTAACAATTGCCAAATTGCCCTCTAAGAGGTCGTACCCATTTACATTCCCAACAGAAACTTACATGTTGCCCCATACTCTCAACTTACCAAAACATACATAATGTATTAAGAAACTTTTTGACCTTTGCCAAACTGAGAGGTTAAATGGTATTTCATTATGGTATCAATCTGATTTAATATAGTTAAAAAACATTTACGCTTCCTTTTCTGTGATCTAACTTTTCATATTCTTTGTCTTTTTTTTCTATTGGTTTGGTGTCCTTATCCTTATTGATCTTTAGCAGATTTTTTATATACTGAAGAAAGCAGCTCTTTGTGTGAATTATAAGTTACTGTTTGATATTTGTCGTTGACTTTTTTTGTGTCATGCAGAAAATTTGATTTTTATATAGTCTAATCATCAGTCTATGCTGTTAAGGGCTTTATGGCATACTCTGAAATGTCTTCCCCACCTGGAGATTATTGTTTTAATTATTTTTATATCTTTTTCTGATATTAAGGTTTTATAGATTTTGCATTTAAAATTTTTATAGATATTGCTAAATTGTCTTGCAAAGGGATTATACCAACCTATACTCCCAGGGACACTGTATGTTTACTCTTTGAAGTGTCTGTTTATGTTTTGTGAATTGTCCTAAATCTTAACGCCTTTGAGAGCAAAGGCTGTCTTCTATTTAATGTATCATGGTACCAAACATAGGACTGTGAACATGAAGGACAATCAACAGGGTTTTCTTTTTTACCGGGAATAATCTCTAACCAAGAAAGGATGGTTGTGTCACATCTCTGCTCACCACCTCATCCACAGTAAGTGGTGCTGGGAAGATGGGTCACTGGGCATCTGAAATCACATTTTTTGAAGCACGAATTAGAATCATGATATAATTATTTTTGGATTTTAAAAATGTATTTATATATAAACATTCACAAAGCAAAATAGTTAAAAAACCTTTTAACTGCATATCACAAGTCTCCTTTATTGAGGTGATATAAATGCATGAAATTGGGGCCACTCCATAAAGTCCAAAATATTATAAATTAGGAAACTCAAGAAATTGCATTGATTCTTGAAGATTGGTTTCCTGGGAAAGTAGAGAAAGCAAAGAGAGAGGCACTGCCTGCTTAAAAGCATGTTTAATACCCAAATAGGATGTCTATTTTTGCATAACAGAAGACCTTGCATGTAATGTATGGACTATTATTAAATATTATTAAATTTGGACCTAATGGCACAGAGAGGCTCTCAGAAAACAAATCTCTCTCCTGTGGTCTGCTCTCCCTGGGTTTATATGTAAGCTCAATTTACTCCACTCAAATATTTTTAGGAAGATAATTAAAATATAATTAAATATGGCACTTTAGCACAATGTAAAAGCCTTCTGATGACTTCAACTCTCTTTCCCATCACACTGGCAAAAAGTTAGACAAGAACTGTATAAACTGGTAGAAGAAGAGGCTGGGGGAAAATCATATTGACATCTTTCTAAAACTACTAGTTTTCCCCACCAAAAGAAAAGGCCCCAGCTTAGTCTTCCCTTCCTAAGACTTAGTGGTGAATATCTCCAAGGTGGGAAGTTTCATAGTTGAGGGACTTAGGACCTCATGAGATGTAGTGGACATTTATTGTCCTTTGGCTCCTCAGCATGTTTCTTCTTCTGATAACTGTCCCTCAGCATTCCTTGAGGGAATCACCTATCTCCAATTTCTGTGTGTTTTTAGGATGTGCTTGATCCCATCCATAGAGAGACTGGCATGTTATTTAGGCCTACCAAATCACTGTACTCTATTCCTTAGCTGTGGTGGTTAGGTCAGGAATGGATATGTGATCCAGATTACACTCAGTGAGACCTGGCCCTGAGATTTTTACTGGAACTACTGGAAAAGAGAAGTGCTCTTTCTGCTGGAATGGCTAAGCTGGGGGAAATGGACTCAAGGGCCTGCTTAAGAATGAAACCAACTAAGAGGAAAGTAAGGCTGAGTGACATAAGGGAGTTACAGGGTCCTAAAAGCACGGTATGAACCCCTGGATATAGGTAGTCTAGCTAGTCCAGAGACAGGTCAACAGATTAATTTCTGGATTATTGTAAGAACCAAAAAACTCATCCTTCCTTTTAAATTTTAGTTTGAATTGGGTTTCTATCAGTTGCAACCAATAGAGTCCTAACTAACACAGTGGAAGAATTGTGTGAGGGAAAGTCTGTTCATGAGGAAATTTATAAAAGACTTCATAAATATGTTCCCACATCAATCAATCAAGACAACACATTAAGGTCGAGAATATCTGTGATGTTTTATAGAATCTAATTTTGCAATAATGAGTAAACTGCCATTAATTTCCATTTGTAATCTCTCACTAGAAACTTTTGCTGGCTCTTCCTTCCTGTAAATTTCAATAAGATGCTTGTACATTCATTTTACCTTGATGTAGACAAATATACATAATAAGGCATTCTCTGTGACTCAAACTGATATCCATACACTCAAGAAAGAGGTACACAGACATACACAAGTAACCACATATGATAGAACTCTATGTAAAATAGCCTCATCTTCACAGAGGCTATAATAAGGGCTTTATGCTCACCTGAAGCATGGATGATTTAGAAAGACAATTTAAGAAACGATTTAGTGACAACAAGACATATTGGGAACAGATTACTAGGAAAGGTTGCAAACTCAAGTTCTCTGATACACTGTAAATGTAGGATGGGAACCCTTACTTTTTAAAACCAGCTATGTTTTAGGGCAAGAAAATATTCTAGACCAATGGTTCTCAAACATGTTGACATACCAGAATCACCTGGAGAGATGATATACACACAGTTTTCTGCCAGGATAGCCAAGTTGGGAGAAATGAAGTCAGGTCCTGTTCTTATACCTTCTACCTTACAACCTGCCTTCTAGCCCCAGGATCTAAAAAGAATGCTAAAGATCAAGTGTATGTATATGTATACATGTATGTATGTATACATATAATATACATAAACACTTTTTTATTTGTGCCATTATCTCCTTAAATCCTCACAACCACCCTATGGAATAGGTACTATTAAGCAATGAAGCAGTTAAAATTGCCATGTCTCTTATCACAGATTAGGAATATAACATTTAAAGAGTTTAAATACTCTTCTCAAGGTCACTCAACAGGGCAAATCCAGGACTCCAAACCCAAGACTCTTAACCATCCCAAATACAGATATGACAGCTATGCCATGACTGATGCACAAAATCAATAATTGAACTTTACTAAAAACATCATTAGAGAATTGGATAGAATACTACTACTCACAAAGGGAAACTAGGTGATGGAAATGGCATTCCTAAAAATAAAGACGTGTCATAGAGAGCTGGAAGTAGTCTTTATTTAACCCCTCAGAAGCCAATTTGAGGAAAAAAAGGAAGAAAGAAAACTGTTGCCCACTTATTTTTAAAGTTTACATACAAGAGACTCTATATCCTCCATTAATAAAAAGACATATCTCAATCTCTTCCTTTAATAGCTAGTTCAAATCCCAACAGATGCCCTAAATGCTAATGTACGGCCCAGAGAAGGGCAACCTACAGGTGTCTAACACATGTCGTCAATAGCCACAGTAATGCGGGTGGAGAGAGGGGGAGTAGATGTTTCCAGTGTGTAAATTACACAAACCCTTTTTTTTTTCTTCTGTTCGCACTAACTCCAACTAAGCAACAGCAAAAAATATATCCTTTTGGAAGTATAGGACACAAAAAGATTAAAAAGCCATCTAGAAATAGCAGCAACCTGTACATTATGAAGAAAAGATTATGGTAAGAAAATAAAATTACAAGTGCTTATAAAGGGGAGTTTAAGAAACTTCCCCTACCTTTGTAACAAAAATGACTATACAACCTCAGGTCCCTTCCCAGTACTGATTCACTTTATCTTCCCTAGGACATGCTTACTGGGAAGTTATATTTTTGTCCTGTTAATGAAATCAGGAAAACGTAATGATGTCGCACTGGTTATTTATATCACAATTCTTTGCCAGTGTCAGTGCATCTTGTATAAGCAGATCTTTGGTCTTTCATCTCTGGCCATCAGAACTTCTAATGGGATTGGTAAACTGCGTGAATGTTTTTAATGGCATGCATCTGATACATCACTGGTTGCCAACATCCATATGCTTTTGCAAAATGTCCTGCTGACGGATACTGAAAAGCTAATGGAAAAATCACTCTTTGATAATAAAACATCAATCCTTGACTTTCTGGCTTAGGAAAGTTTTTTCACATTAGGAATGGCAAATGGGGACCTACTAGGATGTCTCTCACAGAGATATACACAATCGTAAATGTCCTTCAACAATTTCTGATAGTGGTAACGTAAATGAGGATAACTTTACAGATATTTAGCATGTTGATGCTTTTGGCAGGTCTTTCATGTTTTTATATTCACATGCCTCCTAATTTATGGCAAGGAAAGCCTTCTGGTTCCCTAAAAAATAGGAGCATTCATTTATTGATCGCCTACTGGATGCCAGTTATTGTACACAGAGAATACATGAAAAAGACTCATCCCAGCCTTCAATCCTCAGTCTGGTGAGCAGTGAAGAATAGCAAGCAAATAATTAAAAAACCAGTATTAGCCTAAATAGCCAAATACTGTAATGGAAGTTTGGAAAGAGGACAATGTGACCAACTGCTTTGGAGGCTGAGGGAATCTTCCCAGAAGAGGTGCTATTTGAACTGAATGTTGAAATAAAGGTAAGAGTCACTTAGGAAGATGAGGGGGTAAGACGTTCCAAAAGAAGGGGTGTGTGCAAAAACAAGGCATATTAAAGAACATGGTATTCCTGGGGTTCGAAAAGTACTTTAGCAAAACTAAACAACAAATGCATGAAAGGGCATGTCAGGAATAGATACTGTAAATATAGCCAGTGGCAGTCTTGTACAGCATACTGAGGAATTCGAATGTGACTTTATAGGCAAGAGGGAGCTCTTTATTACAGGGTTTGAAACAAATCAGTGCTAAGCTTAAGTAGATGGTATGTTCAGTGTTACCTCATCTCACTGAGGTAAAAACAAAGTAAAACCTTGGTTAGTCTGTGCCATGAGAAACTTCACTGAAGTACAAAGGAGTATTTTCTGACCGTAACATTTTCTCATTATTGGAATGTGCTCCTGAGAGAGGTTGGCAAATCACCTGAGGGGGTCTTTAAGAATAGACTAAATTATAATTTGTCTTAGATGCTTCAGATGTGATTACCCGTTAGGGGAACAGGATTGACTCCAAGTCACTTCCAGACTTACAGTTCCATTGTTCATAGAATACTGTAGTGAATAGAGCTCTGGGTTGGCTAGCAATTTGCACGTGATCCTGTAGTTGCAGACTGATTACAAGATTACAGAAGCAGAATGTTCACTTGAGAAACATGCATAGAATGAAAACCATATGCATGGGAAGCTACTAATCTAGTAAAGATAGAGCAACCTGGTTTACGAGAGAAGTGAATTTTCCCCTTACTTTCTCATAGGCTCATGATATATAACCTTGACGTAACTCCATTTGTCTGAAGGCTATCTGAACACGGGAGCAGGTGCCATCAGGGATGAGAAGACACAATAATGAGCTATAGCAGGAATAAAGGAACTTATCCTAGATTTACTGAATATATGGGGATGCCTTGCGTCATTGCCCAGGAAATTGGTTAAAACTAGCTATTACTGAAGGTGCCCTCTGAGACTATTAATAACCCCCAGAAATTTTATAGTTTTAGAGTTAAGAAAGAACATCCACATGCATTACCTTAGCTGCTCTTCCCAAGAAACCTGAGGTAAACAAGCCTTTACAAATGAGGACACTGAGGCTGAGAGAACTGCAATAACCTGCCCAGTCTATATAGCTACTAAGTAACATAACCTGGATTTAGCCACTCTCAGAAACACTCTCTCAGAAATACTTTATCTGGGGGACTTCCTGTGGCACAGTGGTTAAGACTCCACGCTCCCAATGCAGGGGGCCCAGGTTCGATCCCTGGTCAGGGAACTAGATCCCACATGCTGCAACTAAGAGTTCATGTGCCACAACTAAGGAGCCGGTGAGCCACAACTAAGGAGCTGGTGAGCTGCAACTAAGGAGCCCACCTGCTGCAACTAAGACCCAGCGCACCAAAATAAAATTAAAAAAAAAAAAAAAGAAGAAGAAATACTTTATCTGAATCTCAGTTCCTATAAATCTTTCCAAAGTAAGGGAAAACAGTTTGGAGGGGTAGGAGAAAGAGAGAAAATGAAGAAACAATCTAAATAAAATAATGCTAAAGAAAATGATGCCTAAAACCCAGATCTTAGTTTTCTTGTAGGCTCATGATTAATACCAATGCAGATTATTAACTTGCAAATACCTACTCTTGGTAAACAACAGCCTTCAGACTAGGAAAAAAATCTCCTAAAATACTGACGAGATTATAGATTAAGGAGAGGCAGCTGCTGGTGCTACTACTACTACTACTACTGATAATAATAACAATAATAATAATAATAGCAAGACCTCTGACATAGTTCGATGTGACATATCTCACTAGCAAAATAAAATAACACTGGATTGGGCTTCCCTGGCGGCGCAGTGGTTGAGAATCTGCCTGCCAATGCAGGGGACACGGGTTCGAGCCCTGGTCTGGGAAGATCCCACATGCCGCGGAGCAACTAGGCCCGTGAGCCACAACTACTGAGCCTGCGCGTCTGGAGCCCCTGCTCCTCAACAAGAGAGGCTGCGACAGTGAGAGGCCCGCGCACCGCGATGAAGAGTGGCCCCCGCTTGCCACAACTAGAGAAAGCCCTCGCACAGAAACGAAGACCCAACACAGCCAAAAATAAATAAATAAATAATTTTAAAAAAAACCAACAACACTGGATTGACAGTTTCATTAAACTGGTACAACAACTAAATTTTATTGTAACTAAAATACCATTGATTATAAGATGCACTATTACCCTCTGTCCTACTAGAAAAGAAAAAACACTGCCAATTAAACTGCAGTATGACACTGATTTTAAGACATGTCATGAGTATAGGGATGCTCTATGGAGAAAAATATTTTGCATTTTAAAATATATGAAATATAGTGGTTACATATATTACACCAGGGAGGGGTTTAACAATAACTGGAGGCACTGAGGGGCCATATCAACTTCAGGTATCAGAGTGATCTGTTCTGAGCTGGATTTTAGATGAATAGAGGACGTTCCTCACCGTAATAAAGATGTCACAGCCCAGGGGCTTAGTTTCACATTAGAAACACAATCTTTAGAGACAGAAGGCAGAGGGTTTTGTTCTGAAAAATCTTATACAAAGGGATAATAGTAGAGAAGAGAATAAACTTACTAACGCAAAATATTCTAGGAACTGTAGAGAATGGGTTCATCTAAAGGGATATGGGGTAGTGATCTGACCTGTAGAAGTCAAAGACTAGAAGGGAAGCTACCTCGTAGACTGACTCTAGGGCATGTAGAATCCAATACCTAGAAGAAGCAGGTGACCAAGGAATCAAGGTGGCCTTTGTATTCATCTAGCCTATTAGTAAAGAGGCTTCAATATAATAAATCCTAGAAGTACTATTTTCCTACCAAAAGGTAGAAATATTTTTAAATGTGATGAATACTATCAAATTGCCTTCCAAAGTATAATCGTTTATAAGCATAAAAGTGCATGGAAATTATTATTTCCCTATAACCCCACCAACTCAGAATACTATCAGTTATTAAATGATTGTAAATACGATAGACAAAACATGAAAAATCATATCTCATTTTAATTCAAATTTAACTATTGGCAAAGTTTAGAATATTCTCATTTATTTGTTGGTCATCTAAATTAACTCTTCCAAATCACCTGTTCATTGGTTTTGTGTGGTTTCCTATTGGTCACTGTCTTTACTTCACTGATTTGTAAAAGCTCTTTATATATCATTGATATGATACTTTATATATGATTATATTATATCCATATGCATCAGAGTAACCTGTGATATATATAATACATTATATATATAATATAATGTTGTAGTAGACATATATGACTATAAATAAGGAAATATATATTCCTTGATCTGTCATTGTTTTTTTACCATACCAAGATTTCAAAATTTTATTTAGTAATACATCTTAATCTTTTTCTTTACGATTTCTGAGTTCTGTGTCATATTTAAAAGGCCTTAGTTACTAAAGATAATAAAATATTGCCTGTAGTACTTTAATTGTTGTATTTTTTAATGTTTAGATCTTTCATTTAATAGAGTTTATTTTATATTTGATACAAGGTAGATATTTAAGTTTTTATTTTCAAGGAGAAAGCCAATTGTCCTATCATCATTTATTATAAAAGACATGCCTGCTCTGTAGATTTCAAATGCAATCATTTTTTTCGTATCTTAACAGACCCTCTTTACTGTTTCATTTATTTATTTGTCCAATATGGGACAGGGCAACAATGTTTCAATTATATTATTATAGAATTCCTTAATACCAAGTAAGTTAAATCTCATCTCAATAAAATCACTTTCAAAAAATTATTGAGTGAATTTGCACATGCACACAGTCAGATAATATTTTTTAAAAAATTAGCAAGTCCCCTTCTACTGACTTCCTACCAAAACCATATTAGGGTTGTGACGGGAGTTTCAGAAGACTGATATATGAATTTGAGAAAGATGATATTTTGACTACATTTATTCAGGCCCATATCTCTTTGGCAAAATGCCATCTCTAGCTTCATGAAGACCTATACATTTCTTATTACATTTAGTCTGAGACTTTTCACAGTTGTTGTTGCTATCATTAATACATTTTAAAAACTTAATGTTAACTATTTATTGCTGATTTAACTAAACTATCTTATATATTTGACTTGCTTCCAAATACTTCTGTGAATTCTCTTATGCGTTTGAATACTGTTTCATTTAGATCTATTTGATTTTCTATGCATAAGGTCATGTTTTCTATATATAATAATTGTGTCTTTTCTAATATAGATGTCATTTATTGTATTATTACATTAACTAGAATATTCAAAAAAATGTGAATCACATGACAATAGCATCTACCTTCCTCCCTGAATTTAAAGAAAATACATTTATTATTTAATATGATTATTATTTATGTCTAATACTGTTTTCCATATTCAGGAATTTTTCACCTCTATTAGTTTTTGAGCTTCCACCAAGAACAGATGCTAAGTTGATAGACTGATTCACTAACGTTGGACTATCCTTGCATTCCTTGAATAAATCCCATTTGATTCTACTCTATTCGCTAATATGATTGAAAGGACCCTTGCACTCCTAGAATAAATCTCACTTGAGCGTGAGAGATTTCTGTACGTAATTTTAAATGTACTGTTTTACATTTCTGCACCTCTAGTCATAAGTAAAACTAATTGTAGTTTAGGTGCCGCCCTTGTTGTTGTTGAGCTCAAAAGTTTCCCATCCAACCAGTGCTGTGGGAATCATTCAGATTATACCTCCCCAGTCATCCTTTGCACCTCCTAGTGGAGTTTCATGTCATGCATGCTCAGCAAAGCCTTAAAGGAACCCCATATAGGTTTGGGGGCCTTTGCTTCTCTGCAGGGCTTCATTTCTGGAACTCTGCATTACAATTTCTGGTTGCTTCTGCCTCCCCAAACTCCAAACTCCATCTCCACAGCTCAACAAGGATTTGTAGGGGTTTCTTCTCCCTGCGCCTGTGTCTGAAAATTGCCTCCAAGCATTAAGCCAAGAAGATCTTAGGGCTTACCCCATCTGTTCCCTTCTCTCACAGACCATGCTGTGCACTGCCTGTTGTCCAGTATCTAAAAGTAGTTGTTCCATATACTTTTTCCAGTTTTATGGCAGAAAGTTAAATCTGATTACTGTTACTCCTTCAAGGATGAAAGCAGAATTCCTGGTGCCTTTTTGATGACAGATACTTAGACCCTCATTTCTTCAGTATTTAGTTCTTTGTTTAGCTTTTGTCTTTATCATCCTCTCTTGAAGCAGTCTGTTTAATTTTAATTTTGTTACAAAGTGATCTAATTCATCTAGATTCCCAAACTAAAATAATTATTCTCTTCCACTAAGAGCATTGCCAGAATCAGCAAATAACAATACAGGACACACAGTTAAACTTGAATTTCAGACAATGAACAATAATTTTTGTATAAACTTATTATATGTACTGTATATATATTTTAGTTTATCTGGCAAGTCTACCCATTAAGCATCTTTGTTCAAAAAAAATTTTGTTTTGGTTTTACTGATTAAGTCCAGTGCTTTGGGAGGTTTTGGGGGTAGGTTTTTTAAAACATATCAATTTCTTGAGTTATTTGTAGTGAGGTGGATGCACCTAGAGGCTGTCATACAGAGTGAAGTAAGTCAGAAAGAGAAAAACAAATACTGTATGCTAACACATATATATGGAATCTAAAAAAAAAAACAAACTGGTTCTGAAGAACCTAGAGGCAGGACAGTAATAAAGACACAGACGTAGAGAATGGACTTGAGGACATGGGGAGGGGGAAGGGTAAGCTGGGACGAAGTGAGAGAGTGGCATGGACTTATATATTCTACCAAATGTAAAATAGCTAGCGAGTGGGAAGCAGCCACATAGCACAGGGAGATCAGCTCGGTGCCTTGTGACCACCTAGAGGGGTGGGATAGGGAGGGTGGGAGAGAGACGCAAGAGGGAGGAGATATGGGGATATACGTATATGTATAGCAGATTCACTTTGTTAAAAAGCAAAAACCAACACACCATTGTAAAGCAATTATACTCCTATAAAGATGTTAAAAAAAAAACCAAAACACAGAAACTTGCTCTCCAAGTCACCTAACAGTATATAATATCTAAGACTTGAGAGCAATTCTAAATTGAATATGAAATTCTAGAATGTTCAAAAGGCCACCAGTACATGGGAAAGGTAATTGTTAAAAAGAGTTGTACTTGTATGTGTAATCTAAAATAAGACACAAAAGAACCTATCTACAAAGCAGAAACAGACTCACAGAACAGACTTGTGGTTGCCAAGGGGGAGGTGGGGGGAGGGATGGAGTAGGAGTTTGGGGTTAGTAGATGCAAACTATTACATTTAGGGTGGATAAACAACAAGGTCCTACTATATAGCACAGGGAACTATATTCAATGTCCTGGGATAAACCGTAATGGAAAAGAATATGAAGAAGAATGTATATATACGTATAACTGTGTCACTTTGCTGTACAACAGAAATTAAAACAATATTGTAAATCAACTATACTTCAATAAAAAAAAATTGTAAAATATAGCAATTTCTGCCTTATGTTTGTTCAATTCTTGCTCTCTTCCTTTCACTTGTGGTTCATTTTGTTATTCTTTTTCTAGTTTCCTAAGTGAAGGGCTTGATTCATTTGTACTAAAATAATTAAAAAGTTTAAAGTCATGAATTTTGCTCTGAGTGCAGCTCTATTCACATCATGCAGATTTCTCAATGACAAGGGCTCATTTGCATTAACTGCTAAAGCATTTATAATCTCAGTGTTTTATTTCCTCTTGAATCAAGAGCCATTTAGAAAAAAAAATTTTTTTAACATCTTTCTTGCAGTATTATTGCTTTACAATGGCGTGTTAGTTTCTGCTTTATAACAAAGTGAGTCAGCTATACATATACATATATCCCCATATCTCCTCCCTCTTGCGTCTCCCTCCCACCTTCCCTATCCCACCCCTCCAGGTGGTCACAAAGCACCGAGCTGATCTCCCTGTGCTATGCGGCTGCTTCCCACTAGCTATCTATTTTACATTTGGTAGTATATATAAGCCCATGCCACTCTCCCACTTTGTCCCAGCTTACACTTCCCCCTCCCCATGTCCTCAAGTCCATTCTCTACGACTGCATCTTTATTCCTGTCCTACCCCTAGGTTCTTCAGAACCAATTTTTTTTTAGATTCCATATATATGCATTACCATACGGTATTTGTTTTTCTCCTTCTGACTTATTCACTCTGTATGACAGACTCTAGGTCCATCCACCTCACTACAAATAACTCAATTTCATTTCTTTTTATGGCTGAGTAATATTCCATTGTATATATGTGCCACATCTTCTTTATCCATTCATCTGTCAATGGACACTTAGGTTGCTTCCATGTCCTGGTTATTGTAAATAGAGCTGCAATGAACACTGTGGTACATGAATTATGGTTTTCTCAGGGTATATGCCCAGTAGTGGGATTGCTGGGTAGTAGGGTAGTTCTATTTTTAGTTTTTTAAGGAACCTCCATACTCTTCCCCATAGTGCCTGTATCAATTTACATTCCCACCAACAGTACAAGAGGGTTCCCTGTTCTCCAAACCCTCTCCAGCATTTATTGTTTGTAGATTTTTTTGATGATGGCCATTCTGACTGGTGTGAGGCGATACCTCATTGTAGTTTTGACTTGCATTTCTCTAATGATTAGTGATGTTGAACATTCTTTCATGTGTTTGTTGGCGACCTGTATAACTTCCTTGGAGAAATGTCTATTTAGGTCTTCTGCCCATTTTTGGATTGGGTTGTTTGTTTTTTTGATATTGAGCTGCATGAGCTGCTTGTAAATTTTGGAGATTAATCCTTTGTCAGTTGCTTCATTTGCAAATATTTTCTCCCATTCTGAGGGTTGTCTTTTCATCTTGTTTATGGTTTCCTTTGCTGTGCAAAAGCTTTTAAGTTTCATTAGGTCCCATTTGTTTATTTTTGTTTTTATTTCCATTTCTGTAGGAGGTGGGTCAAAAACGATCTTACTGTGATTTATGTCATGGAGTGTTCTGCCTATGTTTTCCTCTAAGAGTTTTATAGTCTCTGGCCTTACACTTAGGTCTTTAATCCATTTTGAGCTTATTTTTGTGTATGGTCTTAGGGAGTGTTCTAATTTCATTCTTTTACATGTAGCTGTAAAGCCTTGGTAAATGCTACCAGCCATAAAACGGGAAATGCTAACAGCCATAAAATGGGAAATGGACGGTAACACAATCATAGTAGGGGACTTTAACACACCACTTTCACCAATGGACAGATCATCCATTAGCTATCATCCATTAGTAGCTGTCATTCTTTTACTAGTTTTCCCAGCACCACTTATTGAAGAGGCTATCTTTTCTCCATTGTATATTCTTGCCCACTTTATCAAAGATAACGTGACCATACATGTGTGGGTTTATCTCTGGGCTTTCTATCCTGTTCCATTGATCTATATTTCTCTTTTTCTGCCACTACCATACTGTGTTGAATACTGTAGCTTTGTAGTATAGTCTGAAGTCAGGGAGCCTGATTCCTCCAGCTCCATTTTTCTTTCTCAAGATTGCTTTGGCTCTTTGGGGTCTTTTGTGTTTCCATACAAAGTGTGAAATTTTTTGTTCTAGTTCTGTGAAAAATGCCAGTGGTAGTTTGATAGGGATTGCATTGAATCTGTAGATTGCTTTGGGTAGTAGAGTCATTTTCACAATGTTGATTCTTCCAATCCAAGAACATGGCATATCTCTCCATCTGTTTGTATCATCTTTAATTTCTTTCATCCGTGTCTTATAGTTTTCTGCATACAGGTCTTTTGTCTCCTTAGGTAGGTTTATTCCTAGGTATTTTATTCTTTTCTTGTAATGGTAAATGGGAGTGTTTCCTTAATTTCTCTTTCTGATTTTTCATCATTAGTGTATGGGAATGCAAGAGATTTCTGTGCATTAATTTTGTATCCTGCTACTCTACCAAATTCATTGATTAGCTGTAGTAGTTTTCTGATAGAGTCTTTAGGATTCTCTATGTATAGTATCATGTCATCTGCAAACACTGAGAGCTTTACTTCTTTTCCGATTTGGATTCCTTTTATTTCTTTGTCTTCTCTGATTGCTGTGGCTAAAACTTCCAAAATTATGTTGAATAATAGTGGTGAGAGTGGGCAACCTTGTCTTGTCCCTTATCTTAGTGGAAATGCTTTCAGTTTTTCACCACTGAGAATGATGTTGGCTGTGGACTTGTCATATATGGCCTTTTTTATGTTGAGGTAAGTTCCCTCTATGCCTACTTTCTGGAGGGTTTTTATCATAAATGGGTGTTGAATTTTGTCGAAAGCTTTTTCTCCATCTATTGAGATGATCATACAGTTTTTATCCTTCAGTTTGTTAACATGGTGTATCACATTCATTGATTTGCATATATTGAAGAATCCTTGCATTCCTGGGATAAACCCCACTTGATCATGGTGTATGAACCTTTTAATGTGCTGCTGGATTCTGTTTGCTAGCATTTTGTTGAGCATTTTTGCATCAATGTTCATCAGTGATATTGGCCTGTAGTTTTCGTTTTTGTGACATCTTTGTCTGATTTTGGTATCAGGGTGATGGTGGACTCATAGAATGAGTTTGGGACTGTTCCTCCTTCTGCTATATTTTGGAAGAGTTTGAGACAGAGAGGTGTTAGCTCTTCTCTAAATGTTTGATAGAATTTGCCTGTGAAGCCACCTGCTCCTGGGGTTTTGTCTGTTGGAAGATTTTTAAACACAGTCTCAATTTCAGTGCTTGTGATTGGTCTGTTTATATTTTCTATTTCTTCCTGGTTCAGTCACAGAAGGTTGTGCTTTTCTAAGAATTTGTCCATTTCTTCCAGGTTGTCCATTTTATTGGCATGTAGTTGCTTGTAGAAATCTCACATGATCCTTTGTATTTCTGCAGTGTCAGTTGTTACTTCTGTTTCATTTCTAATTCTATTGATTTGAGTCTTCTCCCTTTTTTTCTTGATGAGTTTGGCTAATGGTTTATCAATTTTGTTTATCTTTTCAAAGAACCAGCTTTTAGTTTTATTGATCTTTGCTATTGTGTCCTTCATTTCTTTTTCACTTATGTCTGATCTGATCTTCACAATTTATTTCCTTGTGCTAACTTTGGGGTTTTTTTGTTCTTCTTTCACTAATTGCTTTAGGTGTAAAGTTAGGTTGTTTATTTGAGATTATTCTTGTTTCTTGAGGTAGGATTGTATTGTTATAAACTTCCCTCTTAGAACTGTTTTTGCTGCATCCCATAGATTTTGAGTAGTCGTGTTTACATTTTCATTTGTTTCTAGGTTTTTTTTGATTTCCTCTTTGACTTCTTCAGTGATCACTTCGTTATTAAGTAGTGTATTGCTTAGCCTTCATGTGTTTGTATTTCTTACAGATTTTTTTCCTGTAATTGATATCTATTCTCATAGCGTGTGGTCAGAAAAGATTCTTGATACCATTTCAATTCTCTTAAATTTACCAAGGCTTGATTTGTGACCCAATGTATGATCTATCCTAAAGAATGTTCCAAGAGCACTTGAGAAAAAGTGTATTCTGTTGTTTCTGGATGGAATGTCCTATAAATAGCAATTAAGTCCATCTTGTTTAATGTGTCATTTAAAGCTTGTGTTTCCGTATTTATTTTCATTTTGGATGATCTGTCCATTGGTGAAAGTGGGGTGTTAAAGTCCCCTACTATGATTGTGTTATTGTCGATTTCCCCTTTATGGCTGTTAGCTTTTGCCTTATGTATTGAGGTGCTCCTATGTTGGGTGCATAAATATTTACAATTGTTATATTTTCTTCTGGGATTGATCTCTTGATCATTTTGTAGTGTCCTTCTTTCTCTCTTGTAATAGTCTTTAAAGTCTATTTTGTCTGATATAAGAATTGCTACTCCAGCTTTCTTTTGATTTCCGTTTGCATGGAATATCTTTTTCCATCCCCTCACTTTCAGTCTGTATGTGTCTCTAGGTCTGAAGTGGGTCTCTTGTAGACAGCGTATATATGGGTCTTGTTTCTGTATCCATTCAGCCAGTCTATGTCTTTTGATTGGGGCATTTAATCCATTTACATTTAAGGTAATTATCAATATGTATGATCCTATTACTATTTTCTTAATTGTTTTGGGTTTGTTATTGTGGGTCTTTTCCTTCTCTTGTGTTTCCTGCCTAGAGAAGTTCCTTTAGCATTTGTTATAAAGCTGGTTTGGTGGTGCTGAATTCTATTAGCTTTTCCTTGTCTGTAAAGGTTTTTATTTCTCCATCAAATCTGAATGAGATCCTTGCTGGGTAATCTTTGTTGTAGGTTTTCCCCTTTCATCACTTTAAATATGTCCTGTCACTCCCTTCTGGCTTGCAGAGTTCCTGCTGAAAGATCAGATGTTAACCTTATGGGGATTCCCTCGTATATTATTTGTTATTTTTCCCTTGCTGCTTTTAATATTTTTTCTTTGTGCTTAATTTATGATAGTTTGATTAATATGTGTCTTGGCGTGTTTCTCCTTGGATTTATCCTGTATGGGACTCTCTGTGCTTCCTGGACTAGATTAACTATTTCCTTTCCCATATTAGGGAAGTTTTCAGCTATAATGTCTTCAAATATTTTCTCAGTCCCTTTCTTTTTCTCTTCTTCTTTTGGAACCCCTATAATTCGAATGTTGGTGCGTTTAATATTGTCCCAGAGGTCTCTGAGACTGTCTTCAATTCTTTTCATTCTTTTTTCTTTATTCTGCTCTGCAGTAGTTATTTCCACTATTTTATCTTCCAGGTCACTTATCCATTCTTCTGCCTCAGTTATTCTGCTATTGATTCCTTCTAGAGAATTTTTAATTTCATTTATTGTGTTGTTCATCATTGTTCGTTTGCTTTTTAGTTTTTCTAGGTCCTTGTTAAATGTTTCTTGTATTTTCTCTATTCTATTTCCAAGATTTTGGTTCATCTTTACTATCATTACTCTGAATTCTTTTTCAGGTAGGCTGCCTATTTCCTCTTCATTTGTTTGGTCTCGTGGGTTTTTACTCTGCTCCTTCATCTGCTGTGTGTGTCTCTGTCTTGTCATTTTGCTAACTTACTGTGTTTGGGGTCTCCTTTTCTCAGGATGCAGGTTCGTAGTTCCTGTTGTTTTTGGTGTCTACTCCCAGTGGCTAAGGTTGGTTCATTGGGTTGTGTAGGCTTCCTGGTAGAGGAGACTAGTGCCTGTGTTCTGGTGGGTGAGGCTGGATTTTGTCTTTCTGGTGGGCAGGACCATGTCCAGTGGTGTGTTTTCAGGTGTCTGTGACCTTATTATGATTTTAGGCAGCCTCTCTGCTAATGGGTGGGGTTGTTTTCCTGTCTTCCTGGTTGTTTGGCATAGGGTGTCCAGCACTGTAGCTTGCTGTTCATTGAGTGGAGCTGCGTCTTAGTGTTGAGATGGAGATCTCTGGGACAGCTTTCGCTGTTTGATATTATGTGAAGCCAGGAAGTCTCTGGTGGACCAATGTCCTGAACTCGGCTCTCCCACCTCAGAGTCACAGTCCTGACACCCGGCCAGAGCACCAAGACTCTGTCAGCCACACGGCTCAGAAGAAAAGGGAGAAAAAATGAAAGAAAGAAAGAAAGAAAAACAAAATGAAATAAAATAAAGTTATTAAAATAAAAAATTATTCAAAATTAAAAAGTAATAAATGAAAAAAAACAAAAAAGAGAGCAACCAAACCAAAAAACAAATCCACCAATGATAGCAAGCACTAAAAAGTATACTTAAAAAAAAAAAAAAAAAAAAGGACAGACAGAACCCTAGGACAAATGGTAAAAGCAAAGCTATACAGACAAAATCACACAAAGAAGCATACACATACACACTCACAAAAAGAGAAAAGAAAAATATATACATATCATTGCTCCCAATGGCCACCACCTCAATTTTGGGATGATTCGTTGTCTATTCAGGTATTCCACAGATGCAGGGTACATCAAGTTGACTGTGGAGATTTAATCCGCTGCTCCTGAGGCTGCTGGGAGAGATTTTGCTTTCTCTTCTTTGTTCGCACAGCTCCTGGGGTTCAGCTTTGGATTTGACCCCGCCTCTCATATAGGTCACCTGAGGGCATCTGTTCATCGCTCAGACAGGACAGGATTAAAGTAGCAGCTAATTAGGGTGCTCTGGCTCACTCAGGCTGGAGGGAGGGAGGGGTACGGATGCGGTGCAAGTCTGTGGCGGCAGAGGCCAGCATGACATTGCAACAGCCTGAGGCGTGCAGTGTGTTCTCCCAGGGAATTTGTTCCTGGATCATGGGACCCAGGCAGTGGCGGGCTGCACAGGCTCCCGGGAGGGGAGGTGTGGGTAATGACCTGTGCTTGCACACAGGTTTAGTGTTTCATGCCCGTCTCTGGGGTCCACGCTGATAGCCGCGGCTCATGCTTGTCTCTGGAGCTCATTTAGGTGGTGCTCTGAATCCCCTCTCCTCGCGCACCCTGAAACAATGGTCTCTTGCCTCTTAGGCAGGTCCAGACTTTTTCCCGGACTCCCTCCCGACTAGCTGCGGCGCACTAGCCCCCTTCAGGCTGTGTTCTCGCAGCCAACCCCAGTCCTCTCCCTGTGGTCTGACCTCCGAAGCCCGAGCCTCAGCTCCCAGCCCCCACCTGCCCCAGTGGGTGAGCAGACAAGCCTCTCGGGCTGGTGAGTGCTGGTCGGTACTGATCCTCTGTGAGGGAATCTTTCTGCTTTGCCCTCTGCACCCCTGTTGCTGCGCTCTCCTCCTGGCTCTGAAGCTTCCCTCCCGCCACCCCTCATCTCCACCAGTGAAGGGGCTTCCTAGTGTATGGAAACTTTTCCTCCTTCACAGCTCCCTCCCAGAGTTGCTGGCCCCATCCCTCTTCTTTTATCTCTGGTTTTTCTTTTTCCTTTTGCCCTACCCAGGTACGTGGGGAGTTTCTTGCCTTTTGGGAGTCTGAGGTCTTCTGCCAGCGTTCAGTAGGTGTTCTGTAGTTGTTCCACATTTAGATGTATTTTTGATGTATTTGTGGGGAGGAAGGTGACCTCCACGTCTTAATCTTCCACCATCTTGAAGGTCAGAAAAACTAGAAAAAATTTTTTTCCAAATTCTCAGTGGGTTTTTATTGTTTTGTTGGACCAATGAAATCTAATATTTTGGTTTTTTGGTCAGAGTCTTCTATTTTGGGAAGAAAATGTTAAAGCTTTTTGCAGGTCAAGCATATAATTAAATGTTGTACATGCTTTATAAGCATAAGGGGAAAATGTATATATATTCCCTCTTTATTGAGTTTAAATAGAGAAATATAACAAAGTTGGTTAATCATGTCATTTAAATCCTTCAAATTTGTACTTGTTTTTGGCCCAGTTAACCTTGAACAAGATCTTGACTAACAGAAATCACACTAAACTTTTGCTCAAGACCTCCAAACACAACAAGCTTTTCTCTCCATGATTTATGAAGCATTTTTAAACATGGTTGACTCTCTATGAAAAAGTGTCCTTTTACAGGGATTAATTAGATAATGTATCACTGAAAGGCAATTAGCCCTTGTTCAGAAGATAGTAAAGGCTGAAAACATGAATGAGATTATGCAAAGTGCCATATACAATTCACCAAAGCCAAACATGCCCATTCTTCCACATAAAAAGTGTAATAGTCAGTTTTCATCAATGGATTGTGTGAAGGGATATAAAGAAAGGTTACAAAGATTTTTGTAACATTTTAAATCAGCCTCCAAAGTGAAAGCCTGGAAAGGCAAAATCAGAACTTTACCCTCTTCTGACAAGTTGGGGGAAAAAAACAACAACAGAAGACTAGAGGCTGGATTTGACTATTGCTAACTAGTCAATCACAAAATGAAAGCAAGAGCTAGGGCCACATCCATTGTGTAATTATAAAAACTTCCAAACAGAGTTGTTTTTCATTTTCAGATGCACCAATCACAGATTTTTTGAAATAAAGAGACTGGAATTTCCAAATGTGGAGTTGCTTTTAGTTTTCTGAGCTTTTCAGTGGATTCCAACAATCTTTTAGAATACTTCCTGAACTGTCTGGGCCAGGGAGTGATATTACAATTGTAAAAACACAAGAAGGCAGGGATTCTGCCATATGTATACTGATGTAGCTTGTGCTTTCTTAACTTTTCTAACTTTCTTAGGGAAGCCAAACCTACCTTTCATCTACTTGACCATACATGGTTTTGGGTGTCTTTCACTATGAGCACAGGAATACCAGATTTTATTGCACTTTGCTTGACTGCACTTCACAGATACTGCGTTTTTTATAGATTGAAGGTTTGCGGCAGCCCTCCATCAAGCAAGTTTATCAGCGCCATTTTCCCAAAAGTAGTTGCTCACTTTGTGTCTCTGTGTTACACTGTGGTAACCCGCAAAATATTTCAAAATTTTTCATTAGTATTATATTTGTTACAGTCATCTGTGATCAGCGATCTTTGATGTTACTCCTACGACTTGCTGAAGGCTTAGATGATGGTTAGGATATTTTAGCAATAAAGTTTTTAAAATTAAGTTATGCACATTTTTATACATAATGCTATTGCACACTTCATGGACTACAGTTGTAAACATAACTTTCACATGCACCAGGAAACCAAAAAATTCACTTGACTCTCTGTATTGCAATATTTGCTTTATTGCAGTGGTCTGGAACCAAACCTAGAATATCCCCAAGGTAGGCCTGTATAGCATAGTGGTTAAAGCAAAAGCTAAGGAATTAGACCTCCTATACTCAAATTCTAGCTCTGACACTTCCTAGATAAACTAAGTAATTTCTCTAATGCTCAGTTCCTTAATTTTAAAATGCATAATTAGAATTAGATGAAATGGTTCTTTCAAAGCATTCATCACAAACCTGACAATAAATATTGCATATTGTTAGATAATATTTTGTAAGCATCATATCTTGATTTAGCACAGTCTTAAATAGAAATGGTTTTCACATGGTTTCTTTCAAGCCCTTCAACATCTGGTCCTCAAGCTTTTCAAGAGCAATACCGTCCATGCCTTTTATAATAAGCAACCCATATCAATTAAGAAGATGATCAATGATGCCATGTTCCAATTATTGCAATTGTATACTGTTTTAGAAAATTGATGAAAGGGCTTCACCTGAACCACTGACAAAGTCAACACAACAACCTTGAGCATATAATGCAAATGACTTTCCCAAATAAGGCACTGGCAAAAAATCTCTCTTCAACTGACCCAAGAAGAATTTGGTAATTCACTCTACACTGGAAAAAGCTCTGCAGCTGGATTGCAGCTTCCATGAGAGCTAGGATCCAGTCTTTTTCTCCATGTTGTGTCCAGAAACTCAGACAATGTCTGGTTCATACTAAATGTCATTGTCTCTCTCTATATAGAGAGAGACAGAGAGAGAGATAATTGATATATAACATTATATTAGTTGCAAGTGTACAATATAATGATTTGATATTTGTATACATGTAAAAATGATCACCACAATAAGTCCAGTTTACATCCATCACCCATACATATTTTTAAACAAATTATGGAAAAGGATATTGATAGTGAATTTAAAGAAAGTTGAATTTTCAATTCTTCAAAGTTTACAAAGAAATCACATTTTAAGATCATCCTGCCAAAGCCAGCCTAGCAGTTGCAAAGGGGAACATCAAGTCTGACTTTCAGAAATTGTGATGAGTTTAGAGGAAGCAACGGTGCCTAGAGAAGCAGTGAGGCATGATGGAAAGCCCATAAGGTTGACAGCAAAGCACTCGGGTTTCAGACCCAGGCTCCCTGCTGGCTGTCACTTCCTCCACCTAAGCCTCAGTTTCTTAGTTTGTAAAGCTGCAGTTGCCATGCATGTGTCACAGACAAGTTCAAATGAGACAATGGATTAAAAGGCTTTGAAACCTAGAAAGTACTGCACAGTACAAATGAGTGTTTCAAAATGTAAAGTATAACACCTACATTCATTACACCAAGCACATAAAGAATAAGATTAATCATAAATGGAAAATTGCAAGAAACACAAACATTCAGCAAAACTATTTTCTTAAAAAATCCAAAGTGTGTAGATAGCTGATGTTCACTGTTTGCTACTTGAAAAGAACGTCTAACATATATGCTGTATTCACTGCTGAGAAAAGCCATTTTGTTTTGTATACTTTTCCTCTTCATGTTTGTACAAAATTAAACTTATTGTCTTTATTTATAGAACAAGAAATAGCTCCACTGCTTACACTGTTCCTTTCCTATCTTGTGAACAGATCCCAGAAAATGTAGGAAATATGTTGATGAAAGCATTTAAAAATCTCAGAAGACACATCTCCTTCTATTCTATGCACAAACATAAAACCCTCCAGAAATAAAGAGGAAGAAAAAGAGGACACACACACACAAATTCCTTCTAGCATGTCTCTGAAAAAAGCAACTAGGAAAGAATTTTAGTAAACTTTCACAATTGTTTAAACTGCTGAGATAGTTAGCCAGTGACACAATTGCTTTGTGAAGAAGTTAAGGTAATACTGAAATGCTAGTTGAAACCCCTTTCTTTCACTAGTTTGTTTGATGGAATGTTCTTTATAGTGATCTTGCTACTTAGAAAATCTTTGGTTTTATGGATAACTATTGAGAAAATAAGCTATGGACAATGTGAGTAAATATTTAGACCAGGGATAGAATCTCTGGATCATGAATGTCTAAATGTTCTATACTTTTATATATATGTACAAACAGGGCCATTAAGAAAACACAAGATCCATGATTTATGTTTTGGGAAATAATGTTTCAGAGGGGCAGGAAAAAGTATTTTCCTAGTTTCAAACAGTAAAAGTTTTACGTATCATTTCCTTTTGGCTAGTGTCCACTGTAGTTGAGCAAACTGTGTTAATTCTGTTTCTCTTAAAAATCTATATCTTGTTTCCCTTCATTATCTTTCCTGGAATTATCAGCTTCTTCTCCACTGAATCATTTGCATCAGCACACAAATATTTTGTTATTTCTTCCATTTAAAAAAGTACATAGAACCCTTCCAGCTATTACTTTATATCTCTGCCTCTTTTTATATCAAAACTTCATGAAAGAATTGTCTATGTTCGGCTATGCTTCCTCACATTCTCTCCCCAACCCACTCCAAGACAGATTTGATCCTCACCGCTACACTGAAACCACTCTTGTGGATGTCACCAAGGAGCTCCATCTTGCCAAACATGATGTTCAAATTTCAGTGTCATTTTACTTGACCTTTCATCAACATTTGGCACAACTGCTTGCTCTCCTCCTTTTCAAATATGTTCTTCACTTGGTTTCCAGGAAAAAACACTCCTTGTTTTCTTCCAATTTGATGAGCCACTGTATTTTAGTTTCCTTTGCTGTAGTTTCCTCCTCCAAACATCTAAATATTGGAGTGTCCCAGCATTCACTCTGCAGTCTCCTCCCTTCCCCTCTTTTCTATGTTGACTCAATCATAAGTCTTTTTATCAAACTCCACGACATTAATTAAATTTTAAAAGATTCCCATATTCCCATCTTAGTCCTGACCTCTCACCAATGCTCTATACTCATACATATAATTGCCTAATCAACATTTCCACTTTGATGTCTAATAGATTTCCTAAGCCTAACATTTTCAAAAGAGAACTCCTTAGTCCGATGTCAAATGGACATCTCAAGCCTAACTTTTTCAAAAGAAAACTCTTTAGCCTACCCTCCCACTCCAGATTTTCTCTTCCCTCAGTTTTCCAAATGTCAATAAAAAGTCCCAGTCAGGCTTTAAACACAAAAGGCATCCTCGGCAACCCCCATTCCCCCAACTGCACAACCCATCCCTCAGCAAGTACTCGGAGTCGAACTGCATCATGTATCTAGAACTTGGTCCCTCTTCACTGCCTGCACTATTACAACCCATCTCAAGGCACCATCATCACTCACCTGTCTTTCCTTCCTAAGTGGTCTCTTTGTTTTCACTTTCATCTCCTGAGGTCTTTCTTCACCCACCAACCTGAGTCATCTTTCAAAAACCTAAGTCTAATCGCTTTACTCTCCTAATCATAATGCTCCAAACTCATCCTATTGCTCAGAATACAATCCAAATTAATCCATTTTCACTCACTTAATTCCCTCGGGATACTCAAATCTGTTGGTCAAATAATACCTACTTAAAGAAGCCTTTCCTAGAAAAAAGCCCCATCCCCCTGACCTCATTACTCTCTATCTTCTTCAACAGCGAATCTGTTTTTCTTTATGGTACTTATCACAAGGGGAGCGACTATTTGGGCGAGCAATAATTGAAGACTGTGGCTGTGGTGTGTTCACTTCCTAAGGTTAATGGCACTGTGTCTTCTGCTATCTTTTAATCATACACCTGTAAGATGGCTGTAGAAGAATAAGAATTGGTAACGTTTTCGTATGCCTGTGTTTGCATGGACAAAAGCATAGTGGAGAGTTGAGTAATACATGCGGTAAAATTTATTCCAATAACTAAAAGATAACTAAGTTAAAATTTATCATTCTCAATATGTACATGACCAATTAATATATGAAAAGATGCAACCTCATCAGTAATTTAGAAATACAAATAAAATGACAGTGAAATACTACTACACAGCCAAAATGACTAGAATTAAAAAGATTCACAATACCAAGTGTTTGTCAGCATGGAGAACAAGGGGAGTGCTCATACACTGCTGGTGAAAGTGTAAATCGGTACAATTAATATGGGAAACTGCCTAGCAGTATCATTTTTTTTTTTAACATCTTTATTGGAGTATAATTGCTTTACAATGGTGTGTTAGTTTCTGCTTTATAACAAAGCGAATCAGCTATACGTACACATATATCCCTGTATCTCCTCCCTCTTGCGTCTCCCTCCCACCCTCTCTATCCCACCCCTCTGGTTGGTCACAAAGCACTGAGCTGATCTCCCCGTGCTATGCAGCTGCTTCCCACTAGCTATCTATTTGACGTTTGGTAGTGTATATATGTCAATGCCACTCTCTCACTTCGTCCCAGCTTATCCTTCCTCCTCCCCGTGTCCTCAAACCCATTCTCTGCACCTACGTCCTTACTCCTGTGCTGCCCCTAGGTTCATCAAAACCATTTTTTTTCTTTTTTTTTTGAATTCCATATATATGTGTTAGCACGAGGTATTTGTTTTTCTCTTTCTTACTTCACTCAGTGTGACAGACTCTAGGTCCATCCACCTCACTAAAAATAACTCAATTTCGTTTCTTTTTATGGCTGAGTAATATTCCATTGTATATATGTGCTACATCTTCCTTATCCATTCATCTGTTGATGGACATTTAGGTTGCTTCCATGTCCTGGCTATTGTAAAGAGTGCTGCAATGAACATTATGGTTCATGACTCTTTTTGAATTATGGTTTTCTCAGGGTATATGCCCAGTAGTGGGATTGCTGGGTCATATGGTAGTTCTATTTTTAGTTTTTTAAGGAACCTCTATACTGTTCTTCATAGTGGCTGTATCAATTTACATTCCCACCAACAGTGCAAGAGGGTTCCCTGTTCTCCACACCCTCTCCAGCATTTATTGTTTGTAGATTTTTTGATGATGGTCATTCTGACTGGTGTGAGGTGATATACCTCATTGTAGTTTTGATTTGCATTTCTCTAACATTAGTGATGTTGAGCATCGTTTCATGTGTTTGTTGGCAATCTGTATATCTTCTTTGGAGAAATGTCTATTTAGGTCTTCTGCCCATTTTTGGATTGGGTTGTTTCTTTTTTTGATATTCAGCTGCATAAGCTGCTTATAAATTTTGGAGATTAATCCTTTGTCGGTTGCTTCGTTTGCAAATATTTTCTCCCATTCTGAGGGTTGTCTTTTCATCTTGTTTATGGTTTCCTTTGCTGTGCAAAAGGTTTTTAAGTTTCATTAGGTCCCATTTGTTTACTTTTGTTTTTATTTCCATTACTCTAGGAGGTGGGTCAAAAAGTATCTTGCTGTGATTCATATCATAGAGTGTTCTGCCTGTTTTCCTTTAAGAGTTTTATAGTATCTGGCCTTACACTCAGGTCTTTAATCCATTTTGAGTTTATTTTTGTGTATGGTGTTAGGGAGTGTTCTAATTTCATTCTTTCACATGTAGCTGTCCAGTTTTCCCAGCACCACTTATTGAAGAGGCTATCTTTTCTCCATTGTATATTCTTGCCCACTTTATCAAAGATAACGTGACCATACATGTGTGGGTTTCTCTCTGGGCTTTCTATCCTGATCCCTTGATCTATATTTCTCTTTTTCTGCCACTACCATACTGTGTTGAATACTGTAGCTTTGTAGTATAGTCTGAAGTCAGGGAGCCTGATTCCTCCAGCTCCATTTTTCTTTCTCAAGATTGCTTTGGCTCTTTGGGGTCTTTTGTGTTTCCATACAAAGGGTGAAATTTTTTGTTCTAGTTCTGTGAAAAATGCCATTGGTAGTTTGAAAAGGATTACACTGAATCTGTAGATTGCTTTGGGTAGTACAGTCATTTTCACAATGTTGATTCTTCCAATCCAAGAACATGGTATATCTCTCCATCTGTCTGTATCATCTTTAATTTCTTTCATCAGTGTCTTACAATTTTCTGCATACAGGTCTTTTGTCTCCTTAGGTAGGTTTATTCCTAGATATTTTATTCTTTTTGTTGCAATGGTAAATGGGAGTGTTTCCTTAACTTCCCTTTCAGATTTTTCATCATTAGTGTATAGGAATGCAAGAGATTTCTGTGCATTAATTTTGTATCCTGCTACTCTACCAAATTCATTGAATAGCTCTAATAGTTTTCTGGTAGCATCTTTAGGATTCTCTATGTATAGTGTCATGTCATCTGCAAACAGTGACAGTTTTACTTCTTCTTTTCCAATTTGGATTCCTTTTATTTCTTTTTCGTCTCTGTTTGCTGTGGGTAAAACTTCCAAAATGATGTTGAATAACAGTGGTGAGAGTGGGCAACCTTGTCTTGTTCCTGATCTTAGTGGAAATGCTTTCAGTTTTTCACCACTGAGAACGATGTTGGCTGTGGACTTGTCATATATGGCCTTTTTTATGTTGAGGTAAGTTCCCTCTATGCCTACCTTCTGGAGGGCTTTTATCATAAATGAGTGTTGAATTTTGTCAAAAGCTTTTTCTGCATCTATTGATATGATCATATGGTTTTCCTCCTTCAGTTTGTTAATATGGTTTAACACATTGATTGATTTGCATATATTGAAGAATCCTTGCATTCCTGGGATAAACCCCACTTGATCATGGTGTATGATCCTTTTAATGTGCTGTTGGAGTCTGTTTGCTACTATTTTGTTGAGGATTTTTGCATCTATGTTCATCAGTGATACTGGCCTGTAGTTTTCTTTTTTCGACATCTTTATCTGGTTTCGGTATCAGGGTGATGGTGGCCTCATAGAATGAGTTTGGGAGTGTTCCTCCCTCTGCATTAGTTTGGAAGAGTTTGAGACGGATAGGTGTTAGCTCTTCTCTCAATGTTTGATAGAATTCGCCTGTGAAGCCACCTGCTCCTGGGCTTTTGCTGGTTGGAAGATTTTTAACCACAGTTTCCATATAAGTGCTTGTGATTGGTCTGTTTATATTTTCTATTTGTTCCCGGTTCCATCACAGAAGGTTGTGCTTTTCTAAGAATTTGTCCATTTCTTCCAGTTTGTCCATTTTATTGGCATATAGTTGCTTGTAGTAATCTCTCATGATCTGTTGTACTTCTGCAGTGTCAGTTGTAACTTCTCCTTTTTCATTTCTAATTCTGATGATTTGAGTCTTCTCCCTTTTTTTCTTGATGAGTCTGGCTAATGGTTTATCAATTTTGTTTCTCTTCTCAAAGAACAGCTTTTAGTTTTATTGATCTTTGCTATCGTTTCCTTCATTTCTTTTTCATTTATTTTTGATCTGATCTTAATGATTTCTTTCCTTTTGCTAACTTTGGGTCTTTTTTGTTCTTTTTTCTCTAATTGCTTTAGGTGTAAGGTTAGGTTGTTTATTTGAGATTTTTCCTGTTTCTTGAGGTAGGATTGTATTGCTATAAAATTCCCTCTTAGAACTGCTTTTGCTGCATCCCATAGGTTTTGGGTCATCATGTTTTCATTGTCATTTGTTTCTAGGTATTTTCTGATTTCCTCTTTGATTTCTTCAGTGACCTCTTGGTTATTTAGTAGCATATTGTTTAGCCTCTCTGTATTTTTTACAGTTTTTTCCTGTAATTGATATCTAGTCTCATAGCATTGTGGTCAGAAAAGATCCCTGATAAGATTTCAATTTTCTTAAATTTACCAAGGCTTGATTTGTGCCCCAAGATATGATCTATCCTGGAGAATATTCCATGAGCACTTGAGAAGAAAGTGTATTCTGCTGTTTTTGGATGGCATGTCATATAAATATTAAGTCCATCTTGTTTAATGTGTCATTTAAAGCTTGTGTTTCCTCATTTATTTTCATTTTGGTTGATCTGTCCATTGGTGAAAGTGGGCTGTTAAAGTCCCCTACTGTGATTGTGTTACTGTTGATTTCCCTTTTTATGGCTGTTAGCATTTGCCTTATGTATTGAGGTGCTCCTATGTTGGGTGCATAAATATTTACAATTGTTATATCTTCTTCTGGGATTGATCCCTTGATCATTACGTAGTGTCCTTCTTTGTCTCTTTTAGTAGTCTTTATTTTAAAGTCTATTTTGTCTGATATGAGAATTGCTACTCCAGCTTTCTTTTGATTTCCATTTGCATGGAATATGTTTTTCCATCTTCTCACTTTCAGTCTGTTTGTGCCCCTAGGTCTGAAGTGGGTCTCTTGTAGAGAGCATATATACGGGTCTTGTTTTTGTATCCATTCAGCCAGTCTATGTCTTTTGATTGGAGCATTTAATACATTTACATTTAAGGTAATTATTGATATTTTCCTATTACCATTTTCTTAATTGTTTTGGGTTTGTTATTGTAGGTCTTTTCCTTCTCTCGTGTTTCCTGCCTAGAGGAGGTCCTTTAGCATTTGTTGTACAGCTGGTTTGGTGGTGCTAAATTCTCTTAGCTTTTGCTTGTCTGTAAAGGTTTTAATTTCTCCGTTGAATCTGAATGAGATCCTTGCTGTGTAGAGAAATCTTGGTTGTAGGTTTTTCCCTTTCATCACTTTAAATATGTCCTGCCACTCCCTTCTGGCTTAGAGTTTCTGCTGAAAGGTCAGCTGTTAACCTTATGGGGATTCCCTTGTATGTTAGTTGTTGCTTTTCCCTTGCTGCTTTTAATATTTTTTGTTTGTATTTAATTTTTGATAGTTTGATTAATATGTGTCTTGGCATGTTTCTCCTTGGATTTATCCTGTATGGGACTCTCTGTGCTTCCAGGACTTGATTAACTATTTCCTTTCCCATATTAGGGAATTTTTCAACTATAGTCTCTTCAAATATTTTCTCAGTCCCTTTCTTTTTCTCTTCTTCTTCTAGGACCCCTATAATTCAAATATTGGTGCATTTAATATTGTCCCAGAGGTCTCTGAGACTATCCTCAATTCTTTTCATTCTTTTTTCTTTATTCTGCTCTGCAGTAATTATTTCCGCTATTATATCTTCCAGGTCACTGATCCGTTCTTCTGCCTCAGTTATTCTGCTATTGATTCCTTCTAGAGAATTTTTAATTTCATTTATTGTGTTGTTCATCATTGTTTGTTTGCTCTTTAGTTCTTGTTACACGTTTCTTGTATTTTCTCCATTCTATTTCCAAGATTTTGGATCATCTTTACTGTCATTACTCTGAATTCTTTTTCAGGTAGACTGCCTATTTCCTCTTTATTTGTTTGGTCTGCTGGGTTTTTACTCTGCTCCTTCATCTGCTGTGTATTTCTTTGTCTTCTCATTTTGCTTAACTTACTGTGTTTGGGGTCTCCTTTTCGCAGGCTGCAGGTTTTTAGTTCCTGTTGTTTTTGGTGTCTGTCCCCAATGGGTAAGGTTGGTTCAGTGGTATTGTAGGCTTCCTGGTGCAGGGGACTGGTGCCTGTGTTTTGGTGGATGAGGCTGGATCTTGTCTTTCTGGTGGGCAGGACCACGTCCAGTGGTGTGTTTTGGGGTGTCTGTGAACTTAGTATGAATTTAGGCAGCCTCTCTGCTAATGGGCAGGGTTGTATTCCTGTCTTGCTAGTTGTTTGGCATGGGGTGTCCAGCACTGGAGTTTGCTGGTCGTTGAGTGGAGCTGGGTTTTAGCACTGAGACGGAGATATGTGGGAGATCTCTCACCGACTGATATTACACGGGACTGGCAGGTCTCTCTTGGTCTAATGTCCTGAACTCGGCTCTCCCACCTCAGAGGCTCAGACCTGACACCTGTCTGGGGCACAACGACCCTGTCAGCCACACGGCTCAGAAGAAAAGGTAGAAAAAGAAAGAAAGAAAGAAAAAATAAAATAAAATAATTAAAATACAAAATACTATAAAATAAGAAAATTTCTAAAGTAATAAGAAAATGAGAGCAACCAAACGAATAAACAAATCCACCAATGATAACAAGTGCTAAAACCTATACTAAGATAAATATAAAAATCAGAAAGTAGTCAGCCACAGACAGCAAACCCCAAGTCTACAGTTGCTCCCAAAGTCCACAGCCTCAAGTTTGGGATGATTTGTTGTCTATTCAGGTATTCCACAGATCCAGGGCACATAAAATTGACTGTGGGGATTCAATCCGCTGCTCCTGAGGCTGCACGGAGAGATTTCCCATTCTCTTCTTTGTTCGCACAGCTCCTGGGGTTCAGCTTTGGATTTGGCCCCGCCTGTGTGTGTAGGTCACCTGCGGGCACCTGTTCTTCGCCCAGACAGGACAGGATTAAAGGAGCAGCTGATTACGGGGCTCTGGCTTGCTCAGGCCAGGAGGAGGGAAGGGTATGGAATGCAGGGTGAGCCTATGGTGGTAGAGGCCGGCATGACTTTACAACAGCCTGAGGCGCGCCGTGTGTTCTCCCAGGGAAGTTGTCCCTGGATCGTGGGACTCTGGCAGTGGCGGGCTGCACAGGCTCCCGGGAGGGGAGGTGTGGATAGTGACCTGTGCTTGCACACAGGATTCTTGGTGGCTGCAGCAGCAGCCTTAGCATTTCATGCCTGTCTCTGGTGTCCGCGCTGATAGCCGCAGCTTGCGTCCATCTCTGGAGCTCATTTAGACTGTGTTCTGAATCGCCTCTCCTCGTGCACCCCAAAACAATGGTCTCTTGCCTCTTAGGCAGTTCCAGACTTTTTCCCGGACTCCCTCCCGGCTAGCTGTGGCTCACTAGCCCACCTCAGGCCGTGTTCACGCAGCCAACCCCAGTCCTATCCCTGGGATCTGACCTCCGAAGCCTGAGCCTCAGCTCCCAGCCCCCGCCCGCCCCGGCGGGTAAGCAGACAAGCCTCTCGGGCTGGTGAGTGCTGGTCGGCAGCAATTCTCTGTGTGGGAATCTCTCCGCTTTGCCCTCTGCACCCCTGTTGCTGCGCTCTCCTCCATGGCTCCGAAGCTCCCCCCCTCCGCCACCCGCAATCTCCGCCCACAAAGGGCCTTCCTAGTGTGTGGAAACCTTTCCTCCTTCACAGCTCCCTCCCACTGGTGCAGGTCCCTTCGCTATTCTTTTGTCTCTGTTGTGTTTTTTTTTTCTTTTGCCCTACCCAGGTACATGGGGAGTTTCTTGCCTTTTGGGAAGTCTGAGGTCTTCTGCCAGCATTCAGTAGGTGTTCTGTAGTTGTTCTACATGTAGATGTGTTTTTGATGTATTTGAGGGGAGGACGGTGACCTCCCCGTCTTACTCCTCCACCATCTTGAACGTCCTCTCCAGCAGTATCTATTAATATTAAAGTTGATAAAACATATCCTAGGTCCAACAATTGTATTCCAAGTTACAGAACGAAGAGAAATGAAGATATGTGTATATCAAAAGATAGGTGTAAGAAATGTTTGTAGTAACAATGTTTGTAATAGCAAAACACTAGAAACAACCTGAATATCCATTAACAGTAGAAGAGATAAATAAATTATGGTATATTCATACAATGTATGCTATTCACCAGTGTAACACGATTAACTACAGCTCTGTCCAAAACCTGGAAGCCAATTCAAAATAATACATAGTACACAACTCTACTTTTATAAAATTTTAAAAACATGCAAAATTAATTTATGTTGTTGGCAATCAGGGAAGGAACAGGAAAGGGAACGAATCAAGGTGGGGGCAAAAGAGAAGCTTCCCAGGTGCTAGTAATATTCTACTTGATTTCAAAGTTAATTACATAGATGTGTTCATCTGGTGATAATCCATTGTTATACCCTTACGATTTATTCTTTTTTTTAATATGTATGTTTATTTACATTCGAAATTTTGTTCGAAAATAGTTACACACCTGGTTCAATGTTTTCATTTTATTAGCCTGTGTAAAGCTCAGCATACCCATTTTCCACCCTGAATAAGCACAGGCTTAATCCAAAGAAACATTCAGAAGACAACTAACTACAGGAGTAAAATTTACAAATGGCGGCAGCATAGCAGCGTGGGAAAATAAAATAAAACTTTAGACTACATCACAGAAAGGTTCTCTGAATATGAAAAATTATGTTTCTCCACTGAAAATACACCTTGACTATTCATCAGGATATAATTAGACTTTATGTATGCTGACATTTCTCAGTCAAATGTTACTGTTTAGTTGGTAGTTTCAATGTGTCTTTTGAAGCATATCAGTGATAAATTAGTATCTTGTGTACTGCTTTGTTCCCAAGGCAAACAGTTGCTTGGGATGTTATTTTCCAGTTTGTGTGCTATTGTTATTTTTAACATATATTAGACATCCTACACACCTTGCATGTACCGGTAAGGTATATAGGAAAAATGAGGGACAGCTTTCATGAAGTAGCTACCAAGAAACATATGCACAATTGGACTTTTACCTATTGGCAGCCTAACTCCTCTATATCTTTTCTTCTATACCATCCAGTCAAAAATAAAAAGAAAAACCCTTTTTGATAATATTCCCTGTCTGATCTGATTATGAAGTACCCTGTTTTGTAGATATTCTGCAATTTACCTCATCCATTTTAAAAACTGGCATGGAGCTAACTTTATCCTCTTTTGGTTAACATGAAATCTGTTTTATGTATTTAAGTTAAATGCCATTATACGTTACATACACCCTTTAACAGGTGAACAGAGGGTGTGTGTGTGTGTTTGTGTAAAATAAACTAGTATATTTACATAATATAATACTATTAACAAGTATAAATACATAAACTGCCGCTATATGCAAAGCCTAGATGAATCTCAAACATAATTTTAAGCAAAAGAAACTGACACAAAATAGTGCATAGTAAGTGATTCACTTTTACAAAATTTTAAAAATAAGCAACGTTACTTTATGGTTTTCATAATCAGGAGTGGAAGAGGAAAACAACGAAATAATATTTATGTTTTTATAGCGAAGCAACTAATTCCCCTGATTTTTCTTCAGCCCAATTTGTACTCTTCTCCATAACTAAAACTGTCTCCTGGCTTGATTGCCAAAGGCTCTCCATGAATGTGGAACAAAAGAGAGTGGGAGTAGAGCATGAACTCTGGCCCAGAGCAGAATGGTTCATTCCTGGAGTACTGATTTGCATTCAGCTTGAAGGCCATGCAGTCAGCATTTCCAACAGAAACAATTCCATGCCCTCACCACCCCCCCCACACCCCCAAGTCCTGTCTTAATCCTGGAACCCTCTCTGAATTACTCCTTTCCCTTGCTGCTCTTATTCTACACCAGAGAGAACTGCATAGTTGAGATGGGACAGGTGATTTCAGAATTACATTTAGTTTGTAAAAAGCTCTGCAGTATGTGGGGATAAAAAGCACTTTGGAAATATATGTGATTATTTTTTCCATTAGAAATAAACCCGGGATAAGAAAAAAATCCATTAACAAGTGTTTCTGCTAAATGCCTTCTCAGGTGGCCATTCAGAGATACATTTGAAGACACAAAACAGAGGGGATCATATTATATCTTCCCAATAAGAAATACTTGAAGCGTCCAACACGTGCTAATCACAGAAAGCCATCAGAGAACTGCAATTTCTAATACAAGCAAAAAGCAAACTCCTTCCTCAAGGGCAACAGCCTAAATGAAGACTTGCTTAAATAACACCATTTTAGAGACTTCCAAAATAACTTGCTTATATTTACCCAAGCAAAGGTCATAATAACCACTTGATCTTACAGTCTGTCACCAGCCTAAGAGATTTTTAAAAACTGGATTTTTCTATCGCTCTCTAAAACCTGTAACATCAGGTCAAATCCATTAGGGTTGAAATGATAGCAGAAAGTGAGGTGTACATTTTAACGTTAATCAGGTATCTTATTTTGTTAAAAATCCTTTAGATTTTATAAGTAATATATAAGCTCAGTCTTTGCATATGGCTGAAACACCACTTTTCAGCCCAAAAGTGAGATGAATCTATCTATAAGCCACTTGAGCCACTGAGCACATAATATGCAACCAATGAATGTTAGTTTTCTTCCCTTTTCCCTGAGGGCTTATCTTTTTCTCTCAAATTCATTTAATCCAGTTTGAAAAAGAAAAATAATAACAAGAAGAAGAAGAAGAAGTGCCTTTCAGTTGGTGTTTAGTATATGTGGTCATTGTGGAAACCACTGTACATTAAATATGCTCTAATTTGTACAATACTGTGGGACAGATCGTATAATTATCCTCATGTTACATATGAGGTTAAGGAAATTGCCCACAATTTAGATAGCAAGTTTTAAAAAAGGAGGATTACCTCCTCTCCCAAACTGGTCAAAAAGGAACATCCAGAGATTTCTGTGGACACACTGAAATGAATCTGCAAAAGTGAAGACTGATGGTTCTAAACTGTGCACTCTTTTTTTTAAATTATTTTATATTGAAGTATAGTTGATTTACAATGTTGTGTTAGTTTCAGGTGCACAGCAAAGTGATTCAGTTATAGATATACATATATTCATTCTTTTTCAGATTCTTTTCCCATATAAGTTATTACAGAGTACTGAGTAGAGTTCCCTGTGCTCTACAGTAGGTCCCTGTTGATTATCTATTTTATATATAGTAGCATGTATATGTCAATCCCAACTTTTAATTTAAACTGTGCACTCTTTATGTGTTTTACATAAGTTCTGAAAAAGTCAGCTTGTTAAAGAAGAGTGATTAGCACTTTCACTGTTTACAGAATTCATCTTTCAGAATTCTGTGTTTGTGGTAGATAACTAGATGCACAGAGGTAGGGTTTGGAAAACTTCTTATGGTTTTCAGAGCAAATTGCTTTTTACTTTCTTAAGGGCAAACGTGTAGACTTAATTTATGTAAGCCCTGAGATGGAGCCGTATAAATATGCACCATATGCCTTGGGTAGCAGAACACTCAGGATGCTGTCGAGGCCAAGTGGAATCATATCAACAAGTCCTTCAGAGTTCAGTTCTTCTCATCCTTGAAAATGAGTTTAGATTACCTTATTAGCGAATACTGCTATATGATTCCTGATTGCTCTACCAAGCAGCGATTACACGGTGTTTCATTAATTACTTCCAGCTATATATTAAATTTTCTGATAGAGCAAGGTGATTTTATTTGTGGGATCATTTTTCATAATGGAAGAGAATGTCAGTCTCCAAAATAGGTCACATTAATTCTTCACTCACTATACCTTCACTTCTGTTATGGTCCTTGTTGGAAGAGCCACACCCCAATCTATTTAAATTCTAATCATTCTTCAAGGTCTAATCAGGTTTGCCTCTGCAGCCTTCACTGACCTCTACCTGCCTACTGCTTTCTTGATTACATACACCTCACCTCTTCTCTCTTGGTTCCCTTCAAGGCCTCTCTTAGTAGCCTGCATACAACGGCACTCAAAACATATAGTTGATGATATGTCATCTGTGGTCTGTAGTACACAGTTTAGTACTGAATCATTTGTTGTTTTATACTGTTTACCTCTAAGTCGTAAGTGTTAGTCTGGCATATTTAACTAAATTACATGTTCCTTAAGGTTAGAAACCAAGAGGTATACATCTTTATGATCTACTAACACACAACTAAGAACACAGTAAGTGCTGGGTGAATAGAACCCTAGAATTGTTCAACGTGACGCTTACACACACACACACACACACACACACACACACACACACACACACACACACAGTTATTAAGCCTAAAGAAAGTGATTTATGCAGTTTGTTAAATAGCAACCTCTTAGCAAAAAAGCACTTATCAAGCGCACACACATGCTCAATTTTCATTTAACTGACGACATCTTCATTTGAAACACACATCAGAGTGACAAAAATGTAAAAGACAAATCGTATTCAATGTTTGGGAGAGTGTGGGGAAAAGGCACTTTCATAAACTATGAAGAATAAAAAAAAATAACCAATGTAACTTTTTAGAGGGAAATTTGGCAGTCCAAAATGATTCTACAATCATCTTTTTCTTAAATTATGTAATTAACTCAAACTGTTTCCATAATAAATAGACCCATGTTACTTTTTAACATTTATACTGTTTTTACATTTATTGAACATGATGAAGTTAATGATCAGAGATAAAATAACTCAAAAATAAACCCCAATAGTGCAAAGTGTAATAGTGCAAATAGTGCAAATAGTGTAAGACTACACTAATAAGTAAGCCTTTGGACAAAATAAAAATGGTGGAGAGTTGCTGCACTTTTGCGCAAGGGGTTTTCTTTTATTGACCTGTATTAAAGCTCTCCTATTGAAAATATTGAGACACTACAGCAGATTAAGAGTACAGATGCTGGAGCCAGACTACTTATGTTCAAGTCCCAGTTCTGCCACTTACCAGCTGTATGACCTTGGGCAGGCGACTTAACCATTCAACACTTCAGTTTTCTTATCTGTAAAGTGGGGAAAATAGTAATACCAATTTAGGACTGTAGTGAGGATTAAATGTGTTCATAAATATATCACTTGGAGTACTGTTGAAAAATGCCTTGCAAGGGTTTAGTATTATTATTATCATTATTTACTGAGCTCCCATTATGTGCTAGGGGCTGAGGATACAGTGGTAAAAAGTTCATGAGGCTTATGTTCTAATGGAAGAAATTATGTAGGTTGTTGACTAAATCAACAAATACACATATTCTTAAAATTATAACTATCCTAATAGAAAAACTGTGGTTGACATGAGAACTAACAAAGGAGGTCCCAGATGTACATTAGGGATTGACAGTCATGAACGATTATCCAAGGATCAGTGGGAAGAAAAATCTTCCAGGCAAAATGAAGAGGATATGCAAAGGCACATCCAATAAACTGAAGAAGACCAGGATGGCCCAAGGTCAGTGAGTGATGGGAAGAGTGTCAGATGAAGCTGGAGAGGTTGGCAGAGGTGAATAGGGTAGAGCCATGTGGACCACGTTAGAGATCTGGGGTATTGTCTAAATTCACGTGAAAGCCAATGAAGAGTTTTAGGCAGGGAAGCAACATAATCAAATTTACATCTTAGTAAAAATCCTCCTGGCTGGAAAACTATGTAGAAAATTATGTTGAGTTCTTGTGCATGTGCACAAAAACATATGTACAAGAAAATCTCTGCACTTCTTTTTTATATAATTAAAACACTGTAAATTATATATTGCATATGAATGTATTACATACGATACATGACTGTATATATTTTACATTCATACATATGTATGACAAGGGCAGATTTGTACTACACATGGCAAAAGCTGTTCTGGACCCAATTCCACTGTGGGAACATGTCCTCCATACCTCCAACAGGAAATTCTTGGACACCAGCAGGGTGTCCGAGAATTTGACTCAATTGTGACACTATTTATCCAGAGATAGCATCAGATTCCACAGGTTAAGAGTTCAGACCTACAAGACTGCGCCCACCTCCACCACTTCAGACACTGGTCAAAAGGACAGGTTGTCTCCTGTCCTTCTGACCGACCAGCTACATATTAGAGGTTCCCATGACGCCCTCCTTGGGTTCAATTAATTTGGTAGAGCAGCTCAAAGAATTCAGAGAAACATGTTACTTACTAGGTTACCCACTTATTACAGAAGGAAATAACTCAGCAACAGCCACATGGAAGAGATGCACAGGGCAAGGTGTGGGGAGAGGACATGGCACGTCCATGCTTTCCCCCCAAGTATGCCACTCTCCCCAAACCGCCACATGTTCAGCAAGCTGGAAACTCTCTGAACTCTCTCTTTTGTGGGTTTTTATGGAGGTTTCACTATAAGACCAATGATTGAATCAATCTTACCTATTGGCAGCTGGTCTCAACCTCTAGGCCCTCTTCCCTCTCCAGGGGTCTGGAGGTAGGACTTAAAGTGCCAACTCTCTAATCACACGACTGGTTCTCTGGGCAACCAGCCCCCATTCTTAGATGTTTTCTGAAAGTCAACTTATTAACATAGCAAAAAATACCTTTAAGGCTCTCATCACTTAGGAAATTCCAAGGGTTTTAGGAGCTCTCTGCCAGAAACAGGGAGGAAGACTAAATACATATTATAAATCACATATATCACACATGGTAAACCAAGTACAATGATTTAATGAATTTATGTTCATTTCACTTCTAGGGTTTGTTACCTTACATGTTGAGTTTAGAATTAAGATGCAACTGCGCTGTTAAATGATGTTCACTGTGCACTGTTTGTAAAAATAAAAAATGTATATATAATAATATAACTATCCATATATGGGGGATTGGTAATTATATACATATAACTACTAAGCAGCTGTAAAATAAATAATGTAGATCTACTGGGTGAGCCAAAAAGTACCGTTGGTTTGTTTTTTAAATGAAAGCTTCTTTCTTTCTTTCTTTATTTTTGGCTGTGTTGGGTCTTCGTTTCTGTGTGAGGGCTTTCTCTAGTTGCGGCAAGCAGGGGCCACTCTTCATCACGGTGCGTGGGCCTCTCACTGTCGCGGCCTCTCTTGTTGCGGAGCACAGGCTCCAGATGCGCAGGCTCAGTAGTTGTGGCTCATGGGCCTAGTTGCTCTGCGGCATGTGGGATCCTCCCAGACCAGGGCTCGAACCCATGTCCCCTGCATTGGCAGGCAGATTCTCAACCACTGCGCCACCAGGGAAGTCCCCTTTGGTTTTTTAAGTAAAAATAAAGGACACATTTTTCATTTTCACCAAGAACTCTATTGAACAACATATTCACCCTTTTGTTCCACTACCTTCTGCCATTTTTTAGGCAACTTCATAATTCCATCTTCCCAAAACTTTTTATCTTTTTGAGTGAAGAACTGTTCCACGTGTCTTTTACAGTCTTCCAGGAAATTGAATTTTTTTCCATTAAGAGAATTTTGTAAAGACCAAACAAAATAAATGGAAATCTGAAGGTGCAACGTCTGGTAAATAAGGCGGATGAATCAGAACTTCCCAGCCATGCTGTAACAATTTTTGCCTGGTCATCAAAGAAACATGCGGTCTTGTGTTATCCTGATGGAAGATTATGCATTTTCTCTTGACTAATTCTGGACACTTTTCGTCGAGTGTCACTTTCAGTTGGTCTAATTGGGAGCAGTACTTGTTGGAATTAATAGTTTGGTTTCCCAGAAGGAGCTCATAATAGAGGACTCCCTTCCAATCTCACCATATACACAACATCACCTTCTTTGGATAAAGACCGGCCTTTCGTGTGGTTGGTGGTGGTTCATTTCACTTGCCCCACGGTCTCTTCTGTTCCACATTATTGTACAGTATCCACTCTTCATCGCCCTTCACAATTTGTTTTTAAAACAAAACGTTTTCATTACATTTCAGTAGAGAATCGCATGCAGAAATATGGTCAAGAAGATTTTTTTTTGCTTAACTTCCGTGGAACCCAAACATCAAAGAGATTCACATAACCAAGCTGGTGCAAATGATTTTCAACACTCGATTTGGATAATTTGAGTATGTCGGCTATCTCCGTTGATTGTTCTCAATTAATGTCTCGATTTGATCGCTGTCAACTTCAACTGGTCTACCTGACCATGGAGTATCGTCCAGCGAGAAATCTCCAGCACAAAACTTCGCAAACCACTTTTGACATGTTCGATCAGTCACAGCACCTTCTCCACACACTGCACAAATCTCCTTGTGCATTTCAGTTGCGTTTTTACCTTTCTTGAAATAATAAAGCATAATGTGCCAAAATGTTGCTTTTTTCCTTCCATCTTCAATATTAAAATGGTTACACAAAAATTCACCAATTTTTATGTCTTTTTTTTTAAATGCACGCTGATATGACAGCTGTCCATACAATCTAACAAAATTCTTTCGAATGAAGCTAAAGACAGCTAAGTGCCACCAGAGTCATCTTACGGAAAAAAACGAACAAACCTTTTGGTCAGCCCAATACATAGACCAAAATGGGACAGTATTAAAAATATTAAGGGGGAAAAAATAAGCTCTAGGAACATACAATCAGCAATAAGATTTTTGTGAAAATAAAAATTATATATGGATAAATGTATAAAAATATAAATGTTTATCCAGATTTGAAAGTATACACAGCAAACTATTAGCACTGCTTACTCCTTGAATAGTAGGGTTAGGGGAAGGGTGAGCATTTACTTTTTACTTTAGGTGCTTCTGATTGTTTGAATTCATTATAATGAATATCTGCCCATTTTAATAAAAAGCAAGTGATAAAGACGTAAAAATTAATAAAATAAAACTTCATTTTAAATCTTTCTAACAGAAGTAATTTACAGCATAATATAGAATCGAAGTGAGACAAAGGTAGTGAGTGAAGTGAGAAGAAGATTGATCTATGCTATTTACAATTTTTAAAATCGTGGCATATAATTAAGGTATTTCCCGTTAGTTACCGGTGAGCAGAATTAAGGGGTCTCTGTCAGCCATTATTGATCAGGTAATACAACGGCTGTCAGACTAATAGATGGGCTGTGTGAGGTAGGCTGTGTCCTACAATCGCTTCCTCTTCCTTCTCTTAGCAGTCCTCTTACCTGCTTCAACGTGCCTTTTCAAGGATAAATGGATATTGATAGACTTTGATCAGACTGAATGTAGAAATGGCAAGTCTACAAAAAAGTATTACTAAGTCATGTAGCCTATATCTGTTCACACGTGTTTGAAGAAAATCACGGAACTTCTTTAACATCTGTTGTAATTAGAGAGAATAGCTAATTATATCTTAGTATCAAGATGAAGTCAATAGAGACAAGAGAAGTTAAAGCCATCTAATTCAGCATGATTCATTTCTATGACTTATCTGAATGACGGGTCCCAAAATACCAGTCTTGCCATTCAACAGTTTGAAGATAGCTACTAGGAAATTGTACCAACAAAATATTTTGGTATTATTTCAATGAATCTACCACATTATAGACCAACATTATTAAAAATATGTTCTCCAGGGCTTCCCTGGTGGCGCAGTGGTTGAGAATCTGCCTGCTAATGCAGGGGACACGGGTTCGAGCCCTGGTCTGGGAAGATCCCACATGCCGCGGAGCAACTGGGCCCGTGAGCCACAACTACTGAGCCTGCGCGTCTGGAGCCTGTGCCCCGCAATGGGAGGGGCCGCGATAGTGAAAGGCCCGCGCACCGCGATGAAGAGCGGTCCCTGCACCGCGATGAAGAGTGGCCCCCACTTGCTGTAACTAGAGAAAGCCCTCGCACGAACCGAAGACCCAACACAGTCAAAAATAAAGAAAGAAAGAAATAAAGTAGCTATAAAATTAAAAAAAAAAAAAAATGTTCTCCAGAACACTGATTCTGAGGCCATTTAATAGGTATTACATATTTTTAGAAGGGGTGTGAGTTATTGATTAAATAAACTTCAAAAATGCTGAGAGAAATGAAGTTAAGGGGTTTTTTAATTGGGCTTCTCAGAGCCATTAATATGCTAATGTGAATTATGAATCTTCAGGATATTGATATAATAAGTAGTAGTTTCCAATTCCAAGTTCATTTTTCTAGGAAATCCTTCTGTTGGTAATATATATTAGGGGTATATTAAGGGACAATTGTCTTTTTGGAACCACTGACATAGTCCCATGGTCAAACCTAAATCTGGTGCTTTATGCTGTGAAACAAGTTTGGTTGCCTTCTTGCTTTACTCATTTAAAAGAGTTGAGGGCTTCCCTGGTGGCGCAGTGGTTGAGAATCTGCCTGCTAATGCAGGGGACACGGGTTCGAGCCCTGGTCTGGGAAGATCCCACATGCCACGGAGCAGCTGGGCCCGTGAGCCACAATTGCTGAGCCTGCGCGTTTGGAGCCTGTGCCCCGCAACGGGAGGGGCCGCGATAGAGAAAGGCCCGCGCACCGCGATGAAGAGCGGTCCCCGCACCGCGATGAAGAGTGGCCCCCGCTTGCCGCAACTGGAGAAAGCCCTCGCACGAACCGAAGACCCAATACAGACAAAAATAATAAATAAATAAATAAATAAATAAATAAATAAAAAAGAAAATCCTTTAAAAAAAAAAAAAAAAGAGTTGAAAAACCCTCTAAAACAAGACTTTGCCATGTTGTCACTCCCTCTAAAGAGTATTTCTCTTCACCCTATTAGCAAGGTGCAAAGTACATTTAAGGCTAAACTTCAGAGCAAGCCAAGGAATACTGAGTTCTTCATTCATCTCCCTCCCACTTTTTATCCTCAAGTTTAGGGTGCAAAAATGCACACACATTAAGCTTGGTCTTGGCTATAGCAAATTCTGGTTGATAGATTTGAATACACAAGAACAGGCCTGAGTCTTCAACTTGAAAGCGGTTTAGTATACATTAACCCTCAGTTCATCACTAGCAAATTTCTTAGCTAAGATTTTATTTACTTGTTAAATACAAACTTATGCTAGTATCTGGGTAACTGATGTTGAATTCACAATAAAAATACAAGAAAACATTCTAGAAAACAACTTGGCAACACATATTCAAAAGTCGTAAAAATGTTTCTTTCCATTGATCTACATTTGATTCCACTTTTAGAACTGGTCACCAATATATATATAAGGATGGTCATAGACACATTACTCATAATGGCCACAAAAAAAGACACACTCATGCAAGAAAAACTTATTTAGAACTTTAAAATGATGCTGTGGATATAAAGCAACCTAAATGTCCATCAACAGAGGAATGGATAAAGAAGATGTGGTACATATATACAATGGAATATTACTCAGCCATAAAAAAGAATGCAATAATGTCATTTGCAGAAACATGGAGGGACCTAGAGATTATCATAATAAGTGAAGTAAGTCAGACAAAGACAAATATCATATGATATCACTTATATGTGGAATCTAAAAAAACATGGTACAAATGAACTCATTTACAAAACAGAAATAGACTCACAGACATAGAAAACAACTTATGGTAACTATGGTTACCAAAGGGGAAAGGGGTGGGAGAGGAATAAATTAAGAATTTGGGATTAATAGCTATACACTACTGTATATAAAATAAACAACAAGGACCTACTGCATAGTACAGGGAACTATATTCAACATCTTGTAATAACCTATAATGGAAAAGAATCTGAAAAAGAATATATATGTATCACTTTGTTGTACACCTGAAACACTGTAAATCAACTACATTTCAATTTAAAAAATTAAAAATAAAAAAAGGATTAAGAAATAAATATAATTATACTAAATGTGAAAAAAATGATGCCATGGAAAACTACTAACATGGGGAAATGCATATGTCTAATGCATGCATTTTATTTTATTTTTTTGACAACTTTATTGGAGTATAATTGCTTTACAATGTTGTATTAGTTTCTGCTGTACAACAAAGTGAATCAGCTATATGTATACATACATCCCCATATCCCCTCCCTCTTAATGCATGCATTTAAAAAAAGCAGAAATACATACTTAAATACAGAGGTACAAACATACTGGTATAACTTGTATTTGCATAGATTATCTTGAATGATACATAAATTGAAAATGGTAGTTGAGTTGGGAGTGGAGAACTGGGAGACTGAGGGATGGGGGAGGAGAGAGACTTTATCCTCCCTTTCCTTTGTACTGTTTGAATCATTTAGGACAAATCAATTAAAATAGATAGGTAGGTAGGTAGGTAGAAGAAAGAAAGGAAGACAGAAATCGAAGAATGGAGGGATGGAGAAAGGGCCTCTGTGACGGTATAAAATGTGAAACAAAATGTGTCTTTAATCCTGTATTGTATAGCCCCAAGTACCAACTCATGATCCTGATAGTTGAAGGACATCAAGCTTGATTATTATTATTCAAACTCACTATAGTTTTATTTTAAACTTCGCTTACTTGACCTGTCAGTTTCTAAAACAATCTGAATGTACATTTGCTCCTACTTTTAGTGATTTCTGCCTTAGGTAATTTTACATTGGTACTCATAAAGGCTCATGACAGGTACACTTGTTGGTTTGAACCTTTCTCAACATGGTGTGTACCGCTTTTCCCTTTAAATAATCTTAGCCTTGAATTCTATTTTGTCTAATATTAATACCTTACAGTAGCTTTTATCATTATTGTTTTTTATTTGTATTTGCTTAGAATATCTTTTACTCATCCATATATTTTCATCTTTCTTGGGTCATTTCATTTTATGTCTCATAAAAAACATAAAGCTAGATATTCATTTTTCTTAGCTGCAGTTCTTTGTTTTTAACAGCTAGTTATTTAAACCATTTACATTTATTTTTCATACTTTGTATTTGTCCCAATCATTATTTTTGTGTGTATTTATTTACTGTGCATTATTTATTCTTATTATACTATTTGATAAATTTATTACATTGATTATATTTGTTTTACGTATTGTTTTTATTCCATGTTCTTCCTTTAATTGGTTAGAAGTGATATCTCCTATCTTTTCTATCTGAGTAGTTTTAGTCAAATGTCTAACATATATATTCAAACATGTGAAATTTATGTAAAACTTACATTTATCTGTTGAAGCCTACCTAGCTCTAATCCATATTTATAATCTCCTGTCCTCTCCCTTTACCCGAGCTCCATGTTGAAATTATGAGATTTTAGTTCTCAAATCTAAAATATAATTTTATTATATTTTAAATAATTAATACTCAGTTACAAATTATGCTTTTTTGCTCAGTACTGCTTCCACATCTTCCTTTTGAGCTTATTTTTAATATTGCTAAAGTATATTTTCTATTAATTATTTCACCTAATGTTCACAAGTGGCATATTTTAAAGTGTTTTGGGGACTTCCCTGGTGGTCCAGTGGTTACGATCCCGCGCTTCCAATGCAGGGGGCCCGGGTTTGATCCCTGGTCAGGGAACTAGATCCCGCATGCCGCAACTAAGAGTCCGCATGCCGCAACTAAGACCCGGTGAAGCCAAATAAATAAATAAGTATGTAAAAAATAATAATAAAGTGCTTCGTTGTTTAAAATGTCCTATTTTACCTTCGTATTTGAATGATAGGTTGATAGGGTACAGAATACTACTTTCAAACAGCTCTCTGAAAATACTAATTATACATATAATTATATCCCTTCATTTATTCCTTTTTTTTTTCCTGTAAAACACTATGCCTGTTTTTCATGACCGTCCTCCTTTAATGTGTCCTGATTTGGGGTTATGAGGTCATCATTTTAATAGCTGTTTCCCACTAGCCTGTCTATGATCACAGCCTCCCTCCAAACCACGACCAACCTGGATTTCAGGGCACGGGGGTCATCGTCCCTTGTATTCTTCATCAGCCACCCTGGGCATCACCCCACCTCCCAGATTTGCAGCTATTTATTATGTAAAAGAGGGAAGGAAGACGCTCACCTCCAGGATGCTTTCACACAACTCCCCTCCTTTCCCCCCCACTGCCTCTCAGCTCCAGCTCCTCTGGGGCCATTGTCACGTCCTTCCTCAGCCTCTCCTGAACCAGTTGTGGGCTGTGGATTCCTTCTTCAATCTGATCTCATTTAAATTCAAACTTGCAGAGATTCCTCATAATTCCTGATCCACTAACATTACCCGCCTTTTTTTTTTTTTTAACATATAGTTAAAATTTGTGTCTGTTCATTCTAAGGACTTGAGGGATGGCTGACGGCGGAGAGAATGTGAGTCTACACAATCCATCCCTTTGGCCTAATCCCCAACGTTACTAACATTGTTTTAAATTACACACACACACACACGACCTCCATATTTTCATGCTAAATCTAAATAAATTAACTAGGTCTGCAGTGCACAGTCTCACAAACATTAAACCACACTATTTCAGTGACATGCTTACATTGGCAAACTTTCTTAATCTTTCTACCCAAGAAATAGTTCCCTGAATTTATTTTTCTCTCTCTTTCAGAAGGAAGATTTAGATCACCTGATAAGAAATCACTGCTTCTTGGTTTGGTGACCCTTTGTGGAGTCATTGCTCTTTCCTTCTCCCCTTGGTCTGCCTTATCAAACCTTCGAAGTCTGCACAGGATGATCATGAGATTTTGAGTTCAGTATGTTTTAAGACTCCTTTCTTTTATCAAAATCCAAACTGTGGGATTTGCATTTAGATGAAGTTACACAGACCCTGTGTCAGGGGCCACAAGCACACAGCCAGGGCCAAAGAGACCTGCCTATGCAAGTGAGGCCCACTTAGTTTACCACCATGTGCATACCACCAAGACAGGCATACACATTTCACATCCGTCATCCTTTTGGTCTAAGGAGCATTCCTAAGTCACTAAGTTACTAAGCATTCCTAAGTTCTGTGCAGAGGTGTAGAGGCCTCTGCCTAGGGCTGAATCTTTTTCGGGTCCCTGTGATAAATTTGCTTGTGACTGCTAAATACCACCACACATTTTCCCCCACTGCAGTATGAAAAAGTGTTTTAGAGAGTAAGTACACAGTGAAAGGCAAACTAGTGTATAGTGATTAAGAGTCCAGACTCTGGTTGAATTCACATTATTCTATTTATCAAATGTGTGATCTTAGACAAATTATTTATACTCTCTGTGCCTTGGTTTCCACATCTACAAAATGGGGACAACAATAATAACGGATTCTGAGAAATAAATAACTTGGTATATGCAAAGTGCCTAGAATGGTACTTGACACACAGCAAGCCCCATTTAAGTATTTGTTAATACGACTAATATCACCGGAAATTGCTGCTACCATGTTCACTAAAATAGACTAATCCGTGACTCTATTTTTGGAAGGAGTGCATCCCCCTTGGCACTTTTCTGATTCCCTACATAGAAATGATAGGAACGGCATCTCCACAGAGCAGACCCACACAAGGGTCACAAAGACGACAAGTCACCATCAGAATGTTGGGCTGATGCCCAGGCACCCTCCGGAGAAGCGTGACTCTGTGTCCTTTAGATCTCTTAAGAAAGTCCAGAACAACTCCCTGCAGCTCGGCAAACTCATCAACCCACATCTGCTTTGGGAGCTAAGTGGCCCATAAGTGCAGAGCTGCTGTATTTCACACACTCTCCAGGCACAACTCAAAGAGCTGGGCCCCACGGCTCAGACAGCCTGCTTCTACCTGATCACACGCACAATCAGGTCCTGCAGTTTTAGGCTCAGCAAATGGCAAATGGCCATAGGCCTGTTCAAGTCACACTCAGCTTCTAGACAGAGAGTAACTCTGAATCAGTCCTGGGGGTCCAGGCTGACTAGGATTGATCATGGAGGGACCCTCACTGCCAGGCCCTGCCAAGAAGTTCCTTTTCAGCCCCTTGTCTTTATGTAGTAGCCCCTTATCTTTATCTACTGGATGCAGAATACCAGCTTAAGTGCTTGGGGAGGGTGGAGAGGGGCTATTAGAAAAGAGTTAAAGATGGTGCTATTCCTTGGGTACAGAAAAGAATAGAATCTGCTTATGGTTCTTGGGTTAGAAGTGGATCAAAAGACCAGACTGATGAATGCTTTTTTTTTTCCTTTCTTTTTTTTTTAACTTATTTTATATTGGAGTATAGTTGATTAACAATGTTGTGTTAGTTTCAGGTGTACAGCAAAATGATCAGTTATACATGTATCTATTCTTTTTCAAATTCTTTTCCCATTTAGGTTGTTACATAATATTGAGCAGAGTTCCCTGTGCTATACAGTAGGTCCTTGCCGGTTATCCATTTTAAATATAGCAGTGTGTACATGTCAATCCCAAACTCCCACTCTATTCTCCCCCCACCCTTCCCCCCTGGTAACCATATGTTCGTTCTCTAAGTCTGTCACAGACTTCCTTTCTTTTCATATTGACTGGATGGATTATAGTTTGAGCAAATATTTCCTTGGCTTTCCCTCTACATCTTTCATTGTTACTTTGGGCTCACAGGCTCATATGAGGATGTATTCGTTTGCATTTCTCATTAATGCAAAAGTTCTATTTACTAAATCCAAGGAATCAGACTTGGCTCCTGCCTTGCTTTCCTGAAGACGGTCTCTCAGGGCACAGGGAAACCTCATGCACACACACACAGCTCTGTCATTTCTTCACCCACGGACACATGCAGTCCTAACCAAACCAGGTCAGGCAGTGAAAGCAACTATAAGGAAAATGCTTTTCATCAGAGCATGCCAGTGCCAGGCTAAGACATGTGGGTGCCCCAGGGACTAATAATTTGCTTTCTCAGCCAATGGGTATTCATTAAATTCTTGACAAAAGAACACCTGCTGGATGAATTAAGAAGAGAGGGAGAATCCCTGTGACCGCTTCCCACCTCTCCACTGTCCTGAGCAATTCACCTCTTGCCTCAAACTTGCATTCACAACTCAGCAGAACAAAAGCCCAGCAATTAACCAAATCTATGCTCTTCAGAAGGCAAATTAGTAACTTTAGGTCCTGCTGAAGGCCCTTAGGTTCCTTACCCTGCTCCACAGAGGGCACTACACCAAATTATTCCAACAATTCAATCCAAACAATTCTCACCCAGAAAGGAATTCTGGTCAATATGAATTTCCCCCTCTCATTACATCTCCAGGGATGCTTTTGTGCCCTTATATATCAACACCCCAGACAGCCCTTCAGCCCTGGGCAGTACAGAATGGGAACCACGTGGACAAAAGGAGCAGAGCTGGGAGGGCAGCTGTGCTCTCAGCCTCAGAACAGGCTCTCTGGTAAGCAGGGCAGGACAAAGGGACCTGTCCTGTGAGCATGAGGCCATTTTTTAAAACAAAACCTTTAAGAGTCTAGGGGAGGAAAGGGACCAGGAATATAGAGTCGTGGTGAAGTGGCAGTCTTGGTCATATGTAATATCATTCATAGAACTTACAGGGATTTAGTTTCCAGTTTTCCCCCTCATTTCCTCCCTTTGCAAGCTCCTTAATACAACACTTGAGTTGGTCTCAGGGAAGAGTCCTGGACCCCCCCTTCCTAAGCAGTGCTGTCCAATAAGAGCCACATCATGTAATTTTAAGTCTTCTAATAACCACATTTTACAAAGTAAAAAGAACCAGGTGAAATTAAACTCATTAGCTTTGTAACCCAATATATCCAAAATAGCATCATTTCAACCTATAACCCATATTAATTATTTTTTTTCATACTGTGTATTGGACAATGCAGTTATTAAAGTTCCCTGCTTCCAGGGAGTCTTCAGTCTGAAGAGACAGTGAAAGTCTGAAGACCATCTGTCTATGAGGTAGAGTTATCTGAAGCCTTATACCAGAAAAAAAGAGGTGGGATAGTTTAGGATTTAGGGTCGAGGAGGCTCTGAAGTCAGACACAGAACCTTGACTCTGCCTCTTACTAGGGGGTGTGACTTTCGGCAATTTACCTAACTTCTCCAAGCTTCCGTTTCTTCACCTCATAGGGTTGTTTTGAGGCCTAGCCCTAATTAGCAAGAGAGAAATATTATCTCTAATGACATAAATTATAAAATCTTTACTATCATCGATATTTTAATCGAGAGTCTGGCATATTCCCTTATCTCCAGATCCTCAAAAAAGATCTAATTTATCAATGGCTGACAAAGCCCTAGGATGAGAGAGAGAAGGATACCTAGTTAGTTAGGTAAGTGGGAAAGAGAAGGTGGAAATGGGAAAGAGAACCCCAGGAGAGGGAAAAGGAGATTCCCTGTAGACAGAGACCCAACACTGGATTTGCCCTGTTCTATGTCTGAAAACACTGAAGAAAGAAGAATTCAGGGTTTAATGAGTGGGGTTATTTCCTGACTGCCACATGGCTGGCACATAGGGAGCAAAACAGCCATATCAGCTCAGAGAACAATTCCATGGTTTATGGAGAGAAGAAGGAAGGGAGGGAGCAAGGAGTGTGGAAGTCTGCAAGTACCCCAGAGGGTACTTCGCAGCCCAAGCCCTCTCTCCCTGAGCACCAGAGTGGTCCTCCTAATACAGTTCCTCTTCCCTGCCTAGCTTTCCTGGCCACAGTCTCTGTTTTCAATACTATATGATAAAAAGATGGTGTGAATTAGGACATCAATGGAGGGAAACATCAAGTCTCTGAGGTTGTAGGACCTTACTCTAATCTCCCATCTTATCCCCCAAACCCTCTTCTATGTGTCCCAACAAGATCTTTTACTCTCTGCTTGGCCTTTTGTCATCTGTAAGCTCTTCAGACGACAAGGCCCCTTCCAACTCTACAGTTTAGAAAGGTCCCCCCTGAATGGGGTCACAACAAGCCTTTGCTTTAAGCTCTAGCTCACTCTCAGCCTTAGTTTGCCCTCTGGACATGCGTAATATCTCTTCTATAGGCCGGTCTTCAAACACGTGAAAGCAGCCATCACATCTCCCCTTGACATTTTTTTTTTCTTTTTGGTGCCAAACTAAACGACTCTGTTTTTTTCAGTCCACTTCTCATTAGTCAAGGTTTCCAGGCCTCTTCCTTGCCCTTCGCAGAATCTGCTACATTTTTTGAATGTTCTTTTAAATTGCAGGGCACAGCGTGGATCGCACCCTCCCCGCTGGTGCTGACCAGCGACCCGTACAGTGGACTATTGTTTGCAACGCTCAGCCTGGCAGCCCCATTGCACATCCGCCTTACCAACCTCCCTGCTGATCAACCCTCCCTCTTCCTCTCCCACACTACACGCTGTCTGTTCTCCTTCCACGATGTTTCTCATGTCTCCCCCCACCTCACCCACCCCCTCCCCACCCCTGCCTCAGCCCAGGGCCTCATTATCCCTCACCTGGATTATTGAAGTGGTCTCCAATGGCTTTACCACCTTCAGCCCCTCACCTCTGCCACCCATCTTTCACCCCATTCACCCTTTCTGATCCATAAACCAGTTCACATCACACGCTTATAGAGAAACAATCCTTCTGGCCTTCAGAATAAGTCTTAACTCCATGGTCTAGCCTTCAAAGCTCTCAGTGATCTAGCTTTAAGCCATTTTCATTGTCCTCTACATCCTTCCAACCATGCCAGACCCCGTGCCCTTGTCCTCAGCCTCAAATATTTCATACTTCCTCCCTGATTGTAGAGAGTTTTTGGTCATCCTTCAAAGCCCGGAGTAAATGTCATTTCTCCATGATGTCTTCAATGATCTCCTCCTTGGAAATCCTACAGCATATCAGTTGTACTTCCTTACTGAATCATTCACGTATTAATTATTTCTTTTGCCCTTTTTTTCTTTTCAACCAGATACTGTCCCTGTGCTCAAGGAGGGTCCAAGCTAATGAGAGAAACAGACAAGCAAAGAACAAACAGAATCATGAGCACTCTAAAGGGAGATGGTGTGGGAACCTGGGGTGTGAGAGGCGGGCGTCTAACCAGACAGACTTTGGGATCAAGGAACACTTCACAGAGAACAGGACATTAAAATTAAGTCTGGATGTAAGCAGGAGCTCCAGGCAGAGAGGGTTATCTGTGAAAAAGCCATATGACAAGTGAGATCATGGGCCATTTAGAGAAGTGAATATTTAACTTTGTGTCTTCTTTGTAGCTTGAGGATGGGGTAGGGTGGGGACAAAGCTGGGAAACTGGCTGAGGTCAGCTCAGATAGGACCTTAAAAGTTATTCAGTAGTGTGTGGGAGTCATTGCAGGGTTTAAGCAAGGGATTGACTTGCAGAGATTTTCAACTTAGAAATACCATGTTAGCAACAGATTGGAGGAGAGACGAGAGCCAGTTTGGAGTAGAGACAGAGACCTGTTTTGAGGCTGATGGAGAACTATAGATTTGGCAATGGGTCCAAAGACTGGTTAACAGACTCAAAATATACTAGGTAGAAACTTCAAATGGTGGACTTGAATGTGAACAGAGAGGAAGAAGGATAAATGCTAGTCTCCACTTAGCTTTTCCTTTTTTGTCGTATTTTATATAAACTGCACCCAAAGAGGTAGCACTACCCTCAACAAAGTTTAAAGTCCCTGATAATAGGCACAATCTTCAATCAGCTATAGACACTTCATGTTGCCTTCAGTGGTATCTTACATAAGCACAGCCTAAATAAGCTTTTGCTGAATTTGCCAAAACACCTAATTTTTAGTAGGCAAACTTCATTTATGATAATGCCAAATAGGGCACAATTTTTTCAAAGGAATAATTCTACAGGAAGATCACTTCGAGAAAGGCCTATTGTTGGGTCATGCCACGTTCATCCATCCATTTTTCGTTCCACAACTACTTACTGAGTGTCTCTTACATGCCAGGAGTTGTTTTGGGTGTTGGGATACAGCAGCAAACAGGACAACAAGCTTCCTGCCTTGAGCTTACTCTACCAGGGAAAGACAAAGATAAGTAAACAAATAAAATTAAAATATAAATGCACATAGGTATAATTGCCAAGGGAAAAAATGGAGTAAGAAGTGAAAGCAACCAACTGAGGAGGTAATAATTAAGCTAAAAACTAGGTGACAAGAAGGTGGCAAAATACGTGAGAAGAATATTCTAGGCAGACAGAAGAGTGAAATGCAGATAGCTTGTGTATATGGGACTTAAAGGGGAGGGGAGGAAAGAGCCTGGGGGTGAGTTCAGAAAGGTGGGAAGCTCACATAGGGCCCCATGAAAGAGAGTTTGGATGTTTAGCAGGACATTGGCATGATCTGACCATGAAGATATTTTTTTTCCCCTAGAGGTGGTCCAAGCCTGTTCCTCATACCCTTGGGGGCAAGAAAAGCAGTTTTCCATGACTGTGCCTTTCCTGAGAAGGTTCCACAGGGAGCTGGCCAAATCATATCTGTGACCTTCATTTAGTAACATTTCATCTGGGCTTTGCTCCAGCATCTTTAGCAATTTTAGGTATTACTTATCCAGGGAGAGAAATGTACACAGCACATGGTCCAACAGAGGGAACTGAGCCTAACAAAGAACAGAGTCTCTATTGTGTAACTGCTTGTGTAGGGACCCCTTCCCTCTGTCACCTGTCTCTCCCTGGAGCATGAAGACCAAGGAGATGGTGGTGGACCAGGGCAGAGCCAATGAGGCCTGTTATGACTGGAGCGCCATACAGAGATGCTAGAGAGGAAATGGAGGGCGGCGCTCTGGAGACGCCAGAGGGCGGCAAGGTGCAAAAGCAATGGTTGTAGATGATGAGCATGAGGTTGAAAGATGGGGAAATGAAGGCTGAGGAGAAAATTCGGCTTTGAGCCTCATCAGAATCACAGCTGTGAGACACTGGTCTCTTCTGGTTTCCCCAAGAAGAAACAGGTTAAATTTCTGAAGGTTCAGTGGGAAAAAATGAAAGAGCCAAAGCAGAAGTTAAATGATAACGCAAAACTGGATATATCGAGCCCCCATTTTCCTCCACCCCATTTTCGCACCAGGTCTTCTTCTCTAAATCTTGAAGAGCCAAGATAACGTCTCAGAATAAGAAAAAGAGACTTAGAACTGGAACTCATATAAAGAGGGAAAATATCAATGGTAAAGGGGCTTCTGGTGAGCAAGATTTGTTATATTTTCCCTTATAAAGATTAAAAATATGAGGGCATGCAATGGTGTTTTAGTCACTGCTATTCTTCTGTCCTCTCCCCACATCCCCATCCTTAGAAGAAGCCTATTTTCAACTATCTGTAGATTCAAAGATGATTGTTCCTTTTGCTTGTTATAAATGTGGTTGGAACCATACCATCCACTCTGGGGTCCTGGGCTCTCTTGCCCAGTCACTAGATATTCATCAATGCCCTCACAGTTGACTGGCGCCCATGTGTTTGTGATCTCGCAGATACACCGTTGTAATGCTTCATTATGGTTCTCCTAGGAGGGGGGAGTAAGGGGTGGGAATGTCCTGCATAGGTTCAGCATGTACAGAACACTGCTATCAGAATTTTACCCATAGTAGTAGGCTGAGCATGTCATTCTAATCACAGGGGAACCGTACCGGCTCCTGGTCAAATGTTGAATTGATTTTTAAAATGTTTTGATGACTTATATATTCAGTGCACAGTTTGGGGCCTCTGTTTATCTCTCCATATGAGCCGAGTTGCAGCTTGAGAGCATTTGAAGCTTGCTCTATTGGCCATTTGAAAATATAGGTTTAAGTCACATAGAGCATGTGCTTTCAGTTGCTGTCTCACATTTGGAGTTCATTCCTGGCTGGCCTCCAAAACACTAGATGAATAGACCTCTCTAAGATGAAATTTCAGTTTTATCTTTACATGGAATGCTTTTGAATTAAACATATACATAAGTTGTGCATGATTTTATTTTGGGTTATACAGCACAGGAGAGCTTGAAAGAATAGAAGAGGAAAGGAAAACAAAAACATCGCCCAGCCTACTGGTTACGTTAGTCACAAGTTACCTGGTTTACCTTCCAAGTTCAGCCAGGTGTTCCAACCAGCAGGAGGTCTGACTTTTGCCCAAGTCTCCCACCAGGATAGATAAGACAATCTTGCCAACACAGAGTGAAAATTCAGAATTGGACCAGAAAGACAAGACTTTTGTTCGCCTAGGAATTGATTCATGAAAGAAAGGAGGAGGGAACTGACATAAAAACCAGGAGGAAATCTGAACTGCAGATCTGGGGGAATGGCTAAGCTTTTGTGCTATGTGTTAGATTAGTGAGGATGATAATTACTTGAAATTAGGAAAACGAAAAGCAAGACAGGAATGCGATAGCCTGAAAAACCAGAATCCCCAGAGCTCTGCTTGTCCTGTCATGACTGCCTGATCTTGCACAATTTTTCCCAGGGTGGGTGTAACACAGAGTTCCGTATGCTTAGGGACATGTTTGATGGATTAAACTAAAATCCAACCTGGGATATCCATTATATTGCAAGATGCAAGCTTAATACATATGGAGTTGGTAGAAAATGTTTATGATGGGAGGCAGAGATGAGTCAAGCCTGCTTTTTAAAATTCATAAGGTTAATGCTCATGTTACTCAAGATCCAAAGGGCTAATGATTTCACTTTCTGATCATGCTTAGCTCGCTATCTCCACTGGAAAGATGTCAGTTGTTTCAATCCTGTCTCCAGAGAATTAAAATACCCTTAAGTCATTTCCATGGGTGTAAAATGATAGCAAGCAAGCCCTGAATTAGCGTTCCTAGCCCCTTGCAGGGTTCAATGTCCACTGGAGAAGAGGCAGAAAGAAAGAAAATGATGTTACAGCCAATTCCGGCGTTGGCTCTATCAATACCATCATTTCATTTTCCAAAACACAGGGCCTGAATGCTGAATACAACAGAGACAAGTATATTGAATCCAGATCAGCTGACCAGGGACATGAGGACAGCTGAAGTATTCACATTTCTAAGGTTACCAATCCAGGTCTTAAAGGGTTAAAACCTAAGGTCAAGGCAAAATGTGATCAGCCTGTCTGGATCAGCCAACATGTTTCAGAATAATGGTTTCAGGTCTGAGCATCAGAGGTAGATTTCCAGTGACGCTCAGGACACTTAAGTTTCAGGGCCCCTCACTTTGCACAGATTCTGAGAGGAGTCCTAAGTATGTGTTTTTATGGCCATGTGTTTTTCTAAAACTTGTAAAAGTAAGATAATTTAATGACCATGGATACAGACTGCTGTCTCTTTCCACTCTGACTTGCCCTCCATCACACGTCCTTCATGCTGGGAGGCCCCAGAGTGGCCATGTGTATTTTGAGTACCTGATAACGGGACGTCGAGTCGGGGATCCCTTGGCTTGGGTTTAATATGATATATTTATGAGGTTTTCAGTGATTTCTGTGCATAATTATCACTAATCGCAGAGTAACAATGACTTCTGGTAATGGACCTCTCACCCACAGGTCCAGTTCACCCAGTTGGATCCTGAAGGCACATGGTCTGAAGTAATACTGTGATATGAACTTGCCCCACAGTGCCTAGCACCAAAAGTTAGTGGGTGGTAAAAGAGAAAAAAGTTTTGCAATGCATGAAGCCAGAAGCTATTCTGGCTTTTTTTCCAGATTTCTTGATGTTTATGGTATCTGATAGCCTTTTGAAATGTATAATTTGTTGATTTCTTTTTGCATTCTAAATGAATATTTCTTTTCATACTAATTTATATTGTAGCTGTGTTGTATTTTTCCTGAAGAGTTCATCCCTGCCAATCACTCAAGGTGGTGTCCAAGAAGTCACCAGATAGCATCATAGACAGTAGGCAAAGGGTTAGTATAGCAAAACTTTCTGGAACCTGAGATTTCAGAGGCTGAAAGAGGTATATGATCAACATTGCTAGAGATTCTGGTGTAGCTCTGACTAACCCTGCCTGACCAGTTCTTCACTGGATTCTGAACAAGATCTTTCACTATAAACACCCTCTTCATAGGAAAAAAAAAAGTATCCTTGAAGGAGAGCCCAGTTTTTCCTAGGATCAAAAATTATGTGCCATGGGCTTCCCTGGTGGTGCAGTGGTTAAGAATCTGCCTGCCAATGCAAGAGACAGGGGTTCGAGCCCTGGTCTGGGAAGATCCCACATGCCACGGAGCAACTAAGCCCATGCACCACAACTACTGAGCCCATATGCCACAACTACTGAACCCTGCGTGCCTAGAGCCCATGCTCCACAACAACAGAAGCCACCGCAATGAGAAGCCCGCACACCGCAATGAAGAATAGCCCCGCTCGCCACAACTAGAGAAAGCCCATGCACAGCAACAAAGACCCAACGCAGCCATAAATAAATAAATAAATAAATGTATTTTTTAAAAAAATTATGTGCCATGTTTTTTCCCACCAATGCTGTCATCCTCCAAGGGCTGGACAGAGTACCCTGTTGAAGAAACTGTGATAATCTATCACATTCACTTGGTTAAATTCTGTTATCACTGAACCTCAAGTATGAGGTGTCAAATCCAGGAGCCTCTCCCTATCACCTTGAATCCCTATTTGTATTCCACCAGGATGCCAAGCTCCTCCTAACTTCCAGGATAAAATAAGGACATGAAAACCAAGCTCATTATGATTTACTTAATCACTAGAACACATTCTTTCTTCCATTCCTTAAAACACTTGAGTATTCTTCTGTACAAACACCAGGTTTTGTTTAGTGTCCTACATGATTTTATTAGATCTCAACCTCTCTACTTCTTTCATAGCCCATCTATAAACCATATTCCGAAGGATGTTAATTCACAAAAGAAAGTAGCTGATGAAATACAGTGTGGTGTCAGGACCTGTTAACACACATATTCCTTTCTGCTGTACAAGGCATAATAGGGACACTGAGGTCTCAAGCAGCTTAAGTCCATCAAATGGGTTAAAGTAAGGTATTTTCATTATAGACAGGCTATTTGCATATTTATTCTTATGCAGAATTATAGTAAACAGGATACAATTCAAGAGAAAAAAATCTAATAACTCAGAAGGAGTTAAGAATAGGCAAGTTTAAATCCCACATATTAAAACTGACCAAAAGTTTCTGAGTATATAAAGCTACTTTTAAGTATATATGCACTACACGGATACTTTACACCATTAATATTATGCATGTGTCAGCAACCAGTTATAAATCTACATTCTCTGAGATGTGTTGTCAACTCTTAGTAAAATTTAATCATATGTTCAAAAGCATCAGACTGCAAGCATAATAAAACATAGTGCCATTATTTCAAATGTCTCAAGTAAAGACAACAGTTAGTGTGGACACCACTGAACACCCTATTCTTACTCTATCCTTTACCAACACAACACAAACAGTAAAGTTTTACCAGAAAGTTACCCAAATCATAAACAGCATCCTATGATATCCAGTCGTCAAATGGTCACTGATGATCCCTGCCTCCTGGGATTTGCACCCCTGTGAAGTCTCATCCCACATTGTATCAGATTTGGTCTGTGTGGCCAATAGAAAATGGCAGAAGTGGTGATACCTTACTTTTGAGATTAGGATGTAAAAGAATGTGGCTTCTTGGGTACTCTTGTTTTTCATTCAATCTTTCTCTCTCTCTCCTTCCCCTCATCATTTCCTCTGGGGGATACAAGCTGCCATGTTGTGAAGAGACCTATGAGAGGTGCCTGTGGAAGTGAAACTGAAGCCTCCAGCCAAGAGCCAGCAAGGAACTGAGGCATGCTAAAATCCACCAGAGTGGATGGAGATTTGACTGGTACACCCTATGCTCCCAATATCAAGTCACTATTGGTAGAGGACCTATCTCTATGACCTCACAGAGATGAGAAAAGCCTGGGTATAGACTTAAAACTGAGAGGGTCACACGCTAAAGACTAATCATCTCCCGTGTTCAACCAAACTACAAACAAGTGCACTTTGGAGGCCATGAGAATGGGGTAAAGGACAAACAAAACCATCAACGATTCTGTTCTGTTCCCACTTCAAGCTCACATGTCTTCTTAATCCAGGAGAAAACTACAAACTCAGGCCCCACATTTTAGAGGAATGTTTAAATCACATGGCACCAAATTGCTTACAGTAGATTCCTTTGAATATGACTTTGCATTTTCTGTGCATTTAGAGATTGCTTCTGATAAGTCAATTAGAGCTTTTCAGAAACTGTTAACTTACGCAGTATGCCAAGTAAGAACAACATTTTTTAACCTACCAAGGGAACAGAATATACATTCAATTCTGAAAGTTCCCAAGGTAGAGGTCAATAGTGGCTAATTCACTGATATTTCTGGTGCTGATTCTATAGGCAAGAAATCAGTATTTCTAACCCTAAACTTTGGAGAGAAACAGTAGATTTCTAAGTGATGATGTATATTTTAAGATGCCCTTTCCTCTTTCTTTCTTTCTTCCTCCTTCCATGCAAGACTCTCATTGGTGACTTTTCTGCTACTATATTCTGGAGGAACAGATTATGTCTAGTTCATTTCTGAATTCTTCTCACACTGCTTATTACCATGCAAGCATATACAAGACGTGTCAAATGATTTGATCTATATCAAGCCCTTCCTTTCCAAGCCAAACCTAATGAGATCCTATGAAAGAGAACAATAAACAGTAAAATTTAAAAAGAGTAATATTCTAAGAAAGCAAGAGAAGTAATACATAGGCACATTGTAATACTCTCCTAATGAATTCTGGCTTAATTCAAAGGTGAAATATACTCACTATACTGAGGTAGAACCAGAGCTGGATGTGAAACCAAGAAAGATTTAGAGCCAAAGCAACATGTAGTCCTTTGTTCTACTAAGTTATCAGAACAAAGTAGGGATTTTTCTGATTCCATAGAAATTACCAACCTTTATACATTTTAAACAATGAAAACAAGAAAAGTGCTATACTTTTGCAGGTATAGTGAGTGATAGTGAGTAATTCTTCCCATATATGTTCCCACTGAAAATGCTTTTCCATGAAGTACTCATTGCTACTCAGTCCTGGAAGTTGTCTCATAAAAGGCATACAGAAATCCCCTTCATCTTCCAGGAGATAGTATAAGTCATAAACTTCTTATTCCAAGCAACCAGGAAATAGAACTTTATTTACAAAGTTAAAATAGAAGCTGCAATAAATAATTCCTGCCAGCAATCTAAAAATAATTTTTACTCCTAATTACTATAAAAATAATACAGGGAAATGTTGGAGCCCTATTTTCCAGAACTTCCTGGCTATGCAAATGACAAAGTGTCACTTGGCAACAGTTGGACCAACAACAGAGTTTTGTGTCAACCAAGACAAAGCAACTGGCGATCACTGGGATGCCGTAGGCTGAGGATGGGGTGGGGGGGAGGGGCTGGCAGCTCTTTTATGAACAATATTATCTGTAACCTACCCCAGCCCTTTCATATTTTTTGCTTTCCCCAAAAGTCACTTGTTAATTTCCCATTAGACTGAATCAAAAGGAAACATTCTCAAGTATTGAATAAGCATCTGGCCATAAGGCAAAACAACTGTGTCAGTGAATCAGCACCTTTCTAAAATTGAATTTGACCAATGAAGCAAGCAGTCTGTAAGAACTTTTGTGTTCAACAACATCTGTCACTAACTGAGATATTTCCAACTGTTCTAAATTTCCTATTTGCTAAATAGTTCTCACATCACTAATAAGTTCAATCTGACTTTGCTAAACTAATACTTTTCTGTGGAATTAGATGCCAAGTATTGGTGGAATTACCCAGCAGAATGGACTGCCTGGGTTTGAATCTCACTGCACCGTATACCAGCTATGTGTCCCTGGGCAAGTAACTTAATCTGACTTTAGCAATGGTAAAGAGGAAATAACAGTAGAACCTATTTTAAAAGGTGGCTCTGAGTGTTAAGAGGCAATGAGCATGCCACATGCTTGGCACAATGCTGGGCATAAACTAAGTGCTCAGGAGGTAGTAATCCCATTATTCTTGTTTTTTCAGTCTTATTTCTATTGTTAATATTATTACTGTTGCAAAACTATGAGAGCTGATTTCCTAAAATGAATGCCTTGTGGCATACTCACGTGTAAAAGTTTGACTACCGTCCACGCATTAAAATGCAATGTTATTAGAAAGCACACTTATCAAGCTGTACATGTGTATAGGCTTATAATAAGTACAGAAGAAACAGGGTATGGGCTTTACATTCTCAGAATTAATCATGGGTACTCTGATGCCCCATGTGAGTCATGGAGCCGATTCTCCCAATAATCTGCATGATGATTATGTTACATCTGCTATTAAAACATATTCCAATCTCTTCTTAAACCCAGATTCATACTCTGCATAGTAATTCTCAACTTCTCCAGCAATAGAATTCACAGGATATGTGATGAAAAGAACTTTGAGAAATTCATCTCCACTCCAAAGAACAAAGCCATAGCCAACAGGGAATCTATAATTTACTCATGTCCATATTCAAATTAAGATAAGGAGACACCAATAAGGAAAACCCAGGAAAGCTGTAGGCTAAATAACTCATCCAGAAGGAAAAAAAGGGAGCTCTGAAATGAAGTCTTGTTCATAAAAGCAAAATCCCTGCAGGGCAAGTCAGCTGACTGGTTTTTAATGGAGAGCAAAGTTTAATCCAGTTACAAACTAAATCACACTGAAATCAAGTCAGGATCCCTCTAGCTGACTATACAAAGACTCTAAGAGGGTGCCGTCCCTGTTGCTTTCCTAAAGAGTAAGAGATCTTACTCTTTCCTTCATGCTGTAGTCATCATTCTATAAAATACAGAGATTATTTACAGGCAACTCTTTAAGATGTACGTTTAGTTAACTGCCTTTTTTGGAAAAATCCCTCTTCTCTTAGGGAATAATGAAATAATTCATTTGAAATAATATGAGGCAATACACTTTGAAAGAGGGTTATGAGTAATACAAAAGTCAACTGTCATCTATTTGGAGCTTAGCAAAAATAAACCAAAGAATTGATGTGTTTGAAGTTCTCACCTAAGTAGAGGACTAACATTTATGCCAATGGATGGAACTCACCTGGCCATGGTTAAAAAAAAAAAAGAGAAGTAAAGAATAACCATTTGTTAAGAGCCATTATGAGTCAAACAGTTGTAACTTATATAGACTAAGTCATTTACCCCTCATAACAATCCGATGGTGAGAATATTTTTGTCCCCATTTTAGGAATGATGAAAGAAACTGACATCCAAAGAACTTAACTGACTTATCCAGTATCCCACAGCTACTAGGGATTCAGCCACCAGACAGCAAAACTGTCCATATTCTTTACACTATATATACCATTAACCTACAAATGGACCAAGTTATTTCACATATACACACAGAAATTAACTTTAAAACAAGTTTTAAAATTATTGACTTGGGTGTTGAGAACTCAAAGTGTGTTCTGATACGTAACTATCATTATAAATGACAGTCTGGAAGACCAGTTTGCAAACAAGTAATGACGGCAGAATTTCACATAAGTGCTTAATCGCTGCTGCATTAATTGATCATTATTTTGTTTTTCTTTATTTTCTTGGATTAGGTGTTTGGGTTTGTTGTGGGAGAAGGAAGGTGAAAAATTGCAATTCATCACCCTAGATATTAGCCAGGGACTATCTGATTGCAAGGAACAAAAACTCACTTAAATTAGCTTAAGTAAAGTAGGAGGAACAGGAAGAATGAGGCTTAGATGGGGAAGCGAGCAGGAACAGATATTCTACCCTCTAGCACTGGGGGTCACTTCTTGCCTTTGCTCTGCTCTGTGAGGTTGCTTCTTCTCTCTCTGAGGGTAATTTTCTCTGCCTCTCCATACTCATGGGAAAAAAAATGTCCCACTTTATATCACGTCCCAGTTCAAATACATCCTTAAAAAAAAAAAGGAACCTCTGAATAGGTTTGTAAATACTCTCTGGAATATCTGGTTCACTGGAAACTTGTATCTATTTTCTGCTCCAGCAGCAGAAAGGGGTTCTCCAAACTCTCAAAGCATCGACATGTGTCTTAGTCTGCTCAAGCTGCTATCACAAAATGCTATAGACTGGGTGGCTCAAACAACAGACAGTATATCTCACAGTCTTGGAGGCTGGCAAGTCCAAGGATAAGGTGTTAGTGGATTTGACAGCTTGGAGACAGCTGCTTTCTCACCGTGTCCTCATATGGAGGAGAGAGAGCTCTGGTCTCTTCATCTTCCTGTAAGGGCACCAATCCCATCATGGGGGTCCACCCTCATGACCTCATATAATTATTTCCCAAAGGCCATCTCCAAATACCATCACACTGAAGGTCAGGGCATCAACATGTGAATTTGAGGGGGATACAAATATTCAGTCCATAACGACTTGTGTCACCACCGCCTTGGTTCTCAGGCATACTCCCCCACCACCATCACCAGTGTCCCCACATTTCCGGACCCTCTCCTTCTTACATTCCTAACCTTTCTTCTGCTGCTAGCACTTCTTTTTCTCTGCTTCATTAACCAGCAAAGCCTCGGGAAGAGTTGTTCACCAAAGACTTTGAAACAATAGTATTTTGGGCACTGAAAGCTCTAAGAGCATCTGCAGATCTTCTGGAGGGGTCCCTGATGGATGTGGTTTCAAAAGCAGCATCCTAAAGGCAGATTTAGGGAATCCATTCTGGATTCTATTTCAGGCACGACCACCAGATACAGTGCCATGGACAAATCACTTCTTTCTTCTAAACATTACTTAAAAAGCAGGAGGGGGCTTCCCTGGTGGTGCAGTGGTTGAGAGTCTGCCTGCCAATGCAGGGGACACGGGTTCGAGCCCTGGTCTGGGAAGATCCCACATGCTGCGGAGCAACTAGGCCCGTGAGCCACAACTACTGAGCCTGCACGGCTGGAGCCTGTGCTCCGCAACAAGAGAGGCCGCGATGGTGAGAGGCCCACGCACCGCGATGAAGAGTGGCCCCCGCTTGCCACAACTAGAGAAAGCCCTCGCACAGAAACGAAGACCCAACACAGCCAAAATTAAATATAAAAATAAATAAATAAATAAAAGATTACTAATTTAAAAAAAAAAAAAAAGCAGGAGGATCTCAGAACTCCCTGGCGGTCCAGTGGTTAGGACTCGGTGCTTCAACTGCAGGGGGCGTGGGTTCAAACTAAGATCCTGCAAGCTGTGTGGTGCAGACAAAAGAAAAGTGGGAGGATCTGAGTAGAGTAGATACCCTAAAGTCTACAGTTCTGTGACCAGGACACTGCTCCAGCTTTGCCATTCCTCCATTTATTACCATTTAAAGTCTATGTAAATATACTTGATGCTTAAGCTACATTTACCCTCCTATTACAAATTACTTTATCTGCCTACTTGTGAATCCATTTATTTTTAGTTCTTCAAAAATCATGATCAGTCGCAAAGTTGTGTTGTTTTTATGAGTTCTTCACTGGTTCTAGCACTCCAAGGAATTCATTTATTCATTTATTCTTTCAACCACTGCTTAGTGAGCACCTCTGTCAGACATAAAGAAAAGTGCCAGACATGTCAGGCCCTCAAAAGAAGCTGAACCTCAAGAAAACTGATCACCATAGAACAACAGCAAAGAATACTAGCAGCTTCTATGAGGGCTAACAAATATGTCAGGCTAAAATACCTTTAAAGTTCAGAGTAATGGGAGAAAATATCAATGATGTTTGTCAGGTTCCTAAATGTGACTGAGAGAGCTGTCCTTACCAGAGTAGCTTCACTAAGCTGTCTTCTAGACAATTAACAATGTCACAAAGAGCTCTAGTACACATGTACAGAAAGGAAATCGGGGGAGGGGGAGAAGGAATTGATGATTGGTTGATTTCTATCCTCCGTGTGCCTCCGTTCCCTTCTTATTTTCTTGCTAGAAGTGGGGAGGGGTGTGGCAGAGAGCGGAAGGGTGTCAGATATCTGTCATTCATTATACCAAAGCTGTAACGAGGATGATTCCCTGAAGTCCCGGGCCAGCTGGGCCAGCTGTGCAGGGTCTTCTGGTCATTTCATTAACACCCATCACCATCACCACCACCACACAACCCAATAACAGAGACCTGTGTTTTACATGATTGAATTTTTCCCTACCTGTATTAGTCATACTTCTCCAGAGAAACAGAAATTGAATATATATTTTTTGGTTTTTTCAGAGGCAGAGAGAGAAAGAGATTGATTTATTTTGAAGAATTAGCTCAAGCAATTTTTAGAGGCTGCAAGCCTGAGACCCAGGAAAGCCAGTGAGGTAATTCAGCCTGAGTCCAAAGGCCAGAAAACGAGGGGAGTCAATGGTGTAAATCTCAGTCCGAGGGCAGGAGAAGATGAGATGAGACGTCCCAGCTCAACGTGGAGACAGGAAAGAAGTGGCATATTCCTCCTTCCCCCGCCTTTTGTTCTATTCAGGCCCTGGACAGATTGGATGACAGCCACCCACACTAAGGAGGGCAATCTTCTTCACCGAGTCCACGGACTCAAAAGCTAATCTCATCCAGAAACACCCACACAGACACACCCAGAGCTAATTTTTAATATGCTATCTGAGCATTCTGTAGCCCATGCAAATTGACACAGAACACTTACCATCACACCACCTATCACTTCATGATGGGGTCGTACTCTATGTGAATAGTTTATAAGGAAGGGTAAGGTGAGATGGGGCCCAGAGTAATTACAGAAATGTGATGTAAAAGCAACCATAGAATTCCCACAGGCAAGAAAACGTGCTGGAAGTCTAATCAAATAACAAGAAGGGTAATCTGTCAGGCTCTGCTTTTCTTTCCTAATGTCTTCATGTTCCTATTTCCTCTCCATCCCCATGCCGCCATCTTGACTCATTCACACTGGGGTTCCCAGCTGGCCTCCCTCAGGCTATGCTTCCTGTTCTTCAATCCTATTTTCAAAACTTAGATTATCTTCTCCTAACTGTGATTCCATCACATCCATCCCCTCTCAGAAACCTGATTCAGTCTACATCGTCTACATCGAATATCTGGACCTAGCGTTCAAAGCTTCCTGTTCTCCATTCCTGTCAAACTGGTCTCACTCCCACACGCAGCATGCTCATTCCTGCCTCTCTGCCATACTCCTCTTCTTGAATACGTGACTACCTCCCCATCACAAGCTTGAATCTTTCAGTCCTTCAAGGTCAGTCTTGTTCCACTCCCTTCACAAAAATCAGCTGTGACCACTCTGGCCCTCCACAGTTGATGATCCTTTCACTGAATACCTACAATGCTGTATCAAACAATTTTGCAAGTAATGATGTATTTTAGTATCTTTTAATCTTATCTCTCCAGTTAGACTGTCAACACCTGGCACCATACCTATCATATAGGCTCTATAGGTTCTTTATAAATAAAAGAATAAATGATCACACTGACCATATCATCTGTATTATTTATCTCACATATTAAAAGTCACCCAAGCTAGTACCAATGTTTAATCTAAAAGCATTTATTAAATGGTTTCCAATTGTAGCACCTGGAGGAGTCCTGGAGTGATAATAATGTAGGCAAACTCATGCCTTCGCAGAGCAGAGCATGTAAGTAAGAAAGGTGGCATCAAAAGTACAAATGGTCGACTGAAAATTCTGGATATATAGAAGATGATAAGACAGTTGTCATGTACAGGCCAAGGACTCCTGTGAGCAGGAGAGTGGATTTTAGGGCAGTGAGATAGAGGCAGAGAGGAAGAAGGGCCAATGGATTAATAATGAAGAAGGGCATGGAGAAAACGGTCCACATCTCAGCTCAAGTAAGAGAAGGGGTAATGTAATAAAGGAAACAGGCACAAGATGTATAAGCAACCTGGTACCCGTTGAGATCTGGCCCCAAAATGTGATTATGTGCCTGTCAGAGTTGGAGCAGGGGCTTGTTTGTTAATTTGTTGGTTCTAACTCCAAGTATCAGAATACACAGTAGCTATTCTTTGATTCCAGGTGTTATGTGTGGGTTCTCTTGGAGATTCATTGGTTCATTTACTATTTTATTAGGTACTTACTGTTTGTTAGATTTCCTGCCAGCTGATGTTAAAGCATACAAGACACTGGGCCAGTCCTTCAGGTGAAAATAAGACTGATGAGAAGGAAGAAAAATGGTAGTGCAAGAAACGCAACAAAGTCCCTGTGGGTGGAACAAGAGTAACCCTTCAACTGTCCAGAGAAAGAAGAGACAATTTTGGAGGCAGCTAGTGTTGTGGAAATTGTTCTACACTAAGAGTTGTGCAAGCCAGCTTTCTTTTATTTTTAATGAGTTTAAGGTGTACATTTTTGATTTTACATTTTACTGTATCTGGTATCAATAGTAACAACAGATGCTCATATAGCACTTACTGCGTGTCAGGATACAGTCTAGATGCTCTTCAAATGGTAATTCATTTAATCTTCACAACAACCCTATGAGATAAATACTATCATCAGCCCCATTTTACAGATGAGGAAACTGAAGAAGAGTTAAGGCCCTTGCCCAACCAAGGCCACAGAGTTTGGCCAGAGCTCATGCTAGGGAGCTGGGCTCCAGAATCCATGTTCATCAGCAATACATTTAAGGGAATATCACACATGGACATCGAATATATCCACCCTGAACACTAGCTAAATCAAAGGTGCATCTTACAATCAACGGGTCCTAAAAATTCAAGAACTCTGTATGATACCACTATACTTGATACATTGCATTGAATTGGGGGTGTGAATTCAGTTTGATCTAGCAAATATTTATTTAGCTGTGGAGGATTAAGAGATGAGTAAGATGCAGTCACTCTCCTTAAGGAGGTCAATATGTAGTGGGAGACACAGATAAGCAAACAGCTTTTCACAGTGCACCCTTCTAAGTGCTGTAGTAGTATTTCTGTTGTGTCAACAAAGCTTGTGGGCTGCTGAAGACAAAGGGATTAATGCTGTCTGCCAGGTCTCATAGAGGCGGTAACCACTGAGCTGAGGCTTCACAAAAGACAGGCTGCACTCAGGCAGGGAGGACTGTACACGGGAGAGAGGACTTTCTGGGGATGGCTGTGCAGAGAGCTGATAAGGGGCGATAATAAAACGGTACCGTCACAGTCCCTAAATTCTGCTTTGGCCTTGCCCACCCTTTTCCTCAAGCTTCCTGCTGGGTGTATGTGCACAAAAAAAAAAGGCAAAGTAAGGCCAGCTAATATTTTCTTTTTAGCTTCCTGCCCTCCCAACCCTAAACCTTAGTAAAAACTCTGAGAAGCTAAGTGAGACCCAAGGAAAATGCCTTTAAGTTAGGATGGTTGAAATGCCCTAGAATCCCAACACAGCATAGAAGCCTTGCCCTATTTCACCCAAAACCCAAACCCAGTGTGTATGTCTCATGACTCTGGCTTGAGGAAAAGCTAATCCTGAGTATAGCACCAAGTAAGAGGAGCCAGTTACAGAGAGCAAGACACAAGGACTTGGGCAGTGTGAGAGACAGAGAGAGGGGAGCCTCCCAGGCCTTCAACAACTCCTGGTAAGGCAGGGGAAGCCAAGGATGCAGAAAAGAGCAAGAGAGGGAATCGGGCTGTGGCAGGGAGTAGCCTCCATCCTCGTTTCCACTCCTGCCTCGTGGGATCCTTTGAAGTGTTCACAATACATGCACTGCTGCTTTTATTTATTTTTTTTTTAAAAAATGGGTGTAATAAAATCTTCAGCCACTGGCAGTTCTCATAAGGGACTGATGATAGTACCTACTCCTCCTTGGAGGAGAAGAAGGGTCCTGAGGGGGAGACTGTAAGGAACAACACATCCCATCCCACGAAGGCGTAAGATTCCACGGTGGACGCAGGGGGTGAGTCTAACTCAGCCGTGCAGAGCATCCAGCTCATGATCAAGAGTCGAGGAATGAGGTCGAGTCCCTCCACCAGTCTCAGTTTCCCCATTTGAAAATGAAGGACATTATCTTGACATCTCAGGAGGCGGCATTTATTTCTGACACGCTAATCATTTTTGCTCATAGCTGGGGTGACAGAGAAGGACTAAAGGAAGAAGCGGATTTCACTTCTACCCCTGTGGCCTCAGGCAAGTTACAGAACTCCCCAACCCTCTCTTTAGAGAGACCTCAATATGATGGCAGTGATGCCTGCCTCCCAGGGCGGTTGGGATGAGTCAGTGAGAGAACGTCAAGGGCCTCACCAGGAGCGTGGCCCATGGAACTCACTGATTCCCTATAGGAGAGCTACTATAATATCAGGACAACCCCTGCCCGCAAATTCTATGGCAGTGGACATAATGTTACTTATAGTAGGGTCAGTGCAGGAACCACAACTCACCCCAGGTATTTTATGCAAAATGAGTTTAATGCAGGGATTGAGGGATTTATAAAACCACTGGAAAGAGTGAGAGATGAGTCTCTTGGGATGACTCCCAGAAAAACCCAGAACCAGCCTAGCAGAGGGGCTGCTAGCTCAAAGGCACAACTAGAGCCAGGGCCCACAGTCTAGTCTGAGGCTCCTCCCACAGCACTAAGCAGGAAAATGGGCATGAGAAGCAGCGCTCCGAGATTAGACATGAGATCAAGAGGGGGCCACTACCCGCACTGCTTCTTGACAAACAGGAAGCTAGAGGAGGTGGGAAGACAATGCAGGAAACCCACAGTCTAGATGGTCAGTGAAGACAGTCAGGATCCAAAAGAAGCCCCTGTCTCTCTTCTAAGTCTCCTGTGGGAACTTCTATCAGTGGAACCTCATTTATAGGTAGAATCTTAGCTGCAAGGGAGCCCGGGAAATGTAGTTTCTAAGTAGGCAACCATGTGCCAAGCCAAAACTGTCTAATTATGAAAGAAGGAACAGAATTTTGGAATTCAGTACAAGATGGTAAGAGAAGGCACGTGAGGGCAGAGAACAATATCACTAAAGACCCAGGGCAAAGAAAGAGGAATTAGCTAGAACAACTGGGTAACTCCAACGAAGGAGGAGAAGAAGGACCCTGCAAAGAAAGCTAGAAACTAGATATCTGACATTGTCTAAAAGCTAAAATAGAGACCACTTCTGACTTTCCATATTTTCTCCCTTTAGAATAGTTAAAACTTATGATCCTTTCTTGAATGTTTTTCTCCCCCAGAAGCCCCAAAATCCTGTTTAAAGTCTCATTAACTTGTCACTATTAAACAGAGCATCACTAACTCAGTCTGGAGAAAAACAGAGGTCCCTTCCTCAAAGGCCACCTCCACATGGAGCTGGTCCCAACAAAGCTGTGCTATGTTATCTGCTTAGGTTCACTTAACGCACAATGGAGTGGTTAATAGTTACCTGCCACTAGGTTTTATGAGTTTCTCTTTGAAAATGCTATTTATTGATATTGTTAGTAGTAGTAGTAGCAGTAGTATTCAAGATGTATTCCTTAAATCAAGAAGGAATTTGCTTAGAGTTGAGTATTGAGTGGAAGGACAGAAAGCAGACAACAGGTGATAATTACATGTTTACAAGAAAACATATTTAATATCTCAAATTGCAGCTTCTGATGGTTGCAGCCATTTTTCTTTGTTCATACTCATGGTTCAGGGAAGGGTTCTAGTTCTTTACTGTCAAAACAGGGTGGCAGAAGCAAGCAAAAAAGACAGTATTGTTTTCATTTTGCACTCATGTCCCTAGACAGAAGCAAACATTTCTCACCTTTGCTTTCTCAAGGCCTTTATTGTCCTAGCTTCCTGTTAAAAATCAAGCTAGTGATGGCAGACCCATGCAATCCCATCAGAATACTGAAAGCTGTGTATTACAGTACCAGGCAGGAAAGTGAGGGCCGGACAATAGGTATAATAGGAAAGTATTAACCCCCAAAGAAATTGATAGTAAGCGGCGAGCCATCACCATTGCAGAGCCCAGGCTACGCCTACAAAACAAGACACAAGTATCATTCATAGAGTTTCACAAGCAAGCAAAACTAAAGAGGTTGAGGGAAAATAGAGAGATAGAGAGGCTGAGGAAACCCAGCTTTGTCCCTGCAGCTCTCCCAGGGAACTGACCAGGTCTCTCTAATTTAAATCAAGTCTGTGTTACCAGACACAAGCTTAGCTTGGACATTGAAAGAACAGTTTTGAACAAAGCTGTGTGAACAAAGAATGCTGGATCCATCAAACAGATAAATATGTTTGGAGCCTTTGATATTTTTTTTGTGCATGCCCCTGTGTGCATTATCAACTAATGATAACTCCCTTCTTTGCAGGAGCAGGAGGGGCAAGAAGAGAACATCTTTCAAAAACCCAGAAGATGGGACTTCCCTGGTGGCGCAGTGGTTAAGAATGTGCCTGCAAATGCAGGGGACGCAGGTTCAATCCCTGGTCTGGGAAGATCCCACATGCCACGGTGGAACTAAGCCTGTGCGCCACAACTACTGAGCCTGCGCTCTAGAGCCTGTGTGCCACAACTACTGAAGCCGCGAGCCCTAGTGCCCGTGCTCCACAAAAAGAGAAGCCACAGCAACGAGAAGCCTGCGCACCACAACAAAGAGTAGCCCCTGCTCGCCACAACTAGAGAAAGCCCACGTGCAGCAACAAAAACCAACGCAGCCAAAGATAAATAAATTAAATTAATTAATTAAAAAAACAAAAACAGAAACACAGAAGATGAACTTTAGGGTTGGTCCTTAAGGGCTTATGGCTAGACTCCCTCGACCCTTCAATGAATCTAAGAGGTAGTAGTCAAGAGAAAGATCAGCAAGCAGATGAACATACAAGGTTAATAAGGATGAGTGATTCTTCACCTGGGCCTTGAACATGTACCAGCAGAGGAATTATGCTGGAATATTTCCAAATCATTATAGAGTGTGTTTCTAAAGATGTAGATATACAGCCATAGGTACATATCCTCCACTCATATTAAACCTTGTACTAGAGAAGGCAGGCCATCAGTTGCAGAGAGAGACTGATTTGAAATTCTCCATAAAGGTATTTATTCCAAGAAAAGAAAAATTTACCTTCTCCATGTCCTCCTGCCTGGAACAGATGTCAAACCTTTTGGAGAGAGAGGACACAACTCAACATCTCAATCATACCAACTTCTCAAAATTATCAGCCTAGATATTTTCCACAGAGAAGATGGAATAGGTATTTATAAATATACACATTTAACTGAAGTCACGAAGTAGGAAACTCTAAGATAACTCAAGTCAAACAAAATACTTTTACCTTAAGGTCTATATGAATAAAAATATAAAACTTTACTGAAGGACATAAAAGAAGACACACAGCATTGAAGAAATGGAAAGCTATACATCACGTTGCTAGGTAAGAAGACTCAATGTTGTAAAAAAAGGCCAAATTAATCTATAAATTTACTGATATCTCAAGTGAAACCCCAACAGTTCCTTTCATGGAACTGACAAGCTGATTCTCTGGATTTCTGTGGAAAAGAAAATGTACAAAAAGAAAGCAAAATATTTTTAAATTAATTAATTAAATAAAGCTATACTAATTAAAACAATGCATGATTAGCACAGGAAAAGGCAACTAGAACAACGGACTAGAATAATGTACTGAAGCCCTGCCATACCTGTGTGTGTTTGTGTGTGTATGGGGTTTTATTTTAAATTAGTGAAGAGAGGAGAATAAATGATACAAATACAATTTTTTACCCATCTAGAAATACAAGGTCAATCCCTACTTCATAACGTACCTCAAAATAAATTCCAAGTGAATTTTAAAAACCAACTAAACATTATCATAAAACCATAGAAGACATAAAATGTAGAAGAAAAAAAAAGACTGATGAACGTAACTATGCGAAACAAACTATTGATTATCAAAAAATACTATAAGATACAATTAAAAGACAAGGAAGAGACCAGGAGAAAATGTTTGGAACATGTAACGGAAGAAGGATAATCTCCACAATATATAGATATACCCCACAAATCAGTAAGAAAGAGACAGAGAGAGAGCGCTACAGTCAAATGGGCAAAAGGTCTGAGAGTCACCCACAGAAGAAACTAGGGAAACAGAGGCTCCCTTGACTCCTCGGTCTTACTCACCCACACATACAATGCCTCGCCAAGTTCTCGTCTCTCCAGCTCCAACACCATTACTCTAGTTCACACTACCGGCATCTCTCTCCCTTCTACCGTGACCGCCTCTCATTTAAGCCCCTTGCATCCAATCGGCCCCTTTCAATCAGTCCTCCACACTGAAGCCAGGCTAAGCTTGATGAAACGCGTGCCACCTCCATGCCTGAATCACAGCTTCCGTTACCCTTAGGGCTGAGAACCAAGTCCTCTGCAGGGTCTACAACGCCCCACAAAGTCTGGCTCCCCACACAGCACGCTGCGCGTTCCTCCCACTGCAACAAACTTGTTCTCTAGATGTTAGCCCGGCTTATTTTCTAAAATGTACATGCTCCCTGCTATCGCAAAGTCTTTAATAAGCTACTCAGCTGCTCTGGATCCCTCCTTTCCCTTTACCCCCATCTTCTTCTAGGTACCATCTATACTCCGACTCTTCCTTGAAATCTAAACTCAGTATCATCACTTCCTCAGTGAAACCTTCTCTGGCATTCCAGGTTAAGCCCTTGTCCCCTACTATAAGGTCTTATACTATGTACCTCTTCTTTAGGGCACTTGCCACATTCAAAACATTATATTCAGTTACCTGATTCTTTATTAACGGCTCTCTCCTGCAGTATGCTGTTAAGCTGCATGAGCGGAGGGACTATGTCTGTTTTCGCCCACCATGGTATCCCATAGCCTAACACATAATAGGTGCTCAACGAATAATGCTGAATACATGAATTTTCATTAAAAATGTATTTGCGTATATTTGTATCTGTGATTTATATTTATGTGTCATAGAAAGTGCTGGAAAAAATAGGCATTAAATTTTAGCAGATTTTTCCACTGGGGATTTTTACCTAATTTGAATTTTTGATAGTATCCGTGGCTTTTAGAGGCTAAAAAAATCAAGTTATTGCCATTTGGAAAAAAATACTTAAAGGTAAAAATTAAAGCTCTATAACTATATAGTAGCTGGAAAATTTTTAAATATCCCAAACCTGGGATAATGAAGAGTCTGTATTCCTTTATTGTTTTATTTTATGTTAGATGGCCAAAGAGCCACTGTTTCAGCAACTCACTTATCTACACCTGCAGGATTTTCCAGCCACTTCACAGATTACTAACATAGCTTCATTTCTAGGTCACTTCAGTTTTTTGCCCTCATTTGTTGTTGCTGCTGTTCTGATGCTGCTGTTATTAGTAGTCTTTTTTTTTAATTCAGTAAATCCATTTTTAATTACTTACTGCAAATACCACCCACTTACCTGGCAAAAGAGACTCCTCATCCCATTTGAAATAGTGGCCTAATTAGCACTACTGCCAACAAGAAACGAGAAGAAAGAGGGTGGAAGAGGCAAAGGGAAGAATAAGAGAAAGAAAGGGTTTCAAACAGTTGAGGGGAGGGGCTCTAGAAAGGCAAAGATGGCCCTGATTTTTGAGTGATTGTGGGGTTTCTGAAAGATGATGCTTCTCAAATAATTACCAGGTGGAACCAAGAAAGGTGTTAATTGACTTCCATGATTACAGCCTCTTTTCACCTTTGCATAGTTACTCAGAGTAAACGCAAGGCAGTTGTGGGCTATCCTATTCTGAGTCCATCTCTACATGAACCCAGCAAGGGAATGAGGTTGTGACAGATGAGAGTTAATGAAATGAGAAATTTGAGATTAAAAGTTCTAGATTTTGTCTTCAGCATTTGTAGGCTTTCATGCCCCTTGAAACAATGAGCACTGCTGGGCACTGGACCACATTCTGACAAAATTAAACCCGTGGACCAGTTTTTAAACCTTGGAGACCCTTAGAAATCCAGACATTTGCTCTGATTCTTATAGCTATTATGGAATTATTACAAATCTCACCTTAAAAATTAATAAGTGACACTCCATGAGCATAATTACATTGTTCATCTTTCCGTAAGCCATAATTCCTCTGCGTGTAATAACATGTGATCAGTCCTTCTTGTAACCCAGCTGCTTCACATAATTGCTTGCTGTCCTACTGAGAAAAACTTGTAATTAATGACATATTAAGCAAAAGAGTGCAACTATGTTCTCATAGTTACAAAATCAGAAATGGTTTCTCCCCCAGAATTAAACCCTGTGATTCTTTCTCCCTTTTTACAATAGCACTGGGTGGGTTGGAGAGGAGAGAGAATTCAAATATTTCACTTAGAACCTCTACAGTTCTGTATCAATACTACCAGGAGTTTGCCACTAATTGAAGAAATATGTAACACCTGTATTTTTTTTCCCCCAGTGGCTCTTATTTTCTTAATAGACATTTTTCAGCAACTTTAAGAAATGTTTCTCTTTGAAATAAAACATCACATAATGGGCCCCATCTGGAATGGCAACTTTGCACACAAACTAAGAAATTGGAAGAAGAAAAATGCATGTTTTTTGGTCTTTGTCTAACAATTGCAATTAGCTACTTCAATCTCTATATATGTTACCAGGATAGAAAATGAGCACAGCTTTCCAATGACTAGATACTCAAATCCTGAAAAGGCTGATAGCCAAGGAAATAAACTAGTGAATTTTGTTTATTCAAACTGGAAGTATTTTGCTTTCTATTTAGTTCTATTTTACCTTCATTTTTTGATAGTTTGGCTTTTGGAAAAACATCCATTTGGAATAACATTTGAACTTTCTAATCCCCTTCTTCAAATTTGGATGGATTATTTACTGAAATATGAGCATTTTTCTTTAAGTCAAAAACATGGAGAATTTCAAGGGAAAAAGTGACCTCTGAAATCTTGTATCCTAGTGCTGGGATAAATGAAGGCTGGAGTAAGCAGAAGAATTCAAGACTTAGAAACAGGAAAATATTAAAACGGAGCTGCTGAATCTCTTCATTCAGTAACAATTTCCTAGGTCTGCACTCAAAGAAACATGAGTAAGTACAGGTATAATTTAAAACACTGAATACCCTCGTAATGCATGAAAGCCAAGGCCCAACAAGGGAAGGCTATGGACCAAAGATAAGGGTTGCAAGGAAGCCACAAATCAATATATAATGAGGTGATCATTCTCCTAAAACCAAACGAAGGGGGATTCCTAGTCCTGTGTGGAAAAGGGCCCCAAATTTCAAATTACATCAGTGGGATAAAATATATAGTTGGGTTAAGTGAAATCCTACAGCCCAGCTTTGGCAGATATTCAAAGTTAGGACTGCACTAGTTACCACTTTAACACAATTTTGTGTTTGCTTTGGCTTTCTCTGCCATCAGCAGTAGGTTCAGCGGGACCAACCCTGGAGAGCTGTTTCAGGCTAAGCAGCCAGTTCAACCCTTTCCTTTAGTTCTATTTTATGACATGATTTCAAATCAACCATTTTTCATCCAGTTTTGGCAGACTTTTCTCCCCCAAGAAATTAAGGAAAGGTATGTCCCTTGGCAAATGAAAAGAGAGAAATGACTTGAAAGCATCAGGTTATGAATTCTCCCTGTCATTATATGTGAAGTCCTTTGTAAACCCAATCCTCATCTATGACAGCCAGAATAAGAAGTCTTCTCATTCTTCCCAAGCGTTTCTATCAAACACAGTCTTGGGACTGCTGACTGCTGAAATGTAAATCCTATTACAATGTCCATATGTGGCAATAGCAAGTGTCTTCCAAGATAAAACAATGAGTGCTAAGCTCAAGAAGCATTAAAATGAAACTATCAGTATTTTCAGACCTCAAAGGACTATGTATCTTTTGAAGATAATGACATTTTGGACACAAAAATCACTTTACAAATCAGAAATCTCTGACATTCAATTTGTCTCCGTCAACATATGTTTAGAGTCAATGCATATTGCTTATTTCATTAAATCACTATAAATCTGGGATTGAAATCATCATACTGTTACATTGCAATGCCTTTTTCTAAAGCATAATGTTCCCCATACGTGTTTACTTTCATTCTTTATTCTAGCCCTCTATCCTATTCCCCTCTTTATGGCAATTATCCATGACAATAAGAATTGCCTGGGGGCTTCCCTGGTGGCGCAGCGGTTGAGAGTCTGCCTGCCAATGCAGGGGACACGGGTTCGAGCCCTGGTCTGGGAAGATCCCACATGCCGCGGAGCAACTAGACCCGTGAGCCACACTGAGCCTGCGCGTCCGGAGCCTGTGCTCCGCAACAAAAGAGGCCGCGATAGTGAGAGGCCCCCGCTTGCCACAACTGGAGAAAGCCCTTGCACAGGAGCTAAGACCCAACACAGCCATAAATAAATAAATAAATAAAATAAAATTAAAAAAAAAAAAGAATTGCCTGATGGTGTCATTTAGTAATCCAGGAATACAGAGGATCATGCAAAAGTTTTACAATTAACTTCGGAGATGAGATCAAAGACTCAACCATAACACTCTGTAACTGAACAAACATCCATCGCCACAGAAATAAGGTAATAACTACCTTGGCAAAATGGAAGGCTTAACAAGTAAAAATTCCTCCATTTGTGTGTGGTTGGGATCCTCCCAAGGTGTTGTCCAGTTGCCAGAAACCACAGGCCAAAATACCTTTCCCTAAACAAGTGGTGGATCCCAAGGGGTTCCTCCAAAGACATAGATATCCCCCGAGGGTGACATGCCAAGTCATTAAAACTCAAGTTCCCAGTTAACAGAGGTGACCCCAAGTAAAAGTAATGTTCCAGAGTTAATCTTTCAGGAAAGGTAAAGCTAGAATCTCTATAATTAACATTTTGCAAATGTTTCCTTGTAGAAGAAAAGAATTAGATAAATACTCTATAAATTTTCGTAACACAAAATGGAACCCGTCTGATTTCAGCCCACCCACTCACCCACCGCATAAACAACTGACAAACAGGGCACCATTAGTAAGCTCCTCTTAGGCTTGATTAAAGGCACTCTGCACTTCTCCTAAAATCTCCATGTTATGACACACTCTCTGGCAAACCCTGAACCCTGTCATTACCCTCCTTAGTTCAACAACACTCCGAAACCTTGGTCCACAGGGATGTAGTCATGTTTCACAAAGGGCCGCATTGTGTCTCTAATTCCTACTCTCTTCGTGGTTCATTTTATATGCTCTGCGTGTGCATTTTGATTTTCAGAACATGACTCATGCCACTTAAGTTACTCTGAGAACTTACAAATGGAGAAGAGGAGTAATGGGTTGGCTGATTGGAAGTGAAAGAAGATGTCCTTCGTCCCCTGGACAATATGACTTTTTAAAGAATTCGTTAAGTGACTTCCTGGCTGACCTAGATCAATGGGATATGACATTTGAGAAAGGACAGGAATCATGGGTGTTCTCCTTACATTATTTTTAGACAGATGATCATTTTTCTATGGACAGAAATAAAGCTTTTTTCTCCCCTGATTTTCTCTCAATAGAATAACAGAGCAACATAGGATGTCAGAGCTCAGCTAGATCTTCAAGACAATTGGGTCCAACCAAAAGCTTTCACTAAGTGACGTATTTAGAGTTATAGTCAAAACATATTGGACATACCTTAAAAAAAAAAACACACTGGACATGATTCTCTTATCAACGTTCAGCCCTGATGGGTTCCAAGACTTGGGTAATATGTAAATATTTTACAGTTTTAGAAGCAGGTGAAGACAATTTATTCTCTAGATTCACTTAGGGTCACCCCTTCATTGTTTGAAAAAGCGCCTTGTGGAAGAGGGGGAGCCCTCCCACCATCAGGGCTGTGGTGGGTGCCCTGCTTGAAATGAGGAAATCTGTTATTTGACTCCCCTAAGGAGTTAGGGATGTGGGGTGTCTGGAAGTAGACAGAAGTGAGGAGAGGGAGGAAGAAGGGTAGGTCTTTGGAAACAGGCTCTCAATCTCCCCTGAAAAGAAGTGGTCACTATGGACAATACCTCTTGATCTGATTCACAGTGTCTTCACTGTTGCCATGTGAACTCAGTCCCACGGCACACCTCCTACACTCTCACCCAAGCCAGCACAATCGATTGGTATATTTGGGATGGATAACGTTGACTGTTGAGATAGCGAGGGGCTGAGTTTCTCCGTGCTGCCCAGATTAAGCAGCAAACAGTCCGCCTATAAGATATAGAAATCCAAGGACAGAAACGAGAAGAACTTGCATAGCCAGAAGAAACCTGGGGAGCTTGCAGAAATCTTGCAGACTTAGGGTGCCTGGGGCTCCCCTGCTGTGGAGTTAGGATGGAGGTAATTGATCCAGATCTGTAAGAGCAGAGAAGTTCCAGCTACATCTGGATTATACTTTTCCCCTCTCTCAACATTTACACAGAAGTTATGTATTTCTTACACGCACGTCGTGTGTACATGTAGGTGTGAGTCTGTACATGTGTGTGAGAAAGAAAATTCGGGATGGCGTATGACCCACAAAATCTGAGCTCACTGCTCTTCTTCCTTCTTCTTTTTCCCCAGCTAAAAGAGTGGCCAGTTTTAGACAAATCTGCTAAAAACTTGGGTGAAAATCCTGGGGCTTGAAGAGAACTTGGCTGGTCATCGACAGCCCTGACTGTCCTGCACTAGAATGCTCTGATGTCATAGCAATCATAACGTGCTTTGTTCTTTTATCATCTTGACTTATGTTTTTAAACTTTTCAAAAGACTTCTGCATCCGTGATGCCACCTCATACCAATGACATTCCCGGGAGGTAGAAGGACAGGTATTTCTATAACTCAGCCGCTCTCCTGCCGATGGTCATGGTGCAGGACTGAAGCCGTTGTTGCCCACAGCAGGGAAAGCAACCCCATCACTTTCTGGTCCTCTTAGAAAGGTCCTCCAAGGCTGACAATGTGTCCAGGCTTTGCAAGTGGCTGGAAGAAAGAGTCCTGAGAAAAGGGCAGCCTGTCCAGATGGGCACATGCCAGCAGCTCTGCCTGGCAGGAGTGGGTAAGCTGGGGATGAGAGCTGGTCTCCTGTGGGATCACTTTCTCCTTTTGGGTCTATTAGGGTGCACAGGGTTTGAGGCATCAGGGGGGCTAGCGTGAGTCTTGACTCTCTTCATTCCGTCTGGCAGATGATAATGTAATGGGACAGGATGAGAAAGAACCATCCCTCTTTTTTGTTTGGAGCTCTTTCTTTGCTAAAGCAAATATCTCTAAATTTCAAGGAAAGATGCATGGCATTCTTTTTTCTATCTCAGCCGGTGATGGTTAAGTTTATATGTGCCAAATGGCTGGACTATTTCATAGCCAGATGAGTCATATTATCTTCCTCAATAACTTTTATGTTTTCGTTTTTGTTTTTTTTTAAAGAAGAGGATTTTTTTTTAAGTATTTGTTTATTTATTTATTTATTTATTTATGGCTGTGTTGGGTCTTCGTTTCTGTGCGAGGGCTTTCTCTAGTTGTGGCAAGCAGGGGCCGCTCTTCATCGCGGTGCGCGGGCCTCTCACTATCGCAGCCTCTCTTGTTGCGGAGCACAGGCTCCAGACACGCAGGCTCAGTAATTGTGGCTCACGGGCCCAGTTGCTCCGTGGCATGTGGGATCTTCCCAGACCACGGCTCGAACCCGTGTCCCCTGCACTGGCAGGCAGATTCTCAACCACTGCGCCACCAGGGAAGCCCAATAAATTTTATGTTTACAGCATGAGGTTTAAAAACAAGATATAGAGTTATCAGTCTAGTACACAGACTGATACATAGTACAAGTTCATTAAATGTCATCTATTATTGTAATTATATGCAGAAGATCCGCAACAGAGAGTATAAATTGGTATGTCTGTTGAAATGGCTAGATCTGCCACATAGTACTTACATGCTTAGGCCTGTATAGATAAGGCTAATAGCTTTAAATACGCAAGACAAAGGTCTTGCCTGTCCAGGAACTGGGTAAGCCATCGTGAATGGAGAGGCCAACACGGGTAAAATTACCATCAACCTTTCTCCACCAATCAGTCACTGTAAGTGCTCCTGCAAGCAGAAGACCACCTTTACCTGGCACTCACACGTGAACTAGTTCATTAGAATGAGGGAAGCAGCATTACTGGATCCAAGATGCCTATTGACATTTGTTTGATAATCTCCCTTATCACACACAATTTCAAAGGCAAGAGACTAAAATGATTTTTAAATGTATCCAATTCATAGCCAAGTGAAAATGTTTCTGTACCAAGAATAATCTTACATTAAACTCTTTTTTTCCCCAGCAGCCTAAAATTAACCAGTGGGAATTCTTTTTTTAGATGCTATTCTATTCAACCTTTAAAAATGAAGGATCTGGGCTTCCCTGGTGGCGCAGTGGTTGAGAATCTGCCTGCTAATGCAGGGGACACGGGTTCGAGCCCTGGTCTGGGAAGATCCCACATGCCACGGAGCAGCTGGGCCCGTGAGCCACAATTGCTGAGCCTGCGCGTCTGGAGCCTGTGCCCCGCGACGGGAGGGGCCGCGATAGAGAGAGGCCCGCGCACCGCGATGAAGGGCGGTCCCCGCACCGCGATGAAGAGTGGCCCCCGCTTGCCGCAACTGGAGAAAGCCCTCGCACGAACCGAAGACCCAACACAGCCAAAAATAAATAAATAAATAAATAAGAAAATCCTTTAAAAAAAAAAAAAAAAAAAATGAAGGATCTGATTTTAAAGTGAAAACTGTATTTCATCCAAGATGGGACAGTGTCCTTGGCTTAATTATTCTTTGGAAATCGAACACCTTTACTACTGCATGCCTAACAGGTTGCAAGAAAAACAAACTGCAGAAACTGTGATTCAGGTATAAAGGACTGAATCCACTGATGCCGTCTGCCCTGATAAAACCTAGGGAATCCACCTTGCATTGCTATTTATTGCTCCTATGCTGCAGTAGTACATGGTGTAACAGTCAACGACAATGTACTACATGCCTACACATATAAGGAGAATTAAGAGCATGGATAAAGTGATAACACTTCACAACTGCATGACACTTTGCTTTATAACCCCCCTGTAATATCTATCCCTCCATTTTATTCTTTTATCAGCCCTGGGAGGGACCAGCCAGTAAGGTTCGGGTAAGAGAGATTGTGATCGTGACCATCAGGTTGTAGGTGGTAAAGCCAAGACTTGAATCCTCCCTTTCCAAAGCACTTTTCTTTCCTAGTGAATGTTGAGACTTTAGTGGGTAGGAGGTACAATCACCGTCCTTAAGGAAACTGCCTCATAAAAAAAGAGAAGGAGAACAGATGGATGAATGAAAGCCAAACTCAGCTGGAGCCTTGACTATGTTTTTAAGACATCAGAGTTACTTGGGACAAGTGCCTTAAACATCTAGCACCTCCAGTTTTCCACTCTCAAGAGGGAATGTTAATCCTAGTTCTTTCTACTCCATCAAGTTTTTAAGTAAAGAAGGAGCAAATGAATAGGAAGCTATTTTAAAAGATATTAACTCTTTTCAAAATCTGGGTATAGAGATGATTTTTAAAATAAGGTATATTGCTAGTTAACAGAAACACTTGGATTGAATGAATGCACTAAAAATCTATGAGGTCCAGTCTGCTACTGGCCATTGAGATGACTCCAGGAATCAACAGGGGGGTGGACAGCTGCTGTCTGTGCTACCTGACTTCCATTTCCCTTCAGATCACAAAAGGTACAGATTTACTTTGGGAAATGCCTCCCACTGGATACAGACAAGAAGGGAGTTTCACTGAGGGACTTGCCCTCCCCGGGCCAAGTCATACTTCAGGGGAACTAGAGCTGTGAGAAGAAGAATATGGCGCCCAAAAACAGTTGGAGCTCATTCGCCTCCAGGGCAGGGCTTGGAAGAGGCTTCTCACCTCCTATATTCCTGGAGCTCCCTGCTCCTCAGCCTACCCTGCCTGGTTCTTCAGCCTTCCCTTTAATTCTGGAAACACTTTCAGATCCTTGCACTAAATCCCATCATGCCCTCTTGTTATTATTGGTTTTTCTTGAGTTGGCTAGTGCTGATCCCAGATACTTGCAAACAAAGCACCTTAACTGGGAAAGCAGCAGCACTAACAGATATGTGCAGCCAGAAGAAGGTGGACGGAGGAGAGGAAATCAAGAAAATCAAACCGTTTGATCACCTGTTAATCTATTGCACTAGGAAAGGCAGGGAAGATTAGCCAGGTAAATGAGCCAGTAAGTATACAGTCACCATACTTAAAATATCTCCCTTTTTCTTCTTTTGGTAAGTCAATAAATGTTTAAAAGTTCAAGACAAAAACAAAAACATTGGTGTGGTTACAATAAAAATCAGTTTTAAAAGTAAATTATATACTATATAATATATATATTCTACCAAGTTTTTTTACGCAACCATGTAAACAGTACTGTCTAATACTGTTAGTTTTATAGGAAATATACTAGTAACTCTGCTAATGAAGTTGTCAACTTTTTGCATGAAAGTTACTCTCTTCAAGACCTAGGTTCTGGGGACTTCCCTGGCGATCCAGTAGTTAAGACTTTGCCTTCCAATGCAGGGGGTGTGGGTTCGATCGCTGGTCGGGGAGCTAAGATCCCACATGCCTCACAGCCAAAAAACGAAAAACATAAAACAGAAGCAGTATTGTAACAAATTCAATAAAGACTTTAAAAATGGTCCACATCAAAAAAAAAAAAAAAGACCTAGGTTCTGCTAAAATATATTTGATGGTGCTGTGTCATCACAAAATCAAATCACAAGGAAGAGCTGCATTCCAAAGTCTTCATAAATTTTCTGAATTCAGATAAAAATCTAGAGATATTTCTACAAGAGTGTTTAATAGCCGGAATATCAAATGTGAAAGGGAAATTCCAGTGTTTCCTCCACAATCAATAAAATCGCCAGTCTCATTTAGTATCACATTTTCTTCACATCTAAAACTGACTTGGTTCTCAGGTTCCCTCTTTCAAGAAATTTTCTGTTCTGGTAACTACTGCTACCTGACAAACCACTCTAAGACTCAGCAGTGTAAAAAGTCCATTGTATGATGCCCAGAGATTCTGTGGGTCAGGAACTCGGAGAGTGCGTAGGGATGGCTTGACTCTGCCCCATGATGTCTGGGACCTGAGCTGGAAAGACTTAATGGCCGGGGGTGACTCAGCAGCTGGGGGCTAGAATCATGTGGAGGTGCTTTCTGTCACATGTCCGCTGCTGATGCTGGCCACTGTCAAACAGAGCACCTACAAGTATCCTCCCCATGTGGCCTGGGCTTCCTCACAGCATGGTGGCCTCAGGGGAACTGGACTTCTCACATGGAGGCTCAGGACTTTTTACATCATGTCCCAGCAAACAGGGTGGGAGCCAAATCTCCTCTTTTGGCCGAGTCTCAGAAGTTATATGGTGTCATTTCTCCTGTGCACTGTATTGGTTATGAATGAGTCACAAGCCCATTCAGGAGAAGACGTCCACTTCCACTCTGAATGCGGGGAGTATCAATGTCTCATCCCAGAAGAGCACGTAGGATGGGAGAAACCATGTGGCCACCCTTCAGGCCACATGGTATTCTAGTTTCCAGCTAGAAACAAGCTTTCCTTCTCTCAATTCTCACAATGCTCTATTTTCAAATTGATGCTCACCAATTTCCATCTTATATTACAATTATCATAGACATGTTTCATCTTCACCTCTCCCTAGATGAGCATCTAGGGTCTTCTTTTCTTTTTTGTATCTTCATGGTACCTAACAGAGCTCCTGGCACTTAGTAAACACACAAAGTTTATTGAAGAAATGGGGATTGCTTTAAACTAGTTTCAGATATGATTATTATATACTTAGGAGATACAAGTGCTTTTGTAAGGAAGAAAGGAAGAGAGGGACGGAGGGAGGGGAGGGAGGGAGCATGCAAGCAAATAGGCATAATTGTTTGAAGCGGCTCTTTCATTCACAAAACATTTAAATTGTTGCATTTTTAAAGTTTCCAAAGGAGAAAAGATCCAATTCTCCACCTTTCATGTACATCAGCTGTGCAGATGAAGGTCCCTAGAGAAAAACACACAATCATGCTGACAGGTTTCCTTTAAAATCCATGACCTTGAACCTCAAAGCTGCCGGCAATTGTGCTGTGCTTCCCTAGTTCATTCATGTTCCCGCTTTCCCAGACGTCTGTTTCATACCTTCTCCCTTCTCCTCAACCATCAACATCTTCTCCTACATCCTCATTTTCAGCTGATGACCTTCTTTCTTCTCTGAAACAACAAAGCCATTCAAGAGAGTCCCCATCGACCCCTTACCCTCTCATGTTTCAGGCACCAGCCTCTGCACACAGGCCCTCTGCCTTCCATACATAGACCATCCATGCCCCATGCTAAAGCCAGTCCCTCTGCTGTAACACTGGATTCTATTCCCTCCCACCACAGGGCTCCCAAGAGTCCATCCCTCTGCCCCCTATACAGACAATTCCATCAGCATACTAAGATGCTGTTATTTCCCCACCTTAAAAATTACTTCTCTTGACCACATTTCTTCCACCAACCCATTAGTTTTCTCCCCTTCTATAAAAAAAAATTACTTGAAAGAGTTGTACACTCACTGTTTCATCCACATCTCTTCACACTCTCTCTTAAATTCATCCCAATAAGGTGTTCACCCTCCCCACTCCGCCAAATCTGTTCTTGTCAAGGTTACCATGGACCATCTTGGTACTAAATCAAGTTTCTCATTCTCAGTCTCCATATTGCTCCACCCATCAGCAGCATTTGATGTAGCTGACATTCTCTTCTCCTTCATACACTTTCTTCACTTGGTTTCCAAAACACCACACTTCCCCCACCGCCGCCCTGCCACGTGACACTCCTATATCTCCTCTCTTGGTTCCTTCTCCTCTTCTTCTTTACCTTTTAATGTTGGGTGCTGTAAGCTCAGACCTTGAATTCTTCTCTATCTACCCTCACTGCTTTGCTAAGTTTCTAGTCTGATAACTTTATATACCACCTGTATGTGGGGATCAACTCCCACAGTATCCCTCCACTGAGAACTCTCTCCCAAACTCCAGACTCAACACCTCTACTTGAAACATCTGATAGGCATCATGAACTCAATGAATCCAGCACGGAGCTCCAAGACCAACTTCTGTTCCATTGCTCCCATGGTCGTTCCCATCTCAGCTGATGGCAACTCCAATCTTCAAGTTGCTTACAGCGAAAATACTAAAGTCATTCTTGGCTTCTCTTTCTCTTATATTCCACGTCCATTACATCAGGAAGTTGTGTATCCAGACTATGACCACTTCTCTTCACTGTTCTAAGCTACCACCATCCCTCGCCTTGGTTATTAAAACTGCCTCCTAATTGGTCTCCCTCTCTGTCTCCCACCCACCTACTGCCTGTTCTCAACACTGCAACCAAACTGATTAGCTAAAACGTAAGTCATATCATGTCTCTCTTCTGTGTCAAAGCTTTGCAATCCCTCCCCCCATTTCAATCAGCAGGAAAGCTAGAGTCCTAACAATGACCGACAAGTAACTACATGGTTCGACTCCTGGTTACTTCTGTGACTTCACCTCTTATCGTTCTCCTCCTCCCTCACTCGTCTTCTACTTTACATCAAACATTCCAGGCATACTGCCACATTAAGGCCTTTGCCTTGCCTTGTTCCTCTTTGTGGACTGCTCTTCTTCCAGATACCTGCATGGCTTATTCCCTTATCACCTGCAAGTCTTTATTCAAATGCCGCTTTGTCGGCGAGTCCACTCGGAACACTCCACTACACCTGCAGTGACCTGCCCCCAACATTCCCCTTCCTTCTTACTCTGCTGTTTTCCGTATCGCTTATCATCACCTGACAGACCATGTAACTGAAGCATTTATCATTTATAATACTTACTGTTGGCTCTCTATCCCTCCCTTCTAGAATATAAGGCTCACAAGATCAGAGACTTTGGTCAGTTTTGCTCACGGATGTGCCCCCAAGCCCTTAGAGTATTGTCCAGCACTTAGCAGGTGCTCAATGCATAATTTCTGAACAAATAAATAACGCGAAGACAAGATCTATACAGAAATGGAGTAGAAAGGAACTTACATGGTGTGATTTTTAGGGACATTATGGGGCTTCTCTTGTCCCAAAGTAGCTTTCCCACCATGATACCAAGGCACCACTGTCCCCTTCTCTCTGTCCTACAAGTCCTACATTAAATTCAGTCATTATTAATCCAGAGTAATGAAACCAAATAGCTAAAACGCACACTTATTGTGAGATGTTGGTAGGAGCTCAGAGAAAAGCTGGGTTGAGGTTGGCAAAGAGGTAAGGAAGACAAGAGACAGGGTGATGAAGTCAAAGGGCACTGGGCCTTGGAAAAGTTACAAAATCTTCTTGCCCCATCTGAAAAGCTAAAGGAGTGGATTATGATCACTGTTTCATCCATGCAGTGGGGTAAATAATCACGGGATTAGGAGTCATACTGCTAGATTCAAATTCTAGCTTTCTCACTCAGAAGCCTGAGAAAACTACCTAACTTCACCCTCCATCCTGAAGAGCGAGCAACATGTAGGCCCGAGACCCTGAAAGATAATATTCAGGGTGTGTCCTTGGGAACAGAAGTTGAAGAATTTGGGAGGCACAAGGATGAACATGGCTGCCTCCATCATGAAGCCTGACTCCGTAGTGTGAATATGGCCATCACAAACATAGTCTCCCTCTTATTAAGCACGTCCTACTGTTCCAAAGAGGATGTGTAATGCGTAAAGGAGGTTAGATCCAACTTTTCTCTGAGCTCCTACCAACATCTCACAATAAGTGTGTGTGTTTTAGCTATTTGGTTTCATTACTCTGGATTAATAATGACTGAATTTAATTTAGGACTTGTAGGTCAGAGAGAAGGGGACAGTGGTGCCTTGGTATCATGGTGGGAAAGCTACTTTGGGACAAGAGAAGCCCCATAATGGCCCTAAAAATCACACCATGTAAGTTCCTTTCTACTCCATTTCTGTATAGATCTTGTCATCCATTTATTATCTAACACTACGATGAAAACCTAGAAGGAAACGTTCCAACAGAGATTTCTTTTAGACCCTGGGAAGACGGCTGGGGTACAAGACTATAACTTTAAGACTATAACTTTAAGACTCAGGGCAGTACTGTAAAATCCAGCCAGGCCAACACCCTGGGGTCCTGTTAGGGTTCACAGGTATCAGGACCACGTGTCCACATCCCCACGGCACAGCCAAAGCAAGTCAGTTCAACAAAATTTTCATTCAGATCCAATTTATTTTCTCACATAAATAAGGTCTAAGGTAGTCAGGGACTGGCTAATATGGCTGGTTTATAGTCTCCCAAAGTTCTTCATGGGCTGCATCACTTTCAGAGTAGCTACAGACAAATGGTACCCAAAACACACACTCTCCCTCTCACTCTCTTCCCTACTCTCCCTTCTCTCCTCCCTGCCTCCCTCCTTTCCTTTCCAAGAATTGGTTTAGAAACCATCACAGCATTATTTTCAGAATCAAGAAATTAGAGTTGTGCTAACTGAAAGAAGCCAGATCCCACCAAGTGCATACTGTGTGACTGCATGTGCATCAAGTTCAAAAACCAGCAACACTCATGTATGATGTGAGAGGTCAAGGTTGTAGTTTACTAGGTGGGGGCTGTGATGGGGAGTTTTGGGGTGCTGGTAATGTGCTCTCTCTCCATCTGGGTGCTGGTTACATCATAATGTACTCTTCTATATGTTTATTTTACTTCATTTTAAAAAGCAAACTGTGAGGCACTTCTAAGGGAACACACGCCATTTCATCAGTAAGCCCAAAGTTCAATCACACTAAAATGAATATTGCGTTCGTTCCATTCCAAAATCGAGTGTAGAAACAACAGAGTCACAAAAATAAATGAAAAATCTATTACACCATCACGTGTTTTAAAATCAGCATGAATGCCTGTAATATTCTAGTATCAAATTATTCAAATATCTCAAATAGCAAACCCCAAATGTTCATATTAATACGGTAGCTATTGCCTTCTAGAATACTAGATATATGCAACACATGAGTTTAATTAGCATTTGAAATTTTGGGCAAAGCCAAAGTACGGTCTGAGAGCAAACGAGAAATCGAACTCTAATAGACCTTCTGAGATTTATTTCTGAGAAAGACCCCATAGTCTAATATTTCAACAAAAGCTGCGATACAGAACCTGCCTTCCCAGCCCAGATTCTGCACCAGTGAGTATGGGGAGCTGTCTCTGCTGGGAACAGAAGAGGCCGTCTGCCCAGGGACGCCGACAGGCCCCATGAGAAAGAAGAAGGCAAGGAGAGACTCATCAAACAGGTAATTTCACACCCTCCTCTTTCCCCCGGAGGGAGGGAAGAGTGCAGGCCGAGACACCAAAAATAGTCCAAAGCCATCCTCATGGAAGGGAACAGCGGGTCTAAACTTCCTCACTTACAGATAAGAAGATGTAATTAGGGCTTCCCTGGTGGCGCAGTGGTTGAGAATCTGCCTGCCAATGCAGGGGACACGGGTTCAAGCCCTGGTCTGGGATGATCCCACATGCCGCGGAGCAGCTAGGCCTGTGAGCCACAACTACTGAGCCTGTGCGTCTGGAGCTTGTGCTCCGCAACAAGAGAGGCCGCGATAGTGAAGAGGTCCACGCACCGCGATGAAGAGTGGCCCCCACTTGCCGCAACTGGAGAAAGCCCTCGCACAGAAACGAAGACCCAACACAGCCAAAAATAAATAAATAAAATAAAGAATTATTCTGCCTTCTTCACTGAATTACTTATTAAAAAAAAAAGATTAATAAATGCACAAGTGCCTTTCAGTGAGGTGGTCAGTGCTAAAAGGACACTTTATACGCCAGAGAGAGCTGCGTTAGCCCTCGTCACGGGCCCAGCCTGACACACAAGTGATCTAGCCCCAGTGCTGCTGCTTCCTATGATTTTCCGCACGTCCCATGTTATACTGGGCTTTACGTCCAGGATCCAGTTAAGGCACACAACCACCCCCAAAACATCAGTGTTATCATGCTCATGCTACCCAGGAAGTAACTGACTTGCGGAAAAGTTAACACGCCCATAGGTACTAAGCGGTGGGTCCTCCTCTCCTGTCTGTGAGATGCACCAACCACTCTGCCTCGCTACAGCCTCAGCACCACTGTCGTAGGAAAGGAGAAATGAAGCAGAGGCACAAAGGCGAGCTCGGTGTACAATGGGTGGAGAGCGTGTTTGTGGGGATGGGTAAATCAGGCGCCTCCGCCAGGCCTGCAGGAGCACCAGCTCAGGAGGAAACTGATGATTCTTATCAAGGACCGTTTCCTTGTAGCGAGACCGGCGCCGGCAGCAAGGAAGGATCAGACTGCCTGCCTGAGGGCCCCCAATCCAAACTGTTGGGTGCGGGGACACCCTGGCCTCACCACAGTTGGATAAACTCCTCCGCTGCTTCAAGGGGGCCATCCTAGAGTATGGTACGTGTACCCCTGTGGAATCCAGACATATCAACTTGTCTGCCGGGGAAAGAGTTAATAGGTTATAAGAGGGCAGTGACGGGCCTATCGTAACAGGGACTCGGGGGCCAGAACAAAGGAGAGGCAGTGTGATGTCATGGTTACAAGCCAACCCGGCCTGGGCTCAGGGCCCTGCTGCATCACCTACAGGTGCACCAACACAGGCAAGATGCTGAAACTCTGCGCCCCTCAGGTTCCTCACTGGCAAAATGAGACAAACAGAATTATCTCATAGGTTTATTGGAAAGTTTAAATGGGCATCTATATGCAAAGCATTTAGAACACCTGGCACATACAAAATGTTATGTAAGTTTTAGCCGTTATTAATATGTATCACAAATAATAGGTAAATAAAAGGTAAGGCAGATTTGGAAGCCTGGAAATATACATACTTCAGTTGCTTTGATTTGTTTTTCTAATTGATCAAATGAGAAAGTAAAAAGTGATGCCCAAAAGTAGTATTAGTTGAACTATATGAAATTGCTGATATTCAGGCAATCTTTTTTTTTTTTTTTGCCTATGCAACAGTAATTTCATGTGGATTGAGCTATTATTAAGAGGAGAACAAAAAAGTTTGTTTTCCTTGTTGTTGAACTGTCCAGACCTGTCTTGAATGTAAGGCCAAGAACTGCATGTGGATTTGTGGACCCTGGGCTCATACTCCTTACCCTCAGGTGGTGCACACACACGCACTGGCAAACACACGTGCAACTGGCCACGGCTGCGTTGGGAGATGCTTTCTTCTCACCTGAGCTTTTAGGTGGGCAGGGGAGATCGAGAAAGCTCAAACATATCAACAGGGTTACCCAGACTGTCTGATGGGGCTTTCCTCAAACTATTTAAATTTATACAATCTTTAAACTGAAAGGAACGTGAGATGGCCTCCTTCTATCACAAATCCTAACCCATCACTGAGAGTGCCACCACGGTGCTCCTAAAAGGTAAATACCCAGCCTGTTTCAATGTGAACAGTTGTTTTTAAAATATCCATCCATAAGGGTATAAAATAAATACAAAGTCTTCCTCACCAGCCTTCAATAACTGACCCCATCCCAAAATAAACAGTCGTAAGAGTTTCTTAGATGTTTAACCAGAAAAAAGTTTTTACCTATATTTATGTTTATGCTTTTGAAAATTTACACAAATGGGATCTTACCATGCATGCTGCTCATTTACTTTTTTTTAACTTCAAGAGGGACTTAGACATCTTCCCACTGTGGATACACAGGGAACCATCCTGAAGGGCAGGAGGAATATCCCTGAAGAGTCAGAGAGACCAGCGTGTCTGTTGGGGAAACGGTTGGTCGCGTTATGAGAGCAGTGAGAGTCCTATCATAAAATTAGCTAGAAGCTTCAGAGGATAGAAAAAAAGAGAATTTGGTCAAAACTGATAATTTTAGAGTCAGCAAGACGAAGAAACATGCAAAATACAAAAATACAGGGGACCCGATTGAACTTAATTTCAGATAAGCAAAGAATAATTTTTTTTTAGTATAAGTTTGTCCCATGCAATATCTGGGGCATAATTATACTTCAAAAGTATTCATCGTTCATCTTGAATTCAAATTTAACTGATGCCCTGTATTTATCTGGTTACCCTACTCCTAGGTGTCTTCTTCCAGCTAAAAATGTCCAGTTCTTGTGGCCATTCTCATGTGATTTTATTCCCAGACCCTCTAGCATTGAAACATCCTTAAACCATAACAGAGAACTCCAGAGAGGCCCAGAGCTGGTCCCTCCTGCCATTACCCCATTCAGGACTATGTCAACCATTTCCATCCATCCCATAAGGATTGTGCCCCAATCACAGACCTACGAGTAAAAGAGCAGACATTTGGATCCTCCCATACCAGAGAGAGATAGGACCATTCCCAGAGTACAGGAGAATGAACATCTCTACTGTCTAAAAAATGTATCATCAGAAAACAGCTGAACCGGGAATGCTGCTTTGTAACCTCACTTCCTTGGGCCACAATTCTCTCCAATCTAAAAGGAAGCCATTAGACTAGAATTGTTTAATTCAAATAATCTACATGCTCTAGTAACACAAAATACAACGCTACTTGCACTTTGTTTAATGCAAACACTAGACTTTTATTATTCAACCCACAATTGAAGTTTCTTTTATATATACATTTTTTTTATAACTTGGTCAAATTGTTGGTTTGTCTTTGAAGCTTTTAGAGTAGCCAAAGCGGGCAAGTTTCCACAAACAGATCATGTTGCTGCCTAATTAATTATTCATCAACTGCATCACGTGAGCTGGGGCACAGGCAAGGCAACCATTTATTTTGACATTTTAACTATCAGTTTGGATTGGCCATGTTGCTCATCAACTGAGTTCAACCAGTTGTTAAAGAGAGTAAACAAAAGCAGTTCACAGGATGTAGATTTGGCTCCAATGTTAACCCATGAAAAGCAGTGATTAAGAGAGAGAAAAAAGAATTGGAAAAAGGATAGATACATGTATACGTATAACTGAATCACTTTGCTGTACACCTGAAACCATCACAACGTTGTTAATCAACTACACTCCAATACAAAATAAAAAGTTTTAAAAAAAAAGACAGAAAAACATGGAGTAAAAGGGAAGCAGAAACGGTACAGGAAAATAGGAAGGAACGGCTAAGAGAGGCAGGGCAGGGGAGAGGACTAATCACTTCCCTCACTCCTGCTCCTTTCTCTAACCCAGGTCGTTTCAATTAGGTAATTATTTTAATAGCCCTGCTAAAACAGAATCATAGTACATTTATCATCCTGCAACTTCCTTTTTCATGCCACAATATCTCCTGAAGATTTTTTTTCCTGTTAGCATTTACAGAACCACCTCACTGTTTTCACTACTGCATCCAGTATCATTGTAAAAATATACCACAATTTATTTAGACCCCTATTAAGTTACTTACCTTTATGGCTATTATAAACAGTGCTGCCGTAAATATCCTTGCTCATTCTTTCTCATGCGCATCCAAGAGGCTTTCTTAAGTGTAACTTCTGAAAACTAGAATTTCCAGGTCAAAGAAAAGGAACAACTTTAACTTAAATAGATACTGCCAATTTGGAAAAGGTCCGGAGGGTAATAATTTGTCTTCTGGGAGGGGATTGGTGTGACAGCCAAAGGGAATTTTAGCCTTATCTGTAATGCTTTAATTATTTTTTAAACAAAGAGAATGAATTCACTTATTAATTATGTAATGAAACAATAAATTTTAAAAAGAGAGATTTTTAGATACAGAACACATCAATGTATTAAATAACCTTGAGAATCAAAGAGATTCAATCAACCTACTTATTCTATCAGGGATCCTTTTCGGGGGAGAAATAGCCATCCTACTGAAAGCAGGCCAAGCTTGCTAGATACCCCTACACACACACACACAGTCAAAAAGGCACCCTTGAACAGGCCAAACACTTGGCTGTTGCATCTAAATCTGGTATAAGTTGCACTCTACGGGGCTGGGGTTTCTGAAGGGGCCACAAATGAGTATTTCCCCACTCATGCTCTGACTAATGTAAACACAGAATTAATGGAGAGGCCAAAATATCTTTATCAAGCTGATTTTTGTAGGTTTGAGGATGCAGATTCTATCCACGGGTAGGGGGTCCTACAGATGCTGAACCTCAGAACTGGGCAGACCTACCCACCTGCTGGGGATCCGGAGCCTGGAGCAGGCCTGCCCCGTGTTGCTGTGCCAGGCAGTGAGGGTCCCAGCAGGGTTCAGAGGGCACACTGAAATCAGGAATAATTCAAGAAGAATCCATCAGAAGTGTAGGCAGGGAAAGTACTCAGAGGTGAAGAACAGCACTGTCTGAAGTCGGTGCCCCAGGAAAACGGCTCTGAGAGAGATTAGCATGCAGGAGGTGTGCTGGGGCGTTCACTTAAGAGCTACACCTGTGGGGAGGCAAAGACGTGGAATTGGGCCCAGGGAGGTACTGAACTGCGAAGAAGCGGCATCCAAAGCCTCATCTGACCCAGAGCCTGGGAGGAACCTGCCCAGAGGTCCTGCCTGATGCAAGGAAGTTTGGCATTTACACTGACCACACGTTGGGTGCCGGCTGCCCCTGGGAGCGGAGTGTGGCCTGTGGCTGTCTTTATTGGACGCCAACTCCTGGAGAGGCTTCATCTGAGAGGCGCAAGTCACCAAGTCACTGCCATTCTCAGAAGCTGGGAGAATGGTCTCCTCGTCCTAAGGGGGGGAGGGTGTCTGGGCAGAGCCCCATAGCACTCACTGAGCCACCTGGGTCCACCTTCTTCACTTGTAAAATCTGAGAACACTTTCTCCAGGATTCCGGCTGGCCTGATTTCCTGGTTAAACTTACAAGAGGAAGGTTAGTGACATGAATTACAGCCCCTGTTACTGCAGCTGCTTTCAAGGTAACTGATACACATCACGACTCTGCTACTCGTTTTAGATTCCTCTCCCCCTTGGCTAGCACCTCTGTTGGTCTAAGTGGCTTACCTGGTGGGGTCACCCTGACCTTCATCAGTAAGATGATCTGAGCTCCCGGTCACTATGCCCTTCTCAGGCTATGGCTACTCCTTTGTCCATTTATTGTTAAAAGTGGCTAAGGGGATTCCAAGAGACACCTCAGGCTGTAACAGCAGCCCTACCTCTTCCTAATCATTGGGGTCAATCACTCCTACTAGGACGGAGACTAGTTCCCGGGTTTGGTAGACTTTGGCACAAGGGTCAGTCAGCAGATAGAGCTTAAAACTTAGTGGGGCCCCTACTGAGTTTCCTGATAGAAATGTCCTCTCTCTGGAAACTGAACCTCAAAAGTCTAGAAATGCAGTAACAGGAGGCACAAATTCCCTAAGTGGGTCACTGAGGGTCACAGAAGCAGAGCCACACCTACTTCTACTCCTAGGTTCCCAGATTCATGCTTGCTACCTACTGGGGACACAGCCCCATATAATGGTTGTGATGTAGGGTATATACTGTGTCCTAGAGGATGGTGCCAATCCTCAGAGTTTATCTTCTCTAAGCTGGACCTTTGGTGGCTGTTAAGAAGCTGTTTCATCACAGCCAACAATTTCTGGATGATGCAGTATGTAAGAAGGCCAGCAGACTCCATGGTCACGTGCTCACTGCCACACATCCTAGTCTATGACTGGGCTCCTCAGTTCAGCGAGATCCTGAGGCAGGGAATCAAGAAAGACTCTGCAAGTCCTTTGACTGTCATGCTGGCAGGTGCTTTCAGGCAATCTTGTATCTGGTGTGCATGCTGATTCAGTCAAGATGAGTGGCTGCTCATTCCGAGATGGGAGGGGTCTGATGTAATCACTTGCCTCCAAGTGGCTGGTTGGTCCCCATGGCGGATGTTGCCAAATCAGCAGCTCAGCATTCCTCTCTGCTCCTAGAAAGTTGGGCTTTCAGCGGTGGCGAGCCAGCCCTGGTGAGAGGGAGCCCATGCTGTTGGGTCCATTCATAGCTTCCATCCCGGACACCATGTCATGAAGCCCATTCTGCCAGTTACTGGAGTATCCAAGGACTGACTTCAACCGGCTAAGTCACTTCATCAAGTTGGTTGTCTAGTGCCTCTTCCATGGTAAATAAATGCTCTCTGCTGAGCACTAATATTTGATACAAAGTTTGTCACACATCATGCTCCAGCCCATAGATGCTTCCACATGCCTCTTCCTCAGACCTCCTGGTCCCTAATCCTCCAATCTTTCTCTTTCCAGGCCTTGATCAATCAGATAAACCATTGATTACTGACCACAAGCCCATACTTATCGTTACTTTGGGCTATTTCTCTTTCCACACAATGTGGTAATCGCACATATCTCCCAAATCTCTGTTTGGAAGATTTCTCTTCACTCTTTCTTTCAGGGCCAGCCCTGAATGGAGCTGTAGTACAGCAGCCCATTTTCAGTTTACACCCACATAAAGAGCCAATCCATCTATGAACCAGTCTGGCCTTTGACCTTCTTCATCAGATGGTCACAGGGGCCTAGTTGGAGGAGGTCATGGAGAGGGTCTGACCTCCGGTTGACCAGAGGGCTGGACTTAGGCAATGGAAAGCTCCTCGTCCACTCCCCGTCCTTGGAATGTACATTCCGCCCACCGTTCCCACAGCGGGAGCCATTTTCAGGGATGCAGCCCTGAGAGGACAATGTTGTTGAGACCATGTGGACAAGACTGAACCCAGTTAAGGCCTCTTAATATAAACTTCAGATTCTGGCTGCCAGGTTCAGAGATCTACTCATCTTTACAAACCTCCTATGTAAATTCCCTTGCTTATGAAAACTACCACCTACCAATCTGGAGTGCTCTGCCTCTTTCTTCTGTCTTTCCTTGTCCTCCTGTTAGGGGGCCAGTTTGCTAAACAACAGACCTCCCCACGCCCCTGCAGTCATAGGTGTGAGCTGAGGGAGAGGCACCGGTGCAAGGGTGGTGGGTAAAAAGGGGACTAGGTGACCTGCTCATGTCTCTTCTGTGCCCTGACCCTGCTTGTGCCCCCTCCCAGACACAGTCCTTCCATCTTACCATAAATTACAGTTGGGAGTGTATGATCTTATCATATGGTGAGTCTGACAGAGGTCAGCCTCCTGGAGCCCAGAGCAGGGTGGAGAAGGGTAGAGAGTGGATTTACAGGCAAACAGAAGGTATTCAGGGCACCCCCAAACCATGCCCACCACAGGGGCAGAGACCTGGGGGAACGGCAGAACTTGTTCTCAGTAGGTAACTCATTCCCAATTATTCTTCCCAAATTAACCAATCAGTAAAGGATCTCCACCTTCCCAGAGTAGACTGAGTAAAGAGGCAGACAGAGGTCGTAAATGTGCTTAGGGAAAATCCCTCCCAATGGAAACCCAGAGTGGGACTGAACATTCCTGCTTTGATAAGCAGGATGAGCTAGATTCTCAGGCCCAGAAGAACTAAGTGCAGCCTAAAAGGGGGAGGTCCCATTAACAACTAGAATGTTCCACCTCCACTGTTATCCAACAAAACTTTCTGTTAAGTTGAAAATGTTCTAGAAGCCTGTGTTGTCTAGAAAGATAGCCACTCGCCACATGTGCTTACTGAGCACTGACTTGTGGCTAGTGTGACAGAGGAACTAAATTATTTTATTTTGTTTTATTATAATTAATCTAAATTTAAATGGCCACACATGACTAGTAGCCATGAGACAGCACAGAGACTATGGAATACAGAGGCCTTGACCCTAGCGATAAAGACCTTTAGTGGCTCAATCACACAAGGTCCTATGGAACCAATGAAGCCACTGGATGCTTTACCTAAATCCCTTGAACTTGACAGAGCAGTGCTCTTGGCCTGGGATACGGAATAAGCTTTGAAGTCTTATAAGCCCCGGTCATACTAACCAGCTGCGTGATTTCAAGCAGGCTGCTTTATTCTTTGAGACTCAATTTCCTCCCCTATGAAATGAGAATAATACTTACTATATAAGGCTATTGTGAGTATGAAATGAGAGGACATCTGCAAGGTATCTGGTTCACAGGGGTCGGTCGTTTCTTCTGATACCAGCCTCAACTCTCTCCTATGCCTCCTGCTTTTCTTTAGTGAATCCCCAGCATGTCGGCCCCATCCCTCAGTCTGAGCTTGCTGTCCCACTGTGGAAGGGTGAAATAAACAAGGCTCTCTGCTTTGGAGACTCACATTGATTGGCCTCAGAGAACTGGGGCATGGATTACTTAAGAGTATAAAATGGAGGGCAATTTAGTTACTTTTAGGGGAGAGGGAATTCACTCTATTATCTCACAACACAGCATTTCCTTCCAACACCATCCCAACTGCACTAACAAAATTACCTAATAAAAATCAGCAGCCTCACTGCATCAGTGGAAGTGAGATTCCCACCTATTTTTGCTGCCAGCTCTTAGGAGTAAAAGTCTCAGATGAGAGGCTGAAATTCTGAGTCCAGGGCCCTTGTCTGGGAATTACGTAATTCCCGCGGGGCAAACAGCCAAAAACCAAATTTGGCAACTCACCAGGGCTTGCTGGACTCTGATCCCACCTCTGTTTGTTTGGCTGTTTGGTGCATTGCTTTTGTTTTGGTTTGGGATGTTCTGAGTGATGTCTTGAGCCTGAGTATTCTCAGGTCTGCCTTTTCAACGGCTGTTGGGGGAGGAAAGAGAGCTCCCTTTGTTTGTGGAGTTCAGTGATGATCTTGTTATTTCCGTGGCAGGAGGTGCCTGGAAGTTCAGGGGTTCAAATTTTAATCTTGCTCCGCTCTAGGTCCTGCTGATGAATTTACGTTTTAATTTTTCATCCGTGTCTCAGCACCAGAAATCATATAAATAAATGAATACATAAATAAAATTCATGAAGCTGGTCTGGGGATTTGAAGCTGAGAGGTCCTGCTGAGTTTCAGGGACGAGTTTGAGAATCAGAGCCTCTTCATCCTGTTATTAATACCTATGCAAAACCCTGTAATGAAGGAACAAAGTAGGTCAGTCCCAGCTGTACCAAAACAGAAGAGTGAAGGAATTATCAAAGAAATTAAAAAGTCTGCCGTGGCCATCGAAAAGCACACTTGTATAGATTTTCTTCCAGTAATAATCCTGCAAGTCAAACTCATGGCAGTGGATTGACTTTTCACCCTTGTCAAAGCAGCAGCAATAAGTCAGCATTCCTAACAAGGTTTGTGTGGAAAAGGGCGGTGAGTGTTCGTGTAATTAAGAGCATGGAAACGTAGAGAAACTTCCACCCCAGTCTGATGTTATTCTTATATCATTTTCTGCTCTTTCTCGGGGTTTTGGCTTCCTGTGTAAAATAATAAAATAACTTTAGTTTCCTCTGAACTCCAGAAAGTCACTCTGTACTCTCCTAGGGAAAAAAAAATCCATGTTTGGATAGAATAAGCCAACATTGCTTCAGATTACCCACATTTAAATAGTCCTACCAGTTTGCAAACATTTGGAAAGATGAAGAAAAAGGGTTTGGTAATCTGCCATCTTAAAATGAGCTAAAGTTAAATCTCCGGAGATAAAGAAAAAGTGGGATTAATTACAGTCCTAATGTCTAAAAGACAAATGGAATGAATGAAGGCCTAGAGCAAGCAAAAGGAAAGAAGAAATTACATCCTAACTAGATTATGGGTTTTCCTCTTCAGAGGTTTTCCTCCAAGAAAAGTCCCACGTTAGCAAACATTTTTCTCACAGTAGTCTTAGCTAACCAATGCAGAGGATCCGACTCAGTCTTCTGGGCCAAGAGGTAGCAAGCCCTGTCTTCTCCGGTTCTGAAAGTGCAGGTGAAGCTGGGAGCCTTGTGCCTGACACACTGCACCTGACAATACTTGTAAATTCCCTTCTCACTCATCTCCTTTCCCACCTCCATTCAGAGGGCCACCTGGGGAGGAAACCAGCCTCTAAATAGATACCCAGAAAAAGTGAACAAAAGTGCTTCAACAAAAGCATCTTCTCTGCTAAGGGCATGAGAACCAGTGCCCTGTTGCATATCTGCCTAACAGGCAGGGTGGTCTAAGTTTCATCCCCCTAAAGAAAAGAAGATGCCTGCCCTGCTCCTTTCCTCCACCTCCCCATCCCCACCCAGGTCCCCGCTGGCCCTATGCAATCAGGCAGCTTATGCAACACATAACGCTAGTGTCATGATTCATAACACCTCTGCAAGATCCTTTTTCCTCCAATGTCACTTCAGAGGGGAAAAAAATGCTCTAAGTGGAAAGGAGAGAACTAGGGCAGGTGGTTAGGAGCAGTGCCTGCTGAGCAGCAGAATAGCCCGTCTCACCTGTGTTTTTGTCCTTCGGGACTAACAAACATACATACATACAGCCCCTCCCCTGCATCAGGATCAGAGGTGACGGGCTTGTCCTCTGAGAGCACTGGCTCTGCCCCTCATCCCACACGCACAGCTGCCTATCTCTAGAGGCCTGGGCAGTGCTCTGCGCAGGGCCCTAGAGATGTGTTATGACGGAACAATCCTGGGCCAAGTCAGACGTGGATCCCGACCCCAGTTCCTCCCAGATGCGCAATCTTGAGCAAATTACTTAACCTCTTTGAGCCTTCATTTCCTCATGAGTGGATAATAATACCTAGTTCACAGAGCTGATACGACATGCATGAGGGAGTGAAAAGAATACCAGGCCTTGGCCAGAATGGGCATATCCACCCTATTCCCAGCAGTCCAGCTCAGGAGGGTGAAGACAAGTGTTCCTACCTCCATCCCTCAAGTGCTGAGGAGACGTGAGGCCCTGGGTTTATGTTTATACACTTTCTACCTCGGTGTACGATATAGGACATGAAGACACTGAATTCATCTCTAGCTACCCCTTATGACAGCTAACTCATCCATGGTAAGTGGTGAATGGAGAATGGTCAAAGAAAGAGAATAAAAGAAGAAAACATGCAAGATGTCTTTTAGGATAGGTGTCTCTCCTTTACCTTGAGTTGGAAACTGGAAGATACCTGGATGGTAGTTAGAGACTGGGTGGTCCTGGAGAACCGCCAGCGACCCACCCATTCAGTGCCTGGTAGATATTCAAAGCAAGCAAAATTTTTTACATTTTTGAAAAGGGCGTTGGCTTTCAATTCAAATTCAGTTTAGTTCAACAACATTCTCTCCCTTGTTTTGTACTGTCCTTGGGGGGAGTTGAAGGTTGCCTTTGGTGCCTTTAGTTGGAGATTGACAGAAGCAGGGGATTTTGTTTCCCTAACTCCAGGCATTATAGGTGCTTGTGCATGGGCATGGATGAGCCAAGACAGCTGCACTGGACTCACCCAACCTTAAGATACAAGGTTCTGGGGGCTTCCCTGGTGGCGCAGTGGTTGAAAATCTGCCTGCCAATGCAGGGGACACGGGTTTGAGCCCTGGTCTGGGAAGATCCCACATGCCGCGGAGCAACTGGGCCCGTGAGCCACAACTACTGAGCCTGCGCGTCTGGAGCCTGTGCTCCGCAACAAGAGAGGCCACGATAGTGAGAGACCCGCGCACCGCGATGAAGAGTTGCCCCCGCTTGCCGCAACTAGAGAAAGCCCTCGCACAGAAACGAAGACCCAACACAGCCAAAATTAATTAATTAATTAATTAATTAAAAAAAAAAGAATTGAACAGTCTCTCAAGACTATATTTAAAAAAAGAAAAAGATACAAGGCTCTGCACATTCCCTAATGAACCTTGACTCTAGATAACCAGCATCACATAAAATGAAGCCAAACAGTTTTTTGCTGGCAGGTTGAAAAAAAAGAGTGGTATTAGTTCTAAAATATGTTTCCTTCACTATTAGAGTTCTTTCCTTTGCTTTTGTCTCGGGTGAAATGGCTGCCAGCAAAAAACTGTTTGGCTTCATTTTATGTGATGCTGGTTATCTACCTGCACACCCCACCTTCCAACTCTGTACCGGACTATGTCAGCTGACAGCGTTCCAATCATCACACTTAAACGGCGTGACTTTGTAGGGATCCCAGTGGCATGATTTTACTCTGCACTGTCTGCCCTTTCTTCAGTGTGGGTTGAATGAAAGAACAGTTGACAGAAGAGAGTCCCCCTCCTTTGTGTTACCTCCAAGGTCCTCTTTACTTCCCATCAAGGGTTGCAGAGAGGCTACATCACATGACTGAAGAAACCAGATCGGGTACCATAGTCCCTGGCAGTTTTCCCATCTGGAGACGTAGAAGGAACACACATCTTTACCATTCTGCATTTTTGCCAGTGAGTTCTCCGCATCCTCCCCAGGCAGATCGGGCCATTGTACGAGTGAACGCTGATTAGAATACCAAAGCCCAAAGCTGAGCTTTTTGCTAAAAGAGAATCCAGCTCACAGACTTTGCAGGGTTGGGAGGCCCAAGTCTCAGGAGCCAGATGAGCTTGTTTGATTTAGTGGCAGCACGAATCTGATCCTTTAAACTGTTTCCTAGCAGAATGTAACCAGTTCTTTTGAAAGTCAGTCTGACTGTAATTTGCTACTAATTGTAGTTTTTTTAAACAGCTGATAGCAAAGCATAAATTCAAGTGGCTGCTCTTAGGATGTCCTCGGATTAAGGTGAGCTTGAGTATTCTCACTACCTGAGCTTCTGGAAGTTGGATCATTTCCATGTCTATCATATATATATCGCCCTAGTCATCAAATTAAGGTAAGGCCCCAGATGATGGGAAAGCTAAGAATTATTTGGATAGCGTTTACATTTCGTCAAAGAACAACGTCACAGTGGCTAATTGTGCAGTTTGCTTCTATTACACACGCCTTTTGCTGGTTGTTCATCTTCTAAGTTTTTACTACTCCTTGGACCACTTACTCCTTAGGGCAATATTCACAAAGTGTGGTCTGTGGAGCACCTTGGGTTCTTGCAAAAATGCAGCTCCCTAAGTCTTATGCTATGGAATCAGAACTTGGGTGTGGGGTAGGGGACAGGTCTCAGAAATCCGCATTTAAAACAAGATCCCGGAAGGGTGCTGATGCACACTCAAGTTTGAAAACCACTGCCTTGTAAAGAGATTAGGCTGGTTCATCAATGGGAGTTTTCAAGTCAAAAAATTGAGTGCTGATTGTAATGAAATCAAAACCAAGAGGAGAGTGTGGCATGGAGGTGCTAGGACGAGCCCCTGTAGCTCCCTCCAACCTCCACTACTGCTCCAACTATTGTCACCGCCACCCTGAGCACAAAAGTCCCAGCCTGACCAGGCTGGGTCAAGATCACAAACCACCTGTCAGGGTCCTCCATCACTTACTTGGCTTTGATCTCCTCCTCTCTCTCAAGCACACTCCACTCCAGCCAGGTTAGTGGCCTCTCCTGTCCTCACATAGGCCGTGTTCATGGCAGTCCCCATGTCTTTGCTCATTGGGTCTCCCCTTCCCATATAGAAAGTCTCACTCTGCCCCTTGATAATCCCAGTCCTACACATCTTTCTTACTTAAGTCCTAACTCCATATGAACTTTTTCTGTCCATTTCAGAATACCTTCATCTCTCCATCCTCTGAAACTTTACTTCCCTTAGAATCGGTCTCAGTTTTTTGGTTTTTTTATCTTTTTGGTTAGCATTTAATTATGATATTTGTAAAAGACTCATCTTGCCAGCTAGGTTTTGAAATCCTCTAGGCAAGGAGACTATTATTCTTTACAGTATTTCCCTCGATTTTTAACACTGAGCACAAAGTAAGCATATGGTTCAAATCTAATAAATTCTTGTTAAAGTACTGACTGATGGAACACCTCCCTGGTTGCCTAGAGGATTATGTGGTCATTTCAGCCCCTCCGCGCCCCCAAATCACGTCTGGCCCCAGCCAGCACCAACTGAGTCAGTGGTGTTACAAAGGACACTGAGGATTGGCACAAGAAACATGTACAAAGAGGCAAGCGCTCAACTAGTCATTATTTATTAGGCACCAACTGTATGCCAGGTACTGTGCTGGGTACTGAAAACACAGTGATTAGTAAAACATTCTCCTTATGGAGTTCTGGCCCTCTGGGTGGAGATAATTATTCGGGTGACGATAAAAATCAATATCAGGACTTCGGTGCAGTGGTGCAGTGGTTAAGAATCCACCTGCCAATGCAGGGGACACAGGTTCGAGCCCTGGTCCAGGAAGATCCCACATGTGGCGGAGCAACTAAGCCCGTGGGCCACAACTATTGAGCCTGTGCTCTAGAGCCCGTGAGCCACAACTACTGAGCCCGCGTGCCACAATTACTGAAGCCCGTGCACCTACAGCCTGTGCTCAATAAGAGAAGCCACTGCAATGAGAAGCCCATGCACCACAACGAAGAGTAGCCCCCGCTCGCCACAACTAGAGAAAGCCCACGTGCAGCAACGAAGACCCAACGCAGCCAAAAATTAATTAATTTTAAAAAATCAATATGAGATTACAACATGATACATATTAGAAGACAATGATGTATGTGAGCTCTGAAAGCAAGATACAGGAGGACCTGGCCTTCCCTGTGGGATCAGAAGGAAGGGAACCATCCTGGAAACAGAACTCTGAGCCTCCAGGTTAAGACTATGCAAACCTCTCCCCCATATCCACCTCCCCGATAAATTCAAGTTGCATAACTTTCCCTTTGGGGGCTTCCAAACAATTAAAGAGCTGCTTGAGTCCACATGGCCAAATTGTGACTGCCAGGTGATTAATCTGCCAATATTGGCCAAATCCCTAGAATTCTCCTTGGACTTTCTGACAATAAAATGGGTATAACAGGGCCCTACTAAATGCACACTGTGAAGATTAAGGAATGACTGTAATGCATTTGAACTCCTGGAAACGTAAAGCAATCATGGCCCCAAACTAGCAGAGATTTATCCCCAAATTTCTTCACTAACCAATCGCAGAAAAAATGTGAAGGAATAAGGCACAAGGACTCTGTGTGTGTGTGTGTGCTCATATGTGTGCACACGCATGTGTATACATGTAATAAACAAAACTCAGTTGCACAGTTCAGCTGCTCTCTTGTGAATTTCTGTGGGTTGCAACAAAGGGACATTTTAGGGGGTTCCAGAAGAATCCTCTTAGGGAAATTTGGCCGCCTATAAAATGACAGAGGGTATTGTTTAATCCTGAATAGCTTTGTCAGCAATAGACAAATTTAACAAGATAGTTACCCTGAAAACTCAGTGTGTAGAAAAAGCAGTAACATATGGAGACAGAGATGTGTTTTTATTATCTTTCTTTTCTGTAGAGCTTGCATAACATGTGCTACATGTCCCTCTTGAGAGCGTGTGGGAAGGTAGGGAAGGGTTGGGGGGAGCCGCAGGGTGTCTGGCCGGCCACCTAATATATCCCTATTCAGTCAGATGGTTGTATTATGCAAACTCACACATTGAAGACATTCTCTTCAACCTTTAAAACATGACATTCAAAATAGCACTGTAATAAGACCCAGAAGATTTAAATAGTTTATGCCCCTGATTTAATTTAACAAAAAACAAAACATTTTCAGTGACTAAATCTAGGATCTCCTTTGATTAAATCTGACTTGCTTCTCATAGCCATTTTAATATTAATCAAACCATAAAAGTAAAAGATACCTGTTTTTACAAATATATGCTTTCCTGGTCCATCTGGATGTTTTTCTTTCCAGTCCTCAAAATATTACACATCTACAAGACAATTTAATAAGAAGATGTAGTTACATTTTGCTTTCTACATGTCAAGCAACTTCTAAAATCTTTGGGTATCTTGACTCATTTATTACGTGCAATAACCCTATGAGGAAGGTATAAGCTTTACTTCCCTTCACAGGTGAGGAAACTGAGGCACAGAGAGGTCAAGTAACTTACCCTACATCACAGAGCTGATAAGTAATAAAGTCATAATTTGAATACAGGCATGTGGATGCCAGAGTCCACATTCTCACCCTCTCTACCATGTTTTCTCTCTAAGGCTTAGGAACAGAGATGGCTAGTTAGTAACTGTAATTGTCTTGGGAGTAGGTTGGGAAAATATAGTGTTCCCCTAGACCTTCCACAGGTTAATTTTTAAAACTCTTGTTTAGCTAGATGGTTAATGATGAGGTAGTCACAAGTTAACTTAACAGCAAACTAAATGTCATAAATAAATCACAAATGGCTCATTCGTACAACCTGAGTCAGAATTTGCAATGAAAGCAAGGAGGAGGAAATGTTTGAGAAAACTATCTTCAGAGGAAAAAGCAATAAGTTAAAATTGACTCCCTAAGGGAAAAAGGATTCTACTCTTTGCAATTTACCCAAGTGCTCAGAGGTGACTTATAATTCCCAGCCTACGCTCAGATCTGAGTTTAAAAGTGCTTCTTTTAGCAGCTCTTGCAGGATAAATTATGACTTCAAAGCAGAAATGTCTCCATTCACAAAATGGGTCGCTGACAAGAGCTCTAGGGTGCAGAGAAACTATACCAAGCAAAGAAATACGGCAACAGGAAAAATGAATTTTTACCCTGGGTTCTGCTTCCTCTTATCTCTTTCACACTATATTACAGTGAGCCTCACTCTCCCTCTCATCACAGTGGGAGGAGCACAGGAAAGGGAGCTGACTCAATTAAAGCCCATAGGTCTGGTCCACACAGAACAATGCTGGGAAAAGAAGAGGCACCATGTACATCTTCCAAGGCTTTCGCAGTGAGAGCTGCTGGGCTGAGGCCCATTCGTGGTGGTTGACCAAGACTTGAGGACCAAGCTTGGGGCTGGGAGTCTGGGCCCAGTACAACATACAAATGCCCTGAAGAGGCTTCCCGTGAAGTCTCTCTGAGACAAGAGATTCCAGGTCAGCTGACGATCCGCACAGGCCTGCAGCCATTCTTGCTGTATAATGCTGGCCACCTCTGCACCAAAGCAGGCAGGAAAAGCCAGTGCTGAAATTTTTAAATTGCACACACAGAAGTAGCTTTGGAAATGCCAGAGTCTATGTGTGGGTCTCTGGGCTTTATCTGTTTCCAGCGTGGTGCTGCAGCTCTTTCTGAGAACTAGAGCATAGCTGGGAGCTCAGACCACTTGACTGAGGCCCTGACATCCAACCTGGGTCTTACCATCTTCCTCCTTCATCCTCCTGGGAGCACGAACTTTCTCCTACCCCAAACTCCAAGAAAGAGAGCTTGTTGAAACAGAGCTCCAATTCATGACCTCTTGGTTCAGAGAGAATCTGTGAGTGTTCCCAAGAAACTATGTCCTGCCTATTGGTGCCACTCTGAAAATCATAACTACCTTCAGGTCAGGCTTTGTGCCAAGCACTTAAGTTAATCCTCACCTCTAACCTGGGAAGGAGATATTTTTGTCCCCATTTTGTAGATGAGGAAACAAGGCACAAAGGGGTCATGGCTTACCCACGCCTGCCGTAAAAGGTGGAAGGGCAGGGGATCAAATCTTGAGAGTTTGCTCTTAAGTGGTACATTTCTTCCAAGACATGCTGGATACATTCCCCCACCCTGCAGTGCGTGCCCCCTCCCCTACCCCACTTCTCTCCAGCCAAGGTGCCTGTCTCGAAGAGAAGGTCACTGGGTGATGCAGTGCAAAGAAAACGCGATCTGATCCATGAGTTAGTTCTGCAAGGCAGCTGGTGCGATGGCAAAACCTCCACTTAGAACTAAGAAGACATTTCTCCAAAGAAGATATACAGATGGCCAAAAAGCACATGAAAAGATGTTCAACATCACTAATCATCAGAGTAATGCAAATCAAAACTACAATGAGGTATCACCTCACGCCTCAGAATGGCCATCACCAAAAAGTCTACAAACATAAATGCTGGAAAGGGTGTGGAGAAAAGGGAACCCTCCTACACTGTCGGTGGGAATGTAAATTGGTGCAGCCACTATGGAGAACAGCATGAAGGTTCCTTAAAAAACTAAATATAGAGCTATAATATGAATTAGCAATCCTACTCCTGGGCATGTATCCAGAGAAAACCATAATTTGAAAAGATACATGCACCCCAACGTTCACTGCAGCACTATTTAAAATAGCCAAGACATGGAAACAACCTAAATGTCCATCAACAGATGAATGGATAAAGAAGATGTGGTACATATATACAATGGAATATTACTCAGCCATAAAAAAAGAACGAAATAATGCCATTTGCAGCAACAGGGATGGACCTAGAGATTGTCATACTGAGTGTACTAAGTCAGACAGAGAAAGACAAATATCATATGATATCACTCATATGTGGAATCTAATTTTAAAAAATGATACACATGAACTTATTTATAAAACAGAAACTGACTCACAGATTTCAAAAACAAACTTATGGTTACCAAAGGGGAAACATGATTGGGGGGGTGATAAACCAGGAGCTTGGGATTAACATACACTACTATATATAAAATAGGTAACCGACAAGGACCTACTGTACAGCACAAGGAACTCTACTCAGTATTCTATAATAACCTATATGAGTAAAGAATCTGAAAAAGAATGAATATATGTATCTGTATAACTGAATCACTTTGCTGTACACCTGAAACTAACACAGCATTGTAAATCAACCATACTCCAATAAAATGTTTTTTAAAGAAGGAAAAAAATAAAATGAGACCTGGAAAAAAAAGGAAAAGGGAAGGAAGAGTTTCTTACCATGATTTAAGATTTCCCTCCCCACCATCCTACCTCCCCCAACTTTCATGGTAAAACAAGAAACAAGACAAAGTCAGCACTTCAACTCTTCCTGCTGTCTTGATTCAGCCAGGAAAACATCGAAAACAGATCCACCTCCCTGGGAACAGAATACTGACAAGAAGGGATGGAAAGAGTTAGCTGGGAGCCCAGTGGGGGGAAAATTGGACACATCAAGAGAAACAGAAATGAAAACAAAAGTGAGTTCTTTTATCACTACTAATATACACAGTGTCAAGATACAGATGGAGGAAAACACATGGGGAAAAATAAATAAGAAAAGCAAAGAAAGGGGAAAATTTTTGCAACTGTGTCTCCTTCTCCAGTGGAAAGAGAACCCATTGGCAGTTGGAGCTGATGGTCTGGTCTTGGCTATGCTACTAATTGGCTGTGTGACACTGGCCAAGACAGTGTCCATTTCTGGCCCTCAGTTCCCAGTTTGGGTCCAGCCACAATCCAAACAAACACATCCAATCAGTTCATCAATCCACTGGCACTTACCCATCGTAAATTGTTCCTACGTTTTTATGTCCATAACATACAAAGAAGCAAAAGGGAAAGAAGGAAACTGTTAGACTAAGTCACCTGCTTTCTTGTAGGAAGACTGTTTCATTTCAATACTCTTATGAAATAATTTAAAAGTCATCTTTACATATTCACACACACACAAATGCTTTCCATGTGCTTTTTGAAAAATTTTGTTTGTACTGACATTCAAAAAATAAACTAGTAGGTGATATACTGTAAAATTAATATTACTGTGTTTCAATTCTGCCATCATTAACTGTAGTCAGGCAGGATACAAACAGAGCTGACTAAGCATGTGGGCTTGTAAAAAACAATGCAAATTTCACTTCCAGGAAGAGCACAAATCATTTCCTGAAGATAAAACAATAACTCGGGGACTTATCTTACCCTTTTCTCTCTTTCTAGAAATTAGTAAATAATCTAGGCACAATCATCAAGTCTGAGGATATGTCTTCAGAATACACTCTTTCTTAGCTAAGGAGACTATCATCCACATTTTTAAATGTTAAATATACATAGTATAAAGGGGACAAGCATAACTATGGGGTCTTGTATCAAAATGAGTCTTTCTACAGTTAATGCGAACTCTGAAAATTCTCTGAACCCTGTGATTAATTTTTGATGGAAGCAGAAAACTTGAAAATGGGAGATAATGTCCGTACTCTCCACCCTCACCTACAAGATGCGATGTGGAGAAACACAAGGAGTTGCTAATAACTTCTGCAGTGACATGCTCTGTATTTAATGCACTCAGCTACTTAATTAGTATGCCAATATCAATCCTTAAAAAACTGGGTGCAAAGTCAGAAGAGGGTCTTAGTCCTGATGTTATTTTCCCCACCACAAACACGCTCGTAGGCGTGTCCTCATTAGTATGTATGAAATGAGTGGAACAAGCATCAGGAGATTTATACTATACCATACCCAACTTCATTCATAAGAAAGGGAGCTGATTTCTAGAGGAGGAAGTACATGCTCACACAGGTTCCTACATACCTCTGTTTGATTAATAATATAAATCCATCATAAGGAGACTCTAAAAGTGCCCTCTGCATTTTCTCTACCTATTGAACGATTAACTAAACTTTTCAGTAACTTACAGATGTTCAGGTGCCAAGATCCTCAGGTAGAGTTTGCAATTTAACTATACCCTTAGCATCCCTACCCCACACCCAACTCAGTCATTCAGAGAATAGTAAATGAGTGTCAGCCCTGGCCCGGCAGTGTGCTGGGTACACGGGACACAGAAATGAACAAGAAGAGCCTGATGTTTAAGTAACTTTCAGTTAAGTAGAGGAGACAAGGATAATAAATAAATGTGATACAGGGAGGGACTGTCTGAAGGGGGATGTGTGTATAATATTGCTAAAAGAGCCTCAGGCAACTGTGATAGGAAGAGCAACCATAGAGGAAGGCAGGTGGGTAAAGTTTCACAAAGGAGCTGATATCTGAATAAAAATTTAAAGGACAAGTGTCTATCTCCCTCTCGGCCCACGAAGGCAGGATTAAGGCTGGTCCACCAGTGTGTCCCCAGCACCTAGGACAGAGTACGTGCACAGTAAGATGTTCTGAATGAGTTACCTGAGTAAATCTGCCAGGCATAGAAGGACGTGAGAGCATCTCAGGGCAGGTACCCAGGCAAGGGTCAAATGGTCCTTGTTCGTTTTGCGAATCACAAATACCTTGTTACAATAGAGAATGAGTGAGAAAGTGATGAAAAGTGGGGCTGGAAAGGGATTACAAAAATCCTGGTTTATAAAATTGGGTAAAATAAATGGCCATCTTCCAAGAATGTTTTACTCCACTAAAACCTAGAAGCACGTCAGAGCACATGTCAACTCATACATAAACAAAGCATAACACGAACAGTGCCTTGATAGCCATCCTGTATTGTTTCCTGACCTGTTTACACGGCCAAAAGAAAATAGAGCCAGGAGTCTCAACAATAAAAATATATTTTTTTCAGTTTGGAATAATGAAAAAGTTCTGGAGATGGACAGTGTTGCCGGTTGCACAACAATGCGAATGTACTTAATGTCACTGAATTGTACACTTAAAATGATTAAAATGGTAAATTTTATGTTATGTATATTTTACCACAAGAAAAAATATTTTTCGAATACCTACCATGCACATGACACACAGATTTTACCTACAGAATTTTGGTAATGATTGACACCAAGCTCACTAGGCTTAGTTCATTATTTTTTATTGAGATATGTTACATGCACACAAGTCTTAAGTATACAGTTCAACACATTTTCATATGTATACACACCAGTGCCCAGATCAAGCGACCACAGCAAGGCGTAGACAACCGCCAGCACTCCAGAAGGTTCTCTCCTGCCCTTTCCAGTACCTCTCCACAAAGCTAACTGCAATTCTGACTTCTAGTTGAAGAATCTTTTTCTTCTTTTGAAAACACCTGTTCATCTTCACATTTTCTTGATTTTATTCCATAGACTCTTTTGGCAGTCGTTGACATTGCTGTTTAGTTTTCTATTACAGTGTGATGAATGACCACAAACTTAGTGACTTAAAACAACACAAATGTATTCTTTCTTAATGCCCAGGTGTCAGGAGTCCGGGCATGGGTTAGCTGGGTCCTTTGCTCAGGACATCACCAGGCTGCACTCAAGGCCAGGGCTGCTACCTCCTCGGAGGTGTAGAGCCCTCTTCCCAGCTCACTGGTGGTTGGCAGACTTCATTTCTTACAGTTGAATTCCTGAGGCCCCTGGTTTCTTGCCAACTGTCAGCCAGGGATGGCTCTTAGTTCTTAGCTCCTAGAGACCACCCTCAGGTCCTGGCCATATGGCTCCCTCCTCTCCCAACAGGGTAGCTTCCTTCTTCAAGGCCAGGAGAATAGGGCTACTGCTGCTGCTTGCAAGGGCTCTTGCAAGGACTCTCCTCTCTTGCAAGGGCTCACCATATTAGCTCACTCCCAGCCAGGATCATTTCCCTTTTGATTCAGTCAAAATCAACTGATATGGGGCCTTAACTACATCTGCAAAATCTCTTTTGCCATATAACATAACATAATGATGGGAGTATTATCCCATGATATTCACAGCCCCACCCACACTCGGGGGAGGGGATTGTACAAGGCACGTACACTGAGGGCAGGAGACTTGGGGCCATCTTGGAATTCTGCTGCCACAATTGCTTTTCAGTTGTCTCACCTAACTGATAAGGCAAGGAGATTATTTTTCTATTTAAGACATTATAAAAAATTTAGAAAATACAAAGAAAAGTAAAATAAAAAGTGTAATACCATTCACTATTATAACCAGATATAATCACTCCTAGCGCTTTAGTGAATCTGCTTCCAGGGTTTTCCTGAGTATTGTAACTATACATATATGGGTATTTATAGAAAGGAGATCTCACTGTACGGACTGTTAGGTAGCTATTTAAGTTGAGGTTTTCAGGCTGGTTCTTCATTGTACTCTTGGAGGACGATTTTCACCTTCTGGGTTTGAGCATACATTATAAAGTAGCCCTATGTTTATGCAATACGCTTGCACATATATATGTATAGACACACACACGTATAATTCTAAATTCTGCTAAACCAGAATGTGCAACAAATCAGCTTCGGCGAAATATCTAAAAAGTTCTTCTTTCCAAGTAGCAAACATAGAGAAAATGGTCCAGGAAGCACCTTCCTCAGCTTATGGGTTTGCCCAACAGAGTGTTACTGGCTAGCAGAAGGTACTATTAATGAGCAGGGCAATGAGGTACAATAGAGCTCGTTTGTTACTAATAATTTTTCTCTTTTTAAACCTGTAGTGGTCATTGGGCTTTCATATGAGCGAATGATAGGACCACTTTTTGCTGTTGGCACGTTGCGTGGCCTATGTGACTCATCTTGGTCATAAAATGGGAACAAAAATGATGTGTGTCATATCAGGGTAAAAACATTTAGAGCAACTTTGGGACTGGTGATGCTGGCTTCGCCCAGCTCTGTGACTGTGTGAGCTGATTGAGATGGCATCTTGTCGGTGGGGTCCTTGGGTGATTTGCAGGGACTCCTCCACTGTAAGCTCACACTGAGTAAGAAACAAAATGTTGTGTTAAGCCACGAAGGGTTGTTTCATATTGCAGCATAATCTAGCCTAACCTGAATAATACAAAAACTAAAGTTTGAGAATAACTTTTCTCTTTTTATAAATTAGAGCAGATTCAAGTTCATGCCTGTAAAAATACGTCTCTCATTTACTTGCATTTTGATGTGTTTTTGTTTCAGCAGAAGGGAATGGTTAAGGAAACGTGGATGTACTGCAAGGTGCACATGAGAGCCCGTCCTCAGGGTGAACATCTTCCTTAATGAGTGACTTGGTGGGAAAACACTTGAGCACAACAGATCATCACACGGGGGCTGGCAGACCAAAGGGCTGAAGTGCCTGTCCCCCTCGACAAGTGTGTACCCACTGCTAGTTCATCAGCTTAGCTAGGATTCGAAGATGAATGTATCTAAACACATATCCAAGCTGTGAAAGCCTAATTCCACCAACATTCTCTTTAAAAAGTAGGACACCATAAAGAATTACTTTAAAAATATATGAATAAGCCTTTATGTGCGCTTAATTAGCCCTTTAAAGTTATGCCTAGTTTAATTAGCAAAGGGTAGAGTTTCTAACTTACTGCTGTAGCCAGTTATAATTCCAGGTGGCCAAGACAGGTATGAATCATGATATTTGCTGTTAATACAGAAAACAAACAAGCAAAAACAAAACAAAACAAAACCAGTCTTTTTGAACATAATGAGCCGAAATAAGATTTTTAGCAGAGAGCAAAATGCTTTTAGACATTAAACATTAAAATGACATTAGGCATTAAAATCTAGGTTCTAGTCAGGTGGCATAGTATTGTATTTGATACTGAAATCATCCCCCTCGCATCCATTCCCCTTTCTTTGAGAGACATTTCTGATTTTTCCCCAGGTAGCCACAACTCCCATGAGCACTTGTGCTTTGAAGGAGTGAACGCCCCCTGTTCCCACTAGGGTGGGGTATGTGGCACAGGCCTCAGCTAATCAGTGTGATCGCCTCCCCTGGCTACAGTGATTGGCTCAAGTAGGGATGAACAGTATGGGAGCCAATAAGGTTGGAGGAGATGCTTTCTGTACATTCTAAGAAAGAAGCATCATTGCCCTTTCCTGAGAGCTTCTGAATATTACCATCTCTCCAGCTGTCTCCAAGGATACGTGTGAAAGCAAGCATCCTATGAATTTGTTAGCAGCCAAATTACCACCATGGGCAAGAGCTGCTCCAGGATGAATCCACCATGGTAGTGGGCAAAGAGGAGAAGTGGAGAGAAACCTTCATGACATTGCTGAGCTACTGAATTAAAGAATCCAGAGGTCTGTCTTACCTGTAGATTGCCAGCTATCTAGACCAATGTATATGCTTCTAATGTTTGTTTAAGCCAGTTTTTGTTGGGTTTTTGATTCCTTGCATCTGACACACACTTAAACAGATACAATTACAGACAGATCGGAAACCCAGTGGTCTGAAGACCTGGATGGAACACAAAAATCAGAAAGCAGGTGCCCATTTCAAAGTAATGGCTTTAGGGACTTCCCTGGTGGTGCAGTGGTTAAGAATCCGCCTGCCAATGCAGGGGACACGGGTTTGAGCCCTGGTCCGGGAAGATCCCACAGGCCACAGAGCAACTAAACCCGTGCACCACAACTCCTGAAGCCCACGCGCCTAGAGCCCATGCTCCACAACAAGAGAAGCCACCACAATGAGAAGCCCGCGCACCACAACAAAGAGTAGCCCCCGCTCACCACAACTAGAGAAAGCCCGCACACAGCAACGAAGACCCAAGGCAGCCAAAAATAAATAAATAAATAAATGTATACAAAGTAATGGCTTTAGGCGGACCACAAGCCTAAGCTTCCTAAAATGACAGATCATAGTAAGTCACTATTACAGTTCCAATTATGTTGAACAGAATGGTAAACTGTAAAGAATTTTAGAGTCTTTCTAGGTGTGATCAGGAAAGGAATAACAGACAAAAAAGAAGAATAGAGATCTGACAATAATAATAATAACAGTATATTGTGCTTACTGTATGCCTGGCAGTGTTCTAAGCAGCAGACAAATTAACTCATTTACTCTTCATAATAATCTTATAATACTATTACATACATCTCCATTTTTTCAGAGAAGAAAACAGAGGCACCAGAGGTTAAGCACGGTGCTCCCACCCCAGGTCCCACAGCTCATAAGAGCTGCAACTCAAGCCAGAGGTTGGCTCCGGTGCCGGCCTCATCACCCTCTGCTGCTCTTGCCGTTTTGGTCCCTAGTTTAAGGCTGTCATAGAAATTTCCCACTACCAATACTGGGCATTCCCTGAGTACTCTGTTTGTAACTTCCTTTGAAACTCAGCAGGAGACATACCTAGGATTCAACTGGATGAAGCAAGATGTTCAGACAGGGTCATACCTGGCAGAGCTAAGTGCACAGTGTTTGCAAGTGACTCATGCCGAGGAATTAGGTAAACAGAGAGAGTTCTCCTGCCGGTTACTTGCACAGACTTCGCTGCCACCTACTTACCTGTTGATGTCACTGAGAGCCAAAGTTCTCTGTAGACAGATCCTACCTTTCTTCCTCACTCCTCTCTACAGACAAGGATGTGATGTGAGGACGAAAAGGCCCCCATTTGGAAGAGGATATCTTTTTGCTTACATGGGAACCATGTAAGTTAAGCCTAATCCAGCTATAAAAGTAAATAAAACAAAATACTGCATTAAAACGTCAGATGCTAGAAATGGATGCTCCTATTGTTTTCATTGTACATGTAAATCATGAGCTCCATGAGTTACATGAGACAGTCTTTATTAAGCTCTTTCCGCATCATCACTAATGCTGGGAAAGCACTATAGAAAACAACAAAAAATGCCTGTGGATGATTACTATTTTAAAATATTCACTTACTTCTTTTCCCCCCATATTTTTCGTTTTCTCCTTCTTTCCCAGTAAACCTCTCCCACCCCACCCCATTCCAGCACCAGATCAGATCTCCACTGCATTGAGGAGAGGCACACAGCAGAGTGTGGAAAACAGGGCAAACCACAAGCTTTTGTGTCTTTGTCTTCCAAAAGCCTCAACCTACGGGAGACATTCTCTCTTCACATCCTGAAGAAACAGGAATGGAGCAGCTCCTCTAAAGTCTCCCAGTTCCCCGGGCTTGGGGAAGCGTGGAAGAGGCGGGGGCCCGGGACCAGTCCCAAGAGCAGACAGCCACGCCTCGCATTAAGCAGTCCGCTAGGAAGACTGCCAGCCCCGAAAGGGATGGCTACATTGTGCACATTGACAGAAATATAAACAGCCTTCACGAAGATTCCCGGGCTCCCAGCACGACATGGGAACAGCAGAAGAGTATTAAAGCTGCGGACAGAGATGACAGGCTCTCAGGCTTACCCGGTCTGAAGCACTAACAGAGGGCCCAGTGTCCCCCGCCTCCCCAATACGCAGCTCTGCGGAAGCTCCCGGAACCATGGCACAGTTCCAGAGGAGGGCTTAGAGCAGCCCAAGAAGAACTAAAATCTAGCTGTGTTTTGCTTGTGGCCTTGTTTTTCCACAGGCCTGACAGAACGGGCGCATCAGAGCCAGTTCTCAGGTTGAGCTACAGAAAGCGAAACGATGAAGTATTGCTTGTGTAGCAGAGTTTGGGGGTTGGATCCCGGGGCTGCTAAAGGAGAATGCGTTACTCTACCCTAAGAGCTTATGATCTTCCAGTACGCAGAATACGGAGACAAAATGAAATCTGAGAGCAGCAAACACAGAAAATAGTTAAATGACAGAATGTGGGGTAGGAGATACGACTTTGAGCTGGGGACCCACAAGAAGCCCTCTGGAGAAGGTGGGTACCTGACGTGGTACCTCAGCAGAGGGTGTACCAGTAGGATGTACGAAGCTGAAGCCAGGACTCAGACGGAGAGCGAGCATATGCATTCAAGGGGGACGATAAGAAGGAGATAATCTGACAGAACGAATGGAGGGAATAGTGGATAACCAGAAAAATAAAGGTGGGCAGCCCTGCAGCAGGTCTCGAGAGCCTGGCTCAAGTTTGTAGTGGATACTACAGGCAACCAGATGCCAACCCAGAGTCTCAAACCGGACTGTGAAATTGCTTTTTAAAAATTATGTTCTAAGATGAGCATGAAATTGATGTGAAAAACTACTGACAGCCAGTGAGATTGGAAGGAGACAGAGTATATGAGAAGCCATTTCAGGAATCCAGGAAAAAAGGGAGTAAAGACCTGCATGGGGTAGACGGAGAAAGAAATTAGTGCCTAAGGTAGTGGAAGAACACGTTTGGAAGAGTGGAATTCCTTTTGGCAAGTTGGGAACTATGATGTAGCATCCTATCTAGCTGAGCCCACAATCATCTGAACACACTGGGCATAAGACAGTTCACTCCATCTAAGTAATGTTACAGGCCAAAATTGTGAACTGCATTGTAGTTTGCTATTTTAAGCTGCTGTTCACCTCAGTCCCACTGGAAATGTGTTGTCTTGGTTTGGGCTGGGAAAGAATTACAGAGGTGAAGAGAAACCAAGTGTTTCCATCCTCAGAATGTTTTCATTCTTGTAACGTTTGGTGCTACTGCTGTTTTATGTCCTCTGACACTTTGACGCACTGCTGCAAAAGGCAGCTACAAAGACAAACAGAGCTAATTGCAGGAACAAAGCCACCTTAGAGTACTTGCATCTGTTAGTTCTCAGGAAGGAAGCCGGAGTTCATAAAGAAACAAACAAGACGTGTGCAAAAATTACCTCTGGAACATAAAAATCTATTCAAAAGGACACGAGGAATTTGCTTCAACAGTATAGCAGAGTTTTTAGATGGAGAGTCCTGGGTTCAAATTCTGATCAGCCACTTAAACACCGCGTAGACCTGAGCATGTAACAACCTGAAAGACTGGCCCTTATGACCTTTGGGCAAATTAGAAACAGGCGTCCCTCTGGGCAGATGAAATCCCAAGGAGGGTGAGGACCCATTTTTGACTCACACCCACCCACTCACATTACTAGGCGCCCATGTGTAGTAAGCAATCCACACAACTGTACACAGTGGCTCTATTACTCGAAATCTCTGAGTTTTCATTTCCTCTTTGTCTATTGAAGAAATGAGAGTACCCATATCTCATGGTATTGTTTTGAGGATTAAATTGCTATAGAACAAACATGGGAAGTGTTTAGTATAGTGTCTGCAAATTTTAAACATGCTGCAAATCTTTACTATTATTATTGCATTTTTATTCATCTAAATCTCTCCTATTTTAGGGCAGAGCAAACTATTCAGCCCACCACCTGCTTTTACCTGTCCACAGCTGGACAGGTAAGAATTGTTTTTATATTTTTCAATAGTTGGAAACAAATCAAAAGAAGAATATTTTGTGATATGAAAACTACATGAAATACAAATGGTATTGTCCATAAGTAAAGTTTTCCTGGAACACAGCTACGCTCATTCATGTATGTACTGTCGACAGCTGCTTTTATGGTGCAGCAGCAGAGTTTAGAAGTAAATCAGAGATGGTAGGGGCCATAAAGCCCAAAATATTTTCTCTCTGGTCCTTTGCAGAAAGGGTTTGCAGATCCTTGTTTTAAGGTGTTTTTTTCACCAGCTCCATTCCCAAGGATTAGAATTAAATCAAAATGATTTTTCAAATTCTTGAGCATGAGTGAATATCATGCTGTTGAAAAGAGGCATTCTTCTTCTTTCCAAGTATTTTGCAGTATCTTTCAAAACACTGTCACCTTTTTTCATGGGTAATGACAATGTGCTTAACATTAATTCTCCTTCCGATATACAAAGCTAGTGGCAGCACAGTGCTGTGTCAGAGCCAGAGCAAACACGTGCTTATAGAGGCTGCCTGAGTGTTGTTATATGTTAAACAGGTTCAAGTTGGAAACCTATTTTATATTTTATGTGGACAGGTGCCAAGCCATCTTTGGCTGTCACGTGATGTCAAGATCTATATAAGCAAAGCAAAAAATTCAGTTGATCCTTGAGATGTTTTATCTATTTGGTGCCGAAAATTCAGGTATTTGGAAACATCTGGATAACTGATGACATTTTTCACTTTTCATCTAGATTTGGCAGTCAGCCTATTTCAGCTAATGAGAACAGACAAATATTAGCTGTTTTCTAGATACTAACATGGGAAAAAAACACTTTCTCCCTAGCTTTTCCAAGATAAGATTCCTGGTTCTTCTTCGTCCTTTTTAGTGCATTCAGTGTTTTCTTCTATTTCCCCCTTTGTTTCTCACCTCCTCTCTGGATCTTTTTTATTTTTATTTTTTGCCTTGACTTTCTCTCTAGCACAATCTCTACTGTAAAACTTTTAGAGTGTCGTCTTCTTTCCAGTCCCTTTTGTCCCAAGAACAAAAATGACTGGCTTCGTCATAATTGAAATTAGCCATTAAAATCCAGGTTCAAGTCTCTGAAGGTATAAATGGCTTCTCAACTGCTGGAGACTGCTTTGTGTCCAGCTGACCAGGCTACATCCATGGCAGGATTCAAGAGAAAGGTCACAGAGACAGCTATTGATTTGCCCATTCATACTTTTTCTATTATTTTCAATTGATCTTTAACAATCTGTTCAATGTTTTAAACGTATGTAAAACCCTTATGATAAAATACAGACTTCTCTGGGCCACTTATTTACAATTATGGCAATTACACTCTTTCCTTGACTTCAGCAATTTCGGGAGGCATGGTTATGGTTTACACTGGCCCACAGTCTTCTTTTGTGATAACATGGACCTTGCCAAGATAAACGCAATCCTCTCCCCTTGCTCCACTAAATTCTTGATTGATGCTCTGCCTTTATGAAGTCTTGCTGTGAATACAGCATTTAATCCATGACGCTCCTGTCAGGATGTCTTTAGCACATTCCCTGTGAGAGCATTTTCTTCTCCAACAATACTGTAGGGTTAGCTGCAGCTCCAGAGCACATAAACGGGGCTAGCAGCTGCAAAACTGTGACTTTTATTGTCTTTGGACCTAAGTTGCCAACTTCATGTTTAAAAAGAAAGAGTGTCAAAAAGAAAATGGAAAATAATTTTTAAAATAATTATTGCATGATTTCTGTAGGTAGTTAGGTATGTTATGTTCACACAAACACTTGGTTTCACTTTTGCTTAAAGATCACTACAAAAAAAATACCATTTTCCTGAAATCCTTTAAATTTAAAGAGGAAAAAGAATTATGCTTATAATGCTAGATTGGTCAGCTTAATTTTAATGCCGGCCAAGATCACAAAAAATATTAAATGTAAAAATCCTAGAAGAATGTAAATAGAGATGATGAAATAGCAACCAATATGATTGTGTAACAGGAGAATCATGGCAGATCAATTTAACTTGCAGGTAAAATTACATTACAAAGTATACTGTTACAAAAATATTTCTGTATAGCTAAATTGCCTTAATATCTTGGGGGATAAACCAAAATGACAGTGATTTTTAACTAAATTAAGAATAATCCTATATAACAAACTATTTTATGGAATACACACTTTTCTCTGGTCTCTGCCAGGAAGATTATATACCCAACTCGTAAGCATCCTTTTGTCCTTTACCTATGTTGGAAAAACATAGAAATAAAGGAAGACAGTCAAAATCATCCCAGCTCTTTTACTAAGGTTTCTGTTAGGAAGGCATCACTTTCAACTCTCCTCACTACCCAACCACAGCCCTCAACATAGGAGGGAGGAGGACATCTCAATTTTTTTTCTGGTTAAGAATTTATACCCTCTCCCTGACTGATTCACCAAAGCACCTGGGAAGCAGTTGTGTTGTTTTGAGCCATTAAGTTTGTAGTTTTGTTACAGCAGCAATAAGAAACTTCTGCACAAGCTATCTACAATAACTGCCCCTTCCTACTCCCTACTGGCTCGCTTTCAACCCCTTACTCTGCCTTACTTTTCTTCATAGCAGTCACCGCTATTAAAAATTATATTACTTTCTCACCTATTTGTTTGCTCATCCATCTCCTGCAACAGAATGTAAGCTTCTTGAGAGTAGAGACTTGGCTTTGCCCACCTCTGGATCTAGGTAGGTGAATACCTTTGTTCACCTGGGTATGTGAATACCTACAAGGTTACTGTAGAGAGAAGGCACTCAACAGATCTCTGTTGAATGAATGAATAAATGAATGGGTAAACCAATACTGTTTAAAATCAGATCCCACTGAAACATAATTTGGATGGTTGTGGAGGTATGTGTGTGTGTGTTTGAGTACACAGTCAGAGTGGAGCGGAAAGGCTAGTAAATAGCAGCAGTGCTGGTAGCAGTAGTAGCAGCAGCAGCAGTGCAAGTGGTAGAATTGTGGAATTTGACGTATTTCTTGATGGAGCAATAACTCTGATTGATAATAATTAAAATGCATCAATATTTCAAGAAGACTTTTGACTAGATCCCCATATGAAAATGTCCTCCAGACATAAGTTCAGAATTGTTATGGACTATGTTGTTACTCCTATTTAAACAACACCCTCAAATGACAGGTCCTGCCCATAGGGCAGTTATCCGTAGTTCAGTGCCCACATGGATGGCATACTTTGAAGAATCTTCCCAAATTATATAACTAAAGAAGTCAATCTAGTTATGATCAAAGCTGTAAAGAAAAATTAACTCCAAGAAAAACATAGGTCAGTATTTAAACCCTTGATTTGTAAACTAAAAGATGGTTCCTATATGAGAAAAGAATAGAGAAAAAGGGAGGTAAGTAGCTGAGAATTTAATTTGTATTAAAAACAGACCTTAAAAGAATTATAGGGCTTCCCTGGTGGCGCAGTGGGTGAGAATCTGCCTGCTAATGCAGGGGACACGGGTTCGAGCCCTGGTCTGGGAAGATCCCACATGCTGCGGAGCAACTACGCCCGTGAGCCACAATTACTGAGCCTGCGCGTCTGGAGCCTGTGCTCCGCAACAAGAGAGGCCGCTACAGTGAGAGGCCCGCGCACCGTGATGAAGAGTGGCCCCCACTTGCCACAACTAGAGAAAGCCCTCGCACAGAAACGAAGACCCAACACAGCCATAAATGAATGAATAAATAAATAAATGAATAAATAAAAATTAAAAAAAAAAAGAAAACCTAACTTAAAAAAAAAAAAAAAGAATTATAGGTCCAATTAGTAAATTGGATCTCAGTTGACATTTCTGTTTCCAGTGTAATGGTTTATTTATTTAACTACCTTCAGACATCCTTTGTACTTAGAAAACAACAAATTTCTTTAAAATATTGATGATCCTTCAAAGAAATAAAATGATAATCTGTAACTGCCTTCTGTTCTACGTGCACCACGTCACTGTTCATGCTGCCTCAAATGAATCCTGGTGCCATCAGTTAAATCAATCTGCTTCATTCACCCATTATTCCGTGTGCTGGGCAGTGTGCTCAGTGCTAGGGATTCAGAATTAAAAGGCATAGACCCTTAAACATTCTAAGATTTCATGCATGCAGTTTTGACATATCTGAAAATAGGCTTTTTGTATATTTATGGTGGGAGGTGGTTGGGAACTTTTAACAAAATGTTAATTTTTGTACAGTCTGTGGGCATTTACACATATTTTTAATGTATTAAGATTTGGTAATTATGTGCACATTAAATTAATAAAATAATTACTTCCTGTTTAAAAAAAAAAAAAAAAAGGCATAGACCCTGCTTTTAAGGATCTCACAAATAAAACAGCCATTATGATAACACACTGTGATACAAACAGCCAGAGAGTGCAGCCCAGCCCTGGGGTAGTGGGAGGAGGAAGGTGGTGGTGGGAAAGGCAGCAAGTGAGTGAGCAAGGTTTTTTCCAGGAATTAGGAAGCAGGAGTTACGCTGGAAAAGGGGCGGGGTTAGGAGATACCCAGGGAAGGCTGGGACACCCAACAGCACTCTTAAACTTATACTTCTGATTTTTTTTTTCTGTACTCACATGCGAGGCTGTAATGTATTCTTTTAAGATCTGTGTTAATCTATATAGGTGCGGTTCATTCACTTCAAGTGCTGTTGTTATTTTGGCATCTCAATACAGTCTTCCCTCCCTATGAGTAGGGGACTGGTTCCAAGACCCCTATGGACAACAAGACACCAAAATCCAGGGATGCTCAAGTGCCTTACACAAAATGGTCTAGTATAATCGGCCCCTGTAAACAAGGGTTCCACATCTTAGGGTACTGAGGGCCAACTATCTTTTATTTATGCTTTTCTCTATTTACAGACATTGAAACTGTTTCAATTGTTTTGTTTTTGCCATTAGAAAAATGCTGCTGTAAACATTTTTGCTACTCCTCCTTATGCACGTGTGAAAAATTTTATAGGCAATATACCTAGAAGTGAAAATGTTAAGTTTTAGCATATGTAAAATTCAAATTTACTAGATATTTCCAGAATGTTCTCCGAAATGGTAGTACTCCCCGCATTGGTATATTGTTTGCCCACACTTTTGCCAACATTGACATCATTTTTTTATTCTGATGAGTGAAATGGCATCTCATTTTTGTACCAATTTGCATAACTTTGGTCACTGGAGAAGCTGAATCTTTTTTTTACATACCTGTTCATTCTTTTTCAACTTCTTTTGATAATGGTCTGCTTATGACCTTTACAGATTTTTTTCTACTCTTTGGTCTTTTTCTTACTGATTTATAGACATTCTTATAAACTATATTCTGGATATCAATTCAGTCTTTGTTATGTAATACAAACTCCTTCTCCTAGTCAGTTTTAACTTTAAAATGTTTTGTTTTACTTTATTTATGATCTATACATTTTTCTTCAGCCTTGTCCTTTGACATGAGCCTGTTTAATAAACCATAAATCCATTAGAGTTAGATCACTAGAAAACATACATACATATATTTTGGCCTCACTGTCAGAGAATTTTGTTAAAGATTCAAATTATCTTTAGCATAACCAAACTTATTAAGCAGAAGTGCCCTTCTTAAAAGAGTTCTACCTGGATGAATAAGACATCTCAACATTTAATAAAGTGATTTTCCTTAAAGCTTAATCACTATATTTTCAGAGTATAGTTAAAATGGGCCTATTTAGTTGCAGTAATTTTCAGGAAATCTTAATATTCTTTCTACATAAATACATCAACTATACCTCAATATAAAGAAAGATTTATATTTAAAACACAGAATTGCATTATTTATGGTGAGGTAAAGCTTGGACAGAGAGGGAAAGAGAAAAGAGGTACATGGCTGGAAGTTTCTTAAAATGACAGACTAAACGAAGGGCTAGGCTGACTCAATTTCTCCTCAGTGTTTTAAACTGAGAAATGAATCTGTAAGGACTTGTGATGATCTTTCCTCTGTCATCTTCTAGAGGTTTCTTGTTTAAATACCGCTTTCTCTTTCTCCTCTTCAGGATCCATTTCTGCAAAATATCTAGCCACCGCAGGGGCATACACCACTGTGAAGATACACGGCTATTTCATGCTACTCTGACGGGCTCTCAAGTTGCAAACTATATGGAAAGAGGGAGTTGTGGAAGGAGCCTGCCATGGGCCCGCAACTGTGGGTCTGTTCTGTTGATGTTGGATACATTTCTCATCCAATATCAACAGAACAGCCTGCCCCGTGCCAACCCTTGACTGAATTAGCCACTTCGGCAAGTTCGGTGGTTTTCTGAAGAGGACAGCCCAGCAGCTCTGCAGTTAGATACCCACATCCCGGCTCCAGGCCTTCTCTAGCAGCTGTGTGGCCTGTGAAGGGAGTCTCTCTGAGCTTCAATTTTCTTATCTCTGAATGCACACACTGCCTTTCAGCTTTGTGGTGCAGAGCAAAGACAGTGAATGGCAAGTACCTGTTGGGCGTAAAGAGTGCTCCTGGAATCCGGCTCCTGGATCCCATGGGAAGCCAAGGGATCCATGTCTCAGGCGGATCAAGGAAGGTCAGTGCTTCTTCTGTCCCTGGAGGCCGTGTACACAGATGGCACAGCCATAAGACGGAGGAGGGCTGCCCACTCACGTGGGACTCTGTGAAACCAAGAGACAAACCTTTGCTGTGTTAAGCTCCTGAGATTTTACTTTCTACTGCAGCATCACCTGGGAATTGGCTAGAAATGCAAATTTTCAGGGCCCATCCCCAACCTGCTAACTCAGAAAATCTGGAGATGGAGCCCAGGGAATCTGTGGTTTAACAAGCTCGCCAGGTGATTCTCGTGTACTCTCAAGTTTGAGAACCACTGCACAGACATCCTGACTAACCCAATCCAGCACATGAGTATTGGAGAAATGGTATTACTAAGTCAAACCACTTGCAACAAACCAGTTATTACAACTAAGTAAAAACACTCCAGGTTATATTCCTCAGGACAGAACACGTTGGTCATGTTTTATAAATGGAATCTTTTTTTTTTTAACATCTTTATTGGAGTATAACTGCTTTACAATGGTGTGTTAGTTTCTGCTTTATAACAAAGTGAATCAGTTATACATATACATATGTCCCCATATCTCTTCCCTCTTGCATCTCCCTTCCTCCCATCCTCCCTATCCCACCCCTCTAGGTGGTCACAAAGCACAGAGCTGATCTCCCTGTGCTATGCGGCTGCTTCCCACGAGCTATCTATTTTACGTTTGGTAGTGTATATATGTCCATACCACTGTCTCACTTTGTCCCAGCTTACCCTTCCCCCTCCTCATATCCTCAAGTCCATTCTCTAGTAGGTCTGAATCTTTATTCCCGTCTTGCCCCTAGGTTCTTCTGATCATTTTTTTTTTCTTTTATAAATGGAATCTTGATTCCCAATTAATATCTGCTCCTTCCTCTATTTGGAAATGAAGATGGGGGAACTCTTCAGATGATCCAGAAACCTAGGATGTGGGAATCCAGATGCAGGAGTCAAGTTTATGATTACAATTAAATTGATATATGAGATTCCTTGGCGAAGTCTGGAAATCAAATCCCCCAAATTTATAAATATTTCATAATCAATTATGCAACACAGCTGAAGTTACCAAACAGTAATCTCATAAGAAGAGTTGCAGTTGTATAGTGTTTTCAGAATTACAGTTATCTAACTTCTACAACAAAGTGTGAGTGTGCGTGTCTGCTATAGTGAGGTTGGCCTTCTTTGATAAAATACTTAAATTTAATTATGGGATTTCAGTTTTGCTTTCTCACCTTTTCTTTGTTCATTAATGTCAGTTTAGACTTTTACATTTTGCTTTGGCTGCACCAGTGCTTTAGGTGCTGGAATCATCAGACTGTGATTCTCAAGCAGAAAAAAGCGGGCTTTACACGCTCAGGCTGAGCCATGAATCCATCATGTGATAACTTTGGAAACTTTTTTAATGGCCTAAAATCTTTACACTATGTTGTACAGAGCCTAAGGTTTTGATTCCAAGATGATAGTGCCTCACTTATCATGCCCAGCCTCATTAATTTGATGTGATAATCCATTTTCCTCTTAAAAGTGCTGCATAACATATTTATTTGTCCTTATTAAAATGAATTAAAGCAAATTTTGTTTGAAGAATTTGGTGGCACTCATGGAGCTTTCTTGCAGATCAGCAAAACCAGATTTGGAAATCACTTTTCTGAGGATACTGCAACTTAACCATTCTTAACTAGCATGCACAAGAGGAAAGAACAACAGAATTTTCCCCTCAAGGACTTTTTTTCTTTAAGAATTAGAGGAGGGCTTCCCTGGTGGCGCAGTGGTTGAGAGTCTGCCTGCCAGTGCAGGGGACACGGGTTCGAGCCCTGGTCTGGGAAGATCCCGCGTGCCGCGGAGCGGCTGGGCTCGTGAGCCACAATTGCTGAGCCTGCGCGTCTGGAGCCTGTGCTCCGCAGCGGGAGGGGCCGCGATGGTGAGAGGCCCGCGCACCGTGATGAAGAGTGGCCCCCACTTGCCACAGCTAGAGAAAGCCCTCGCACAGAAACGAAGACCCAACACAGCCATAAATAAATAAATTAAACCTTAAAAAAAAAAAAAAAAAAGAATTAGAGGACAACTCTGCCCTCTTATTTGGAATGTCTGATGCTAGTGGGAATCAGAATGTTTCTATATTGTCTGTGCTAAGGAATTTTGTCTTTTTAAAGTACCAGGCTATGACAGCCGCATTTCCATCATTATTCTCAAAACAGAGAATCCCCAACAAATGGATTTTTGTAACACATTCAATGCCCTGTTTTACTAGTCCTTAAAAATCCATGCTTCCTCACCTTGGAGTTTCATACCACCTGCAGACTCCATTCATCAATCATTTAACAAACACATCTGTCCTCTCTGGCTTTAGATATTTTTCTATTTTATCTTATTTCCTATGCGCATCCCTCCCTTCTATAAGCAGCCATTCTGATATGTTTAATGTATACCTTCTTATTTGTATCCTGCCAAGTATGTACTGCTGTTCTGCATGTATGTACTTGTTATTTTTTTAAATGGCCTTGTGTTATATATTGAATTTTCTTCCACACCGCTCTCACTCAGCACTATGTTTTTAGATACAACTACAATGCCACACACACAGCCAGTCCATTATTCCCAATTCTTGTATATTAATGATGGAGCCTTTTTCTACTGATTAGGTATAAAGGGTCAAACAACAAAATTCATGGTTTCTGTTTCCACAGTTGGGAGAATAGACATTAAGCAAATAACTGCACACAGTATGGTAAAGTGTTCATCATTCATTTTTTCAATATATTTATCAAATGCCTTCCATGTGCTAAATATGATGTTAAGCACTGGGGATGAAACAGAGAATGAGAGAGAAGACATACCTGCCCTCATGAGGCTTACATTCCAGAGGATTAACCAAGACTTGCAGATGGCGGTAAGGATTTAAGGTCAATGGCAAATGATCAAATGGTTTTCTGCGATACAATGATATGATGACATTTGTATCTTTATTCGAGATGCAGTAGGAATAATGGATTAGACGGGACCAAGATGGGATTCAGGGAAACCAGTTAGGAGGCTGTTGCAGTGAAACAGTTAAGAAGTGACAGTGGCTTCAATGGGGGCAGTGGCAGTGGAACAGGAAAGAAGAAAGAGAGGGACGTGACATATGTTGGAACCAGAAGACGAGATTTGCAGATGGATTAACTGTGAGAGATGAGGAAGAATCAAGGAGTATCCCTGGGTTTCTAGTCTGAAAAGTGAGATGAGGAAGTCTGAGTGTGGGTCAAGTTTGAGGAGAAAAGCAAAGCCCTGTCTGGGTCATAATGTTTGCACGGCATCTAAATGGAGGTGTCAAGCAGCAGTTGGGTGTGTGAATCTGATTCCCAGAGAAGAGCTGTAGACTGAAGATGCATACTCGGGAGTCATCACATATGGATGGTCTTTCAAATCATAGGAATGAAGACAGAGGCAAAAAAAAAAAGAAGGGGGTTGGCACTGTAGAGCCCAAATGAATCCCATCATTTAAAGACTGGGTGGAGGAGGAAAAGGTCAGCAGGAAGTGATAATGGAGCGCTCAGGAAGGATCTACTGTGTTAGAGCCACTTAGATGCCTGTATGCTTCCCTAACTAATGCCTTGAGCCAAAGCTGTTTTGTGGGGAGATGCGGAAGGACGCCTAGAGAGAATGCTGTATAAAGAGGAAGTGGCAGTTAGGAAGCAGAGATGGTGCGTGCAGACAAATCTTTAAAGAACATAGGAATGAAGGGGACAAAAGAAGGCGGGGTGATATCTGGAAGGGAAATTTGGATTAAGAAAAGGAGTTATTTAGGTGGGTGAGACTTGAGCATGATTAGCACGTGATACACACGTACACAGGGATGATGGACAGTGGAAAGCTGCAGACAGGCAGCAGATGGGGTCCACGCCTGCGGGCAGAACCGGGCTCCTGGGGAGAGGGGGGCAGCTCCCCTTGGCTGGCATCCATTCCACACCTTTCCCTGGATGCTACTGCACTGACCAAATGCGGTAAGAGGAGGAGCCCATTTGAGAGCTCTGCCTGAATGGGTTTCACAATGAGCGTAAGGAAAGGGGCCTTATTCCTTGAAAAGTAATTTGTTCAAAGGTCACTGTCAAAGAAACTAGGCCTCAGAACAAGAAGACATCTATAGAATTTGGCAGAGAATCTGATTTTACATTGTCACGGGGCAAATTTGGGTAGCAAGAAGGCTGTCTGGTGGAAGAAAATGACCCTCTTCTGTCTGGGAAGAGATAACAGGCTTTGACAGAAACCCAGAGAAACTGTGCAGCCTTTCCTTGTGTTTGTCGAAAAGCTGAAAGCGCCCTCCTTCTTCCAGCTTGAAGAGGTATATAGAGCAGAAGACAGATTCTCCAAGGGAAGTAAAATTCAGGAACATCAGGATAAGTAAGGGGAATGATAAACCCAGTGGGTGGTGGTCAGAAGACACATTTGCTGGGCACAGGCCAAGGTGAAGTTGCCTCTGAGAACTTATCTACGAGTCTAAGAGGACCTGTGAAGAACTTTCTACTTAGGCCTTCAAAAAGACCATGCACAAATTTAATAACAGCATTCAGTAACAGCTAAAGGACAGATGTAAATATGTCTAAATATATTTATTTCTTTAAATCGTAGGCTAAAGAGTACAGCTTTTCCTAGTCATAGTATTCATAGTGTTCCGGCACCTTCTGAGTTGACTTCTTATACATAGTAATAAACTTATCAAATCACATCCTACCATTTATTTTTCTGATGTTTATGCCATGGAGACGTGTAAGTAGCTGGATCCCAAAGCCATAGTCAAGAGGCCAACATTGACCATAGGCAGCTACGTGGTAGGCAGAGTAGCCCAGAGGAACTAAGCCATCCTGCAGAGCTAGACTCTCAAACCCAAGCTCATAAAATAGCATCACAGGTAGTAAACAGAGGGGCAGTATACTACATTGCAAAGAATGCTTACTTGGGAACCAGGATTTTAGTGCTGGCCGGCCACTAACACAGTGGTATAACATAGTGCCACAGACTAGTGGCCTGCCACTTGCCCATGCTGACCTCAGGCAAGTTACTAAGCTCCCTGTCATTTCATCTGTAAAGTACCTCTAGGTACTCAGGAATTTTTAAGGTTTATCCTAGTTTTAAAATACCTTGATCTGATATATTCATCAGGATTAGTTAGGTTTCACGGGGCAGAAGCAGACCTCAAACTGACTTAAGTAAAAGGGGAGATTTATCGGCTCCTATAACTGCAAAGCTATTGGCAGCCTACACAGCCCCTTCTGAGAAATGGAAAAAGGGACTCCTGAGTGAGTATGTGGCTTGGCACCCAATGGGAGCCTTTGTGTGAAAAAAACAAAGAGAACAAAAAAACATGTCCCTTCCTCTAGGTAGATGCCGGCTGGCTCCCAGATCCACAAAATGGATTCAGCCCCTTTTCCCCCTTTGGCTGAGAACCCTTTGCAATTCACAAACTCTATACAATGGCCCTGAATCCAAGGGGGATCTGGCGTCAAGCCCAGCTGATCTGGGGACTCCGACACTGTCACCAGGACTTATTCTCACTTCCTCCTGGCTCTGCTCGCCTTTTATTGAATCCATTCCTCTGTGCGCACGCACGTGTGTGTGAGAGAAGGTGTGCGTGTGCACGCTGTGTCACATGATTTCCTGGATCTGAGGGTAGGTGGGGGTCCCATTCACACCACGTGGACTGAGAGAGCAGGGGAACTCAGGGTGCTGTTCCTAGAGGAAAGGGAAGGGATGGATGCTGAGCTGGGAAAAATAATCCTTTTCCTTTTATGCATCTCTGGAGTTTTCAATCAGCTTACCAAGTAGTCTTAGAAGAGCTGAGGAACCCCTCAACTTATTACATCAGCAGGAACCTTGAAATGATACCAGCCAATGCCGACCATACCGAGGTGAACGTGGTATATTTGTACATCGCTGGGGCCATTGTTAATCGACACAAGGTTTGGAAGGCTATTGAGCAATTTTGATCAATAAGAATAAAAACTGCTTGTATCATCTGGGCCTTAGTGATACCTTTGAGAACTTATCCAAGAGAACTAACTCAAAGTTAAAAATTCATGTGTGTGAAAATGTTCACTCAACATTATCTATAAGTTGGAAATGGCCTAGATGTCAACCACAGGGGAACAGATAAGTAAATTCCAACATAACAACTGAATGAAATATTGAGTAGCCATTAAAATGACAATTATGAAGAGTATATAACAAGTCTGCTAAGTGAAATAAGGTATGTAAAAAATGGTATAACCCTTTAGTGACAACAGAAAAATATGTAAGCATATAGATGAAGCCCAGAAACACCTACAAATGGAAATCAGTGGAGGGTAATGGAAAACTATTTTGTCTTTAAGTTTCTTGCAATGTTGATATAGTATTGTTTTATAATAAATAAAATTTAGTGAGAAAATTCTGTGATTTAAGAATAATTATCTCAACTTCCTCATAGGGGGTTTGTGAGGATTAAATGAGATACTACACATAAAATGTTTGCAGACTGCCTGCCACATACTGGGGATGAAATAAATGTTGGCCATCAATAGTAAGGTAATACATTTAAGACACTATGTGCATATTATGTAGTGTTAGAAGATGACAGAAAGTGACTTTCTCACTTGAGATTTCTCCTCCCTTAATTCTAAGAGAAAGCAATTTCCCCTTACTGTAAATCCCCCTCCCAATTCACACTGCCTTACTTTATTGATCTAACCTCAAGTACCTTCTACGGTGTTTCCTCACAGGTTTGGGGTGAGGAATCCTGACCTAAGGGAGGTCTTCTTGGAAAATTTTGCTGGGAGGCTCAGAACATAAGTGTCTGCCTGGATTAATACAGCTCAGAGGAAGGTGAGAAGAAGGGGAGAAGGGCAGTTACAGGGGAAGAGGGAAAAAAACTGACTTTAAAAAGTCAGTGTTTTAACTACTGTATATAAAATAGAAAAACAACAAGGTCCTATTGTATAGCACAGGGAACTATATTCAATATCTTATAATAAACTGTAATGGAAAAGAACCTGAAAAAGAATATATATATATATAGCTGAATCACTTTGCTATACACCTGAAACTAACACAACATGGTAAGTCAACTATACTTCAATTTTAAAAAGTCAAAGTTTTAATCACATAAGTAAATGTAAATCACATATGTAAATACATCCTCATTCTAAAATATCAGAACATTAGAACATTACAGCTAACATGCCAGCTAAGGCTAAAACAACTGTCTTAGTCAGCTTGAGCTGCCATGACAGAATACCAGACTGGGTGGCCTAAAAAAGTCATTTATTTTCTCACAGTTCTGGAGGCTGGAAGTCCAAGATCAAGGCTCCTACAGGGTTTATAGGGTTTGGTTTCTGGTGAGACCTCTTTTTCTGGCTTGCAGAGGGCCACCTTCTCGGTGTGTTCTCACATAGTGGAGAGAGAGAGAGAGAGAGAGAGAGAGAGAGAGAGAGAGAGAGAGAGAGGGAGAGAGAGAGAGGAGGCAGGGTGGGGAAGAGCTAGCTCTCTGGTGTCTCTTCTTATAAGGACACTAATCCCATAAAAGCAGGGCCCTACCTTTATGGCCTCATTTAACCTTAATTACTTCCTTCCTCCAAATATAGTCACCCTAGGGGTTAGGGGTTCAGCATATAAATTCTGAGGGACACAGACATTCAATCCATAACAATGTCGTCCCCTCCTTCCCCCACCTAAATGCTTCTTCCCTAATTATGCCCTCTATTATCAGTTCTCAGGTACAGGGAAGTTCTAGACTTTTTTCTTAAAAACAGTCAAAAAAAAAAAAAAAACTATAGATTTTATGAGGTCGTTTTAATTCTGTCTAGTTTTTAAAATCTTCCTGTACGTAGACTTCTTCAATTTTTAAAAATAAAATATGTCTTGGGGAATTCTCAGAGTGGTATACAAGTATCTACTATATTATTTTTAGCTGCTGCATGATATTCTAAAATATGATTACCAGATCCTATTAGCTATTTTAAATAACTACCACCATATTGATAAACGTTTAAGTCATTTCTAGTATTTTTTCCCAATTAGCGACTATCCTGCAATGAAAATCTTTATACCTGCCTCTCTATGACAAAGGTGAATGACTATTTCTCCAGGGTAGATACCCAGAAGCTGAATTGCAAGATCATGGAATATGCAGATTATCAATTTTAATAGATACCATCAAACTGTCCTCCAAGGTGGCTATCCCAATTTACATTCTCACTAGTAATTTATGAGGCTGCTTGAACATCCTTGGCAATATGTGAGATTATCAAACTTTAATATCTTTGCTAATCTGATGAGTACAAAAGTAATCTTATTGTTTAAATTTGTACTTCCCTGATTAATGTGAAGTCAAGCATCCTTTGGGATATTTATTGGCCAACTGCATTCCCTCCTAAGTTCTGCTCCTCTATGTGTTTTGCCCATTTTTTCCTAACAAATTGTTTAGCACTGTCTTACTCAATTTGTCTGGCTCCTTTATATGTACTACATCCTTTGTCTGTTAGCTAGGTTGCATATATTGTCTCCTTTAGAGGTTTTGCTCTTAGGGTCAAAGAAGGCCTTTTCTGTCCCAGGATTACAATCATGTTCTCTTATATGTTCAACCAACTCCCTTATATTTTGTTTTTGTTTTTCTTTTAGATCTTTAATCCATCTGGAATTTATTTTTGAAAGCGGTGTGAGGTAGGAACTAACTTTACTATTTTCTGTAATGGATAGCCAGTTGTCCCAGTGTAGAGAACTGACTCTTTTTTTTTAGAAGCTCAAGCTCTAAAAAGAGAAAACACTTTTTTGTGTCTCACTGTTTCTAGACCCAGCTCAAGAGGAAAATGCACTGGTGTATAAAGTGCATGTTGGCATCCCCAACATGCCCCAGAAGAACAGGACCACACCCTTGGAAGCATGGAACCCAGGGTGTATCCATTCTTCATGCAACAGACATATACAGTAAGTGATACTTCAGTAAGGTTAAACATTAAACTTGAATTGAGAGATGACTTCAATATTGATGTCTCTCAAAAGCACAACACCTTTTCTATAAATGAAATTATCAACCCCTGCTTTATCTCTTTTACAATTAAGATTTTCCTCTAATTTTGTTTTGACTGAACAAGCACACATTTAAATTTAAACAATTCTCTGAAATTGTGTTAGGGGGAGATTCACCAGAACATTACACACATTAGAACCAGACTCTATTTTGTCAAGTTAGCAGCGGCATTAAACACCACCCACCTCAAGGATGTTTTGGACTTTTACTTGCTTCTCGAAAGGGCTGAAACAAGGGATCAGCTGCATGTAACTCCCGTGCTTCTCTGGCCCGACTGCACAGGGCAGGTGGCTGCACGCTGAAGGCCTGGCTCTGGATTCTGCCTCAGCCACGTCACAACAAGAAGACACTGGCCACATTTTCTTCATGTCTGTTGGCCTCATTTGCCTCATCTGTTGAATGGGGATAATAATAACACTTAGATATTAGAATCGTTGAAAAGACTAAATGCGCTGATACCCACAAAGCTCTTCAAGAAGTCTCCAGCGTGACCAGTGTTCCACGGCAGGGGAAGATTTCAGACCTGCAGGTGCTGCTTTCATAATGTCCCACTTTTCTCCTTTTTAAACTCTGCATGTTTTCAGATTCACTTCTCCCTTCCATTATTAGGACTTTCTTGTTTATTTTCAAAAATAGAGTCTTTGTCCTGAATGCACTGTCGAGGAAAGCTGGGAAATGTCTTTGCCGCCTGCCTAATGAGAAGAGCACCCTGATCCCCACACCCAGCCTGATCCCAGGGGATGTGCGTCCCAGCCCTGGACCCCTTCGTAGTCTCCCCAGGCCAGCTCCAGGTCCGCAGCACTCCCGCTCCCCCATGAAGCTTCAATGGTATCTTGTCATGTTTACTGTCTGAGGTCCTTTTCGTGAGTGGCACTTTGCTAAGAGATTTCAGATATCTAATCCCAGATTAAAAAACCTAAGGCTCAGGATTGCCAGGGTCACCTAGGTTTCCTGGGTCCCACCCCTGTGCCCTTTTAGCTCTTTTACAGGCTTCCTCCCCATGTACCAAACAGTATCTCACCAGAGGCCCTCATTTTATACAACCGAGGCCTCAGTTCTCATTCAGGGGCTCCCCCGTCAACCCCACCCTGGGGGATGATCAGTTTGGGAAACACTTTGTATGTTTTGGGCTCTGCCCTGAAACTGATGAAGTCCTCGTCACCCAAGAACGGCCATAAAGCAGCCAGGGTCCTTTGTTATGCCATATAAGCGGAGAACCAGAGGTGGGAAGATTAGTCACTGAAGAGGCTGAGGATATGGGAGGCGTTGTTCATTCCGCAGAAGTCCCGGAATGGGACAAGAAAAGGGACAAGTACAATAAAGGGAGGTTTGGAAGGGAGGAGTGGGAGACCCAGTTGAGGGAGAATTTCAGAGCCATATGGACAGTAAGACACTGGAAAGAACTGCTGGGAGGAAGGGTCAATGTTTGGATGATAACCAAGAATAATAGGGATGTCCAGCATGGTGGACACAGTTCCCCAAATCTAGAAGGCAGTCGCTCTGATGTTGATAGAGGCTAGATGCTCCATTACACTAAAAAAGAGAAGAAGTGCTAAACCATGCTCATAAGCACTGTGCAAATATTTAATTTGTAAAGTAACATTACAGTGGGGAGGAGATCAAGATGGCAGAGCTCACCTCCCCCACAAACACATCAAAAATACATCTACCACAGACATAAAAAAACAAACCTAGAGTTACCTAAGGGGGAAGGGGGGGTGGGATAAATTTTTAATTTGGGATTAACAGATACACACTACTGTATATAAAATAGGTAAACAACAAGGACTTACTGTATAGCACAGGGAACTATATTCAACATCTTATGATAACCTATAATGGAAAAGAATCTTTTAAAGAATAGACATATATATGTATAACTGAATCACTTTGCTGTACACCTGAAACATTGTAAATGTAAAAACTATACTTCAATAAAAAAATAAAAATAAAAGAAATACATCTACATGTGGAGAAATTCTCACCGAAAACAAACTAGAGACTAGAATAAAGACTCTTTTACAACCAAGGCTGTAAAGAAAAATCCACACAGAGTCAAGTAGGAAGGGAAGAGAAGAAATCACAGGAACTGTGCTCCTAGAAGTGGACAAAGAAGAGGCGGGGAATACACAGGCTCAGAGATCCTCCCTGGGGAGTGAGGGGTTCAAACCACATAGTGGGCAAGCCAGCCCTGGGGTCTGACACTGGGAAGACGAGTCCCCTTAGCTGGTTTGAAAACCAGTGGAGCACACAGGAGGGCTGTAAGAAACTGAAACTCTGCTCCTGAAGAGTGCTCATATGCTTGCTTACTCCCAGGAACAAGGCTGAGGAAGACGACTGACACTTCCCTGGGGCTCTAGCTGGTTTCCTGCAACCATTCTAGCACATGCCCTTGTCCCTCTAGCTCCAGTAAAGCTCCCCACTAGGGTGAAGGCTGCCATTGCCAGGGAGAGTGCAAACACTGGGGAGACAGAGTTGGTTCAGATCTAGCACTGCATCTGAACAAGCGAGGACAGCCATTACTGGTGCTCATGAAGGCAGTGGATTGGAAGATGTCTGGAACTCTGGCTGGCATGCCAAGACCATCCCAGCTTGCTCCCTGGATCACGTCTGGCACCCGCTCTGGCTCTTCATGCTTCAGCACTGCTCCCCTCTGGGGCAAAAGTGCCATTGCCAGGAGATTGGAGAACACACACTTAGCAGGAGCAGAACCAGCTCAGACCTGACCCTCAGGGCTTCTGCTCCGGCACCTTGGGCTCTTTCCCTGCCCCAAATAGGGCAGTGACAGCCACTGAGCATAGAAGACCTGACTCATACCTGGCTCTGGCCCTACCCCTCCATCTCCAGCCCCACCTCCCACCAAGGTGATAGCTGCCAGTACATCCTGGGGAAAGACATGACCTGTGCTCACATCAGACCCAGCTCTCCCACCAAAGCCACTGAGCACACATAGACTGCATAGGCATGTTCCCACACAAGGACATCCTTTCAAGACAGGGACAGGTAACTTGTTCACCTAATTTCATAAAGAAAGTTAAACATAATAAGAAAACAGAGAATTTGTTTCAAACAAAAGAATAAGAAAAAACCCTAAAAACAATTAATGAAACAGATAAATAATTTACCAGATAAAGAGTTCAAAGCATTAGTGATGAGAATGCTAACTGAACTTGGGAAAAGAATATATAAACACAGTGAAAATTGTAAAAAAGAACTAGGAAATTGGGCTTTGCTGGTGGCGCAGTGGTTGAGAATCTGCCTGCCAACGCAGGGAACACAGGTTCGAGCCCTGGTCTGGGAAGACCCCACATGCCGCGGAGCAACTAGGCCCGTGAGCCACAACTACTGAGCCTGTGCATCTGGAGCTTGTGCTCTGCAACAAGAGAGGCCGCGACAGTGAGAGGCCCACGCACCGCAATGAAGAGTGGCCCCCACTCGCCGCAACTAGAGAAAGCCCTCGCACAGAAACGAAGACCCAACACAGCCAAAAATAAATAAATAAATAATTAATTAATTTAAAAAAATACAAAAGAAAGAACTAGGAAATATAAAAAAGAACCAGTCTGAGCTGAAGAATACAATAACTGAAATGAAAAACACACTACAAGGAATGAAAAGCAGACTAGGGGATACAGAAAAACACGTAAGTGAACTGAAAGATAGAATAATGGAAATCACCCAATCAAAACAGCAAAAAGAAAACAAATTTATAAAAACAGGGATACTTTAAGGGACCTCTATGTCAACATCATACTAAAATTCACATAATAGGGGTCCTAGAAGGAGAAGAAAGAGAGAAAGGGGTTGAAAATATATTTTATTAAATTATGGGTGAAAACTTCCCAAACCTGAAAAAGGAAATAGAAATCCAGGTACAGGAAGTACGGAGGGTCCCAAACAAGATGAACCCAAAGAGACCCACACCAAGACACATCATAATTAAAACGGCAAAAGTTAAAGAGAGAATTCTAAAGGCAGCAAGAGAAAAAAAGAGTCACCTACAAGGGAACCACCATAAGGCTATCAGCTGATTGTTCTGAAGAAACTCTGCAAGCCAGAAGGGAGTAGCATGATATATTTAAAGTTTGAAAGGGAAAAACCTACCGCTTACGATACTCTATCCAGCAAGGTTATCATTCAGAATTGAGGATAAATAAAAAGAACTTCTCAGACAAGCAAAAACTAAAAGAGTTCATTAATATTAAACTGACCCTAAAAGAAGTATTAAAGGGTCTTTTCTAAGTGGAAGAGATAAGGCTACAAGAAGTAAGAATTTACAGGAAAGAAAAAAATCACACTAGTAAAGGCAAATATATAGTAAAGGCTGAGGATCAAATAAGCTAATATGAAGATTAAAAGATAAAAAACGCAAAATCAACTGTAACTATAATAAACAGGGGATAAGCAAGAAGATGTAATATATGACATCAAAGCACAAAACATGTGAGAGAGGAGCGAAAAAATGTATATCTTTTAAAATGTGTTGGTACTTAAATAACTCTCAGTTTAAAACAAGTAGATAGGTCAACACCGATGAACCCCATTGTAACCACATATCAAAAACCTTAGAAAGATTCACAAAAACTAGAGAGAAAGTAACAGAAGCACACCACTAAAGAAAATCATGAAACCACAAGGGAAAAACTAAAAAAAAGAACACAGAGAAAAGCTACAAAAACAAAGAGAAAACAAGTAACAACGGCCCTGAACCAAGATGGCGGAGTAGAAGGATGTGCTCTCACTCCCTCTTGCAAGAACACCAGAATCACAGCTAGCTGCTGGACAATCATCGACAGGAGGAAACTGGAACTCACCAAAAAAGATACCCCACATCCAAAGACAAAGGAGAAGCCACAATGAGACGGTAGGAGGGGTGCAATCACAGTAAAATCAAATCCCATATCTGCTGGGTGGGTGACTCACAGACTGGAGAACACTTACACCACAGGAGTCCACCCACTGGAGTGAAGGTTCTGAGCCCCACGTCAGGCCTCCCAACCTGGGGGTCCAGCAACAGGAGGAGGAATTCCTAGAGAATCAGACTTTCAAGGATAGTGGGATGTGACTGCAGGACCTCGACAGGACTGGGGGAAACAGAGACTCCACTCTTGGAGGGCACACACAAAGTAGTGTGTGCATCGGGACCCAGGGAAAGGAGCAGTGACCCCATAGAAGACTGAACCAGACCTACCTGCTAGTGTTGGAGGATCTCCTGCAGAGGGGGGGGATGGCTGTGGCTCACCATGGGGACAAGGACACTGGCAGCAGAAGTTCCAGGAAGTACACCATGGCGTGAGCCCTCCCAGAGTCTGCCATTAGCCCCATCAAAGAGACCAGGTAGGCTCCAGTGTTGGGTTGCCTCGGGCCAAACAACCAACAGGGAGGGAACCCAACCCCACCCATGAGCAGTCAAGCAGATTAAAGTTTTACTGAGCTCTGCCCACCAAAGCAACAGTCAACTCTACCCACCACCAGTCCCTCCCATCAGGAAACCTGCACAAGTCTCTTAGATAGCCACATCCACCAGAGGGCAGGCAGCAGAAGCAAGAAGAACTACAATCCTGCAACCTGTGGAACAAAAACCACATTCACAGAAAGATAGACAAGATGAAAAGGCAGAGGGCTATGTACCAGATGAAGGAACAAGATAAAACCCCAGAAAAACAACTAAATGAAGTGGAGATAGGCAACCTTCCAGAAAAAGAATTCAGAATAATGAGAGTGACGATGATCCAGGACCTCAGAAAAAGAATGGAGGCAAAGATCGAGAAGATGCAAGAAATGTTTAACAAAGACCTAGAAGAATTAAAGAACAAACAAACAGAAATGAACAATACAATTACTAAAATGAAAACTACACTAGAAGGAATCAATAGCAGAATAACTGAGGCAGAAGAACGGATAAGTGACCTGGAAGACAGAATGGTGGAATTCACTGCTACAGAACAGAATAAAGAAAAAAGAAGGAAAAGAAATGAAGACCGCCTAAGAGACCTCTGGGACAACATTAAACGCAACAACAGTCGCATTATAGGGGTCCCAGAAGGAGAAAAGAGAGAGAAAGGACCCAAGAAAATATTTGAAGAGATTATAGTCGAAAACTTCCCCAACATGGGAAAGGAAATAGCCACTCAAGTCCAGGAAGTGCACAGAGTCCCATACAGGATAAACCCAAGGAGAAACACGCCGAGACACATAGTAATCAAAGTGGAAAAAATTAAAGACAAAGAAAAATTATTGAAAGCAGCAAGGGAAAAACGACAAATAACATACAAGGGAACTCCCATAAGGTTAACAGCTGATGTCTCAGCAGAAACTCTACAAGCCAGAATGGAGTTGCATGATAGACTTAAAGTGATGAAAGGGAAGAACCTACAACCAAGATTACCCTACCTAGCAAGGATCTCAGTCAGATTCGATGGAGAAATCAAAAGCTTTACAGACAAGCAAAAGCTAAGAGAATTCAGCACCACCAAACCAGCTTTACAACAAATGCTAAAGGAACTTCTCTAAGTGGGAAACACAAGAGAAGAAAAGCACCTACAAAAACAAACCCAAAACAATTAAGAAAATGGTCATAGGAACATACATATTGATAATTACCTTAAACGTGAAAGGATTAAATGCTCCAACCAAAAGACACAGGCTTGCTGAACGGATACAAAAACAAGACCCATCTATATGCTGTCTACAAGAGACCCACTTCAGACCTAGGGACACATACAGACTGAAAGTGAGGGGATGGAAAAAGATATTCCATGCAAATGGAAATCAAAAGAAAGCTGGAGTAGCAATACTCATATCAGATAAAATAGACTTTAAAATAGAGAATGTTACGAGAGACAAGGAAGGACACTACATAATGATCAAGGGATCAATCCAAGAAGAAGATACAACAATTATAAATATATATGCACCCAACATAGGAGCACCTCAATACATAAGGCAACTGCTAACAGCTATAAAAGAGGAAATTGACAGTAACACAATAATAGTGGGGGACTTTAACACCTCACTTACACCAATAGACAGATCATCCAAAATGAAAATAAATAAGGAAACAGAAGCTTTAAATGACACAATAGACCAGATAGATTTAATTGATATTTATAGGACATTCCATCCAAAAACAGCAGATTACACTTTCCTCTCAAGTGTGCATGGAACATTCTCCAGGATACATCACATCTTGGGTCACAGATCAAGCCTCAGTAAATTTAAGAAAATTGAAATCATATCAAGCATCTTTTCTGACCACAACACTATGAGATTAGAAATGAATTACAGGGAAAAAAACGTAAAAAACACAAACACATGGAGGCTAAACAATATGTTACCAAATAACCAAGAGATCACTGAAGAAATCAAAGAGGAAATCAAACAATACCTAGAGACAAATGACAATGAAAACACGACGATCCAAAACCTATGGGATGAAGCAAAAGCAGTTCTAAGAGGGAAGTTTATAGCAATACAAGCCTACCTCAAGAAACAAGAAAAATCTCAAATAAACAATCTAATCTTACACCTGAAGGAACTAGAGAAAGAAGAACAAACAAAACCCAAAGTTAGCAGAAGGAAAGAAATCATAAAGATCAGAGCAGAAATAAATGAAATAGAAACAAAGAAAACAATAGCAAAGATCAATAAAACTAAAAGCTGGTTCTTTGGGAAGATAAACAAAATTGATAAACCATTAGCCAGACTCATCAAGAAAAAGAGGGAGAGGACTCAAATCAATAAAATTAGAAATGAAAAAGGAGAAGTTACAACAGACGCCGCAGAAATACAAAGCATCCTAAGAGACTACTACAAGCAACTCTATGCCAATAAAACGGACAACCTGGAAGAATTGGACAAATTCTTAGAAAGGTATCACCTTCCAAGACTGAACCAGGAAGAAATAGAAAATATGAACAGACCAATCACAAGTAATGAAATTAAAACTGTGATTAAAAATCTTCCAACAAACAAAAGTCCAAGACCAGATGGCTTCACAGGTGAATTCTATCAAACATTTAGAGAAGAGCTAACACCCACCCTTCTCAAACTCTTCCAAAAAACTGCGGAGGAAGGAACACTCCCAAACTCATTCTATGAGGCCACCATCACCCTGATACCAAAACCAGTCAAAGATACTACAAAAAAAAGAAAATTACAGACCAATTATCACTGATGAATATAGATGCAAAAAATCCTCAACAAAATACTAGCAAACAGAATCCAACAACACATTAAAAGGATCATAAACCATGATCAAGTGGGATTTGTCCCAGGGATGCAAGGATTCTTCAATATATGCAAATCAATCAATGTGATACACCATAGTAACAAACTGAAGAATAAAAACCATATGATCTCTCAACAGATGCAGAAAAAGCTTTTGACAAAATTCAACACCCATTTATGATAAAAACCCTCCAGAAATTGGGCATAGAGGGAACCTACCTCAACATAACAAAGGCAATATACGACAAACGCACAGCAAACATCATTCTCAGTGGTGAAAAATTGAAAGCATTTCCTCTAAGATCAGGAAGGAGACAAGGATGTCCACTCTCACCACTATTATTCAACATAGTCTTGGAAGTCCTAGCCACGGCAATCAGAGAAGAAAAAGAAATAAAAGGAATACAAATTGGAAAAGAAGAAGTAAAACTGTCACTCTTTGCAGATGACATGATACTATACATAGAGAATCCGAAATGTGCCACCAGAAAACTACTAGAGCTAATCAATGAATTTGGTAAAGTTGCAGGATACAAAATTAATGCACAGAAATCTCTTGCATTCCTATACACTAATGATGAAAAATCTGAAAGAGAAATATGGAAACACTCCTATTTACCATTGCAACAAAAAGAATAAAATACCTAGGAATAAACCTACCTAGGGAAACAAAAGACCTGTATGCAGAAAACTATAAGACACTGATGAAAGAAATTAAAGATGATACCAACAGATGGAGAGATATACCATGTTCTTGGATTGGAAGAATCAATATTGTAAAAATGACTATACTATCCAAAGCAATCTACAGATTCAGTGCAATCGCTATCAAATTACCAATGGCATTTTTTACGGAACTAGAACAAAAAAATCTTAAAATTTGTATGGAGACACAAAAGACCCCGAATAGCCAAAGCAGTCTTGAGGGAAAAAAATGGAACTGGAGGAATCAGACTCCCTGACTATACTACAAAGCTACAGTAATCAAGACAATATGGTACTGGCACAAAAACAGAAACATAGATCAATGGAACAAGATAGAAAGCCCAAAGATAAACCCACACGCCTATGGTCAACTAATCTATGACAAAGGAGGCAAGGATATACAATGGAAAAAAGACAGTCTCTTCAATAAGTGGTGCTGGGAAAACTGGACAGCTACATGTGAAAGAATGAAATGAGAACACGCCCTAACAGCATACACAAAAATAAACTCAAAATGGATTCGAGACCTAAATATAAGACCGGACACTATAAAACTCTTAGAGGAAAACGTAGGAAGAACACTCTTTAACATAAATCACAGCAAGATCTCTTTTGATCCATCTCCTAGAGTAATGGAAAGAAAAACAAAAATAAACAAATGGGACCTACTGAAACTTCAAAGCTTTTGCACAGCAAAGGAAACCATAAACAAGACGAAAAGACAACCCTCAGAATGGGAGAAAATATTTGCAAACGAATCAACAGACAAAGGATTAATCTCCAAAATATATAAACAGCTCATGCAGCTCAATATTAAAGAAACAGACAACCCAATCCAAAAATGCACAGAAGACCTAAATAGACATTTCTCCAAAGAAGATATACAGATGGCCAAGAAGCACATGAAAAGATGCTCAACATCACTAATTATTAGAGAAATGCAAATCAAAACTACAATGAGGTACCACGTCACACCAGTTAGAATGGGCGTCATCAGAAAATCTACAAACAACAAATGCTGGAGAGGTTGTGGAGAAAAGGGAAGCCTTCTGCACTGTTGGTGGGAATGTAAATTGATAGAGCCAGTATGGAGAACAGTATGGAGGTTCCTTAAAAAACTAGAAATAAAGTTACCATATGATCCATCAATCCCACTACTGGGCATATACCCAGAGAAAACCATAATTCAAAAAGACACATGCACCCCAAGGTTCATTGCAGCGCTATTTACAATAGCCAGGTCATGGAAGCAACCTAAATGCCCACTGACAGACGAATGGATAAAGAAGATGTGGTACATATATACAATGGAATATTAGCCTAAAAAGGAACAAAATTGAGTCATTTGTTGAGACGTGGATGGACCTAGAGACTGTCATACAGAGTGAAGTAAGTCAGAAAAACAAATATCGTATATTAACGCATATATGTGGAACCTAGAAAAATGGTACAGATGAACCGGTTTGCAGGGCAGAAATTGAGACACAGATGTAGAGAGCAAACGTATGGACACCAAGGGGGAACGCGGCAGGGGGATGGGGGTGGTGGTGTGATGAACTGGGCGATTGGGATTGACATGTATACACTGATGTGTATAAAATTGATGACTAATAAGAACCTGCTGTATAAAAAAATAAATAAAATTAAATTTAAAAATTAAAAAAAATAATTAGAGACACTTTTTGTGAAGTTCCAGCTATATAGTTATTACTCACTATTTTATTAGAAATATTGATAGTATCATATGGTAATGTGCTAAATTTCTTCTCAAGCTGAAATTTTCCTACTTTGTTTTTCATTTTGTTAAGGAAGAAAAAATCATTTTTGTTTTTCTTTTCTCCTTTTAAACCTTGAGCATAGACAATTATATCCTTTAGAGTGTAACTTGCTTATAGCTTCTCTGATTTTGTATTAAAACAGCTGTTTTTGAAAAAAAAAAGTAACAAAATGGCAATAAGTACATACCTATCAATAATCACTTTAAATGTCAATAAACTAAATGCTCCAATCAAAAGACAAGAGTGGCTTATTGGATTAAAAAAAATAAGACACACCCATATGCTGCCTAGAAGAGACTCAAATCAGTGCTAAAGACACACACACACTGAAAGTGAGGGTGTGGAAAAAGATATTTCATGTAAATGGAAATTACAAGAAAGCTGGGGTAGAAATACTCACATGAGACAAAACATACTTTAAAACAAAGTCTAGAACACAAGACAAAAAAAGGCATTATACATTGATAAAGAAATCAATACAGAAAGAGCATACAACATTTGATAACATATATGCTCCTAATATAGGAGGACCTAAATATATAAAGCCAATAGTAAGAGACATAAAAGGAGAATTTGACAATAATACAATAATAGTAGGGGATTTTAACACCCTGCTGACATCAATGGACAGATCATCCAGGCAGAAAATCAATAAGGAAACAAGGATTTTAAGTGACACATTAGGCCAGTTGGACTTAATAGGTATCTACAGGACATTTCATCCAAAAACAGCAGAATACAAATTCTTTTCAGAAACACATGGAATGTTCTCCAGGATATGTCACATGCTAGTCTGCAAAAGAAGTCTCAACAAATTTAAGACAACAGAAATTACATTAAGCATTTTTTCCGACCACAATAGTATTAAACTAGAAATCAATTCCTGGAAGAAAAATGGGAAAACACAAACACATGAAGACTAAACAACATGCTACTAAAAAACCAATAGATCAATGAAGAAATCAAAAAGGAAATCAGAAAATACCTCAAGACAAATGAAAATAAAAACACAACTTTTCAAAATCTATGGGACATCGCCAAAACAGTTCGAAGAGAGGAGTTTATAATGATAAAAGCCTACCTCAAGAAACAAGAAAAGTCTCAAATAAACACCCTAACCTGACACCTAAAGGAATTATAAAAAAGGAACAAACAAAGCCCAAAGGCAGCAGAAAGAAGGAAATAATAAAGATTAGAGAGGAAATAAGTAACATAGAGACCACAAAAAAAAAAAAAAAAGAAAGATCAAAGAAACCAAGAGCTGGTTTTTTCAAAAGATAACCAAAATTCATAAGCCTTTAGCCAGGTTCATCGAGAAAAAAGATGGAGGACCCAAATAAACCAAATTAGAAATGAAAGAGGAGAAATTACAACTGATATCACAGAGATACAAAAAAATCATCAGAGAATACTAGTAACAGTTATATGCAAACAAATTGGACAACCTAGAAGAAATGGATATATTTCTAGAAACATACAATCTTCCAAGACTGAATCAGGAAGAAACAGACAATCTGAACACAATGGTCACTAGTAGTGAAATTGAATTAGTAATCAAAAATCTCAGCAAACAAAACAGGACCACATGGCTTCACACGGGAATTCTACCAAACGTATAACATAGAGCCAATACCTATCCTTCTCAAACTATTCCAAAAATTGAAGAGGAGGGGACACTCCCAAATTCATGCTACAAGGCCATTACCCCAATACCAAAGCCAGACAAAGACACCACAGAAAGAAAATTAGAGGCCAATATCACTGATGAATATAGATGCAAAAATCCTCAACATAATTATTAGCAAACCAAATCTAACAATATATAAAAAGGATAATACACCATGATCAAGTGGGATTTATTCCAGGGATACAAGGATGGTTCAACACCTGCAAATCAATGTGATACACTACATTAACAAACAAAGAATAAAAATCATATGATCATCTCAATAGATGCAGAAAGAGTATCTGACAAAATCCAACATCCATTCATGACAAAAACTGTCTTCAAAGTTGGTATAGAGGGAACATATCCTAATATAATGAAGGCCATTTATGACAAACCCATAGCTGACATCATACTCAAGAGAGAAAAGCTGAAATCTTTTCCTCTAACATCAGGAACAAGAATGCCACTTTCACCACTTCTACTTAACATAGTAGTCAAAGTCCTAGCCACTGCAATTAGACCAAAAAAAGAAATAAAATGCATTCAAATTGAAAGGGAAGAAGTAAAACTGTCACTATTTGCAGATGACATGATACTATATATAGAAAACCCTGAAGTCTCCATCAAAAAACTATCTGAACTAATAAATGAATTCCGTAAAGTTGAATACAGAATACAAGATTAATATACAAAAATCTGTTGCTTTTCCATGCACTTATAATGAACTCTCAGAAAGAGAAAGCAAGAAAACGATCCCAATTACCACTGCATCAAAAGGAATAAAATACCCAGGAATAAACTTAACCAAGGAAATGAAAGACCTACACTCTAAAAACTGTAAAACGCTGATGAAGGACATTAAAGGTGATACAAAGATATGGAAAGATATCTCATGTTCATGGATTGAAAGAATTAATATTGTTAAAATGTCCATACTACCCAAAGCAATCTACAAATTTAATGTAATCCTGATCAAAATACCCACGACATTTTTCACAGAATTAGAATAATCCTAAAATTTATATGAAAAAAAAAAAAAAAACAAAGCGGAATAACCAAAGCAGTCTTGAGAAAAAAGAGCACAGCTGAAGGTATCATGCTCCCTGACTTCAGGCTGTACTACAAAGCTAAAGTCATCAAAACAGTACAGTACTGGCACAAATGCAGAAACAGATCAGTGGAACAAAACACAGAGCCCAGAAAAAAACCCACACACTTATGGTCAATGAATCTTCAAGAAAGGTGGCAAGAATATGCAAAGGGGTAAAAACAGTCTCTTCAACAAATGGTGCTGGGAAAACTGGACAGGTGCATGTCAAAGAATGAAATCAGAACATTTTCTCACACCATATACAAAAATAAACTCAAAATGTATTAAAGACCTACATGCAAGACCAGAAGCCATAAAATTCCTAGAAGAAAACATAGAACACTCTCTGACATAAATCGCAGCATATATGTTTGGATCTGTCTCCTAAAGCAAAGGAAACAAAAGCAAAAATAAACAAATGGGACCTAATTAAACTTTAAAGCTTTTGCATAGCAATGGAAACAGTCAGCAAAACTAAAAGACAACTTACTGAACAGGAGAAAATATTTGCAAATGATAGGACCAGTAAGGGGTTAATATCCAAAATATAGAAACAGCTGATACAACTCAATATTAAAAAAACAATTAAAAATGGGTGGAAGACCTGAATAGCCATTTTTTCAAAGAAGACATACAGATGGCCAACAGGCACATGAAAAGATGTTCGATGTCACTAACCATCAGAGAAAGACAAATCAAAACCAAAATGAGATATCACCTCACACTTGTTAAAATGGCTATCTTCAAAAAGACCACAAATTACAAATGTTGGTGAGGACATGGAGAAGAAGGAACCCTTGTACACTGTTGGTGGGAATGTAAATTGGTGCAACCACTATGGAAAATGGTATGGATATTCCTCAAAATTTGAAAACAGAACTACCATATCATCTAGCAATTCTACTCCTGGGTATAAAGCCAAAGAAAATGAAAACACTAATTTGAAAAGATACACGCACTTCAATGTTCATAGCAGCATTATTTACAATAGCCAAGATATGTAAGTGATCTAAGTGTCCATCAACAGATGAATACATAAAGAAGCTATAAAATATACATATAGTGAAATATTACTCAGCCATAAAAAAGAATGAAAATTTGCCATTTGCAACAACATGGACCTGGCAGGTGTCAGGCTCAGTGAAATAAGTCAGACACAGAAAGACAAATAATGTATGTTATCATTTGTATGTTGAATCTCAAAAATGAAACAAATTAATCAATATAATAAAACTGAAACAGACTTACAGACAGAGAATAAACTAGTGGTTACCAGTGTGGAGAGGGACGAAGGAGAGGCAAGATAGGGGTAGGGGATTAAGAGGTACATACAACTATGTATAAAATAAGCTACAAGGATATATTGTACTGCACAGGGAATAGAGCCAATATTTTACATTAAATTGAGTATAAAGTATAAGAATATGGGATCACTATATTGTACACCTAAAACTACTATAATATTGTAAATTAACTATACTTCAATAAAACAACAATACAGTAATTATATACATTATATATATATTTAATGTATTCAATGTATTTTATATACATATGCATGTTATATGTAATATTTTTATGCATGTGGTTATTTTTATGCATGTAGTATATGTATATGGACATTATTTGAAGACAAAGTTAAAAAAGATCATGTGAGAACTTTTCTGAATGTGAGGCCCAAACCCAATGGCCCTGCTGGCCACTCCTTTATGTTAGCCTGCCTGTAGGACAGTAAGCATGAGACCTCCCAGGATTCAGCTAACCCTGGAAGGAAGGTTTTTAGGGACTAAATACTTGTGTTCCCCCAAAGTTCATATGTTGAAACCCTAACCTCCAGTGGGGGCTGTATTTGGAGTAAGGAGATAATTAAGGTTACATGAGGTCATAAGATTAGGACCCTGATCCAATAGGATTAGCGTCCTTATAAGATGAGACACAACAGAGCTCACTCTCTCTGTTCTGTGTTTGCATGTCCCCAGGAAAGGCCACACGAGGACACAGTGAGAGGGAAACATCTGCAAGCCAGGAAGAGAGTGCTCACCAGAAACCAAACAGCCAGAACTTTGATCTTGGATTTCTAGCCTCCAGAATCAGAAGAAAATTTACATCTGTTGTTTAAGACACCCAGTCTGTGAGATTTTATTATGGTAGCCCAAGGTTGTGATGTGAGGCTAGCTGTCCTTTACTCTTGGTCTTTGAAAGTGATCATCTGAGGTAACCAGCAAGTAGCAAGAAACGGCTTCATCATCACACCAGGTATTTCTCATTGAGAACCTCCTAGCTCAGCACACACCCATTACTACTCTCACCGCCAAACAGCAGCACTGCCCCAAAGCAAACTGTATTAACAAAAACAAAAATTCACCAAGTGCTGCCTACTGTAACATTAGACAAAGAAACTGTTAAAGAGAACCATGTATTTGGGAGCAATTCTCAACAGAGAGCTACTCACTTTGCTTTAAACGTTACCTAGTATAGTCCATGCACCCAGGGGTTCTAACATGATTGACACTAAACCTGGTAAGGTGTGGTTATTCATTCACTCACTCAAAAAATACATATTGCATTTCTAAGATGTGGCAGGCACTGTTCTAAGTGCTGGGGATATAGTGTTCCGTGAAAGTCGGTTCCTGCCCTATTCAAGCTTAGTCTAAGTGGCAGGAAATAGACAATAAACAAATAAGCAAGTAAGTATATACAGGGGCAATAAGGGCTATAAGAAAAAGGAAGTAGGGTAAGGGGTATTAAGGAAAGTATAATAGGTTAAGGATTTGTAATTTTATATGTAGTGGTCAGGGAGGCCTGACATATGAGCAAAGACCTAAGGAAGGTGAAGCGAGCCTGAGGGACATCTCAGGAAATAATGTTTCAGGAAGAGGAGAAACAAAGAGCGTGAGGTGGGATGTGGGATGAGTGAGGGGGCAAAGAGGAGATAAGCAGGAGAGGTGGAGAGCAGACCACGAAGAATGGACTTTGCCTTTCACCCTGAGGAGGTGGGAGAGAAACCACTGGATGGTTTGGAGCAGAGGAGTGACATGACTTTATTGAAAACATTAAAGGATCATTCTGGCAGCGATCTGGGGACTAGATTGGAGGGTACCGTATACAGCAAGTTCAGGAGCAGGGAGACCAGCTATGAGGAGACTCCAGGTGAAAATGATGGTGGCGTGGACCAGTGTGATAATGGGGGAAATAAGAAGTTGTCAGACTCTGGATATATTTTGAAGACAGAGCCAACAGGTTCTGCTGATGGATTGGATGTGACAAATGGGAGACCAAGAGAAGTCAAGAGGACTCTAAGTTGCTTGGCCTGAGCAGCTGGAAGGATGACGATGACCTTGTGATGTGATCCGGAGACAGCATGCTGATAACTAAAGCACCACTGCATCTGAGTCACCATCATCTAATAACGCATTGATAGGAACCTGAGAGCGTAAGGGTAACTCTCCCTCCACGTGAGTAAGTCAATACTACCATACAACATTCTTATTTCAGTTTATACGATGTGCTTTATTATAAGAAAAACAGCTAAACAGTTTTCTCCCCTCCCCTCGCAAAAAAAAAAAAAAAAAAAAAAGTGACTGGAAAAAGTAATGTAAAGCAAAAAGGGAAAAAACTGCCCAAGGCAACGGAGTCTAGCAAAACGATGTCAACATTGGGCTATAATAATACAAAAATTCATGCTTGCGATCTTGTTCAAAGGTAGAGAAGGGTACAGAAATGGGGAGGAGGCAGCGAGGGTTAGGGCCTTCAAAAATTTGCTTAAACAAGAAAAAGCCTTTAAAGGGCCATTTGGAGAAAGGAAATGACTCAATTGCTTTGAGGCATGGAAAGAGAGGGAGAGGAACTAGGAGGAAATCAACGTGTGTGTTTATATGAGTCTTAATAATACAGTTCATGACACAATATTTCTTAAGAAAATGGGTGGGTAGGTTTTCAGTTCAAATGTTAAAACGTAACATTCTAGTTTAAATTAATAAGTACCCAGTTATGAATAAAGGTGTATTTAAAAGGTTTCACAAAGAACGTGACATCAATTGTTCTACTTGTCTTAAATTTTGGTGAAGTACAAATTAATCGCTAGTAGCTTGTGACTGAATCATCTGAAACTTTGGGGAAGTGCCGAACAATATGTTATTTATTTTATAAGGTAATATTCAAGCTCATTTCCACCTAAAAGTTATCTCTGAAAACATTCTTAAATCTAGCTAGCTACATGTTATCAGTGTTTCACAGAACTATTAACTAGAGACTTGCCCAGGTATGAAATCCAAAGGCAGGTTAAGACATTAGGAAACCATCCTTATATTTTATAAGTATAGAGGAGTTTTTGCAGGATCGTTTTATATTCAAATATGTCATTTTTTATACTTCATCTAAAAATCTACTTTAGATGCAAGCATATCATTCTTTTTAAGTACTTTCATTGTCCGCAATATCCAGCCTAAGTTTGATGTTTAAAACAGCTGTCTTCTGTTTTAAGGTTTCCATATTAAAACAAACAAAACACCCTTGGTTATCTCCATCTCTCTAGTTGTAAAATTGCTCTTAAATACACATTCATCAGAAACAGCCTGGAAAAAGTCTTTCAGCTGATACCAGTACAGTGTCTTCTCACATAATCTAAAAACTAGATTTGGAATGAATTTGAAGCTAATTTGATATTTAATCATAGGCCAGAGCAGTGCCCCCTTCTAGAGACCTTCTACTACCTGGAAGCAAAGGCCTTGAAAACAGTTCTCAAAAATAAGTATATTTTACTTTTCACCATTCTTTTGGCTTAACAGCAAATTCCAAAGTAGTGTTTCATCATCTGGTTTATCTGGTTATGAAAATTATAAATTATATTTAGCGAACTGCATTTTTAAACAAACTCATAACCAAGCAGATACTTTTAAGTCTCAATGGTAGTAGGAGGGACAATTAAAAGAAGTTAGGTTGGAACAGAAAGATGAAAATAAGGTCAGACAAAGCTTTTGCTCTGCGTTACATAACTAAAGACTTCTATTAAATGTAAAGAGCTCTTGTGAGGGGAAAAAAAAATGCAGTTCTGGTTTACTTAACATTTATTGTTCATTCACGACCTTATTTCTAACCTACCATTCTCTTCATTTCCCAAACAATGATTTGATATCAGAAGGGAATGCAGCCCAAGCAGCCCTGTGGGACAGTGGCACGATTGTTACACGGAGAGGGTGCGACCCGTGAAACTATTCACGGAGGAGCAGACAGTAAATCACTGTTAGCAAGCTCCAGCCTGCTGCGAGAGCACTCCCCAGAGACTGCATCGTCCCCAGGGGATTCAAATTGCAGTTTTATCTCCTTCCACTGGTGGTCTTTTCGAGCTGTATTTATATTCTTATTGCAACTTATTTTCAAGCATCTCATTTCGTAATTGTGGTATTTGCTCATCACTCACACCTGTAAATCCTTCTTTCCTCATTCAAAAAACAAGTTAGACACCGTACGTTGAAAGTTCTGTGTTGGGGGAAAGCCTAGATTTTGTTCATCTTGAGAACTGAAATCTCAGAATAACTTTCTAGTGTTTTTTCTTTTCTTTCCCTTTTTAAATGGTCCTATCCCATCCAACAATCTATTTCTTTTCCCACCGAATCCTTGAAAAAGAACTCACTGCTTTCACAAATTCCTCCCCTCTTTTAGGTACCAGGCCCCTACCGTCTGCTAGGTGCTAGAGATGCAAGAGAAACGAAGAAGGTATAGTCCCATGACTCAAGGAGCTTCTGATCTAACAGGAAAGAGAAGCATTCAACAAGCTATTGGACTGAAAATTAACTCTAGCTGTCATAGATGGACTAATATGGCAGGGTACTTTGAGAACACATAATGGAGAGGTATAACGTCTTCTGGAGTATCAGGGAAGTCTGTCTTGAGGAAGAAACATTTAGGCTGAAACTTGAAGGATGAGTAGGAATTAGCCAGGTAAAGAGGTAAAAGGGGGCGATGACGGTGTTCCAGTGCAGGCCTGTAGTTACAGAGGAGCTTGGAACTTTCCATACCAGTGATGTTGCAGAGGGAAGAAAGCGATGGGAGCCTGGCAGAGAGACAAGACCAGAGAGGTAGGCAAGAACCAAATCATGCACAGCCTTGAAGGTCCTATTAAGGTTTCGGGATGTCAGAGTGTTTTAAGCAGGGAAGCTATGTGATCAGATATGCATCTTTCAGAGATAGCTTTAGCTACAATGTGGAGAGTGAACTGGAGGACAAGAGTAAACAGGACATTATTTATGTTAATTTGGGGGAAAACGCCACCAAAAATATTTCTCTATATATTGGTTCTGGGCACATATGATCTATGTTAAAGTATAGAAAACGAACTATAAAGATGCACAGGAAACTCATGACACTGTTACTATGAGGAAATGGAAGGGAATGGGAAAGACAGTGTTGATTATAAGGAAGCTAAGCTTTATACACCATGTTTTATTTCTTGCAATAAAGACAGGAAACAAATAAGACAGAATATTAACAGTTGCTAATTCTAGGATTTTTTTTTTAATTCTTTGATATTTTCTGTATCTTTCAAAGGCCTCAAAAGAAAAACAAAGTTGAAAAAAGGAGAGAGGCAGGAGAACCAGCTGAGAGTGATGTGCTATCGAAATCAAGAGCAAAGGGTATTTCCCAGAGGAAGGAGTGGTCATGTGCATCAACGCTGAGACTTCAAATAAAATCAAAACTTTAAAATGTCCACTGGATTTACTGTCATGGATGTCACAGAAGACAAGAGCAAAAGCCTTGGCAAAGGCATGCTGGGAACACAAGCCAGGCAGGAATGGGCAAACGGGAGAGAAGGTAGTGGCAATGCAGATTGTCAACAATCAATCCTTTGTCTTTGGAAGAGACGAGAGAAGGGGTAAAAGGCACAGAAAACCCTAGAAAGGCTTGTTTCTAAGATGAGAGAGACTAAAACCTGTTTATGTGCCGACGGGGAGATGCAGAAGAGGTGGAGCCAGTAGAACAAGATTTCTGAGAACGTGTAAATGATCTGAAAACAGGTGGAGGGATTGGCCTCTGTCAGACTGGAGGAGGGACACTGCCTCCATCGTAAGGAGATAAGCAGGAAATGATGAGTACAGATGCAAGAAGTTCCCATCTGATGGACTCTGTTTTTTTCAGGGAAGTAGGAGGCACTGAGGGTGAAATATCCAATTAGGGGAGAAAGTTAGAGACTAACTGAGAGAAAGGGAAGATGACGAGTCAGTGTTGAGGACCCAACTGAGGCTGATGACCGAGTGTGCAGCCTGCCTAGATGCGTGCTTGAAATGTTTTTTCTAGTAGGCTTCAGCTGCCCGATGCAAGAGCAGAGAAGGGTGGTATTTCTATGATTCGGGACTGGTTTTCACTCAGATGGGCGTGACCAAAAGAAAGAGGAGCCAGGAGTTGAAAGTGTTTGCCAGAGAGACACTGTTATTATGAAGCTCTGCTGGACACAGAGGGGAATGAAAGAGGCAGGGGATGGATGGATGGAGAGAGTGGCAGGACCCATGGCTTGGAGGGCTTCCTGCAATCAGAGTGAGCGCAGGGAGGTGCGTGGGCAAGTAAGGTGGAACGAGAGGAAGCTGTGATTGGAGAGGGGATGTCAGAACTAGTGATTTAGAACATGGAGCCTTTCCTGATAACAAGGCCCAGCATGAAGCCCTGGAGTGGGGGGACAGAGGTGAGTAGGAACAAAGGACAGTGTAGATGAGGAAGGCAAGAAGCTGAAAAAGCAGAGGGTTAGTAGTTAGGTGGACGCTAACACTCCCATGAAAGGTGACAGGTGGTGGGACAGATAGAAGGACAGTAAGCCTGGTGCTAAGTCTTTAAAAGTGGGGTAAAATGAGGTCTGTGGAAGATAGTGCCAATGTGTTTGTAGGGCACAGCCTCCAACGGTCTGGGAGTTTTTGAGAGAAGGAGAAGTGGTCTGAGAAGCGAGGACACTAACCGCACTTCCTGACACCGGGATAAACAGGCAAGAAGGATAACAAACAGCCTCACCAAAGAAGGCTGGGAAAAAGCAGTGTTCTAGAACAGAGCCAGGATTCATGGTGATGGTGGCTCTCATCCATCCCCGGCTACACACTAGAACCACCCAGGAAGCTTTAAAAGATATCCATGCCCACGTCCCCCCACCCCAGACCAATAAATCAGAATCTCTGGAGCCCGGGGATTTATGCCATTCAAAAGCTCCCCCGTAATTCTAATGTACAAATGGATTTTAAAACCACTGATTTAAGGCAAGCAGGTGAACAGAACTTTGGAGAAGGGACTCCAAAGATAGACACAGAGAGGTTCCCTGATCATGAGCGGTAACGGCCTGATTGTACAAATTGCACTCCCCAAGTGTCCTCCAGGAACTCATACCTACAAGGAGTTGAGTGGTGAACACCAGCAGACACTTCTTCCAAGTTCACTACTCCCTTTTGTAGTAAAGCAGAGATTCTGATCAAACAGCTAGATGTGGTCTTTAAAAGGATCCTGGGTGAGTGTACCTTTCCAGCTCCTCTTCCTTCATCACACTTTTCCCAGGTGCCGTGGGGGACAGCAGTGTGGGCTTCTAAGCATTGAAGAGTTGGGCTAGCTCCCAGCACTGACACAAAACAAGCCAACTTTTTCCTCTGCCTCCGTCTGACCCCTGTAAACGGTGGTGGGAGGATCGACACGGGGGATGACAAGGATGCTAGTTAACCTTTACAGATGCTAGTTGACCTTTACAGATGCTAGTTGACCTTTATCCCTAGACCCATGGTTTACACTCACCATCTCATTTAATCCACACCATCCCTGGGAAGACAGTAGTACGTGAATTCCCATTTACAAGTGAGTCCACTGCTCCAGAGAGATAAGGGACTGCCCCAAGGTCACCAGCTAGTAATAAGTTACCCTAACAACAGCTGGCCTCTAGAGACTAGGGCGTTGGTCACTGCACTTCATGCCACTTAACTACAAAACAGTCCAAGTTTCCTTCTAGTTCTAACACTTGGTGATTCTTTAACTCCCATTGGCTTTCTTCCCTGAAGGGGCAGGGTGGATTGCAGACTTCAAAGGCTTTGAAAGGGCAGAGGTTTTACTGAAAACTTAAGGCAGGCGTCTGGGAGTGAGTCTGCAGCAGCGCACGGAAGGGGAAATGATATCATGAGGTTTCACGGGGCAGCCTTCCCACAGGTGCTCCCCCGAGGGCTTGGGAGCGACATAACAGTTGGCTTTTCTGCCAGCTTCAGAAGCATCTCTCCCCCGGCAGGTGGAAATGTAATCTCACCTGGTCAGGACGACAGGTGCCTAATTGGATGGTGAGACTTCAGGATTTAGTCATTGCCAGGAAGATTCTGGGTGGTATTTCTCAGCCGTCCGAAAATTAACTGAAAGTCTTTTCTTCTTGTATTCTCTAATTTTAAACTAGGTAAATTTAATCTCCTGCTTCTTGGCTCAGCGTTACTGCAAATTAAACATGCAAGTGTTAATAATGAAAATAATTTCCCTTTAGAAACATATCCTGAAACTCGATGTGGGGCATTTCCAATACATCCATAAAACAAAACAGTCTGCCTGTTTCTCCAAGGGAAGACGCTAAACCCGGAATTTAGTTCAGCCTGTGAAACAATTCGTTTGCTCTGACTAATTCTGCCAATTAAAGAACTTTTCCCAGACACAATTAGCATGTAAATCAGCGGCAGAGAAGGAAGAAAGGGCCTCGGCGACCCGGCCGGGATGGAGACAACACCGGGCGGAGAACCCCAGGGACATCTTGGGCCCGACGTGCGGGCCGCGGGACCGCGCCGGGGACGCACGGACGAGCTCAGGACTTAACGCCGAAATTTGGGCGTTAAATAGCGCAGCCGAGGATTGACCGGTGGCGGCCCGCCAGGTCCCCTCCCAGGGTCCCGACCGGATTCGAAAGGGACGTCCGCGAGCCAGTCCCCACCCGGGCCGCGGGAGCGCGCAGCCAAGCGCGCCGCCCCCACGCCCCAGCCCCCTCCCGGAGCTGGCTCCGCGTGCCGCGGTGGCTGCGCGCGCACCTACGGCCGCAGCCCCCCAACCCCCCGCCGCCGCGGATCTCTAGCTGCTTTTGCCTGCGAAAGGTGGGGATAGCGGCCCCTGCTGGCACCTTTGGCAGACGGCAGGGAGACCGACTTTTTCCCGCTTACCCTTCTCACCTTTTCTAAACGGTTTGTGGAAAATATATCTTTATACATACACTGTTGTCGCGTGTGCACTTATTTTATTCTTCGTGAGCCCTCATTAGCAGATGTCTGTATGTAGTCTAGTTCCATGTAGGAACGGTAATAAAAAAAGGGGGGAGGTAGATTTATTAGTGGCCCTAGCCCCAATTAAGGAACAGGTACAGTTTCTACTGCATTTATATGAAGGCATTCGGCCTAAAGGCGACTGAGACCCTGATCTCCTTCCCAATGCTTTTCTCGGCCGACCCCATGACTAGTAAATATTGATCGGAGAACTGCTTGGCCGCCCCGTGTTACTTTCTTTAAAGGCTGAGGCTACGATCCAAACCAAGTGAGAAGCCCACTCGGGGAGCAACGTGCTACCGTGCGCAGTCTGCGGGGCAAGCAGGCGGGGAGCGCGCAGCGGCCGGGGGAGGGGGGACATCGTGTGGCCTGCCCAGTGGGCCCAAGCCTGTAACTGCAAGGCTTCTTTGGCGAATGAACTTTCAAGCGGAGGAGGAAGGCTGTGCCTGCCATTCTTCTTCTAATGGTAACAAAAGCGCCTTGGAAGAAGTTGCGATTTGTTTATTCCATGAAGCTGTTGGATTCTCATTGGAACTGTGTCTTATTTCTGAAGTTTACATAGTTACTTCTAAGAACAGCCTACACACTTTCTAACTTTAAAAGCAGATCTTCGTTGTTAACAGCATCCTTTGCACTATAGTTTATTTGCTTACTTAACATGCTTTATTAACGTGTTGTGTTGTACGTACGTTAACTAATAGCTGTGTTCGTATCTTCGAAGTGTATTTTTAAGCGCACCGGGTTCTATCCAATTCATCTGGGGGCGCAGAGCATCCATCACTTCTGGAATCTACCTCTTGATACAGTAATCAGAATTAGAAAGGTTCGCCGTTCACTTACCCTCATCCTTTAAAACTTTTCCATTTAAGAAAATCGATGAAATCCTTTCTTGTAACTCGCTCCTTCACTACGTCTATTTTTATTAATTTTTATGATTTGGCAGGGCTCAGCAATGCTGTCTGGGATTCTTTTTTTTTTTCCCCTTGCTAGAGCAACTGCGGGGGTGGGGGAGGCAAGGGCTGGCCTCCTGCCGGCGTCGCCCCCGCGGGGACCTCGGCCGAGCGCGCGGCGGGGCCGGGAATAGTGGTGGAAGGAAGCTGCGCTGGCCAGCCGGTCCAAGGCTCCACCTGCGGCCAAACCGCGTAGGTTCTCCGTCTCTCCGCCTCGCTCGCTAGCGTTCGCACACATAGACCGCAGCTCTCCTTTGGGTCGGAGAAGACGCCAGCCAAAGGAGGCGGGGTTGCAGGAGGAGAGTCCGCTCTGCGCAATCCAGTCCGGGACTTGGCTCCGCCCCGGAGCGGCGGCCTCTCCGGTGACAGAGGAGTAGTGAGCCGCACGGGGTGAGGCTGCAGCCAACTCCGCTCCCCGCGCACTCGGCTGCCCAGGCGCTCCGGACGCAGCAGCGGCGCTTCTCCGCGGGGCCGACCGCCCGCGATGTCCGCTTAGGAGCGGCGGCTGCGGCCAGCATTGCCACACCCGCGGCGTAGCGCTCCCAGCCGTGGAGCGGGGCTAGAGGGCGAACCCCTGCGCCAGCCCCCACCCCGCCCCCCCACCCTGAAATGACTTGTTAATCGGCGCAGACACCACCGAAGGGATCGCCGGAGTGGAATCCAAGTGGAATTTGGATTTGGAGAAGAGTTTCTTGAACATTTACTCCTTTCTTGTTGGTTTCTTTCTTTCTTTCTTTCTCTCCCCTTCTCCGCCTGTCATTGGAGATGAATACAGCGCGTTTGCATCCCAGAAAGTAGTCGCCGCGACTGTTACCCCAAAGAAACAAGCACACATGTAGGAATGACAAAGGCTTGCGAAGGAGAGAGCGCAGCTCGCGGCCCGGAAAGATCCCCTCGATAATGGATTACTAAATGGGATACAAGCTGTACCAGCCCGCTCCGAGCCCCGGCCGCCTGCCCGTCGATGCACCGAAAAGGTACGGCTGGGGCGCCCCGGCGCGCCCCACCTCCCGGGCGGCTTGGCTCCCTCCTGCGGGTCCCGGGGCCGCGGTCCGCACGCCCTGTCTCGGCTTTGTGGTGCTTGCGTTTTATTTTGTCTTGTGTCAGTCTCCGGAGCGTTGCCCGGCCCTGGGGGAGCAGTCGCGAGCCCTGCCCGCTGCTCGTCTCCACCCTGCGCCCCAGAGACCGCCGGTCTCCGTGCTGCGAGCTTCCCCACCCGCGCTGCGCACACGCCAGGCGCCGCCCGGGACACCAACCGCGCGGAGAGCTCCCTGGCCCTGGGCTGTGTGTGCAGTACCCGGGGGCTCGTCCTCACTTTCGGGCCAGCAGGCAAGAGAGAAGCCCTGAAAGGGTGAGATTCTCGGAAGTGCCCGGTCCTGGTGCGAAGGCAGGGGAAGGTGTTCTGCCCTCGAGGGCTGGAGGAGGTTGGGTAGAAGAGCGCTGTTTTCGCTCGGCACGAGGTTTGGGTTCAGGGGTTCCGCAGATACGGTGGGGAAGCAAAGAGAATCTTTTGTTGTCGGTGCGGGGTCTGGGCTCGGCTCAGTGGAGTGCGGGAAACTTGTAATGGCCCTGGCACTCGCGCACCCTACCACTTGGTGACATCCCGGCTCCCTCGGACGCTGGCACCAGAGGTTCCGGGCTTTGTTTGCTCGAACGAGTGGCCTCCTCCCAGTGTGGCGCGGCGCCCCCGCCCTGGGTGCTATTCCCCGCCGCAGCTCCCTCCTGGGCGGCGAAGACAGCATCCGTCGCGTCTGCGTCCCCCTCAAGCACAGAACCCGCCACGCCGGGACTGGCGCCCACTGTGCCATCTTCCAGAATCTACGAGGCCCCTCTCTGGAAAGGTGGTTTCCCGAGAGGGGGAAGGGTGAGAAGACCAGTTAAGAGATGGCTCAGTGCTTGCTAACCAGATGAGAGCTCTGCCCGGGCCCCAGGTTCTGGATTGTCCGGACTACTTGCTGCGTCTAGAGCGCTGCTTCGCTGGCAGTGGGGCGCTCGGGAGCAAGCCCGACAGTGTCCACCCACTCTGCACGACCCTGCTGGGATGGGAAGTGTCTCTTCCCCAGATGCTCCGCTTTTTTCTCAGCTCCCCACCGTGTTACACGGTGCAAAGCAGGATCCTGAGATCCGTTCCCTCCTCCCACGACCGTAACGGTACCGGGGGAACCAGGGAACAGTCCTGGATTTGTGGGTATGGGGGAAGGAAACAGGACTTCTCTTTCCCGCTCCCTCGCCGCCCCTCCGCCCAGCGCCGCCTCCTTTTTTTCCAGCGCGGGGTCACTCGACCAGGCGCTTCTGGAAAGTTTCTCTGAAGGCCAGGGGTGGGGGGCACTACAGAATTGGGGCTCAGCATGTGCAGCCCGCGGGAAACGGAACCCCCAGGGAGGCGGGCGAACCGCCCAGAATACGGCTAGGAGGTAGGAGCCGGCCCTTCGGAGAGTGGCACGCCGGCCGGTGGTCAGCTTGGTTGCGGTCGTGGCGCTGCACTTGCTGGCCCAGTCTCACAAGCAACTGAGCAAGGGGTGGGCGTGGGGAGGGGCGAGAAGGGGAAGTTCAGCGCAGCACTCAGGAAGCTGGTGCGGCCACTGTGGACAGCGGCTGGCGCGGCCACTGTGGACAGCGGCTGGCGCGCGGGTGCGTGTGGACACGGGCCCGGGCTCGCTGGCTCCAAGCTCAGCATCCCAGCCTCCTGCACCCCTCGCGCTGTTTTCCAGCCGGCGGGTGTTCAAGGAGGAGCAGAGCAGGGAATCAGGTGTGCGTGGAGCGGGGGAGGAACCGCTGTTTTCACGGCCAAGGCGAGCATTTCCAGGGGCCGCCTCCTGCCTGTACTGCAGGGGGCAGGCCCGCTACCAATCCGCGTCGGTCCTTGGGAGAAAGGCGTCTGCTTTGGGATTGTGGTGGCCAGGGACGGCCACAGTGGGATCACTCTCTGCCTAGGCTGGATGAAAATCAAGTTGCAATTGAATGTGATCCATGAAAGGTTTAAAACACAGGCGCGCGAAGACACACACTCATACACACTCTCTCACATGTACGCCCAACTTTCTTTGCTTGGAATCTGAAAAGATGTTTAACCCTGTTACAGTGTTCTGCCAGCAGGTCTCAGGAAAGCTATTTAATGCCCCCCAGCGCTGGTTCTTAAGTCTTTCCGGGTACGAAGGTCGAGTGCCTTTGCCTTGCCTTTCTCTAATCCTGATAATTGTCTGGTCTTCCTTTCAACATACATCTTGGGCATCTGATGTCCGCAGTCTGCCACTCTCATGGCAGGGAGAAGATTGTTGGTTCCAGATAATATGAACCCTTTATTAAGGTTTTTTCCCCAAAGTAAAGATACTAGTGCACATTTCTGAATGAAAACATTTTATTTTTCACACCTTTTCCAAATGACTACCGGAGGTCAAGATTGCAAGTATTCTGCATGGTTTTTTTAATACCCCCTGTTTAGTCTGCATGGAGCAGTTTTTACAGTAAGCTTTGATTAAACTACTCCAGGCACGAAAGTTAATTATTAACCTAACCTTAAATACTACAGTGGCAACACTGTGTCTCCACCTATTAACCTAAACCATCTGTTAAAAAATAATTGCACTAATTATTTGAATTTGGTTTACCCATGCTTGTTTATATGGTGACTTTTATTCGACTCTTGAGTAACCCCCCACTCTCTGTTATTATTTTGGGTTTAGGACATTCTTAGATGAGGCACTTTGCAAACCAATCTGAAAGCAGAAATGAATGACCAACAGATTTAAACCTCTTTTTTGTGTTATGTCTTTTTTCAACTTGATATAAAGAGGCATTCTAGTTCATGTTTCTTACTGACACTGTTTGGTGACAATCTTCCCAAAGTGTTCTGTTTTGCAGTTATCACTGTTTAGAGATGGGCCACACTCTCATAATGCATATAATCCACATATGTAAATGTTCAACAGACACCCAAAATCATGATCTCAGTAGCTACCTGCAGAATATACTTATTGGATAAAACATCCAAGTTTAAATAGGTTAAAAATGCATAAGAACCACTGTAGAAACTCAAGTAAATGTTGAATGAATAAATGAAAGAAATAGTCCCAAACAGTTCACATTTCTCCACTTAGAGTAGACCTAGGCTTTTTTTCCCCTACAGTGAAAAACAAAATCTATGCCTTCAAGTAAGTGGTTATTATAAAGTGGCAATAAGTGCAACTCTTTATTTACTCACACAGAGACACACACATGAACACTCACCCCTCGAGTTCTTTCAAAGTCTAGTGAATGCTTTTCCTATCATTAAAAAAATATAGCATTTGCATTTTGAGGAGGTGGATAACATTGCCAAGTGTGTTGAATCAGAAGGATGGCAAGAATTAGGAAGACTGTTACATTCATTGAATAAAAATAAGAAACCCAAATTAAGAACTTGTATTAAATTCAAAATAAATCCTCATGCTTTAAAGGCCAATGGGTAGTTGCACTCCTTTATGAAATGGAAGGAAAAATACTGTTTCGGACAAGGAGGTAAGTCAGATACTTCAGGATGTGTACATAGTGCTTCAGCTTTTTTCTGAGCAGGACAAAAGAGTAATCATGGGAGAAAAAGTTTTTTTAGAACTAGACTTGCCAAGAGCTAATATATTCTCCCATCATATTTGTTTGCAGAAAGGAATCACAGAACAAGCCAAACTAATTGCAAATGCTTTAATTAGGCATCTGCCGTTTGCGACGGTGGAAGAGCCTGCACGTATCTCGGCACTGCCGCCTGCCCTGCACACAGGCTTTAAGTTTCGACAGTTCACTGCCCTCGTCCCACAGCGCGTGTTCCCTGGGTGTACACATCTCCAGGGGAAGGGGAAACCTGGAAGCATCCTGCTGGGCCCTCCCACATCAGTGCCCCCCACTCTCTTGGGGTGCCCTGGAGCCAAGTTGTCTCTGAGAGATTTCTATTCCAGAGTGAAGGCTTTTCTCCTCTGCCTTAAAATGTGCTGTAAGAGCAACTGAGCTGTTCTCTGCTGGCAACCACACAGTTGCCTCTTGGGGATATGGTAAGGTAGGGAAGGGAGGGAGGCATTTAATCCCTTTGAAATGGGCAAGTAAGATGTCATACCGCACAAACCTCAAGGGGAGAAGGGAGTTCGGGATACTTCTCAGCATGGGACTATTACAATATAGTTTATACACAAGGGTATCTTGCTTTGTGAAGCAGATGAGATCTTGCAAACCTTTTTATTAGACTAATTCTGACAACACTAATGGAGAACGTCACATGCAAGTATCAATACTTTGATGTTTCCCAAATAACCGCCTCAGCCCAGACCTCTCTCCTGGATCTCTGATATACACAATGCCTACAGGGGGTAGAATCTAATAGACATCTCAAACCCAAATGCTCCAAACACCTAGTTCTGGATCTTTCTCCTCCACACATGCTTTTCTTATCATCTTCTCCATCTTGGTAAATGGCAATTCCATCCTTTGAGTTTGCTCACGCCAAAAAACTCAGGAGTCATCCTTGACTCTTCTCTTTCTGGTATCTGCATCCATTCCAGCTGCCATGTTGTCAGCTCCACCTTCAGGAAGCATGCAGACTCCCTCCAGGTCTTCCACCTCAGTGGCCCTCACATTGGCCAAGCCACTATCTCCTCCTGCTGGGGAACCTACTGAGTTCGGCTCCCACCTAGTCTCCGGGCTTTGCTCTTGGCCCCCTATAGTCTTTTCTCAACACAGCAGCTGAAGTGATATATTTTTTTTTTTTTACAGATTAGGTTACATGTGCTCAAATGCTTTCCCATCAGGTTCCAGTCAAAGCCAGAGTTCTTTCTATGGCCTTTGTGGCTCTACATGATCTGCACTCGGGTCCCCACCTCTCTGACCTCCACTCCTCCTTGGGGTCACTTGACTATGCTGGGCGTGCTCCCCCCGGGCCCCTTTGCAGGGTCTCTCTGCACTTGCCCTTTCAAGGCGTGGGGCGGTCCCTTGCCCAGAGAGCTGCAGGATTTGCTCCTCTCCTCCTACAGGTTCTCTGCTCACATGTCACTTTCTCAGTGAGGCCTTTCCTGATCAAATTTACTTCACCCTTTTGTCGCAACACTCCTTACCCCAGTGGACGGCCTCAGGTTTTTTTTTTTTTTTCCTCTTAGCACTTTTCACATCCTGACAAACTGTCTGTTGTCCTCATTTACTTTCTGTCTTCTGCTAGACATAATGCCATTGTGCTTCTTTCACTGCTGTTATCGCCAGCGCCCAAACCTGTGCCTGGCACGTCGCAGCGCCTCCATAACGAGTATTTGTTGAATGAATGAAGAGCCAATCTTTTTTTTTTTAAAATAAATTTATTTATTTATTTATTTATTTATTTATTTATTTATTTACTTATTTATGGCTGTGTTGGGTCTTCGTTTCTGTGCGAGGGCTTTCTCTAGTTGCGGCGAGCGGGGGCCACTCTTCATCGCGGTGCGTGGGCCTCTCACTATCGCGGCCTCTCTTGTTGCGGAGCACAGGCTCCAGACGCGCAGGCTCAGTAGTTGTGGCTCACGGGCCCAGTCGCTCCGCGGCATGTGGGATCTTCCCAGACCAGGGCTCGAACCCGTGTGCCCTGCATTGGCAGGCAGATTCTCAACCGCTGCGCCACCAGGGAAGCCCACGAGTGAATCTTTTTGCAAACAACCAGTCTTCATCTCTTTTGCCTGCTCCTGTTTTTCTATGATATGTGTCCATCAAATGAGACACCGCTCTGCCCGCATGAGTGTGTGTGTGTAACACTGTCTTCCATGTACATAGGTGATGTGTTTCATGCACCATCAGTGGGGCGTTCACTCTGGGTTGTTTTTCCAGTCTTCGTGATGGATTGACGCCTGCTCATTCCCACACTCACATCCAGTCAGTCCCCTTCTATAGCCAAGAGCACAAATCTGTGGGACACCTGGTTGAAGCTGGAGGGAATGTGAGTTAGGCAGAATCAGCCTTCTAAGAAACAGAGCTAAGAAGACAGCCAGCACTTATGGAGACTGAGCTTTTGACCTTGGACTCATTTGTTCTGCATTTTAACCACTGGCCACAGAACCTTCTTGCTTTTTTGGAGTTTGCTAATAGTAGTTTTTAAAATTCAACTTTCTGGGGCTTGCCTGGTGGCACAGTGGTTACGAATCTGCCTGCCAATGCAGGGGACACGGGTTCGAGCCCTGGTCCGGGAAGATCCCACATGCCGCGGAGCAGCTAAGCCCATGTGCCACAACTACTGAGCCTGCGCTCTAGAACCCGCAAGCCACAACTACTAAGCCTGCACACCACAACTACTGAAGCCCACGCACCTAGAGCCCATGCTCCACAACAAGAGAAGCCACCGCAATGAGAAGCCCGCGCACCGCAACAAAGAGTAGCCCCCGCTTGCCACAACTAGAGAAAGCCTGCACACAGCAACAAGACCCAACACAGCCAAAAATAAATAAATAAATAAATAAATTTATTAAATAAAATAAAATTCAACTTCCTACCAGGAGGAAATAGTATGCCCATTAACCCACATTTCTATCCTGTCCCAGTGCAGTGATAACCGTTGTTGAAGACCCTGTTCTTGGAGTTGGATGACCTGGGTTCCAGACTCACTACAATGGACAAGCCACTTAACTTTTCTCAAGCTGCATTATTTTAAATAAAAATTGTGAATAGTAAACCTATGCTTTCTATCTAGTAGGACTGCTGGGAGAATAATATGAAATCATGAATGTAACTGTATTTGGTAAAATATAAAATGCACTCTGGAACTTCCCTGGTGGTGCAGTGGTTAAGAATCTGCCTGCCAATACAGGGAACACGTGTTCGAGCCCTGGTCCGGGAAGATGCCACATGCTGTGGAGCAACTAAGCCCGTGCGCCACAACTACTGAGCCTGCGCTCTAGAGCCCGCAAGCCACGACTACTGAGCCCACGTGCCACAACTACTGAAGTCCACACACCTAGAGCCCATGCTCCGCAAAAAAGACAAGCCACCGCAATGAGAAGCCTGCACACCTCAACGAAGAGTAGCCCCACTCGCCACAACTAGAGAAAGCCTGTGCACACAGCAACGAAGACCCAACACAGCCAAAAAATAATTAACTAATTAATTTTTTAAAAATGCACTCTGGAGGGCTTCCCTGGTGGCGCAGTGGTTGAGAATCTGCCTGCCAATGCAGGGGACACAGGTTCGAGCCCTGGTCTGGGAAGATCCCACATGCCACGGAGCAACTGGGCCCGTGAGCCACAATTGCTGAGCCTGCGCGTCTGGAGCCTGTGCTCCGCAACAAGAGAGGCCGCGATGGTGAGAGGCCCGTGCACCGCGATGAAGAGTGGTCCCCACTTGCCGCAGCTAGAGAAAGCCCTCGCACAGAAACGAAGACTCAACACAGTCATAAATAAATAAATAAATAAATAAATAAATAAATAAAATAAAAATAAAAATGCACTCTGGAAATTTGAAAAGTTTGATGCTAACTCCTTCCTCCGCTCCCGAGACCCCAAGCCTAGCAGAGACCCTGCTTCATTGTCTTCTAAATCATAAAAGAAAGATTATACTGTGTTGATGTCATTTTAATGTAAACCACATTACAAAATTAAATAAGATCCTCAAATTCACTGAAAATGCACAATCTATGTAGTGTACAGATGGCAACTTTATGAATCAGATGCCAACCGTGTCAACTAGTGATTGTTTCCAATGTGACCAGTGAATCAGGCAAAGTCATAGGAGTGGCACTCTGCCAGGCATTATAAAAAAAAAAGTAAGGGCGTTGTTTTTGCTCAGGTAAGTTCTAACACAGTTCATGTCAGTGAAAGCATTAACGTAGAACAGACACGTCAGGGCGAACTAGGAGTAGGAGGAAAGAAGTTTTGATCTTTGCTATTTGCTACTATCTTCCCCACCAAATACAGGGCAAATTCATTAGATCTTGTGGCATAAGTTTATTAAAAATGTGGAAGGACTGTTGGAGGGAGGGCTGTAGACAGCTCTGGAGGTGATGCAGAGGTCACACATTTTAGGCAGACACAACACAGATTGCATCCCATTTTTTGCCATTTACAAATAGTGTGACTTTGAGCCAGTTACTTATCTGCCTCAGTTTCCATTTGTAAAATGCTACGGTTTACATTTGTATTACAGTTGTCGAGGAGAGTAAATATGACATCTGTAAGTTTCATGGCCCAATGCCTGACACACTACACACACTCATTAAATATAAAGTGTTATTTTTATTTGGATGACAGTTGTCATGGAGAGTACCCTGGTGGGGAGAGTACAAAGGGAAATGGCCTTACAAATCTGTAACATAAAGAGATGATGCAAAGGAAACACCTTTGGAATGGAAAGGAACATTCACACCGTAAGCAAAATACACAGTCTGCACCCACTAAAGAATCTGAGAGTACCCACATTTGGAATCTTAGAGCTGCCCATAATGACTGTTCAGGGATGAGTTGAATTGACCCCAAGGACCACACACCTGTCATAGGGGAGAAGCTTGGCCGTCAATCAACTCCTCCAGGAGGCTATGGCTGGGACTACCGCATGAGGGTCTTTATGGTGGCCATATTTGCCAGGTCAGTCTTCCCTGGCCAAGCCTGAAACAGTGACAGTTTGGGAGCACCTGAATCTCCACGCAGAAGCAAACCACTACCTTCCCCACCAAATGCAGGAAATAGTCACCTGACCCCAGTGGAGACAGCGATTACTCTACTGCTGATATATTGCTATACAACCTGAAATTTGATTCAAATGATAATCATACACTTTCTTATCTTATCTGACTCCTCAAAAGCACAGCAAAAGGGGCAATATTATCACTGCAGTCCTCTGAAGGAACAGGAATCCCTCCATGGCTTAGAATTACAGTTATTTTCATCTAGGAAAATGTTTTTCTCTTCAATTTTGTAAGTGGAAAGAGGACAGAGAGGGGAATAAATCAGCAATTCACACGTCCCCAAGACTGAAGGACCAGGTCCTGCGGAGCAGCCAGTGTGCGACTGTTGCTTTGAAAGTACTGTTAGTCATAGGTATTTCCACATACAGCCTTGAGACCTGAGGCTTTCATTTAATATGACTCAGCGCTTGCTAGTGGTTTCCAACTAACCTATAATTGCCATCTGCAGAAACTTTAATTCAAAGAATCCAAGCCAACTCAAAAACCTTAGCGGAAGAATCTCTAAAATTGATGCCATTTACCCCTCTCTTATCCCTTCTGCCCTCCCACGTGTTTAAGACCAAGCCTCTGGCCATGATTTGATTTGAAGCATTTATAGAACAGAACAGGATCTGGCATTGAACACAATGAAAACATGCCATTGGAAAATAAGCATTTGAGGGACTGGGAAATAAGGGATATATTAATTGTGGTTTAATGTTACATGAGAGTTTTAAAGCCAGGCTTTCTGTGGATCTATTCTTCCTTCCTTTTTCCTATTCCTGAGTCCTTTTTTCAGGAGCGTATTCAATCTTTTCATTAATATTGCAGCAACTCTAGGGCTTGCCTCACCCCCAGACTCCTACCGTCCTTGAATGAGGAAAGTAAGAGAATACTGATGGAGCTGGTGAATGGAAACGTTCCTTTCCTGAAAATGGAATGCTTTATGAAAAACTGCACTCCACAAAAAACACTCAGAACAATCCAACAACTGTCTCTCCTCCTTTTTACCCTGAGAGCCACTTGACTTCATTCACATATTTTGGTGTTTGAATGCCTTTGTTCTTAGGCCTCAGATACCCAGGTGGAACACCAGCCTATTAAGCCTTTCATTATCCTAAAAACGTGAGCATCTGAGTTACTAAAAACATTTTCATCTCTGCAGAGTGAGCGATAACTAGAAACCGGACTGTTTACAGCATTCTAAACTGGAGTATAGGTAGCAGAATGGCAGTTGGGTGGATTTTTATAAGAATACTTGTTAATGGTTTCTGAGATGGATTCTGTGCTAATTCTTCTCGCATCATGAATGATGGCCCTAGCTAGACACTGTCGCTGGGATCTTCATCTATTAATCATGGAGGCTACTTTCTTATTCGGTTGCCATAGTTTCAGGGCCTCAGATAGTGTTGGGATGTCTTGGGAAAGGTTTGAGATATACTAGGCTTGCGAGGCTTGCAGTGATTTTGGCAGTCGTGGTCTTCTGAAAGCACTGAAAACTGCTTCTAGTATAATTCAGCGTTGGATTAAAAGAGGCAACTTCTGAGAGGGTCTCTCTGGACCTTGTTACGTGCACATCCAGCTGATATTTACTCCAGGATTTGCCTCTTACTCAATCTTGCTGGTAAAAAATTACAGTCCGGGGGCTGATGTCACTTTCATCTTTCGACAAGAAAGCCAAAGGGTATGAACTCCTCATTAAGGCTGTCTCTAAACGTGGAGGTAAACGAGGCCATTCCTGACTTCGCTCAAATCTCAGTTTCATAACTTGGTTTTGGCTCTGCAGATGGCTAAATAAATAAAATGACCTCACGAGTGTTGTATGTTGTGCTCTGGTATGGCCATGTAAACACTTGTGCTTTCCTTCAGGTTTCACCTTTATTTTCTTTGGTTTGACACACATTACTAAAGGGCTAGAGACCATTTGACTGCATTTTGCAACACTGGCCCAAAGGTCTACTGTTTTGCCAGCTCTTGAGTGTCTGAGCATTTTTTTCTTCCGGTAAGTATAATATCTTGCTATTTCGGGTTGATGAGGAAAAAGCTCTCCAGTGGTGGACATCTCATGTGACCTAGTCAAGAAAAGATCTGGAGGAGTAAATTGCTCCAAGAGGGAGACACACGCACCCCATGACTTATCTGCTTCGTGTGTGGTGAAGAACACAACTCTCCTTTGTTAGGTAAAGGTGGCCTTGTGTAACAGATACTGGTACATTTCTTAATGTTTCAGTTCCCATTTCTCAAGTGGACTTCCAAGGACTTCGATCAGTCTAAGCCCAGCCATTTAGTTCCTTTGTAACTTAAAACATAAAACCATCTCACACTTAAAGCAAACAGCACTGAATTCAGGACATGCAGTGCAGCAACTGAAAATCCAGGCGATTTCAGAAGAAGAAAACCTTGAATTCATTACAAATGGGCCTAATCTAGAAAATAAGTCATTTTTTTTTTAAACTAGAAAATAACTAGTTTTTATTTCAGGGTGAGCTTCAAAGCAGCCGTTTTAAATTTCCCCAGATCCAGCCTGCCAAAATTTTTGTTTAAGATCAACAAAGATTTTCAATGCACGTGCCTATTATATTGACCCCTCCCTTACTCAACCACACTAAATGATTGATCTTAGAGGCCAATAATTTGAAGTTAATTAAAAGGATAACATGGCCTTAATTGCTACTGGCTTCACCAGGCTTCTGGGCACAGGAATTCCTTGTGGAGAAACACTTTTAAGTGTCACAGCAGTTTTTGATCATGTGGTCTGGCTTACCCATAGGCTGCAATTATCCCCTCAGCCCTCCCCCACCTCCCCCTCAAATATCTCTGCAAAGCAAAGAAAATATCCATTTGTAAATTCAGTATTAGGGACCCCTGATTATTCGGCAGGGTCAGAAAATAGGTCCTGCTTGTTTTAGAGTATTCTTTAAAGATAGTTGTTTTAAAGAAAAAAAAAAAAAGCATGGAGTGGGGAGGACAATGGGATTAATATTTCATATCAGAAGCTTTTTTTGTTCGAAGAAGAGTTTGTGGGAATTCAGTTTGCTGTCCTCTCGACAATGACAAGGTTGTGATTACTCTTTGGTATCTGGTCAGAGACGACATTGCACACTGGAGCCTTAAGAAAAGTAAGCAGTGCTTTTGTGAGGCTGTCAGTCAAATACAATGTAGACTTTAAGTAACCTTAATTAATGATTTCTGATTACAGATTTTTGGGTGCCTCCAAGGCATCAATGCCTCGGAGGCTGCATTTTGCTGGAACATTTTCAGACAGCGGTGACTTGAACATGCTTCCATTATCTTGCCATGCAAACCACACTAGGTTCTTATTTTATGAGAAATGTGATTCTGTATCATTTGCAGAATGATCATATAAAGAATGAAATATCACTTGGGGAACAGCTGAAATTTATAAGTGATGCGGAGTGTTTTGAATCTTTAGAGGAATCATTTTTTATTTTAAAGCAACTTACCTATCAAAATTGTTGATATATACTGGCTCCTAGCTGGATTCGAGGCCATGCCTTCCAAAGATTGAATGGGACTTTGAGCAGTGCCCCAATTCTTTCAAATGAAAGCCACTTATGCTGGGGATACTGGACCAGGTGGTATTTCCTTTGCCTAAAAGTACTCTTTACCGAGTGCTAACCGTAACGACCAGAGCACTATAGGCACTGGAGAGAAACAGGCCTTACTTTTGATTTACAGTACTTTTCCCATGTCATGAGTTTTAGAACAGATATCAAGAAGCTGAACTGTAATGTTAATGCGCTATTGACATTCAACTTTTAACTAGAGGGGCCTAATGAAAGTTAGGTATATTAATGCCAACTTATAAATTAAATTGCTGAGTGAATAATCATTTTGTACCTTATACGAAACTCTTAGTAGCATATAACCTGTCTAGTTTAGCATAATTTGTGCTTACGAATTATAAATGCTTAGCTTTTACAATTAAGCTTACTGATCTATAAGCGTCTTAATGAGAAATTACCTAAGTTGATTGGTATTATTTGCTGTACTGTGTTCTAGGGTAGTGATTATCTGAAATAATTGGCAAGATGGTTGTCCCGCTGCATGCAATATGGTTTTACTTCTAATATAAATTACGTCAACCCAGCGTCATGATCCCATGTTTGCCCAGACAAGAGGAGATGCTACAGGTGTCATCTAGAAAGAACAGAGTAGTTGCATATGTAGCCAAGAGGAAGGTAACAAACATCTTTTGGATACTTTTCTTTTTTAAAGCGATGTTCAGCGTACAGGGAAAAGTTTTCTATTAAAAAGTCAACTTTTATCTACAAGGTGTTTCCGTTCATTTGTGATGAGGGGAAGTTCAACATGTTGAATATGCTGATTAATTAATTCTCCTGGGAGATCCTGGAGTGTGGAGCTTTCGTTTTCATATTTTGTCATGTCCAGAACACAAGACCTGTGAATACTGCCCAAACACATCCATTCCCAAGAATGAAAAGGACAACATAATTGCCACCGCTGTTAGAAAACAGCCACTTCCAGTTCCCCAAGCCAGGTGTGCAAGAGAAGGCTTTGCAATGTTGTGAATAGCTTGACATTATCGCATCGCTATTGAAATGCAAATTCCTCTGAGCAGAGCTTGCAAAGGTTTCCAACATAGGACTGGGGCAATGTCTTTTCTTGCTTGTTGTCAGCCATACCCAGTCTTCACTGGAGGGCTCGTTCTATTAAAAGTAATCGTAATGCATTTGCATATTGCATTGTTTCTTATTGCCTGTGTTTCAAGTGCCGGCCTGCCCAGGATGGCACCTTGTTGGGAGAGGACAGACTGGCTTACAGCAGTGAGGTGCAAACCCAGGACTGCTCTGCCCAGGAAGGAGTCTTGCCAAGTCCCGTATCAGATTTAGAAATCAGGCTTAGTGGTGATGATCAACATCAACAGTATTTAACGGTGTCATTACTACTAATAAAGACCTCATTATATAGTGCTTATATTTTTCAAAGTGTGTTTATAAACATCACCTCATTTAATATCCTTACAACCTGGGTTAGGCAGGGCAGGTATTATTATGCCCAATTTAAAGATGAGATAACCGAGCTTCAGAGAGGTCAAATGATTGGCCTAAGAGTATATACCTCTGGTAAGGGAAGGGCTTGAGACAAGGTCCCCAGCCTTCTGAATCTGAGTTTTTTATGCTCCGTGTCATTGTACAGTTTACTCAATACTTTACAAATTTTTGAAAACAATTTACAGTCTTCCAACTGAAGATTTTTTACATTATGCCTACTATGCAGATTTTTTTTACATTATGCCTACTATGCAGATTGACTACTGCCATGAAACAAGCTTAGAAGTAGCTTTCCGAGGACTTCACCTGAGGCTTCACTGCCATTGGGACCTAAACTCCTGGTTCTGGGTGGAATGCTATTGCAGGTCATTGTCTCCAGCAGCTCTTAGGGCCTTGAGTCTGTCATCCGAAAGGACGTCATTTGAAAAATGGAGGATGTTGTTATTTAGGATTCTAGTCCTGTTTTATAGTAGGGATAAAAATAAACAGTAACATAAAAGTGTAAACTTTGACCCTGGTGCAGGGTACAACTGGAGGGACAGAGGGGTGAACCAGATATTCGGCAGGAATATCCTCCTGGGGCTTGCAACTTGCGCCTATGAAACAGAAACACACTTTCAGCAAGGAATAAAGTAGACCAGATGGCTCAACATAAATGGATCTTCCGTCTGACCAAGGTCATTTTACTCCTCTGGTCCACGCTGCTGGGTCTAGTGAAAGCAGCAGTTCCATTTAATTCAGCAGATAGATATTTAGCACCTACTCTAGGCAAGTTCTAGATACTGCAGAGACACAATGATGACCTAGTTCAGAATTTACTGATTAACCGCATACCGATTTAAGGCCAGACATTGGGTCGACATTCTATCGAGGAAGTTAGATTTGCAAAAAAATCACTATAGCGTCTGAGGTCTGACTATTCTCCATCCCCAAAGCAGAGTGGTAAGGATGCCAAGGACAGGAAGGAGTGCTCTGTCCAGCTGGGGAGGAAGCATTTCAGCTGCTTCTGAAGAATGAGTGAGATTTTGGTACATGGGAGGCAAGGGGCAGAAGAGCAGTGGGGCTAAGGGAGAGGCAGGAGCAAAGGCCAGAGGCAGAGAAATGCAGGATTTGGCCCCAGAGCAGCAAGGGGGCCTCCTGAGGACTGGTGATGTGGCCTGAAAGCCCAGCGGACAGAAAGAGGGATGGAGAGCAGCCTGTGGAGGTCTCTGCCCTGCTGAAGAGGTGGGACTTGGAGCTGCAGGCAGTTGAAGCTTTTCAGCAAGATGATGATGTCATCAGATGTTGTGTTGTAGAAACATCAATCTGCTAGCACTGTGAGTGGAAAAAAGGAAACAGATTCTGGGTGTGTTGACAAAGTACAGCCGTCAGGACTTAGGGACCAGTTGGACGTGTGGGGTAAGGGGGTAGAAGTAGTAAAAAAAAAAAAAAAAAATGGTTCCAAGATGTCATGTCTGGGGAGCTGAGTGGATCGTGGTGGCACTGGCCAAGACAGGAACCCAGGTTTACAGACAAAATAGTTAATATTTAACAGCTATCATAAACCATATGTAAATGACACATAAGAAGCCAAACGCCAAAGCCTGGGATTAGTTCTATTGTGCTCATACCCAGCTCTGTAAAATGAGTGCTAAAGATTTTTAAATTAAGAGCATTTACACTGTTGCATTTGGTCTGGCAGCTGGGACCACCTTCTCCAACATTAGGGAGGTTAATACCATGATGTGAGGTGGATAATAATGAGAAAGACTGAAGCACCGTCCAGCGTATCTATAAAAACTGGCTACAAAGTGCAGGAGGAGCGAGAGCACGTGATTCACTCCTGTAACAATCAAGGCCTAGATCGAGCCACCTGTTTCCTATTTTTTTCATTCTGAACGGTTTTACTTTATGCAAGTCTTTGAATTCTGAAACTAAATGTACATGTGTTTGTCCCTTCCTCCCCTCTCTCCTCCTCACCCTGCCTTGGGCATATTTACCAGTGTTTATCTCTTTAAGTTGCCTTGTGCAACTGAAATGTTACAGATGATGTAATTCACAAAACACAGATAACAGCTAAATTGTGTTGTTTATTTAATAAGAGTGTTAGCAGACAGCTAGGCCTTTTTTTTGCTGCATTATGCTAAAACCGAACACTGCTTATTGTAGTAGAAGAAAAAATGTGTTGAGTAATATTTTATTTAGGAAGAAATAAACCTTCAGTACATAGGTGAATGAGGTATTACAGATTTCGTTTTATGGTTTCAACCTTTAGATAAGTACTGATACAGTACAGTTGTCCACAAGAATCCTCTAAAGACCTTTAATAGTTGAAAATAACTAATATTTATGCTATAAAAAAGAACCCTAAAAAGATGGATATTCTGTCTTTACCCTTCACAGTGCATTTTTATTTCAGAGGCTTCTAAATGAACCTTCTAACAGGAAAGTTTTATTCCATAATAAAGTTTTGTTTTACATTTTAAAAAGAGGTTGAATAACGGAAGTGAAACAAAACAGGATTGGAAACATCAAGTATCTTCAGGGGGCTTTAACAAATAAGGGAGTTTCTAGAAGGGAGAAAACGTTTATGAAATGGTTTGTTTTGAAGTCTTCTTCTAAAGGCACATTCAAATTAAACATTAAAGAATGATCTGATGATTTTTTTTACACGGGGACACCATATTTGAGTTGCTGTTATCTATTGTACTATGCCAAAGTACTGCTTGGTGTAGGATTACTTAGTTTCTAACTTGCAGGCTGCCCTCTAGTGTTACTTGATATCAACACAACTACTTTTGTTTAGATTCCAGGAAAGGTGAAAAAACATACAGAGCCTCTTACCATCTACTGATAGTTAGCAGCTAACCTAGCCCAGCCAGTCACTGTCTCTAAATAGTGTTAAGAAGTTTGATACCTGCTTTGAAAGGTGGTGAACAAATTTAAATGTGTCCATCACCAAAGCTCTTGATGGCAAAGAGGACAATATGGTGTGGAAAAACACACACACTCGTGACTGGGAATTCCAACCCCATATAAGGAGTTAAACACCGAACAAGAAGTTTTAAGACTGCGTTATCCAATTAAGTTCACTTATATTTTCTTTTATGTCATGCAAAAGAACAATATACGATCAAATAAGCTCTGTCAAATAAGTCTAAAAGACCTTCTTTAATAAATTTAAATTAAAATTATAAATGTCAAGAAAGAATTTTCAACCACCATTGGGTGGGAGATGTTTGACCAGATAGCCTCACCTCCAAGTCCGTGGCGTAATTAGCCCTCAGGGAAGAGTTCTCTAACTTCAATACACTATCCTATTACAGACCTTCAAAGAGTAAATCTCAGCACTTTATAGATTATCCTCTGAAGATATTAAGAAGAGAAGCACGCACTGCAGCCTAAACTGTGGCATTAAGTACTTTCTGACAGTAGTGCCAGCTCTGCTTTTTCTCAGATGAAGAGTAAGCACACTCCAGAGTCTGCAGTAAGTGGAGAGAGTAAATTTCAGTCTCGGTAGCTATCTTTTTGCATGTGTAATGTTGGCATCCTCAGTGGGTTACGGAGGTAACGTTACAATGTTCCAGGTACATCCAGCTCATAGCAGTAGAGTGACTGACATGAATTTGATAGAAACATTGACTAATGATGATGATTTCCCTAAAGTTTTGAGACTAAGATCAGGAAAAACAACTAAGATCCCATTACTGCTAGAAACACACAGAATGAAGCTGAGGGTTAAAATTACATTTGGGAGTCAACTTTCCTTCTACAGGGGTGACATGATGAAGGAGTTAAAAGTATGAGCTCTGGAGTTTCCTGTTCTGTTGGCTGTGAGATCTTGGGAAAGTCACTTAACCTCTCTGGGCCTTGTTTTCCTCACCTGTGAAATGGAAATACTAATAGTGCCAACCTCATAAAGCAATTCTGATGGCTGAATGAGACCATATGTACCAGAATGATGGCTGGTACATGGTAAGCACACAATAAAAATTATCTATTATAATTTGACACCAAGTTCTCCTAATAGAATTGGCTAAATTCAGTGTTTCATGTCACCAGGAGGGCATGGTTGTTGGCACGTAAGTTAAAACTGAAAAGACAAGATGATAGTGAACACATGAGTCTTTCTGCCTGCTTCTGTCTCTGTCTCTTTCTCTATGTACTTCTGTGTGTCAGAGCCTGATTTTAAATAGTTGATTGAATAATCATTCATTTCTTCATTTTATTTAGGAAATACTTATTAGCACATACCTACAATATGCATTGAGCTATATTATATATTAGATCCTATTGGATAATTCCAAAATATTAAGTAGGTGTTAGATGAATAGGTTTTGATCCCATTTTAATTTGCCTTTGTTGGGTCTGGCATTAATTTGCCTTTGTTGGGTCTGTGTTTATCAGGCTTATGCCACAAGCCTTCTTGCACTCTGGGAACAGACCACGTAGGAACTCCAAAGGAATAACACTGAGGGAGTTTTCTGTGTTAGATTGTAGTTAATGTTATATTTGGAATCACGATATTTCAAAGAGGGCCCAAAGGTCTCTGTTAATCTAACCTGACTCAAAATCAATGTGTAAATACAAAAAGTTTATACGACGAAACTTTAAGGTATATATGGCATTAACTACATGCACCAATAAGCTAAAAGTGTCAAACTGATTCACTGGCTTTAAACACTTGTTTTTCACAAAACCCAAGAACTGAAGTACTGAACAGCAAAGTAGTTGGATTGGAAAGTGATTCCCTGTTCCAACCCAGCCTTCACCCCTACTTCCCCGGGGTGCAATGAGAGGAGAGAAAAGAGGTTCAGTGATTTAAGAAGAAACACAAGGGCCAAGCTGAGCATTAGCTCTCAAGCAAACACAAGTTAATTCTGGCTTTATCCATTCTAAGTACTTGCTCCAGTGGGCAAAGCCTAATTCACAAAAATAAGGGAGCTGCTGGTCAGGAGTTAGGTAATGTGTTGGAGACTGTGTACTTCCCGAAATGATGGATGATGGGAACGCTGGCCCTCCTCCCCTGTGGCAGGGAGGATTGTGTTTGTTTGGTATTCACCCAAATTCAGGACCATGTGACAGTTGTTTGGTGTTTCTTGTGAAATGGACTTGGGCCCTAGCCAGATGCTAGTGGACAGATGTTCACAACACAAAACTGTCATCAAAATAGGCGCTAATTGGCACCCTCCTAATGATCAGAACAAATAAGGCAGGAATGGGCTGGATCTGCCGTGACCATCCCAAGGTCCAAGCCTGCCTCTCCCGGCTTAGGGAGGAGGTCTTGTTGAGAAACCCAGCTTTTTCCGTACTCAGGGATTTTGGGTTCCTGGGCTCTGTGACATCAAACCTCCACAAGGGATATTTAGTGTTTGCTTTGAGTGTATGGATGCTTGTATGTAGGTGCTTAAGAATCGAAACCTTTCAAGAAGGTGGGCAAATCAGGGTTGTTTGGACTTCACCGCCCACCAAAGCAGGTCTTAAGAGTGCAGAATTTCCTCCACAAATTTGGTTTCTATGCAGTGTTTTCTGAACACATACTTTATAAAAATTATTACCTATTACCTTCACGTGAACCCTCAAACAGAATGTGTGCACTTCATACCTCTGGTTGTACCTGGTTAGTAATAGCTGCAGCATAATTTTGTTCAAATATTTTGGATAAAATGGATTTTTAAAAAACTAAGTTAAAGTGAGTATTTCAGGGGCAAACTGGTTTGACAATGCCCCATTCATAATTAGGTACAGTTGTTCCTACTTGTACAGGCTACAATCAACTGTCTTTGATTTCAACAGTCAAACTGTCTTTTAGTGCCTCAGGCACTTTTTGAGTAGGAATTCTCGCCTCTCTTCTCTCCATTTTGCAAGTTGGGAACAAACTCATATCCTGGCTTATTACTACTAACAGAATATTACCTATCTGGAGACTAACAAATAATTCTTTGTAAAGCAGGATGTAGTATTTTTTTTTTTTAATTTATTTTTGGCTGTGTTGGGTCTTCATTTCTGTGCGAGGGCCTTCTCTAGCTGCAGCAGGCGGGGGCCTCTCACTATCGCGGCCTCTCTTGTTGCAGAGCAGGGGCTCCAGACGCGCAGGCTCAGTAACTGTGGCTCACGGGCCTAGTTGCTCCGCGGCATGTGGGATCTTCCCAGACTAGGGCTCGAACCCATGTCCCCTGCATTGGCAGGCAGATTCTCAACCACTGCGCCACCAGGGAAGCCCAGGATGTAGTTTTATAATAAGTGATTTGGAACTTTTTTTTTCTGATGTTACTGTTCATTGCATTCCCTGGATTCAGCTCATATGCAGATGAGGACCCAGAATAGAGACCCTCCCTAACACTTCAGACTCTGCAGCCCATACTCCCACCCCCATGCATTAAAGCCTCCTTTTCCCCACCCCTTTCCGGAGCTAAAGATCCAAGAAAGGCTCATCCTCCACCCAGTTCTTTCTAAAACATGCTCTGTACTAACCCAGCTAAAGAGGCTGGACACATTTTACTAGTCCTTTCTGTAACTGTTTATCCAAAAAAATTACAGACTTGGTTGAGTGTGAGAAGATAACTTATCATTGTATTCATCCTGGTTGAAATTCCCTAGGTTTTTTTTCCCTAACATCTTACTCTCCGGATTTCTCTGGCCCAAAAATACACCCCCTCCTTTCCATTCTCTAGCGCGGCTCCTGCTCCCCTGAAAGAAAGGCAGCTGCAACTAAAGGAGCTAGAATATACGCGGCAGCCAGTGCTGGGGCCTACTGAGCCCATTGTTTGCTCCCAACACTGTGGAGCCAAATCTCATTTGATAGCACAGTGTGTTCTAGGAATTCTACTTCATCAGTACAACAGACCTTCTCTAATGCTTTCCTCTTTTCCCCACTCGCCGCTGTCACACACAGCGCCGCAGAGCCCCGCGGCCAGCAATTATAATTCACTTCTCGCCCAGGCTCTGCTCGCCCCCATTTGCAGGGGGCCACAAGGCATCAGCTGCCCTATTAAACAGATGCTAATGACCCCGAGTGTGATGAGCCCAAGCGGTCGACGTGATGGTGTGGTTAAGATTTAACCCCTTTGAGGGACTGAACTTGGAGTTCAGAGGTGGTCTCCCTACAGCGGTTACACGAAGGTTGGTAAGAAATCTGGCTAAAGTTATACGTGGCGGATTTTCAAGTGCTTAACGATCAATGAGGTGGCTATTTGTGTTTAAATTGAACATATTAATAAAAGTTTCCCAATACAGTCACAAAAAAATAGGCCTGATACAATGTGTTATTTGAATGTCCTATATGCATTTATGTTTGCAAAGCAGTTTGCAAACTCGTAGTGTTGTCCTCATTTTCCCAATGGAGGAGCGTCCTTTGGTGCCTCACAAGGATTCTTGGGAAGAAGGAATGCTCTCCAGAGTACAGTCAACTCCCCCTGGATCCTCACCTGTCAGGGAGATGCTTTTCTCCTGGAGACAGGATCTCCATCATTTCTTATGCATCCCTATATCCAAGCCACATAAAATTTCACTTTTTTAACTTTTGAGTATATTTTGGCAATGCCTGAATGAAAATGTTTTCATTTTTGTCCCCTCTGGCAGCATGTGGCGCCACTTATGAAATAGTTTTCTATTGGATGTGTAAAACTGCCCCATTAATACCACTTCCTGTCAGTAAGTGTGCGTATAAGCAATCGTCCACCGCTGATATAAAAGGCTTTGAGAGAGGATCTGATCTGCAGATCTGCACCTGAATGACAGGTGCAAATGCTCCTCCCGGTAGAGAGGATGTAACCTAACGCCCCACCTAAATGCCCTCACCTTCTCACCTTCCAACTCCTCAGGTGCTTACCTGGCTTGCTCTATGGCCTCGAGCAGCCGTGCCGAGAGATGGGGAAGAGCATCATCCTAACGGGCCCCACGTTGGAGGATTTCATTTAGGACCAAATCAGTAATTGACCTGGAGGGTGACCAAGTAATTAGTGCAAGGCTTTCAGCGCTCTTTTATATGCACCATCTCATTTGATTCTCACAATACACCGTGGCACCTGCCTTTGCCCTAGTTTGGAAAAAGAGAAGAAACATTCTCCTCTTGAATAAAAAGACAGTCAGCGTAGAGTCATGTGTGCTTATTATTTTGCCCAACTTTTGTGCTTTGTAATTTTCAGCTTGGCAAACGAAAACATGTTGAAAAGGATGGTTGGCTACAAAATCCTTTTTTAAACAGCAATGTGAACATCAGAGGAAGCCTGAGGCCATGACTACAGCTATTTTACACATTCTGGGAAATTTTCGAGAGTAAGAACAAAGACCATGGCTCACCTCGTAGTGCTCTCCAGTTTAATCAGGAATTCTCTGACTGCTCTCAGGGACATGTGGTGGTGGCCTGCCTACATTTTTTATTGTCACCGTTTCTTTAGGTTAATGTAGATCGCTGAGTCAGGATCTACAGACAGGATGCTGTGACAGACTCTCAGGAGAGGCCTTGTGGCAACCATCAGGCAGGTATTATTTTAAAGCCCTATCCTAGCTGTCAGAAAGCTGATGGCTCCTGATACTTCTAAGTGTCAGTTCAGACATTCTAATTCCTTAGTGGGATTATTGATGTTGTTGTAGTAGTGTGTCTGCATTTAATTGCAAACAGGAAGTTGATAGAGCAAGCCTGTTGTGATTACATCCTCTGACATACCTATTCTATCTGAATCCAATAATCAGGTCAAAACTTAGGGGTGGGTGGGAGGGAAATGACTTCAGCAAACGAAACCATGTGTGTGAGAGAAGAAAGGGAGCATGGCAGTGGTCACCGGCAGAGAGGCTGGAGCTTGGGCACAGATTCAAAGGTCATCACTCACTGGGCTGTGTGACCTCAGGCAAACTTCTTAACGTCCCTGTTCCTCAGTTCACTCCTCTGTATAATGGAATAGTAATGGTGTCTGCCTCAGAGGATTGCTGTGAGGATTAAATGAGTCAATATGTGTAAACTGCCTTAAGGGTCTATTACATACTAAGTAGTAGATAAGTGTTTGGTATTTTTACTTTTTCCCCCCAAATCTTCTGTTCATGTAAGCACGCTGATGAGGCATAAGCTACAAAGAGTGAGTGTGTGTGTGTGTGCGCGCATGCGCTAGAGAATGTGATATAGAATTGATTCGACACGAATTTGACAAGGGCAAGTCTGCCCTTTTTGGCCCACCTTATCTGCTTTGACACCTTGCCTACGCCCAAAGGCCCTGCTCTGTCAATCCCCTCCTCCACCTTCCCCCTTCAGATTCTTCTACCCATGTTCTCTTCGGTCATGGCCTGTATCCCACCTAAGTGACGTTTTATGAATTCCATAAAGCCACTCAACTTTGAGGTCCCCAAGAACGGAGGCTATATATACCCTTACCGTCTTTGCATTCAGTGTTACTTTTTGAATGAGCTAATGGATGCTAATATTTAAAAATGGAGCTAACCCGAGACCTCTTTTGATAATGTTGGATTTCTGTCCTTAAAGATGAGAATTTTACACATGAGTCTATTTGGGGAACTGAGTCGCCAAAGACCTACCTAACCAGAATCTCCAGGATTGAGGCCTGGGAACCAACAGGAGTCAAATGTTCCTTGGATGATTGTGATGATCGGTCAATTTGGGGAACCTCTGATTTAGTAAACTGTTCTGAGAATTATGTTCCTCACGGTGTAAGATGATTAGAGAGTCAAACTTTTCTCCCAAGGTTCTGGTGCAGATGTCATATCTGTTGTTACCCAGGGTGAAGCACCAGGCAAACCTAAGGCACTATTCTTACTGTTAGATACAGAGCCCCTGGGTGCTGTGGACGGTCCTCAGACCACAGGGCACAGAGATGTCTGCTGAGCACATTGACAGGGCCTTCGGCGGCTGGTCATTGGCAAGAATCTCTCCTTTGGCATCTCCTTTGCTTTTGCTATGATTCAGAAAAGCCAGTTAAAAGCAAGGTTTCAAGCCCACAGAACCGGACACGGGGTTCTCTGGATCATTAGATATTGTTAACATTGGCACTTACACAGTATTATTTCACAGAGCTGGTTTCAAGTTCAAGAACTAAAAGGTAGAGTAATGGTGTCAGATAAACTTGGAGGGGATCATTCTCTTGGTAATCTCTCCTTTCTTAAAATAATCCAGACATTGCTGACGGCATGAAATTTGTGACTAACCTTCAGCAGATATGTTTATTTTACTTTTAAAATAAAATTAAGGAGGCTTAGAAGTAGGCATGGAAGGAAATATTAGGAAATTAATGACCTGAAATAATTGAGGGATATTTATTAGAACATCTCTGTTTAAAATGCCTTCTAAAAAAATAAACTCTTTAACCACGAACCCCTTTCTATTCAAACCCTAAAGGGATACAGTTCCTTATTTTCTATTTGTACAAAGTTAGGATCCGTCACTGACTTAAACATGAACATAAGATGCCCATTTAGAAGGCCCATGAACAATGGAACCAGTCACAGCCAAGTGAATTGAATGTGTGCTTGTCACCAGTCCAAAAGGTAGCACCGGCCTTTGGCAGTGAGGTATTTGTGACAGTGTCTGAATATTGGTGAAGTGTTTCGGTTATTGTTTGTATACTTTTAAATGCTCTGAAAATTGATGATTTATACACGGTATGAATGATACAGGGGAAAACTCTCTTGTGCGTTTTGCATAGATGGTACGTGCACCCCTGCTGTCAGCAGAAGAGTACTCACATGGCACATTCTGCTAACCAGAATTGGATATTTATGCCTCATTAGAAGAGGAAAGTGTAATTTCTCACTTTCTATAAATAAAATTATTTTTATGTCATGTCTCTAGTTTCCATCTCTGTTTACATTTTATTTCTCTGGTCAATGTTGGCAGAAGTGAAAAGGAAATTTACCTCTCTAACTCTCAGTCAGAGGGTGGGCGAAATGCTTCACTAGGAGTTCCAGCTGAAGCTCCCCCCGTGGCGGTTCCCCATCCTTTTTCTCCCCTTCTAAATGTCGCAAGGGTTTCACGGTAGTCTAGTCTCCTCCAGGAGATAAACATAATCATCAATATCCTTCTGCTTCTTATCTCTCTTCAGGCTTCAGCCTGAATTGTGTTCTAGTATCTGAGATCTCCATATGCTGTGGGGATGGTACAAAAGAGAATGTATCCCATTGTTATGGCTAACAGACTCCAAGAGAAATTCTTATTTCTTGATTCAGTCCTCAAATGGTAGAGGCTTATAAAGTAACCTCTTAGAGATCCTTGGCTATATTGAGGGGATGTAGCCTGTGATTTTTTTTTTCCCCTAATTTTCACAGACATTTAAGAGATGATTTATCAGGTCCATTTTCTTGTTTGCTTATAATGATTTTTAACTGTATTTTCAGTTGATCCATCAAGAGCTTGAAAAGTGCTTATCTGATCTTCCCATCAGCTAGTTCTGAGAAGCTTTAAATTAGCAGTTTACAATACTGTATCTACAAGATAATGCCTTAGTTATTGTACACTTCTTTCTAGAAGTAAAAATTGCCGACAGAGAATGCTAGGCCTGTCCCGTTATTCCTTTAGTTTTCAAGACAGCATTCACTTAAGAACAGAGTTTTAAATGTTTTTGGATAGTAACAAAACCCTTTTGGTTATCCATCATGGTTTACAGAATGGAATTGTGTAGAGCAGTACTGTCTTAAGGTGAACTGAAGCTGTACAGACAAAGAGAATAAAGTTGCCTTTGTATATCATCTTCTTTTGACTTGGTATAATCTGATAGAAAGCCCGTTTGTTCCCTGGCCTCAGTTTTCTCATGGAAAAGGGGATTTGGGGAAACATATCTAGAAACCCTTTATTTAGCTGAAGAAGCTATATTAATGAAAAATGTATTATTTAAGCACAACAACAGCTTCTGCATGGTATACACCATTATATTTCTAGATTAAACTGAAAAAATGTAGCACAAATACTGGGAGGCCTGTTTTATACTTCTTGACCAAAAAAACCCAGAGATGTATTAACAGCCCACAACAACCCTCCAGAACCCATTTTCAAAGTAGTCTGTGTTAGAATGACACGCACAGTTTCTGCCCTGCATGGCAGGAGCTTGAAACTTTTCTCCATACACCATCCTCAAGCGAGTTTTCTGCTCCAGTGTGAAAAATGTGATATTTACTGAGACACACCATGAGCCTTGAGAACCACTGTTGAGCCGACTAGGAGACGGCAGCTAAGTGGGCAGTATCAGGAGTGTGCCAGTCCTTCCTGGGAGCAAGAACTAAGGTCCATAAAGCAAATCTCAAGTACGGAAAAGAAAGAAAGAAAAGAAAGTTGTCAAGGAGGGTGAAGGCATTATAACTGGCTCTTGCTGTTCTGTAGTGCCCAGCTGTGTTCACACCCACAGAGCTTTGGAACCGATTCAAGACTGATCAGCCATAAACTAAACAATTAAGTTCCAGGGCTGCCAGACATTCCTGTCTGCAGGTGTGAATGTAAGTGATAGGGTAGATGGTCTTACACAATAACCACCAGGATAGCCATGGGGCCAGAGTCTCTGAGCACAAAAGGTATGTCCAGGAATAAGGTTCAGCACTTTTGGAGATGGCATTAATTTGCAGCCCCTAAAAGTGCTTTCCGCTCCTCCCAGGGAGAAGGTTACATACTGCAAGGTTCTGGGTATAATACACCTTAATTAATAGCATTGATCTTGTTCCCTCCTTATTTGCAGAATGCTTTACATTCATGGTGTTGACTCAAGGGATCATTTGGCTTCTTTTCTTAAATATCAAATGTATAGGAGTTTACATCATTGGAGTTTCTCCTCTGGTTTAGATCCAAAGACGTTATTAGCCAGTCTGAATGCTGGCTTCTTAGTAATACTGTTATGAAATAAAAGCTTCTGTTATAGAGGCTTACTTAAGAGATGAAACAAAGGCCTTTTCTTAATCAGTACATTACTTAAGAGAATACTAATCAAGAACTTCCCTGGAGGGGCAGTAGTTAAGAATCCGCCTGCCAATGCAGCGGACACTGGTTCAAACCCTGGTCCGGGAAGATCCCACATGCTGTGAAGCAACTAAGCCTGTGCGCCGCAACTACTGAGCCTGTGCTCTGGAGCCCACGAGCCGCAACTACTGAAGCCCGCGCTCCTAGAGCCCGTGCTCCGCAACAAGAGAAGCCACAGCAATGAGAAGCCCACACACCGCAACGAAGAGTAGCCCCACTCGCTGCAACTAGAGAAAGCCCACGCACAGCAACAAAGACCCAACTCAGCCAAAAATAAATAAATAAATATATTTTTTTAAAAACAGAGAATACTAATCAAATAGTTAACTAATGAGAAAAAATTGTAAATGCTTTTAAAACGTCCCTTTTCACCTTAAGAATATGTAAAAACCACTCATTTCTGATAACATACACCCCAGACTGGCTGGCATTTTAGGAGTTAATTTCATGTTTGAATATTGAAAAATAAACAAATACAAATAAAGTGTGAATATATTTCGAGGGTTTAGCACATTGGATTCCTTGGCTGGGAACCCAATTGGGATGACCTGGAAGAAAAGGATCAAAGCAAATATCCATAAAATAGAATATGAGGTTTTTCAGCCCCATCAGGGCTATACCTCTTCAGGACACTTGGTAGACATGTCCATTTCTTCAGTGCCACAAAAATAAAAGGATAGGGGGCTTCCCTGGTGGCGCAGTGGTTGAGAGTCTGCCTGCCAATGCAGGGGACACGGGGTTCGAGCCCTGGTCTGGGAAGATCCCACATGCCGCGGAGCAACTACGCCCGTGAGCCACAACTACTGAGCCTGCGCGTCTGGAGCCTGTGCTCTGCAACAAGAGAGGCCGCGATAGTGAGAGGCCCGCGCACCGCGATGAGGAGTGGCCCCCGCTTGCCGCAACTAGAGAAAGCCCTCGCACAGAAACGAAGACCCAACACAGCCATAAATAAATAAATAAATTAATTAATTAAAAAATAAATAAATAAAAAATAAAAGGATAGATTTTTTTTTTTAAGGCTAATAGTTTTTTTCCAAAATCCTTTTAATGTCTTTATAGAGCAGGAAAAACTGATGCAAAGGCAGAGAGCAAACAGGATGACTTAATGGAAATCAGGTAACAAGCCTAAGGAAAGAAATAGGTTTGGAACCAAAAATAAATTGAACATACAACACCTCTCCATTCTGTTCCCTTTTCTTGTTGTTTTTCATGAGAATCTGTATTTATGGAAAAGTCAGTTGATAGCTTATCAGGCCAAAGCTTGTGTTTGCTCAGACTAGCTATAATGAGCAGTAAAAAAGAGGTGGGAGTGGCTAACATGTGGGGAGATGGAATCAGGGAAAATGGGTGGAATCAGGGAAAATGGGTGGACTCAGGGTCGTTTTCGAGATCCAAGTTTTGAAAGCTCTTTAATCCCCCCTTGTGGTGTTACGTTCACCGAAAGGGGTTAGGATAAGGATCTGTGTAATGGTATGGGGGCTTTCCAGGCAATCTGGACAGTCTTCTGGCTGCAGGAAAGAGCTCCCAGACTTCACCTACTTCTGGCCCTATGATCCAGTGGACAGGTGATCTATAGCCTTGCTCCTGAAGGGTGGCCCACCAACCAGCAGCATTAGCATTAGCATCACCTGCGAGCTTATGAGAAACGCAAACGCTCAGGCCTCCCCACCCCCCGCCAGTCTGACTGGCGGTGAGTCTGCATTGAAACAGGGTGACTGTGGTACCCAGTAATGTTTGAGAGGCACTGGGCAAAAGGATTCATAGACATGAGATGTCAGGACACACAGAAATGTGGGGTGCAAAGATGGGGCTGTCATAGAAAAAGGAGAAACAAAACATTTTTAGCTTGCTAGCTAACTACACTGTAGGGATGTGATGATCTTTGTTGGTAGTTTATCTTTCAAGATGTAAAGCAGAGTGTCTCAGGGAAGTCGTTAACTTGGACCTTGACATGCCTGTACCTGTGGAGTCATGAGGGCCCAATATTTGTCTAACAGCCCCAAGGCCACATGGGCAAATAGAAATGAGGTGAGAGTGCTGGGTGATAAGAAGAGTGACACTAATCTCAATGGCCTTTAGGATTATGGCTTTCGTCAGGTCTCAGAGCTTTGGCTGTAGGAAACAAGACTCTGCCCTTGGTTTCTAGGATGCACTTATTACTGAAATGACTTATTTTATTAAAATTTCCTGCTTCCAAAATGCTTTACAGCCCAAGACAATCTTCATCATCATAACAGCTTCCCAGGGTAGCTCACACCGTGTTCCCTGATTCTAAGGCAAATGAGGATTTCTGCCATCACCTCCACAATTTTGATGGACAGCAGAACTGGATGGGGCTGTGAAGATGACAGGATAAAAAGTGCTCCTCTTCAGAGCAGACTGTCACCACATCTGAATGGCCTCTTCCTACCTACATGGAGAGACTAGATCGACCCTTGTCTCTTACTTTCCCACTCTGGGCCACCAGTTTCCAGAGCAATCAAGTGATTAGGTAGTATGTGAATAAGCCTCTTACAGTTTCCTGTAACAGTGGAGGGTGAGGCTGCAGATAAACCCCTGCCACTTCACCTTTCATGCCAAAGTCTAAAAGCAATAAGTACCAAGCTAGAGAAATATTGACTAGGAATGGCGATATCACAGTAATTACATGTTGGCCAGTAATTTTTTGTCCTTGTAACATTTTGATGTAATTATCTCAGTCCTGTTTGGCAGGCAGAATTCATTCTGAGAATCACAGGAGACCTCTCCCAAGAAGTACACAAGGAAACTGCAAACTGCATCCGTGTCCCAGATTGTACCTGACCCCAAGCTCAGGAGGGACGGTTGGGAAGGAGATTCCTCAGTGATCTCAGAAACCAACTCTCATAAGGAAGGGCCACCCCTAGTGACAGAGGTTGGAAGGAGTGCCTTCAGCAGTAATAAACCGGAAGTGTAAATGTTTCTGGAAGAAGGACTAGAGTCTATTCCAAGCTCTTCCAGTAGACGAGTTATTTCTTGGAAATACTAGGGACCAAAGAGAATTTTTTTTCCTATCTCTACCAAGGCACATTTAATCTGCCTGAGAAATACAGCGGAGAATACCGACTGCCATGTAATTAAAGACTGGCCAAATGTATTTTAAGAGCTGCCCCAAAGGTTAAAGAATTTAATGACAAGCAAAGGAGAAGAGAGACGCTATGAAGTCTACCACAAAGGTGAAAAGGGTTAGTTGGGCATGAATCTGACCACACTGGAGACTTGACCAAGAGCATGGAGGCTTAACCGCATTATCTAACCAAATCTGTTTGCCTTATTGTATTGTCCCATTTACTTCTCTTTTTCTTCTTCCAGCACAAACTGAGTCAGTATGTGGGAGTGGTATCTCTGCTGCCTAATCTGGGTGCAACAGCCCTGCAAAGCCAGGAAACTAGTAGGATTATAAACTTCTGGAGAACATCAAAAAGTTAGCACATGTTGGCCAGTCTTGACCACTTGGAATTAGAAAATGAAAATTTTGGTCTTATTTAAAAGGTTAACAAGTGTACAGGTTAAGGAGAAGTTTTGTTTTTAGATTAGTGGGTATTTCTATAGTATTTCTACAATAGAACCTATTAGGGTTCAAGAGTAATGAGAATCATTCTAGGAAGAAAAAAGTATTTTCAGCAGAAACTAGATCAAGAGAAAAACAAAAGATTGAGACACACCTGCAGTTGCAAAGAGGATCCCAGGAAAGGTGAGAGTGGAGGAGTTCCAAGTGGGAGCGAGCCTCTCCTGACCTGGATTATCTGGCTCTCGGGCTCCATGCATGGGAGGGCGCAGGGGGAGAGGCTTTTACTGAACCAAGGGAACTTGTAAGGGCTTTCCAAAAACATTAAGTAAAATTTAATTAGTTATGAAATAGAAAGGCAGCACCTTCTATGGCTTAAAGGAACGCAGGTATAGCCATAACCAAAAAACCAACCGTAACCCCTAGTAGTTGAAAAATGAAATTGACATCATTTTGAAAGAGAAAAGCTGGTATTTTCAGAGCTTAGGGGAGAAAAACCTTCAACTTGATGTTATGCTGCTTGGGCTTTGTGAATATTCAAATAGACCGACATCACAGAATCCCAATGTTACAAATGGAAAATGATGCTATCTCCCACAGGACAAAAAATATCAGGGAAAAGGTTCAAGTGGTGCTGAAGCAGCAGCCTCTGGAATGAAGGAAGTGGTTGCTGGCCTAGAGGAGTAAAGAGATGGAGAAGTGAACCCAGCAATCCCGAACAGAAGAGGCTCTGGCACCCTCACTTCCTTGCTCCTGGGACCATTCAGCCACAGACGCTTCCTGTTTGTCCAAGCGTGACACAGGAACCAGCTTTATGCAGAGTTTAAAATGATGCTAAACCCCACAAGTTTGCCCTGATCTACCAGTATCTGCGAATGGTCAGGCTTCACCTTCAAAGAAATCCAAATTCTTTCAGCATCCAGTAGAGTGTGTCATTTGCCTTTGAAAACGATTTTTTTTTTAGTTTCTTTGATACAGTAGATGTATGGGTGGGTGTCGCTTTTAAATTCCCTGTAGTCTAAAGTAAATGAGAGTGGAGAAAACAAATGTTTCCTTAACCCTGTTAATGAAAGATAAAGAGACAGGGTCCTTTAGAAAAAGGCTGTTAAAATAGTATGTGTGTGTGAAGAGGCTGGGGAGGCGTCTCTTGGAAAGAAAGAAAACACAGTAGAGCAACGAGGACGAAATGCTGAGTGTCCTTTAGAAGATACTTTATTTCTTAAAGAACTGTCCAGATTTCTGACTTATATAAACAACAGAATATTGGTTAGTTATGGTAGTGGCTTTGGTGCATAGTTCCTAGACCTTTACACTATTTTTGGTTAGCAAAGAACAACTAGAAAGGATATAAGAAATGATGATCTCAAACTCCCTATCCAAAGTCTTTTAAAAAATCCCACACCAGTTCCTGTATCTCAAATGAAGACGAAATATAAAGAGACTTAGTTTTTGATGGCTCTCCAGGCTACCCTCCCAGCAGCAGGGACAGAATTTTCAGAAAACATGGGGAAGAAATGCAGCACGCAAACACTAGTGCATTTCCCAAGATACAACATGTGTTTCTGCACGTGAGAAAACTGGATAAAGAAAGCATCTTAAAAAGCTTAAGGTTTCTTCTGCCCTAGATACCCATTCAGGTGTAAGATGTTACCAAGTTCTTCTAACTATTAATTAGCCTTTGAACTTACAGTGACAACAATGTGAGCTTGCTACTGACAGAATGAACTTGTGTGTGTGGCCTCGGCATAGGATCATGCACAGTCGTTTACCCTTTACTTAGTCACATCAGTCTAGGGTTGCTACCTTTTAAGAATATCGCTTTCAAATGTCCTTGAATACTAGTTATCATTTAAAAAGTAAATAATAATAATTTTGGTGACTCTACCCTCCCCCCCCCTCCCTCACACACAATAGTCATAATAAGACTTCTGAAAACAAACACAGCAGGTTTGGATCAAAGACCTGTGGTATGACTCTGGATTCTTATTTTGAATACTTAACGTGCACTGGACACAGGGATCATCACTAATTAGCATTTCGCGTAGCCAGGCCAGCATGTGATTCAACTGTTCTTGTGTTCACCCTCCGCCGGCACCACCCATCATCGCTGATCCACGTGAACGTTATCAAGCATTTGCAGCTTGAGAAAGACATGATCCAGATCTGACTCCTCGGTTTTGCCCCAGTTAGAATCAAGTGGGGCACAACAATCTCCACGGTAAACCATTTACATTGTCATCTTCCTATTATCATGCTTGTGAATTTTGTCGTCTTGGGATGGATCGAGAGCTTTTACATCAGTTCAGTGTTGCTAATGGAAAATATTATTTACACAAGACTTTGTCCTGTCTGCATGCAGCCATGCAGAAATATACTGTCATCTAAAAGCCAAAAGATGCTGATCTGAAGGAGAAGTTGTTGGCTGGTATTGGTGCCAGTCAAATGAGAATAAACTGCCAGGGAAGACACAAGTGAAACATGTTAGCGTGGACCAAGTTTGTTTTTCTCGCTCTCTCACTCTTGACATTAGGTATGTAACACGTGCATACACATAACATCAGTCTCTGAAATATGAGGGATGTCGGATTACAAGCAAATAGGGAATCTTGGGACAAAACTCCAGTGCACCCTCATGCCCTACCTCCTTATCTTGCCATATCATGGTTCTGACAGTGAGAGGTTAGAGTGACCTGTGGCAAAGACGGGGGAGTTCATTTCTGCTCTGTTTCAGGGAATAACAAGGGGCCAGCCTCTTCTAGTAGAAGTGGCTTGAAATAGAGCTATAGACAGAAATTAAGGGATCTTTGTGAACACCTGAAGCAGGGGTTTATCCAGGGATGGAGGGCACAGGGCAGGAAACGGCTTCTGTGTTGCAGTTTGTGGTGACGACTGAGTCCATTTTGGCCTGCATTTACCATAGTAATTTTTCACTTACCTACTTTACAAGTGGTATTTGAACTGATGGTGAATCAAAAGAATGATAATGGATACTTTTCCCTATCAAAAAAAAATATATATATCTTAGTGTTACAATAACTGCATGCCCTGAGAAGAGTGAGTATTTGGATCCTGTCTCATTATCTGAAGAAAATATCAGCCTGAGCATATAAAAAAGATCCATCTTTTACCTAACCAAGAAGTTACAGTAAAAGAAAACTTTTATAAAAAATGCACAGTTTAGTACAAGAAAATGAATATGATGAAATTAACTGGTAATGGAAAGAAGACTTACCAGATCAATGAGATCAGAAAATTTTCAAGAACACTTACTCAACAAACTAAAAATTCATCAAAGCAATATAATGTGTTCTACAGCTGTTAATTTAAGATACATCGGAGAGAACAACTGATGTGACCAATGACCTAAATAATTAAATTTTTATATAAAAATCAAGAAGTTAAGAAATTCCAGGACAGAAGTAAAATAAAAACTAAAATATAAAGTATCTGGACTTCAAAGACCTGTAAATCATTTTTTTAAATGTCTTTATTGGAGTATAATTGCTTTACAAGGGTGTGTTAGTTTCTGCTTTATAACAAAGTGAATCAGCTATACATATACATATATCCCCATATCTCTTCCCTCTTGCGTCTCTCTCCCTCCTACCCTCCCTATCCCACCCCTCTAGCTGATCACAAAGCACCGACCTGATCTCCCTATGCTATGCGGCTGCTTCCCACTAGCTATCGGTTTTACATTTGGTAGTGTATATATGTCCATGCCACTCTCTCACTTTGTCCCAGCTTACCCTTCCCCCTCCCCGTGTCCTCAAGTCCATTCTCTAGTAGGTCTGCGTCCTTATTCCCGTCTTGACCCTAGGTTCTTCATGACCATTTTCTTTTAGATTCTATATATATATGTTAGCATACTGTATTTGTTTTTCTCTGACTTGCTTCACTCTGTATGACAGACTCTAGGTCCATCCACCTCACTACAAATAACTCAATTTCGTTTCTTTTTATGGCTGAGTAATATTCCATTGTATATATGTGCCACATCTTCCTTATCCATTCATCTGCCAATGGACACTTAGGTTGCTTCCTTGTCCTGGCTATTGTAAACAGAGCTGCAATGAACATTGTGGTACATGACTCTTTTTGAATTATGGTTTTCTCAGGGTATATGCCCAGTACTGGGATTGCTGGGTCGTATGGTAGTTGTATTTTTAGTTTTTTAAGGAACCTCCATACTGTTCTCCATAGTGGCTGTATCAATTTACATTCCCACCAACAGTGCAGGAGGGTTCCCTCTTCTCCACACCCTCTCCAGCATTTATTGCTTGTAGGTTTTTTGATGATGGCCATTCTGACTGGTGTGAGATGATATCTCATTGTAGTTTTGATTTGCATTTCTCTAATGATTAATGATGTTGAGCATTCTTTCATGTGTCTGTTGGCAATGTGTATATCTTCTTTGGAGAAATGTCTGTTTAGGTCTTCTGCTCATTTTTGGATTGGGTTGTTTGTTTTTTTGATATTGAGCTGCATGAGCTACTTGTAAATTTTGGAGATTAATCCTTCTTCAGTTGCTTCATTTGCAAATATTTTCTCCCATTCTGAGGGTTGTCTTTCGTCTTGCTTATGGCTTCCTTTGCTGTGCAAAAGCTTTTAAGTTTCATTAGGTCCCATTTGTTTATTTTTGTTTTTATTTCCATTTCTCTAGGAGGTGAGTCAAAAAGAATCTTGCTGTGATTTATGTCATAGAGTGTTCTGCCTATGTTTTCCTCTAAGAGTTTTATAGTGTCTGGCTTTACTTTTAGATCTTTAATCCATTTTGAGTCTATTTTTGTGTATGGTGTTAGGGAGTGTTCTAATTTCATTCTTTTACATGTAGCTGTCCAGTTTTCCCAGCACCACTTATTGAAGAGGCTGTCTTTTCTCCATTGTATGTTCTTGCCTCCTTTATCAAAAATAAGGTGACCATATGTGTGTGGGTTTATCTCTGGGCTTTCTATCAAATCCATTGATCTATATTTCTGTTTTTGTGCCAGCACCATACCGTCTTGATTACTGTAGCTTTGTAGTATAGTCTGAAGTCAGGGCGCCTGATTCCTCCAGCTCCGTTTTTCTTTCTCAAGATTGCTTTGGCTATTCGGGGTCTTTTGTGTTTCCATACAAACTGTGAAATTTTTTGTTCTACTTCTGTGAAAAATGCCAGTGGTAGTTTGATAGGGACTACATTGAATCTGTAGATTGCTCTGGGTAGTAGAGTCATTTTCACAATGTTGATTCTTCCAATCCAAGAACATGGTATATCTCTCCATCTGTTTGTATCATCTTTAATTTCTTTTATCAGTGTCTTATAGTTTTCTGCATAGAGAAGACCTGTAAATCATTTAATCTGAACGTCTACCACTGACGGAAATGGTGTTAACAATTCTCGCAGTGAAAATCAAGTTACTGAAGGAAATCCATCAGTTTTTTTATGTTTATGTGAGATTTGAGGGGAATCAATCAGGCACAAATTAAAGAAAGGCCACACAAGTCAGCGTTAGGGGAATTATGAAGAAGTATTATAGTGAGAAGTGCAAGGTTACCATATTAGAATACTGGGAGCCATTTCTTTGAAGTATAACCTCAGAGTATGGATGGCAGCTCTGCACACCGCCCAGTGCAGCTGCAGAGGCAAGACGGTTCTTACAAGCGCTAAGCGTCAATGATTTGTTTTGTTATCAGATCGCAAAACCAGGAGAATGCTTTTCATAGCATGTCAGATTATGTGCATACTCAACATTCACACCTCTTAAGCACTCTTAGAACTAGGAATTTGTGACATATATTCCAGGAAGAAGACCAAAAACCAACAAGAACTACAAAAGCAATCCAGTATCACTTTCAGCTTTAGGAAGCAGAACTACCACATAATGCTTGCCCAGATCATCAGAGCTAAAATCCCATCGCAAAAAGTTGCCTAGTGCTGAGGAAAGAAATGCCATTTGTTCTAACTTCTATAAGTCGGGGTGTTGGGGTGTGGTACGTAAGGAAAAGATGTAGCCATTTAAAACTGCACTTTATATATAATGAAGAAAAATTTGCCTGGTTGCAGAACATACAACTGAAAATGATATTTGCTTGGTTGTTATGAACGACTTCCATCAAAAAACACTACCAACTCCGAGTTAATATAAGTACATGAAAAACAGCTGTTAAGTACAGTTTAACATATACACAACAGGTTAAATAAGATAACGGACAAAAATATTACAAAACTGTTGTTGAAAGCAAAAGCGCTAACTGAAATTCTATTCGAAATTCTATTCCTCTGAACAGAACTATCCAGAGAACTCATGTAAAATGATAGTGTTGAAAGAGCTTTGGAAAACATGGAATTTGAAGGACCTGAAAGTCATGCATTATCCCAGCAGCCTAGGTGGCTCCACGTGTGTGAGGCTGACATCTCAGGACAGTAAGTGGCATTGCATCCTGGCCATCCAAGTTCATTTCTTTAGGATACCCACCCATCATCAGGGGAAAAAAATGAAAATGCTCAGCAGGAAGTTATTTGAGGAAGGTAAAATGTTTTTAAAGAATCAACAAATACCTATTACTAACATTGGGAAATAAACCCTCAAACCATTGAGCCTAAGTAGATGGATAAGAGGAATGATATTCATGTATGAAGACAGCAGACTGTTATTCCTACAGAGTAACTGACCTAAGTTTTTAAGAGCAGATAAAGCAGTTAAACACACTGCTTGTGTGACCTGCCTGCATTTATTCTCCATATGCTAACTCACATACTCTCGTGGGGGTTTTTTTAGTATCTTTTCTGTTATTTTTTCTAAATGTACTAAAATTCCCAAGAAGGTGAAAACATGACTACTATTAATAATAGCAACAATCAGGGATTTCCCTGGTGGTGCAGTGGTTAAGTATCCGCCTGCCAATGCAGGGGACATGGGTTCGAGCCCTGGTCTGGGAAGATCCCACATGCTGCGGAGCAACTAAACCTGTGAGCCACAACTACTGAGCCTGCACTCTAGAGCCTGCGAGCCACAACTACTGAGCCCGCGTGCTGCAACTACTGAAGCGCACCTAGAGCCCGTGCTCCGCAACAAGAGAAGCCACTGCAATGAGAAGCCCACACACCGCAACAAATAGTAGCCCCCGCATGCCGCAACTAGAGAGAGCTTGCGCGCAGCAATGAAGACCCAACGCAGCCAATAAATTAATTAATTTTAAAAAAATAATAATAGCAACAATCATAGCAACCAATATTTTTTTAGTGCATGCTATTTGCTCACTTAATCCGAGCAGCAACCCTAAAGGCACCTGTTACTATGATCCCCATTTTTTAGTTGAATTAGTTGAGATTCTGAAGAGTAAAAGCATGTTTCCCTAGGTCACACAACTGGAAATGAGCAGTGCTAGGCATCCAAGCCCACACTGGACTGATGGCAAAATCCATGATCTGGTCTCCACCGACTCCTAAACACTGTCTCACATGCAGGGCATGTGAAAGTTTCCTTATGAAGTATCTCTGTGTCTTCGGGCAAGTCATTTAACTTCTCCAGAAGCCTATTCTTCTGGAAGAAGGCTTCTTCTTCTCTGCAGCCTGAGATACTGTTAGATGATTTCTTAGCTCTAATTTTTCTGTGATTCTAGCTTCGATTACCACCCTACATAAGGAATACCTTTATTATGAATACCTGCTATAGTTTCCTATCGATAGGTCTTTGAGTGAGTGCGCATGCGTGTGTGCGTGTGTGTGTCACTATTGCCAAAAGATTTTCATCAAAAGCACATGAATCAAAATGCTTACCTTCTAACTGCTGCTAGAAATGCTTCTGACTAGGTAGGTGTTCCAAATACTGGGCTGCTCTTACTATGGACTTGATTTTTAGGAACGCCTATTCTTTTTCACACATGCTAATACATTGTCTATCATGCCTCTCCTAATAGCCCATGAGTCTTGAACTTGGAGCCAGAAAAGTACTGCCTTTGTAAAGCACAAAAGAATACCAGTTGGGGTGTTTTTTTTATTTTTTGTTGTTTTTTTTTATACCACACAAGGGCTGAATAAAAAGCTCTTGGACCATTCAGAGGCTGCTTGCATTGTGCAGCTGTTCCTTGACTGCTAAGAACATCTCGCTGCTGACAATGCAGTACCTGAAGGAAACACTGCTCAGGGAGCTCTTCAGGAGTTGCAGGACCTGGGATTTTTGCCAGTGTCCTCAGAAAGACTGGGGGCCTTTTTCTTGGTCAAAGCCCAATAAGCATTTTGCAGTTTGTTATCGGTTGTTGTCTGCCAGCCAGCGTTTGTTTCACAATATTATTGCAACCATGTCTTCCCAACATGCTGACACTTGGGGACTTTTTCCTTTCCTGTTTCGGTCCCACCTCCGTGAAATGTACAGTGAGACTCTGATTGGTCCTAGTCCCCACCCAGTTAGCAATGCATCACTGTGTGAACTGAGTTCCCAGGACTCTGGCTCCCTAGGACAATGTCTCTTTCTTCACCAAGCTGATGGTAAATATCTGGTCAGCCTCATCTATTTAAAACCAGCCAAGCAGGGACTCTAGTGCCGGGGAGAGGATTCTTCTGTTTGTTTGTAAGTAAACAATGGGCCCAGCTCTTCCTAACTAAAATTAAATTCCAATCACTCTTAAAATAATACCAAAAAACGAATCTAATTGCAACAGGGGGGTGGGGGAAGAGGAAAGCAACTTTACTGGTGCTGGCTGCTGCTTCCTCACTGCCTAAGGTGAGTTTTCTAACTGATGATTCTGGAGAACCCGTCTATGCAGAGGAAATGACTGTTCCCTGCGGGTAGACAGGGCTGGGTGAACTAAAAGCCAGATGGACTTTATTTGAAATCATTTATTTGAAATCAATCTTTATTTGAAATCATTTCCTATATAGGTATGAGTTATAGGATTAGGTATAGGTATATAGGATTGAGTTATTTAGTATTGGCATTTAATTTTTTAATAGTTTTTTTTTTTTTTTAATGCCTAAAAACTTAAGGACCATGCAAAATGACTACCGCATCTTCTTGCTTTAGAATGATACAGAAGTCCCCTGCTGTCAACAGTCTCAGTATAGGAAAATCTGGCTTGGAGAAAAATCGAGGGAGTGGGTGTAACCTGTTTTACAAAATCGTCTATAGGAGGAGTCTTAAGCAGAAACTCTGCTCCTACAGTTATAACATGACTTGTTTAAAAGCTGAACATTTGTTGAAAGGTGCTGCATATTTCCAACTTCTCCCTCAGCTCAGCATCAGCCCCGCTTTTCAGGGTGTGTGGGCCCCCCTGGACCGCGCAGGACGCCAGTGTGCATGGGAATGCTTTATGACTCCAGCTGAGCCCCAGCTGATGGGGCTGCTTTCATCATCTCCCTCAGGTTGTCAGCAGCCTTTATTCCTGCAGTTTACATTCCCATCGAATATTAGAAACATCGACAACCCAATTACCTGTGTTTCTGATTGGATACAAAGTCAGAATAACTGTGATATTACCTGGATCACAGTTTCATCTTGTTCAAAATCCAAGATCACGCGCCCATCACAGAATTCCTGCCGCTCACTCACAACAGCCTCCTTATGCCGCAAGCTTTTGCTCATCGCTGCAATTTCTATGTGTCTCCACCCAGATCCTTCCTGTGCTCTCCCTCTAGCCGCTGCAAAGCCAACTTTGCATTTGTGCAGACTTGCAGATCTGCATCCCACTTGCTACCCAGCTTCCCTGTTGCCCAGCCAGGTCAATGACCTTATTGCTTGGTCTAACTTTAGCCTTCCAGGGCAGAGGACTTATACCCACATAGTCCACGCTGCCCTCCTTCCTTCCTTCCTTCAGGGCACCCGAGTCCCTGCTCTCGACACAATGTCTGTGCTTTTCTTTAGACTCTCGTCTCCTTATAGCAGCACGTGTATTTGTATGATGCTGAGTGCTTTTCCCCACCCGGCTGAGGGGCCTGATTTACGTATAGGTAAAGATGAGTACAGCATTTCAAACGCTAGAAAGCTGAAAATGTGAACTTCGTCAGTTGCTCTTTATTGAGTTACATTTTTGGTGAGGTTTCTGTAACCTTCTAGAAAGGCCCTCTGTTGTAAAAGTTGAGAGTCTTCATTTGTTCATTCAGTCATTCAGTAACTGTGTTCCCAGTGCAAGGTCAGCACTGGGTGTCTAGTGGTGAATAAAAAGGACATGATCCAAGGACTCATGAGCTCAAAGTCTAGTGGCCACAAAAGATAACCCGACCAGTGAGCAAGTGAGTACACCGCCCACGACAGCCTGTGGTCAGCAGCACGAAGGGAAAGAACGGGGCTGCATGAAGAAGAGCGCTGTGATGAGGAGGGGGTGTCAGGAACCCACACAGATGGTTTGGTCACGGAAGGTCTCAGAGGAGGTAGTATTTGAACTAAGGCCTGCAGGAGGAGGAAGAGCAAGCCAGGGAGGCCAGGAGGAAGAGCTCTCCAGGTAGAGGGAACCACGAGGGAAAACAGCTCCAGGCAAGAAGGAGCTCTAGAACATCTGAGGGCCCCAAAGCTGGCCTCACTGGAATGTGGCGACAGGGCTCTCAGGAGCTGAGCGTGCACGGCCGTGGGTCCGTCCAGGAAGCCTGTATTTTGTTCCAAGTGCGGTGGAAGCAGTGAAGCGGGTTAAGACCCGATTCATGCTCCATACGCAGTCAGCAGAACAGAGGTGGCAGCAGAGGTGGAAAGAAGGGAAGGAATTCTAGCTGTATTCAGGAAGAATCGACAAGGCTTGCTGACATAAAGCCACTGGATTCCGGAGCTAGTCCCCGGTGGCCTTTGCGAAGAGCAGCTCCGGCGGAGTCACAGGCGAGGGGAAACAGATCACTGGGGAGCGGATGGAGGTCGGGAGGTAAACGCGGGTTGGAGCTGTACCAACCCGGGCGAGGCATCTGGCAATGAAGATTAAGGCCTTCAAGGGGAGGACAGATGGAGACAAAGGTTTGTTTGGAGTAGGGAGACAGGCGTGTTAATGGCTATGTCAGTGGGTTGGGAGAGAATGAAACTTCCAGAGAAAGGGCCCAAGAGATGCAGCCTCCTTGGGGAGGGTGGAAATAATGAATGTGGAATGAGGTGAAGGAGGGATGAGTCTTGAAGGCAAGTGGAAACCCGAGGGAGGAAAGCCTGGAAGTGTGTGAGGACGGGAAAGAGAGAGCCGAAGGCCACCTGGCCTTGGTTTTACGCCCCCTGTAGGAAGTGGGGCCTCCACCTAGACAGGGAAAGAGGTTTTGAAGAGGGTAGTAAGGGTCTGCAATCTGAACTGCCTCGTCAATCCAGACAGGGGCTGCTTTCGAGTAAGAGAAAGGGCTGGAGAGCAGTTAGCGGTGTTGCTAAATTTGTCTGCAGCCCTTCCAAACGGCTATGTACAATTTTTCTCCAGCAGTGCTGCCTCACTCCAGAGAAAAGCGTGCTGATGTACTTTGGAAAGATTTTCAATAACAAGAGCTTTCTAAATAACTTTCAGTTTAACCAGGAAATCATTCAGCCAGAACCCCCCTCCCCTAAGTATTCCAGTTAGTCAAAGTTTTACTGAGACATGTCAGCACTGAAAAATGCAGAAGGCAGCTCAGTAGGACCAACTAAAAAGGCGTCAGAAATCCCACATCTGTGCACGGAGCAACAAATGGACAGTCTCTTTAAAAGCTAGTCATTACAAACCTGCCATCTCCAATGCACAAGAGCACCACAGGTTCAAAAAAGGAAAAAGAAAAGAAGGAAATCCACAGCACAGAGTTGAAAGACAGTCCATTCAGAGTATTCCAAGGCACATGCGTTTATTTAGTTGACAGGACGTTTTGAAATGTTAACTTCAAAATTAACCAATAGCTTTGCACAGTTTGCACGAACAGTCAAACGTATTCAAATGGCCAAAAGGTTACTAAATAGGCACGACATGGGATTTATTTAAAAACAGTCCTGTAAAAATGTGTACAGTGCATACATAGGGCCAAGCTAAGGTGTGCTTGTGAGCTGTTGGCAGAGGGCTTGGAGAAACCTGACCCTGCACTTTGTAAATTATAAACTGTTTACACCTGTCATCTGTCTGGGTCTCTGCTAATGACACTTTAACAATTGGCTTATGTGTGACAGGGTGCTAAGAGCCAGTGGTTTCAAAGCAACTGCATCCAAAGGCATTGTGACTGATGTCCACTGGAGTTTGAGGGAAAATAACAAGGCACCGTGATGTGACGTAGGTGAGGACTTTTACCACCAGGTTGTGGGTGCCTTTAGGAGGGTAACCCTGTAAATGTCTCCAGTGGCAAAGGAGGGCCTTTACACAGGTCGACTGGGCCGGGCATGACCCGAGAGACCCAAGTGCCTCTGACACTAGCCTCTGGGTCCCACAGTTCCCCAGCTGGAAAGGCCAACTGGGAAAGGCAGGATTTATAACATCAAATTAAAGTCATTGAGTCATGTCCATCTGACCGACAGAATTGTAGGAAGAATGTTTTTTTAAAACTTTGTCCCCCCTTTTCTCCACTCTAGACCCTCCCATTTCTAACCCCCAACCTCCAGTACGATGCCCTGCACTTAAGACTAATAGGCACTTATTAAATGTTTAGTGAATTTAATATTTAGGAAATGACTATGATTAGAGGGCAGTATGCACAGTAGTGAAGAATAGGCGTTGGAGTCGGCTTGCCCAGGGTTCAAATCCATGCTCCCCCACTTACTAGTGTGTGACCTTTGGAAGTCTCCTGACCTGTAAAATGGGGATGATAATAATAGCATCTGTCTGGAGATGTTGTGAGGATGAAATGAGTCATAACACATAAAGAGCGCTGAGCCTGATGCATGGTAAACACAATAAAATGTTATTATTTTGCAAAAATAAATTCCTCTTGGGCAGAGGGAACCCTTCTGAAAATATAGCACCTACAATAAAGGTAAACAGGTATTTTTGGTCACTGATTAAGAAAGATTCTATGACTTCTGCATTTTCAGTATCCTGTTCCCAAAAGTAATTCTTAGATTAATATGGGTTTTTTACTCTTCAGAAGTCCAAAGGGTTTAAATAAAATTATATACAATTTTGTCTTTTTAAAAAAATCAGTGTGAGTCTTTTTTAAAATAAGTTAAGCTTCTAAAATATTCCTTCCTCTAAAAGACAAAAACTTACCAGATTCTGTTTCTTTTTGGAAATGAATTCACATCTAGATTGCCAAATTTCACTCTTAATACGGTACGGAACAGATGAGTTACAGTTTTTTAACCTCCCAGAACACACAGACTAGTGATGGGGACATGGGAAAGGACATTTATCTTTTCAGCTGCACGAATATGAAACCCATAATATTTTAGTGAACTAAACGAAAAATACATATTAAAAATTAAGACCATGTGTAACAGGGAGTGTCTGTATAGCTACAACACTGGAATCTGTACAATTACCCTATTGGACAGACTATAATGTCCTTTACCAATTACTGGAAGCAACAGTGCCTTTTACATTAGAATGAAAGCAATGAAAACAGTGATTATTTTCAGTCTAAGATATTCAAGATTTACATTTAGCTCAAATGGATGTGCAGCCATATTGAATTACAGCCACCTTGTGATTAGGAAAACAAAAGTACTCAAAGAAAAGGGGGAAATGCTGATTAAAACTGGTCACTTAATCCTAGTTTTAGGCCCTACAACAGCTCTCTTGTAGATGTGTCTCAGATACCAAAATAACGGGTTGAAATATAAAGTATTTCGTTAATCACTATTCACACTAAATAGGTTCTTTACATTCACACTCACCAGATTTTTTTGGTTTTATTGTCGTTTTGTTTTAATGCCTGAGGTTAATAACACCCTTAGAGACTGTCTACATGTCCACCCAGCACGGCAGAGCCTTGGTTTGTTATTATGATGCCAGTTTCACAATCAGAATCCATTAGTTAATTTAACATAGTCAGAGAAAAACTCATTTGTGTCCTTCAGCGTCTTTCACAGTCAAAGTGACACAGGGTCAGGCATTAACTGGTGGAGGGGGACAGCGAAATTAAAGTCCCTGGGTACCGGCCATTCACAGCGGTGGAATGGATAATTATCAGACTGGATATAATTATAGAGCCACAGCAGTCCCCCACGATATACTGGCTATCTGCCTAGCACAAAGGTTTAGATCCTTAATTTGTTGCGGGCCAGAATAACTATGAAGTAGCTGTGTATTTTTGTGCACCATCAATCACAACTTAGATAGGCAACTGCTGCTGTTTGCATTTTGGAAGCTTGGCAGCTGTTAAGCTCCTGCCTAGTTTTCGGACAGAAAGATAGGATGCAGGGCTGTGGAAAGGCTTTTAGTGGCAGAAGGATTACACCTCTGCCAGAGTCCTATCGCAGGCTCATTAGCTGAGTGGATATTTGAGCCTAGTCAGTTTCAAAGGTATACTTATATACAGAGTTATCTGTTTCATTAAGTTAATTTACCTGAGCTGGCTTTCCTGATAATCGGCTGCTTCTGCAGTATCAGCTCCATACTGTAAAGGCAAATGAGGATGGAAGGATGGGGGTGGTGAGAGGGACAGATCAGCAGGGTACTGGAGTCTATGTGGACGCACTCTCCTTTAACTGGGCATTTCCAGAAATCCACATCACATCCGTAAGCAAGTGAGAACCATGGCAGGAAGTTTACGAAGGACTGTTAATTCACTTTTGGTTTCAAAGGATGAAGTTGGAAAATGAGAAAGAGATCATGTGCTATGTTAATCACTCAGGAATAGTATCCAATTGTTAAGAAAGGAAATGAAGAAAGGAAAGGGAAGCGATAAAAAAGGCTACGCATTTGTTGATTAGGTGTTTAACCTCTAGTGATCCTGGAGAGTGCAAACTGCTTTACAACTAGATTCACTTAAATGATTTGGCCTAAAGGAAATGATACCTGCAACTTATATCCTGCAAGAAGTTGTTAATTTAAAAAAAAAAATCCTCATTTCCCTCCCCCTCCCTTTTTTTGTTCTCTAAGTTGTTCATTTTTAATAAGCTTTTGCTTTGTGGCATTTAGACTTGAGTGTTATTAAATTAATGACACTTGAGTTGGATTTCAGCCTGTTAGACAGATTAGTTGAGAGCTCTTTAGATGTTAGAATTTAATCTTATCTAAGGTTTTGTGGTCTCAGGGTTGACTTTTAACTGAAGGTTCTTACCGACTTTCACACCATGCAGTTAACAGACCATCTAAGACTAATCATTAGACTTCATTAGAACCAACTGGTTGACAAGGGCAGATGAAACAGTCCACGTTCCCTACCCCTTTCTCCTAGAACAGAGCTACAACATCAGCTCGCAGGAGGAAGATGGAGAAGAATTCCTCCTCCAACCTCATTTATACTTTCACCTTTTCATGGCCTACTGGGTATAAAAGATCACTTTCTGAAAGTACTTTGGTGAGAAATATTTCCCTCCATATAGAAAAAAAAAAGCCCCTATATTTCCATGCATTGGATCATTAGAAACAGTTTATTTTATTGAGCAAGCCCCAAATCCATTTGTTTAATTTGGCAATAGTCAGCTCTTGGCCACGTTCAATTTTCTTGATCCAGCATATTGGAAGATCCAACTCCACCCATTTTTAGGGCAGAAATGTTCAACTGCTTAGTTCTGATGACAAAATGTTGAAAGCCAAGTATGACTGAAGAATTAACCTCTGTTTGAATTGATATTTTGCTGGTAGGAGCTTTATGTAACAGTTTAAACTTCATTGTCAGAAGTAGATAAAATAAATATCATCCTTTCACACCCAGGGGAATCTGGGCCAGCTACCTCTTTCTCAGTTCTTATTTCATTGTCCATATAATTGAATAAAATGTCTACTCTAATGTAATATTAAGATCACAGATTTAATAATACAGAACTTGGGGAATGCAAAATTTACTTTTCTCAAGATAACAATTTCTTCCACGTGCTGGGCATTACACGCACTTAAGCTATGCTTTCAGCAGTGTAACTAGGTCAGGGATTTCATAGAATATGGAGGTGTTCATGTCACTGTGCGAATACCAGCGTCTTACATTTCACGCATATTTCAAGAGCCTGTACTTGCAAATAGAAAGGCCAAGGCTGTGTTAGTCTGCTGCTATGTGTTACCAGGGCATGTATACATAACAGGGTTTCTGAGGCCAGCTAGACTAAGGCCTTTAAAAAAGAAGGTCAGGTGCAATCTACAGTAACTGCTTCATGGCTCCAATCAATTATGAAGTGAACTAAGCAAGTAAATCTAAGCCTTTCTGGAAAAACTCAAAATGTGTGGCATTTTCCTTATAGTACATTTGTATTTGTACTTTACTTTGCAGTTCGTTACTGACATATGTCTCCCCCATAAATTGTAAATCCTCTGGGGACAGAGATTGTGTATTCAATTATTCATTCATTGATCCATTTATTTATCCATCAAACCTCTGTTATTTTGTTAGCCCTTGCCGAGTTCACTGTCTAGTGGTGTGGGCAGATCAGTAAACAAATAATGTCAGTTTGTTATGACAGAACTCTTTCATGTGGAAGAAAGAAGAGAGACATTAGTAATTAACTGTCAGTGGAGTTCAGGAAAGACCTCACGAGGAGGTGATATTTGAAGAGTGTCTTAAGGAAAAGGTAGGAATTCCCAAGGCAGAAAAAAGAATGGGATAGAGAAGTTGGCTGAGTTGGGGGGGATGGCAATGAGGAAAACACTGGGGGGAAAAAGAAACCACCCCTAGTGGAGGGAAGAGCAGTGCAAGACAGACACAAAGGACTGACAGGAGAGAAGAAAAACCAATAATGGGCACAGGCAGGGAAGCCAAGGCACTAGGGCAGGGCACTCACCAAGAAATGCTAGGTGAGAGGGTTCCAGAAATGTTCTTAATGCTGCTTCCTTCCAAGTTCTTGTACATTAGCCATCCCTCATTTTTGTACTGGCCACAGTGCCTGAGACACTACCTTGTTCATCAATATAGACAATAAATGCTCAATGTACTGCCTATTATAAAAGGGCTCCTTCCTTTGAGGTATTTGTAAAGTAGCTGGGGAGAGGGTTATGAGACTAGTAGATAATGACTAACACCAGTGACCATAGGCTATTTTTCTTTTTTATAATGGCATGGCCCTGAAAAAATGCAACAAAAAAAATACAGCACTCCCTCCCCCAAAGAAGTAATTTAAACTTCCATGACATTTTGGTTAAGTACCAAACTGCAATTACTGTCTTCTCAGAATGGCAGCAATGCATAAGTGAATCAAAATGTGGGCAGCTCCAAGGCAAGACACAGGAGGTTATGTGTGGTTGGGAAGTTTTAGGGAAAGGGGAAAATTGAAACTACAAACAGGAAGTGTTTTTAGGAAACAAGTGATGCATAAGTACAGTATACAAAATTGAAAATGCTGAAACCTGAAGATACTTAGAGTTTCCAAATGCCAGCCCCCAAGCACAAAGGGGATGGAGAAGAAAATGGAAGCATATATTAAACACCTCTTCAGGGCCCAGGGGCTTTAAGTCCTAACCACAACCGGTTGAAGAGAAAGCATCACTGTTCCACTTTACAAGAACCAGAGGCTTACAGAGATTAAATAGCCAACCCACGGCCACGTAGCCATTAACGGAAGGAATGGGCTGGAAACCCACTAGAATATACCTGTGCCTGGCACACAGCAGGTGCTCAATAAATCTTTTCTGAAACAACCCAGACTTCTAAGCCTTTGTTTATGGCATGGTCAGGGTCGAGTTAGTCACAGAGAGACAAACTCATACTTTCTCCTGGGATAAAGAATTGCCTTGATAGGCAAGTGGGCACACATTCGGTGGGGATAAATAACAAATTAACAGCAGTAAAAACAAACAAGATACGGAAGATGAAGAGTTAAAGAGATAGTACTGCCTGGGATTTTACCCCAAATATTTTTTCTCGTATTATTATAAAAATGTTGTCCTTGTCACTGAAACAATAGCTAAGATAAAGCAAAGAACATCTGACCCCTAAAGAGTATCTTCTAAAAATTAAGTATGTGGGTGTGTGTGTGTACAAGTAATCATACACATATTCTATTGAGGTTAGGAACCTGTGAAAATAAGTGGATATACTGAAAGCTGTCTTTAATCTTAGCTGTAGCATTTGCTAGTGGAAACTCTGTAATAACTATTGTGTTTTTGGTGGTGACGATGATTTTTTTCAAAGGTCTGACAGCTGCCCTCTTGATATTTATGTGTTTCTTGTTAGGGAGCCCAAGATGCACAACTCTGAGCTTGTAATGAGGAAAAGAAGACAATACAAGTAATATGAAAAGGGCCATGAATTGGATATCGCCAGAGAGACAAATCACATATTCTATGCTGCTTTAATTGGAAAACAGTTCTTTCAGAGGGTTACTTTCTCTTCAGCTGAGATAATTAAGTCTAGGCTGACACTGGTGACCAGCTCCTAACGATATATAGTCAGTTACTAACAATGTAGCAATTAGTAATCAAAATTTATATTTCCCAGGTTACCAGGGCACTGTCGAAGAGAAAAGCCGTTCTGATAAGGCTGCAGGACAGGCTTCCTAACGCAGTGTTCACATGGCCTCTACTGCATAGCATCTGGGTGGGTTAATTAGATCTGCTTTATTTCAACTCTGTTACAAAAGAGAACATACCTATTGTCTGTGTTTACATTAAAAATACTTTGCAGGCCCCATGCTGGAGAAGAAGTTTCTGCAGGGCTCCCTGTAATTTTTAATGGATTAAATTATATTTTGCTAGTGGTTTGGCATGAGGGTAGGCGGGCACAAAATAAACTTGGATATTTTAAAAGCCACTCCATGTGGCTGGCACAAATGCAAGTTTTTTGAATCATGATTAAGTATCCCTGGCTGTAGCTGAAGGCATTGGAATGAAAGGGATTAGGATTGTAATCTGGATACCATTTGTGTTTATATCAGCGGTTCCCAAACTTGTCTGCTCACTTGAATCACCTGGGGATCTACTAAAATTTCCAAAGCACAGGTCACACCCCCAGGCCAATTCAGTCACAATCTCTGGGTGTGGGACACGGGCATCCTTAACGTTTGAAGCTCTCCAGGTGACTCCAATGTGTAGGCAAGCTTGGAAACCAGTGGTTTATGGCCACAGTATGGTCCATTTTCGCATTTAGCTACAGACAGGGCAGCAGGTACTGGTGGAGTGTGGAAAAGAGAACATGCATGTCCCAAGAGGTAGCACTTGCCTCCAAGGTTCAAGTTGGAGTTGAAATTCAAATCAGAAACTACTGTCTCCCACCCCAGTGAGAAACCTAGAGCCCCAAGAAGAGGAGCGTAATGTGACCCACCCAACAGGAGAAGCAACTTCACAGTGGTTGAAATAGGCTCTCGGGAGAAGGGGAACCAAGGAAGGAAGAAACAAGCCTTTGCCCCCATCTCAGCACCTAGCTCGGTGTTTGCTGAGTAAACAAGTGAGAAGAAGGGCAAGGAGGAGGCTGCCCTTTGTAGCTCACTCCCCGGAGAGGGGTGCTGGGATAAGGGTGAAGGACACTTTTCATCCATCATATGCCAGTACAGTGGGTACCTCTCCACTCAGCCCTCATCACTCTTCTGATGAAGTCTCCTTCTTTCTCTAGTCAGTGACCTCTATTCTCTGGGAGAAGTCATTCTGGGAGAGACTAAGGTGACCATTCCCAGAAGAGAACACTCATTCCACTTCTAAAAGGTTGGGCATCCTTTGGGCATGCTTCAGAAGCAGCCTTTGGCCTTCCTTTGCCATGGGACATGAACGCCAAGAAAGGGCAATGATGCCAAAGGACATGGGGGCAGGAGCCTGCCCAGATATGAACATGCAAGTGGAGGAAAAGTAAGTTCCCATACACAGCCCTGTACTCTTCCTTATGGAAAATAAAATTTTAAACATGAAGCGTTTTTGCTTTGAGCTCATCTGATTCTTTGTATTTGACTTCATTATGTCCTGCTTTACTGAGCTGGTTACATTTTTATTTGAAAGCTAATAAATTAGGCAGCCATTCGTATGACACACAGGCGGGTTTATGGTGGTGTGAAAACTACCAGCCACTGTATATATCCATCTGGGTCACAGATGAAGTTACCACTACTGACACTACAATGCCTATAAACGTCCCTCACCCTCATCCTGTATTCCAGAACATGACCACTGGCTGAACATACTGTGAGGGGACGGGATCCTGGGAAAAACTGTGGGAATTGGCAGGTAGCAGCAGGCCTGCGTTCCAGGTTTGCCTCTGGAGACACAGATTTAAAAAAATAACTAGTTTTGTTTTGTTCCAAACATGAAACACATACATAAGGAAAAAATTCAAACAAACATAAAAGGGTACAGCCTAAAAAGTGAGTTTCTCTCCCACATCTGACCTCCAGTCCTTCTCCCTCAGAGACAACCACTATTAGTAGTTGCATATGTAACAGAACTGAAACACTCACAATTCAAAAAAGTCAGTCAGTCCTGACTTGTGTTTCAATTTTCATTTAAAAATCTGCCTCTTTTCAAATCACTATAGAACTCAATGCACTGATATTTAAAAATACTCAAAGCCACTTGGATCAATACCAACAAATATTTAACAAGTGCCTTCAGTGTACAAAATGTTGCCTAAGCAAGCCATTTCTAATGAGAATTTCACACGTATATAGTTCATATTTTTCTGGTGTATAATCAACAAATCTAATTTAATATCTAGATGTTCTACATCCTTTTCTCAGAAACAAAGATCATCTCTTCCTTGCCCCCCACCTCCACCCGCTCATTTATCTTCTCATCCTTTCACAATTTTCAAATTTGAGATCTGTTTTAAGCCCAGACATCTGGGTGGGTGGTACGTTCTGGCCAGAGTACTATCTCGCATACCTTCTCCAGATGGATTGGCTTAAGGATCTAATATTCCCCAAAGAAATAAAACTTCTCTGAGTTGCAGAAGAAGAGGAGCTGCAGTGTCTTCTGCTTGAAGACACACATGCGTTGAAGGATGAGAGACGGTCCATGACAGACCTGATGTCCCCACCGACACCTTGTGTGCAACCCCACTCTGTACCCCACTGAAGCATTCTGCGCTGATTGCAGATGAGAGGCCCATAGCCCTCTCCAACTCCAGCCAGCAACATCTGGACGTCTTCTCTCCAGCTGGCTAGCCCAGCTGCTCTGGTGTCGGGAGAAAGTTATGAGTCACTGGTAAGGGATTTGAGACAAGAGTGGAGTTAAATCATCTCCTGGGGTCTGTATGTCATTGGCAATTGAGCCTTAGTAACAAGCCAGTGGATGACATGCATCCCCAGGAAGGCCACACACCAGAGCTTAACTCTGTATCCCACACTTCAAGACCTTCTGTAAGCCTTGCAGAGACGGGAAGAGGCAGGGCAGTATGGACACGGTACGTTCCCAACCCAGAAGGCCTCTGGTTATTGCCAGTAATGCTCATCAGGTTATGACCATCTCTCTCCTTGCATATACTTTTTTGGCTACTGACCTAGAGCCTCTACAAGCTGGTCAAACTGGGATCTTGAATGAATGAGGCCTAGCCAAAGCCCAAGGACTTCCTCTTTGATCCTTTGACTGCAGGTACATTATTTCATCTAAAGAGACTGAGTCACCAGCAGGATTTTGCTGGACCATCTGTGGTTTCCCACTCGAAGCAGTGCTTCCTCAGGATGTGGGGGGAGGACTTGTCAGAAGATCCAAGAATCGTAGGCAATCAGGCTCTCCACTGGGACCTTAAATGCTGTCTAGTCTAGCCCCACACCCGATGCCTGCCTCCCGTGGACAACATTCCTCCCACCCAAGCCCTCCTCTGGCCTCCCAGCCCCTTACGGGGGCCAGTCCAGGTTTGTGTTACTGGGACTACTAGAAAGGTCCTCCTTATTTTGAGCAGAAATTATCCCCTCCTAATTTCTGCCCATTGACCTTAGTTCTACCCTCATAACTGTCTTCCAGGTTTTTCTTCAGATATCTGAAAATACCTATCCTTGCCCCTTGCATCTCCACTTTTCTTTGCTATTAACACTGATTTGTCAGAAATTGTTCTGATGCTCTTCCTTGGATTAACATTTATTCATTATTCAATGAATATCTGCTGGAAGTTCACTGTTCCAGAACGTGGAGATGCAATGATTAACAAGACAAACTTGCCCATACAAAGCTTATATTCCTAATGGAGTGGAGGGACAGACAAAAACAAATAAGAATATAAATGTAGAAACACCAATTAGGGACAAATCCATTAGAGAAATTTAGAATAAAGTGATGAAAGAAAAGGCACTGGGCTGTTTTCAGGGTCAGGGAAGGCCTGTTCAAGGATGTGGCATTTTAACTGAGTTCTGAAGGACAAAAGTGGGCCCACTACGTGAAGACCGGGGTGGGGGAAGATCATTCCGCGAGGAGGGAGCGGCAAGTCCTTAAGGCAGGAATGAGAGCTGTGTGTTGCAGGAAACCCAAGCTGAGAGGTTGGAGCAGAGTGGGCAATGGTGGGATGGAACAAGATAGGGTCAGGGAGATAGGTGAGGCCCTTTGCACCCAGGATAGAGGGTTTCAACTGTGTTGTAAATGTAATAAGAAATCACAAGAGAGTTTTATGCAGAGGAGGCCATGACCTGATCTATGTTTTTAAAAGACCATCAGTTGCTGCATGGACAGTAAATAGATGGAGAGCCAAGTGGAAGTAGGGAGATTAATGAGGAAGCTACTGCAGTAGTCCAGGCAGGAGCTGATGGAGGGTTAGATGATCATAGGTAGCACGCAGAGAAGAGGACAGGTTTGACAGGTGTTTTGGTTGTAGAATCAATGCCGGGATGTTCTCTCTCGGTCCTAGGAACTCTCGTATTTCTTTACATGCTTTCTATAAACACTTTGTTAGAGCTGCTCCTGTACTATTTCCTATAGCAGTCTGGGGGCTCCTCAAGGGCAGAACCCCAAGACCGACCCATGACCTGGGTCTCCCCCACGGCCCCAGCACAGTGCTTTGCTGGCTCACATCAGACTCCTGAGTGAGTGAATAGATGAGTGAATGAGTCAAGGTGAACCACCAACAAAGGCAGTTTCTTATTTTATTTTCAGTGCCTACACACCTGTAAGATATTTTCTCACGTCTCTTGTTCTTACTGGTAACTCCTGAAACATTAAAGAAATAATCCGTGATGCACAAAACGAATGCTCCTTTGGAGTAAAAGTACTTGCAAAACATGGAAAAATTACTAATAACGACTCTCAACCTTCAACTATACCTTCTGTGTGAGGGAGGAGGAGGCATCCGTACGTCCCTCACGTTCAGATGGGGAAGCAGTGCCCCAGTGGGGGTTATCTTGCCCTCGTGCCCTGTAGCACCTTGCTCCCTCCTCACTGAAGATTCTGGAGGAGAATCAGCCTAGCTTACTTATCTTAGTGCTGCTGGAAAGGACTGATTATTAAACAGATATTCGAGGAGCACGTCTGCCTATTCGTGCCTAACACTTCAGAATGACTTTTCTGTTTTTACTCTTTGGAGAGGTGAAGGCTCTGTGAACTGCACAGGAAGAATATTGCTATTTGAGTAGAACATAATTCTGCCATAGTCTTTTAGTTGTTCAGAGTGAACCGGGGCAATCTCCCCTTCAAGAAGGAGTTCACGTGTTATCCCCTCTCCCTGTGTTCTACAGCTGTGTTTTTTCCATCTCACTGCTCAGCCCTTAGAATCCATACCAGTGAAAGCCTGGGTGACCCAGATGGACCTCTGTGCTTTCCAGTAACCAGGCGATGAGGAGCTTTCAGAGCCATTTATGCACTTCCTGCACCTCCACTTCCTCCCCGGAAAGGTGAGCCTGTGCCTGCAGGGCTCCTGGGGTGACAGCTGCCCAGGCACGCCTGCTGGGCTGGGCACAGGTCACACACTCACTTTCCCTCTGATTTATCGTGTCCCCTTTGTCTAACCCTCAGCACTTTAATTTGGTTTGTGCCTGTCACACTCAAGCTTATTGAATAATTTCACTTTTCCTCCTGATTCTGGACTCTCTCACAGAAATGGTAATTATACTGATTGTCTGCTGTGCTATTAATTACGGGAATGGTGGTTTCTTTCTTTCTTTCTTTATTTTTAGATTCGGAGGCTAATTGCTGACGGCCATGTGCTGTCTTCCCTCCAGATAATCTAGACTGCAGCGATTAACCTGGTGTCCAGGTTATCTGCTATAAACCATTTGCCTCCATTTTATCCCAGAGTTAGGACTGATGACCATCATGCCTGATGCCCAGTACCCCTTTAGTGAGGAAGAAAGGAAGGGGACAGTTTGTGGAAGAGCCCCTCAGACAGGAAGGGAAGAGAGTACGCCTTCCTCCTCTGCCACCCCACCCGCTGCCCAAGGTAATAGCTGTCCTCCCGAAATATTCTTGAAATTCAAGTTCTTCATGGTATTACTTAATCCTTCAACCTAGTGGTGTTCTCCATGAAAAGAAAATCGCAGGTAACTGAAAATCAAAGGCAGGTACATATAACAAAGCAAAGGGCTGACACTGCCAGCCCACAATTCCCTCCGATGATAGGGACTGGAGAAAGCCATTACCAGGGTCATTCCATGGGCGAGAGAAAGAGTACAGGCTGCAGACATTATGGACATTCCTTTGGAGGAACCACCACCAACTGCATAAAAAAGCCTGTGAAGTCTATGCATTTAACCCAGAGAGAGGAAGGAGCGCTGAACTGCCTGTAGCTGGCTGGATGGTTCGATGGGAGGAAAAGCCTCACCCAGGCGAGGGCTGCTGTGCCTGCTGAGGCTGTCACCTTCTGCTACTGCCGGATGTCACAGCTCACTCACGGGAGCCTTGCAGACCCTCTCTACCAAGATCACCTCTGCTTTGTGAGCGTCACTCATCTTGTGGAAGCCTGCACCTGTCAGTGCCTTGTATGGTTTCCGAGCCTGGGAGCCTGTCGTTATGAGCATAGAACAGAGAAAATTAAGGCTAGATGACTCTGTCAGCAGTTCCTAATCTCTGAATTATTCTTGCAAGCAAAGTATAATAGGATATACATTTTTTTTTTAAAATGAAATCAGATTACATTTTTTTAATTCTGTGAGAATCTCACAATACACCAAGGGTAATTAGAGAGCTACTGGGCTTATTAGCAAAACCCAGCGTTGGGGATTCTGCTCTAACGGATCTCCTTTTCCCTCTTTTTTTTATCCTTGTTTTTTAATCTCTTCAGGGACAAGTCTCTTTTTCAAAACCTTTGGAACAGATGTGCTTCAGAATTTAAAATTTTTCAGATTTTAAAAAGGTAACATGGGACATATCTCCCAGCGTGGGCAACATCCAGTAATCAAACCCATTAATGTTTTTGCAGTGAAATGTATAAATATTTATCCTAAGAGGGATAAAGTGTCATGCCCCCGTAGGTCAAGTTCTGTTGCCCAACCAATAGGAAAAATCTCTTGGTTTTCGGGGTGGGGTGGGGGGTTGTTCTCGTTTTTGTTTTGTAATTGCAAATGAGGGATTGTGTACCTGTATTTCAAACAAGCAACTTGCTTGTTTTTCTTTAAACTGAAGGAGAAGTGAGGCATTTTTAAAAACAGCTACTACCACCAAAACAGTTCACCTGTATGCTGACCACCTTCATCTCAGTGGATGGGGTCCAAATGTTTCTGTGCAGTGACCTTTAAGTCACCTGTGTGAGGAATCAAGTCACCAAGTGGTAGAGATATTTAAACAAACCCATAATCTCCTGGCGCTTACTCTCATTGGACTTAAGGAAGCATATTTTCAGGATGTTTGGAAATAGCTAGCAATTTCGAGGGTAAGATTTCACATTAAAAACAAATGAACACTTCAGGGAGTGGGTAACTAGTAAACGGTGCTCTCTCCACCCCAATTCAAACTGATACTGCTCTAAGTAAATCCAGCCAGACTAATGAGTCACTTTTTATATGTACAGAACATGAACAGAGCCAATAAAGAAATCATTAATTTCAGAAAGATGTAGTGCTATCTACCAGATGCAATAATAAACTGAAATAGGTTTAAATGTATGGCTTTACAGTTTATTGGGACACAAAGTGGACTTTTTTTTTCCTTTCAATAAATGAAATGAATTTCCTAAAGAATATAAGAAAACTGTGGAAAGTCAAGAGACAATACTTGCATCTCATTTCTGTTCTGGATGTGTCCAGACATACAGAAACATACAGATAGTCCACTGTGTACGTAGACCTTCTACTGATGATAAGTACCAGTCAGCAGTATCATGCTTTGTTCTGGAACAGATCCTGAAATGATATTACGTCTCTCTATATATACAATCAGAAGCTTGTAGTCAAATATAAAGTCTATTTTTGGCTTTCAGGGTACTGGGAGAGCATCAGAGGTCACAGAGAGAGACAAGCAATACAATGAAAGATGGCATGCAGTAAACACCAGAGAAACGGATTCAAAAAGTTTAGCTCAAGGAAATGTTTTTCACTCCCCGATCTTGAGACTTTTTACCAAAAAAAGCAGTAAGAATTTGTAGCGTTCTGTCACAGTTTCAATCATCCATGCTTGGTGATATTGTTATTTGGGACTGTTATTCAGAACTCAGAGGAGAGACGTGCAGGTTGTTTTTAATTCTCTCCAAGCCATGTCTGAAGTTGACTTCCCCTTCAAAACCAGGAAGGGTCAGACACCTGAGCCTGAGAGATACAGCTAGGAGATTGCCGTAGCCACCTGAAGCTGAGAGATACGGGTGGGAGATTCTGTTTTCTGTAAACCACACTGACAGCAAACAGAGGAGAAATTACGAGGGGGAGTCATCTTGGCAAAGGGCAGCCATTGCTCTGCTTCGGTTTAAACCAGCTCAGGATTTTGACAAAGGTTCATGGAAAACTCCAGTCACTAATATCCCTAGTTTGTTCCCTTCAAAGTTGCTCTGCAAGTATCTTTCTAAGGGCTGGCAAAAAGTGCCTTCAGTATAGGCATATTATCTGTGCCCTCTTTCATTTTTAATGAAATTACAAATGTATAGAAAGCTAGGGAGAATAATGTGACAATAACTCAAAGAATAAATACCAATATTCTCAGCTGTTACCTCAGAGCTCTCCTCCCCACACTACTACTTCTTCTGTCATATTCTTAGAAGAAAAAAGTCATCAGATACCATCTTTATTCTGAGTTATATTCTTTAAACCAAACTTTGGGTGAAGTGAAAAAATATCCATCCGTTACTTCAGACAAATATTTGAAATTCCTTAAGCAAACAGTGAAATGGTCCAGTTTGAAAGTGTCTGTAAGTCCAACCGGCAATGGAGTTGCCCGTTTCAATGCCCTGCTCTCCAGACCTGGTCCTTCTACCCGGTATGTCCTCCCAGCTGCCTCTCCTCTAACCGCCCCAGTCCTCAGTGAACAATCACGCAACCTGCCAAGGCTTCCTCCAAACAGAGGCCTTCGCTGAGCTTCCCACCTGCGTCCCCCTGCAACACGTTCACCCTCCAGATAGTATTCTCCCCAACAGAATTTTCATTTCTTTTGGAAAAATTATTGTTTGTGTGTTCTGTTTTTGGTCAATGATCTGGAACTGTCAGGCCCACCTACTAAACAGCAAGGTCCTAGAGGGTAAGGGATCTATTTTTTCCATCTCTGTCTCAGCACCTAGCACAGAGCCTGGCTCCCAGCAGAAAGCAGGGAATCAGTAAGAGGGAAAGCAAGTGATGGAAGTAATGAACACCAGGCAGCGAGCCAAGGAGAAATGAATGAGGCTTGGCTTCCTTTCTGAAAGCTGCGTAATGCAGGGATAGAGCTCGGTGCTGGAGCCAGGAGTCCTCAGTGGCTGCTCAGCTTGGCCACTTTTGAGCTGCACCACATTTGGCAAATGATCTCACTTCTCAGGGCCTCAGTTTCCTTAACAGCAAAACAAAGCGGGTATTTGTTTCTGTCTCTGGAGCAGATGTTTCAGGTCAGCACTATTATAAAAGTTGAGAAAGATGGAGATGGCAAAAAGCTGGGGTGTGACATGGGTAAACATGCTTGGGACTGTGGCAGCTTTTTGAGATCAAGGTGGTTTGCCATAGGATATTCTGCACGGATTGCTGAGATCACACCTATAACTGCAGAGCCCTAATGAGTCACGAGACTGTATCTGAAACATCCAAGCAAAGTGCCTGAAATGCATTGTCTCAAGCATTTATGGGATAGGGAGAGCATTGGTAGGAAGAAAGAAAACGATCATAACAAAGAATCACCTGAAAGACAAGGCTCGCCTTCTCTCCTCAAAAGATCACAGGTTTACAACCAACCTTTATTTTCCTAAAAAAGAAAATTTTTTTCTAAAAAGACTTCTGAATTCACAGCTGTTTTTCCCTCTCCTTTGTGACAGCGGTTTCAGATCAAAATGGAACATCTATTATACACAGTTGATATTTATTATTATACTCCATTGAATGCCATCATCCTTCTCCAAAACGTGTTGAAGTTAAGGTCTGTGGCATTTCCCTTTCCTCTGAAATGGGAGCTTTTATGTCTCTGTTAATGGCTGAGGAGGAGAAGAAGATCAAATGCTTTATTAAAAGGCTAGAGCTGTTTTTCTCATTTGCATAAAACTTATACTTTAATGCAGTGTCACCAAACAGGTGGCCAGCGTGACCCCTGAAGACTGGGTACAGTGGACATTTCAACCGGGACCAACGGGCCCAGGTTGTTCCTAACTCCATCCGGGAGGAGCCCTTCTGTGGCCTGGCCATGCTTGCTGTGGACAGCAGCGTCCTCGTAATGCTGCAGCCCCTGAAACAGGGCAGTCCAGGCCAGCGAAGGAAACCTGCTGTTCAAACACTCCTTCATTCCTGAACCGTCCCTCCGGTGCAGGAATAACCAGCAGTCTTCAGCGTTCAGCAAGCTGGGTTTTCTGCACCAGCATCTGCTCTCCCACCTCTCTCTGGGCAGAGGTTCCCTACTCGGACTTGAGAGGTATCCAAACCTGTTTATCCTCTCAGCTCCTGAAACAGGCAACTTTGATTTTACCCTTCATAACAGACGTTGTTCTCTTTGGTGTATTTATTTTAAAACATCGCTCTTGAGGGGGCTGCAAGCAGGCACGTGGTCCCACTTAGTCCAGTGATGTCACGAGATAATCAATTCCTCCTAAAACTGTGGTCGAGAAGCATTTGCGTCTTTCTATCACCTTAAGCCTGCAATCGCGGGGCCATAAAGTGGAATGAGCCTTTGCATGCCTACACGTTTGCAAGCGACTAGGTACTCCTTTTATAGATTTATTATTACTGAAGCCATCAGGGACTTTCAGCCACTCTGTCCACGCAAGCATAGATGCAACAACCTATAGTCAACTATGATCTTAAGTGCAGTTTCCATTTATGCCGGCCTCTCTCTCTTTCCAACCTTCCTTCTGTTCCCCTTTCCTTGACATTCTGGGAAGGACATCAACCGTGGCATCACATAGCCCTGGCTTTCTGTTTTTACTGATGTGCTATAAATATTGACTGGACATGTTACTTAACCTCTGTGAGCCTCAGTTTCCTTGTGTGCACAATGGAGAGGATAAGGCCCGTCTCTCTGGATTGCTGTAATATTTAAATAAAATTAACACGCATGTGTACGTCATACACAGAAGGTGCTCAGTAAACTTTCACTTCCACCCCACCCTTTCACCGATGTCCACACTGATATTTTCCTTTGCACTTGTGCGAGTGCTGTGATTCACATTTTTTAAATCACACAACACGAGCTGTGCCATCCTGAGACAGACGCTCCTGCCTCTCCCAGACACCCACCTCCAGAGCTAGGAAGCTTAGGGGCCGGGAAGGAGAAGGAGGAGAGAGCTGCTTCTCCTGCTGAAGACATAGAACCCCAGTGGCTAATCTGAGAATTTAAGGAATTCCAAGAGAAACTATTAAGAATAAGCAGACACTTATGGAGGACTACCATGTTTACGTGCATTATCTCACAGCTAATCTTGAGACACTATTTTTCCCCACTCTGAAGATGAGGAAACTGAGGCTCAGAGCTCTTCAGCATCTTGCCAGAGGTCCCAGCTAATCAGTGGAGCAGAGGCATTCAAATCCTGTGTTTTTACCCTCTACTCCCGCTGCTTCCCTGTATGATTAGCAATCGTTTGATTTCTCGGAAAAGCTTTTACGCCAGTTTCAAGTCAGATTTTTAAAGATAGTCACATTGTGAAAATAAAGATGATGATGGATGGGGTCAGAAGGCTGGAGCAATAAAAATGAAAACGTTATCTTAGCGTAAAACCCGACTAGACTCCGAATATGATTCAGCGGTAATAACAGTGGTCTCTTTGGCCAGGGTAGAACTACTTAATGGACTTGAACTTTGTCCTGATGTTGAAACTAGACAGAGTCACAGCTCTTTGCTCCAGCCTGACTAACTTTCTACAACTTGTGTGCTCTGCCCCCGAGAGCAAAGCTGAAGAGAACCTGTTCCATCCCTCCTGTTTGCCACATACAGTACCACACAGTGACACACTGATGGCCCCTTGAGTTTCCAAACCACATGCAATTTAGGGGCAACCAGGAAAGGGTATAGAAAAAACCCAGCCCTGTTCTCTTTGGAAAGAGCACTGCCCAAGTGCACAGAGCTTGTCCTGCCCCCACCCTGCCATCATCTCAGAGGGTGGCGGACAGAACCGCCACCAGAGCCCAACTGCATCTCCCCGTCTCGAGCTCCAGTACCCAACTCTGCCTCGACTCCTACTCCTCCCGTCCCAGCCCCACACCTCCAGAAGGTGTCCGTGGCCTTGCAGTGTCCTAGCTCAGGGTCACTCCATGTACTATCCTCCTGAATCACCATCAGGTACCCAATCCTTTCTTCACTAGGGCAGAATCGCCTAGAATTGTACAATCTCAGAGCTCAGAGGAGTTTGATAGGCCATTATATTTTATATCCTTTCATTTTACTGGTGAGGAAGCTAGGAGCCAGTGCAGCTACGAGACTGACCCAGGGTCACACCTTCCAGCTATTAATGACGGCATGAATTAATGATTATCTTTTAAACTTCCTATTATGTCAGTAGAAAATGTGCTTTTTAAAAGAAGCATGGTAGCAAATAATTTTCCTCACAGAAGAAAAGAAGTGCCACTACCATGATTTCCTCTCTATTTCTAGGCCATACTTAGAGTCATCATCAAGAGCACTTTGCATTTGCAAGTTTCCAGATAAATTATTTTTCTCATCATTACCACTTACTATTAAAATGTTCATTGGATACCAACATTCTGGAAGAATGGTTGTACCAAATCAGATACAAGCTATATCCGTACAGCCAAGTCCAAGTGCAAGTACACTGATGCATTGTCTGCTGCAGCTGGACACACAGAGTATGTGGAGCAGCCCAATTGGGTCTTTAAAACAAGCAATGTTCATTCACTTGTGTGTACAGACAATAACTGGGACTTCTATCTACCCCTCATACCCTTGTTGTAGTATAGAAGTCATTGTGTCTGGGACTTCCCTGGTGGCTCAGTGGTTAAGAATCCACCTGCCAATGCAGGGGACACAGGTTCGAGCCCTGGTCCGGGAAGATCCCACATGCCGTGGAGAAACTAAGCCCATGCGCCACAACTACTGAGCCTGCGCACCTAGAGCCTGTGCTCCGCAAGAAGAGAAGCCATGGCAATGAGAAGCCCGTGCACCACAACAAAGAGTAGCCCCTGCTCACTGCAACTAGAGAAAGCCTGCATGCAGCAACCAAGACCCAAAGCAGCCAAAAAGAAATGAAAAAAAAAAAAAAAAAGAAGTCACTGTGTCAGCAAAGCATAAAGCAAAGGGGATGTCAAGAGAACCAGAAATGATTATGAAGTCAGAGAATCAGGTCACAAATGGCCACATCTTACTTCTGATTAATCAGGTTAATTTCACAGGAGCCACTACTACCGAGAAGCCATGACAAAGCCACCTGGCCAGGGTATGCCTCACACTTCCCCAACACTAGTTCTAATCCCCTGCCCACTACTCCCCAAATCCTGCCCCAGAAAATTGTACTTGGGCTCACAAACTGGTGGGACTTAGCCAAAGGTGACTCACAGAGAAGAGAAAACTAAGTTAGTTGCCAACATTTAGAGAAAAAAATAAAATAGGAGGTTTAACATACAACTCCAGATTTCTGGCTTCTTAAGAAATAAAAATAAAAATCAGAGATCTGGCTTTGCGGGCCAACACTGCAGAGGGACTGCACTTCAGAGCTGAGCAGCAGCTGCCCAAAGTAGAGGGGCTGGCCCTCCCCCAGTGGAAACATTCCCACCATTGTCTTAGGAAGCCTTTTTTACCCATTAACCTCACCTGCCTGTCCTTAAGGTTTTGCAGTGAATTTTCTGGGGTGGAGAAGAATAGGAATATCACTTTTTAGTGATGGTGTATTTTACAGAGGTCATTTCTCTCCAGGCTAAGAATTATGGAAGGCTGAAACAATTTAGATGGAAAATTCAGGCATAATGAGCTTATTTTTGAAGTAAACGTTTCTGTTTAGAATCGTCATATTGACAGTCTTCCCATGATCTAATTTTCTGGGTAGCTGATTAAGTCTAAGTCATTTTTAGCCTATACAAGCACAGTCACAAAGAGGGAAATAGACAAGTGTCTGCAGATGCTATATGTGGGTACCACTTTACAAAGTTTCAAGATCACTTAAACAACCACATAGCAGCAGCCCAGCTAGCTCAAGATTTTGAACGCAGTGGAAAGTTCTTGTTTGTTTTTGTTCTTCTGGGCTAGCGCAAGTCTGTGTGCTAGGGTCTTAGCAGGGAGACTCAGCCCGTGTTCAGCAGGATGGAAAATGACAATGTGATTGATTGGGATCTCGCCACAAAGTAATCATTTCAACAGGAAAATATATTGTCTACATATTTACAAGGGTTAGAGCCCAAAGTTGTGTAGGAAGGGAATAATACATCAAAACCTCAGCTGAAGAAAATTATAAAGCGTTCATATGGACTGGCCAAGATTAACTGGGGCTGCCAGAACACTTTCACCCACATGATGTACATGTTAACAACCTGATGATACGACGACAGGAAGACACATAAAACAGATATTTTTCCTGGCACAGAGCCCTTCTGTAAACCTGGAGATATTTAAATAACCCATCTTAGCCATGATTCTGGCTAGGATGAGGATTGAAAAAAAGCCATTGGATTGCATAACAGATTTCTTATGCATGCATTGCTCTTCCTGCCAGCTTCTGGGTTGAGAATGTTGCATCAATCCATGCAATCTTAAGATGGAAAAAATTAAAATTGGGAGACAGACTAAAATAGCAGGACTTTGTCTCGTTAGCTTTAGGACATCTGTACAAAGATGAACGCAATTGTGGGAGGATACAGACTCCTTTGTCATGTCAAGAAAAATTAATCTTTAAAAGTATACCTATATTCCCAAAGATTTCTAAAGGAATGAGAATCAGCCTTTTGAGTCTCCATTATTCTTCCACGGCATGCTGCAAACACTCTGAGGTAACAGGCTTCTGTATAATACTATAATACTGCTCTTCAGCCCTTGGTAAATGTTGCCACTTCCTCTTCCCCGTATACTTTCTGACTGGTGTCTGGTTTATGTTTTACTCTTTTTTTTTTTTTTTAATGTTTTACTTGCTCTTGTTATTGATTTCTCGTCTTTAATGTTATACTGAACAGAAGCCACGACAAGCAAAATCAGGACACCACAGAGCTTCTTCCCTTTGGGTTTAGATTCTCCAGAATAGGAAGGACTAGCAAATGAATGAATGAATAGACTGGTGCTTTTCACTTGTCTGTAAATACATGTTCGTGTCTCTTGGTTATGGACCGCCCTTGTGAACAAGTAATTATTTAAAGTTTAATTTTAATCTACACATCAGAGATGGAGATATGGAATTGCTTAGGCTTTTCTCTCAACCTCTCTCCCTCTTTGATTTTCAAGATAAAGCAAATTAATTAATGTGCACTTTTCGATTGAAGAAATGATTAAGATCCAGCTGTGTCTGTGAAATTATCAGTTGCGATGCAACACTCAGGACTTGTTAATGCTTTTTTTGGCAATGAAGAAGAGAGACACAGGTATCTAATATTAAGTGTGTTCTAAAAAGCATAAGTTAGCAGTTTGTTTGCCAGATTAACTTTCAAAGACATCTAAGTTACTAAGCTTGACTTTATTACACACCAATCTTAAATGATTGATGGACTACTGTGAAATAGCTTTGTTCAAAACAAGACCTTTAGCAGTCTACTTCAAAGGCTTTACTAAGATAAAAAGATAGTCCTATTTTATATTAATTTCCCTGATAGATCAACACTTATTTGAAATATGCCTGAGAATTATGCAATATGTACTGTCTTGTGAGTTTCCTTCTACTGTATCCAGCAGCCCCATATGGGAATGTTTTTACTTCTAAGATTTAGGAGAAGTTTTTCTACACATGAAGAGCATCTTTAAGAAAATGCAGATGGGTAAAACAGTATATTGGCATTTTTATTCACTACAGTTTCATTGCAAGGTAGTATCTGACACTAAAATATACAGAGATATGATTGTTTAAAAATCAACAATACTATTTCAGGAGGTGGTTTCAGAGGCTCCCTATAACATTCTCCACAGAGTCTGAAAGGATCCATTTATTTCTTTTTAAACGTAGATTATGTGATTTTATTTATGTCTAAGGTCACTACAGAGTTACTATAGAATTACATAAATGAGGAGTGAAAATCTCAACTAAGGGGTCAAGCAGGTAATGGAAATCGGTGAACTGGGCCAGTATAGTGGGGACAGGGGTTGGTGAATGGGAGCATGGTGCTTGAAGGGAACTGACACTTAGGTCATTATGTCAGATACTTGATTTTTCAATATTGGGCAACTACTTCAAAATTTTGAAAGATCCTAGCTGGCCAAACAACTCATGTCTGGGGATGGCATGCTGCTATAAACCTGCTGAGAAGAAAAAAGATGTATTTACCTTAAAAAAAAAAAAAAGCTTTCTAAATCATCCACATTTTTTGGAATGCCGTTTCGTGACTGTGAAATAGCCACCCATAATGGCCTAACACCGACTCAGGACAAAGCAATTAAGGCTCTGAGTTACTTGTTTGGTAGAAGCTTTGCAAAAGGGCCCAGATGCATGGGGAAGGAGGCTGCAGTGGGTAATGGACACAGGTTCCTTATGCAAAACACTGTCATCGGTGAATTCACAGTGGAAGACACAGGAAACAGGAGCCCCTTTCTCTAAAATTTATCTTCGAGGCCATTTCATTTTATGGAGTGGAATAAAGCTGACTTGTAAAAAAAAAAAAGAAAAAAAAAATCCCTTCTTTGCTCTTTGGCAGGGTGAAGTAGAGAAATAAAGTCTCCCCGCTGAACTACTATGAGGTCAGAAGCCTTGCTGCTATATTTCACACTGCTACACTTCGCTGGGGCTGCTTTCCCAGAAGATTCTGAGCCAATCAGTATTTCGCATGGCAACTGTAAGTATCCACAATCTCACTCTCACTCTCACTTTCTCCCTCTGTGGGCACTTGAGCCTGCGTCAACAGGCAAAACATACAAATTAAACATTTCATAAAACAGGAGACTTGTTAGTCACTTTAACTTGTGTGGATGGCAGAGGCAGATAATCCAAGTCTAGCCAAAATTGGTAGGATGACTGTTCTGTAACTCCAATAAACGTGGTTGTGAGGATTTGAAACAGCCCTCAATACCTCCGAGGAAGTCTCAGTTACTACAAGGAAGCTGTGATCATGCCTGGAAACCAGCTGTGGGAGAACACCACTGTCATCTGGGTGTTGCCAGTACCCCACATTTTCATAAGTAATTAGTACAGAGGCATTGTTACAAGATAACAGAAAAGAAGAAGACTGTTTTGGAGTACTTTAGGGACAAAAATTAACTTCTGTTTAGACTTAGAAGTTTTATCATTGCTAGATTTGGATAGAGAGATTCTGAATTCATAGTGGACCTACTTTTACTGTTTGTAACTTTCTTTTGATCTCTGCTTCATTGTCAAGGGTAGAAAGCAACATGATGAAAAAGTCAGTTGCCGCCTCGAAAAGAGGAAAGTTCTACCTGTGTGGGGGATGAAATAGACAATTACTTTTTTTTCCCTTCTCTCCAAAAGATAAAATATTTTATCACAGTAAAAGTGAAAGCATTTTACCCAAATATCTATCTTCACAGTAATAATCCCCAAACACTGAAGGAACCTTTAAAAAGTATTTGACAGTAATACTAGGATACTAAAGAGACCTACCCAGCTTTCTGCTGGACGGTCTAGGTTGTAAAAGGAAATAATTGTATATGAAGGGGAGGTGTCAAGCCTTGACAGCTCTAACTGAGAACAAAAGTCAGGGTATGACTAAGAACCAAACTGTGTAGTTTGAGACCATCATTCTTGAAGTGGCAGAGTCCACCTAACTTAAAGTACCAAACCTTAATAAGCATTTATTTATGTCCATTTGAGGTAGGTATTCTATCTTTGGTGCCCCTGTACAGAAGAGACCCCGGGCCCAAATGTACTGCTGAAAATCATGCTTCACTGGACACTCATATCTTTGATAGGAGAGAGACATGAATTGTTTTAGCAACCTCCTTGATCAGTGGGTAAATGAAATTTCAGAGCAGCAGAGGAAAAAGCACAAGATAATCCCATATTAAGCTTGATTGTGAGTAAAATATACTGAGGCTCTCTAGTAAGAGTGAGTCATGCTCAGATGCTACAGGGGTTTAAGGTGTAGGGGTCTGAGCATAAATCTGTGAATGGATTACAAGTCATTATTTACACCCCTCTCACCCCCAAAACAACTGCCTTTTAAATGTGACTCATCTTTCTTTTCTCCTTAGTTTCTCTGGAGGATTGCCAGTGCTCTGGAGATTGTAGGTTTAAAGGCAGAGAGATTTTTGAGATGTAGGTATTTCCAAAGGTCAGATATTATTACAAATTGCCCGCTCTCAGCTAAAGAGAATTGCAGAAAAGGAGAAATATGCTCACTGACTCTCCAGGTCAGGGAAAATTCCAGATCACCCGACTGGCTACACTCAGTTTGACCCTGTCCTGTCAAAGCCCCCATTTCTGTGAGATTAGCCAATTGCTTAACTCAAGAGAGAACTTCCCACAGTTCCTAGAATGCCAACCAACCTAGCGGGGCTGCCTTCAATAGTAGATTATTCCAACTGGACGCCTGTGGAGACTGTATTTTTCTTCTGGCTCCTGGATGAGGGCTCTTGCCTCCAGACCACATTGCCTTTGTGGTGATTGATGGGAAGGCTGCTTTGAAATAGTTTTGTCCGGAGACAAGATCTTTGGCAGACTGCCCCTCGGGCTTAGCACTCTAAAGATGAAAAGAAAACTGTGGAAGAAAAGAGCACCTTCATGTAAAGGGTTCACTGGCAAGTTTAACCCCCAGAAAGAAGGACAAGTCAGAAAGAGTGACACTTAGAAATCTAAGCCCGGGCTTATTAGCATCAGGAAATGAAACTGTAACTTGATTATCCTTAAAGAGGACTCTTCTCTCACAGCATTTCCTAAAATAACAGACTGGAAAATGGTGGCACGGTTGGACTTAAATATGGTTTTGTTTTGTGGCTGGCCCCCCTCCTCTCCCTGCCCTGTCAACTCTTGGCTTAATTTCCTTTTCCCTCTCTTGCCCCATCTCCTCTTTTCACAGATACAAAACAGTATCCGGTGTTTGTGGGCCACAAGCCAGGACGGAACACCACACAGAGGCACAGGCTGGACATCCAGATGATCATGATCATGAACAGAACCCTCTACATTGCTGCTAGGTGAGCCGCCTTTTCCTCACGTTTGCCTTCAAAGCATCCAAGGGTCCTAATACCTCAGTGTCCCCGCTATGCATCATTTTAAAGGTCCCCAACAGAGTGTTCTTTCATTTAAAGTCTACTTTAGTTTGTCAAGCAATCATTCTTTCAAGATTTTCTGTGTCTGTTTAACTTTATTATGTGGATTTCGGTAGAAATAATTGCATATTTTGGAGCTTAGACTCAAATAATCCACTGCTTACCCTGAACATCGTATATATATATACAAATATTTGCTCAGGCACAGAGTAAAGCGCTTCTCTCCTTGATACTTACTAAATTAAGTTGAATGTGTAAGCATGTATCAATTTAAGTTCAATGTGTGTGTAGGTGTGTGTATATTAATCTTGTGTTTTTACAGATAATATAGAGTATATATCATTACTTTAGCAGTAGCCATCCATTTTAGAAGTTTTTGATTTGGATCTAGTTAAGAAAATACTTATCCACTGGGGAAATATCATTTAAACAGACCATGTCTTAAGGCTGGATGGCATGGTAAGAATACTACCCAGACACAGATCACATGGATTAGGCTTTTCTTTCACCTCTACTCTTAATTTACCTGGACCACAACTTCTCTGGCTGTGTAAGTGTCCTCTGTTAAATGAGAGACTAGATTAGATTATCTTAATGAAGTCCTTTGGGATTCTAAAAATACATGATTTCCCATCTGGGGGTGTGTGTGTAGCTCATTCAAAATACTTCTAAATGAACAGCAGAAAGGACCACTATCTTATGGGGTTCCACTGTGGTATAACCTGGGTCTAGACTGATGAATCATTTTACACTGGGAAGGAGAAACGGAGATTATATTTGTAGTACCTGTTTGGCTGTGAGCACAGGCAACAAACAGGTAAGTAACAACAGTGCTGGATTCCTTCAAAGCACTTAAATGTTCTGAAAATACAAGCTATACAACATAAAGTAAAAATCCACTGGCTTGATTAAAATATCCTACGAGTACCCTACATTTGGTCACAGGGAGCAATGCCAAAGCACTTTCTAAAATTTTTACTTCACAAATACTTATGTAGTACATATTGGTTGTATGTGCTATATAAATTGCAAATACAGTCGTAAGTCCTTTATAAATGTTAATCCATTCAATCCTGGAAAAAACCCTATGAGATGGAACTATTATCATACCCATGTCTTACAGGAGGAAACCATGTACAGAAAGGTGAAATGACTGGGTCAGAATGACAGAGGCAGGATTTGAACTGGAATGGCCTTGCTCTAGAGTCTGGGTCACTATTCCCTGTACTCCCGCAGCCTACTGAGCCATAGAAGTGGTACTATTTGTCCTGGTGATAACCTTCTCATAGCTGTTGCCCAAGAACATGGCCATTTTAGGTATTCATTAAAAAGCAATCCAGTGAGTCCTTAGCAGCCACCTCTCTGGGAGAGTTATCAGCTCCTTTTTAAATACCATTTTTAGTTTCCTAAATGTAGCAAGTCTGGAAGATTACATTTGTACCCAATTAGCTAAAGGATGGTCAAAACAAATGATTAAACTGTTGCATCTGTGAGAAATAGGTTGACTCAAGAATCTTCTATGAATTGTTCACTTTGCAACTGAGTCTTTAGGGGAAAAGAAACATTATAACAGACTGCGCTTGTGCCTGATGATTTAGCATGGGTGTGAACTGCAGGTCTCCGGGGGCACCTGAGTTAGGAGCAAGGTGCTATGTAGACTTCAAAGTAACCATTATTACAGCTTGTTAAAACCAAGACCGTTTTATCGTAACTCCCTACCCCAAGAAAAGGAGAAAGAAGAGAAGGGAAAAAAAAAAAAAAGGGAAACACATTCACTTTTTTAACACTATAAAACAGCCTGGTCTTTGGTTAAAGGTCAAATTTGTAACAGCCTAGCATTGACATGTTGGTTTTCACTCTATAGGCAACCACCTCCCTTCAATACACACCCCCGGAGAAGTTCCTAAATGATTTCTGTGGTCTCTGTATTTAGGGTCCCTCCTCTCCCTTTAATTTCACGTTTCCCAACAGTGCCCAGAGAGATCCACATTCTCAGGCAGCAAGTAACACGATTTAAAGTGAAATCCTTCCCCCAGGCTCAAGTCATGGCAACACAGTTCAGTGGTACTCACTGAAGGGGGGAAGAGGAAGTCCTAGGATTAAGTCAGTTTGTGTTCAAATAACTTAACTCAGTGAGAGCAGGGTATGAACCCTGGGATGCACACACGGGTGCTGGGGAATAACCCCTGACCCTGGTCTGTGGTTTAGCATAACGCGTCGTGCTGTTTGCTGGGCAATGTGATCTCTTGGAGATTGAAAAAGATTGCCATTGTCCAAAAGGAGATTTCATTCACAGAATTTTATTTTTAAAAGGCTCCCCGGTTCTTCTAGACAATGTGTGTCAGCGATCGGAAGCCAAGTCCCATCCAGAACCCAGGGACTGAGTGAAGCTTGATGGCAAGAATGCTTTTCAGTTCTGCTTTATTATTATCCATTTTGTAAATTCTTCTTTTTTTGTTGTTTAATCTCTGAACTGCTAATTAGCATAAACAGGCCATGCCAAAAGGGGGCAATCTAAGAGCTTTCTGAGGAATTGCCAATATTAATCAGTTGTTAATTTACAATTCATATGTTCAGCTCGTATTTAAAGTTCTGAGGAGAGACAGGGCCAGGAAAAACCTCGAGTCATCTCAAACCTAATACCAAAGTAATGGGCAATTCTATTCCAATAATGAACCTGACCCACAGCACCACCAACAGAGTCAAACAAGCCATAAAGGAATGCCATAAAACTGCCTTGGAATTAAAGGGCAGGGCGATTGTGGCACCCTACTGAAGTCTGAAGAACTTCCCAATTCAGCAATTTACAAAACAGGCTCCCTTTCTCCCCCTCACCACCCTTACACACACACACACACACACACACACACACTCTCTCTCTCTCTCTCTCTCACACACACACACACACACACACACACACACAGTCCAGGAGCAGACAAGGGAATTTTGTAGGCCAACTGCCTTGCCCCCTTTTCTTTTCACAGGAGAGAGCCTGTTTTTATTTCTGTTTTTCTCTGTTGTACTTTCCCTAAAAGCAGTAGCAAACAGATTTCCAAAGAACTGGGGGGAAAAGAATTGAAGTGAATCCTGACAGCAGATTTCTTTCTTTCTTTTTTCTTTCTTTCCTTCTCCCCTCTCCGTTTCTTTTAAGTAATGAGGGGGCTTGAAAGTCTGCATGGGAGCCTTGAGATCTTGCTTTAAAGCTGTGGGTAATTTTCCAGCCCCAGGACTTCCTGCATTTTAGAAAAAGTCAATGTTATTTCAAGGGAAAACGAGCTGTTTTGCTTTCTCTCACTAGCCCCCCATCTCCCCAGTTGAGTGTAGTTCTTTTCTTTCCTTTCTTCTGAATTCCAGACAAAAACGCCCTTGTACTCAGCTCACACAGAAGGGGATGTTTAAATATAGCCCCACACCTGAGCTGCTGATTCTGTTTCTCCCCTTCCAAGGGGAGAATGGCAGCAAATCATAAAGTCAACCAAATTCTCAGCAAAACAGGAAGGTAAACAGAAGCAAGAAATGTAAACTTTAGCTCAAGTACATTTTAGACCTTAATTGACCATCATCATGTGAAAAAAGAGAGTGGCTTCTGGAAACAATTTTACTTGTATCGTCTTCCATCTTCTCAATCAAATTATCAAAGCTAAGGCTGAAAATATGCTGTCTAAAAAGAGATGGAGATGGAGATGAGCTTTTTGTTAGCTCCCTTGATGAACAATTGTAGCATGTTGAATACCAAGTGAAAGGGCATGCGAACCCATCTGTGTTCCAGTTTGGAAGCCCATTCAACTTTCAGACATCTCCCACTAAACTACATATATACCGATGTTATAGTTCCATGATGAGAGAGACTACTGGAAAGTTTTCATAAAAGGTGTCCCTTGTGGCAAGATGCCACATTTTGTCACAAGATGCTGAATGTGAGCCAGAGGCATCTCTTGGAGGCTGAACCCTCCCCTTTTTCTTGCATATGCGTGTTTTGTTTTTAATAACATGGATGTGGGTTTATCTGCCTTGAATGAGACGTATACTCATTCAGGAGAAAATGAACTATGTTGACTCTTGTGCTTGACGTTGTATTAACATTTCTTTGTTTATAGGGACCATATTTATACTGTTGATATAGACACCTCACACACAGAAGAAATTTACTGTAGCAAAGTAAGTAGTTTTTAAAACCTTCTTTCTGAAATGAAGGACCTTAGGATAGTTCTTGAAAAGAATATGTATTTTAAAGGCATTGATTGAGCTGACATGGCTTATAATAATTTGGAACGTTCTGTGAAGTCCTAATTTGGGGGTAAGTTAGGGCTTCATACATACTCAGAAATGGTTATGTACTTCATATTTTATTCATCCATTATGTGTGCATGCACACTTTGGAGTTTTAGGTAATTGCTAAATTCTTTTAATAAAATATTGGATGTTTGTCCTGGTAAATATCAGTTTTCATATGTAAACTTTTGTCCTACAAATGTTTCACTGTTATGTTTCCATATCTTGCAATATTGAGTTGACTGTTGTGGTTCAGGAATTTGATAATTATCCATTTCAGACACACATAAAATATAACCTTAAGCTTCCCTTATAACTCCACATGGAGGTATTTTAGTTAATAAAATCCGCCCCAGAAGTAGACGATCCCTTCAGCCCATGAATTTATGCGAAGGAGTATAACCTGAATTAAATCTTTGTCCACCTAAAGTGAATGTCTCCTTTATGTTTAAGGAAATGACTTCCATATTTTAAGAAAAAGGCCTGCTTCACGGAAACTGATTTATCAAGTGAAAAAGATGGGCAAGGACATGTATTTTATCAAAATGAGCATAATTTAGCAAGTTAATGTGGATATTTTATGTGAAATGTCCACGCTGTTGTTTTTTCTTCTTTCCTTTTTCCTTCATCTTTAACTCAAAGAGAAGAAGATCATTTTGTAGTTTAATGAATAGATAGGGGTTCAAAATTAAATGAACATTTCCACCTCTAATCTTTTGTTGTTATGGTGAATTAATCATGGAGAAAGGGTGCAGAAAGCTTTCAATAAATATATGTTCAGCCTCTAGTCTCCCCCAGGGAACTCTTACTTCTAAAATCAAATGCAACAGCCTCTGGGTTCTAATTGATTTCTTTCTTGATCGCTGCAGAAGTTGACATGGAAATCTAGACAGACTGATGTAGACACATGCAGAATGAAGGGAAAACATAAGGTAGGCAATTTTCATTTCTCCTGCAGCTGCCACTTTGGGTTAAGTCCTTGACTGTTATTTCTAGCCGTAGACCGTGATGTGGAATGGGTCACACTAGTCCCTTTTCCCCCAGTAATTGTTTCTTCCATCAACTTATTGAAGGCTTTAATTTGCAAAAATCGTTTGCTTTTAATGTGGTAAAACATTACGACAGCTGCTAGGGCTGCGTCATGAACTCTTTAGGGGCACCAGGGATTATGGACTCCAAGCTGGCTGCCCGACTCTTGTGAGCGCCCTCTCCGGGAGCCCACACCTCGAGGTCCAGAGCCCTCAGGGAGTCTGCAGAAGAGCCCAGAAAGGCTGCCGCAGACACACAGAAGTCTGTGCCTTTGGTCACAGAACAACATAAAAACACACTTCAGCCAGGAACCTTATATATCAAGGGACCCTGGAGCCTCTGGCATTAGAATTAATGTGATGGGAGGCTGGTACTTCCAGGCCTGCCTTCCTTTTGCGGCATAAACGCATACTTCCACTCTATGCCGTGTTCTTCTTTACCGTTGAAAAAGCAATTGCTATTCTCATCATCATCTTGTGGTAAACATCAGGAGGGGCTCGAACTTTTCACAGGGGAACTCTCCAGCCACCAGCATTTTAACCTTGCTGTTGGCAGATCATGGTACACGGTGAAGGGGTCTCTCTATACTGAACGGACTGGATACCAAAAAGTTTGAATTATTTTTCAGGATGAGTGTCACAACTTTATTAAAGTTCTTCTAAAGAAAAACGATGATACTTTGTTTGTCTGCGGAACTAATGCCTTCAACCCTTCCTGCAGAAACTATAAGGTAAATGCTATCTTGTCTCTTGGAACCACACAGCCCGGAGGTATTTCATCATTTACTGTGATTGCGCCTGCAGTAACCTAAGAGGGTTAATTCAACACCGCCTGGGTTCCTCTCCCTTGTTCGACTTAACCTATTGCTCCACATGAGTGATCCTGAGCAAGCTTCTCAGCTTCCTGTTTGTTCAGGATTGATGGACGTGGCTTTAAAGAGCCGACCCAGCGAAGTTCATTTTTGTAAAACCCTATTCTCTATTGTTCAGAACGCCAACATAGGTACCACATAGTGGATTTCCTCTCTCTCCCTTTCTCTTTTTCCCTCCCACCCTACCATCTCCTCTCGGAGCACAAAAACACACTTATACTGTGAACGATTCCTATTTTTAAAGGGATCTCAAAAGCATGCCATTGGAAACTGCAGACTTTCCTCTAGGTAAGATTTTCAAGAATACAGGAATTTAATCCCATTCAGCACTCGGCTTACTTGACTATGGCCTTACTTATCTTGGCCTTTATGCAAGGGGAAAAAAATTAACCCTCGCAGCATTAATAAATCTAGTTAGTTCTGATGCAGCTGATGGTGGTGTTGCTGAAGGAGCAAAGATGGCAATGATCTGAGGTCTTGGCTCTACCTCTCTGGCTTTCCTTGTCCCTTCTTTCTGCAACAGTCTGTCATTCAGCAAACCCGTACTGAGTTTCTCCCGCGACCAGGCATTGACGTTGTAAAGACAGATAGGAGGCCTCCATCCTTAGGGAAGCCAGACGGGGAGAAGAAAACTGCAGTCCCATGGGTTTGCTGCCATGGTGACATAATGCAGAGCATGATGGAAGCATCACAGAAAAGTGCTTATATCAGCCTGAGATGTGGAGTCAGGGAAAGCTTCCAGAAGGAGGTAGACGACTCCCGTCTTCAAGTGTTCCCTCCTGCTGTCCCCACGTATGGAACACAACACCCCAGCCCAGGAGAAACCCAAGCGTCTGTGATTGCCGAGAACCTGACACAGTGTCTCCAAACAGGTGTTCAATTGATTATGTGGGGTAAATGGTGAATGAGATAATGCCTAACCTCAGTCTTAGAGAAGAAGGAGAAGTTACCAAATGAAGGGAGAAGGGCATTCCAGGTAGGGGAACAGCATGAACAAAGGCACGGAGTAAGAAACAGTCTACTGAGCTTGAGAAACTGCATTTGGTTCTGAAGTGCTGGACTGTGGGGTGACAAGTGACAACAAAAAAGAGCCTAGAGAGGGAGGTGGCCTCAGGGATTAAGGGAGGAGATGAGATTCAGGAAATACTTAAGTGACAAAAACCAGGAGGCTTTACTAATTAACAAGAAGCACAGGATAAGGAGAGACAGGAGTTAAGAACGACTGCAGGACTATCTCCTGGGTGGGTGGACGGATGGGGTGGCCACCAGTTTGGACAGGGAGTAAAGGAAGAGCAGTGGGGTTGAGGGGGTGGTGGTGAGAACACGGGGGTTCCATTTTGCACGTTAGGAGTATGCCTGGCACCATGGATGGCAATGCCTACGGGACATGAATAAAGATCTCCAACAAGAAGATGGACGGGTCAACCTTGATTGAGGGAGTGACATGGGGAGCGTATCTAGATTTGGGTTTCACCAGCATAAAGTGAAACCTTAGGGGTGTGAAGAATGAGCAAAGAAATGTTGGGCTGATATCAGGACCAGAGAGCTCACCAGCCTGGATGTGACAGTTTTAAAAGACTGCCTTAGCATAGACATCGGAGGGAGGGTCTATTTTACCCTCATGCTCATCTTCCATCTTATGTTTGGAAACGGGCACCAGCAGGGTCAGGATTAGGGTGAGGCAAGTGAGGCATCTGGCTCAGGAGCAACATGTAAGGGAGGGGGCATCAAAAAATTCAGTAATCAAGATAAATGATATTTTCAATGCAGTATTTTTTTAAATCTAAATTAATGCAAAAAATACTGTCATATCCAAATTTTAAATAATGACAGGAGCCAATTCAGGGCTGTAATAGACGCAGCAGTCCAGTCAAACATTCAGCCAGTAACGGTATACTGGAGCTCGGACTTTAATTCTACCACTTAATGTTCCATCCCCGTGTGTCATTGTTTAGGACTCATTAAGATGAATGCTTCTAACAAATCCTAACAAATTCCCTAGCTGGAAAGCTATCTTTTATGACAAATTACAGGTTTTCTTGGCACTGTGATACCCGGCCTGCAAGTGGTCCAGCTCATTCTTCCTGCACGTGTTCTATTCCCCAGGATGCTTCAGCTCTAAGGGATGTCTTCACCACTCCCTTGTTCTAGCCACACCTGCTGAAACATGTTCCAGGAGCCTGGGCCTCTCAGAAACCACAGACAGGATACATCTAGCATGGCAAATGGTAGTGAAAACCCTTGGCATTGCTCAGACAAGTGTTTTTACACTCTCGGGGCACAGAGGGACTTTGCTGAGGATGTGGGACATAATGTATTTGGCTGCAGGGAGAATGGACAGCCTCTCTCTTAAGTGCTTGTTATCTCCAGATCAGGACCAAAGGGTCAAAGCAAAAACAATGACCAGTCTTCCACTAACCCAACTCTCAGAGCGCAGAAGTGTCAAGTTAAACTATTTGAAGCAGGAGAGTGACAAAATTTTGGTCTCTGCTTCTGCACCGTGCCCTGACTTAACACAATTTTTGTAACAGAAGTAAGCTGAATATATTAGAGAGATTAGAGCCCCAAATAAGATTATCTGGGGAAGAATTCTGAAGGCTGCCCACTATAAATCTACAACTACACTCCATACCTTTTCCCTCCTGTTCTCTAAACCTCTTGAACTTCCACACAAGTCAGGCTGGTTCTTAGTATAATTATCTGTACCCTATGGTGATTTAATTTACTAGGAGCTGCTGTTAAGTCTAAGATCTGATGACTGCTACAAGGATTAGTTCTTACTTCATGGAAGGAGGATTTCACCATGGCATTGTTTTTGTCTCTGGACTTTTCCAAGTTCCCAAACCAATACATTAATTCTTGACTAGCCCTTGACTAGCTATAGCTATAGCCGCTTTTTTAGAAGTAGGTACATTTTAAAAAATATATCCCCACTGTATATTATTGTTTCCCCATTGCCAGGATTACAGCATGCACTGCTTGGGATAACAGCATTTCCGTTGGATCACTGGGTACCAAGCATTACTTTGAATACTTGCCACAGACCGCAAAGTCTGTCACAGTTCAGCAGGAAGCTCTTCTTGGGACAAAATATTAGGAAAAGACTTTCATAAAAATGTGCTGGGAGAAGCGTACATTTGCTTTAAAGGATGTCTAACTTGAACATCTTTTCCCTAAAATTACATTTTTAACACACTGCTTTATGTGATTCTCGGCTACAGTTTAAACAAATAGGATGGCTTCGATGGGGGAGATTTCAAAGTGCTTGTACATAGAAAGGGCCTGTCATATCCCTGAAAAGGTTTCTGTGGGTTGAGGGCAAAGGGCTAGTGTTGGACCGCACTAGCGGCTGCTCAGTAAGAACCTCGCTCCTTCCTCCTGGGCAGCAACTCCAAGCACCTTGATTTAAGGCACCCTGATTTAGTGCTAAAGGCCTTTTCACAGATCCTTCCTCAGCACCAGTGCTGTCTTAGGTTTATCTTCTTTCTGTTTTCATATATGTAGTCAAACCAGGCAACTGCCAGATGATAAACAAAATACCCTAAAACCATAAAGAAGACTGAACTACAGAGAGGGTCAAAACATTAATAATGTGGAGGAGATCTCTCTAGGGACTCTGTGGTGCTGAGATTTAAATTCTAGGACGATCCATGGTGTAAGGAAGAAGCCTGTGTGGTAGGAACCCCCTTAATTATTGGTCTAGGTGGGCCCACCACTGACCAGTGTTAGTGGCTGATCATCAGAGGTTCATTTCCTGCTCACATCACAGTCAAGTATGGGTCAGTGAGAGAGGTTCTGTTCTATGAGAAGGTTATTCAGAAAGCCAGCTCCATTCTGCTCTTGTGTCTGCCATCTCTCAGGATCGTGGAATTCTCCACTGGATCCTCTGTATCTAAGGGAAGAATGTGGAAAGAGAGCAAGAGGGGAGGACCCTGGAAGGTTTTTAGAGGCCAGACCTAGAGGCGGTGCAGAGCCTTACACACACCCCATTGGCCAGAGCTCAGTCATGTGATCATACCTGACCTGCAAGGGAGGATGGGAAATGTAGTTTAGTGTGATATGTAGGAAAGGGAAATGAAATTTGGTGAACAGCTAGTAAGGCCCTGCCTCACCTGCAAATGCCTATGCAGCCGGACAGGTAACTCACAGGAGTGAAGCAAGCAGGTTGTCAGGATAATCTGTGGGTGAAGGGGCCCTGGTGCTAAAGACCACATGCCTGTTTGAAGAAAATGGCAGGGGCTGCCACTACTCAAGTATAGCCTGCTGCCACTTGGGTAAGAACAGCCTAAACTGACTATCCAACTTGTTCAAAAGAAGCAAGAAATCCAGGTTTTTATATGCAATCTCCCTGTTTTAAAATAGGGCTCACAGGGGCTTCCCTGGTGGCACAGTGGTTAAGAATCCACCTGCCAACGCAGGGGACACGGGTTCGAGCCCTGGTCTGGGAAGATCCCACATGCCACGGAGCAACTGAGCCCGTGAGCCACAATTACTGAGCCTGCGCTCTAGAGCCCACAAGCCACAACTACTGAGCCCACGTGCCACAACTACTGAAGCCCGTGTGCCTAGAGCCCATGCTCTGCAACACAAGAAGCCTACGCACCACAACAAAGAGTAGCCCCTGCTCAGCACAACTAGAGAAAGACCGCGCACAGCAACAAAGACCCAATGCAGCAAAAATAAATAAATAAAGTTTTTTAAAAAAGGGCTCACAGGCAGGCCAGTAATAACCTCTAGCCAGTAATAACCTCTAGCTCACAGGAACAAGGCCAGGGTTGGACATTAGGAGACAGAAGTCAAGCAGCAGCCTGTGGCTGTTGGGAGCCTCTCAGCTTCTGGGCCTTTCTTACCTGCACAGTCTGAGGATGGGACGTGTTTCTGAAGTAGGTACACAGGCTACCTGAGCTCTGCTTGCATCCATGTTTTTGTACCTTTGCTGATGCCATACTATTCTTATCAGGTAACCCGAGAAAGAATTTCAGCGTCGAATTCTAGGATTTAACCCACAAAGGCAGGACTCCTCGGGCACAACAAAACCAAAACTGAAGTCATTCTCTATAGAGTTCATGACTCAACAGATAATTCATGGGGAGTAGAGGAAGGAGGGGAATTAAGTTTTCCTGGTGTCTGCCTCAGAAATTCCTTTTCCAAGGAGAAAGATGCTACTTCTTGAGCATTCCAGAAGGATACTCTTTATTGGAATAAAGGAATCTCTTTATTGTAGTGGTTCAGAGTCAAGCAGACATGACTGAATTTCTGACTCTCCTAGCTGTAGAATCTTAGTCAAGTGACTTAATCTCTCTAAACCTCAGCTTCGTCATCTGAAACCGAAAGACTTAACCTCAGAGGGTATGCGAGGATTATTTGCACCATGCATATGAATTACTTAGCAAATTAAGAGCTTTGTAAATATTAGTTGCTATTACTACTGTTGGTTGCTGTTGTTCTTAATTAAGTCCTATTATTTCATTTAGATGGATACTTTGGAACCTTTTGGGGATGAATTTAGTGGAATGGCCAGATGCCCTTACGATGCCAAACATGCCAACATTGCACTGTTTGCAGGTAAATGACCTGATTTCTTCTCACTGCATTTGCTTTTTTGTGTGCTCAGCCTGTGGCTGCACATCTACTCTGGAGGATTTGCAGAGTCACAGTTGTACTCTGACTCTCTAGTGAACAGTGTAATTAACAATGCCTTTTCCATTTGAAATTCATATGGAAATTGTACTTTTGCTTCTTAAGAAAAGTCTTTGCCACGCTTACCCCATGCTTTCGTGCCTTCAGAAAGAATAACAACTTTGTACTGAACATGCGACATACTGGTTAGGGCATGTTTGGGCTGAAATAATAGAAAATCCCACCTTGAACCACCAATGTGGATTGAGTATTTAAGGTAGGGTAGACTTCGGGGTTGGTTTGATTCAACAACTCAGTCATCTCATCCAGGACACAGGTCCTTTTCATTTCTCTGCTCTGCTTCCTTTCTTTCTCTGAGAGAGACTGGCTGCTCTCAGAGTCACAGGATGGCTGCCGGGGCTCAACTAGGGCTACATGTCCTCTTGTCTACATACAGAAGGGAGAAGGAAAGAGACAAAAGGAAGCTTTTGGAAGCTCTATGAGAGCAGTGAGACCACACACTCAGAAGTTACCAGCAAACATCTTCTCAAATATCATTGACCTGATTAGGTTACATGCCTTTCTCTGATAGAAAAATTGTAGTGGCCAAGGGGATAATGCTGATTAGCTGAGGTTGACCCTTACTCCCCATCCCTACTCCTTCCCTTCCATTGCAAAGGATGTAAAACAGCAGCAAGTAAGCCATGACTTTCAGATTGGGATTTTTGTGTACGCATGTGTGTGTGTTTTAATTAGAAATTTATTTAGGAATTCACTGCCGGCTGTGCACGTGGAGGTGGGTACAGGGAGAAGTGTTGGTATAATAGTGATTGTTATGGCATGTAATAAAGCAGTTAGCTATAATTTCCATCACAGCAGCTAAAAACTCACATCCTAGCCAGATAAGAGACTTTAGGGCTCTGATTATGAAAAAAGATTAGCTCCTTGAACTTCATCCTCAATGTCATCCATTTGTGGGCCTGAATCGGCAGTCAAAGATTGAAGAAGTGGTTTGTGACAGGTTCAGAAGGAAAGGTTTCTCAGGTTCTCCTCCAAAGGTAGAGCACAGTATTGTCGGGAAGCAGCACTCTGAGAAACACAAAGTCTTGTAAACCTGTTTGTAAGCACGGCCAGGGGCAAGGCCAGTGGTAAGAGTGTTTGAGTATATTCTCAAGTGCATAACTTCTGCAGCAACACTTCTCTGACACTTGGCACCCGCATTAGTCAGTACCATGGAGGATGTGGGCTGCAGTGGAGAACACAAGTTTAACCATGAACTAAAAAGAAGTAGCCTGAGGTAGAAAGAGGAGAATGGGCAGAGTGTTTACTAAGGCCACCAAGCTTCCAGAAGCAAGCCATGTGAGACCAACCTGTGACTGCGCCTCTGCCCCCTCCAACAGGTATATCTGAATCAGTGTTCACTGAAATGTCTGAAATCTCATAAAAGCTCAGCCCTTATAAACAGAAGGTATTTGTTGCACCTCAACGGTTGCCACATTACGAAGAGTGCCAAAATAGTACTTGATTTTACAAGTAAAAGTTCTGGTGAGATACCCAGTGTGGAATGTAAAACAAAGAGACAGGGGAGTGTTCAACAGCAATAACCACACACGCGCAGACAGTGTTCCCACTGCCCTCCACTCTTCAGTTGTATCTGTATGTCCTGGGGCTATGATTCTATAGGAAAAGTTGTGATTTTTGTAGACATATGTTTATCGATAGAAAGGTGTGCTGTCTGCAGTTAAAATCTAACCCGAACAGTCAACACGTACTGATATATGAATGCCAATAATGTAGATGTGAAGATAGCTCTATCCTGAAACTAAGCAAATGTCAGTTAAGACCAAAAGTAGACATCAAGAACTTTGCTTAGGTATGTTTGGATAAGATTTTTTTTTTTTAAATCATATGCTTATTCCACAAGTGGAAGAGCTTAAAAGAATACTGCGTTGTATATAAACCACTTTTGAAGATGCTTTCGAAGCCACAATTAATGAAGATATGTCATCCATTAAAAATGAGCCAAGGAAGTAATTTTTTATATTAAATATAATCAGTGTTTCCATTTCATCTACATAGATTTTGCTATTCCAGAACAGCCCATTTGATTATCTGTGTAAACAATGCTTGCTAATCCGGGAAAAGAACCCCAAATTTCAAGGATTCACCTTCAGTCATCTTCGCTCTCTTCTGCCTTGAATGTATCCTCAAGCATAAGTCCCAAAGAGCATGAATTCTTAAAGAAAGACCAATTTGAACTCAGCACCATCCCTTCCCCCCGACCCCTTTACTTTGGCTTCTTATATATCAGAATGTTCTCAGTCTGTGACTTTGGAAATACTGAAGCAAATACTTCTTAAATGGAAAGCTAGATTGGCAGGGCTTAGTGGCTCTCACAACTGAGGTAAAGAGGAGCAGAGACCCGCAGGATACACGTAGCAATTTTAGTCAGCTCTTTTTTGCTTATGAATCCCCTTTCTTCAACTTCCCTCACCAGCTCAGGCCGAGGACGCTGTTACTTCTGCTTGCACTTAAATTTTCTGGTGATACAATCAGCCTCTATCTTTCCCTGGGCTCTTACCTAATCCAGTTTACCACGGTGTGGTGGCAGTTGCAGTGTCCAAGAGGCCTTGGCCTTGAGATTTCAGTCAAGGTACATCTAATTGAGCGAAGCAAACAACATTTTTCATTTACCCTGTTCCCTGAGCTGCTGCTGCTTAGAAATTGCCGTGCAATTTAAGAAATGAAAAATGTTTCATCTCTCATGATCCCAATTTAAAATGGTTAGGAATGTGGGCCAAGTGTTTTCCCAGAGACTCTTGGGCTTTTCCCAGGTGCCCTATCTTATTTGCCTGATACAGGAAAGCCGGGCGGGGGAGGCCTCTATTATTGCCCCATGCCCACTGTCTTGCTGCAACTCCGACCACCTCTTCTCTTTCTCTTCGAAGACGGAAAACTGTACTCTGCTACAGTGACTGACTTCCTTGCCATTGATGCAGTCATTTACCGGAGTCTTGGAGACAGCCCAACCCTACGGACCGTCAAGCATGATTCAAAATGGTTGAAAGGTGAACAAACAATTAAAAGAAGAAAGGAGGGGAGGTGGGGGAGATACATATCCTGAGGGAGATTCAGAGCCTGGATGGACCAGACTGTAGTTGCATTTTAGTAATGGCTTCTCACAGACAGGAAGGTGGAAATTGCACCTTTTGCCCCCAGTTGATTTATTTACCTCCCCTTTTCACTTCCCATGAGTTTCTGGAGTGTTATCAAAACTACCAATGCCACTATAATAGAACACGTGACATTTATCTTTCCTGCTTCAAGCTCTCATTTCAGAGTCCCACGTGAAAACAACTAAACACTTCATTCATGGAAGGGAACAGGGGATTGGAGGTGGTGGGGAACAGGAAAAAAGCTGTTCACAACCCTGTATGAGTCAAGGGTGACAAAGAGATGTGTACAAAATCCATTCTGTAATTTGAGCGCTGTATTGTGGAAAATAAAATTACATAGATATGCAAAACTCATTTATTCTTCATTGTTCATTGCAACTGCTTCTGAAAGATAAAATCTGTAGGCTTAAATGCTTTCTGAAATCACCAGCACTTGCATGTGTGAAGTCACTAGAAATGGTTAGTGTTAACCAAATGTCTAATGGCCCTACACTTTTAATTAATAACATGTCTTTGGTTGCAGCTGATTGCAGTTCTTTTAACTCTGTGTGACATGTCCCCAATTAAAGTGCCCATTTGTCCACAGAACCGTATTTTGTCCAAGCGGTAGATTATGGAGACTACATCTACTTCTTCTTTAGGGAAATAGCGGTGGAGTACAACACCATGGGAAAGGTAAGAGGGGAGGATGTCTCAATTTTGGGCCAGTGTGGTTATCAATGACTTTGAAATAAGAACCATAAATCTGGCTTCCCTGGTGGCGCAGTGGTTGAGAATCTGCCTGCTAATGCAGGGCACACGGGTTCGAGCCCTGGTCTGGGAAGATCCCACATGCCACGGAGCAACTGGGCCCGTGAGCCACAATTACTGAGCCTGCGCGTCTGGAGCCTGTGCTCCGCAACAAGAGAGACCGCGATAGTGAGAGGCCCGCGCACCGCGATGAAGAGTGGCCCCCACTTGCCAGAACTAGAGAAAGCCCTCGCACAGAAACCAAGACCCAACACAGCCATAAATAAATAAATAAATAAATAATTTAAAAAAAAAAAAAAAAAAAAAAAAAAGAACCATAAATCTAATGACAAGGTCATCGTTTTGAGAAGATCCAGCCAAAGACTAGTGGAAGTGAAACATTTTGCTTCCTCAAACCCCTGTATGCTTTTTCTGAGTAGTAACAGATTACAGGGAAACCTCTTAAATGTTTATATTGAAAATTTAATAGATAGATGTTGGGTTGATTTCATACTGAGTTTCAAGCACCTTAAGATGTGGTTTCCAGGTCCACTCATCAGGTTTTTTTGTTTTAAATTGAGTCGCTCCAGAGAGAGAGTGTAAATATTCAATATCTTTTAAGAAAACCAAGGGTCTTGACTGTATTACAAAAAGCAATAGAACACTTAGGGGATGTCTATTTCAGTTATTTTTATCAGAGAGTAGATCAAGATCACTAAGTTAGAGGGCACAATTCAGTGCCAGGGTGGCTTGCACAGTTAGAGGAATTCAGAGTATGAGATGCAGAGCCCAGAGGCAGCTAGTGAGGATGGCAGAGATGGTGCATACAAGCGTGCTTTTGTTTGAGGAAATAAAAAGCTAAGCAGTCTGTATGGAAATGAGTTTATGTGGCTGGGAGCTGATCCCCTGAAGGATTTATGGCTCTGTATTAAATGCCACAGCCTTATCTTTCAAAACATGCTGTTCCAATGCTGAGTTTTTCCCTTCTTTTTTTTTTTGCTACTGATTTTAGAAACACAGGATTAAATTAAGCACCTTGTTGTTCTGTTTCTGTTTTCTAAGAAAGGCAAATTCTACTAAGATCTCCACGAAAAGTAAGTGCATTTCATTTTCTCCATGTTTCTCCTCTGCAGGTAGTTTTCCCAAGAGTGGCTCAGGTTTGTAAGAATGACATGGGAGGGTCACAAAGAGTCCTGGAGAAACAGTGGACATCTTTCCTTAAAGCTCGCCTGAACTGCTCAGTTCCAGGGGACTCTCATTTTTATTTCAACATCCTGCAGGCAGTTACAGACGTGATTCGTATTAATGGCCGTGATGTTGTCCTGGCAACCTTTTCCACACCTTATAACAGGTAACCATGCCCTGGCTGTGTGGACTTAATCGGTCCTTCCTGGCTTCCTTTTCCCAAGGGGTTCTTGTCTAATACACAAGATTTGCAACTGATGGAAAAATTGCCATTCACTATTTGTAGCTAAGAAGCACTTAACATTCAGTTTCCATCAACAAATTAACAGTCATTTATAAGCACTGTTAGAGTAGGATTCTGGAGAAAGTAATTAGATAAATTATAACAATATAGTCTTTTCATATACCTGGAGTATAAACACCATTCATGTGCTATTTCTCAATCCCTCCAGTAATCTTGAAAAGTGAATACCGTATAAACACTATTCATGTGCTATTTCTCAATCCCTCCAGTAATCTTGAAAAGTGAATACTGTTGCCTTCTTTTTACACTTGAGGAAACTGGGTTCAATTATACTATCTGGTCCAGGTAGCCAATAGATGGAAGAAGCAGCTTTGGAACTCAAGAATGTTCCTCCTTTCCCTTCTAGGTCATCTAACATTTTATTTGACTTTTAATATTTCTAGGACTGGATCAGTAATTTTTGAAGTAAAAATACTGGAAACTTATTAAAATGCTACAGAGTGAAATTTAGGAATTAGATGAGTCCATCTTGCATCCCACCTAAGGGACCCTGGTTATTATCCTGTCAGAGGAACCAGGATCCCAACCACAGCACTACTGTCTGACTCTGGACGGTTCTACTGAGGATTTACAAGTCATCAAACGTTGCACGGAGAAATACTGTCTCAGCCTGTTCATCCCTATTTTTGTATTTTCTTAAGCTAAGACACTGAGCTATTAAATGGCATGCTAATAACTGTCCCTGGAACAGTGAAATGTGTAGAGACTAAAGAACAGAAGGAAGAGGGACACTATGTTCCCTGGTACTTGGCCCTCCCAGACCTTAGAGTACTAGCACCGTTGTGTGGAAATGATCCTAACTCTGGCCATGGTCATGAAATTGAAACGCATGTACTATATTCTCACTTCCATGTAGAATTTTGTGTGTTCCATATGATCTTCCGTAAGGAACGCACTGTTTTGTTTTGGATTATACTTTTTACAAAAACTTTGAAGAACTTGATGAGTGGCTAGATGACAGGATAGCTGCTAGGAAGAAATGCTTAAGAACTGGGTAGAGCCTAGAACAGAGCTAGCTGAAAGATGAAATAATGTTCCTCAATTATATGGAGGGCAAGAGTCAAGAGTTCCCCACTGAAGAGATATGAAAACATAAACCCATATTGCAGCAAGAAGTATTTAGTTAGGTTTAAATAAGCTGCAACCATCTGAAGGAATTTTTAGACTTGAGAATAGAAAAGATAAAAAAATTCAGGCCTTGACTGCTCATACCTTGGAACTGATGTATCTAGTAGTGTTGAAAAAGAATACTATTTTGGAACACAGAATGTAGGTGCCAGTGGAGTTTCAGAGCACATTTCTAATTTTTTTGTATGTTTTTTGAGAGGGTGAGTCACTTCATGATTACAATAGAGTAGTAGATTCCTGCGTATTATGTATACTCCCATTTAAAGAATTTTCTTAAAAGGGCCCTAGGAAACATTCAATTAGCGCATGCTAATGCAGTCTCAGAAACCGTATTTGTTTAATAAAATCAGAAAATGGCAAAGATATGCATACCAGTTTTCATATATAAATTATAGTCCCTCTCTTGTTTTACTCCCTCTGGTTTCATCCCTCTCCACCGGATCCTCCACACATGCACACTTCATCACGTCAGGTTGTTTCAGATCCTTTAGGTGCTCCTCTTTGCCCTGGGGATAAAGCCCAGCTTCCTTGGCATAGCATGCAGGCCCCCTCATGGTCAGGCACGGGCTCCTCCTCCGGCGCAGAGGGCTTACTGGAGCTTGCTCATGCCCTGCTCTCTGCCAAGTCTGCCCGCCCAACCCATGTCTGTTTGCCCATTGAACCCCCGGGAATGCTCCAAGCCTCAGCTCCAGCTGCCTCCCATGGAACCCTGCACAAACCTCTTTTTTACCAGATTGTGTTGGAATATTTGTTATTGTTGCTATTATTATCACTTGTTGTTGTTTTTGTTGTTGTTTTCTTACACACTGAACTGTGAGTCAGCTGAGAGCAGGATTCTCTTACTTACTGAGCATTCACTGCTTGAGATTAGGGATTCCATAAATATATGCTGAATGAACAGAAGATGGGAAGACAGGGAGGGGATAAAGTAGGGAAGGAAAAAGAAAGGATTTACAAATGAGTATAACCTTAGGAAGATTATAAAACCCTAGGGTATCTTTAGTTGTTATGAAGTGCCTCATAAAATACTTCAGTATTTATCCTATTTTTCTTAATATTTAAAGTAAATAGGTACACCTCTTACTTTTAGGAAAGTGAGATGTGGAGAGAGTCTTACAAAATTAAATAATGCTGGGGGTTCTGAAATTTCAAAACAAATGGGGATCATTGTCTTATTATAGACTCAATACTGTGAATACACACACACACACACACACACACACACATGCTACATACTTTAAAATTCATCCTGCCACCTTGTTTTAAATAAGCTTTCTAATCCTCTCCCTATTTCTTGCTTTATTAGTAGTACTTCATAATTGTGTTATGAAATTAAAGATGGCATAAAATTCTCCTAATCATATATGAAGTGATTTCCGTATCCTTTCAACATCTGCAAAATCAGGACTAAATCATTCTTTCTCCCTGGATGATGGTCATGCTGCAGAGTGCTTGTGTCTTGCCCTGGATGTTTCTGTGTGCAGTGACCCACCACCTCAAAGCCTGATTAAAACTGTTGGCCAGCCAGTGGCTGAAATTTATTTGATCAAAATCAAGGAATGACCGCAGTCAAAAACAAACATGGGTTTAAGCAGTGTACCTAGATGAATGAATAATTCATGTCTGTTCACCACTGATGAAAAAAAAAAAATCCCAAAATCCTTCTAGGAGTGCCAGGCAAGAATGTAATTATAGGTAGAGATTACTGTCATTATTATTATTTAGCACTTAATAGAGCATTTTATTTGCAAAGTGTTGGTGCTTTAGAGATTTAAATTGTTTAGTCTTATGCAAATAAACAGGAAGTAAACTTTGCAACGTACAGTGACTAACATAAAATATGGTTGGGTTCCTCACACGTACATCCTCACTCCTGAAGTCCTTGGCTTGAGGAACCAAATTCAAAGAAGGAATATGTGAACAGTAGGGGCACTTTTACTTCAAATTTTCACCAATATTAGAGACGTAGAATGTTGTCCAAACATTTTATCTTTGGTTTAAAGACGGATAATTTCAGGGAATTCATGAAACTTATAAATCACCAGCTCAACCATTCCTCCTTTATAAACAAAAGCAGTGCCAGACACAAGACATAAAGAGACTTTCTTCTATGATTCTGCTGTAACTAGCCCTTTCTTTAAGGCCACTGATGCAAATTTGAGTCACAGAAACATTCTCCTTATGCGCTAGGATCCCTTACATTTATAGTGTTCAGGATACGAACATTAAATTTCAACTGCCCGTACTAGGAAAGTTACTTTGGAGTATATTTTCCAAACTGCATGCGTAACTGTTGCGTGAATAACACTTTGTGTGAAATGTCCTACTGCAGCATCCCTGGGTCTGCAGTGTGTGCCTATGACATGCATGATGTCGCCATTGTTTTTACTGGGAGATTCAAAGAACAGAAGTCTCCAGATTCCACGTGGACACCAGTTCCTGATGAACGAGTGCCTAAGCCTAGGTATGTGCAAATATTTATACGGCTTTCTTGAATTTCTAGAAATGGTGCCATTTGCTCCCCTGAAAATAAGCATCTTATAAACTGCACACTAGTGCCTTCCATGCTGGCCACGCAGATACAAACGCCAACACAATAGAAAGGCCGGTGAGGCCGTTTGCCTGCATTCCCTTAACCGAAACCCCAAATTACCTATAGTTGTATTCAAAACAGTGACTCTCTAGTCTTTTCCTTAGACTCTCTATCTGTGGATTACACAATGCAATCCTAGGATGACAGGAATCATCTGGTCCAGCAGCCCCAATGGTCTACAGTTGACGAAACTGAGGCCGAGAGAGGTATAAAGTGAGTTGCGCAAGTTCACATCGCTGGGGAGATGATTTCCACCGCCCCTCCCTGCTTCTCTTCAGTTTTACAGAGACCCATGTCTCTCAGCCTTAAAAAAATGTAAAATATAAGTGGTGTTCCCTGGATTTTGTGACTAGACTGGATCAGAACGGATCCCGGACTCTGGGCCAAGGGCAGCAGGTACAATGGGCCATTATTAGGATGTCTCTGGTCTGCCAGGTTCTGGTCTGTTTGGGGCCCAGATGCACTGTCGATTCTCCCCTCCCCAAAATGTGCCCCAGAAGTGCTTTCATGAGGAACCTATTGTTGAGAGACAATACAGAGACCTTTTGGTCCTGTGGAATATCTATCAAATCCTCACACTAAACCAGTTAACTCATTCCTCCTAACTGGGACAGGATGAAACTCTCTCCCAACCCTGTGCCTGCCCTCTTTATGGGGCACACACTGCGTACCTCCCATCACAGCATTCGAAATCTAGGTTATATAGAAACATCCCTGTGTGTTCGGCTTCCTCCACTTAATTTGTGGAAGGAAACCCAGCGTCTTCTAAACTTTTTTGGTTTCCAACTCTCTCCTCCGACATCCAATCCCCCACACAAAACACCCAGCCTAATTCACTTAATTAAACTAAGATAATATGAAACACTGTACCCAAGGGAGAAACCCCTACAGTTCATCCATTTTCATCCCCTGAATTAAATGGCATGTGCATTCTCTGTTATTTATGGAGAGGAGACTAGGTGTAAAAAGCATACCCTGGCAACCTCAGATAGATTCTCTAAGTCATTGCCTGGGATTCTTAGCTACCTTCCAGGTAAGCAGGAAGGGGAGTTAAGCTTGAGGGGTCAGGTTTCAGGGAGTACTTAAGTAATATGCTTCCCTGGGTATCGAAAGATGGTGTCACTCAGCCGTCACCAGGACACATGCTTCAAGTGACTTTCTACTGGTGGCAGCATGTTTGCTTTCATCCTTCCACGTGCTGGCCTGTCTCTCTTACAGATATCTGGACGCTTTCACTGGCTGGCTGGGTTAGTGCCATGAAAGCGTGTGCCTGGGGCTAGACCCTGCCAGTGTTGACAGGGTCCACTTTTCTCTCCTGCACCAATGGGCAAAGCAGGTGTCTGGACAAGACTGGCGCTGGTGTTTCCTTCCCTGATCTGACCTTGCTGAGATGTCCCTTGACTCCTAAAACCATATAATTTCTTTTAGAAATGAATTTTCAGTGTCATTGTTCAGAAATTTTAAAAATGCCTTTTCAGGCAAGAATTTCAGTGTAAATGGCTTTTCATACCTACCCAAATCAAACAAAAACAATAAAAAACAAAACCCAAATGTTCTCTGACCCCCTAGTAATGAGAGATGGTTATACTGAGTCTAGCAGGTATGTAAGGCTGGCAGCTTTTTGAACGCCTTTGTTTTCTACATTTGTGAAGAAGTCAGCCCAATTGTCTCTTTTGGTGGAGCAAATGCCTCCAGAAGTTCTCGCAGTGTTTTAAGACAGACAGAGCAGTCCCAGAGACGTGCAAACCAAACCCTCACCTGTTTCAAGCTCCCTCACTGTTTGTGGGGTGGGTTTGTGCTTCTGGCGGGGAAGCCAAGCTGCTCCCAGCCAAGGCTGAACTGTCCTGGCTCAGGCTTCTCTATGGAGTGAGGAGGTGGCCCTGAGGAAATCTAAGCATATTTTTTGGTGGCATTATGCATTGTTCAGCTTCCTCTGCTCAGCCTACGGTATGTTCTCCCTCATGCAATATGCACAGAGAAGCAGTTCATTCAAAGAGTTTGCCATAAAGCATGATATAAGCCCCCTCTCCCTTTGTTCCTTTTTAGGCCAGGTTGCTGTGCTGGCTCATCCTCCTTAGAAAAATATGCAACCTCCAATGAATTTCCTGACGATACCCTGAATTTCATCAAAACGCACCCGCTCATGGACGAGGCCGTGCCCTCCGTCATCAACAAGCCATGGTTCCTGAGGACGATGGTCAGGTGGGTGTCAAGCAAACTATGTCCTCACTGGATTCTCCCGTTCCTTCCCATGCTTACGGAACCTATCATCAGTGGATCACAATTTGAAATGCCACAAACATCTTCTGTTATCCTGGGCATTGATTCAGCTCTGAAGTCCCGGGCACATGGGTGGATGCCACCAAACCCCATGACCACATTCCCAGTGAACACAGTTCAGATAGTTTCAGGCTAATTGGACACACGCCAGCAATCAGAGGAAACAAAGATATCTCCTTCTGCGTTAGCCTGTTGATCCCATGTGTGTAAGAGCAGAGGAGCAGTGAAGAGAATTAGTCAATGGATGTAAATACCTATTTGGTTGGACATGGTTGCAAAACATGCTGCAGATGTCATCCGAGCACTATCCCTAGATTGTTAGCTGTCATACGGAGCATGGACTAATGGAGCATTTGCACAAGTATACCAGCATGAAGGGTTCATACTTCAGCATTTGTTGTCTGGAGTGGTGGCCAACGGAGAAGGGATAGCTGATTAGAAATCTGTGATAACATTAAATACTCCTCCTTCTCATATTTATTTAGGGCTTATTGCCAAACAGTTCAACAGGCTTTCCCAAGTACCATCCAGTTTTGGCAGTCATCAAACAAAATGTTAATTAACTTTACCACCATTTCTTAAACAGCAACTTTATTGAAAGATATTAAAGTATTGGGTTGGCCAAAAGGTTCATTCGGTTTTTTCCATAAGATGGCTCTAGTAGAACTTAGTTGTCTTTAATTTCATTCAAAGCAATTTTGTTAGACTGTATGTGACAGCTGTCATATCGGTGTGCATTTTAAAAAAGACTTATCAAAATTGGTGAATTTTTGTGTAGCCATTTTAATACTGAAGATGGAAGAAAAAAAGCAACATTTTCAGCATATTATGCTTTATTATTTCAAGAAAGGTAAAAACGCAACCGAAATGCCAGAAAAGATTTGTGCAGTGTATAGAGAAGGTGCTGTGACTGATTGAACCTGTCAAAAGTGGTTTGCGAAGTTTCGTGCTGGAGATTTCTCACTGGACGATGCTCCATGGTCAGGTAGACCAGTTGACGTTGATAGCGATCAGATCGAGACATTAATTGAGAACAATCGAAGTTATACCATGCAGGAGATAACCAACATACTCAAAATATCCAAATCAAGCGTTGAAAATCATTTCCACCAGCTTGGTTATGTTAATCGCTTTGATGTTTGGGTTCCACATAAATTAAGCAAAAAAAACCTTGACCATATTTCTGCATGTGATTCTCCACTTAAATGTAATGAAAACGCTCCATTTTTGAAACAAATTGTGACGGGTGATGAAGAGTGGATACTGTACAATAATATGGAACAGAAGAGATCGTGGGGCAAGCGAAATGAACCACCACCAACCACACCAAAGGCCGGTCTTCATCCAAAGAAGGTGATGTTGCGTACATGGTGGGATTGGAAGGGAGTCCTCTATTATGAGCTCCTTCTGGAAAACCAAACAGTTTCAACAAGTACTGCTCCCAATTAGACCAACCGAATGCAGCACCTGATGAAAAGCGTCCAGAATTATATGATGCATTAGATAATGCAAGACCGCATGTTTCTTCAATGACCAGGCAAAAACTGTTACGGTTTGGCCGGGGTTCTGATTCATCTGCCGTATTGACCAGACATTGCACCTTTGGATTTCCATTTATTTAGGTCTTTACAAAATTCTCTTAATGGAAAAATTTCAATTCCCTGGAAGACTGTAAAAGGCACCTGGAACAGTTCCATGCTCAAAAAGATTAACAGTTTTGGAAAGATGGAATTATGAAGTTGCCTGAAAAATGGCAGAAGGTAGTGGAACAAAAGGGTGAATGTGTTGTTCAGTAAAGTTCTTGGTGAAAATGAAAAATGTGTCTTTTATTTTTACTTAAAAACCGAAGGCAGTTTTTGGCCAACCCAATACTATAATGGCTCTTGCCCGTAAGATGGAAACCATGGTATGTAACTTGCAGAAGAGTCCATGTTTTCCGGTTCCTGCCATGATGCTTAAGGAGAAAAGGGTATCCATGGAGTGTTGAACGGCTATGGGATTTCAGAGAAGGAAGATGCCCAATAGGACTTATCTAGGCAGGCAACAGGACTAACGCCCTTCACCTTTGGCTTTAGATGGATCTTGTTTGGCTTGTATATCCATTTATTTATTAATATTGCCATTAGCACTCTACCTCCCCATCCTTCAGAACTCTCTACCCCTCTGTACACAATCAGAAAGCTTTCCAGTCTGACATTTTGTTGACAAGTCTTGGCACTTCAGAGAAAGAGTATGGAAAAATGGTAGCCGCTGCTTTTCTTTTCAGTGTTCAATGAAATGTTAGCTGTGATGGGATAGTGGCTAGTACTTTGCATGGCTAAATATTAAATGAATTCACTTATTATTTCTTCCCCTCTTCACAGCAGACATCAGTCTTTCCTTGTTGTTCATCAAAGGGATAATTGCTGAGTGGTTTCAGATGGTGATGGCTACGTATTTATTATGTAACTTGGCCTCCACACATACATACCTCTTTCCTCCCCTTGGAGCCATACTAATGCTCTACATATGGAAATAAAGGAGCAGAACAGCTTGAGAGCATTATTCATATGCATATATTTTTCTTGAGGTTATTACTAGAAAGCTCTATCCCAATTGTTTGAAGTGGAAAAGGGGACACTTTAATGAAAGACCAACAAAGAGATAAAAAATGTGATCCTGTCATTTTAGATACCGCCTGACCAAAATTGCGGTGGACACCGCTGCTGGGCCATATCAGAATCACACTGTGGTTTTCCTGGGATCAGAGAAAGGAATCATCTTGAAGTTCTTGGCCAGGATAGGAAACAGTGGTTTCCTAAATGACAGCCTTTTCCTGGAGGAGATGAGCGTCTACAACCCTGAAAAGTGCGTAGAATGTTTGGTTCTTTCCTAGTAATTATTTGTTACTTTATTATCTTTTCCATTCAGAGAAATCATGGCAGACTTAGATTTTATGCACTTAGGTGACTTTTAGTATTATTTGTAAAAATCTTTTCATACATTAAAAGCATTATTTTCTCCTTGCTAATAATGTGTGTGTTTATATAAACACATACATTGTGTGTTTATGTGTATGTGTGTGGGTGCACACATAAGGTTCTGTTTCCCGTTCAGTTGGATCAGATTAAGAGATCTAACCTTGTGCTCTGGGAGGTGGGGTGTTAAGGGTGGTGGCAGGAAAAAGAGAACTGACCCAAGAGAGACTCTGAATGATATTATCCTGCCTTATAAAATTAGGTGCAGCTATGATGGAGTAGAAGACAAGAGGATTATGGGCATGCAACTGGACAAAGCAAGCAGCTCTCTGTATGTTGCATTTTCCACTTGTGTGATAAAGGTTCCCCTTGGCCGGTGTGAACGACATGGGAAGTGCAAAAAGTATGTATTTGCCTCATTGATCATTAGAAAGTCCACAGTGCTTAGAAAAGAGTCCTAGGTAGCTCACAGTCATCCTCTTCCCGCAGAACCTGTATCGCTTCCAGAGACCCCTACTGTGGGTGGGTAAAGGAAGGAGGTGCCTGTGCCCATCTGTCACCTGGCAGTAGGTAAGGAGCCCGAGGTGTGGGAGAGTATAAAGTGGCCTAGACGTACAATTAATTGCGCTCACACACGCCACCGCCACTCAGCCTTCCGTGCACAAATCTCATCAATACGACTGCCGGTTGTTCTCCCTCCTTTGCCCATTTCGTAGAACAACCCAACATCACGTGGCAGATTTCCAATTGATTAATCATCCATCCTCAGACTAATTAAAAACAGAGAAAAACAACACAGTGGACTTCTAAGTATTCCCTGGAGAGAGGGACAAGATGGTACATGCCTTGATCATCACAGTGCGAGGACAGCAGAGAAAGGGAGCAAGAGGGTACCAATTAGATTAGTGATGTGGTTTGTCCAGCCATAGCAAAACTGGCTCTTCTAATTGACCACCCAGGGCTGAGAAGAAACTGCGGAGCATTTGTTAAGCAATGCATTTGTACTGCAAGCATAGTGTATACATGCAATAAACCTCTCCCCTGCACTGAAGAACAGTTGACCCTATTACTTGTTAGGGAGTAAATCAATTCTTGGCATTTCTCCAGCAGATCAGCTAGATCAAGCTAGTCTACCATGCACGTGATTTTGATGCTTAGAATCGTTACCCTGACTTTAAATGCCTGGATGGTATTAGCTCAAAGGTTTTATGCTTTTACTTCAGCGGATGTGAAATCCAAAAGAACATTTGGAAAAATATTCGACGTGTGTCCTTGACAGGTTATGGCAATTCAAGGAAGGTGCCAGATGGCAGCACAGTTCTTTCTTAGCCATTTCTTCAACTTCCTCTGATCTAAAGGGCAAAAAGAATCGTCCTCACATCACTCTGAGCCCCCTCTCCCATTTGAGAATAGCTAGTCAAACAGACAGGAGGCCATATCTGATGACCACCGCCTGCATAACTTGAGGGAAAGTATTTCCATATACAGAGCTAATGGTAACTATCAAGTCTGACCTGGAAATTTGACTAATGCAAAGGGTTGACTCACCATTTATTATTAGATCAGCTTTGTGAGTAGCAATATTGACCTACCACAGTGTTAAAGCTTTGTATCTTTTCACGGGAACCTTGAAGTGAAGGAGAAAGGATCACAGTGCACAGTGAGGGAAGCTGAGAAATGACCTATCTCCTTTCTTTAGTCAAGGTGTGACCAAAAGTAGTAAGACTGGTTTTTAAGAATCATTTTAAAGTCAACATGAGAACATTTCATTGTTCAAAACATGTGGAACTCTCTTTGGAAGGTGGCCTTCAGGGCCTGGTGCATATTGGCTTTCATTACCACTAGAAATCTTTATCCTTTGAGGATGAATTTGATTTTTAATACAACATAAAAACACTGGAAAACGAACATGGTGCATTATTAGGTCAAGGTTTGACTTTCCAAAAAGTTTTCCTATATGGCTCATAAGTAAACTCTGAAGGCAGTTACAAAACAGGAGTTTCAGTTATGGTGTAGAAAGAAGCGCAAAGTTCCCCCCAAAAAGGACAAGACTCCTTTGGAGTATTCCAGTGTGTTTATTTAAAAATCAAAAGAGATATTATTAGGATTGATCTTATTCATGGTGTAATAGTTTATACAGCCCAAAGGTGACCTTAAAAGAAGAGTGAGCTTGTAGAGGAGCATGAGGGCAATACTCCTGAGGACTGGGCCTGGGGCAGGAGTGAACGCAACACCTGAGTGGTCTCAGCAAGATGCACCGCCATGTCCGTCCTCTCAGGGGCCCACATATCCACTGACCATTTGAACACTGTGTTATACAAAGCTACTTCTAAGCAAAGAAACGGATAAAGGTCTAGGAAGGCAAGAGTTGGGGCAAAAGAGAGGAAAATACTTTTTTTTAATTTAGAGACTTCTGTATCACTTACGTAAGGAGTGTGTGTTAACATGTAAACTTCTCAGATATTTAAGAAATGCTCAGGGCATCAGAGGCAAAGAGTGATATAGGTAATCCACAAACTAATTAACTCCCTGCATAACACCTGAATTAACTGTCTAAAACATGGCTTCTCTTGGGAGATTCACGAAGGACTCATTTCTGTAAGCTTTGGAGATAAACTTTCGAGCTGTTACCTACTTTTTTTGCACCTGTCACTCAATTTATCAAACTGTGTTAGTTGCTTTAGTGAAACTTAAGATGCATCCTGCAATAGACTCATATCATTGAGTTTGCGTCTATCTTTCTTCTCTTCCCTCCTTTTTTTTGAAGACTGACTTTTGAACAGGACATAGAGCGTGGCAACACAGATGGCCTGGGAGACTGTCACAGTAAGTAGAGCTTTTTATCCATTTGGATATTTATTCTATAAAAAAGATGCTTTTATAGACTGGGCTAGAAACATGACCCCACATGTGACACTGAGTGCAGCTGCCTCTAAAACATGCATAAATAACAGAAATCACCTTCTAAATATCAAAGAAAACAGTGTGTTTTGAAGCCTCTGTTGCCAATGCTGTTGCCATAAATGCTGGCATCTATTTCATTATCATAATGCTGTGGGACAAATTCACTCTAGAGGATGTCTGCTACAGCAGAGCAGTAAGTTACATCAGCATTTCCATTTAAAACCAGTTTTGCTGTTTTTAAAGATATGTTATTGCCATAATTTTCAGCCAAATAATAAAAAGACTGATCACTGTACTCTAGCTTTTTAATTGAATGGGACTATTTTATTTCTCTTGAACATATCGATTAACAAAATCAATTATTTTTTAAATTAGATTTATGTTTATTACCATTTGCAGTAGAAAAAAATTTCAGAAAGAACCCACTACGTACAAGGTGACTCAAAATAACCTTTTTATAAGAACTGACCTACTATACTAATCTCAGAGTTCATTTCAAAAGTTATTACATGCTAACATTTTAGTTAGGACTTTTTATAAAGGATCCTGGTCAAAGGTCTGCCCAGTTGTCCAGTGATCTGATTAATATCAACATTCTCCTGAAAATGCTTTATTAATGCTAATTTAGAGAATAATGCCATACTCTTGGAAAACATTTAGTTTGCCATGTTTTAAATGTTGTATGTGATAAATTTCAAGAAGCCTGCATTCAGAATGGCACCAAAAATAGCTCCGAAGGGAATGAAACTATATTACTTCTGACATGTGATTTGATAATGAAAATCATGGATATAGCTCTAAATCTTTGAGCCATGAGTCCTGAAATTACAGATTCTAAGGTGCCATTTAATACCTTATCTTTTCTAGAAAACAGACATAATCAAATAAATAGGGCCACAGACAGCCTCATCTCCAAATTCTTGGCCGTATTTTTTTTTTGGTTTGCAAATATATACCGGAAAAAGCTTCTTCTTATGTCTTCACACACAAAATCTGAATTAAGAAATCAGCACAGGAGACAGTGTCATCACCAAAAGATCTGCTACGTGTGTGCAATGAAACAATTTGATGTTTGATTTGGTGGCTCTTGATCATGTTGGTGCCTTTTTAGGGAAACAGGTTTCGGTTGGTATGTATGTCTGAGTGAACTTAATTAGCTGATTTTAGTGAATAATTTTCTCCATAATTTTATGATTCGATGATATAGGCATCTAGAAAAATAGGGGTGTCAATTTGGGTTGAATAGGTAAATATATGAAAAAGGTGAAAGTGCTACCGGCTCTCTAGAGCATCCACTACACCAGCAGGCTCACACCACGCCTGGGTCCTCAGGCAGAGCGCGGGGCAGACCCTCAGGCCCCAGGCCAGTGATTTACTCTTCCGTCTCAGTGGTCAAGCCTCTGTGTTTTCGTGTGCTCCGTAACTCGACCCCCACTCCTGCTGAGGCACGTAGGGTGCCTGCTCCAGGCAGGAGGTAATGCCTTTCCTAGTGGCTTCTCTGCTCCTGGGCGCCCACTGGAGCATGACCTACTGCTGTTAGACATATCTAGTCACACACAGGCATTCAAAGGATTTAGATATTTGGTGCACAATGACTCTTTAACAGGAGTTTTAGGGGAAATGAGGAAACCATAAAGAGCCAGTGTCAGAGGCTGAGTAGCAGGCTGAGTGAACAAGTGACGTGACCCAGGCACACAGTGGGGGCACGCGTGTGCACACACACACACATATGTATGTTGCCTATGTGTGTGATTTTTATTTTTGTTTATTTCCTAACTAAGACCCCTGCTGAGTTCAGAACATTGTGATACTGGACAGTTCCTCACAGCATGGTTGGGAGGATGAAATGAGAGAGAATGTAAAGAAAAAGTGCTTTGTAAGTGTGGTCCAGATGTCACTCACTTTATCCACATACACATCCCTCTGTAGGGAGTAGGGCTTAGGTATAATCGCAGTTACCATTCCTTCCACTAACTTGCTTTTTCTCTGCCTCTTGGCAGCAAAGGCATGACTTTGAGGAAGCTCACTTGGGAAAGAGATAGTATAAGGATATGAAATCGGACCAAATATGAAGCATCTTCTATTACAAGCAGAAAGTAAAAAGCACTTACTTAGTATTGGGGATCGTATGTTAGCACAGCTCTGTACCAGCTCACTCCCACTTACTACGGAAGTCACACTGAGCAGAGTGCTAAATGCTAAGTAACTTACTCCCCCCTTCTGTCTTTCAGATTCCTTCGTGGCACTGAATGGTAAGGAAGATATTACTCATAATTTAACAGCAATGGAAATATATTTGAGAAATCCTGTTTCACTAAACCTCTTATTTTCGAATTTTACGTTTCTTTTTAAATTAATTTTTAAATTCTCATTATTTTTTATAGACATTTCAACTCCTCTACCAGATCATGAAATGTCTTACAACACAGTATATGGTCAGTTTATGGGTTATTTTTTTTTTTATTCTTCGAGCCATTCATCCTGTGGTAGTTTATAATCTTCATTCCTAAACATCATGGACCAGATTCTTTGCTACTTCAGGGCCCCAATTCACTAAAATTATTCATAGATTTCATGATGCTTCAAAAATTACTCTACATATATGAGACAACTGACATGTGAGAATGAGTCCTACATTTTTAATCCACAGAACATGAAATATGCCAACCTTAGGGAATTTGGTGAATGCATTTAATGAGTTCTTGAGGGAGAAGAAATTGCTTTTGGACATAAGTACATCCAAGATAAAAGAACAGTGCTTATAACTCATAGGCCATAGCTCCTTAACTGATAGATAGTATCATTCCCCAAAATGCTGACTTTCAGAACAATACCCTCTGCAGGGAAATCTATACAGAGTGCAGATACTAAGTTCTTATTAGGCAAAACTTTCCAATATAGCCATCGAAATTTAATCACACGAAGAGTATGAATATTTAGACCTATCTTCAGTGAAACGTCTTTAAATGTATACAAGGAAGAGTGACGCAGTGGAAATGATGTGCAAACAGGATTTACCCCATTGTTCCTGCTCTGAAATATACAGACACTATACTAAACAAAGCCATTAAGTCCATAAACAGACTATTCTGAGCTCTTTATAAGAAAAGTTTAACTGTAGTTGAAATGTTCCAGTTCCATTTCTCAAAGCCTCCCCAAATGTTTATTAAGGTAAACTATTCATGCGTTTTTTAAAGATAATGAACAACATATATGTAATGGGAAATTTAAGCTTCTGCATTATAATGGGGACTACAAGCTTCATTGATACACAATTTATAACTTTTATGTTTAAGACACGTAACAATAACAGCTCTAGGTCAGTCTTTAAATGTAGAGGTAGGTAATAGAGGAAGGGGACAAAATAAAGAAAAGAAAAAAAGAGGGAAGAAAAGAAAGCAAGGTGGATTCAGGATTCAAAGAAATAGTTCAAGATGGCTACAAATACATCTAATAGCTCTGTGGAAACTCTCACTCCTGTGTCTAATTAGCATAAATAAAAAGCCTCTTTGAAAGTCCTAAAGACTATCTTATAAACTGGGGCTGTGCAGATAGGGAAAACAATGCCCGGCTTCTCCTGTCGTGGTGAAGTGAGGCAGCATGGAGTAGATGAGCCCACTGGATTCATCCACCTTTACCATTCTCTCATCTATGATTCAAGCCAGAATATCAAACACCAACAGCTGGAAGAAACATTTCTCAGGAGGCAACTGTCATCTAGCTTAGCTTGCCCTTCACAAAGAGAACCCACTTCGCATCTGCACTTCTCCAATATCATACTTTGCAATCATTTCCTATAATTGAATAATCTTTATCAGATACTGAGAAATTCAGGTCTGGAATCTAATTGAACCAGTAACCCCAGCATTCATCAATAGTACTAAGGCTGATTTTAACTCCCAGGCAATTTCTCATATAGATAGAATAATCAAACCATGGGATGCTCTTTATGAACAAAAAGCACTCTTCAATTTATGGATTTCTCTTACTGCTTTTACAAAAGGAAAGGAACTCATTAATTCCTCCATGTTAACACTTTAAAGAACAATGCCCATTCGCTCGGTCAGTGGTTTCTGTGATGAAACTAAAGAAGAGTTGGAATTTTCCTTTCAACTAATGATCCTGTCCATTTCAGGCTCAATCTCTCCAGTGTGAAGGGGTTAGAGGATTAATTGACCATCAACATGAGGGCTGGTCCAGACAGTACTTGCAAAAACAGAGGAGACTTTCTTTTCACAACCTACTGCAAGAGATGCTTATTTTGGAGCTAATAAACCTAGAAGAGATTTAACTCATTCATTTGCAGACATTAGTTTAGTGCTTACTATGTGCCAGGCACTGGATTAGGTGCTCTATTTGAACCATCAAAGGAAAAAGCAAATTGCTATTTTTATGAGCATGGATGTAGAGTAGGAAGCCAACCCCAAAGTCCAAAATCCACCCACTGTGTCTAGCTGTGTCCTTTGCATGTTCCCATAAAAAGTTCAGTAGCTGAGTACAGACTCATAGGGTGACCCGCAGAACCAGAATTGCCTAACTCTGAAAAAGGGATCGTTCAATAAGCCATGCAAACTCTCTGTGTGGCAAAAGCTCTGTGCAACACCACTTACATATACAAGAACCCTTTTTTAGTGAATTGGACCCTGATTATCTTCCTTCTCTCATCCTCTCTTGTATTGATTTAGTGTCTCTCCTGTGTCTAACTGGGTACAATCATTGTTAATAGGTTAGAGTAGTTTGAAGGATCTCTAACCTCTAGAATTACAAAGACTTGTAGATATAGAGAAACAATATGATGCATATTAAAGTTAACTTTTTAAATCTATCTATTTCTTTGTATATTATAAGAATAATACATCATAAGCTCCATTGATTAAAATATGACTTTTCATACTGGATTAACAAGTCAACATTATAGGTTCCAAATTGTTGACATGTAATACCATATCCACAAACGACTGCCTATTTTTGTAGCATTATTTTGGTTACAGTCTCTTAGGGAATGCACAAAAACAATATAGCCTGTAGAATCAGATTCTAAGAAGGAATATAAGTGATTTCCTTTTAACAGTTGGAGAGGTAATAATAATACACCTCTTTGATTTCAAACTGAGGATGGCTGCTTAATGGCGCTTTTACATGGTAGTTCTAAAATTCTTGAGAATCAGGCATTGCTTTCTCCGACTGTTTGCTTCACCCGTGACACACGGTGCCTGTCCTCAAGCATAAGTTTAAAAGATTACAAACCTCATGCTGTTCTATTTTTTTTCCATTTGAGTACATCAGATGCATGGTTTCTCTAGATTTACATGTAGAAGATGGAGATGTGGTGGGTATTAGACTAACACTTTAGCAATAGGCAGGAGCTGATTTCTCACATTTCCGTGAAACATTTTCCTACCTAACTACCATCTGGTCCACATTAATTTCCTCTCATAGCCATAGCTTTCCATTACCAATGAGTTTTCCATATATTTGTAGCATACGGTCCAGGAAATCTTTCTACAGAGAATGTGTCCCTTAGGCATGTATTTCCCCTAGATTACCGTATTAAGAAATGTTCTCCCTAAACCATACTTATGGCATCACCATAAAATTGCCCCTTGAACACAGTTAAATTGAAAGTGCTCAAAATGCATATCAATTCAGGTAAAAGAAATTCTTGCTACTTGGAGGAGAGGCTTCTTTTTTTCCTTCCCCCCTTTCTGACTCCCTGAAGCTATTTCTAATTGTTTGCTTAGGCTGGGTGCTGAAGTCTCTTAGGTTGACTGTATATTGCATGAGAGCATTGCTGAATTCAAGAGTAGAAAATAGAGGCTATATTTTAGACCTCAGTATAAGCATAAAGGAAGTAAAAGAAAGTCTGTATTTCCAATCCCAGGTTAATAATTTTCCTACCCTTGTTCTCTTACCAGTATTGGGAGATGAGATGTGAAACCCAGAAATATAAAAACAGAAAGTCTAGACGCAAGAATTCTTTAGTTTTAAATGAACAGGTTTTTAGCAGTTGGATAAGAACTAGACTATTTGCAACAAAGCGGATATTTGAAGCTGTTTAAGAGCCAAACAAGCTCTACACAGAAAGGGGCCTCTTAAATGTTACCAAAACTTTGTGGTAACACTTTTAAGTGTGGAGCTTCCATGGAAATCCTATAGCTTAGATAAGCCACTTGGCTTGCTTGCTTTTCCCCACTTTATTCATACACACACACACGTGTATGTGTGTGTGTGTATACATAGTATGTAATTTATAGTATTAAAGTCTCCTAGGAATCCAACTTCCAATAATAATTGTAAAAAAGAAGAATGCAGTGCATTCATTATAATCTTTCTTTCTGGTGGCTAGTATCGTATTTATCACATATGCGGTGATCACAGCCCAAGGCTGGGGCCACTTGTGAATCTGTCCTACTTTCTACCAAAGGCACCAATTACACATTCACAGGAGTTGCCCTGATGTCTTTTTAAAAATTGTTCAAGAGGTTGCTATAGGTAAGATGCTTTAATAAGCCAAAGACTCTACTTGAAAATCACAGAGAGGTTATGTTTTATTTCCACCAGAGAGAACAGGTAGTGGGGCTTCTTTAAATCATTGTGACAGCTTAGATCAAAGCACCAGATATGATCTGCATTTAACCTTGTGGAATGATGGGAGGGAAAGCTTAGAAATGTGTTCACAGGAAACATCTAGTTTCTGCCATAACTCCCAACCTAGCCGTTCTTCCTCTGGCATTATCCTCTGGTAGGCCACTCTGGACCTCAAAAAGCTTTCCCTTTCTAATCTGAATGGTATCAGGCAGTGTGGCCTCAAAAACCACCTCTCACTAGTATGAGTCATGAACCCACGAAACTGACTTGGTTGGAATAAGACACAAAAGGCACAGCGGTAACAACCTGGAGCACTTGAGGCTTCTGTCCCAGGGAGGAGGGGGTGGGAGCAGATCCCTTTAGAAAGCAGTCACTTCCCCCACAAAGAGGAATGCCTGTGAGGCTGAGGTGCAGCTGAAAACTAGACACATCCTCCATGGGAAAGGCTCAGGGCAGCTGAGTTGTTTGTGACGGGGGAAGAGGCTCACCCACTACCATAAACCTGCCCCATCAGTCAGAAATGCTGTCCCCAGAGTGGACACATTCGACCTTAGTGCTGCTATGAGAATATACCAGAGAAGGACTCTGATACTTCTTGAGCACTTACTATGTGTCAGATACTGTTAGGAGCTTTCAACATGACGTCACTTTAGCCTTCCAACACTGGGAGGTAAACGACATCATCTCCACTTCGTGCACAGGGAAAACCAGCCGAGGCCCAGAGAGCTTAAGTGATTCCCTCAGGCTCATCCAGCAAGCAGCCGAGACAAGATCTGGCCCTTCATCCTCTAACTACAAGTTCAAGGGGTCTTCTGCTGAATCCTACCCACCAGTCTTGTTATTTCTAGGACAATCTCCTTTGAGTCTTTTACAGCCAGCGTGGGTGTCCAACCTCCTGGCCTCTGAGCAAAGGGAAAGCGGGTGTCTCCGGTGATGTTCTCCCTAACTGTATTTGTGATGAAAACAGGGCACTCCAGTTCCCTCCTGCCCAGCACCACCACGTCCAACTCGGCGGCTCAAGAGGGCTATGAATCTAGGGGAGGAATGCTGGACTGGAAAGAGTCACCTGACAGCACAGACTCTTTGGGGGCAGTGTCTTCCCATAATCACCAAGACAAGAAGGGTAAGGCCTTGGAAGTACCTCTTCCTCTGGGGGGAGAGGGAGGGAAAAGCGGGGAGGACTATGGAACTGCTTCCAGCTGAATCACAGCAGCATGTAAGGAACGAACCTCCAACACACTACGACTGAAAGCGTCTCAGAAAAGGCTGCAACCCAATCCTCTATGCTAGGCTTGATCCACAATGATGCCCTGACCAAGGAGAAACCACACAAAACAAATAACACATCCTCTAAGCTTCCTCCACCCAAGAGAGGCATGGCTTGGCCCAAAGCAGATACTGGCTCCTGAGATCCCTTTCCACTCCTCTTAGCTCATTCAGTGATTTTTGGATCCTCTCTTCCCCCCATAATGGGATGGAATGTGGTGCGGGCTTTGGCAAGTACACGTAATCAAAGTAAAAGCCCGTTTAATCAGTGAATGGAGAAATAGCAGAGGGAAGTCTTTTCTGGCTGGTAGCATCCCTCACTCTCGCATGGTGCTGAATTTGAATAGAGCTGAGGTCCTGAGACGCACTTAATTGCCCTCAGAGGATAACAGCTAAAACAAAAATATGTTATTTAATCAAGCAGAATTGCTATGCATTTAAAATGGAAAGGAAGCTGCACTAAATGAAAGGGACTCTACTGTGAACTGTCCTAAATTCTCCCTGGCTTGCTTTGCTCAACTAGAGACAGGAAATGTCATCTCTTTTCTCGCCATTTGCTGCTTCTGGTAACACATCCTACTTTAGTTGCAGCTGCAACCAAAAAGGCCTTTACTTGTCCAAAAAACAGTCTTGTAAATCAGAGACTGAAAAGCTCAGTTATGTTGCGAGCTGTTTCCCCCCATTCAGCCTTGTTTACTTCTATATGTTTTCAAGAGTTTCATCCAAGCAGGGATTTGAGTCTCAAGGGCAGACCAGCCACAGTGACCCTTGGAAGACAGTCTCTATCGTGTCTTCCCCCAGGGTTTTCTGTATACATATTTCCATCTTTACTTTTAGAGAATGTTTGCTAGGCAGACTCACACACTAAATTTTCATCTTTTTTTTTTTTTTTTTTTGGCGGCTCATCTCCTGAGAATGTCGAACCTTCTGCTGCTACATGCCAAGCCCAAAATGGGAAGATGTAGCCCTTTTAACTTGTTCTTTTTTTTTTTTTTCTTTTTTAAGTCTTTACTGAGTTTGTTACGATATTGCTTCTGTTTTAGTTTTTTGGCCGCGAGGCATGTGGGATCTTAGCTCCCCTACCAGGTGATCAAACCCGCACGCCCTGCATTGGAAGGTGAAGTCTTAACCACTGGACCGCCAGGGAAGTCCCTTCACTTGTTCTTTAATATATTCCCCTTAATCGATTTTATTATACTTCCATAGCTTCTTATTGTTAATATGTCCTGCCCCAATCTTTTTTTTTTTTTAAGTGGCTTTTGTCTCAGCAGCCTCTAAATTGGTGGGATCCCTGCTCTTAACCATCACAAGAAAGCACCAGGCCAATTTGTGATGGGGCAGGACTATCACAGCAGGCCACCAGCCCCAGCATGTGCCATTATTTGTTCTGTGTGGTTCCCGACCTCAGATGTGTTAGTCTTGGCCGAGTTCTCAAGAACAGACAACACAGTAAAAATCACTTTGTATTTGCCCACTGCAACTTTCTGAAAAACCAAACAGCCTTTCCGGTAAAGCATTAAATATGTCAACCAAATATCTGGCTGTTGGTTACAGTCATTTCCTCTTCACTTCACTGAGACGGAGGGCGTGAATTTTCTCCGATCGTTAACTCTCCCGAGGGATGGAGGTTATCAAAGAGTCCAATTAACACTTTGACAGATCATTTTAAAATTCGGCATTGTTCATTCTCTTGGGCCTTATTATGAATATTGACAAAGCTGGAAGCAGTCTACAAATTGTCAAACAATGGTGGCAGAGGTGATTGCATGGTGTTCAACATGATCACTGCTCTCGCGCTATTAACTCCTTGCCTTGCCCTGTCAAATTTGAGCTTCATTTTTGACAACTGATGACGTGTCTATTTGATAGGGCAATGACAATGAGTTGTTAGGCAGAAACTTTAAAAATAAAAAAGTAATGTAGCTTAATGTTCCTTTTGTCATGATTTTTTATGATTTTTAATTTCCATTTTGCTCTGAAGTGTTCTTCTGTTTAATGTTCATGATTTGTTTTGAACTTTTGTTTTGTTTTGCCAAGCACTGTGTGGTATGACTTGGTGATGGCGTTACTCCGTTGGAAAAGTCTTGTTTCTTTTCTGACTCATGATTACGTCCTTTAACTTGACCCAATCTGTGATCCCCTCGCTTCTTTCCATTCCCTGACGTGGGTGCCTTAATGATGTCACACCCGGGTGCGCAGCACCTCCTGGGATGCAAGAGTTTAATGGGGTTTCTGCGGGCCTCTGGTGGGTGCTCTTTTCACTGGGCCGATTGTCTTATGGGAATGTGACATTTGTGTGCCCCAGCTTTAGGAGCTAAATATACTCTGGAACTGTTTCTAAAATACCGCACATTTCCCCGCTAAGCAGAAAATGTGTCTGCTGACCAGCTAGCTGAGGAGGAGTCAAGTGTCCCATGCCCTTTCCATTTTGGCTGCTGAAAAAAGACCAGTGAGCAGACGAGCCCAGAGCTCTGCTCTGCAGAAATGTTGAGCACCACTGGATTGATCCCACTCCTGGTCCCACCTCATCCTCCAAACAGTCCTGCATTTCCAGAGTATGTTTGCTTGCCTTTTTCTTTCTTTTCCTTGCTGTGTCTTTCGTCTTGATTTAATCCTGTGCGTCCCTCACGTTCTGTCAAAGCACTGTTCCTCACCTTGCAATCTAACCCCCTTCTGCTACCATTGTTCTTAGCCTCCCCCTTTCAAAATAATAGACCCAAGCCCTCTGCCCCTCTGTGGAATGTTCCAAGGCTCTTTCCTTCTACACTGGGGGTAGCATTCCGATGCTGTACATATATATATACGGTCATACTAACAAAGCGTGAGAAGAGAGCTACAAAGCACACAGAAGTATTATCACAGAAAATGAAGTAATTTTCTCGCTCAGTAACTGGCCTTGTCCTTCATTACCCTACTGGCCTTGTCTAATATCTCTTGTCCTTGCTGCTTTTCTTTAAAATTGCCTGATATCTTTCAAGCCCTAGATTCATTAGTAAAAACACAGCCAACTGCCCTGTTTTATCTCTGGCTCCCTAGATGTCTGGAGCCTCTACAGCCAGCCCTTTAATCACCAAGTTGATAAATTAGAAGCAGCCCTGGCTACTTCTTCCTTGGTTTTGCCACATTTAAAAATATATATTATTTATTCATCCTATAACTATTGAGGTAGTAATGAGTAGTTACAAAGGGGCTCTAATTACATATGAATAAGAAAGAAAATCCAGTTTATTTTTAGATCTGGCTTGTCTCCCCTCAACCCACTTCCCACAGCAAAAGAAATAAGAGCTTTCTTTTCTAGGTTAAGCAATACTGAGAATTAATAGCCACTCTTGTGCCTCTTGTTTCTGACCAAAAGTAATAATCCTCCAAAACCTGATTTCCAAAAAGACTGCAAGATAGGTGAGGAAATTAGCCAGGGACAGATCTGCCAAGAGAGCTGTGTAGCATAAGTGTCTAATGTAATTGTGGACCACTGCCACAAAAGACACAAGAATAAATCAGATTAGAAGAAAATCCCCTACTTCAGAGTTTATTTTCTAAAGTTCTTGTGAGCTCTCGAAAAACTGATGAAATAGTCGAGATATACAAAAATGTTCCCATTTGATTGGAAATGCCAGAGCTTATATATACGCTTATATATTTTGGGAAATCTTTAAAACAAGATATTATCACATGATTATATTCAGTCAAGAAGATGTCATTACAGACAAGGGAAAGATGTAGAAACAGAATTTAAATTAGAGATCAAATGAATAATTTAAACTAAAATGTACAGCAAATGCTGAATATATTTTAATCAATGTACAAGCTATTCTGTAAGCAATTTTTAGTTTGGGAAATAACATTCCAGTAAGATTCAGAAGGTCTGTGAAGAATGATGCGTATACTGGCCACACTGCGTAGCGATCCTGAATGGAACTGTATAAATCATAGAGTTTATCAACAATCCTCTTTACAGTCAATTATTGATTCCTCAAAGCCATCATAGCCTCCAAGTAGGACATGTCACATCTGACGTGAGATGATTTAGATGGCTCAGAGACACCGTGGCCTTCAGGAATACTGAATCACGTGGTGGAAAGTTAACGCCCCTTTCATTTCTCTTTCCGTCTTCTTGGTTATGTCAAGGCAAAAGTCCTAGTTTGGTGCTTTAACAACTCCAGAAGCTTGCTACTATCCTTTTGAGAAGAAAGAACAGGCTTTAGATTGGGGGCTTTGCCATGCAGCTGGAGCTAGCTGGAACAAACATTGTTTTGCTTTCAGTTAATTTTATTTTTATGGTTACCTTCTGTCTATGAAAAGTGACACTTTTTTCCATTTATGATAATGATATGAAGTTTCCACTTGAAATGCACCTTAAAGGTAATTTAAATTAAATATTAAGTAACTACTAATGCAGGAAGTATAGGGATACAGAGGTGTAAAAAGTAAATCACATGGTAAGTGAGGCTCATTGATTTCACCAGAACTGTAGCATTGGTAGCCGGTGAGTAAAGTGTGGGTAACTCTGGCCTGGAGCAATTTAAAAAGTCCAGTGATGATTAAACTAGACCAAACCTGTGCTTCTGGCATTTGGAAGAACGAGGCTGAATAATGGCCCTACCTTCTGGCTGGGCTCTGAGCGCCGCAGTTATACGACCTAGTGCTCTTCTGATTTCTCTTCCAACTACTGAGCTTTGTGATTAGGGATGAGAAGTTTGGTCAAGTAGGAATTGAGAGTAAAATGGATTTAGACTAAAAAGAGATTAGTCATTCTAGGCTTGTTAAGCATCTGGCGAGATGATCCTCCAGACCAGCAGTGAGCATCCAAGTGTAGACTGCAGCTCATTATCTCCCAGATTGTGGCCCAGGGAAAGTTTACCTCCAGCACTTCTGCTTCCCGCCTACTTTTCTGAGATCTGTAAGGACTCTTGGGCTACAGCACGTTCCCCCGACTTGGCAGTAACCTACAATTGACCCTTCTTTCCCTTTTCTCTCTTTCAAACTTTACCTATTCTGAGTCCCAAACCCTCAGAGCCAGGCTTTCTTCATGAACAGGCTAGGAAATCCCATTTTAAGAGAGTATATTTGGTAACAGAGCCTGGCCCAATAGCTTCTGCGTTTTAACAATCTGCAATGCTTAAAATCTAATGGATGAAGGATTTTAAAGCCTCTCAGTTCTCCCAATGGGGAAAGTGATTTCTTGGTTCCTATCAAGTCATATGCAGGTGATCTTATTTACAGAGAAAATTATCGCTGATGACAGTAATAAAGGGAGAAAAATAAGATTCTCTTCTTTCCCTGACTCCTAAACTTGGACTGCATTTTCTCTGCCGTTTCTTCAGTAACATTACATAACAAAAATGTTTTCTGAGGCGTCTTCAAGCAAAATTTATTACTGGCTCTACAGCACAGTATTGGATGCCAATAAGGAGTTAGAGGCTAAACTAGAGATAGACATAGTTCCTGTCCAAGAAATATCAAACTGCGAGACAGATGAAGCACACAAAGACACAAAAATGCACCAAAAAGCCTTTACGACCACTACTGTCTTTGTGAACAAGGCAAAACGGTGCACGGCAGCCTTTAGAAAAAGATATTAGACAACCGAAGACAACCTGGCTGAACACATCAAGGACATAGCACTTGGAAACGGCTTCTCTGTCCCCTTCAGTACCAATATTATAGCAGTCATATATCACTTGACAAGGAGGATGAGGGAAGTGAGGTACATCTGGTACAGGACTCATATTTAAAAGTTTTGTGGAAATGCTGGCAAACTCAGGCTCTTTTTGAACATCCTGAGCTTTATTTAAAAAAAAAAAAAAAACTTAACTCCATGGTAATTTGCATAGCTTTTATTAGTAAAACCTATAGTATCACAGCCATTTTTAAATGTGATGGCAGAACAGGATCGTCTTGGAAGAGAACTCAGAGAAAGGGGTTGAGAGGGGTTCTATTTGATGGGGAAGGGGCTGCTAGCGGGGGGGACAAAGGGCTCCAACTTCCACCTAATAATCGACGACTAACTGAACCAGGTAGGAACATGCAGGGTCAGGGCCAGGGAACACTAAGAGATGGGGGACTGATTGCTGTTGTTCCAACAACGCTTCTGAATTAGAGTTTCCCTATTTCTGGTTTTGAGGGTTAGAGGAAAGGTATCTTTCAAAGTTCATAAGAAAGTTGGCATCTAAGTTGCTGTTGTTGCTGATAAAGATACAATTCTTGAAATTTAGTCCATTAGTATATTTTTAAATTTGTAAATTGTGCTAAACCTGCCCCATAAAGGCTTACTATCATTTTTGTTATGCTCTGTTCAGCTATTTTAATCTCCTAAAGTTTAGAGTGAGTCTGAAGAATATTTATGGGGAACCAGTAGAAGCCCATTATTTGGAGGTAGAAGAGTAGGGTTGCTACATAAAATACAGAGCGCTCAGTTAAACGTGAATTTCAGATAAACCATGAATAATTTTTTAGTATAAGTATGCCCCACCTACTGCACGGGACATACTTATACTAAAACATTATTATTTATCTGAAGTTGAAATTTAACCAGGAGTTCTGTATATTTATTTGCTACCTGGCAATCCTATTGAAGAGGTTGCTGATAACTTCTTCCGTGAGTGTATAAGATCTAATCTCTAGTCTACACTTGCCCTTCAACTCTTAGAAAATCTAGAATAACCCATATAAGAGGAATTAAAGTAAAAATTTCATTCTGTGAAAAATATTATCATTGTATTTAATTCCAGAGAAATATCACTAAAAGTTGTATATGCGTTTGAAATATGTTAGAGTAATTTTAAAAATTATCACTGAAAGCAAGCTTCCAAACGCCACTTTTAAGGGAAGAAGGCTTAGAAATCAAACTGTTCCTAAACACGGGTATGATTAAAACTACTGTTTCTTTCTAATTTTAATTTAACCTCAGGTTTTTATCCACAGTTATGTAAACTATATGGGGTTATTTTTCTTCTTCAATTATATGGCTGCCTTTGTTTGTTTGTTTTCATTTCTCATTTCCACGACTTTGAAGGATATGAACTGGAATCAGAGCACTAGAAAATAATAGTTAATTTAATAGTTAATTTAAGAGAAAATGTAATAATGGTAACAATAACCCTAGGCTCAAAGAAAGGCAAAATGGCAACGTTTGTTCACTTCTTTCTTCGTTCATTCAACAGACGTTCAGCAAACATGCGCTACATATAAGGCTTCTGCTGAATGCTACAGTACACACTGATCTGATCCAACATAAGCCCTGCACTCAAGGAGCTTGCAGTTTAGCAGGGGATACACACAGGTGACATCCTGGTTAGCAGTGGGGCAGAGAGAAATCTGAGAGTAAGAGAAGCATGTAAAAGGGCCAGAAAGGGAATTGAGATTAAAAGTCATGCTAAGGGGTTTTGGCTTTACCTGTAAGCAGTGGGTGATAGGAAGGAAGATGGGTGGCAGGGAAGGAAATGCAGAGGTCAAGAGATCGACAGATGACAGATATATAATAAATTGATTATTCAGTCATATTAGGTGGTTAATTGCACATACACAATAAGCTTGGGAGATGGAATCTTGCATCAATTTTGGATCTGAAGTGTGTTTCCACACATCACTGGCATTTTCTGTAGATGATCCTTGCCAAGCTAAGAGCTCTATCCTAGGTAAGGCCCCAAGCAAGCTCAGCTCCAGACTCGGCCTCCTCTATCACTTTAGTTAAAACACTGGGGTGCAGGGCACATGGCAGACTTTTCATCCAGAACAGATTTTGAAATTGGTGGGGAGACTGAGAAAGAAATGGTAATCTAATCCAGGGTGCCACCGTTTATTTTATGAAATTAATATTTCTTTATCACCTGCCGGAAAAGGAATCTATCTGTAGTCTCTGGCTTTTCTTTGAGGCACCCAGGAAAATGATAGATCGTGAGGTCAGGTGCTGGGCTCTCTACTGGAAGACATGCAAGTTTCCCTGTGAGTGTGTGGTGGGGAGGGTGCCCACGTGGTTGGCTGTAATTGCTCTTTCAGCAACGCGGGCAGAGACGTAGATTTGATCTAATTAATTTTGCATCCTCTTGACAACTTGCTGAATTTATCGAAGGTCTTGATGAGATTATTGCGGAAAGGGTAGAAGGAAAAAAAGTTAAATGTCGGCCATGTAGAAAGCTGTTTCATCTCCCTGCCTGCCTGAATCTGAACACCAATATTTGAATTTTCTTTTCTAGAGATACCAATTAAACCTTTTTCTCTTCACCTAACATCATTTTCTCAAAAAAAAAAAAAAAAATGAAGAACTTAAATTATGATTCTAGAGACTTTCATTTTTTCTTTTAAAACCAGCAACTTAAACCTTGGGGTATTAAAAAAATCAATTCACCTTCTAAAAGTGCTACTTACTTTCATCTGTAGCCACTTTTTCAAGCCAAATCACCCTTGACATGAATTCATTTTGCTCCCACCCTTTTCCTTCAGTCTTTTTTTTTTTTTTTTTTCCATTCCCTCCTATCTTTTGCACAAAAACACACACAAAGGACAAAGTTTTCTGACAGCTTAATGGAACTTTCAAGGACTACAGGGACTAGGTTAGGCATGATCGTATTAACTGAACATCTGGTGTAGTTAAAAATGTGCTCTTTAATTGGTTCAACTGCACTGTGTTCATCTAAAATTGGTTTTGTCCTAACAATAAAATTGTGAAGAGTCGACGCATATTTTGGAGCGTGAGTAATAATGGGAAAATAATATTAGCTTTGTCTCAAAACTGTCTTTCTGATAGCCTCGTTTCTTGGAGTTAAAAAAAAAAAAAAATGCTTGTAACACACAAGTTTTCCTTTGCAAACCTTGCTGCTCCACCAACAAAGTAGTCTAGCAAGGGCAAAAGAGTGGAAAAAGGGAAATTTCTTGAGGACAGACTCTCTTTTCTTGACATTATACGTGAGAATGGCCTTAAAAGCTGCAAGAGTTGCTCAGAATACATAATTCATGCCACTGCCATGGAGAGAAAGAGGACAGAAGAGCTGTGTCCACTCGCTGGTCCCAGGGAGACATAGGCTGTGCAAGTAATTAACAGGTCAAGTCCTGCAAAGCACGTGGACTGCACTGGGGGCCTGAGCAGACCTGCAAGAATGGTATCAGAGGTCAGTCTCCCAGCACTTCAGTGGTAGAAAGGCCCTGGAGTCTACTAGTGAAACGCAGTTGGATAAATTCACATATACTGGGTACAGAGTACACAGCTCTTAATCGGTGTCAGAAAGCAAATTATGGGCGGTATGAAGGTTTGTCATCCTTAATTAGTATTTCTTAAGCTCTTGTAAGTCTACAATTGGGTGTTATTCTTGTAAAGAGATTCCTTTTTAACAGGATAAAAGGAATTTCCCACTGCAATTATTTTTAAAATTTGTATTTTTTAAAAGATGCACTCTTTTTCAAATATGTATCTGCAATTAGATTTCTTCGCTAAAGGCAGGTGCAGCCATTATGAACTGTATAGGAATAATGGAAGTTCAGTATAGTCACCATTGACAATGCTATATTAGAAGGGAAAATGATGTCAAGAAATTTATAAGGCAGCAAACTGCGTTATGCCTAACCTTTTGGACATATTAGAGCTTGTTGTTTCCAGTCCTACAGCCTCTTATTATTCTTAAACCTGTTTTTTTTTTTTTTTTTTTTTAAAGGATTTTCTTATTTATTTATTTATTTATTTATTTATTTTTGGCTGTGTTGGGTCTTCGGTTCGTGCGAGGGCTTTCTCCAGTTGCGGCAAGCGGGGGCCACTCTTCATCGCGGTGCGGGGACCGCTCTTCATCGCGGTGCGCGGGCCTTTCTCTATCGCGGCCCCTCCCGTCGCGGGGCACAGGCTCCAGACGCGCAGGCTCAGCAATTGTGGCTCACGGGCCCAGCTGCTCCGTGGCATGTGGGATCTTCCCAGACCAGGGCTCGAACCCGTGTCCCCCGCATTAGCAGGCAGATTCTCAACCACTGCGCCACCAGGGAAGCCCTATTATTCTTAAATAATAGATAACACTGGACACAATCATCTGACATTTGTTAAGGTAATAAATACACCGTAAGTGATGATGGGTCTTGCACTCCATGATTTAAAAGCACACAGCAGAACTTTAATGTAACTTAAAATGTCTTATGTAATTCTATGGATTTGCACATTCAGTTCAACTCAGCAGATGTGTAAGCACAGAGCTCCACTGAGGGCACTTTTGTACCAGGCATTTTTATTACTGTAAAGCAGGACCTTAATTTGGGGAATGAAACATGAGCTCAGGTCCCTTCTTCCATCCAGAAAAGAAAGGAAAAGAATCTTCCTGAGTTTCTTATTCTCTTGTCCGATCATGGAGAGGTAAGGGAAAAGATCCCCTGAATCATTATCAGATGTTGCTTGATGGCTGTGCATTGCTTGAGTGGAGTTGATTTCAAGGTGACATGTGATGCAAGCTTTAAAGGAGGTTGCTCTATTCAATAGTGAGTTCCTACCAAGCTTCTGCTTCTTCTGTCCCTGGGACCCCGTCCTGACTGGGCTCTCTAGTACCAACCACTACCTGATGGCCCCTGCGACAGAGATGGGAAGCATCAGCAATTCCCCTGTCTTTATGCTGAGGCAAATAAAGAGACCATGTGCATTCTTCCAGCAGCTTTTGGCTCTAGCATATTGGGTTGATTCTGTTACAGAAGTAGTGGTACAATATTTTAGGCCATATGTCAAGCTTTTGTCGGGTACCAAGGGAAAGTGTTAGGGATGTGTTTGTCTCTCCAATAAAACCTTATCAATTTTGTATTCTTTGTCAGAATACAGCAACTGCAAGAAAATGTCATACACGAGACCCACTAAAGAGTCATACTTTAGTGAACATCAAGGAAGACTACTAATTCATTTTTTTACAAATAATTTTGAAAGTCTGGCTATACACTGCCTCAGTGGTGTCTGGGGTTGGACTTTAAAGCATAACACCTTGATGCTGTTTTCTGGAATATTATTCATATCATTTAGGGCAGTGCCTCTCAAGCTTTAGTGAACATACAGATCATCTGGAGGCCATATTAAAACATAGATTTCTGAACCCAATCTCCAGAGATTCAGATTCAGAAGGTCCGAGTAGGCCCAAGGATTTGTATTTCTAACAAGTTCCTGGTGATGCGGATGCTGAGTAATACTGATTTAGGACATCTTCCAAGTTGTATGGGCTATCTTATTTGAGGTCACTTTCCAAGATTTTGTTGTATTTTTAAATCCCTATTTCTCCATTCTTGGCTAACACACTTGAACCCAACCAAAGTGTTCCATCAAAATAGCCTATCTGGGACCATGCAGAAGGCAGGTAACTTGTCAGAAATTCTAGAAACACTCCCCTTACATCATTAATTGAGCATTAACATGTGTTCTGCACAATGCCCAAGATCATACAGCTAGTTACTTATAGATCCAAGACTTAAACCCAGGTCTTGACGACCTCAAGATTTATGTTCTTAACCAGTAATACCCAGCCCCATCTATAACCCAGATCCCAAGAACTATATTTCCAGCAAGTTTAAGTTTTAGGAGTATTGAAACAAACCTATTTCCTCGTATTTGTTTTATCTTCACTTGGCAGAGAAAAAAAAAAAATCAAAGCACTGCAAATAATCCAAAGAATCACCTGAATTTCACAATTTTATAAGGAGATCCACTTCCCTATTTTGTAGCTTTGATGCCTCTTAAGAGAGCAAAGGAAGATGGGACCAGGAAGCTGGAAAACAGAAATGCTTTGTCTGGTTTCAAAAACTATTTAGATGTTGGGTTTCTAGCCTTATTAGAAAGAAAACCTCAAAAGGAAGGAAGAGAAACCATGCAAATTCTGCTTAAAACTTTGCCCATCTGAAATAGTCATTACCTTTACAAAGACAGTGACAGTCCTAACACGTGGAACCACAGATCAACATTCCAGAGCATGGCTTTTTAAAATGATCTCATCATGACCCCCGGTCTAGACCTCAATCTCCGCTCTGGGTGTAGCACGCCCCCTGGCAGTGCCGAGTCTAAAACAGTGGAGCAGACGAGGAACAGTGAACCCAGAACTCCCACTGGCACAGAGGGGAAAATGAAGTTTTATGCGCACTCTCCCTTTCCCTCTTGTGATGGCATCCCAACAACAAGTAAAAAATGTATCAATTTCAAAGGTGATAGAACTGGAAGTGGATTCATCTGCAGACAACCACAGTCAGTTATTATTTCAATTTGTGAGTTTTAAAATAGCTTCTGAACTGAGGATGTTAAACGGCCAGGAAGCTGTCTCTACTTTGGCATGGTCAGTCATTAACTTGGTACATCTTGAAGACCATGGCCCCTCCCGGCACCTAATCTTCAGCCTGCCAGGAGAAAAAAAAAAAAAAAGAAAATAAAAGAAAAAGGAAAGTTTGAGTTATAAACTCTGAGCCCATTTCCATGGCTGCTGGCAGTTCAGTTTATTTCTAAGCCATCTGGTTCGCATTATGCAGTAAGACAAGGAGAAGGCTGCTTCCTGCCGAGATAACCACAGAGAGCTCCCACTGCACTTTCCGTGTGGTCATCTCCATGGGCTGGGGTGTGGCTTTGAGGATAAATTGTCTCCAGTTAGGGTTTTCCCCCTATTTGTTTTTTTCTCTCTTTAATAGGGATTACAGCAGGCCCTCTGTGGTTAGCAGCGGTGGTGGTGCTTGGCCCGTGACTCGTTCATTCATTCATACTGCCTTGCAGGACTGTGAGGTTGGCATTTTGTTGCAATAAGATTTTCAAACAAGAAAGATTGGGTTGTTAGATTCCATCCACCCAAGTTGTTATGAGGATTTCAAGGAAATTACAGGCTTGTCTTACTATAAAGCAGAATCAAGAGTCTATTTTTAGGGCATCCCACTCCAGGGCTTTTCTTGGTATTTTGCCATCTTTCTTAGCTCTCAGACCCAACACGAACCCCGCTCTGGCTCGACGATGGAGGAAATGTCCATATTCCTTTTTGCCTTTGCATATTTCTCTAAAGGACACAGAGGGGCTTTGTTGTCTTTGTGGTCACCAGGTCCGCTTTACACAGATGCCTATTAATCACTTCACTATGGCTACAGACACATCCATCATATCACAGCAGCTCTGAAACAGACAGTCCAGTGAACAGGGGTGAGAGAGGAAAGTGTGCACTTAACCATTTCTAGGTACTGGCTGCCTAAGGACTCACGTACTTAGCAAGGTAACTGGGATGGGGATGGGTAGGGCTCTTCCTTGGGACTTACTTTAATAGGTGCAATAGATTTCATGTATTTTTTCTTTGTCTGTTTGGCTTCATTTTTTCATAGGACAGATAACATCTCCCAGGTATGTCTGTATGATGCAGGGGATAAGGACAGTTGAAGACAGAGTCTTAATTTTAATAACAGTAATAATAAATTCAAGTAGACTGGCTGTGCTTTTGATGCAAAGGTACTGACTCTTTGAAGCCTGTATTTTTTTCAATAATGGATTCAGTGTGAAAGAGAGTAAGCTGAACCCCGCTCTGACTCGATGGTCAGCTTTCTCAAGCAAGAAGACTGTTGAAATGACAGGTAAATTAACCAATAACTTTCCTTCCAAAACTGACATGTCTTCTAAATATCTTTTTCAGACTTTCATGGCTTTTCACAGCCTGCTTCCAAATGGTGTTTAGCTCTCACTCCTATTTTTCCCCTGCAAGTACTCATTCACTCATGCATTCATTTACTATTTATTTAACAGCTATTTACTGAGCACCTTTATGCCTGGGGATTCAGCAGGAAGTCTCTCCTTCGTGGAGCTGTCTGGAGCAGTTTAGGTGTAAAAAACACACAGAGAGCAGGTCTCATTAGAGTGATGATTTTAGGATAAAGAGGTGCAGAGCTCTGGGGACACTTATAGAAGGAAGAGCTAACCTGGCTTGAGGGAGTTGGAGAAGGCTTCCTCATGTAAGCTGAGACCTAAAGGAGAAGATCAGAGGGATGGGAGGTAAGCAGGGATATTCCGGGCAGAGGGAGCAGGCTGTGTGAAAGCCCAGAAACAAGTGCGAATGCAGCAGAGAGGCTGGTGCCTACAGCTAAGAGACTAGAAGGAAGTTGGACCACTGGCCGTTACTGAACACAGCCTTCACTTTCCTCCCCTCCATGCCTTGGTTCTTGTTGCTGTCTCCACTTGAGTTGACATCCTATGCACCCTTAAGACTTAGCTCAAATGTCACCTCCTACCTAAAGCCTTTGCCCATCCATATTAGGTAGAAGCAATGCATCTCATGACGCTTCCACACTTTGGATGTAGTTGATGTGTGCGCACCTACCTTCTCCCCGACTGGATCACAGGGTTTGTGCCTCCTTCACCTTTGTCTCCCCAAAACCCAGCACAGTACTTTCATCTGTGCTTAGTAAATGTTTGCTGCAAGATGCTTGCAACCAAAACCTTTTTAGTCCAGGAGAGTGACAGTCAAGGCACCAAGAACATCACCATCGAGCCCTGAGTTAGGAGAGCATCTTTTCTGAGGTATGTTGTCCCAGAGCCTGGCGCTGGGCTCCCTGGGCAGACTAGAGACAACAGCAGAGTACCCGTGAGCTACTAAAAACCATTATTTAAATAAAGAATTTGATGTGTGAAATTTCAGAGTGCATTGACATAGTCATCGTAGGAAAAATCAGAACTGTGTTGGGTTTCCTCTTATTTCGCAGTTTGTAATTGTTCTTATTTTGAACTACATATTGTAGGGCCTGGAGGGCGGGGCTGTTCGTAATCTTTTCATTGCTTCAGCCTCTAAAGAGCTTCAAACTGCCCCCTCTGAGACCTCCTTCTAGCAGCATCTGAAAACTCTCTCACCTCAGAAAAAAAAAAGTGGAGATTCTATTCTTTCTCAGTTCTGCCAATTTAAGGCATGATTTCAGAGAAATCTCTAAGCCATTGTGTGTCTTGCTTCCTGCAGTAGGAAGGTGGAAAGAATAACCATTTAGCACCTCATGACTGGTGAGAAATAGCTGGTGGTTAATGAATCAATGCAAAGGGTTTTTCAGATACTGTTTTCATTACTAATGCCCCATTTTCAATTGGTGACAGCAGAAGGCCCAGGGGTTGGTGGAGGAAGGCATTTCAACAGCCCAGGGTGGAGCCAACTTCCCCCCTCTACAGTGGGGGAACCTGGGGAGGGAGTATACCACCCTACAAAGGCCCTCCACTTCCCCAGGGTTTCATTGCAACACCTGAAGCAATGATGTTTCTCCAGCTCCAGCCCTGTGTGCCCTTTGTAAAGATGCATTTGTTTTGAATTAGTCAATTCTACTGGAGCACTCAGTTGTTACAAATAACCCATTTACCCTCACCCTCTCTTGTGGAATTATCCCAGAACAAATGTCTTTTCATTTTTAAAAACAGTTTATCCTATTATTATTTTGAATACATATTGAGCACCTTTATAGATTCTTTTGCCTAATGGATGTTAGTATGATTATATTCTGTTTTATGATTAGAGATATGTTTCTGTGATTTCAGAAGCAAGGTTATACATAGTCACTCCAAAGATGACCCACCAAATTTAGAAGTCCATTTAAAAAATGTCTCTACAATGTACTGCAAACCCATTTCTTTAATAATCACTTATTAAGTGTCCGACCTAAGAGCCCTGGGGATGGTTAGGATTATAAATGCATATAAAATATGGTCCCTGCCCTCAAGGAGCTGACTGCAGGATTATTATTCCTCCACTAGGAGTCTATAATCACTGTGTTTTGCTCAATATTTCCCCCTGTTGTTGTTTTACTTACTTCAAAACTCAGGACCTATAGGCAGTCCTGAAACAGAGGTACATGTTCCCTGATGTTGCCTCATCGACCTTTGGCAACCCTTTGGCAACATTTGGACAGCCGAAGGTTTGGAGCTGGAAAGAACAGGTCTATCCCTCCCCTGGGAGACCTACAGCAAATGGATTCTAATGGCAAAGCTATGACTATTACTCTTAAGCCCTCGGTGAACTCCTAACCCACCATTTCTCTTTTGTGGCTTCCTCTGACCTTTAGATTTGTCCAGCAAACTGCAGCACTTAAGCTCTTTCTTAATCATTATTTAAACTGATTCTTGTAACTACACAGTAAGGCATGAAGTGTGTTAACCCCACATTACAGATGGGAAAAACTGAGGCCCAGAGACGTTAAGTCATTTGCCCAAAGGTCACCCAGCAGTAAATGGGAGCTTAAAACTCCAGGCCTTTGGAGAGCTCTAGTGTTGCACTACCCCCGGCCTCACTGACAAGTCTGGTGTGTTCAATCCTGCGCAGTGACCACTGGCAAAAAGTTGATGTAATCATTTGCCCTTTTTCATGATATCAGTAGAAAGCTTTAAGTTTGGAAGGCATTTTCCAAAAATAACTTTTAACATCTTATCTTCTTGACTTTACTTTCAACTTAATCTCTGATCTGTTTCTAACTTTGGACATGGGGTTTCTGAATGTGCACACGTGGATGAGGGAAGCCACCTGCTTCACGGTAGATATCTCAAAGCCAAAGAAATGCAGAAAGGTTTTTTTGTTTGTTTGTTTGGTTGGTTTTTTTTAACATCTTTACTGGAGTATAATTGCTTTACAATGGTGTGTTAGTTTCTGCTTTACAACAAAGTGAATCAGCTATATGCAAGAGGGATGTATATGCAGAAAGGTTTTTAAGGACACTATTTACATAACAAAATGAGCCAGAGAAAGCCGTCTGAGACACTATTTTTCTCAAAGGTCAGACCCTGCTTGATTTGTTAACAACCAGAAACCCGAACTCAAATATCATCCACTAAACATTTTTCCCAGTGAAAGAGCGAGTGGGGTCCATGAGTCTAAGACAGTTAAGGACCTTCAGACATGAAAGGAAATTATTTGGGAGCTAAAAGTAAAGAAGCAGTGGATAAACTTTAAAAATTTTGGAGTTTTCCCAATTAAACAAATGAAACAAATGGATTGCTCTAGCCTCCTGCTTTCTATGGTTCTCTTAAGTGGAGGTGGTAATTTAAATTGTAAAATCCCAAAGTCAATTGTAGATAACTACCTACCACAAGTACTTATCTACTGGGGAGGCTCAGCCTCCATAAATACAGTTGGCTGGAAGGGACCCACGAAATACCCACTGCTATGAAAAAATTTAGTACTCCGCATCGGTGACATCACCAAGTCAATAAGCAAAATTAAACCCATTTTATTCACAGGTGTACATTTTTTGTGCCATCACATGTAGGTGGTTAAAAATGATGTTCACTAGAAACCCACTCAAAACCAAAATTGAAAGAAAATCAGTTGCTATTTTAGCATTACAACAAGGAAATGCAAATTTAAGGAAGAAATTCTCATTAGCACAGCTCCCTGGTGACTAGGTAGTAAAACATATTTGGATACAAGACACCCCACTGTTTGGGGAGCTCCGCAACACATAAGGTGTGAGCTACAGCTGAATTTCCTGCTCGTTTTTGCTTCTCAGTTTCTACCCCTTAAAAGTTCATGAAGATAAACCTTGAAATATTTGACAAGTGTCACATATGGAAATTATTCAGTGTCTTACTATCTTTTCCCTGGGGTGAATTACCTCCCCTGCCCTTCACTACCAAGGGCATTTGTTTAATCTCAGAATCTTTATTTCTCAAGAGATATTGGCTGCTTCTATTTATCCCCCCACCTGAAGTCACAATCCTTTGTCACAGGACAATCATTTCCACAGCAACCAACTATGATGTCACAATTCGGGGGAGGAGGAGAGTTCACAAAGAAAAGAGAAAGAAAACGTTTTCTTCTTCAGGCTAAGGTTTCTGAGTTTTAAAACCACTGCTTCACCAATCAAAATATTTTAGCAGAAAAACTCCGTGACAAAGCTGCATTTCTTCAAGGTCTCAGCTGTGACACACAAAGCATTTCAGCAGAAGTGTAAGGGCTGTGTGTTGTGGGTTTGGGAAGGGATATTTTTATTTCATTTCATTCTAATTCTATGCCACTGATATCTGCCAGTAAAACACATTAAACATATTCCAGAAAGAGTTGATTTAGTCGATGAAAAATGTGTCTCCTGAGACCAGAGAAGGTACATTTTCTGTCTTACTATCATTTCCATAATAGGAACAATGTTTACATTTCCTCAGCCCATGCAGAGCCTCTAATGTATTCATGTTCTTTCACTCTCCAGAGGCAGGAATTGAGGTATTTGAGATTTTATTTTTTTAGCTACTGCATCAAGCACTTAAGATCTGACAATTGTGATGTGTATTCTCACTTGGTATTAAAAAATAAAAGCTTCAGTGTTTGCATTTGATTAGAGTCTCTCAGCTTGGTGGCTGATTAAGCAGGAACAGGGAAAGCCACTTTCTTCAGAAACACAGCATCTTGGTTAATGTAGTGTAAGATTATTGACAGGTAGAGCCACATAATTTTTATTAAACTGAAGAGATTAGCTCTGCTGAAGAATTTCACCGTGACAGCAAACTCTAGCTGTAATAATGATACCTGACACTTCTCAGACTCACTACAGGAGCCCAAATGGTCTCTTTTTCTAAATATTCTTTCAGCTCAAGTAAGGGAAGAGCTTCATTCAAACATTTAGCATATTCATCTGAAATTGAGTGTGCAAGGGTTTTTTTTTTCCTTTGTAGAGGTGATGCAAAATCAGCATAAACATTTGTAATCTCTGCGCTTTAGCTATTCTCTTACACTATAAATGATACACACTGTCCTTCCCCCAGTTGGTTGAAATGCTAACCAGCTTTTCTCCAGATAGAGGCCATGTTGCCCACAGGAAGTCATCAGCAAAGTCCCTGGAAGCCTGGAGTGGTGTGCAATTTGTTCACTTAACATGCATAAAATTGTTGCCTATTCCCCCAGACTCAAAATATCTCGAGGTTTTAGGACCAGGAAGATTGAAAAGAGATGAGAGGGAAAGAAGGATAAATTTTGGAAAGGAAAAACTTCCATATTCCACAGAGTGAAGCAAAGTAGAAAGAGCCTGTACTTGAAAATAGGGGGAAACACTTTTTCAGAACACAAAGAGGGCAACGATTGAAGTCTATTTACATACTTGGGGGTGGGGCGGGGAGAATTAATTAGTTAACGTTTGGCAAACGGTGTCTTGAAGACAAGTTCTGCAGAGGCGCTATTGTCACTTATTACTGTTATTAATTAACTGGGTGCATGCCAAACAACAATAAGCCTCACGGTCTGCTTTCATTTCTTAACACCATATGCGATGTATTTTGCAGGAGTGATTCGGGAGAGTTATCTCAAAGGCCACGACCAGCTCGTTCCTGTCACCCTCCTGGCCATTGCGGTCATTCTGGCTTTTGTCATGGGAGCCGTCTTCTCGGGCATCATCGTCTACTGCGTCTGCGACCACCGTCGCAAAGACGTGTCCTCCGTGCAGCGCAAGGAGAAGGAGCTCACCCACTCGCGCCGCGGCTCCATGAGCAGCGTCACCAAGCTCAGCGGCCTCTTCGGGGACACCCAGTCCAAAGACCCCAAGCCGGAGGCCATCCTCACGCCACTCATGCACAACGGCAAGCTCGCCACTCCCAGCAACACCGCTAAGATGCTCATCAAGGCTGACCAGCACCACCTGGACCTGGCCGCCCTGCCCACCCCGGAGTCCACCCCGACGCTACAGCAGAAGCGCAAGCCCAACCGCGGCAGCCGCGAGTGGGAAAGGAACCAGAACCTCATCAACGCCTGCACCAAGGACATGCCCCCCATGGGCTCCCCCGTGATCCCCACCGACCTGCCCCTGCGGGCCTCCCCCAGCCACATCCCCAGCGTGGTCGTGCTGCCCATCACGCAGCAGGGCTACCAGCACGAGTACGTGGACCAGCCCAAAATGAGCGAGGTGGCCCAGCTGGCGCTGGAGGACCAGGCGGCCACCCTGGAATATAAGACCATCAAGGAACATCTCAGCAGCAAGAGTCCCAACCATGGGGTGAACCTGGTGGAGAACCTGGACAGCCTGCCCCCCAAAGTCCCCCAGCGGGAGGCCTCCCTGGGTCCTCCCGGAGCCTCCCTGTCTCAGAACGGCCTGAGCAAGCGGCTGGAGATGCACCACTCCTCGTCCTACGGGCTTGATTATAAGAGGAGCTACCCCACGAACTCGCTCACGAGAAGCCACCAGGCCGCCACGCTCAAAAGAAACAATACTAACTCCTCCAATTCCTCCCACCTCTCCAGAAACCAGAGCTTTGGCCGGGGAGACAACCCACCCCCCGCCCCGCAGAGGGTGGACTCCATCCAGGTGCACAGCTCGCAGCCCTCGGGCCAGGCCGCGACTGTTTCGAGGCAGCCCAGCCTCAACGCCTACAACTCACTGACCCGGGCGGGGCTAAAGCGCACGCCCTCGCTAAAGCCGGACGTGCCCCCCAAACCTTCCTTTGCGCCCCTTTCCACATCCATGAAGCCCAACGATGCGTGTACATAATCCCTGGGGGAGGGGTCAGGTGTCGAACCAGCAGGAAAGGCTAGGCGCCCGCTCAGCTCAGCAAGGTTCTCGGCTGCTGAGCACCCACCCGACCAAGACGGCCGCGGCGGCGCCCAGGACGCTGGGTCCTCCCCTAGGACGCGGCGGGGGGGGGAGGGGGGCTCTCGAAAATTGGGCCAAGCGGTTCGGTGAAGGTTCGCGACGCGGGACTCACCTCCATTCTCTTCCTTCACTCTTCCCCCACACCCTGCAACAGGTCGGACTCACGAAAGACTTCAATCAGCATCACAAACATGAGCCAAAAGCACATACCCACTCACCCACCCAGCCCCGCGTGTGCGCCTTGCACGCACGCGCACATCACACACATGCACACACGCGCGCGTGAACAGCAATTGCAACATTGTGTCCATGACTGCACCAAGAGCTGCCCAGCTGGGCTAGCGTTGCAACCTGCAAAACGCAGATACATTTTTAAAAATCATGAAAATTAAAAAGAAAAAAAAAGAATTCATTGATAATTCTAACTCAGACGTTAACAAGGGCAGAAGTTTACTATGCGCAGATACTGTGAAATGCCCACCAGTGTTACAGCTTTCTGTTATAGCAGATGAATGCCATGTTGGGCAACTATGTCATAAATTTCTGCTCCTCTCTTTTAATGAAATAACCTGACCGTTAACGCAAGTAACTCTTTATTTATTTTTCACACTTTTTTTCCTTAAGGAAAGGACTCTTCCACATACCATCCTCTGAATAGCTCTTCAGAAAGTCCCTTGACAGTTAAACTATTTAACGCGAAATCCATTAACTGGAATAATTGAGTTTATTTTTACAATAAATTCACTGAGTAAATAAGTTGCAGCTGGAATTCTGAGCTTTGTGTTTGGACTGATATCTAGCTAAAGGAAAAACTTAAGAGGGGAATATTTATTTAAATCTACCAGTTTAATTTGCTGGTCAGGTCCCTGGCTTATAACATGCAAAAGAGTAATTAGTTTAAAAGTCCTTCCAGATCCTAACTTCTAAAGCAACCAGGAGAGGAACTTTTAGAATGGAACATCGCGTCCCATTGCTGCCAACATGGCTTTGTCAGTGGTTCCTATTTTCTGTGAAGGCACCAGCTTGTGATACGCCATCTCATTTCACTTTGCATGTGAGACAGAAAACAAAATCCACCAACCGTGTGAACTAATTAATATGCTGGCTGCTACCTTGCATCAATTAATGGTTTGATCACACAGGTTTTTCGTGGGGTTACATCTGTGAATAGCCTGTTTTCCACATGTAAATTTGTGCCTTACACCCTGAGTTGTGTACACTTGCAAACTGTCATTATGATCAACTTTTCCCCCTTTTGAAGTAAATGCAGATATTTATTTAACCCTTCCTCCCCCCACCCCCAGTCCAGCCCTCTGGAAGATTAGCGTCCAGCAGATGGAAGAAGAATGCAGTGGTGATGGTTACAACCCTGCAGCCTGGGAAAGCTGGGCGACACCACACCCTCCGATTCACACATTCTTCTGGTCGTGCCAACTCCAACCACCCTCTGGCCATGCTGCCAAGCGTGGACCCCAGTGTTGTGGGTGGCAAATCCCCTTTCTTCCTCCAGAGCTCCCTGCTTCCCTTGTATTCTCAGATCATTTCAAAATGATGATATCCTCATTAGCCAGCAGAAAAGGGACTAACGTCCCAGTCCTCGTTTCTGCTGTGTCCACTGCCTGGAGAACACAGCAGTGAGGTTGGGCAGGCACGTGGGTGGAGTCTCCAAGCCATGTGCTCAGCACACAGGTGCAATGCTCGCAAAGAAATGACATGGAAATAGATGCAGGCAGGCTGGTCCCTGCTGTGATTAATGAGTAACTCCAAGTACAAGGCCAACCACAATGGATGCTCCAAAAACGTTGACCGGGGCAAAAGGTTTTTAATTTTTTTTTTATTTCTTTATCCTTTTGCGGTTATTGTTTGTAGGGGGAGGGGGTTGGGCGTGTGTTTTTCCCCTTGGTTTTCATTAGCTCAAGCACACACAAGGGACTTCTGTTTACTCTTATCACGAACAAAAGAATTGTCAGCATACTGTAAACTGTGAGCATTGTTGTTGGTTGGTATCGGTTTTTTTAAAACAGCTAAACGGTATATGTGGTGGCCTCTTTGTCTCTTTTTCATTTCCAGTTTGATCTTCTGGGTTTAGTTTTGTCTTTAAAAAAAAAAACAAAACAAAACAAAACTGGGCTTCCCTGGTGGCGCAGTGGTTGGGAGTCTGCCTGCCACTGCAGGGGACACGGGTTCGAGCCCTGGTCTGGGAAGATCTCACATGCCGCGGAGCAACTACGCCCGTGAGCCACAGTTACTGAGCCTGCGCGTCTGGAGCCTGTGCTCTGCAACAAGTGAGGCTGCGATAATGAGAGGCCCGCGCACCGCAATGAGGAGGGGCCCCCGCTCGCCGCAACTAGAGAAAGCCCTCGCGCAGAAACGAAGACCCAACGCAGCCATAAATAAATAAATAAATAAATGAATGAATGAATGAATGAATAAATAAGTAAATAAATGAAAGAACGTGAATAAAAAAAAATTACGTTGTAGATTATAAAAAAAAAAAAAACTTTCTAGAAAAGGCAGTTGGGGCTAATTTTGAATTGGCTGTGAAAAGTGGTGCCTCCATAAACAGAGTGAGACCTGGGTGTGTAGCTCAGGGCGCGCGCACAGCCGTTTATTCCAAACACCCCTTGCAGGTTTGCTGTCGTTCGGGATAGGTTTTTGTTATTTTTGTGTTCTGTTTTTGTTTCGTTTGTTTTGTTAGTGGAGTCAATGTTCACACCCCGTGAACTCTGTACCCTGAAACCATGAAACTTTGCCACGAACAGAGAGATTGTCTTCTTCCTTCTATTGTCTTTAGAAGTGTGGCACTTAGGAAGGTGATGGGTATATATCACCCTGCTACCTTCTTCCCCAAGCTTCACTCCCAGGAGTATTGAGGTGCAACACCTGCTCTCTCGTCCCCACGTGCGGGCATCGATGCCTCAGCTGTGTTACAGAGTCCTGTGTCAGACTTCCACCCCAGTCCCTGTATCCCACAACCCGTCACTTGCGGTGTTAACCCTGAAATGCCCACAGGTATTGAGCTGGTCTTCTGCATTTAAGTATTTTTCCCTTTCTCTTTTGCTCCCCACAGCGTGTGGGGAGAGGGTCCATAAACCTGAGTGTGCCTTTGCTTTCCACCCTTGCTAGACACTGGTAGATGCAACCAACTCAGATTTATATTTGTTGTGAAGTTGTAAAAATATTGTGATGTCACCAATTTTCCTTCCATCTCCACACCCCCTAACATCTGATTCACGACTTAATGTATGTTGTAAAAAAAGAAAAAAAAAAGAAGGGAAAAAAAGACAAAAAGGCAAGGAAAAGGCTCTTTATTACTTAAAAGTAATAAAGCAAGACTGTTCTACATTCTCGTTTGTGTCCTGAATGCTTTTATTTATCTCATAATTTCCCCCTTTTTCATCCTGCCCCTTTTTGGCTAGGATGCTCCTCTTTCCTCCATCTCTGGCTTCCAAAGCATAAATCACAACGTAGTTAGACCCATTTGTCTGCAATACCCACACCCTGCTCCCCAAATTATTGATAGTGTTCTCTCTGCCTGCACCCAGCCTGGAGCAGGATCGGAGCAAAAGCCACTGGTAATTAAAAGGCAGAGCATGCGTTGACTCCCTCAATTCATTTTATGCCTTTTCTTTTTATGGGCTTGTTCATCATCAAACATTTATGGTAGGCTTGATAGTTTAAGAGATCAAGGCTAGGATTTTAGTATGTAAGGTCCACTAAAAATAGATCCTTGCACAGATGTGACTTCAGTCTTTTTACATATTAATAAGGTGGAGGGTGCAGGATTTTACTCCTTGTTCACATCTATCTCTTGTAAACCAGAAGACACGGTCGGAGATATAGTGCAATGCAGCACTTGATTTTTATTTTGCAGGGTAGCCTTTTGAAATGCCTAGATCAGGATGTTTTTTTCCCCCTCTGGAATATTTTTAAAACAGTTATTTAAATAAGTCTTCAGCTGTTGTATTTTAGTTTTGACCTTCTGAAATAATTTTTTACAAGTGTTTTGGGTCAGTCTGAGTGTGGGAAGCTGTGGTTGGACCTCAATTTACACCTACAATGGTCTAGTCACTTTTTGATAACTCATTTCCAATTGTGTTACTTGAATCCCACCCATAGGGCGAGGCGCTGTCAGGCACAAAGTTGACTAGAATATAGTTGCTGCCTCCTCATTTATAAGGAGAGGTGGACACGACCTCTGTAACTGCCATTGGGAGACAGGAACAAAGTGCTGAGGAAAAGGCCCAGAGGTTTGGGGCTCGAGGCTACATACGAGCTGGTCCTTACAGAATCAGTTCTCTGGACGGCTAGGGCAGGCAGAAGGGATAACTTGTACAAAGGTGCCGAAGGTGCTGTGACTGGGACACAGAAGGTTTAGTGGACCTTAAGCAGGGTCTATGAGAGAGCCTGACAGGGGCAGGGCTGGGAAGGGGGTTGGGGTCAGATCGGGAGAGGTCTGTGGACCATGTGCTAGGATTTTAGCTGATGGGCAGTGGAGTGCATTTGGAGTCTATCAAGCCACAAGCACATGTGTTTGTGCTTTAGAAAGCTACCTGGCAGTAATGTGGAAATGGTCCAGGAAGAGGCTGCTGGCTGCCGGGCAATGTACCAAGTGGCATGCCAAGTTGGTAGGAGCAATGCGTGAAAACCCCACATCCAATTTTGGATTCTTTAGGAAACAGAACTGAATCAGCTCTGACTGTTCCTTCTTTTGCCGGTCAGAAGAGCTTCCTTCTCCTTACGTGACTCACGGGTTTGCCCTGCCTGGTTATACCCAAATGTCAAATGGAGAGAATGGCCAACAGCTTGTCTGACCCTTTCATCTTAAAAAATGAGAAAGCTGTGGTCCATTGAGTGAAAGGATTTGCCATGATCCCAAAGCTGGCAGTAGAACACTCTTCCAAGGACGGATTTATTGTCTTTTATGCCCTCTTCATTCATATCATTAGAGTAATGCTGGCTAAAGAGACCTGACACTCACTCCTCCCAAACATCGTCTCCAAATCACTCTGCCATCCTTTGTCACAGGAAGGCCTGCAGACACGCCTCACTCTTCCCCAGCTGGGCATCCCAAATTCCTTCATCTGGGCCGAGGCAAGGGGGTCGGTTGGAGCTCAGATCACACTGTAGACAATCCCTGCGGTGCAACCTGATACTTGGGACGGTGGCTTTTGCTGAAGTCAGCTTTGTTCTGGTCTGATGAAGAGGTGACAGACGCTGAACAGGTGCAGCCTGTATTTTAGCTGGGGCCCCAGGGATGTCCCTGCTCAGGCTTGACAAGTGCCTCAGATAACCTAGATTTTTAATTGTTGTGTTTGCTTGCTTGCTTGTTACAGGGTTGGTGGCTTCTGCCAGATGTTTTCAGACTGTTGGCTCTCAGGAGTGGCTGTCCCAGTACAGCCAACAGGCTAGGTGTTTCATGGGGCCAGAGCTGATGTCTTAGACCTGCCTGCTTTCCTTAAGTGCGATGTCAAGCAAACACAAACTGGTCTCGTTGTTCAGTCTCCTAAGTTGGCAGAAGCCAAACAAGATGCCCAGAACCATAGTGCCTAGGTTTGACTGCCTGAACAAAAGCTCTTTCCCAAAAAGTCATTCAGCAAGTGAAATAAAAGTGTCAGAAAGGCACCTACAATTTCAGACATGGGACATTTTGCTCGAGGGAAAGGGGTAAGGGGAATTTCAAAGACCCTTTAGTAACAAAATAACACAATTAAGAGCGTAATCCTTGTCCTGGCTGAGCACTGCGACAGCTGGGTGCTTGGACTCAGTAACCCTTAGAAACCCACACCTCACGCCTGTCTTAAACCCACGTGGTGATGTGTCTCTTGTACGGAATTGGGAAGGAAGGGCTCACATTTATTGATCGGGCCTGCCAGACAGATGGGGACCTTCAATATTCCATTTAGACTATTGTGTATCCTTAGCTCTAACCCCCCGGGGATGCCTGGAGGTGGGGGGCAGCTGACCTCAACAGAGAGTTATATCTGAACTGATGTGCATTAAATGTGACTGGGCAGAAAAATGTGCAGATGTCCCTCTAGCAAATGGAAATGAAATTTGAGCAAATCAAGAGAGGCAGATGAGCGGTGGGGAGTTCCCCATCCCCCTCTGCAAACACATCCCTGCGCACATGTGCAAACAGCTGCTGTCATGAGGCTTTTTCCTCTTGGTGTCTAATACCAAACATGTCACAGGGGTCAGAACCAGTGTCTGCTGAAGGTGGACCCTTTGGGAGGTCTTTCACCCCTCTTCCTGGTAAAACATGCGTTCCACCTCAGCACTTTCTGGTCAAATGTGAACTGTCATAAATTACAGTCTCAGGAGTGGGAGCCGAGACCTTTGCAGAGGGGCCTGGACACGGGTCGCTGGCAGCCCATGGATGCTGACCGAGGTGACTAGCAGTTTTTTATTCTTCCTAATCTCCTTCAAATAAAAGATTTTCCCTTGAGAATCACTAACGTCATCCCCAGAGCAAGTTACTGGTCCCGCTGATGGAGCTGCGATAATCATCCAAATAAGGGGATGCTAATAAAGGGGAAAGTAAGTAACCATGTAATTGGAGGCATTTTTCTCATTGATGATTTTCATTTTTTTTAAAAAACAGATGAAGGTGACATTGGACACAACACCAATGCCAGGCAACCAACACGAAAGCAACTCCAGCAGGATTCCCAGGGGTCTCCTAGGATGAGGAAGATGATGAAAACTCTGTCTGTGAGCCAAACGCTCTCTTTTATCCTGTTCATCATGACACCTGCCCTGACCGTGTTACAGGGTGGTGAGAAAGTGGGTGATTGAGAGAGAGGGTAAGAAACTTAGTTCTCAGGTGCGGACACTGAACATTTTGCAGACCTGGCCCATGTCAGTGCAGAAGCACGGATTTCAATACTAGGGCTAACTTTTGCTTCATGAAAGATGAAAAGCGGAATGGTACCAACCCAAGAGGAGCAGGGCTTCTGCTTGTGGATGACAATGACAATTTACATTGGGGGCATTTTACACTTTGCAGACATCACCTTGTCCATTATATTATTAGATCCTCAGAACAGCCTAGTGGGGTGGGCAGCAGCACATGTATGATTATCCTCGTTTTACAGAAACTGGAGTTTGGAGAGGAGGGATCTATTGGAACAGTGATCGACATACAAATGGAGTCATGTTTCCAAACCCTGTGTGTTGACATCGTCCCCTCAGCTCTCTCGGGAACACCTCAGGTTACACAATTATCCTGTTTCACCAAAGGGGAAAAGCCCCCCAAGAGCATTTCCCAGGAGAGACGGTTAACAACAATAAAGTCCCCAAAATAAAGGCCAGGCGCACACATTCTATTTTAAGGGTATTGTGCTCTAATATTTTTCCATCATTAAAGAATACATCTCTTCCTTCCTGCGTCTGCAAAGTCCTGATGCCAGCAGTGTTATGAGGAACTGTCAACAAAGCAGGAAAAGAAAGAGCTGAAGCCAAATTCCGTGACCTCCCTTCTTGCGATGCACCCTCCCACTTCAGGGGCAATGATACGGGCTGCCTCAGTGGAAGAAAAAGATGAGAGGCCTGGCTTTCAAGACTTCTTCATTTTACCCGAGCCTCACAGAGCACAAGAGAAATTTAAGAAACTTAAGAGAATGCAGGCTTAATTGGGAACAGAGTCGAAGAAATGCCCTATACCTAGAAGGGTAAAGAATTTGCCTACCCTTCCCATCATAGGAGAATGAGGTAAAGGTAGTAAGAGAGGAAGAGGTTAAGTAAGAAATACCCCTGCTGACTTCTCATGTTAGCCCCACTGGCCACTTTGGCACTATGGGTACCAACTAAACAATTTGACATCATCTCTGATGTCAATGGTGGGATGATTCTCCCGATAGGAGACCCAGGGTAGAGATGGCCTCCACCTAGGTAACTATCTTCCTCTGCTACATCACTGCCCATGTTCCATGTTGCCAGTGCTGCAGACTGGCTGTCCTAGAGTTCATATGCTGCTTGGTATGAGGGCACATGGTGCAGAAGAGGCAGGGCCCTCTTGTCTGGAGTGGGTGGCTGGCCTCCCTCCTGCCCTGGGAGCAGCGCGGCCCAGCCAGTCCCGATGTAGGGGGCTATTCCATAGCACTCTGAGGAAGCCGGCATCTTCACTTGCCTCCTCAACTGGTAACCTCAGACAGATTTCACTCAGAGGGAGAGGAAAATCACCCTTCTTCTTAACCCCACTGTTTTCTTTCTGCTTGGTTGGAGCGTTGCTGCTTGTTTGTTTATTTGTTTGCCAGCTGAAGCCCTGTTCCCAGTCCACAAGCCTTTTCTCAGTACACAAATATGCTTTTTAGTGAAGATGAAGGCTTGGCTGGGACCAACTTTGGTAGCTCTGGTATAAAACATACGCATAATTCCAGCTGCTGCACGGTGTTATTTACTTAATAATGTACTCGGTAAACGGAACGACCTTTGATGCGATTAACTTCCCCTGATCTATAGGGTCTGAGTCAATAACCGATTAACTTTGAAAAGGAAGGTTTCTACTCCAAAGTGTGCATTCCAAGACAATACCAAATGCAGTGGTTCTGAAGACCTGCCTCCTCCATTCCTGGGAAAAGAATACATTTGTTTTCTGAAACAAAATTGTCTGTTGAAGTCTGATTAGGTGTTGGCTGAGTTGAATTCTTATTGGTGTTTAATTTTAAGAACCAAAGATTTATCCGCCTCTGTCTCCAGGGTGAAGAGAAGGCCTGCAGTCACATTTCTTGCTTGGGGAGAAAAGATAATGTGTTAGACTGATATATATGAATAGAAACAGGTAAATAGTCATATTTCCTTCTGACTTTGTAATTTAAACAGTGTAAGTCAGTAGGGAAGGGCTGTAACTGGAGCTAAAGTGAGGTGAAAATTACTAGGTGTTGGAGCATCTGCCTCTCATTTTAATTAGGTGACTATAACAGCAAGATCAAAAACTTCTCTTTGTCACTCAATCTGTTGAGCTTTCTAATTGAGACACCAAAGGGCTTGTTTTGTCCTCAGGAAAGAGTGACCCAAAAAGATCCTCTCTAATTACCTGGCCAGAGCCGCAGACAAGCCTGGGCCCAGGGACAGAGCAGCACTCAGTGGGAGTGGTGTCGTGAGGGTGGGGTGCTCCAAGACCAGGCCCACCAAGGCCAGCCCCCTACAAGCTCTTAGGAACAGTCAGCCCTCATCTGGCAATCTGGAGTTCTCACTTCTCACAAGGCAAAGCAGCTGAGAAGGAAGTGCATCTCATTGTGAGTCTGTGGGTCTAGTCTGAGCTGGCCTCCCCATTTGTGGGGCAGTCATTCAAACTCTTGGCATCTCCTTCTCCCGATGTGCAAAAGTAGACAATGATGGAGGCCCCGTCTACTTCACAGAAGCGTGTAAAAGTCACATGAGGTGAACGTTTACTGGTGCTTACAAAACCCGAAATCCCGCCGTATCCTTCTTCTCCAACTTGGCATCCAAAATGAGATCCTAGTCCTTTAAATCTTCAAATTAAATAAATGACTTTGAGGCCCCATCCTGCCGATAATGAAAATGTCTCTTTTTTCTCTCTCCCCTAAACACTCCTTATCTGCCAACAAAAGCAGCCAGCCAGATCTCGTTAAACAAAAGCCCTGCTTGGCCCGATAGAGTTCTGGCTCTTTCTCACTGCTGCGGCCATCTCAGCCACATGAGGCCTGCTCGGAGGCCTGGGGGCTCCAAACCCTACAGTGCGGTGCCCCTCCTCCTTTCTCAGATGGCTGGCTGGGGAGAACAGTTTGTCCTGTCACTGAATCCTGCCTTCCCTGCTGCCAGGACTCTTCCTGTCTCCTTGGCCCCAGTGGTGCCTCTGGGCAGGACTCTTTGGCCTCGAGAACGGGCCCCAGAAAGCACTGCAAGGAACACAACTGTAGGTTCACTCACTGCCTTTGCTGCTGAGGCGATGCTTGTGGCACTAGCATGACGCCTGGCGGTCTTGGATTGCCCGTCTGCTTTGGTGACGTGTACTTTATGCCAACACCCTCACAGCCATTTCCCCTGAGCACACCTGCAGTGCTGCCGTGTCCGGGTCCAAAGCGTTTCCAATCTCAGCTCCAGTCAGCCTGGATGGAAGTACCACTCACTCAGTCCCAAGCCCATCCCTTGGGAAGTCTCATCCCAAGAGTTTGTGACATTTCTTTCAAGAGAAAAAACTACCTTGTTACAACTGTAAAGCATTATACCAAAAATGTCAGTGAGAGTCATTATCATATATCTCACGGTGCTGAAAAATCTAGTTCAACACCCCTCTGCTTTTGGAGAAGATGAAATCATGACATGAGAGGTGACTCAATAATACGCTGCTCTTTCTTGGCAGGGCTGAGGGCAAGAAGCAGGCATCCCAATTCCTAATTCACTGCCTGACACCATACGCTATGAAGTACAGATTTAACTTCTGAAAAAAAGTAACAGCAGAACGTGGAGGCTGAAAGATAGAAATTTATTTCACTCTCATGTAACAGCCCCAAGGCACATGATCCAGCATCGGTGGGGCAGCTCTGCAATTTTCAATGTGTGCCTTCCTTCTTTGGATCCGAGAAGCGTTTCTAATTGTGCCATTTTCTCAGTCAACAGGAAGAGCAAAGGAGAGAGTGGTGGAGCATCCCCAGCCATTTTTAAGAGCTAATCCTAGTAGTTGCACAGAACTCTTCAGCACATCCCAGGGACAGGAGTGTAATCACAGAGCTACATCAGGCAGCAATGGAAGCTGGGAAACTTCAGCTTCTTGTGCTCTGCTAAAACTCAGGCGTGTGCTGGGACTTTAAAAAAAGAAGGGGGAATGGATTCTGCAGGATATCAACAGCCTGCCGCATTCTGTGCACATAAAAACATTTCATTTACAAAAATGAAATGTAATCAACCACCACAATTGCTACATCAACACCTGGTGTAGGTACCCTGCCTCCTCCAAGCCTTCTCTGAGTTCCCAGGCAGAGCTGGGCTTTCCTTCTCTCATCCCCCAAAGCAGCTTGTGCATAAAGGTTTCTAATTTGTACCACAATCCATTGGAAAGATTTGCTTCTCCATTAGACTGTAAACACATCAAGGGCAGGAACTGAACCTTTTCCACCTTTGTAAGTCCACAGTCGACACCAAACCTGATAAATTGTAGGTACACAGGAAATTATTTGCTAAACTAAGTTATCATCAGACGTAAGATAGTAAGAGTTGAGTCTCCACACATGTCCACACAGAAAGAAAATTACTGCTAGCAGTTGTCATAGTAGCATTGATTACACACTCACCAGGTACCAGGTACTGGGTTATGTGTTTTCCCAGCGTTAGCTCATTTAATCCTCACAATAATCCTACCTTTGTCACTTCCATTTGACAGATAAGGTAACTGAAGCACAGAAAAATTAAAGAACTTCCATACTCACTGAGCTGGTGATTTGTGGATCCAGGAATTACATTTGGGTGACCCCATAGCCAGTGCTTTTAATCATCTTGTGTCTTATTAGGTGAGGTGGGCTAGGGGATGCTTTTTTAACATGACAAAGAGTGCCTATCAGAAACCAAGAGACAGCCAACACCGCGCGGGAAGCTAAGTGATTAACGACACAAGGGATGGGAGTCAGATTAATCCCTCAGCGACACTCTTCCAACGGCCAGACAACACCATGCAGCCCATCTTGCAGATATTCTGTATGTGCACGACCATGTCAGTACTGCGCAGATGCTGCCCCTCTCTTCCAAAGGGCCTTCACATATGAGATAAAGTTAGCAACTGAAATTTCAGGTGTCAAAAACAAACAAACAAATCTCCCATTGCCCTAAACCCTTGACCCTCATGAGGTCCCCACCCCAGTACACACTCAAATACCTCAATCTGCAAAACCACAATAAGAACTAAACATGCAATGATAGTGGAAGATAAGTCAGAGATGACCCAAGACAGCAGAGTGGGCATTAGGGGATTGTGACCCGCTGATGACACTGGGGACACAGAAGCATATCAGCGCTGGACACCAAGGACATATGTGCTGAATACAGAGAGAGAGAGAGAGAGAGAGAGAGATTTATTTCTCTCTTCTTTGATGCTCTGCTGTGTAAGTACTGAGAAGAATCTCCTAAAACCATCTTAGGAGATTTTTGGGGGAAAAAAGACATGACGTGGAGGGGAAAAAGACAACAAGATTTGATTTCACAGACACTTCAGAAATAATGGCATAATCTTATCCGTTTTCAGCAAATACAGTCTGAAGCATTCAAGCCTCCGATAAAGGTGTATCACCTTCATTGGTGCAGCAAATTGCAGATTAAGCTTTTTTTTAATGCTGTTCAAATTGCCGGTGGAGCAACCTTTTATGAGATATGATGGTTCAAACAATTTTGCAAAGAGCAGAAGACAAAGAATATGTTTTTACACTGAACTGGTTTCCTAGGAAACACTGAAAAAATGTAATAGGATATCTTTTAGAGGTAGTTCAAGGACCAGGGCTCTTCTTTACCTATTTAATTTTTTTGAACAGTGTTTAATATCTGCCTCTCCCTCTCTCTGCAGTGGGAGCTAGGAGGGTAGAACGAGCTCTCTTGTACCCAGAAGCCCGAGCGTCCCCTCGTTAATTGCCTGCTCTAAACAAAGGAAAAATATTTGAGCCAAGTTGAGCCTTCATTACTCTCTGCAGCAATTTGAAGTAAGAAATTAAAGGGATAGAATTTGAATCTTTTGCTCTACCATTAAAAAAAGAAAATCTCCAAATCCCAACTAAGAAATTAAGGGGAAAGAAAGCCAATCCACTCTTTTTTCAAACCATGTCTAAATTAATCTGTTTCAAGGTCTTCAAATACCATTTATTTTAGGCTGATTTTTACTCTGGCTCTTCATCCGTCTCTGCAATGTGTCAGCATATGCAAGCTGACAGAGGGAGCCTGAATTAGCAGGCTCACCCATTTCCCAAGTTCAGATGCAAGATCACCAGGGTCTCGAGGTGGCAGAGAAGCCCTGGGTAAAGATTTGGGGGAATCCACAGGTCATGAACCTTTGCAGACAGGGTTGTCTGCAATGACCCCTTCGCTGGCCCTCATTTCCATCATTCATCATTCATGTCAAGAGGAAGTCAAAATAGGAAAAATGAAGGAACATCTGGGCTGTGTGGGAAGGAGTTAAATTTGATTTTAAAATAAATAAGGCATCGAAGCTTCAAGTTTCACTTATTCAAAAACTGGAGATGAAAATATTGGTTTGAAGAAGTTTGGGATATTTCTGTGGATGGGCAAAGGTGGGAGGGGGCTGCAGTCTCAGGAGAACTTCCTCACTTGTAGTTACTCTCATTGCCCTACCCCTTGCTCCATGCAAAGAACTGGGGATAGCCCAGAGAAGGCAGGGGGGCCAGGAGGGCAACTGGTGGTGGTGGACCCCCTCCCAGCATCAGCAGGCCATGTACACCCTACCTTTCTTCATGTCCCCTGAATCTTGGTAAGGGTGACATTCTGGGAGGAAACCTCTTCAAGCTGAAAACAATACGGCTGTTTCTCTTTCAGGATCTTTGAGAACTGGTGTGAGAGTCTCGAGGATCATCAGAACACTTAATAACTGCCTTTGTAAATGGTAGAGTGAGAGAACTTGCCCAGGAAAAGGGAGGAACCCCAGAATCTGAAGCCTTTTCACTAAGATAAGAAACTGTAAAATGCCCAACCACCAAAGGCAAGGTGACACGCACAATGGTTATCCTTAAGGTTTCACAGGACCCAGCTCATGCTAAAGGACAGGGCAGGCCCCAGAGGGACCCTACAACCCCACCCTACACGTTTTCAAATGCAGGTTGAATCGGATTACAGTGAATATAAGGAACCTCATTTGAAGGTGGGAAATTCAATTTTTCATGCAGCTCGTGGGGATGCATGGGGAGGGGACAAAGCAGCCCTTCCCACGTGCTTTGGTATAATGAGGAGGCAGGTGAAAACGCACAGAGGCTACATATGAAAGCCTCAGGTAGTGGCAGATATTTGGGTGCCATGCTTCCTTGTTGCTTTTTTTTTTGATAACAGCATCTTACTTTCCTTTTGTAGCGTTAACGCCCCCTTTGCTGTGGTCTTGATGGGACCATAAATTAAGGTTGTTTGTCCTCCCCTAACCAAGAGGTAGACAGGTGACCCAAGCTAGACCAAAGTCTTCTTCCCAGAATCTTAAGGAGAAGGCTGTTCTCAGGGGTTGGCACTGATGCCTGAACAAAAGGAACATCACTGGATGTACCCTTGAAGGTACATCATTGTGATGAACCTTTACAGCGACAAGCTGCTCTAGATGTAGACAGTAAAATACCCATATGCCCTAAAGCCTAGGATAACTGCCATTCTCCCCACCACACCCCTCGATCTTGCCTTGCCACATAGAGGACCACAGGGGAATCAGAGGACAGGGACCCTTTCCTGTGGTTTCTGCATGGTCCTGAGGTTTCAGACACATGTAGGCAGTGCTGGATCTTCCTTAGCTTTTCTGAAGGTCTGTTTCGACTGTAAATACAAATTCATCAAGCTTGCTCTGACATCCAGACTCTGCATGTGAGAGCATTAGGCTGAGTAACAACAGTGTAAGCAGTCTCTGGGCCCTGAATGTGTTTAAACAAACATGACATTCGACATGGTTAACGGGACTCCATAGGTGCTCAGTGTATTTTTACTCTTTAATGTTAAAAATGGAAATATATTTTTCCCGGGATATCAGAGGCCCAGCTGTCAGGTGAAGAGGGAAAATCTCAATATGTGCATTGTATTCAGAGATGGGGGGCAGCGGGGGGCTTGAGTGCAGTGGGGAGGGATGGAGACTTTAATAATATAGTCTCTCCCCTTGGCTAAGCCTCACTCTGGTTTAGTGTTAGGTTGACAAGAATTGTGGCACACTTCTAATGGCCACAAGAAAACAAATGCAAAAATGTCTGTCAGAAAATCTGAAACGTATTCATTAGTGAGCAAACATTGATTGCACATCATGCTGCATGTTGCTATTCTAGGGGCTGGAAAACTGGGCAAGATCTGGTGATGTGGGACCCACTGAGAAATCAGAGGAGGGGTCCCTACCCAGACTGTGGGGCTAGAGGGGGCTTTCAGAAGCCTTCTTAGAGGAGGTGGCCCTCACGCTGGGTCTTAAGAGATGAGTAGGAATTAGCTGCATGAGTGGGGCTGATAGTTGGATCTGGGAGTAGGTGGCATACAGAGCTTTTTCCACGAGAAAGAAAGCAGATATTAACAAAGGCCCAGCAGAATATGGCTCCTGTAGGAATTTGCAAGCACCCAAAGTCTTCAAATCTAAGACGGACACATTTCTGCAGATGCTTAGGTCTTTGAAGTCAGCACACATGATACAGTCAATATCTACACATAATACTGTTCTTCCATAGGCAGCCTCCTCCTCTTGTTCACACATACACACAATGTAATCACAATCTGACATGTGCCCTCACATACTTTCTGTTTTGCAGGATTCTTTTCAAATACGGAATCTATCTATATTTCCATTATCCATATATTGCTAATCACATTATTTGCATTAACCAGATATCCAAGTTAACAGTGGTATTGAACTTCACAATGTTTTAAACGTAGTAAATATGTAGCATTACGTATTTATAATAGTTGTTCCCATGTCAACAAGGCTATAATACATAAACTAGAAGCTATGTCATTAAAAACTGAAATTATTTTTATTTATTAGATTCCCAGAAGTTGGATTAGTACTACTTTAAAAGATGTGTATATTTCGGTATCAATGATTATTTCTGAAAATCACTCAAAAATGCTCCTATAATTCACGGTAATACCAATGTCTTAGCTTGGGCTGCTATAACAAAATACCATAAACTGGGCGGCTTATACATAACAGATCAGATGCCAGTATGATCGGTTTCTGATGAGGACCCTCTTCCAGGCTGCGGACTGTCAGCTTCTTGTTGTAGCCTCACCTGGCAGAGCAGAGAGAGGGCACAAGGTCTCTGGGAACCCTGACAAGGGCATGAATCCCACTGATGAGAGGATTCATGACCTCTTCTAACCCTAATCGCCTCCCAAAGGCCCCGCCTCCTAATACCATCACATTGTGCGGGTAAGGTTTTGACATATGAATTTTGGGGGGACACAAACGTTCAGTCCATAACAACCAACCACAAATGAAATTCTCCTTCTCCCCACACCGTGACCACCCTTGAAGGGCCTCCATCTTTTTAAGTTGGGTCAATCTTGTGGTCACAAAGGCTCATCGCTTTTAGTGCCCATGTCCCTGAATATTAGTAAAGTTACCTTTATAAGTGTATTGTCCTTAGCAAATAATAAATCCTCTACATGAAGGTTTCTCAACCTCATCACTATTAATATTGGGTTAGAGAATTCTGTGTTACGTGAGGCTGTCCTGTGCATTGTAGGATGTCAGCAGCTCCCTGGCCTCTACCTGTTAGATACTAGTAGCACCTGCCCCTTAGTTGTGGCTACAAAACAAAATGTCTCCACACATTGCCAAATGTCCCTTGGGGCCAAAGCGCCTCTATTCAGAACCGCTGCTCTGTATCATTGATAGTGGTTTCCGCTTCTGTGACTGAACCCTGAGTGAGGTCATCACCTTTATCAGACACTGTCTCCAGACTGACCTGGATCCCTTTCCGTATTCTCTTCCATTTATCAATTTTTGTATTTGTGTCAGTACTATGCCTTTTATAAAAAATTTTTTTACTGGAGTATAGTTGCTTTACAATATTGTGCTAGTTTCTCCCATACAGCAAAGTGAATCAGCCATATGTATACATATATCCCCTCTTTTTTGGATTTCCTTCCCATTTAGGTCACCACAGAGCACTGAGTAGAATTCCCTGTGCTATACAGTAGGTTCTCATTAGTTATCTATTTTATACATAGTATCAGTAGTGTATATATGTCAATCCCAATCCCCCAATTCATCCCACCCTTGCCTTGGTATCCATATGTTTGTTCTCTACATCTGTGTCTGTATTTCTGCTTTGTAAATAAGATCGTCTATACTAATTTTTTCAGATTCCACATATATGCGTTAATATACATTATCTGTGTTTCTCTTTCTGACTTACTTCTATGTATGACAGTCTCTAGGTCCATCCACATCTCTACAAATGACCCAATTTCGTGTAATATTCCATTGTATATATGTACCACATCTTTATCCATTTATCTGTCAATGGACACCTAGGTTGCTTCCATGTCCTGGCTACTGTAAACAGTGCTGCAGTGAACATTGTGGTACATGTCTCTTTTTGAATTATGGTTTTCTCAGGGTATATGCCCAATACTGGGATTGCTGGGACATATGGTAGTTCTATTTTTAGTTTTTTAAGGAAACTTCATACTGTTCTCCATAGTGGCTGTATCAATTTACGTTCCCACCAACAGTGCAAGAGGGTTCCCTTTTCTCCACACCCTCTCCAGCATTTATTGCTTGTAGATTTTTTGTTGATGGCCATTCTGACCGGTGTGAGATGTTACCTCATTGTAGTTTTGATTTGCATTTCTCTAATAATTAGTGATGTTGAGTATCTTTTCATGTGTTTGTTGGCCATCTGAGCACTATGCCTTTTTTAATTATGGTAGTTTTAAAGCAGGTAAAGCAAAACCATCATACGGTTCTGTTTTCAACATTTCCTTGGCATTTATCACATATTTATTCACCCACATATGATGTAGCTGTGATTAGGATGTAGCCATCCCTGACTGGGAACAACATCCTATTTAAGCCATCTTGTAGAGAATGGGTTTTTAAACCAGAGTTCCCAACCCCTTGAAGGTGTATGTAGAACTGTGTGCATGTGTATATGTGTGTATGTGTCCAGAGATGCTAATGAAAGGTGGTCACGCTGAGGCATAGTATTTTTCTAATCACCCTACTTTTTCAGAATCTCCTACAAAGCACATGGCAGGCAAGTCAGCGTGGTCCATCTACAATAAAGACGAATGCATTGCATGCACAGAACCCCTTCTCTGAAATCTGTGAGAGTTGCTCTGGAGAAGGACATAGTCAAAGGACTTTCTCCCCGGGTCCAGCTAGGGATGATGTAAACAATGACATTGCCTCGTGAGTGTGACCAAGTATCCAGGGTGTGCGTTGGAGGAGGGCAGGAGCACACACCCACAGACGGAGTGGGAAATCTCTTGCATTAGCAGCAAGGCTTGTTGTGAAGCAACATAAGAGCACTGTATCATATGTTCATCTCTCATTTATTATTTATGTCCCACCTGCTTCCAGAAGGATGTGACACAGCTTCCAATGAAAAGCACAGATATGAAAGAACCATGCAACCTCTAAAACTAAAGTCAGAAGGCAAGAGCCAAGAAGGAGAAAAGGCCAAAGGGAGAGGAGGTTTGTAGAATAATTATACCGGGAAGCACTGGCTTCACCCCGAACTTCCTGTCCTCCAAGAAAGGAAAAAAGAAAGAAAGCAAACACAATGGTATATAGTTTCCTTTAGCTAGTAACAGGAAACAGACCATCAGGAGAGGCATTAGCGACCTCCCGGGAATTCTGGCCCCTTTGGCCAGCGGAGAGCCAGTTGAGGGGAGAATGGGTGTGAATCCTTCCCCAAACATCCGGCCCCTGCAGGGACGTGTGTCCATTTTAAAAGGGCTAATTTTCTGGTGTCTAAGGCAAAGTTGCCCTTGCAGAACCGTTCATTCTGCTCATCAAATATTTACTGGGCTCCAGCTCTGGCCAGACCCCGTACTAAGGCTTGAAAGGTGAGAGTAAGAACCTGATGTCTTCAAGGAACTCACGGTCAAGGAAGGTAGATGTCAGCAAATAATTAAAATGAACCTTGATAAGTGTCCCAGAGGAAGGATGACCATCAGCACGGAAACACAGAGGGGAGACATGAACTTTACTTGGGAGGGATGCCACCATCCAGGAGACCAGGACGGGGGAAGAGGGGTGCGCCCAGCTGAGGGCCTCACATGGGTAGAGGAAGTCCAGGGATGGGCAGCCAGTTTTAGAGGAAAGGAGCGGGGTTGCACGCCTGGGGTGTAGAGTGTCTGGTCATGGTAGAACAAGAGGAGGCTTGAATATTTGGCTGCAGTTAAATCATGAAGGGCCTTTTATGTAGCCTTTTATGAAGAGCCTGAGCTTTGGCATGTGAACCAGCAAAGCTGTTTAAGCAGGGAGTGACGAACTCAGATCGTGGGTTTCGTGTATTTGCTTAAGATCGTCAAAGCCCACGAGGCTTATGGAGAGTTTAAAATTGGCCAACGAAACCTCACCTGGAGCAACCAAGAGCTGAAACAAGGGCATTTCCTACAAGCTCAGTGTTCTTTTGTGAAGCAGAACTGCGTCTTCCTCATCATAAAACAGATAACGAGGGACTCTGGCTCAGCGATCCTACTTAGGCATAACCAAGAAGAGACGTCGCCTCAGCAGCAAGGGGCTGCTTCCAAGAATAAATCTAGGCATTTGGGAAGAAAAAAAAAAAAAGGAAAAGCCGCATTGGGAACCAACTAAAAATGTTCCTTGGTGAAGGACACACAGGTACTTTCCACTTCTCTGTGTAGCTGAAAGAACAAAAACAGTGGCCTCTCCCCCTTAGTGCGGCAGCTTCTAGTGGGATAAAAAGCCAAGGGCAGCACAGCTGAATGAGGGACAGGAGCCCAGAATGGATTAGGGACGAACGTCAGTGGTTCTAGGCAGAGCCCAGTGGTTCCAGGGGGATGTGGACAGGAAATATACCTGTTCTGAAAGTGTGAGCGGGGGCTTCCCTGGTGGTGCAGTGGTTGAGAATCTGCCTGCCAATGCAGGGGACACGGGTTCGAGCCCTGGTCCGGGAAGATCCCACATGTCGCGGAGCAACTGAGCCCGTGAGCCACAATTACTGACCCTGCGCGTCTGGAGTCTGTGCTCCGCAACAAGAGAGCCCGCGACAGTGAGAGGCCCGCGCACCGCGATGAAGAGTGGCCCCCGCTTGCTGCAACTAGAGAAAGCCCTCGCACAGAAACGAAGACCCAACACAGCCATAAATAAATAAATAAATAAATAATTTTTAAAAAAAGAGTAATAAAAGTGGGGGGGGGAGGGGAACCTAGGAAGCGAAGAAGAGGCAGCACCACAGAGCACTGGTCTTCCTGCTCTTTGCGGGAAGAACTATGGGGCCGCTCACCTCTGCTCCGCCTCTGACAATAACCAAATGCCCTTCTCCTAGCTGGCAAGAGCCCAAGGTCCTTCACTGGGACAAGCACTCTACAGATTTGCTCACTGCATGTGTTCTGAGCCTGAGGAATCTGGTGGGAAAGGAACTATTGCCACAGTTCGACCATGCAAGTGACTTATGATCCCAGAAACCCTGAAGTTGGAGTACGTTGCAGTCCAGCAATGACACCTTCATTTTATGACTATCAAGGCCTTGCGGTGTAGATCCCAAGCATCCGTTGTGACCTGCTATCTGATACAGTAAGCCTTTCCACTGGACTCTGTGATGTCAAGTTTGTTTGCCTTTTTTTTTTTTTAAGTTATTTTTGGCCGTGTTGGGTCTTCATTGCTGCACGCGGGCTTTCTCTAGTTGCGGCGAGCGGGGGCTTCTCTTCGTTGAGGTGCGCGGGCTCTAGGTGCACGGGCTTCAGTAGTTGTGGCATGCGGGCTCAGTAGTTGTGGCTCGCAGGCTCTAGAGCACAGGCTCAGTAGTTGTGGCACACAGGCTTAGTTGCTCTGTGGCATGTGGGATCTTCCCGGACCAGGGCTCGAACCCGTGTCCCCTGCATTGGCAGGCGGATTCTTAACCACTGCGCCACCAGGGAAGCCCCTGTTTGTCTTTTTAAAATCCAAAAGTGGTTTATTTGTCCTCTGCTCTTTCTGAGAAGCAACGTTTCATAGTTTCCCATGGCATTTATGAGTTCCCCACAAATATCTCCCAGGTGGCTTTGCCTCTGATCATTCAACACCTCAGAGCTCCTGGAATCCCTTGCAGAGATGTTGCTCAGAGCCTTAGACGCAGCTAGTAAAGACAAAATTGCTCTCTAATTGCTCTCTCCTCCGAGCTTGCCTCCTTTACTCTCTGACCCCCATTTGGGCTGAGATGCCTGGATACAGTTTTGAAAATGGCTACTGTGAAAGGATAGTGCTTCGTTATAGGAAAACTTAGAGCTCTACCGAGACAAACTGGTGAACTCAACACAGTTTCTGGTCAGGGCCCATCATCCTCCTTTTAGCAACCCCATCTCATTTGGCTCTAACCTCCAACACTCTCCAGGCCTCTCTAGGGCTCAGACTCTTCTCTTCCTCTTGGATCCTTCATCCAGGCTTGCCTCTCATCACTTTCCATGTTCCAGAACTTTCCCAAAGCTCAAACTTCCATCAAATCACCCTGTGTCCCATCTCCTCACGCCCTGGACTCTGTTAATTAATCTCATGGTGAAGTGACACTACTGCAAAAGTCCCTTCAGATGGCAGACTGTGAAACAAGGCGCTTCTACCTAGGGTATCCATTTAGTGCATGCGCCACCCTGCATCCCTCCCCGATTTTCTGCAGCAGCTCTCAGATTCCCCCCTTGATGAGATGAGATTCATCAAGATGAATTAAGATGAGATTCATCAAGATGAGATTCCTCATCTTCTCATTTTATGCCATCTCGACAGGACCATCACTCAGGATGACCTGGTCTGTCATGAACAAGAGGTGGACACATGACCATAACCAGGCCAGTCAGGCTCTCCTTGAAAGAAGTGACAAAAGAATAACCCAACAGCTGGAAAAAATTGATCCAAAAGTAGGGCTCCAAAAGCTATGCACTGATTCTGGCTACCTAGAGCTCCACACCTGCCCTGGTTCCTTTCTTGTCCTTCCTGAGACCTGAATAATTACCCAGTAAAGTCTGCCCACGCCTTGGCTTTTTTATTCTCCCTTAGATTTGTTTGCAGGGCAAAAAGCCCGAATACATTTCTTACCTGAAAGAATGGTCAGCTGTGGACATTTTAAGAAAAGGAAGCCTTAGAAGAGACTGTTTTAGACAAAGTGGCCTTTGGGGAGGTCGGGTGTGCTCCTTGAGGAAATAGGAAATGCCAGTAGATGTTTCTGGTATATCACAGCATCTCCCTGCTCTACCAGTAGGCTCCACCGAGGGGACAAAGGGCTGAGGGTGACATTTGACATGTGTCAAGACCTCTGCATGAGGATCCCACTCATTTTATGGTCTGGAGGGATGAATCCGCCCCAGCAGCCTGGCTAGGCCCTTGCTGGAGCCCTCCTGAGGGTGACACCACAGGACATGGCGAGCAGCCTTGTTTGCAGGGTACCCCTGCCTGGCGGAGCAGGCTGAGGACAAACTGAAGGACATTCCCACAGGGAGCACAGGAGGAAGCTCGCTCCCCCGCCCCCCTTAGGAGGCTCTGGCTCCCGGCTCCCACCCTCCTAGACAAAAGGGGGAGGAGTTCAATCAGCTGCAGTCAGAGGCAGACTACCATGAAGCAAAGAAAGCCCACGTTTCAGGACCAGGTACTTACACCAGCCCCTTCCAGTCTCAAACTAAATAAAGCTCCACTTCTGTACCTAGTTCCACCCTGTTCTTTTACAGTTTTTCATAAAGCAGGCCCTTCAGATTGTATAAGCATTGGGCCCTACAAAACTTGGATCTATCCCGAGTGTCATACAAACAGAGGAAAGAGAAATAAAACCAGAAAACTCAGAGGGAGGAGTTTTCTGAACAAAATTTTTACTTTTGAAATAGAATAGAATTTAAGCAGGGTGTATCAGGACCCTACCTTCTTTCTGTCTCACAGGGGGATGTCCCTCACTACTTAAAGGGGGACCTGGGTAAGCAGAGAAATACGCATGATGGTCCCTCGGGCTAAAGGAATTACAGGCCAAAGCGGAAGGGCCAGGCGCTGCCAGGTGATCAGGAAACAGGTGCTTCCCCTTTGGAAGAAGCACCACGCCCGTCCTCCTCAGAAGGAGCTCACTCTGAACTCAGCAGGACATTCTACTGACGGTTCAAGAAGGTCTTCTACAGCAGACACAGTAGATGGGCCGGAAGAAGTGGCTTTATTTAACTAACATTGTTTCTTGCTCCATACACATTTGAAGCTGGGAGAACAAAACCTCAGAGCTTAGGCCTTCAGAGGATGTCCCACAGGGACAGTCCCACAGAAGCGGTGCTTTGTTCTTACCCAGAACAGCTGCCAGTTTATGCTGTGCTCCTGTGAGGATCAGAAAATAAAGCAAGTCCCCTCTATCTCTATGTCAATGGTGTGCTAGGCAGACACAGCTCATGCCTGACCCCTGGCTTGGTAAGTGCAGCACATCTGGAATTCTCGTCCTCACTCGCCCACCAGCTCACTAATGCTCGACCCGCTCCGGGGGCCCCAAGGTCTCCCAACTCTGTCTCCAGGACGCCTCTATCCCTCTTCTCCTGTAGCCCCTCTCTGTGCTCTGCTCCTTCCCATTTCTTGCCCCCATCTGTTTGGATTCCACCCTCGCATGGGAGACAAGTCTGCAGATGAATGTGAACGATGTCTGCAGACGAATGTGAACGATGTCTGCAGACGAATGTGAACGATGTCTCCAGGACTTGTGTGAGGTGGTGCCCCTTCTCCTCGGCTTTCCTTCTCAGGCTGCAAAGTAGAGAGAGGGGGGCTCTGTCCCATGCATGACAGGGACCCACTTTAGCTTCTCCACCACGATGGCTTGGGTTACCTTATGACTACCTAAGAGCAAACAACCTCACCCAGTGAGAATTAGTTTTCTTCTGAAGTCAATAGAATCTAGCTTCGTGCAAAATACGCTTATTTTTTCTATTAACAATAGTTTGGGTCTAGTCTCAGAGAAACAATAATCCTGGCATTATTATCTATTATCCAAATATTATCTATTATCCAAAAATGAAACTATTATCCAAATAGTTTCATTTTGATATGAAATCCCCTACCCATAAATAAAGATGGAGGGGAAGTTGCAGCCCCACTGATACTGGGCTTGGCTACTTGATTTGATCTTGGGCATGTGACTTGCTTTGGCCAAGTGACACCTACTAAATGTTTTTCAGGCTTAGCAGAAGAATAAAGCTCTAGTCCCTTTTATGCACCAGCGATTCCCTTTGTGCTACTGCTTCCCTAGAAAAGTTACTCTCTCTGCTACTTAATATATGCAGCATTTATTATGGACGGTGAAAACTGTAAGGTAGTTATCAGTTAGCTATTGCTACAATAATGCTACTTAACTCAGAGACCTACAACCATAAGCACTTGTTTCTCCCTCTGAAGATCAGTTAGGGTTCAGTTGATCTAGGCTGGGTTCCGCTGGGCTTGACTCCAAGCTGCAGGCTGGGTCCAGGTCTCTGCACAGGTTTCCCATCCTCCCTGGCCCAGCAGCTTTTTGAGGCCTGTCGTTCTCATGGTAAAAAGTGGGGTTGCAAGTGAATAAGCTCAACCATAAAAACACATTTCAAGCCTCCACTTATGTCATATCTGCTAATATGCCAATGGCCAAAGCAAGTCACATGCCCAAGAGCAAATCAAGTAGCCAAGCCCAGTATCAGTGGGGCAGAAAAATATATTCTGCCTCTCGTTAGAAGGAACACGGGAAATGGTACACGTCGAGGGGTGAAGAATTGAGAATAAGCCATCTACCATAAGGAGGGAGGATAAATGGAAGGATGGCAAAAGAAATAATATTTTTAGAGATCTATTTTGTGCCAGATATTGTACTATGTGTTTCAGGCACAAGAACCCTGTATTATAAATGGAAAACTGACATCTAGATGGGAAAGCTGGTGAGCAACGGAGCCCGGATTCACACATGGGTCCAACAGACCCCAGACTCTGCCAATGGATAGAGAGCTGGAGATAGCAACCTCTATCTTACTCTTGCAGAGCTACAGATGGATGTTGAGCCAGGAAAGGGGTAAATAAACTGTGATCTTTTCAAACACAGGCTTCTCCCAAAGGGCCTGAAGCAGGGACATTATGTTTGAAGTAATAATTGGAGTCCAATGACCTGAGTCTTTCATCATCAGACTGCAGATTCACTGCTTGCTTATTCCAGCACTCTTGCAGGCACTGAAGTTAGTCTTGGACCGTATGAGTCATATAATCTTGCCCTAACATCTATGTTATAATGGGGTCAGGAGCCATTTTCAAGTCTCATATGACAAGTTCAGATTTTTACCTGTTCTGATCGCTTTCTTGCATTTGACTCATGTGTTCATGCATTAGGTGAGTATGGGAGGAAAAAGATAATGTTATCAGGCAGCACCCCAGGTGTAGCTGTGAATCCCTAGGATGCTCTTAGGAGGAACAAAGCAGAACACAGAAGCGTATGGATCTGGTGGTAAGTTAGTTGGTGCTGAATAAATATTTGTCAAAAGAATGAATCCATCAACAAGGATTTTCCACCTGTGCAATGAAGCTATATTGTGCCATGGGTGCTGGGGGCTAGAAGGACGATTAGAACCCTTCTAAACCACCAATACTCCTCCATTCAGAGAAAAACACTACCTCTCAGGTTTTCTCCAACCTGCCCTCTCACGCTCCTCCTTTTAGACATTGAGTGACATCCTGATGATTCCTCTATATTCACTGATGACTTGGGCTCATGTATTACAACCTTCCCTGATCCACTAGTTCCACCACCATCCTGGGGAACTTGGATACCGCTGTGAGTGATCATATAGTACCTGAGCTTTGCAGATCCCAACTCTGTCAACTCCAGCAGCCTTACTCTTCTCCCCACCCACCCACCTCCACGGCCCAGGCTTTTACCCTAGGGCATCACCCTCACCATGTTTTCAAACTGCCAGTCAGAGCCAATGGTGAGTCATGAAGTTAACTTAGTGAGCTGCAGCATTTTTACAAAATAAAATAGAAAAGAAAATATCCACAATCACTGCATGTAATAAGGGTGTTTTTTCATGAAATTTTGCTTGAATTATATGTAATATTTTATGGGGGTACAGGGCTGGGTGGGTGTCAGATTTTTTTCCTGAGAGTTATGGTCAAAAAAGTTTGAAAAATATTTCCCTTGGCTTCTTCATTCACAGAACATTCCATTTTTAAAATATCATTCTCTCATAGCCACCAATTATTACATCTGCTTATTCTCTACTCTTCATACACCCACTGTTGCAGCTCTTCAGTTTCCACGTGGCCCATTAGCATGGCAGGTAAGAAATTTACGAACAGGAATAATGCCCCATTATAAATCTCCTACTCCATCCCAGTCCCCTCTGACACACACACACACACACACACACACACACACACACACACTACTGTACTGCACACACATACAAACTGTCTAGTGCACATGGGGTGTGTGTGTGCATACTCACACTTGAATGGAAATTGACACAGAAGGTGAGTTTTCACATATGAGCTGACATGGGACAGAACAGACACCACATGTGGTAAAGGAAGATGATCAGAAGCTCATACATGGGAGTTTGAAGAAATCTTAGGCGAGGAGGTATGGACTTGGAATTTGAATTAACTTCATGAAATTAATTCAAGATACAGGGAGATTTCAGCTGTTATCTGGATTACAAAGCCATAACCCAGAAAGAAAAACCCAGTGTTAAAAACTCAAGCCATAATCTAAACTTTGATTCAACCTAGATTGTAAATTCAAATCTTCCCTTGGGCAATAGGATATAGCAGGACTTCTCCACCTCAGTACTATAGATATTTGGGGTTGGATTATTTTTTTATTGGGGAAGAAGGGGGCAGTCCTCTGCACTGAAGGATGTTTAGCAGCATCCCTGGCCTCTATCCATTAGATGCCAGTAGCATACTCCCTCCCAACTTGTGACAACCAAAAACGTCTCAGACACGGCCAACTGTTCCTTGGGGGCAAATTCACCCCAACTGAGAACCACTGGGATATAGCAATGGTACCAAAAACAATGTCATGAAGTGTCTCATGGTTGATAAGTTCCCCTCCAGCCACGATCTCCTTTGGTAGACAAAGAAGACCTGTGGGGTAAGAAAGGCCCCATGGGAATGTTCCATTGCCCCATTGCCCGGGGCATCTCAGCGCTCTTGGGAGTTCAGCCTTAGCCTTTCCACTCTGAAGCAGAGAATCTGTGACTTCACGATGTTGGATCAATCACAAAATCAGCCACCTCTTACCCTATTCTCAGTCTTCTAGCAATGCTAAGATGAGAATCAAAATACCAGGAAACTACAAGTTTGGTGGGAATGTAAATTGGTACAACCACTATGGAGAACAGTATGGAGGTTCCTTAAAAAACTGAAAATGGAGCTACCATATGATCCAGCAATCCCACTCCTGGGCATATATCCAGACAAAACTCTAATTTGAAAAGATACATGCACCCCAATGTTCACAGCAGCACTATTTACAATAGCCAAGACATGGAAGCAATCTAAGTGTCCACTGACAGATGAATGGATAAATAAGATGTGATGTATATATATATATATATACAGTGGAATATTACTCAGGCACAAAAAAGAATGAAATTATGCCATTTGCAGCAATATGGATGGACCTAGAGATTATCATACTAAGTGAAGTAAGTCAGACAGATAAAGACAGATATCCTATGATATCAATATATGTGGAATCTAAAAAAATGATATAAATGAACTTACGTACAAAACAGAAATAGACTCACAGACTTAGAAAACAAATTTATGGTTACCAAAGGGGATGGCGGGGTAGAGATAAATTAGGAGTTTGGGATTAACATATACACATTACTATATATAAAATAGATAACCAACAAGGACCTACTGTATAGCACAGGGAACTATATTCAATATCTTATAATAACCTATAATGGAATAAATCTGAAAAATTATATATATATACATATATATGTATACATATATATGTATATATATATATATCTGAATCACTTTGCTCTACACCTGAAACTAACACAACATTGTAAACTAACTATACTTCAATTTAAAAATGGTTAAAAAATACCAGGAAACAAGAAAGTGCTTTGGGGAGCCACGTTTGTACACTCCCATTCTGTAGTGAATCACAAGAATGCAGATTATTAATTAACATCATTCACCCTCCTCATTTACAGGAGGCTGAGGCCCAGAGAAAAGAAATAACTTCCTCTATCTTGAACATGTATCAGGGTGCCCCTGCTCTGGACCCGAAGCCCTCTCTCTGTAAACCCCAGCCAATTACAGTCCCCATCTATCTGCCTCCCAATTCTAAATTCTTGGAGCCAGTCACAGTGGGGCTCTCTGGATGGCAGCACTGAAAAACTCCAGGGGGCACCAAGGAACTCCTATGACACCTAGTTTTGCAGCATGAACAGGGCTTCAGGGGCCACCCCATGGATAAAGAGCGAATCTCAGAGAGGGTGGTAACAAATTGGACAGGCACCTCAGAAGGTGTCTACTGAAGTGATCTCAGGCAAGTCACTAGACTTCTTGGGGCTTCAGTTCCCTCATCTCCATTTGGCAATTTTAAACCATGGTCCCCAAATTGTTTGCCACTCCTCCCACTGAGAGGTGTAAGTCTCTGTGCCTTCCCCTGGAATCTCGGCTTTGTGACAGCTTGGCCAGTAGAATCTGGCACAAATTCTGCTATGTCAGTGTCCAGACCCAGGTCTTCAAGAAAAAAAAAGAAAAGAAAAGAAAAAAGATAAAATTTCACTTTATGTCTCTCAGGATGCTCAGTCTTGGGACCCAACCACCATGCTGTGAGGAAACCCAACTAGCCCCTGGAGAAGCCCAACTGGATGGCCAGCACCAATTCGCCAGCCAGGTGAGTGAGCCGTCTTAGAAGTTCATCCTGCAGCTTCCCGTCAGACTGTGTCTGCTTGTCCGTCGTGGTGTTTATTGGGGTTTTCAGACACTGTGTTTTAGGCTGGGCTGTGGTGCAGCAACAATCCGGAGAGCTCATATTCTCAGCCTTCCTCGTGGAAGTGTTATGGCAATCTAATGAGATAGAGGGCATGAAAAGTGAAAACTCTTGGTAAACCCAAGAGAGTCAGGTCAGCTTTATTTTGTATTATTCCAAAGTAAACAGACAGCAGAGCCATGGTTCTCCCAGCCAAGTCAGCTTTGGCCCACGTTCAGGGGAGAGGAGACGGCTGCTGCAGGCAGCTACCAGAGAAGGCAGGCTGGAGGAGGAGAGGGCATGAAGAAAGAGCAACGCAGGACAGGATGCTGCAGTTTATCATCTCAGGGCTAAAGGTGACCCTGTGAGGCTGTCTGAGACCCTTCCTCCAGACAGATACATGAAGAATATCGATGTTATTATAAAGGTTCTATAAGGAAACAAATGTCAGCGTCTAGCAGTAAGTTTGAGTTATTCTGTATTCTCTGTTCAGGAAATTCTAAAGCAAGTGCCTCTGGTTTCCTATTTGGCCCATACCTTTGGGTTATGGTGTCAGTTACATTAGGGAACAAAAGTAGAAAGTCTAAAGGGGAAATAATTCAGGGGGAGGAGCCAATCAAAGAGCCAGCCTGGTTCACTGGGCACCTGCGTGTGAGAGGACATCCTTGGCCGTGGTGAGCCCGGCCCAGAGAGTGTTTCCAAAAGTCTCAATCACTGCAGAGGGCTGCTGTATTGTTGTTTTTTTAAAAATATTTTCCCCAGCGTTTTAATGTCTATTTCATAAACTGAGCAGAAATCTGATAGTCCAAGTCCCACTTGGATGATGGAAATGCATAACTTACTTTGTATATCAAGGTGCAAACACCACCAAAGAGATCTTTCTGAACTAAGTTCAATGCCTGGCCATTGCCCTTCAGGTTTTCTCCCTTGCAATTCAGAGCTAGACCTGAACTCAGTACAAAATGGCTTTTTACCTTTCTGCAACTCTGGATCTGATGAAAAGCTGCAGAGGAGTGAGTTGCAGCTGAATATGTCCTGGGAACCAAAGACAGTGTAGGCACTGGTGCTCCTGCCGCCATGTTAGGACCGTGTAAAGTCAAGATGGAAGCAAATGAACTTATTTGCAAAACAGAAACAGACTCACGGACATAGCAAACAAACTTATGGTTACCAAAGGGGAAAGGCAGGGGATAAATTAGGAGGTTGGGATTAATATATACACACTACTACATATAAAATAGATAATAGGGGCTTCCTTGGTGGCGCAGTGGTTGAGAGTCTGCCTGCTAATGCAGGGGACACGGGTTCGAGCCCTGGTCTGGGAGGATCCCACATGCCGCGGAGCAACTGGGCCCGTGGGCCACAATTACTGAGCCTGCGCGTCTGGAGCCTGTGCTCCGCAACAAGAGAGGCCGCGATAGTGAGAGGCCCGCGCACCGCGATGAGGAGTGGCCCCCACTTGCCGCAACTGGAGAAAGCCCTAGCACAGAAACGAAGACCCAACGTAGCAATCAATCAGCTAATCAATAAATAAATCTTTAAAAAAAAAAAATAGATAATCAATAAGGACCTACTGTATAGCACAGGGAACTCTACTCAATACTCTGTAATAATCTATATGGGAAAAGAATCTGAAAAAGAATGGATATATGTATATGTATAACTGAATCACTTTGTTGTACACCTCAAACTAACAACATTGTAAATCAACTATACTCCAATAAAGATCAAAAATTAAATTTAAAACCGATAAATGCTGGAGAGGGTGTGGAGAAAAGGGAACCCTCTTGCACTGTTGGTGGGAATGTAAATGGATACAGCCACTATGGAGAACAGTATGGAGGTTCCTTAAAAAACTAAAAATAGAACTACCATATGACCCAGCAATCCCACTACTGGGCATATACCCAGAGAAAACCATAATTCAAAAAGACACATGCACCCCAATGTTCATTGCAGCACTATTTACAATAGCCAGGACATGGAAGCAACCTAAAGTTCCATCAACAGAGGAATGGATAAAGAAGATGTGGTACATACATACAATGGAATATTACTCAACCATAAAAAGGAATGAAATAGTGCCATTTGCAGAGACTTGGATAGACCTAGAGACTGTCATACAGAGTGAAGTAAGTCCGAAAGAGAAAAACAAATATCATATAATATCACTTATATGTGGAATCTAGAAAAATGGTACAGATGAACCTATTTGCAAAGCAGAAATAGAGACACAGATGTAGAGAACAAACGTATGGATTCCAAGGGGGAAAGGAGCTGGGGGGTGAACTGGGAGATTGGGATTGACATATATACACTACTATGTCTAAAACAGATAACTAATGAGAACATACTGTATAGCACAGGGAACTCTACTCAGTGCTCTGTGGTGACCTAAATGGGAAGGAAATCCAAAAAAGAGGGGATATATGTATACATATGGCTGATTCACTTTGCTGTACAGTAGAAACTAACACAGCAGTGTAAAGCAACTATACTCCAATTTAAAAAAAAAAGACGGAAGCCAACTTGGTAAAGAGAGCTGAAAAATGAAGAGAAAATTGAGTCCTGAGGACACTGTCTGAGGTTCATGCCCAGCCATGCCTGAAGCCAGTCCTACCCCTGTGCAATGCAGCCTACATGAATCAATACGTTCTGGTTTTGCTGAAGACGATTTGAGCTGGCTCTCCTGTCACTTGCAATCAAGAGTCCTAACCAATCAACACACACAAAGAAAATTTTCTGAGGTGCCTGAGGCAAGAAAAGCACATGGCGAACGGTTCACTCTGCTCAAATATTATAAAGACACCCATCCCAGTGGGAGCTTTTATTTTCCCTTCTGGCCACCTTCTCTGGGCCAGAAAAGGGCACTGGCAGGGGACCCTTGGGCTTCCACATAATTTTCCATCTCAGTGCTGGGCCTCATGCTTCTCGCATCACATCAACTCACCTGTTCTCATTCTCTCTCTCTCTCTCTCCAGTTAGTTTGGACCACAGCAGTGCATGCTAGTGAAGGAGTCTGAGTGTGTCAAGTAATATGATACAAGGAATTAAAGTTTTAGAAAATGTACAGCTACCTTCAAGCTAGCCCACAAAACCCAGTGAGGCAGCAAAGGGCACAAGCTGTCTCTAGGTGGGTCCACTTTCACCCTAAGCACCAGGCCCACAAAGGGGGGTAGGAAGAGTCACCGCACCACCCTCTCCGGAAGCTCTGTGACTACAACAACCTCACTCTCCATATTTTCTGGAACTGTTTCATTTAAAAATATTCTATCCTGTGACCAAACCATGTATCCTGATCTATGCTTCTGAAAGCATGACTACTGCTCACAAAGCGGCAGCCAAGCTAGTCTGGGTTCTTAGGAAACGCAGCCCCCATGGCAGAGGGTAGGCGCTGCCCAGATGTCACTCAGGGCCTGTCCGTGCTGTCGCTGTCCTTTCCAACACCAGGGAGGGTGGGAGCCGAGCCGGCAGCTTCCAGCTCTTAGAGCCCCAAGAACAGACAGCCCCGCGCAGAGGAAGAAAGCATTCTTGGTCCCCTTGCACCTTGATCACCAAAGTGTGGTCCTCAGATGATTTATAAATGCCACACAAACACTTTTTATTTCAATTATCCTAATTTAAGGGTGCTTTAGAAAAAGACATAACTGGTAAGTAATTTCACGGCTATGATTGCCTGAGAGGAGGCCAAAACACTTACAAAGTGAGTCAAGCTAAAATATAAAATAAATAATAGTTCAGTGATCTATCGACAAAATTTGACAAAAATTATAAAGGTGGCAGAGAAAGGAAGGACATTTAGGAAACTCTGCCCTTGGTTCTCGCTCTAATGTCTTCAAAGGGGTCTGCTTCTCTGGGCCACGTTTCTTCAAAGTATTTTGTTTTGTTTTCCTTGCCTTCAACTCTCACCCACCCCCCGCTGAGCCCAGAAATGTCACATTTGGCTATGTAAAAACAGTGAACAAGCAGCTGGACTTACAAGGACCTCTCGACTATGCTGAAAGAACAATGAGTTACATGATTAAACGTGCCCCGGTGGTTAGGTGATTCTAATACACACTTCACAGGCAGACTTCACGCTGGGGCACATAATAAAAGTTTCATCCGCTCACAACTTTATTTTGACTTTGGTTCAACACTTTTCTAGCTTCTACTTAAAGAGGAGAGCAGTGCTGGGCGCAGTAGTGGGAGAGGAGGAGCGGGACGCCAGGCAAGGGACATGACACTCTCTATGCTCGGGGAGGTACGTGTGCACGAGAGGAAGGATGGCAAAGCCACACAACCTGTTTTATCTGCAATTTTCTAGCCTAGTGTGGTCACCTTCCTGTTGTCTTGCAGGACAATACTCTATGAACCATATATCTGCATCTCTGTATCTACACATATCACAAGGCCAGGCAAAAGAGCCTCTCAGCCCACAGAAGTAAATTTTAGGAAAAAACAAATAAACTCGGAGTCTTAGAACTAGTTGTTAACCCTGCAGGATGCACCAGAAGTAAAGCCACGAGCCTGGATTTCAGAGTCAGAAAACCTGGAGTCAAATCTTGACTGTCTCTCTTATGGGCTACATGATGCTAGATGAGTCATTTCTTAGATCTTTAGCCCCAGTTTCCTCATTTTAAAAAGTAGATTACCACCCCAATCTCTCCGGGTCCTTGTGACAGTTCAGATGGATTATTTCACGTAGAGCAGCTGGCTCACAGTTGACAAATACTGACTGTTCATTCCCTAGTTCCTCGCCTTCGCTCTTTCCAATGCGAAGCCCGCAGGGGGAAGGAGAGTTTGCTGCCAGGAGGGGGCTGGCGGGACTCTTAGATGTGGATTTTGCAGGCAGAAAGCTGCAGTTCTACTCTCTCACCCCTGCGCCTCCAGGCCTCAAGACAGGAAAGCTTTGCTGCGCTCTCAGGGAAACCAGCTCCTTTCACACTACCTGGCTTTGGGGAGCAGACCTCACGGAGGAGACAGGTCAGGCAAGGGCAGAGAACGCTGGGCAAAGACAGGCCGCCTAGGCTGTGCTTCACAGCCGGCTCTGCCCAGGGCTTCTCCTTTGCCAGAGGCTACGTTTTGGATGTTCCCTCTTCCGGACGCTCTCTCCCACACTCAGGCCCATTTGGCAATCCCACTCCAAGTGATGGGCTTGACTGTTGGCGGGCCACACAGCGTGGATGCCATCCCAGACTCCGTGCAGTTTGGTTCGATGGTCTGTCACAGCCATGAAGCAGGGCATCTGATTCAACCAGAAAAAGGAGACATTTATATGCTTTGTCTCTTTTATTACTATTAGAAAACGAATGAAATGCTGCTACCAAAAAATGGAGCAGAAAATTGAAAAGTTCCTGACATCACCCCTTGGAGATAACCACTGTAAGTGAATCTCATCTGTAAGCATCTCAACTCTCCCTTGTTAAAAACTAAATTACTATCACTCTGATTTCTCATTAAACCGTTTTCTTTCAATATAACAAGACACCTGGCAAGTGATTTCTATAAGGAACATTCCAAGACAATGCAAAGCAATAGGTTCTGGAGGTGAAGGTGGAGTCTTTCTGGAGGGTGGCGCTGGGCTACGTCCACACGTGTCCCAGGTCCAGGTGTGCTCTTCAGAGGCCGTTGCTGGTGAGGGGCATTGCATACTGTCAGAAGCCAAACAGCTTTCCCTTTCTTGGACCCAAAAACTCAGCAGAGAGGAGGAATGGGGATTGTGGCATGCACATTTCTGCAGTCACCGGAGGACAGGCAAAGGCAGGTACAGAAATGAACTAAAGAGGCATCTCTCCACTGCCTCACATTAATACACTCTGGGCATTTTTCCCCAATGGCAAGGCATCTCAAAGGCAGTCCATTCTGTGAGCCTCTGCATTCTGAAAGGGGATGGATTGGGGTTCATAATGACTCCATATTGCCATGAATTAAAGTAATATTCAATTAGTACTTTGTGCATTTAAATGACTTCTTTATGATGCATAGTTGATAAAGTTTTGTGTACACAGCTTTGCTGAGTCACTTTAAAAGTTTCAAGGCCTCAGATGACAACTAAGCTTTCTCCTGGCACTTGGTGTCCTGCCACCTGCTCTTTCGGGGCCTGTTCCACCCAAGGGATAGTAATTCTGGTAGCTCCCAGGTTTGTGACTTTCAAAGCAAAAATGGTTGCCTCACAGCTGCTGAAAAGCCAGGGCAAGTCTTTGTATTTCCGCTGCCAACTCAGGAGGGAAAGACAGTCAACAGCAGGTGTGGAAAGCCGACCTCGTCCTCCAGGAGCTAACGGAGCAGAAAGGCGCGGCTGGCTGAAGTGCCACCGCAGCAGGGGTGAGGGGAGGGCGCCCCCCACGGCCTGTGCCTCCCCCTACAGCTTCAGGGAGAAGTGAACACCTGGATGGTCTGACTTCCTGTTGGGAAATCTCGTTGGCTGCCTTCATCCGTCCCAAGTCTGCAGCACAGGCAGGCTGAGCAGACAGAAAAATTGAGCCTGGGGGAAAGTTCATCTTTGAGGGCTGTGTTAGTTTGCTAGGGCTGCCATTAAAACGTACTGCAGGTGAGGTGTTAAACAACAGAAACTTATTTCCTCATGATTCTGGAGGTTAGAAGTCTGAGATCAAGACGTCAGCAGGGTTGGTTTCTTCTGAGGCCTCTCGCTTTCACTTGTAAATGGCCATCTTCCCCTGTGTCTTCATGCGGTCTTCCCACTCCGTAAGTCTGCATCCTAATCTTTTTATAAGGCCACTAGTCATTTTAAATTAGGGCCCACCTCATGACCTCATTTTATCTTAATAACCTCTTCAAAGACCCTGTCTCCAAATACAGTCACATTCAGGGGTCCTGGGGGTTATGATTTCAATGTATGAATTTGGGGAGAACGAAACTCAGCCCATAACAAGGGCCCTCTCTCCCCAGTGGCGTGATTTCCTCTTACTCTGTGTACACCTCATTTGAGCTTCTTTCTGGGCTTTGTCCAGAATCCAAACAACAATTGGATGCTGTTGGGATTGACAAAGAGAGCTGAAGGAAAAGCATGACATTAGCTGGGCCAGTATGATCCCCTCTCTCTCAGGAATATAAACAGGAAATCTGGAGAGAGGCTACCCATTGGTCATGCAAGGAAAGAGAATATGCAGGAACAAGAGTTTGTGAACCACATAGATCGAAGATCGTTTCTAACCCTGTTGCTGGCAGCCTTTGAGCTACTGTGGACCCAGGAATACCTCCCAGATCCAGTCACCTGAGCGAAACCCACCCTGGGGTTTGGGTTCTGAGGTTTCTGAACAATTACACATGGATCCAGATAATAAAACCCCTTGTTTGAGCTGATCCTGCTATGTATCTACCTCTTGCAATGGAAACAAAAGATACCTCCAGGGCAGTATCGATATAATATAAAACACATATGTAATTTTTAATTATCTAGTAGCCATATTAAAAAAATTAAAAAGAAGCCAGTAAAATTAACTTTAATAAATATTTTATCTAACCCAATAAATCCAAAGTATTACCATTTCAACATGTAAGCGATATAAAAATGTTTAATGAGAGTATATATGTGTATATATATATATTATATATACACATAGAGATACACACACACACATTGGACTGTGCAATTCTAAGGGACAATCCCAGTCAGGGCCTCCAGTCCCACCAAGTACATAGGTAAAGCCATTATCTGGATTGTTCAGGTCCTAAGCTCAGCTTTTTCTTTATTGTCTCAGTTGAGTGATTCTGTTTCTCTAGAATCCCATCCAGAATGGAGCATAAGGATGTATTTACCTAGGAACTTATGCAGCACGCTTGCTTTTAGATTTGGAAACAAGGGAAAGATTGAGATGATTTGCCAGCCTGGGATAAAGGGCCAGGGATTCAGCATCATGTGAATTTACCCGGCTTGCACCGCGGAGGTAGGGCAACCCTGGAAGCATAAAAGAGTGTCCACGTCTGTCTGTTAAGACAGCCATGGCAGAGTGGACACTGTTATCCCCCTGCCCCTTACAAATGTAACATAGTTACAGATACAACAGTTCATGCACTGATAACAAAGCAGCAGCAATATGTTTGCTTTATGGTAGCCTAGTGTAATCGGTATGATTGCTTCACAGTAGCCTAGCCTATACACTAATGAGTGAATCATTATAAAATTTTTATAGCATAAGCTGAGAGGTGATGTAACTTATTGGAGGTCACTCACTAGTGGGTAATAAGAGCCAAGACTCAAACTGGGGTCCCTTTAATTCCCAAAGTGGTGCTTTTCACGGTACCCAAGGTTCCAGGGACTTGGGTTTAAAAATAACTGTCTTAGAAAATAAAATCTAAGGTAAACTGGGAAGTGTTGTTGTTATTGTTGTAGCAGATTATTCAGGTCCCAACCTCAAGCACTTTGCACATGAACCTACCCACCGCCATTGAGCAAGTGACCCCAGCACTGGGAGAAACTCTTGAGTCATTCACCCTCCTGCTCTGCTGAGAAGCCTGGGGTCAGGCCATCCTGGACCTTGCTGGTCAGGGTGTTGAATGGGAAGCAAAAGCCATTCTCCCTGATGGGTGGAGTCAGATGAATAAGATGATGTCTGTTAAGCAGGCAGAGTGTCTTGGAATAATGGCGCGCTCCCAAGCTTTGTTACAGACTGGGATCTGCCCTCAGCATGCCATGCTGCCTGCAGGATGATCATTCTCCCCTTCCAGTCTCTGGAATTGCTCCTGCCTCAGACCCAGCCCAGGCCTCCTGATCCCTGAAATGTATTAAAAGACTCACCTGTGTGGGTCTGAGTTTAATTATACTCATCTGGCAAGGGATTTGGGGAGCTTTAATTTAAGGCTGGTGTTGAATGCTTTTAAATTATTTAAAATTTTCTGAGGCACCCAGGTGCAACACACATCTTTTATAAATTACCGAGCAAATGCTGGGGTGGCTGGATGCACAGAAGGGCCAAGGATCAGAACAGATCCCCAAAGGATGAAATATATTTCTGGCAACGAGGAAGAGCTTAATGCACACCTCTCATTATTGTTAATGGGAGTGGGGGGTTCAGCTCACTCTCTGGACGCCGCAGAATGCAAATTTAGCTCTTGGAATTCAGTTCCTCACTGCTCCCTGCCCGCCTGGTAGCACTGAGCCCTGGTGAAATGTGTGTCAAGTTCTTCAAAACAATTATTGCTGCTAGAGGAAAAATGATCAGTGAAGTACTCCGAAGTTAACACCTCCTCAGAGCTGGAAATGGAAATGGAAATGAATTCTGGAAATGTTTGCATTCTGTTTAAAATGAATCTGCAGACATCTCGGTGGCTGTGCGCAAAACGGGAGAAGGGATTTTAACAGATGATAATGAGCTTAGGAAGGAGCTTGCAAGGTCTAGAGGCCAGAGTAACGGGCTGGGGGTCACACTCCGAGATTTTGTCACGGCTCTGCTGCGTGACCTTGGGTGAGCTACTTAACCTCTCTGGTCTCCTTTTAGGAGTTTAACTCACAAAGATGTTCAGACCAATAATTTATGTTAGAATCTAAATAATGATGCAAATTACTGGTAAGAGTGGTTGGAAGTCTCATCAGGTAGGATTGAAATCCCTCCAAATGACCAAAGTGTCAAGGCATCTGAATGAACACTCCTGTGCAAAGGTAAGTTCCTTTCACTCCTGGGACCACTGTGGCCCAGATCCTATTGGTTCTTGGACAGAGAGATGAGTTGGGGGAAGAGCCCAAGGATGGGATGGGAGACCCCTCTACCAAGGAGATTCCACTTACACTTAGAACTGGAATCAGAAAATTCTGACACAGACCCCAAGGCATGGACAGGATGTTAATATGGGACTCTTTATGTCTCAGTTTCGATTAAGGCCCCAGAGGCAGAGAGGTACCAGTGAACACTAAGAGCCAAGGAAGCCCCAATCTAAAGTGGGGTGCTCGACCATTATGAGGCCATTGCGAAGATTTGTCCACTAGCCGTCATCTGCCTGGAGGACTCGAAAGGGCTGAAGTGAAGGAAGCTGCCAGACCCTCTCTGGAGAGAGGTGAGAGCGTGCTCTGAGTCTGCAGGTGCTCTGTCCTACATTGGGGTCGTGAGGAGGGATGAGGCTTCCCTCTTTTCTATTCAGCTGACATGGGCTTCAAAAGAATCACTTGGAGAGTCTGACCTGTGTCCCCTGGTGTATGTAGGGGACAGAGACTGGGTCTGACTCACTTCTCAAGAAGTCCACAGGCAGAGGCTTGCTGAAGCAGCCTGATGGCAGAGCAGAGAAGTATACTGAGGGCTGATTGCACATCTACAACGGCCATCTCCCCGGGATTAGATATGGGACCCCAGGAAGGGACCTGGCTTAGCAAAATCTTAGACCTGGTCCATATGGGCTACCTGGAGGGAAATGGGACCCAACAGGGCCAGTGGACTGCAGGGGCTGAAGGAGAAAAGGTGAGGCCCATTGCAGTTGAAGGCTCCCAAGAATGTCCCCCACGAAACCCAACAGAATGGGCCCTGCTGCGAACCTGTCAAACCAGGAGGCAACAACATGGGTTACGGCGATGCCGGCCAAATATGAGTTTGCTACGCCCACCCCTCCTCCCTCACCCTCTCCAAGCCCTGCAGGAAGCCGAAGCAGCCTGGGGAAGTGAAGAGGAGGAGGAGGAGGATGGGGGGGAATGGCAAAGAATCCAACCATTATCCCTCTCTCACTGCTCAAACCTAAGCTGGGAGGACAGAGTTTTCCTTTTTGAATTAAGTTTGAGGTTTTAATTATTACAGCAGACTGGGTATTTTAACTATGGAACTGAAATTATTCTTAAAAGTTAAAGCGACTGGAAGAATTTTTTTTTTTTTTTTTTTTTTTTGACCGCACTGCATGGCTTGCGGGATCTTAGCTCCCCAACCAGGGATTGAACTCAGGGCCATGGCAGTGAAAGTGCAGATTCCTAACCACTGGGCCACCAGGGAATTCCCAAGAATTTTTATTATGGATGGGTAAAAACTGGTCCACAGAATGGATTTCAAGAGTCAACAATGAGAAAGAGTAAAATTGTTCTCTACCTACACCCCACAGAGTTTGGGTCAGTCAATGTGCCAGTTACATATGCTTCAGGGATTGTCGTGCACTAGCAAGGATTAAGTTATCACCCTCTGGACAGGTCTGACTTGGTGAGAGCAGTCAGTCCACTCACCAGCCCAGCAGGACAGATGAGATGGCCAGTGACACAATGAAGCCACTGCTCCCTGGAGCCAGAGCTTAGAAAGGTTTGGAGATGCATTGCCTCTTTCCAGTCCCTGAATGTTTAGTTGGTGTCCCAGAATAAACACATTTCCAAAAGTGCTTCACTGTCTCTACAGTGTATATTTGTGTCACAAATACTCTTAGATAAAAGGAATCTCATTTCATTTAATTGTATCAATTGTATACTAAAGCCCAGAGAGGTTAAGGCATTTGCTAAAGTCACTGTTCTTTTGGTTGCAAATGACAAAAACCAAGCCAGAAAGGAAGGAAGGAAGGAAGGAAGGAAGAAAGGATGGAAGAAAAGAAGGAAGGGAGAATGGAAGGGAGGGAGGGAGGGAGGAGAAAAAGGCAAATACACGGCACGTTTATTAGCTCTTGTATCTGAAAACTCCAGGCATTATTTGTGCAGGTAAGGCTGTATCCAGGTGCTCAATTAACGTTATCCCAAATGTATGTTTCTCCATTTCTTGGCAATGCATTTGCTTTCCTGTGAGCAAAAATGTTTACCAGAAGCTCTAGCATTGTAGTCTATCAACTGGGCAATCCCAGCAAAAATGAGTAGTTCTAGTAAAAGTCACAGCTTGAATTTCATTGACCTGGTTTAAATTGCATGCCCAATGCTGAACTAATCACCATGAGTCTGAATGTTCTGGCCTTGCACATTCCTTGGGGCTGGGATATGGGATCAGTCCCAGGGAAAACATGATGTGTGAGTGAGAAAGAGCTGCTGTTACTTGAAGACAAGGACATGGGTGATGGGCAGGCAAAAACAACAGTTGTCCACTCTGGACAGAGAGCCAGTAAGTAAATGGCAAAGCAGGCATTAGAACTTACATGTTTTGATTCCTAAACCAGAGATTTTTGTAGGCCCAAAGAAATTTCATTGATGTGTCCCTCTTTTTATATTTTATTAACCAGTCTTAACAGGTAAATTTGGGGTCAATTTATCCTGCACTCCTGAGTAAAAGACCTGTTAAAAATCAACCCATGTAAACAATATCATTTCATATACAAGACGGCAAATGAGACCATTGGCCTCATTTTATTAGTATGTTCAAGAAAATAATTTGTGCTCTAATTTACTCTGACACTAGAGAAAGCTCTAATTTGATAAACTCCTGATTCAGGATTACCAAGTGCTGTTGCTTTCACATGAGTGAGACAAAATTTACAGTAAGCTGGTAATAGAGCCAAATGTATTCTTCAGTGCTCTCTGGAGTTCTGTCAGCCTATCACAATTAATTCCAAAAGTGAAGAGCTGAATATGGCTTGTGGAAGTGACAAAGTTGTTAATTTGTCAGACAAGATCAAGAGCATAAATAGGATATCTAATGTGAAGTCTGGGGGTTTTTCTTTTGTTTGTATTTACCTGTACATAAGAAAAGGAAGCTTTTCTTTTTTTCAGGGTAATGCCACCTAGATTTTTTTAAATCCTTATCCTTGCTACACAGAAGTTCAGAAGCTTCAACGAAATGAGTGGACTCTTGCTGGTGGTCGGCCAGGCACTAATTCTAATCATGCTCTGCTTTACCTGAAGCACAGAAGCACGGAAATGGGAGGAAGGTGGGCAATGGAGTGGTGTTTCCATAATCTCTCAGTGACTCCCTGCTTCCTGGATATTCAACTTGGGACTGGAAGTCCAGACCCTGCTCTGCCACAACCTGAGTTGAAATGGGAGGTAGCTGGGAGCTGGAGGGTCATACACCATGAGTGCCTTCAAGGCCCTGAATGTGAGTTACGGTACCTGAAGCAGACAAACTGAAGGTGGTTTGTGTTGTTTCAGAGTGTGGGGATCAGTGGATATAATTTTCAGTGCATTTTAAAGAAATCACTGTGTGCACACAAAATTCCTGAAAAGATGGGCTTCCCTTGATTTCCCCAAGGAGAAGCCTGTCCCTTGGAGGGGCAAGTGACATACGCATGGTCTGTCAATTACCAATTCGTACAAAAGTCTGGCCTAGGGCCAAGCGCTCAATGAAGACCACTTTAAAGCTTGATAAACTTCCATCTGTCCGCCCATCCATCTGTCCATCTATACATCCATCCATCTAACAAATATTCCCAAGGGCCCATGTGTGCCAGGCCGTGCACGTGAGACCCAGTCTCCAACATCTGGAAGCATCAAGCATCAGGGAAGGACACACTGAACAACAAATGGTTTCAAGGGTAATGAGTATGATAGGAGCGCAGAAGCAGGGGCCCAACCATGCCTCCGGGTCCTACTTTCAGGAAAGTCTACTGCCCCGGGTGTGGGTCTCTAAGAGGGTCACAGCCAAAGTGTGACACCGGCAGGAAGGAGGAAGATGCCCGGACGCCTGGCACAGAAGGCAGGCTTTGTGCCGCCTCAGAGTGGAAACTCTTGACTCGGGGCAGTGCAGGCTTTCAGATGGATTTCCTATCATTTATCTTCTTATCAAAAGGTTTAATCACTTCCCGCTCTCCTGACTGTATGTGAATAATGAGCTTATTCTATCCTTACCAATACAATGCACAATAGAAACAGTTCAGGGACTCTTCGGCCTTCTAAAATGAATGTTTTTATTGTATGCACATCATTAAAACCACAGTAAAAGGCATGTTTTAAGAAGAAAAATAAATCTCAGGCATCCCATGCACGGTTATTGTGTATTGCCTGCTGTTCTTTGTGAAGATGAATTTTACTTGAAAATTAGTTGTCATGTCATTTCCCCCAAAGGCTGGATATATTCTGACATGTAAGGGGCCTGTGGCTTTTGGAGAAGAACACATGCTCTTTCAGGATTGTCCACTTCTCGGTCGAGAATGAGAAGGTGCTTAGAAAGTGAAAACTAATCATGGTGGGTTTTGTGCAGAGTTGGGTTGCTTAAGTCTTGTTCTGGAAACAGTTGAAAATCACATTGCACTCCTGGACAGCAAGGTCTATATCATATACCTTGATGCCTCAGTTAGCTCACCCCCTAAACACAGCCCCTTTCTGTGAAGTCAGACGTAATAAATAGCCAAAGCAGCGTGGGGCCAGAGCCACACCGAGAGACGGTGGCTGCCAGGACTCCCTTGGCTTGCCCTGTGCAGAACAGTCAAGTCTGCAAAGTGATTCTGGCTTCCCCAGACTCCTGTTTCTGTCCTTTCTCCCGGGTCAAAGTCAGGGCCCTCATCCTCTCTCCACCATCAAAAGGCACATTAGTCATTTCGTCCTGTGGAAGAATTCGTCACTGATACTGTCACTTCAGCTGTATTTAACCTTTTCTCTAGTTGTATAATCAAGGTGGATTTTAGGCACTTGCAAGTGGTGAAGAGGTATGAGGGAAGGGAACTGATGGGCCCTAAAAGAACCCAACAGCCTTGCGACTCAGAAGGTGGTCCCTGGACCAGCATCCCCTGCGTCCCCTGGGAGCTTGTTAGGAATGTAGGAGGCCAGGCCCCTGCAGCGGTCCTGCATCAGAATCTGCGTTGTGACAAGACCCCCAGGTGGTGCTGATGTTGCTAATCAGGGACCCCAGTTTGAGAACCACTACCGGAGAGCTAGTCAGGTAATCTACACACCCAGAGTATCCCCCAGGGTGTTTTCCAGTGCGGGTAGAAGAGGCAGTTAATGAGCTTTCATTTCCTTGCTGGCAGAGGTGACCAACCGGCAGGGCAGCACACTTTGGGTGGAAAACTCACTTCCCATTCATCGCTACCAGCTGTCGCCCAGGTCCAGCCTCCCCTGTACCCCACCTCCCCTCCACCTCCCCTCACAGCTGCTCAGGCCTGCCCCTCTGCCTACACGATTTTCAGCCTAAGTTATCAGGCACAAGGGAGCGGGATCCCAGTTAGTTATCACAGCATAATCATGACAAATCCAAACCAGGTGATATAAAGTAGTATGGACTCGACAGTCTCATGTTATACACAAAATTGGAATTAATATGAATCCTCCAAAAAAAAAAAAAATCCATCAAGAACTGCATAATTTCAAGACCAGCAGGGGTCCTTGGAAACAGTTTGTATTTTTCCCACATGTGTGGCCATAGAGATGCCTGCCATCCTCTTTCAGGATCTGTAATCTGTGAACCTTCTTATTGTTTATATGTATCAAAGAGTTTGTTAGTATCTTGGTGACTATTCTGCTAATATTAATCGCTATTGATATAATTTATTGTCTTTTAAAAATCGATTATAGCAGAATCACCTAAAAGACCCCTGAATGGGGATGCTGGTGCTAAGGCTGATAAAAGGGGCCCCCAAATCAAAATCTTAGCAAGAGAAGTTAGATGTGGTAAAATGCCAGTATGAAACCCATCCACACGCTCTGACATGCTGTTAATGTGGGAAAAGGCTCCGCCAGATATTAAAGATAATGCTGGGAGAAAGAGCAGCTTTAAAGCAAAAGGACAACATAGTAATTACAGATTTCTGCTCTCCTGGAACACGCCCCCCTGACTTTACATTTGCTGCTATGGGAAAAGTTGTCTTGAATTATGCAAGATCTTCATAAAAGCATCCGCTGCATAAAATGTGACCATGACATATATGAGAATATTTGACTCCTTAGGTCAGCAAAGCCAAAAATGTATCCTGACGTGTCCAGCGTGATTTTTTCCCCTTGGTTCTGGAACCCATCCCCTCTGCCGGGAGAGGCCTCCCGGTCTCCATCTGTCCCCTGGGACTCCACACACCATATTGCATGCAATAGACACCCAATAACATGCTAATTATGCCATTACCAACAAGACACCTGGTTTGTAATTCATTCTGTTTTTATTTTTTAAATCCAGGCTAATATTTTTTGAGCTCTGGCTTTGAGTAGGACTCCTGTCTGCTCTGCTGGATGGGTGTTTTACTGGTGTCTCCGTTTCCTGTCTTTGCAGAGAGATTTGCCCTCAGCCTGACAGTCATTGCTTGGAGGGAGCTGTGCGAAGGACACAGATGGTGCCCCTCAGCAGCAAGGAGGGCAGGGGCCTCGGCTGGGTCTCTAGCAGCGGGAAAGGGCGTGCAAGTCCATCCACACTCCTGAGCCCGCTCTTGCTCCGGGGTGAGGGGGCCATCACAGATGGACACAGCCATCACATTCTTTTCCCCTCTGCAAGACCTATGCCCTATAACTCCAGGAGTGGGATACATAGGGCTGTATCTCAGGGGAGAGGGCGGGGTTTGTCCTGGGGTCCCTCTAGGAAGTGGCAAGTTGAAACTGTGAGTGATGAGCTCTGAATATTAAGAAGTAACAACGGATGGAGGCTGAAGGTGGGAGATACTGACCCTCAGGGGTCAAGAGGAGGAGGAGGAGGGGAAGATGATCTGGGAGGTGGAGTGATAGCAGCCCAAATGGGACAGTCTTTTTGCCTGCTTTTACGGAAATTCCTCCTTGGTCCCTACCCCAAACGGAGGGTCACAGAGGCCAACAGAGACGTGTTGAGTTGAACCACATGAAACTGCCATCTTTAGGTAAAAAATGGTTGACCGTTGGCAATTCCATATAGTTTAACTTACAATTACCTGATGGAAAGGCTTGAGAGGGAGGATACGGGAGCCTCTGAAATTTGCCTGTGGTAGGAGTTGGGCATACGGAGGGTGGTGAAGAGTGAAGCCGAGCTGCAGGGGAGACCTCTGTCTGCCCCCTGCTGTGGGGAGGAAGCATAGAGGCAGGAGTGGACTTCAGAAGTGACCCTGTCCCTCTGAGTGGTCAGGGGGGATTATTCCTTTGAGTGGCCTCCATATCACCATTGTCCTCATCACCCTGGCTTGTAATAATTTGTTTTCAGGTGTCTCCAGAAGGCAGGGATAGTGTCAGTCTCCTGTGCATTCCTAGCGCCTCGCATGGGTGCCTGACACCCAGTGGAGGCTCCAGTAAAGGGTGACTGAATTAAAGCAGAAGGCTACTGAATAATACAGCATCCCTCTGGAGAACTAGTAGCTGGGAATCTTATAGAGAAAGGAACAGGATATGATATATCCTAAAAGTACTGGATGACAAAATATGTTGTTTTCATGGAACGTCTCCCAGGACTGATGTTTGCTAGAATGTACTCTGGTCATTCAGACAGGAGTTGGGCTGAAATATATCTATGCACACCTATGAACAAGAAATTAATAGTGTAAACTAGATTTCAAGGTAGAAATAGTAAAATACTTAGGAGGAAAAAACAAAAAGTCTCCAAAGACCTGAAAAGTATTTCAGAAGCACCAAGTACATATAAATAATGGATATAATATTAATCATAATTCAATTATGCATTAAAATAGGTTCCCTAAAGATATCGATGATGCAAGACTAGATTAGCCTAGCTGGAGATATATACTTGAAAGTAATATGACTAAAAGGCTTCAACTACATTCTAACTTTTCAATAATTCAAACTACTTCTACCATTTTCTTCCATACTTAAAATATTTTAATCTATTCATTCCATTCACTAATTCATTTGAAAATCTGTGAAAGATATTGTGCTTGGTATCATGGGGCTACAAAGACGAATCAGGAAGGGAATTTGCCTCCAAGGAGACTTCTATAAGAGGTGCTAAGCCAGGTAGATGAGATTAAATGAATATTCTTCAAAGGAGAAAGTGATAAGTGGTATATGAAAGACAAAGACAAGTGCTAGGGGCTTCCCTGGTGGCACAGTGGTTGAGAGTCTGCCTGCCAATGCAGGGGACACGGGTTCGAGCCCTGGTCTGGGAAGATCCCACATGCCGCGGAGCAACTAGGCCCGTGAGCCATGGCTACTGAGTCTGTGCGTCTGGAGCCTGTGCTCCGCAACAAGAGAGGCCGCGATAGTGAGAGGCCCGCGCACCACGATGAAGAGTGGCCCCCGCTTGCCGCAACTAGAGAAAGCCCTTGCACAGAAACCAAGACCCAACACAGCCATAAATAAATACATTAATTAATTAAATTAAATTAAAAAAATTAAAAAAAAAAAAAAAGACAGTGCTAGGGGCTTCTGAGGGAGGGAGGGTGCTTCCAGCTGCCAGATGAGAGATGTCTTTGTCCAGGGAATTCTATCTGGGGAGGAGGGCTGTTGGTGAGGAAGGGCATAGTTGGCAGGAGGAAAGAACGTCCTCTACTGGGCACCCTGGGTCATGTTGAGACACTTGAGCGTGTGTGTACCGTCCAGCAGCCGAGATCTGGGATTGGCTCTGTAAGTGATAAGGAACCACAAAGTGTGGGACCAGAGGAGTGACAGTGGGTGTGTCAGAGGGAGAACTGACAGCTGCAAACCCATTGAACAGGAGGTTGTAAGAGGCCTCAATGGAGAGTTGCGAGTTAAAAGAAATAATCTGTATGTTGAAAATGTGAAATCCTCAGCTTGGCTCTGTCTGCCCCGGTATTAACATGTTCCACATCCATACGTGAGAGTAACCAAGGAGATTCTGGCAAGTGCACCAAGCGATTTGCCAGGGGAATGAGAACGGAAAGTGCCCTTTGGATTCAAGCTATTTAAAACAGCATAGGAACAAAATTAATGAGCTGGGTCATTTCAGTGTGAGGACACTGGGAAATGTCCTGGCCGTGTTATGTCAGCCTCACACTGGGCCATCGTTAATGGAAACTGGCTCTAAAGAGATGCCACCACGTGAGCGGTATGTGAGCTAGTGAAAAACAAAACACGATGCACTGGCTTTCCATAGGCTGTAGCCAGTATTTCCACCACGACTGAGCACCTGCCATTATGCATTCTCATTCAATTTTCCTAACAACCCCAGGCAGTGTGTTATTCCCACTTAATACATTTTCGAAGGAAACTTAGGCTCAGAATGGTCCCCAAAACTAAAAGAGGCAAATGTGCAAGCCAGTAGCAGGGCCTCAATTTGAATCCAGGTCCTTTTGACCCCAAACCCAGGGTTCCACAGAAGTCACACTTTTGTTTAATAAACACCAACTCCCCACCTTCTCAGAATCTTGGGTCCCTTCTCTGTAAATCAGGGAGTGAGGCTGGGGCAGAGGTAAGTCTGCTCACTTCACAGGGCTATTCTGAAGCTCAAATGAGAAAGTACCTTTTCACCTCTGAAGGGAGGACTTTATTAACGGGCGTGCTCTGATTAAGAGATAAGGAAGCTGCACAAAACATAGGCTCTTCCCCCAAAAGCAGACTTGGCACCGCTGGGCCATGACGGGAGGAATACATCTTTAAGGGGGAGGCAGAAGGAAGTGGCCTTGAAAGAAGCAGGAAGAGTAAAGGACAAACTCCTCATCCTCTCCAGTTTTGTCCAAGGCCATCTCTGGGGCTCACAGGACTCCAAAAACAAGGGCTTGGCCAGTGGCACCCCTCTCACACTGCCACCCTCACTGGCCTGGCCCCAGGCCTCTGGCCAGGCGCTGGGGCTGACGGACAGCTCAGAGCCAAGGCCACCACCGGCCACCCTGCCGAGAAACGTGGTCTGGGTCCATGAGGTTGTCCTGCCAGTGAGAGAGAAACACATCCAGACCGATGAAGAACGGAGAAGGAAGCCTTCCTTTCTCCACTAGCTGAGGAGCTCCATGGCTCCCCACAGTCTGCACAATAAATCAGTCCCAACACACCAGCTTCGAGGCCATGAGGGGCCCCTGTTGTCATAGGCCAAACTCAGAGTCAGTGCTGCAGGATTTATTTTCTGGTTCACAAATCCTGGTTGATCAGAGCACGTCCTCCCAGCTTTGCTGAATCGTCTCTAGCAACAGCTGTGCACAAAGCCACGGCCATGGGTCTCCACACCAAGAGTCTAGGGCTGGCAGAGAAGGTACTACATACCTAGCAAACCACACGCTTTTGGTTTGACTTCCCCTTGTAAAGAAATACTGGGGGGACTTCCCTGATGGCACAGTGGTTAAGACTCCGCACTCCCAATGCAGGGGTCCTGGGTTCGATCCCTGGTCAGGGAACTAGATCCCACATGCAGGCCACAACTAAGACTTTGCATGCCACAACTAAGGAGCTGGCGAGCCACAACTAAGGAGCCCGCCTGCCACAACTAAGACCCAGCACAACCAAATAAATAAATAAATATTATTTAAAAAAAAAAAAAAAAAGAAATACTGGGAAAAGGGAGGGAGGGGTTCTACCTAAATTTTCCAGAAAATGGTCTCTGCCTTCTGTTCAGTTTGGGAGTGGAGAGTCACTCTCCAGGGCTTTGGGCTTCCTCCACTAAAAGCTCTAACCAGACATTTTTCCTGGGCTTGACTCCCAGCAGGGCTCTGGCTGGGTGTTAGCGGGTCTGTGAACTTCCTGAAATTGTCTGTGATGTGTCTGTATTGTACGTGTACATGGCAGTGAGGACCCCTGCTGTTCCCCTATCAGTCCCTACTGGGGTCTTATTACTTATTTCTTGAGAGATCCAGGATCCAAAAACAGTTAAGAACTGTTGCTCCGGGAAGGTAAACCTCCTCTGTTCTTCCTCCCTGAGAAGCAGGGCTCTTTGCTCCCAGACCTCCAGGAACTGTTTTCGCCTGCCTGGAGCGTTAGCTGCAGACAGGGTCCACACCGTGGCTCTGAAATTGGTAGTTGGCTCTTCAGCAATTGGCAGCTCTTTCTCCCTGACTCTTACGGAACGCTGCTGCCCTCCTCAACCTCATCCTTCCTGGCTCTTCCTTCTCCTAAAGCAGGCTTCTACAAGAGTGGAAACAGACACTCAGTCACCTCCTGGAGAAGGTACCCACCGGATGGCTGCAGGGGCCTTCTCGGGGACAGAGTGCAGTCTGCCAAGAGGCTCCAGAGCCATCTCCGCATTCCGCCGCTGACTAGCCCCAGGAAAAGAACGTAACAGTTTGCACTGAGCTGAGTGTGCTACATAATCCTGTGTTAAAAGAAAGAATACCCCCTCGAGGTAAACAAGAACTATTAGAAGGTTGCAGCGGCGGCAGCTGCCCGAGCCAAGAGAGACATGGTAACAGCAGAACGGTAAAGAGCTGGTTGAAAACAGCACAAGGATGTATCTAGATGCAAAATACTTCCATTGCAAAAACAAAACCCCCAAACAAACAAACAAAATCAGAAGCCAGGAAGATTCAGGCAACAGAAGCACAAAGAAGCCCTCGGAATGCATCTCCTTCCGTCTCTCCCGAAGAGAAGTCCTGAGGGTCCTGGGAAACCAGCAGGACTCTCCAGAGAGGCGGGGAGGGCAGGATGCTGTGCTGCGTTCCAGTGCAAGCCCGGGAGCCCCGCGGCATCACTGCCCCACTTGGGAACGCAAACCTGGAAAAGTCTGCCGTTAAGAAAAGCTTCGGGTCCACGTCATTCCTGGGGGACTCGCATGTAACAGAGAAAATCTCTCTTCTTAGCAGTTCAGCACATCCTTATTGCAGTCATCTGCTTCTTTGGAGGAAGGGGAAAATGTGGAAAACCACTTTTTCTACCAGTTCCCTATCTTTCTGGAACAGTAAGCCCTGCTCCCAGCTCTGTTTCTCGAGGGGGTGTTGGGCGTGGGACACTTCTGCCAAGAATAATGTGTAAGAAATATGTTCATTACTGTGCAAGGTTGTTTGCAATATATTATCAGATTTCAGAAAAGGCATAGAGTAGTTCATAAAATAGTAGGTGCATTGTGATTCCATTTGTGTATAAAAGTAAAGTGAGCAAACAAAATTATATAAACCTAAATATACACATATAAATATATATACACATATGCATATATCTATATTTCTCTATATATACATGTATACACACATTATGCATATATGCAAATAAATGCATAGATGTCTATACACCTAGAGGTTAACATTCCATATCTCTAAGTAGTAGCATTATGAGTAATGTCTTCTTCTGCATACATTTTACATTTATTTTAGAATTTTTCTACAATAAGCATATAGAGTAATGAAAATAAAAACAAAAATAAACAAATGGGACCTAATGAAACTTAAAAGCTTTTGCACAGCAAAGGAAACCATAAACAAGATGAAAAGACAACCCTCAGAATGAGAGAAAATATTTGCAAACGAAGCAACTGACAAAGGGTTAATCTCCAAAATATACAAACGGCTCATGCAGCTCAATATCGAAAAAAAAAAAAACAACCCAATCAAAAAATGGGCAGAAGACCTAAACAGATATTTCACCAAAGAAGACATACAAATGGCCAAGAGGCACATGAAGAGATGCTCAAAATCACTATAATTATTAGAGAAATGCAAATCAGAACTACAATGAGGTATCACCTCACACCAGTCAAAATGGCCATCATCAAAAAATCTACAAACAATAAATTCTGGAGAGGGTGTGGAGAAAAGGGAAACCTCTTGCACTGTTGTGGGAATGTAAATTGATACAGCCACTATAGGGAACAGTATGGAGGTTCCTTAAAAAACTAAAAATAGAACTACCATATGACCCAGCAATCCCACTACTGGGCATATATCTTGAGAAAACCATAATTCAAAAAGACACATGTACCCCAATGTTCATTGCAGCACTATTTACAATAGCCAGGACATGGAAGCAACCTAAGTGTCCATCGACAGCAGAATGGATAAAGAAGATGTGGTACATATATACAATGGAATATTACTCAGCCATAAAAAGGAACGAAATTGGGTCATTTGTAGAGATGTGGATGGAGCTAGAGTCTGTCATACAGAGTGTAATAAGTCAGAAAGAGTAAAACAAATATTGGATATTAACGCATATATGTGGAATCTAGAAAAATGGTACAGATGAACGTATTTGCAGGGCAGGAATAGACGCAGACGTAGAGAATGGACGTGTGGACACAGGTGGTGAAGGGGAAGGTGGGACAAATTGGGAGATTAGGATTGACATATATACACTGCCATGTGTAAAATAGATAGCTAGCAGGGAACCTGCTAGAGGGAGCTCAGCTCGGTGCTCTGTGATGACCTAGATGGGTGGGATAGGGGGGAGAGGTGGGAGGGAGGTCCAAGAGGGGGGCATATATGTATACATATAGCTGATTCACTTCGTTGTACAGCAGAAACTAACGCCAGATTGTAAAGCAACTATATTCCAATAAAAAAATTTAAAAAAAAAAAGGCTCAGTTGTTTCTGCCAGGAGTGCATGTTAGTAAGGCAGACAGGTGTTAGGGTAATTCACTATGATATAAAATGATGCTGAGGGTCTAGGCAGTTCTGAGAGGAGAACGCTAATGTTTATAGTTTAGCACTGAGCACTGGCGTGGCCTGAGACAGCTTTGCGTTTCCCAGTGGTTATTTCAAAGAGCAACACTCAGAGACAGAAAGAGGAGAGAAAACAGAAAAGTTAAGTGACAGACCGGAGGCCCCGCAGGGAGATGTGGTAAGAAGGTATAGACCTGAGCATCAAAAGCTGCCATTTTGCACACAACACCCTGGATATCTACACCATCCTCTCGTAAGTGGCTTCTGAAAAAGTCGAGAAATGAATCCACATAACAGAAGGGAGATGTTTGTTCTAGAATCTCCTTCAGTGGAGCAGAGACATTTCAACTCAGCTCAGCAATTCAGCTCAACAAGTCTATTAAGTGTCCTCTACTGAGTTCTAAAAAGCAAGACTCCCTCCCTCTTCTAGAAATAGCAATGTCAACCATGACAATATCTTACTCTCATGAAACATTTCTTACATCAAATCGTTCACTCTCTACAACAGCATTATCATGTAGATGTGATTATTATTATTTACACATTCTACAGATGGGGAAACTGAGTCTGAGGGGCACAACCAAATGAAGTGACCTAAATGAACTGACTCTCTTCCCTAGGTACCATATTGGAGCATTTTAAAAACAAAACTCAATCAAAGGCGGCCACTTATTCCAAATACGCATGGCAGCGTTTGATATTTAAGCAAAAGAAAGGGCGCAATCATGCACGTCTTAGTTATCACCTCGCCTCATTACACAATCAAATTAAAGTTGCTGGTACCTTGAAGCGTGAGCCCAATTTTTTGTTTAGTTTTGTTTTGTTAATCCTACAGTGGAATTTCTGGTCTACTAATCAACCTTAAGCATGGTCTTTCCTCCTCCGAGCGATCTCTCTGGAAGGAGGAAACACACTGTTGGAGGAAGCTGACCCGGCCTTGGTCCAGGTGACGGGAACCAGAGCAGGCCCAGGATCTCTGCCCTTTTACGTCTCTCTCACGACCAGGGCTGCATGGCCCCAGCGCAGGCCCTTCCTGGCAAGAGCCTGTGTGGGCCGTGGGAGGACGAGAGGGCACGGGTGATCTCCCCGTTCGTTTCACATTCTCTCCGAAAAGCTGGCTGGGAGTGCTACCTCCCAGCCCCTGTGCCGCCTCTTCCTCTGAATTTGAAACATCCTGACGCTTTTAAAGTAGAAGGTACAATCTTCAAAACTAACCCAAACAGCCCTTATAAGAGGGCAGACTATACTCTTGGGTTCCTTTTGTGCTAAAAAATAAACCGGGGAGGGGACTTCCCTGGTGGCACAGTTGTTAAGAATCCACCTGCCATTGCAGGGGACACAGGTTCGAGCCCTGGTCCGGGAAGATCCCGTGTGCTGCGGAGCAACTAAGCCCGTGCGCCACAACTACTGAGCCTGCGCTCTAGAGCCCACGAGCCACAACTCCTGAAGCCCACGCGCCTAGAGCCCGTGCTCCGCAACAAGAGAAGCCACCGCAATGAGAAGCCCGAGCACCGCAACAAAGAGTAGCCCCCGCTCGCCGCAACTAGAGAAAGCCCGTGCGCAGCAACGAAGACCCAACGCAGCCAAAAATAAATAAATAAAATAAATGAATAAATAAACCTGGGAGGACAGAAGTCCCTTGCTGAGGGGCGGAGGTCCCCGGCGGTACCGGATACACGGCTCTGCCAGAGGCAGCCTCCAGCCCTGCAGGACCTGCGTGGTTAAGAGAAGAGCCTTGGCGGAGGTGCATGTATTGCTTGCTTGCGTGTTTTGTGTGGCACTTCCTCAGACGTCCTTTATTTGTTTGTTTGTTTTACTTTAGAAAAAATGAATTCATGTCTTTAAATTTAATTTTTTTAACAGGCAATACATTTGCATAGTTCAAAAACAAAAATAATACGAAAATGAATACCTGGAGAAATCTTGCTCACACCTTGGCTCTCATCTCCCTATTCTCTCCCTTCCTTACAGGCAACTACTTTTATGAGTTTCTTATGTATCCTTCCAGTTTGTTACATGACATATTTATTTTCTCCCTTTCTTATTGAACAGGCATTCTCAACAGGGATGATACCACCCCCAAGGGGGTGAAAATTGGTTTTGGAAGTGAAAAATTCATACTCTTTTTATGTATAAATCACAGATATACATTATACATACAGCACATAAACAGATATACATGGTATTCAAATTTCATGGGGGGCTGGCAATTAGAAAAAATGTCTTAAAAAGGCTTCTTGGGGGGTTATAATGAAAAAAGGATTGAGAAACTGTGATATGGAAAGTAGTATACAATAGACACTGTTCCACACCTTGCTTTTTTCACTTTACGATATATCCTAGAGATCTTTCCATATCAACTGATAACAGATTTACCTCATTCTTTTTTATTGTGGTGTAGTACGTCATTATGCAGATGTACCATTATTTGACTAGTTCCCTATTAATAAATACTTGAGTTGATTCTAACCTTTGTCTATTGTACTATCACAGTGAATAGCCTTCTGTGTACATTGAATATATGCACAGGTATATCTGTTTATAGATGCCCAAAAGTGGGGCTGCTAGGTCCAAGGGTAAATTCCTTTAAAATGCAAGTGGACGTTGCCAGATGTCTCTCCATTTTGCAGTTCAACTGAGTCTGTCATCCAGTAAGTAAGAAACACTTTAGCTACTCTTTCAATGGCTTTGTCTTATACTCCCCTGAGGGTTGTGTGAATGGTTGCTGGGTTAGGGGCAAGGAGGCCACAGGGGTCTGGGGTCTTCTCTTGGTTGTACTGTGACCAGGGTGTCCCTAGGCCTGAAGAGGGCCAGTGTACCCTTCGTTAAGCAGAGAGGGGGCTCTTTGTGACAGTGCTTCGGGCCAGGAAGGGAACCCTGCATCTTGGATGAGGAGCTTTCAGGCCGGTAGAGGGATTATTACCTGAGATGACCTCAGGCCATGGTGTGGGACTCAGCACCCTCCCCCCCCTAACCTGGAGCCTCCAACCTGTGAGTGGGGAGCTCCCAGCACAAGCTGAATACAACCCAACCTTGACTTCCTAGCCTGGGAGCAAAGGGCCTGCCCAGGGAGGTTATATGGAGTATTCAGACTGCCACACAGCTCAGCCCTGACACAATTGCCTTCCCACTGTCCTGCCCAGGAAGAGAAGTCAAGCTACAGCGGCCTCATCTTCCCCCAGACACTTTGGGGATCACACCTCCTCCATCACACATGCAAGCCCTGCTCCCACTTCAGTCTACAGCTTGAGACACATTTGTGCTTCACACCTCAACTGACTCTGCGAAGATGTTATTTGGTCCTTAAATCATTTAAACCAACGTAATCATATTTGCTTTCAGCAGAAATCTGCTGTATTCACAGGTTTAAAAGTGGACTAAAGGAATTCCCTGGGGTGGCTGGCTGCTACTTTGGGCTCTATTTGGATCCCCTCCTAGAGACTGTCATCTCAGCAGGGGACACGCATCCCTGCTCTGCGGTGCCTGTTAACCGAGGTCGAATACACCACAAGATACCGAAATTTCTGCTGCATTACATTCACCTCTAAGCTATTGCTGGGCAGGATTTTGACTCTTCTAATTTATTCAAGACTTTCTCTTCTTCCTCATTTCCCAGTCAGATTCCTGAGTCAGCCTGGTCCTTCCTGCACAGTTCTGTAAGCAACTCGGGACTCCCATCCAGCCCCAAGATTACTTCTTGGTCGAGTGAATGAATTTAAATAAATAAACAAACATCTGCCATCAACATGACTTCAAGGATGGAGTGGGCACAGTGCCTCCCCTCCCCTCTGCTACTTCTTTCCATGAAGCTGAGTGTAATAAAGCTTGGTGCCCGCGAGAAACATGATAGAAGTGTCAAATTGCATCAATTGTGAATCATTAAGTCACTGTTCCATTTGCTTTGCCACAGAGTAAAAATCACAAATTTTTCATCAAGAAAGAAAAGAGGAACTTTGAGTGCTTCAGTATAACTCAGCTGCCGTGACATTTCCATCACCTGAGCTCACTGGCTGCCCACCTCCTCTGTCCCCACAGAGCAGCCTGTCCGGGTCTGCACCAGCATGGCCAGTCTGGGCACACACGTTCCTCACTCTCTTCCAGTTTCCACTGTTGTTTCATTCATGGTAACAGCAGTGGAAAAAGATGTCAAAATCGAAATCTCTCCTTCTTCTCCCTGGTGATTTTCACTGTGGCTATTCTCCTCCAGTTCTTCTCTCTCTCTCTCTCTCTTTCTCTTTCTCCTCTCTTTCCCTTCACCACATTTTCTCTCACCTGCTCAAGAATCTCAGAAAGAGGTGGGACAGAAACTAGCAGGGCCCAGACTTAGGAAAAACCACCATGTCCTTTTACAAAGTGATCCTGAGGCCTATGGACAACAGTACTTGCGTGGGGACACCTCTTAAAATTTGAGGGGGCCACTCTATGTCTATGAGAAAAATTCCATGGCTTCTCCAAGGCCTTCCTAGATCCCAGGTGTGTCTGAATCTCCAACCTCTACTTCTAGGTTGTCACACCTCTGGCCTTCCTGGGCCCATCTCTGCATAGTGGGCCAGGGAATACTGCCAGATGCCAGGCAATCGTAGACAGGCCTCTGCCCAGTGGTGAGTTGCTTCTTAATGGTTTACTGCTGGAAGGCTTGCCTTGGGCTATGGACTCTTGATACTACCTCTGAGCAATGACAGCATGGGCTGACATGCCGAGATGGAAAGGATGCCCGTCTGATGTATGATGTTTAAGAAAATGTGTTAATACTGTCATCTGAAGCCTAAGTCAGTTTTATCAAGTCCCCTGTAACTTAAAATTAATGGAGGAAAATGGGATCAATTTGTTAGGAATGGAAGTCTTATTTATTCTTTGGCCATCTACTTGTTTATAAATAAACATCTATCAATATACAAAGTAAATCAACATGTATCAATATGCAAAGTGCCATGTGGTGGAGCAGAAAGATAGACAAGATGGGCCCCTGCCATCAGAAAGTTTAAAGGAGAAGATATAATAATAATGATAACAATAGTAATAATTAATAATAATAATAAGCCAGCTAACATTGCCAAGCCCTGCCTGTCACTGTCATACACATTCAACACGGATTTGCTCATTTGATTTGCACAACAGTCCTACACGGTACTTAATTATTATCCCATCTCATAGATGAAGAAAGTGATGCATAGAAAGCCTGGTTAATATGCCCAAAGCCACACAGCAAATGCCCAAACCAGGGTTTGCTCCCAGAAAACCTGCCTCCTGAATACACATACTTAACCACTATACCAAGAAGCTAGGCAACCATTAAATGAGGCAGAAATGAATGGGATCTGTAAAATAGGTAAATAGTAAATAAACAGTAAATGAATAGCAGTAAATAGCTATGGGAATCCAGAGGGGTTGGAGATCACCTCAGCCAAGGCTTCACCGAGGATTCGGCATTTGTGCTCACCTTTAAGAATGGATGAGTCTGAAAAACTAGTACTTCTGGAGGAGCTTTTCAGGTAGAAATGATATGGTTAATGTGGTCTTAGAAGCAACAGAGAAACACAGAACAGTAAAACATCCAGCTAAAGAGTTAAATGAGAGTCGTCTGAGGTAGAATTGAAAATGGTTTAGAGAGAGGAGGTCATGCATTTTATATTGTGAAATAAATCTCCCAAGCATTACAGGGCTCATTTAGGTCTGATTCCCTCACAGAGAAGCATATAAATGGCAGGATGGAGGAGCATCTGCCTAGGGGTGCTAGGAAAATGAGGGGGGCTGGGGACACCTGTCAATGGAGTATTGAACCCAGGCAGTCACCTTTCTGCTGTCACTGCAAAACTCTCCTAGGGCAACATAACTTTATATTAGCACAAGGTTAGACTAGGCCTGAGCTGATGCCCCAAACGGGCTCAGTTCCCTTTTGAAGGTGAAGTGTCATCAGTTCCAAGGAGAGATGGCTTGGTGTCTGCAGATGGCTACTTAGGCTGACTGGTGACCGGTCTCTGGCCACGTCCTGTGCCCCGAGTCTCAGGGGACGCATGCCCTGCTGGAGGTGGCTCGTAGCTTCTTTCCTGAAGTTTAACGGCTTGTCCCACTGCTGGGAATACTGTTCTCAAAGTAACATGGCCTCTGGTGTGCTGCTCGTGGCTGTCCCAGCCCCAGGGTTACAGGCGGAGAGATTTACTGCAAGGAGAGCTGGCCCCTCACTGGCCCGGAAAATGCAGGTCGAGAGGTAACACGACACCAGGGCCTGCCTAGGCCCAGCTCACAGCTCTGCCCTCACCCAGGGCGGGAAGATGGACACAAGTGATGAGGGTTTCCGCCGCCCTGAAACTGAGGAGGCCTGGCCAGAAAGGGCAGTGAGGGAAGGAGTGGGGTGACTGAGGGTGACTGCCAGCCTCCTGGTTTATACAGGCTCTCAACTGTTCATTTGATTAAATAGCTAACTTAGGTGAACAGATGGTACGAAGATAACATCAAATGCTTCCACTTCCTCTGGCGTCTCCTTCCTTGTCCTCAAAAGAGTTCCAAGTCTTTTTTTGTTTCTTTTTGTTTGTTTGTTTGTTTTATTTTGGTTTTGTCTTGCTTTGTTTTTTAACGGAGGAAATTAGACAAACCTTTGGCACACCGTGTGTAAGGGAGAGGGGTGATATGTGGTCTTTGCAAAAGGGCGGCTGGCATTCTTTCCTCTTCTGTTTGGATCCCGGCTAAGCAAAGGAATCTTACTAGCAAACAGGGCTTCAGATCCTGGGCACAAGACGGCAGCAGGCCCCTGCTCTCAGCAGGAATCTTCGGCAGGGCAGACAGCACGGAGGAGCAGGTGGCCATCCCGTAATAAACCCTCCATCTGAGCTGGGGAAAATAAAGCATTTTCTTACACATTCGTTTGTCAGGCAACTCGGGCACACTGAGGTGAGAGAGGGGAAAAAAAAAATAACAGAACCCAAAATAGCACAGCACCGCGTGGGAAGGATGATAAAGTGACGGCACTCCGAACAGTGACAGACAGCGAGGCTTCGCTTCACCACTCTATAAAAGTGCGCCCCGGGGAAGCTCCCTGTTTCCACTCCGCTTCCTTCTCCACGTCCCCATGTTCTCCTCCCGTGAATGTGTACACGGTCGCCTATGTGGCTTCACATTTGGATGCTTTTGCTCATCTCGTCCCGTCCTAGATCCCTGCGGCCCTGCTGCTCGGTGATGGCTGTGTGTTGGCCCTTGTGTGAAGCGGGAGCTGCAGGTCCAGTGCCGCTCCAGGGGGACACGTGTGCAGCCCCCGCCTAGCCCTGGGCCACATCATTCAAAGACCAGGGACGGCTGAGGCCCCTCTGAAGGCAAATGCATCCTGCGAATCTGGGACATGGGATTTCCTGGTACCTCTTCCCACCACCAGTTGGCAGAAGCCAGGCAATAATCCGCCGGACTGAAAGAAAGCTGCTGCATCTCTCGCTTCCAGGGACGCAATCCGAAGCTGCTTTGCGTCTCCATCGTGCCAGTTTTGTGGTGAACGGTTGTTCCTCCAATGGTGGTCACGTGCACAGATTCTACCTCCTCTCCATCAACCCCAAGGCCAGCCTGAACAGCCCAGGAGAGAGGGGAGTAGTGGGTGCCTCTCCCCCTGAGATGGGGGTTTTAAGGGTCCCTGCCACATCATTTGCATGCAACTCTCTTAGGCGAGGATGACCACTGGACCTGCACACAGTGAGACTCCGCAAATGTTATGTGCTGTACTCATTGGATCGGGCAGGGTTTGATTAGAGAAGCAGGACCATTCTGGATGATTTAGATGCGGATCTGTTAGAGTTGACGGGAGTTAGACCTTCCTCAGCGGACTGATGTAGTCTGTGCCGCCTGCTGCTTCCATGTCTAGCGCTGGATCTGCAGTTGCTCTGGGTCAGCCAGACCATCCGCTGAGAAGGGAGCAGACGTGGGTGGCAGCAAGGACAAATTGGAACCTACAGTATGAACTGAGACTCACATGACGTCTGGAACTGGGGGGATGCTGCTCTGTGTCTCAGCACCTGGACGCGGCGGGTGACGTGCGGGAGAAGTAGGGGTTCTATGCTACGGAGCTGCACGCACACCTGGCCCAGGCCTTGGAGAGGCTGAAGGAGACCTGGTGGGAGCAGGAAGATCTGCAGAGCCAAGAGCTGCCCTGTACCACCTGGGTGAGCCATCACATCAGCATTGGTGCCTGTAAGCTGTTACTTTGCTTGCACCTTGTACCCACATTCAGAGCTTAAGAACTGTGGCTCCCGGAAAAGGGAACCCCCCTACACTGTTGGTGGGAACATAAATTGGTGTGGCCACTATGGAGAACAGTATGGAGGTTCCTCAAAAAACTAAAAATAGAGCTGCCATATGATCCAGTAATCCCACTCCTGGGCATATATCTGGACAAAACTATAATTCAAAAAGACACATGCACCCCAGGGACTTCCCTGGTGGTCCAGTGGTTAAGACTTCGCCTTCCAATGCAGGGGGTGTGGGTTCGATCCCTGGTCGGGGAGCTGGGATCCCACATGCCTCTCAGCCAAAAAACCAAAATATAAAACAGAAGTAATATTGTAACAAGTTCAATAAAGACTAAAAATGGTCCACATTAAAAAAAAAAAACATTTACCCCAATGTTCATTGCAGCAATATTCACAATAGCCAGGACATGGAAAAAACCTAAATGTCCATTGACAGATGAATGGATAAAGAAGATGTGGTACATATATACCATGGAATATTACTCAGCCATAAATAAGAATGAAATAATGCCATTTGCAGCAACATGGATGAAGCTAGAGATTATCATACTAAGTGAAGTAAGTCAGAAAGAGAAAGACAAATACAGTTATTATATCACTTATACGTGGAATCTAAAATATAGCACAAATTAATTTATCTACGAAACAGAACCAGACTCAGACATAGAGAACAGATTTGTGGTTGCCAAGAGAGAGGGGTGGGGGTGGAGTGGGAGCTTGGGATTAGCAGATGCAAACTATTATATACAGAATGGATAAACAACAAGGTCCTACTGTTTAGCACAGGAACTATATTCAATATGCTGAGATAAAACATAATGGAAAAGAATATGAAAGAGAATATATATGTTTTATATATATATATATATAAAACTGAATCACTTTGATATACAGTAGAAATCAACATTGTATTTTATATATATGTATATATATATAAAACTGAATCACTTTGATATACAGTAGAAATCAACATTGTAAATCAACTATACTTCAATAAAATAAATTAAAAAAAGAAAAGAACTGTGACTCCTGCTTTACCTCCACCTTCCAAATTTTACTCAAAATGTCTCACGTGGCCAATGCTCACCTAGAACCATACGGCACAGGGAATTCAGGAGGCTGTAGCTCCAGTTAGCTAAGCTGGTACAGTACAAACAACCATAATACTTGTTAAGAGAGCCGTGATCTTCCACCTCCGTATCCCTCTCCCACACCTGTGGGAGAAATACCAATCCCAATGCAGTGCATTCGTTCTCATCAACACCTATTTGTGTTTTGCTCACCACCATATCCCTGGGCCTAGAAGGTTCTCAGTCAAATTTGGTTGAATGAATCAATGCCAGAGATAATCAAAACAAACTCTGATCTTTGCACAAGTCTTCAGCCCTCTTTGTATTTTTACAAGAGTCTAAACAAGCATTTGCTAAGCACCTATTTTGAGCCCGTCACTAAGCTAGAGGAAAATGCAAGGAAAGAGAAAGCCACTCCTGACCTCAAAATTGTAGCCAGCTGGATGAAGAGGTGACACGGATTCATCTAAAGCTAATTAATATCACAGCATTACATTCGGTAAGAGGCAGGGAGTGCTAATGAATACTCCAGGAATACTCTAGGAATTATTATGGGTGACTTCAGGAAGGCTTCCTAGAGGGGGTGAGACTTCAGCCAGGGTGTGAAGATAGATGCAGGAGAAAGGAGAATGAGCAGAAATCAGAGTTCAAAGGGCCTATTTGGAACAGGGCAAGGACCCAACCCAGCTGGCTTTTCGACTTTGCGTAGAGGACAGGAGGAGGAAAAGTCGGGTCTCGTGTCAAGGATGATACCAGAATGTGATCCTGCACGCCCCACCTCCCCACCTGAGCCAGCATTGTGAAGAGAAAGCGTGACTGTGTTGATCCTCAGTGATGACGAAAAAGAGCCGACACTCACTAAGCATTGACAGTACGCCGGTGCTGTCACATCTGTCAGTCAATCCCAAACTAACCATTAGACAGTTATTATTATCCCCACTGATGGACGAGGAGCCTGAGCCTTAGAAAGATGACGTTCCTTGCCCAGCCATTAAGCGGCCGAACTGGGATCTGTGTTCACGCCTGTGCCGGCAGCCCCGTCCCTAAGCTGGCCACCCACACAGACTGCCGACCACCAAGGACCACTCCTCCCTAAGTGCTTCAAGGCCGCCCAGTCAGGCCTGCACTTTCAAATCCGAGCGACCAAGATGCCGTAAATGCTAAGCGATTGATCAAAACTCATGAGGGCCTTCTTTTGTCATTTAATTTCAGTTATGATTAGGGAAGGAAACAGGCCAGAACTTAAACTGGGTAAATTATAAGAAAATTCTGCCGCCTAAGAAAGAGGCTTTCTCTACCCAGGAGGGCAGATTGGGGAGAGAGCCTGCATCGTCGTTCGACACATATTTATCTTGGAGTGAACACTTGGTACCTCTTTGCTTTTTAGTTTATAGGGTCTTTCCCTTGTAGATTACAGGTTTCTTTTGTGGAACATGTTTTCAGTTTATAAGGTAAAAAGCACTCAGTAATGTTGGTAATGAAACTGGGCTCGCACACATTAATCGTCAGCTAAGTGCCCAGCCTGTGACAGCCCTCCAGATAGCTCAGAGCCGCCTCCAGCCTCGGGGGTGAGGCTGAGGGAGTGGAGGAGACCCCCATCCCCCGTCTCCAACCCCATGGCCAGAACTGCCCCGGCAAGGAGTGGCCAGGCTGAGGCAATGGAGCAGGAATGAGAAAGCCGCTGGAGCTAGTAAGTGTGTCCATTTATTTGGACTCCCTGCAATTTAGAAGCTGATTTCAAAGAAAAATTGCTTCAGGCCTCAGACTCCGTCTGTTGTTGCCAACTGTGGCCCATTTTTACAGCTGACTGACCACCGGCTAGAAAGGCAGGTCTCTGGTAGTCCCAGCAGGCCTTGCTGGCTCCTTGCTGTCCCCGAGCACAAGTCATGAGCGTAATTACAGCTAATGGAGACAGGCTGGGGCAGGCTGTAGCCCACACGTCCCCACCACCTGCTTCCCCAGGCACTGGGCTGCGGCTTGCACACGCAGCTGTTGTGAATCCCCCGTCAACAGCTGACGTGATCCGTGAGAACACCACACTCCTCCACTGCAATCCCCTCACGCCTCTGGAACCTTCTCTGCTATCCGTCAGGCACAACCCTGGTCCCTAGCTTCATGTTCCGGGCTTTCCCTCTCTCCCACCCTCGCCCCACTTGACCTTTAAGGTTAATTACGCTGCCTCCGGACCTCCACCCAGTAGGAAAATCAACAGTCTGATTTCGCTGGGAGCGACTGGCCAGGGGGGCAAGAAATCCACTCCCCACACACATAAATCATAGCAGAGGCCTTTCTCTTCAGTAGCTTAAATCTGAGTACGTCTCATTTAAAATCCATCTCTCTCCCATCGCCAGCCTGAGATTAGGGATAAGGGGTTATCAGACGCCTCTACGGTAATAAGGAACACATTAATCTCAGCTGAGTTTCCAGAGAGATCTTTTTTTTTTTTTTGGTTCAGAAAGGGCAGTTATTTAAATAGAGTTGTTTGGAGGGTGAACCATTAATACGCTGTCCCTTCAACAAACCCTTTAAGGACCTATTAACAGAGCCTTGGTTGTTCAGAGGGGTGATTCGTCTGCATGGCCTATCTCAGGGTGATTGGAGGATGTATTACATCTGCTCAAAGAGAGCCTGTTCTGAGGAAACAGGCGATCTGGGGGAAAGAGCAGCGAGGCGACTCAGCCAGCAGGGCTATTCCAGGCTGAGGTGACACGTGGGAGGCCAGAAGCAAACAGAAGCCGCCACCTGCAGATGCGGCCCAGTGGGCTGAGGGGTGTAGACCAGATGACCTTTCTCCTCGGCTGCACCCCAGCCCTGGGTTCCGCACCTGAACTTTCTGCCCTTGTGAAGACAGCCATCTAGACAAATGTAGATAACCTTTCCAAACCAATCACAACCTTTCCTTCGGACATTTGCATGCAATTCTTATGTAAAGGTCACCCAGAAAACTCTGTGGTCAAAGAGCATCCTTCCAAACAACAAATGTGACAATTAAAACAAAGCACCCTTCTCATTGGATGGCGCGGAAGCAGCTGGGCTGGCCCAGGCCGGTGGCATTTGTTACCTGAGGGAAACGATAGCAGCTCTGTAGGCATTTCTGGCCTAAAGGATGGGAGCTGCTGGCTGCTCGGTCCAGGCCAACAAGAGAGGGGCACCAGGAGACTTCCCAACAAGACCGCAGGGGAGTTTCACATCTTCCGCAGCACCTGCCCCTGCCTCCCGGTGTGCACGTGCCAGTGATGAAGACTTACTCTGATTCCAGAGCCGGGCTTAGAGCTGGGAGCACAGGGCGGCCCTAGCGGCTCTGGGTGTGGCTCTTTCATTCCACTCTGAAATAGCCAGATCGTCCATGGCTTTGCCCTTAAATGGAAAATGTGTGTTGGACCGTTAGAGCCAAAGACACATTTTTCACCTTCTCCCCGCTTTTTCCACTCTCCTATGGAACCAGGTCTTCCACGGGAGTGTAGTTTATGACTAGTTGATGGCTCCTCTAAAAAGACTCTCCAATGCCCATAAATGCTGGCTATGTTGGTGGGTAGCTGATGCCTGGTTGGACCACACTCTGTTCAAAGGGAAGCTGGTCCACGTAAAGCCCTTGCTGCTTAGGTGTGTACTTCTGAACCATTTCTCTCCATCCATACTCCTCCTGCACAGCTCGTTGGACCACGGCTTGGAGACCTGACCCACAAAAAGAACCAATAATTACCTTTCCAGTGACCTATGACCCATATATTTCAAAAAACAAACAAACAAAGAGAAGGAGGAAGTAATGATTAAATTCTCTCTCTCTCTCTCTAATATGAACCATGAATCAGACAAGACTTCCCTGCTGGCAGGAGAAATTACTTCTGAAGAGTCATGAAGTAAACGTAGAGCTAAAGAAATCAAAAGTAAGGGTGAGCTAGGGCCATAGGCAAGCAAAGGAGCCACTAATGGTTGGGAGAGAGAGAGAAAGAGGCCATCACAGTGAATGTAGGTACAGTCGTCCCTTGGTATCATGGGGCACTGATTCCAGGACCCCCCCCCCCACCCCGATCCCATAGCTGGCCCTCAGCCTCCAGGGGTTCCGCCTCTGCGGATATGGAGGGCGGACTGTATTTCATCCTAGCGGAGGAGTGCTTGAGCAAGGACACTGCTGGAGCCCCTTTGAATCCTCTGTACCATTTCCAGGCGACCAAGCGATGCCTTGTATTCTGTCCTAGGTTTCTGGCCCTCCTTGTTACTGCACACATACCTCAACAGCAGTTCCCCTTTCCTGAGGCTCTATTCCTTCCCTGAAAACTAGCCTGGAAAAACACAACCGACATCTTGGGAGACTTGTTTCCCAGGGCCCAACAAGAAAAGGGTGATTATATTAAGAACACATTTAATTGTCGCTGTTCTGTTTGATTAAACGAAGGAAGACAAAAGCCCTGATTTATGAGGCAATCACCAGACTCAGAGAGGATGATCCAGGCAGGCAAAGGCAGTGCCATTTATACAGATTGAGTAAACCTGATCGCCTCAGAGCGAGAAAGACGGCATCTGATCTGTCCTGCCAGAACGGCTGTCCATTTGGAAACCCAAAACACTGAAGTCATACCAGGCAGCTCTCACGTCCCCTCCGGGCAGCGGCAGCACAGGCACCACAGCAGAAGTGGCCTGAGAAGAGGTCAGAACCCTGTTCTGCTTGATTCCTTTAGCCTCTTAGAACCTGACAACAGATGAGAAGCTACAGGAAGTTTAGGTAGATTCATATTCTCAGCTGGCTGTTAATCACTCCAGTGTTTTATCTTTTTTTCTGTTTGATTTACAATGAACATGCTCTAGGCTAGGAAGAATGCACAGTATTTTTATAAACTTCAAGAAGTTTCTATGCCATGAAATGTTCTTCACAACTTGTTTGAGGAGGCCGGCAGGACAAAGGTAGAGCAGACCATATAGTATAAAAAGACCTCAACTAACCAGAATTCAACTAACCCAAACTTCTCAATTAATCAGACATTTTACTTTCTACTTTTATAGACATAAAAGGCCATATGACCAAAAAAAAAAATCAATTGAAAAATGTTAAACTAGGTTGTGTCTTGGAAGCTATGCTTAGAGAGCTCTAGGATGGTGACCTTGAGATACTGTAGCATCTTGAGTCATGTGAAACTGTGTGTTATACTCATCAAACTCTTTCTATCTCTCTGACCCTTAATCCCAGGCCAGACTCAGGAGTTCTTCCAAATCCATTTGGAAGTGAGGAAGTGGGAGGCTTCATTTGGGGAAATGACGAGGGGCTTCCTTCCTCTTGGAGCTGAGTGAGCTCCCGCTTCAGGACTCCCACGGCCTCCCAGAGGCCAGGGTCAGGGCCCTGAGAAAGAGGGCAGAATCAGGTTTCCCTTTAGGCCACAGACAACAGGTCTGATTCCTCCCTGTGGACGGGCCCCCAACTTGCACCATGGGCAGTACGGTCCCAAGAGACTCCAAATCCAACACACTATCATCCACAGGTGTCTGCCTGGGAACAAGCAGGAGTCAGTAAAGCAGAGACCACTTTCACTTGATTCCTGCTAGAGAGCACATGCTCCCAGAGAGAGTTCACAGCCAGCTGGAATGTGGTGGGGACTTGATGACTCGGGGGGATGGCAGATCTGATAAGATACACAGAAAAGCCTCCTCCTTCTCTCTCGCCCTTGACTACCTACAGTTCCTCTGGTGGAACTTCCCATCCCCCCTCTGATGTCCTTCAACTCGTAGTCACAGCATATCCTACCTAGAAATACTGTTTGCTTAATTTTTTTTCTTACTAGTAAAATTTTAGTCATGAATAGCATGGACTCGTCTCAGACTACCTGAGTTTGTTTACTTATT